>NC_064640.1:214994570-216244570 GCF_023864345.2 Schistocerca serialis cubense
CACCAGCTTGAACAGTCCCTTGCTGACATGCAGGGTCTATGGATTCATGAGGTTTTCTCCATTCCCGTACACGTCAATCCGCTAGATACAATTTGAAACGATAGTCGTCTGACCAGGCAACATGTTTTCAGTCATCAACAACCCAATGTCGGTGATGATGGGCCCAGGCGAGTCGTAAAGCTTTGTGTCGTGCAGTCATCAAGGATACACGAGTGGGCCTTCGGCTCCGAAAGCCCATATCGATGATCTTTCGTTGAATGGTTCGCATACTGACACTCGTTGATGGCCCAGCATTGAAATCTGCAGCAATTTGCGTAAGGTTTGCACTTCAGTCAAGCTGAACTATTCTCTTCAGTCGTCGTTGGTCCCGTTCTTGTAGGATCTTCTTCCGACCGCAGCGATTTTGGAGATTTGATGCTTACCGGACTCCTTATATTTACGGTATACTTGTGAAATGATCGTACGAGAAAATCCACATTTCATCGCTACTTCGGAGCTGCTGTGTCCAATCACTCGTGCGCTAACTATAACACCACCCTCAAACTCACTTAAATCTTGATAACCTGCCATTGTAGCAGCATTAACCGATCTGACAACTGCGCCAGACACTTGTTGTCTTATATAGGCGTTGCCGACCGCAGTACCGTATTTTTCCTGTTTACGAATCTCTTTATTTGAATACGCATGCCTATACCAGTTTAGTTGGCGCTTCAGTACATATATATATATATATATATATATATATATATATATATATATATATATATATATTGGTGACACGTATAAGACTGAATCAATTATGGGATAAAGAAAGCATATCTCTAAATAGGGTTCTATAACAGCACCGTATTAGGAGCCAACATCATTCATAAAATAGACAGGACACATCTATATATCCATTCTGGCGTTTAGAAAATCGAATGCAGTGAATTTAAGAAAGTCTACATTGGACAGACAGGCAGAACGTTTAAAACGAGATGTAGAGAATACATAAAGATAAGCGAAAATAACCTTCCATCTTTCCGCACGCAGTTCAGATAGAGTAAGCACTGACTGAAAATATCGAAAGAAATCTCATTATTTAGCATAATATCTCCAAAGGCTAATTAATGTTCATTTAGAAGAAAACCACTATACATCCACACGTCTAAGCACCCAGAACTAATGCTAAATGATCAAACAGAATTGCACACTAAAAATTTTATAGAAAAGCATCTTAACCAACATATGAAAGGCAACCCATTATGAATTAACATCCAAATATGCGACCGCAAACGATTCATATAAACCTTTAATAGTACCTCAACACATGAGTTGCACTTCATCCTACTTTAATTACACACCAAATACAAGACCACAAACTACGCATTGAAAATTTTGACAGCGGAACAGTACTATCGTACGTGGATTTCAATAAAATGCGTATGAGACGATATGATTTCTGTTAAATAATACTAAAAAGGAAACGAAAATTTATTGTACAACTGTGGTATGATGGAAGACTCTCTCTCACACTGAACATAGTGATATTAATACAACCAGGAAGTAAATTGAGGATATCAAAGGCTATATAAATCCTTATAATTAAATTCTTTGCATTAACTTCTGTCAAATTTACGATATTACCTACGACAAAAAAGTCAGTGTGACACGCAGTGTAATCCAATAAAAACAATTTCTTCATTGTGTATACAATATTGTTGTCACGGGATCATATTATTCTGGATAATGAAGGTACCGCGATTAAGAGAAATATATATTATTCACATATATTGACATAATACTGTAGGTATAACATCTGTGACATCTTTCAACGCAGATATTGGATATATTTAAGTGTGACGACATAAGTAGAACTGTCCACACTAGCCATACCCTAAATAAAATTTCGTGATTAGTCATCATGTGAACCATTTAATAACTGATGCCTTTGATATCCACATTCTACACCTCCACTCATAACAGATGTTGTTCTCTGTAACAGATGGCTTGTGGGAATGGGCAAAGCTCTAAAATAATCATCCAATAAATAAACAGCAGCTTTGTTGTTAAAATGTCTTTTCTTCGACATAAGATATATTTCAAAATAGGAATTCTTCTTTACAGCATCTTAACGCTATTGATAGTGCAGCCAGCATTTTGAAATATATCATAAATCTTTCAGCCCAACCAATAAACAAGAATTTTCAGGTCATTAAAAATAAAAAAGTAATAACACCGCACGGACTGTCTATACTTGTGGAACTGATGACAGAAAAAGTGTTTCTGCCCTCATGCTTCTCCGAGATGAGTCAGGAGTAATTACTGTTCTTCAATAATTAGAATGTTTGACTCTTTTATATTGGAAGAGTAAACTGGATGGACACTATGGGTTTTACCCCTAGGTAGTAAAAGTGAAATATATATTTATTGTTAAACTTTTTAAACCTTTCGTCTCTCTAATTTTTGCAGATTGCATCCATTTCTCAAAATGTTTACATGACATGACCCTTTTAGAGCTTTCGTTCACTCAAGACATGTCGCTACAACAGTGCATATGGAGTACATGAAATGATTACATTTACAGATCAGTAGCAGAAGCTATTCTGAGGTACCAGATATCGTCCCGTGCTGCAAAACCCATATTAATAGGTGGTGTAGCCTCCACGGCCGGCAGTGCATGCACTGACTCTAGCTTCCAGACAATCGTACAGATGGCGCCTAGTTTCCTGGGATACGTTATGTCACGCCTGCTCGACCTCTTCACGTACTTCCATAGGAATTGTTGGTTGACAAGCCGCACGAGTCACTTCTCATCCTACCGTACCCGACAGGTGCTCAATTGGAAACAAGTTCGGACGTCCTGTTGGATAGGGAAGTTGCTGCACGTCTTGCAGAGCACGTTGGGTTTCACGGGCAGTGTGTAGGTGAGCATTATTCTGTTGGAGCAAACCATCACCTTCCTGATGCAAGAACAGCAAAAGAACGGGTCTGACAACATTCTGCACGTTCTGAATGCTGATTAGCGTCCCGTCCCGAATTACGATAGGTGAACGAGAGTTGCAGCTTGTCACACTCTAGACCATAAGACCTGGGATGGGGCCAGTATGTCTTATACGAGACAGCGCTCAGCAGGTGTCCGTCATACGTGCAAACGACCATCACTTGCGTGTAGGCAGAATCTGTTTTTATCGCTGAAGATCAAGGCGTGTCATTCAATCTTCCAAGTGAGTCTCTGACACACCAGTCGAGCCGTGCACGTGGATGTTGTGGCGTGAGTGAAAGACGGGCTAGAGGTGTGCGTTGACACGTGTAGGCTTACAACCCCTCTTACCTGCGCTGTGGTAGCTGTGCGATCTGCCACTGCTGCCCTTGGAGAACGACGTCTATGCTGCGTGGACATCCAGAATGTCTTCTGCGGGTGTGAGAATGTTCACGTGTACAACTGACACAACACGTCCAACTTCAACTGGCTTCACACGTTTGCACCAAACTGTTCCTTCCGGGTGTGAGCATTCCCTGTTAAAGGGTAGGCACAGATGATGGTCTGGTAGCTACACCTCTACTCTATCAGCGCTGTCTGTTGGCGGACGACGTTCTAACCACTATCATATGCCGTGTGTGTGTGTGTGAGTGTGTGTGTGTGTGTGTGTGTGTGTGTGTAAGAAGCTTTGAAGGTAACTCTCTCTCGGATAGTGGACGTCTCAGGTACATTCCTGCCGCCACCCCGTACCCCCCAGGGATGAGAATCAGTCTGCAACTAGTGTAAATCGTGAAGTAGTGCAAATATCATAGCAGCCGAACTGTTACTGCAAACACGCACAGCGCAAGAATTCAGAGGACATGGCTCATCGTAGGAGCAGTTTATTTATCGCACTTAGAATGGGTATTTATGTAAAAAAATCAGCTGCAGTTGTAGCAATTTACGAAAATCCCCAATACTTTGCAGCTAATTGTGTTAATTAAGATACTAAACTTAAATACTGCAGTTAATTATGGTAATAATGGCTAGCATTTTAGGTGGTATAGCACCCAGCCACACACAGATAACATAGAGGACTAATATTTCTGAAAAATTTACCATGACTCATTAAATTATACACCCATTGTAATGTCAAATTATCTTACTCTAACATATGCCTCCATTTTGTAGAATATTTTATCGCGCCATTAATTTGTACTGCCGAAGTGTTTTATAATATTTGCAGCCATCTTTTAACTAGGGTATCTCTGATTCCAATGGCCTTTACACTACAACGTAACAGACCTCGAATGACGAAACTAGTGTAACTGGAATAATAATAAAAACTTAGCCACACCTGGTCCATTCACTACAGCACAGAGGCTTAGAATGGAGAGCAAGTTTCCTGAGAGCAATGGAGCCCTACAGTCATTGGCGAGAAACAGCATCATTCAGATAGTTTTAAGCACAAGCTACATTGTGATTGGCTTTTCGTCCAGAGCGCTAGGACCTCCCTAGGGATTGGTTGAGAGCATGATGTCGATGTAACGTGACACTGACTTAAGGCGACGTTGATGTTGGCATGCCACTGACGTAACGCGATGTTGATGTCTGCATGATACTGACATAACGCGACATTCTCATGACGCTGACGAAACATGAGTGTGATGGTGTTAACCAAGAGCAAACACTTATCATCCCGCAGCTAATTAATGTATTTACAATATGCAGTTGCATCTACATTGCACACATCTTTTTCTACAAGAATTGTTGATATATTATCATAACCACTAGAATGCTTTGATTTCAAGGACTCTATGATGGATTCTATTTCTTTGGGTGAAGTAACTGTTAATTCCATTTTACGCATCAATTTACAGTAGGTAGATACGCATCAGCACAAAGTGCTCAACTTTAGGACAGGTACATCCGCATTTTTGCAATATCCTGCAACTTTTAAAAACAATTTGCCAAATTAAAATGGTTTTCTCACTACAGAATACAGACCTTAAATGGATAGCAAACTGCCCAAAAGTAGTGGGCTTTCCTGGTGACTGGCTAACAGTGTGATGAGAATGATGGACAGGGTAGGTCAGTGACTTTGAATATATCGAGGAAGTGCAGTTCCTGCAATTCTGACAGCCGAACATGCTGACATCCTCAGTTCCTGGAACACTGACACCAAAATGTGCTGACATCAGTGCAATTCTTGGAACGCTGACACCAAGTAGTGCTGACATCAGCGCTTTTCTGCCCAGAAACCGCAGTTCCCCCTATTCACATAAAATCAATGTAACATACAGGTCGTATTTTAACCATGTTATGATTTTCTAATGCAAATCTTTCATTATGGGTCAAATTACCCCTTCCTGCTGTTCTAGGGTTATCGCAATTTTCTGCTGTTCTAGTGTTAATGTCATAGCGTTCCAATTCCTAAATGACATTAATTATGTTTTTAGGATCTTGTCTCCAAGCAACTAAAACAAAAGTAAATATTTTGTGTTGTGCAGGGAATATTTTATGAGTGCTTTGGTTTTGAACTCTGTTACCATTAATCGTGTACTTGCGTCATGTTAGTTGATATAATAAAAGGACAATGTCCAGATAATGAGATGTTACTGTAATGTACTCAGACTCACTCAGTAGAAGCTTAAAAGACATTATGGTTCGCTCACACTCCATTGTGTAACTGTAGTCGATATTGATCTTCCTTTGTCTGTACTGCACTTGGCATATCTTTTGAGGGGATTTTACTTTCCAGTAATGGAAACTACTAGCAGATCTCATATTATCGTCTATCTGTAACTTAGTAAGTGAGTCAGTACTGTCACAAATCGGAAGGTACTGATTAGGGAGTCATCCAGTCGGTGGATGCCATATGCAGTGAGCCCTCCTCTCCTCCTTCAGGACGTTCAAAGCAGTCCTTCTTCGAGGTGATGGCGTGGCGGCAACCGTCCATTCTGTCTGTCTCTAGCTGCCACCACCACTGTTGTGCGAACTGTGGTGTCACAGCCAGACACCACACTTGCTAGGTGGTAGCTTAAATCGGCCGCGGTCCATTTAGTACATGTCGGACCCGCGTGTCGCCACTGTGTGATCGCAGACCGAGCGCCACCACAAGGCAGGTCTCGAGATACGGGATAGCACTCGCCCCAGTTGTACGACGACTTTGCTAGCGACTACACTGACGAAGCCTTTCTCTCATTTGCCGAGAGACAGTTAGAATAGCCTTCAGCTAAGTCCATGGCTACGACCTAGCAAGGCGCCATTAGCCTTACATAGTTTGATAGTTACCGTATAAAGCATGTCTCTACAAGAACGTTGTAAACCAATGAAGATATAAAAGTTAAGTATAGCAGCTACGTACTTTTCTTGCTACCATTCACTACTTATCCTGTTCCAGAATTCACTCCCGTCTGCGTTAGATAGCGTGCATTTCGGCCTCCTATATCTACAAGGTGTTGGCACATTTACCAACACATCACGAACTGAGTCCTGAAACTGTTGTGTAAAAAGTTAAGATGGGGAGGCATCTACTGACGATAATTACTGCCGGTCACTGTGGCCGAGCGGTTCTGGCGCTTCAGTCTGGAACCGCGCTGCTGCTACGGTCGCAGGTTCGAATCCTGCCTCGGGCATGGATGTGTGTGATGTCCTTAGGTTAGTTAGGTTTAAGCAGTTCTAAGTCTAGGAGACTGATGACTTCAGATGTTGAGTCCCATAGTGCTTAGAGCCATTTGAACCATTTGATAATTACTCATCAGTCTCACTATCTTCATCGCCATTTGCCTCTGGCAGAAAATCACCATGAGAATTCGATAAGTCACTGTCTGATTCAGTATCTGAGTTCTCCAAAATACAGAACAATTCTTCATTAGTAAATCCACGCTGGCGACTCGTAATTGAAACCGTCTGTTCCACGCATGAAACACCATCTAACTTATGTGGCGAGTAGCAACAGCAGGACACGAAATACGAATGAAAAGTTACGTTATGAAGTCCAGCGTGGAAAACTTTCCAACAACGGGATTATCATCATTAGACCTAGTGACTGCTGACCAAATTAAAATGCAACACAAATGCGATTTTAATAATGAGAACAGCAATATTCTAAAAAGAAGTTACGCTTGGACTCAACTGACCCCTCCCGCTGTTCTAGGTATACTGCATGATATTGTTGTCCAAAGTAGAAGCAATTAGGGAAAGTCACGAAGTTTGGTAAAGATACGTTAAAAACAGAATTTAGTATCGCAGAAATAAAAGTTTATAGTTGTCCTTTGACCTCTTTCACTGTTCCACTAATTATGATAAAGAATTATCGAAGACTATATAAGTGAAAATTTAAGAAGGGAATACAAGTAATATTGAAGGACAAATTGGCAGTGGAGACATATGAATGGTAATGTAGATGAGTAATTGGAATTATTGAAGTCGCACACTAAAAATTAAGTGTAATAATTTAGGGAACCAAACGTCGATGGCGAAAAGCAGATGTAAGTCTGCTCTTACGGAACGCTAGATCAGTATTTGAGCATTTCTGGATAGGATCCAGAACGTAATTCTTTAACAGACTCACAATTGAATAACAAAACCACAAGTAGCGTTTCAGGTGTCCCACTTACCGTTAGGATCAGAAGCCGACCCGAAAGACAGAGCATCAGATGGTAACGTGAACTTTTCCACCTTTTTTAATCACAAAGTGAAAACCTTTCAGATCTAGGTTATCACACTGATAACGCAAAATTCTAACAATCCACGAGTATGAGCATAAAGTTTAATAATGTTCTTAATATAGCGCGGAAAAATGAAAGAGATGTAGTAAATGTAACACTCTAACAACTGGTGTACTGAACGAGAAAAATCAGAAAGGTTCTCGGTTAGGTATGTTGGACAACCATCACGCTAATTAGCAAACTGTGTGCAAGTGGTGTGTCCATAAAACTGGGTCATTGCGAAAAACATAACGATTTAATTCTTATTGTAGGAATGAAACCATATAAGAGGCGACAACCAACGAAAAATTTGATTAGTAAAGAACCTGAACCATCTAACGAAATGTGGGGAAAATGAGTCGCAAAACAAACACTTAATAGGGAATAAGTATGTAATTGTATCGAGAATCTGTGAAGCAATGCACCGTAAGATTAAATACAAACGTTGATTTGACTGAAGCAGAGTACTAAAATAATAGAAAGACTCTTGGAATATTTACGAGAATTCGCTTACTTATAGAGAACATTATTTTCAAATATGCTGATGCACGTACTGATATAGACCACAGCGTAGTCGCGGTCAAGAGAAGGCGAACGTTAAAAAAATAGGTACTTACGTATAAAAGTGTCAGTGTCAGGTTAATGGGTGATGATGTGAATTTGAATATTGTGGAGCCTCTAACAGAAGAAATGAACTAAATTTTTAGTATCAGTTCATTCACAGAATTGGAACCATTGTACAGAAAAATATTCAGCTACGACAAGTACAGCGACAAACAATCTGCAGCCAATGAAACATCCACATTCGCTAATGAGAGTAACTGGAAACTGGGCAAAATGTGAAAAATCCAACAATACACATCGCTAAGAAATGAAATCAATATAAATAGCAAAGAAAAAAAGCTGTGCAGTTTAACTGATAGGTTATGGTTGACCAAAAGCACAACCTAATGTTATAACGTGAAAGTAATAGACGTACAATGGAATAAGGTATTATCAGTCTTGAAAAATCGTAGCTGTAGTGTATGGCGAATGAGAAACTGACAATTTTTTCAAACAATAACCAGAAAGATAGATAAATTCAGTTTTTGTCTCCCGTGAAGTCCTGACCATATCGTTGTCTTTGGAAATAGCCAAGGGACAGTACTTCTGGCAGATTTGAGTGCAAAGCGACATTCTGGCCGTCAGAAATATGGTTCTTCTGCTGCCCACTATCTAGGCGACTCATGTGACATATTATTCATCAACCCTGCCACAAAATCAAGTTGTACAGGAGACGAGGAAGTTCACAAATGAATGACTTTAACGACAAACTTATGAAAACTAATCATTGCGGAAGGCAGTCTGAAGTTTACAATTTTAAACTATACGTAGTTAAGTCAAAGAAAGAACATAAAATCCTGACATGGCATGAAAAAGAGCCATAGGAAAGATTTCGAATGTTAGACTGCTGATATCGCCTCTGAGTCTGAAATTAAGGCAAATTTAGGACATGTATTACGTTTTTTAAAAGTATTCTGACTGACTAAAAATGTATAGGAATAATAAAAATGAATGAACAGTCTGGTACGTATAAATATTCAGAAAAATATTTTACAAGAATTAAGTAAGTTTTCTGTTTACACTGTACACTTGTGGGAAACTAAAATTCTGACAAACTTAGCAACCAAGTTGGATAATGTCGCCTTTTACGAAAGAAATCTCTTCGTGTAAAGTACTGACCCGACATTAAGGACGACGTTTACGAGGTTATGCATCTGGAGCCCAGAATGATATGGAAACGACACAGGTGGAATAGGAAAGGTTACGAAGGAGATGTTAAGAAATTATATCAAAACTGGGAAAAACAGAATACAGAAAGCAGACGTATTATGCAGAGAATCGTGTTGTTTGGTAGGATATGCCACACAGCATTTACAATTAGCTAGTTTTGAAGCTGAGGAAACAATAAATAATAAAAATAGTAGAAAATTAAATTGACTAAAATATGTAACAAAGGAAGCACAAGATTGTTTTTGCAATAAATATGGAGAAAAACAGACCCAAAAAGAAAACAAGGAAACAGAGCGCTAAATCAAGCGACAAAACGATATCTTGAAACTAGAATCAAAAGTCCATGAGAAATCATTCGTCATAATATTGTTGCGTAGCAATTTCGGTATTACATTTTTTACAAACAACAATGTATTTCGTAACAGAATCATTAGCACCATCACTCTGTTAGCCAAGAAACACTCTTATTGCGTATCAAAGCTAAACGACGGCCAGTTTTGAGTTTCGGTAGGGAATTTTTAACTTCGAGTGAATTTTAATGGCGAGAGAAACGGGCGTAGGGTTGAAGGTAGTTACGATAGGTTTACCGACCGTAAGATATACTCAATAGTTATCATGTTGTGATAGCTATCATTGTCTTCAGCTAAGGCAGATGCAGAAACAATGTCTAGAGTATGTTTTGAAACATAATGACGTTCAGTGTCATCTAGCAACGGCCATCAAGTTAACAGAAGTGGTACTATGTACGTGGTCAGTAATCTAATGATGTCTAAATAGATTATTTCAAATGTAATCTGTGTGGGTAAACGCTGGCTGAGGTAGGGATCTCAAGGAACTTGTGTCACCTTCCTGGAGGCCCATCGTCTGTCGAAAGATGAGCTTCATTTTACAGTATTCCCGAAATACATTGTGAAGCAACTGTCAAAAAATGGCATTATACTGTCGAAACTATGTGCTGGTGCGTAAAGAAAGCGTTTAAATGCCATTTCATATTATATCAAATTGAAGATGAGCTTCTAATAGCAATTGGAAATAATTTCAATGTGACGCTGCGTGTTTTATACTGAAATAGGAAAGAAAATTTTGGGATAATTAGTAGATACGCAAGCTGGAAAATAAGAGAAGTTACTTGAACAGCTATTTCCAGGCTAAAGAAATGCATATACTGCAATGAAATATATAAAGTGTTAATAGTCGCTTCTGAGCTTATGCGTCTGTTACTACAAACTATGAAAAATTTCTACGTCAAGTCTGCGTACACTACATTCCAGTCAACGTCTATTATAAGTATTTTACGATGGTGGATCTATCCGTTTGCTCTAATGTAATTTTTGAAGCAGCCGTTTCGATACGATCCGGAGGACGAAGTAAAATCGCCTGAAAGCAAGCAATCTGTTCGAAATAGCGTCGTGTTTACTTCAAGTTTCGACTTGGCTACGGTGTTAAAGTATTCTTCTTCGCCCGTTTTTCGAGACGCAGTCTTTCTGAGAGCTTGCAAAAAGTAAACATCGTTGCGGAAACAATTTCGTGGAGTGTAAGCTAAATTAACTGTTTAAGGACTTACCAGCGCTGCACATGTTTCAGAAGCCATCTTATCGAGTGTATAGTAAGTGATAAGACACGAAACCAATTATTCCGATACAAATGGAACGCCGCGGAGCGCTGCGAGGGGAAAAGTTTCACCGTTTCCGTTTATTCGCACCAGCCAGCCGGTTTCCAAAGTCTTCCACTCACTTTGTGAGCATTTCAAATCCAGTTTACGTTGAAGATATAACTTCGTGGCTTCTGCCCATATTACTCTGTCAGTAATGTGTATCTCTCGCAAGATGGACGAAATTTATTTTACTGTTGTAACAGACATTTTCATATACAACGAAAAAAGTTGAAATTTAATTCCAAACGTTAAGAGACTATTCCTCAGTAATGAAACTTGGCTAGCACCCTGCTTTTAGTAAGGTTGTGCTTAGTATCTTGTAGAAAAGTTCTAAAATGTCTTATGTAGAAAAACGATTATCCATCTTCCGTTTCATCTCCTCATGATATTCACCGTTGCAAAGTAACGCTGAGCGCTTTACGATAGGTTTCTGGTTGATGCTCCTACATTTCTCCGTAAAACTGTAACTTCTCCCGATCATTTCCAGGCGATTATTTATGCCTCATAGCCATCTTCGCCTGTGCGTGATGTGACTAATGGACAATTTTAATTTCATCTCACTGTAAACATTCTCTCGAGAGAAAGTCTGTAACAAAAATAAAATGAAAACTGGTAGTGTTGTTAGGGTAAATTGATTTCAGCAAAAGAACTGGAATCAGAATCCCTGAAACGTCCTGATAGTTTAAAACCGGATTCCAGATCTGGATTCGAACGCGAATACTTCCCTTCGCAGGGAGAAGCTCCTAACAACTGAAATATTCTAGCATAATCTTGCTCAACGCTTCGTTTGTTAGTACCCTTCACTTATTTTCCAAATTTCACACAACTGCTTCTGAACACTTTGCTGCACTAGCATCCCATGGAGAAACGATACGTCGAAGTTTGACCTAGCCACAACCTATGGTTTATTTCGAGAATTCATTGTAACCTAATAGCGTGTAGGTTGTGGCAAGCGTCTTGGCTGTGATGATGGCAGCGACTCCTAGTACGTCTGAGGCAAGGCAGCGAAAGTGGCGTGGAGTGGCACTTATTAATGATCATTTAAAAGGCATCCACAACGCACGCAGGTCGGCCCAATCAGGATTCACTGGACAAATATCCCTTCCGATAACACCCCAAGGACCGTCATGACTAAGGAGTGTCCAAATAACCAGAGTGGTACTTTTAAAACATAGAGATCTCCAGTAGCGTGCTGGAAGGTGTACTTGTGCTAGCAGATCGCTGTACCGCTAGCTGATAAATAGTGATAGCAAACGTGCTAAAGGCACTTTCCAGTCTCCATTACGTTTTCCGCACTGGGCTGAACTTAAACTGTACTAATCCGGGCATGCTTATTCCGTTCCTCGGGTGTCCAGCGTTGGTGTTCCAAAGCTCACACTAATCTATGTGCTTTGTGATTTACGATTGTCGAAGTTCCGTTTGTGGACCAGTGGCGTGTGTACGCCAAGAACGATGAGATGGTACTGGGCGATACGGTTGATCACACGTTGTTGAATTGGTGACTGAACTAATTCCCTGTCAACTGTGGCAATCTGAGATGGCGGTAACTACTTTAGTCACCACTAGTTATGAGCCACACACTGTGACAATTACGTCCACAATTTCGCCAGAATTAATGTACTCGTGGTATACGTTTACCATTACGACCTATGAAAACCTACGCAGCTGCACTTTGTCCGTGAAACAGGGCCCCATGCTTCTAGCGCCAATGATATGGTCATAATTAAATGCATAGAGACGTCGTAGTTCGCCCATTCTGTGTGAGACTGCCACTCGAGGGGATAGTGCGATCTTTGACGACATCATGGACATGTGCTGTGTCAGATTGTCCCAACCACCGTGGCAGGTTAATATGGCTGCTTTCACTCACTGTCAGAATGTGGCAGCACTGGATTCACATTAGCAAGGATCGGAGTTTCCCGCAGTTGCTCTAAATTAATTTAACCGAATCCTGTTGTAGGTACCCCGATAAAGTCACAGCAGATCCTTCCTCCATCCTTCTGTACTAAGCTAGTGCCTCACCTCGAATGATCTTATTACAAGAGACGAGACGTTAAATTCTAAGGAAAACCTTTATATTTTATGATTAAAAGAAGTGTCTAAGCTTCTTGCTTGCTGCAGAGCACCGCGTGTATAAAACGTTTAATTCTAAATTATCATTCTGTGTTCTCTGATGCATTTACTTGTCTGCATAATTTTTTTTGCTATTACGAATCTAAATATATTGTTTCCTTTACAGCCAGTAATCATCGGTGAAAATGTATCTCAGTAGATGAAATCGGTCCTACTCTGCCGTAGATGATACAATATTAACTACTTCTTTCTCAACTCTTATTATACAATACAGTCATCACCGTTGAGAAATGAAATTGAAACACCTTTCACAGACATTTGCAGTGTAAGCGATAGCAGTAACCACAGGTTCAGTTCAAACTGTAACGTCCAGTAATACTTTTTTCAACAAGATCATTTATGTGATCAAAGAATTGCGACATGATTACGACCACCCATAATGTATATACACTACCAAAATTTTCTCATGAATTCATTTCACTGTGAGACTATGGTACTGCTTCAACTGACACGACAGTGCTATCCGGCATTTTGAATGGCTGTGCATTTTTTGTTTTCAAGGGAGAATTGGAGAATGGTAAAACGCGTGAGGGAAGCTTAGAGACGACGTTACTAGAAAATGCACCCAGTCAGCCGTACAGGATGTTTGCAGAGTTCATTGCATTTGGTTATTGCTGTCTTGGTAGTCAAATGGTTCAAATGGCTCTGAGCGCTATGGGACTTAACTTCTGAGGTCATCAGTCCCCTAGAACTTAGAACTACTTAAACCTAAGGACATCACACAATCCATGTCCGAGGCAGGATTCGAACCTGCGACCGTAGCGGTCGCGCGGTTCCAGACTGTAGCGCCTAGAACCGTTCGGCCACCCCGGCCGGCTCTTGGTAGTCTATTCTTCGTCAAGACATCATGGATGTGTTTATATAAAACCCACAATGGTCAGACAAACAGTGATGAGTTTATTGTTATACAAAAATATTAAAGTACTGTGCTGCATGTTAGCCCTGTACTTAGCCATATTTGTAATTTGTCCTTTAGGAACGGTCAGTTTCCTGAACGATTAAAGTACTCAGTAGTAAAGCCACTTTATGAAAAAGGGAGAATGTGATAATGTAGACAATTTTAGACCTTTTCTATGCTATCAGTCTTTGCTAAAGTTACTGAAAATGCTGTGTATATAAGGATAATTGATCATTTCATGTCACGGAATTTGCTATGAAATGCACAATTCTACTTTAAAAGTGGTGTAACAATTGAAAACGCTATATTTTCGTTTCTCTGTAAGGTACTGGATGGTTAAACAAAAGGTTTCGAACGCTAGTTATATTTTTTTTATTTAACTAAGGCGTTTGATTGTGTTGATCACAAAATATTGATCCAAAAGCTGGACCATTACGGAATATGGGGAGTAGCTCACAATTGGTTCACCTCTTACTTTAACAACAGACAGCAAAAGGTCGTTATCCACAGTGTTGAGAATGGCTGTGATGTGGGGTCTGAGTGGGGTACCGTCAAAAGAGGGGTGCCACAGGGATCAGTGTTGGGGCCATTCCTGTTCCTTATTTACATAAATAATATGTCCTCTAGTGTTATGGGTAACTCTAAAATATTTCTGTTTGCTGATGACACTAACTTGGTAGTAAAGGGTGTTGTGTGCAACACTGGTTCGGTTTCAAATAGTGCAGTTCATGACATAAGTTCATGGTTTGTAGAAAATAGACTAACGCTAAATCACAGAAAAACTCAGTTTTTACAGTTTGTAACACACAACTCAACAAAACCTGACGTTTTAATTTCACAGAATGGGCATATGATTAGTA
Source organism: Schistocerca serialis cubense (assembly GCF_023864345.2). Classification (NCBI taxonomy): domain Eukaryota; kingdom Metazoa; phylum Arthropoda; class Insecta; order Orthoptera; family Acrididae; genus Schistocerca; species Schistocerca serialis. The sequence goes on from NC_064640.1 coordinate 215,009,542, forward strand.
AAACTGAACAGTTAAAATTTCTAGGTGTTCAGATGGATAGTAAACTGCCTTGGAAATCCCACGTTCGGGATCTTGTTCAAAGACTTAATGCTGGCATTTTTACTATTCGAACGGTATTTGAAGAAAGTGATCGTTTGACACGAAAATTAGTACTTTGCTTATTTTCATTCGTTTATGTCGTATGGTATTATATTTTGCGGTAGCTCTTCCCATTCTAGAGGGATATTTTTGGCTGAGAAACGGGCGGTTCGGGCAATAATTCGTTAAGTTCGCGAACCTCTTGTCGACCCCTGTTCGCTAGTCTGGGTATTTTGACATTGGCTTCTCAATACATGTATTCTTTACTGTCGTTTCCTGTTAACAATACCAGCTTATTCTCAAGAATAAGCGGCTATCACTCAGTTAATACTCGCCACAATAAGCTACCATTCGAGTTTCAAAAATCTTAGCAGTAATCCACGGGCTTTCAAATTGAAACTGGAGGGTTTCCTCATGGGTCACTCCTTCTATTCTGTTGAGGAGTTCCTTGAAAAATTTAAGGTGATTCTTATGTTATATTGTTGATTGAGTTTATTTAAACTTATGAATTGACTTTTTTTTGGGTTCATAAACGTTTTATTTTCATGTTTTATTGCTTTTATGGTATAATTTCATGTACTGACACTTTCCATGACCTTGGAGATTTGCTCCTCAATTTTTTCCTACGTAACTTGACGTGTCAATAAAATAAATAAAAACAAACTCCAAAGAGATATTCCTGTTTATCAGCTATGATTACTGCCGCCATAAGAATAAGTTTCAGTTAATTGGATGATTTCAGACAAGCGCAGATACGCCCTACAAATTAGTTGCCATTGGGTTTCAGACAATATGATTTTACTCAAGTCTCGTTGAAAATTCTACCTTCAGTTATTAAATTAGAGTTTCATACATTTCGCTAAACATGCATGTACATCTGTCAGCGCGGCTCAGCTTTCCAGATCTACTCTGCCAACCTTGTTTAACTGACAGCTGTTTAATTATTTTTGTTAACTCTTATTGTTTCATGAGATGGAAACAATTACATCGTTTTCTTATATGTTTTTTCTTTGTATCTGCATCTTTATTTTCCCCCTCCTCAGAGAAATGATCCTATAAAGTGTAAAGCTCTCATGTTAATTCTTTCTTATCACAGATTCTTAAATAGCTAATATCACTAAAGACAAAAGTCTTACATTTGGAAAGACCATAGATCTTTTAATGAATGTGCGTTTCCATATTGAACGAACATACTGAGGCGTAGCGCCTTCGCGTCGCTCCTGTCACCTGTTAGGACAATATCGTTATAGACATGAGTCATCGACAGATGTCACCAGGTGACATGGACCTGAGTTACAGAGCTGCACGTAGTTGTACTAGTAGGCGGCAGAGGTCAGCAGTTGACGGACAGTGTTAGCAGTCGTAGTTAAAACAATGTTGTAAAGTTATGTTTGACTAATATTTAATGTATTTGCATAATTATAATTGTTTTATATGTGTAGTAATTAGCAGTGTGAGTGTTGTATGAGTGAAGAAGAACAGAAGTAAATGAAAATTGTTTTGTTTATTCACGAAGTACCAGTTAAACTGTACAGGGGATTTACTATAATTAAAGAGTAATTTTATATTTGATACTTTTCTAAATTTATTTATTTAGCAGTTGCCATAGAAATAAATGTTTTACTATGATTGGTCATTGAAGTAAATCGCGGGTTAGCGCGGGATAATACTGCAACCTGATTTGCTGCTTGTGATGTCAGCCAATCAGAAAAATGCAGGCTCGCGCCAATCTATGCTGGGAGCAAGGCCTTTGGTGTGATCTGGAGACGTCGAGGCCGAGGGTTCGAATTAGTAACATCTCATTGAAAGCAGGTCTGACGAAAGTACTGTAAAATCGCGGAAAAATGCTAATTACGAGTTCGCGAAGCAGTACAAAGTGTATTTAAGTGAACGGTATAGTGGAAGTCGTGTGGAATTTCGGACGGAATATCAAAATTATTGCTTTTGACTGTTAGTTAAAACCGCGTGGCGTGTTGTGCGATTTAAGACTGGAACAGGTATTACGTGTAGAGCAGAGTGCACAACATTTGAGCGAGCATTTTCATAACTAAACGATCCAGTGAACTCTACTAACTTCGGTAACGGGTTTAAATACCATAAACTGGCTACGTGTGTGATTGTGGTGTGCGTGGGAAATTTACATTGTGTAGTCACTTAGTACGGACTTGGCAGTATTAACTGTGATCTTTATCGTAAAAATACACCTGAAAATTTACATTGCCAAGTTAAAACTTTTATTTCAGTACTAGCCACATCCCATTTACCGGACAATTCTATGTATGTTGGGACCTGCAATAGACAGTAGTAGTCTAGTATTTTCTACTACAGCTTTTAGCTAGACAAATGAACATTGCTGGACATTGGCAGGGCGGTAAAAAGGAAACGTGCCGCGCCGCAATACCGCAACAAAGAATACGCACTCATGGAAATGGAGGTATCCGTAGTCAACTGGATCTATCACACGATACATCCATAGGAATATGCAAATGACCAAAGAGTTGTTGCAGGCTCGTCACCGTGACTGACAATACCGCGGAGAATCGCCATATGTTTGCTACGAGGTACAGGACTGTGTCGTGATTTAGCAGCACACGGCACAGTTAAACATTCATCCCACTCGGCAATTGGCTCCAGGGTTGGTGATGTCTTCCTGCTGAGGCAGAGCACTAGAGGCAGCGTTGCAGCCGACCGCAGTGCCGCCGCAAATAGACGACAGAGCAGATTGAGACATCGCTAAGTCTGGTGAGTGACATCGTAGGGACACAACTTGAGGTCAGCGCTGGTGCAGTGGTCGGCGGCTGACAGACTACACGGCTTGGGATGCATGGAGGTCGCACCATTTGGTGTTGTCTTCGCCCCGAGGTGGATGGTTTCTGGAGTTTTGTCAGCGAGCGGTGCCTCTGCCTGGTCTTGGACTGTGCACCTGAGAAGACGAGTCGCGGTTGTTGGGCTGGCAACGCAAGCGGTCTGCCCAGTATACAAGGATAATGGGTCAGTCAGTGTTGCCTTGCTGTCTGGCAGTAAGTATGGCAGCAGAGGAATGCGACACTTTTGGAGCGTGAGCCTGAGGAAACAAGTGGCAGTTTTATGGCAGTGTTTAACATAAGTATGTCGGTGCGTGAGAAACAGAGTGCTGTAATAGAGTTTCTAACAGCAGAAAACTTTGTCCACACATGGAGCACTCTCTCCTTCAGCATGACAATGACAGACCACACACGTGAACTACGATGTATGCAACAATCCGACGTCTTGGCTACATTATAATCGATAATCCTCCATATACTCTCAGCTTGTTTCCATCCGATATTCATCCCTTTCCAAAACTTAAAGAACGTCTTCGAGGATGTCACTTTGATAATGATGAAACGGTGCAAGCAGAGGTGAGATTATGGCTCCGGCAACGTAATCAGACATTCTACAGTGATGGTACCAACAAGCTGGCTTTCACTGGTAAACATGTGTTCGTCGCAGTCATGTCTATGTTGAGAAATAAATATGTAGGCATGAAGAATAAATATGTAGAATTTTAATAACGCTTCTTTTGCTTAGAAAGCTTTAAGATTTTTTATATAAGATTTTTTCAACACACCCTCATAGAAGAAAGGAAAGAAGGTTAGAGTTAAGCCCCCTATCGACACTGTTCAGGCTCGGATTGCAGTAGCATAGTGCAGGAAGTCGGCCGTGCCTTTTTCAGAGTATCCATCCCGGCATTTGCCTGGAGCGATTTAGGTAAACAATGAAACATCAAAATCAGAATGGTTGGGTGGGATTTTACCCATCATCCTCCCGAGTGCAAGTCCAGTGGGCTAACCACTCCGCCACCTCACTCGGTCTACAGAATATAGAACAGACACGAATATTATACAGTCTATTGCAGCAGTATTAGATGAAGCAAATTTTGTATACGTGATTTGATGATGCATCTACATCCCAAAGACAGAATTGTCTTCAGGGCAAATTAGTAGTAATGGTTATGTTGATTTCATTGTTTCATTTTTTGGGGTTTGTGAGCCCAACAAACTATCCTGTACATTTGATCACTACATTCCAGCATAATTTAATTTACTGTTCTGGTAAAATTAGCATTGATCAGTTATTACAAAATTCTGTTTAGTCATCGCGAATTGTATGTCTTTTGCTTGTCATGGTTTAAAATACTTCTGTTGTTTTTAGTATTATTAATGTTGTACTTCTATTCTCTAGAACTTGTTGTTTCATTCTGGATTTTAATTATTCAGGGATTGGCTCTTGTTGTTCTGCATTATTGGGTAAGCCTTTAATGCTCTTCCAGGTCATGACTTTAAATTGGCTATTCTTGCGTGTTTTCAAAAACTTCTTTAAAGGTTCTGTATTTATATCAGACTGTACCAGTTGTTGCAAATTGTTTTTATATTTTATGATTCTATTGTGAATAAATTGTGTATTCTGATAAGAAACGTGTACACCTCTACAGCTCTCAGTCATTTCTAGTCCTCAGCTTATGTTGCTGCCAACCCTGTCTATCAACTCTTTCTCATAACAGGGCTGGAAGCTAAATGGTAAAGTATCCTATCTCATCTCAAAGATTGTGAAGTGTTATTATGTTGCATACTTAACCATTCTTTCCTGCAGATGCGAACATGTGCCAGACTCTGACTTGGCTGCTAACTGATGGAAAAGTAGACATCCCCTGTGCCATCCCCAGATGTGCTGATCGAATGAAAAGTCAAAGAGTAGTCAAGGAACAGTATGTAAGAGGGGGGGGGGGGGGGGCATCATATCGTTTTAATTATCACCTCGAAAAATTCAAGGTGCAAGTATGAAGATTAGTGTTGCTGCTTTTCTTCCTCTACATATCCACCCTTTAATGTCACAGAAGTTCCCCAATGACAGACCACTAGGCGGACACCTTGGTTGTAGGATCCTGCATTTGGTTATTTAGGAAATATTCCGCCTCAAAAATTACGTCATCGTCATACTCAAAGTGCCTGCCCTAAATTTGCATATTCATCCAACAAAAGAGAAAGGCGTCACTGAGTGGCATGTCAGGAGAATATGGGGGCTGAGGTAAAATTTGATAGGCCAAAGTAACACCATATGTGACTGCCCTGTGAAGAACAAGCTGAGGCATTGTCATAGAGCGAAAACATCCCTTGGACAGCTTGCTATAACTCTTTGTCTTGACAGCCTCCTGTAACTCCTCAGGTGATTTCAGTAGTATGCTCCTGTGACAGTTTTACACTTTTCCTCTTAAAAGCAATTTCTGTCAGCATCATACCCGCTGTCTGTTGGAAAGAATGTTTATTAAAGGTATATAGATTAATTCCAGTGAAAAAATCAAATGTATCACCTGAAAGAAGCATACTTAACATCTGTAGGAATTTCAGTATCTTTAATTTTAGTTGCTAAATCATTGTTGGTCTTTATTGAGTGGGCCTTATGACTTATCAAAAGTGTAGTACCATTTCAGAATCTATTCCAATATCTGAGAAGTTTTAAAGGCAAGATTATTTTGTAGAGTTAATAATGGGTCTTTTCAGAACATGACGTTTGTGGATTGGGCACTATATCTGATGATGGACCCACACAGTCCGAAATCATCGAGTAATTCAATGAAACACGAAAAATTTCTAATTGTAGGCGTTATTATTCGTGCATCCTTAAATGAATGGTCACATTCACAACTGCAAAACATGTATAAAATCAAACAGTTTTTGCCCTGATAGGCACTAAAAGCAGTGTACTCGTACAAACACTATGAAAAAATCATTATTAGTGTCAAATTCAACAAAGAATGCCTATTGTATGATTTTCAGCCTACATGAAAGTGAACATCGAAAGTAGTCTGCATCAGCTCAAACTGCCAAAAAGAAATTTGAGGTACTGTGGATGAAGTTAGAAATAAATTCTCAGTATCAGAAAAAATAAGAAATTATTAAATGCTATTATTACATGTAGTAAGAATTAACTAATATACTACACCCATTAGAACTGAAATCTTCTGAAGAATATGTTGAAGGTACTGTAAACAAAATGCAAAGTGAAATCGTACATAGATAGCATATGATGTTAGAAGCCATACAACTAAAATGTCGTAAGCAACAGGATAATTATCCATCCAATAAACTATAGTCTTATGAAAGATTCAGCCAGCAAACTGACACCATGTTTATTGTAAAAGAACAACCCAGGAAGGAGGTGAAACACAATGTATAATACAGATTAAACAGTAGTAACCTAAAATGCCTCAGCATAGGCACTATGTAAGCAGCTGAATAGTTGAGCTAAATAGCACCAGATTATTGTGAAACGTCCCCTTTTTATCATTTATACATGGCTGTGCTTGTACTGACACACAATATTTTGTTAGCGCAACGCAATCTGACTTTCAAAATTCCCTACAAAAGAATGGCCCTGACTAACATTAAACTATACCTTTCACAAATCACTTACCTCACAAAAATCTTCGCTGCTCAAGCTACTGCAATACAGCGAGTGCCACTACTGCCAGCTACAATAAAAGATTCTAACTACGGAAGGCACTAACTACTGATAGGGATAGTTAGCAAATGAAAGATATTAATAGAGAACAAACAATGTATTTACCTTGATATCATCATATATAAATATAGCAGTTCATGACAAATTTCAAAACTACCTCACTGGAATCTTCTGATTTTTTGTTGTAGTTTGTGTAATTAGTGTAGATTTTGTTTATTGCTAGCGCGTAATTGTAGAGAAAATCTCCTTTGTAGTTGCAGACTTTCATTGTTGTACAGTAAAACAGTTGTGGCATGCATGTAGATTTGCACCAAGTATTTCGCAGCTGCAATTAACTAGATATTATTTTCAGTGTTATGTTAATGTGTTCTCTTATTTTTGCTCTTCAAATTGTGCTTTTCTGTGTTGTCGTGTGAAATATTGTGACAATAATGGCGTGTGAAAAACGTAATACTAGGCTCCAAAGTAAACTGAGAAATGACAGTGAAAATGAAAGCAGTGTGTTAGCGCCACCGAGTAATGAATTAACTGATGTTCAAAGTAGTAATTTGGTAATTGTGCATATGGAAATGGAGCGGGCAGCAAACAATGGTATAGACAGTGAAACAGGTAGTGAACAGGGAAGCATTATCGATCGATCGGTCGGCAACAGCTCGCCTCAGGAATCCGAAATGACAGGACACAATTTCGCAAATACTGTAGATTCAGGTTTTGGGTTATCACCGTTTTCTCAAATAAGTCAAGACGCATTTTCTGCTTGTCAAAATGTGAATGTTGCCGGTGCAAATGCACTGCCGAAAAGCGTAGAGAAACAGATTCCAGACACTAATACATTATTATTGCAATTAATGCAACAAATGGAACAAAATCAGAGACAAATGGGACAAAATCTTAAAAAGTTAGACACAGTGGAACAAAATCTCAAAAAGTTAGACACAATGGAACAAAATCTTCAAAAGTTAGACATTACACTTGAACAAACACGTGAAGATTTAACCACTGAGTTACATAACATCGAATCGAAATGTCAAAAGGTCTGTAATGGCGTAAAAACACAAATTTGTGAGCATTTCCAACCTATTTTTTCGCGTCATGAAAATGTATTACAGAATCACGAAGCAGCCATAAAAGAACTGCAAACTATTGTTCATGAAAATCATGAGACCTTGCAAGCTAAAATTGACTCAGTTGCATCTACCGATTCGGTTACGCAACTTGCAAGAACTCAGGAAAACTTAAAGGACACAGTAGATACCCTGAAAATGGGTTCAGAAAGACACATGGAGGAAATAAGTACACTATCGGAGAAAGTAGCCGAACTTTCGGATCAGGTCACTAACTACTGATAGGGATAGTTAGCAAATGAAAGATATTAATAGAGAACAAACAATGTATTTACCTTGATATCATCATATATAAATATAGCAGTTCATGACAAATTTCAAAACTCCGCCATCTCTCTCCCCACATCCACCACTGCTGGCGGCTCACCTCCAACTGCGCAACGCTACGCGCTGTTCACAGCCAGCTGCCTAACACTACAATGGCGAGTATTACAACAATGCAAAGCAGCCACAGACTGCACACAGCACAGCCAGTGATTTTCATATTGAGCGCTACGTAACGTTGCCAACAAGAAAACATAAACAGCCTACTTACATAGAGAAAACATAAACAGCCTACTCACAATTGTACAACATAAATGGAATCATTCTGAAGGAGACATGTAACTATAAAGAAAGGTCAAAGCAGTTTATTAAGAGAGAAACTTATAAACAGCAGAAATATGAAACTTAATAAAAACAGTGCCATTATTGTGAAAGTTGACAAAAGAAACTGTGTAATAATTATGGAAAAAGTTTAGTATATCACTAAGATACTGACTTTCTCTTCTGAAAACAATATAACTGAGCTTAAACAAGATCCAACAGCAAACTTCTGTAACAAAATCAGAAAGATTATTAATAAATACATTATCCTCTTCACAGAACAACAAATAAATATGTGTATTATAATGAAACCGACCAACCCAAGAATGAAAACCAGACGAGAAATCCATATTCTTGATGTTCCCATAACATTAACTGACAATTATAAAAATACAAGTTTAAAAAAAAAATTCAATTACTAAGCGAAGTTCTTAAGCAGTACTACGGTTTTGATAAGTCATACTCAGTAGGGACACAATGATTTAGCAACTTTTAGAACAGGTTGCTAAATCTATAGAGACTTGATGGGATGTAAATGAGTGGATCTGCCCGTTAACATTTTTCCTGCCAGCAGATAAAACCGATCTCTCCTGCTCGTCTTCTGCTATGTTGACTGTGGGGACATTAAACTACATTTGCTACTGCAGGGTATTCTTTGACTAATATAATGGACTTGATTAATGACGGGAACAGGAGGAAATTACAGAGCAGTAACAGATGGACAACTGTAATTATAGTGGTTATGTTCTCGTTAAAGACAGATAAATATGAGGCAGTTTCATAAAAAATAAGATTCAGCAAGCCCACAATTCTGGGCTATATAGCGATCTGCTGCCTTCCTGTAGGTCACGTTAAACGCACATACACGTACAGAATCTAATGAGAAACGAAAGCAGTTAGCAATGACGAGTCACGTAATACGAGCGCACAGACTGGAGCTGCATAACTACGCCTATTGCTCTAATACTGGTGGAATCGTAAAGCTGATTGTTCATGGTATAAATCATGTATCTGCATCGTAACCATGGACAAAGACAAAGTTGCTATGAGCGTTCTGATGCGAAATGTCTTAACTACAACTAACTTAATCTGCACATGGTTACTTCCAACAAATTTTTCCCGAAATAATGGCAGCTACCACACTACTCCTAATCATAAAGTGGAGCTGACTACGAACTGCAATGAAATGGGGTGAGACAGCGTTTCTCAGCAGATTTGTGACCTCACACGCAGAACTGTAGGCTGCCTCCTCGGACAGAAAAAGGTCTGAACTACAGCTAACTGAATCTACACATGGTTACTTCCAACAAATTTTTCCCGAAGTAATGGCAGCTACGACACTACTCCTAATCAGAAAGTGGAGCTGACTACGAACTGCAATGAAATGGGGCTGAGACGGCGTTTCTCAGCAATTTTGTGACCTCACACGGTGCACGGTAGGCTCCCTCCTCGGACAGAAAAAGGTCTTAGCTACAGGTAACTAAATCTGCACATGGTTACTTCCAACAAATTTTTCCCGAAATAATGGCAGCTACCACACTACTCCTAACCATAAAGTGGAGCTGACTACGAACTGCAATGAAATGGGGCTGAGACGGCGTTTCTGAGCAGTTTTGTGACCTCATGCACAGCATTGTAGGCTGCCTCCTCGGACAGAAAAAGGTCTTAGGTACAGCTAAATCAATCTACACATGGCTATCTCCAACAAATTTTTCGCGAAATAATGGCAGCCACCATACTACTCCTAATCATAAAGTGGAGCTGACTACGAACTGCAATGAAATGTGGCTGAGACAGCGTTTCTCAGCAGTTTCGTGACCTCACACGCAGCACGATAGACTGCCTCCTCGGACAGACAAAAGGTCTCTGTAACCTAGTTGAATGGGGATTACAATGCAAATCATTCCTACTGCTTTCGGCCGAGGGGACCGCTCGGCTCCCCAGCGCTCAGGTTGGTAACCCTGTGTCGGCACAATTTCTCCAAACGCTGGCGAGGTTAGTCATTCCACCCACCGGTGTTGCTGTGGCTTGTTTTAGAAAGGAACGGCGCCGGAACATCTGCTGCTTTTCGCCATGTTGTGTATTTTATGAATTAAAGGCTAATTTCATTGATTTTTTTAATTAACTGGGTCATCTTTGAATTCACGATTCCATAAGCAATTCGAAACTTTGATTCAAATGTGATTATAGTTTTATTCAACTCCCTTTCTTTGTAGGGGTACTGGACTGGACAGTTGCTGAGACCTCTCCACACATTGTATACATCTTCGAAAAGAGTCATACTTATAAACCTAAATTAAAGGTATAGAAATTCCTGTTGGTGCCAAGTTTGCGTATTTCGACGTAATTCATCTATTTATGAATGTACCAACAAAGGAAACACTAGAGATAATGTGAGACCTGGGTTTCTCCTGGCGTAATGTTCACATAACTTACGGGAATGGAGCCGGGTGACGTAGTCAACAACCGCCGATATTTAGACAGTAGCACACCCTTCCATTTTCAAGGCATAACCTGAGTAAGTAAGCTCTGTGTAAGAGAATTTAAAACCTCTGTTTTTAGAGACTCTCTGGAAAGATAACATTCACACATACTATAACGCTAGCACCTTTACAAACCAAAGACGATCGACGTCAGAAGTTGTCGATACTGAAATTAAAAATCAACGGGTGGATCTTATCTGAGGCCCTCTGTTTTTTGACAAGGGAGAAATCTGCATTCCACGCGGAATTTAAACAAAATGCACCATCTTTATTTGTAAGGTTACTTAATAATTTAATTTCAACATCTTCCTTCTTAACACTATCCCAATAGCTGGAAGTGCATGCCAGAATCTCCGTGTTTTTATACTCCAAGACAGTGTTCTGCAGTGGCAGATTTGCTCGGCTATTGTAAGCGTATGTGACACTTATGCTTAGTACACCCAGTCCTCCTTAGTCCTAATAGTCTGACCAGTGTATGATATGCCATAGTTGCAAAGGATACGATAGACACCCGGCTTACGCAAACCAAGACAGTGAGAATTTGAACGACTTTTTAGAACATCTGAATTCAATCCACTGGGATATTTTTTTGCACGATGTAGGTGGCAAAGGAGGTTTTCTTCACTTCCTTGATGTGTTGGTCAGGAATGAGGTTGACGGTACGTTGAGACAAGCCGTGTGTAGGAAAACTACTCACACTAACTTGTATCTGCAGGCTAATAGTTGTTACCAACTGGCTCAACTTAAAGAGGTACTTCGTACCTTGGTTCACAGGGCCCATGTAATCTCGACCCTGGGATTTTGTCAACTGAGTTAATGCGTCTCAGAGTCCTCTTTCGTCAGGATTAGTGAAAGGCAGATCAGGCGTGCGTTGCGCTATCGACCAACTGTACACTGGGTGAGTGCCACCGAAGTCTACGACCTTTTTGTCTTACGCAGGGACGCATTTAGAACAGGACTGGTCATATTTTGCGGAAATATGATGTGAAGTGTGTTTTTCGACGACCTTCTAAGATCAGGCTCCTTTCAGGTTCCGTGAAGGATAAACTTGATTTGCGTAATCCGGGTGTCTTCCGTATTCCTTGCAGTTGTGGCATGTCAGACTATCAGGACGGTAGAGAACGGGTGTACTGGCATAAGCGTCATTCACTCTTACTACAGCCGAGCAAATCCGCCGTTGCTGAACATTGTCTTGTCACCGGGCATCCCATGATATATAACACCACGGAGATTCTGGCATGCACTTCCAGGTATTGGGATAGTGCTACGAAGGACGCTGTTGAAATTAAATTAGTAATTAACCATATAAATAAATATGGTGGCTTTTGTTTAACTTCTGCATGGGATCCAGTTTTCCCCCTTGTCAAGAAACAGGGGGAGTGAGATAATACCACCTCGTCTGTTGTATCGATAAATTCTGACGTCGGTCATCTTTGGTTTGTGTTGGCGCTAGTATTTACATTGTGCGTGAATGTTATCATTCCGGAATGTATCTCTGAAAACCGAGGTTTTAAATTCCCTTGACAGCGCTTACTTTCTGCAGTTATGCCTTGAAAATGGGAGCGTGTGCTCCTGTCGAAATATCGGCGGTTGTCGACAACGCAAAATATTTGAACTATAGATAATGTTTAAAAACTTGGTAAAATAAAAAATTATCAGTTTCAGAAACATCAGAAGTCATTGACACATTGTAACTAACATTCCCTCATAACTAATTCTCCTTCAATTGGAAAGTTTACAAGCAGGAAGAGGGTCTTGCCATGGGCAGTTTTATACCAAGTTTTCTGCGGACATATTTCTCAGTCATTGGGAAAATAACAATAGGATCAAAAGTAAAAATACTGCAGGTACTTTGATGACAGATTGCTGCTATATGATGGCACATACGATGAACTTTAAGAACTTTCATTATGGAATTCTTTCCACAAAAATGTAAAATTCACAGTATAACATGAGAAATACAAAAGCACAAATTTGCTAGGTCCTAAAATCACCAACTTCCAGCAAAAACACAAGTTTCACATACACATAAAACTCACCTACAAAGACATAACGATAGAAAATTCACCATGCAATCCCACCACGCACAAACTTGTATCACTTAGACCCATGCACACAGAGCACACTCACATAACTTAGAAGAAAGCAGCCTTAAGACAGTACTAGACACAATATAAAGTACTCCCATAAACAATGAGCACACAGCCAAAACAATTAATAATTTAGAAACTAAAATACACAAAAAGACAACAAATTAAAATAAACCACACTGTTTTGTGGTGGGACTGCCTTTCGCCTTATGCCAAAGACTTTTTGTTGCTGACAGCTATCCGTTGCACAAATACCGTGCTTAATATTATCTTCGGGCACTGTGAGTCAAATCGCCTGAAGTTCTACGTATATTAACTGCGTATTGGTCCTACTCTCTACTATAAGGAGATAGCTGCGCAATGTTAATTTAATTACTGAACACCAGAACAACAGATCAGAGTTTACACTTTACTGAATATTTCAAATAATTTTCTCTCATAGGTTACACGAGTTTGGAGATTCCTGAAACTGCATTAGATGGAACACACGTAAAAGTACTAACCCTAATAGTTCCATAAGAGCAAACGATAATAATGTTCTGACAATAACTAATCAGCAAGGTTTTGAAGCCTAAGGGAAAGCAACATGGACGCGCAAGTGCTCACACACAAAATTCAAGCTCATAGAATAATCAAGAGCAAAGTTCACGACCTTTCATTAATAACTGAATCATCAAAGCTGGCTCATTACCAACAGCAAAAAGAATCACGAAATTTAACTGGGCACACGATGCATGAAGTGAATTGTGACCGATTGAGGATCAAGTCCAGTTCCATTTGAATTTGCATAAAACGGTACTAAAACCATCACTCCTGAGAATTCCACACTGCCCCTAACGATTGAGCTTAATCGTTATGGAGAATCCTGACTCAAAATTGAACTAACTTTCTTCCAAAAACCATTGCTCGCGTGAGCATGGAAGCAGCATGTCATATTTACCTGACCACGGAGCATCAATTGTTTGCTGCGGCTTGACTCGTCCACGCTCTGGTCACTTCTGTTCAAAAATCAGACTGTCTGCCTCCGCGTACAGAGAGAAAAACGAACTTGGTGAGGACATACTGACCAATCAATGAGACAAATTACCAGGGGTTTCCTGCTACCAGAAGGCAGGAGTTGAAGTGTCTGGTTCCTTCAGCCTAAAATTTTCCAATCTGTTTAACGTCAGGAAATATGAAGATGGCAGCCCTGACCTTGAATTCAAAAGGATTAGTTGCAGGACCGAACGTCTAGGGATGCGCAACTGAGTGTGGTGACAGAGTGTCGCAACAGACTGTTGTCACCAGGGATGGCTCCGAAGATTACGTTCAACTGCTACTGCCAAGATAAACCAAAAATTTCCCCTGAATTTGCCCAGTTGCAGGCGTTTGTAATTACACCCACCATCATTCAAAACGAACGATCATCGATATTGAGGACAGGTGGCTGTATGTACATGTTGAGCTGAGTAAAGGTTGTAATGAAAATGAGAATAAACGCACACACTTTAGGTTCCTAGCTCGACCGTCCTCATTGGTAAAGAAAATGTGAGCAAAAGCAGGCAGAGAAAAGATACTCTGCTGAACATGATAAACCAAATCCACACAATTACATGAGATACACTTTAACCTACGCCTTTCAAAACTGCTACACTAAAAAATAAGAGAAAATGTTTGATAGTATCCCATTCCACAAAAGAAGGCCAATCTATTTGAGAAAAAAATATGAAACAATGCAATCTCCACTAATAACAAGTTGTGACACTTACTAGTCTACAACATAAAAAGATTTTCCCAAACATTCAACAACAGTGGAGTATATAAAGCATCAGTCCCCAGTTCTTCTGTTCTGTTATTAAGGAAGACGTGTTTCGAAACACAGATGATGGTGTTCGGATTTAACCACATTGAAAAATTAGTCATTTTCTGTGAACTAAACACATCATCGACAGGTTAGAAAACAATTTAGTAGTACTAAACAATGAAGTCAATGAGAAGGACTCAGATCTATTGCAACTACTGTAAATGTACTTCCATTAACTCACAACGTCTGAATTCATATAAAATTACAAGACAGATTTCGCTAGTTACTGTTGGTTTAGTAATTTTAAAGACTTATTTTAAATTCATTTCCTTATGTATGTCAATTTATTTAAAAATCTGTTATCTAACTCTACATACCAAACTACAGCTTTGGTCATCTCATATTAAATTGCATCAGTGAAGTGTTTTGAAATGAACAAATAAATGGGCGCTTTGAGCGATGCTATGCACAATTACAGATTGGATAAATCAACGTCTTCTGACATTCAAACGTTAAAAATGTTCTTACTGAATTTCTCGGAAGGATTTTCGCTGTTCCTCATCGTATTTTCCGTTATCTTGACCGCAAATTTCGAAACTTAACACCAAACCTTCTCTAACCAGGAACATACATTTCGTGTCATTTCACTCAAGAACGGAGGTAAATAATGTATTGAAACAATTTGCACGTGATGAGGGGCCCACAGGGTGCAAAATGCATCGTGTGATTCAATAAAACAGGAAAAAACTGTGACTGAAGGCGATATTATTCACGCTTCCTCTGTATTGAATGTAGTCACGTCGACAACAGCAAAATATGAATAGAACTATATCCAAATAATGTGCTTTACACATGGAACGACTGCTTCAGATGTTTTGGGTAAATTTTCCAGGAGGCTGTGAGAAACTGCTAATCGTTGTTTGTGAAGAATAACAAATATTTTTTAAAATAATTCCATCCTATCTGCGCCTGTTAGCATTTGATTTGCTTTCCGTACTATCTTCAAGTACCTAAATACATTGGTTGACTGAGTGATCATCAACATCTACGATGGCAGATGTTGCCATGCTGGACTCTTTCCTATATTGTCAGTTTCATTCCCCAGATTGTGGGTAGGCTGCCACCAGCGACATTACTGCTTGTCAGCGATATAAATTTACACACAGATAAGAATGATTCATATTTAGATGACGACGTTACTGTGTTGATTTTAAGTTGATAAGATCATGATGCTAGTGTTATCAATAATTAGAAGGGGTGGGAGTGAATAAGTTTATTATGAAACTCAAGGAAATGTATGGAGGAAGGTACTATTTAGACTAGAGTCGAGTCGGCTGAAAATAAAATTAGATTCGTTCTGGGAACAGATAATTTTTACATTTAAATGAAAAATGGAGTGGGCAGCAAGTGTTATTTGGGACAGGATATAGAGATGTTGGAAGGGATGTATGTAATAGAGGACTATTGGTCTAAAGCATGTGATGTCTTCAGCTGTAGAACTAATGGCAGGATGGAGGGATCTGTTTGGGTGCAGAGGAATTTCAACTGCTCAGATAAGTGCAGCGTGTCCTAGTTTTGTTGTGAGGGATTTTGATTTGCATTTGCAGGACAAGGAAGGGTGGTGCTGATTACATGTTTTCCAGGTTGGTTGAGAGTTGAGATTTGCGTTTGGGCATTACTTGTGGGAACTACTGGGAGGGATTCTACAGTTCTCTGTTAAGTTGTCTGTATGTGTCAAGCACCACTGGCAGTGATATGCATGGGAAACTGATTTGGATGGAACGATCCTATGCTTCAATGGTGTATGAATTCACCATGTTGAAAGAGACCATCATCAGTGGTGGATAATTTAGTAACAACCTAACGAGGTAAGTAACACCAGAATTACTGTAGTTTCAAAGGGCTTTCCTGAGATCTGGGTATGCGTTAATTTCTAATTGTATTTCTTCCTTGATGCAGTGGTGTGTATTTAATGGATGCAAGGTATGCTCCGCTTACCTATCATGAACTGAAGACAACGGTAAAACTAATGGAAACATTAAAGTTAATACTATTCCTTACATGGGTTGGAAAATGCGATTTCATGCCATATTTTTGTGTTAGCACTGCCAGTTTTTATGATTCTCAGCAAAATACTTAATTTCGCGCTCACTGTGCATTCTGATTCAGCAAAGACTGATGTACTCTGAAGTGGTTGTAGAAGCAGTCGCTGGAGTTGTGGAAAGCCTTGGTGGCTGCCTGCCGTGCCTGGCAGGTCCTGCAGTGAGGCAACTGCGGACCTTCATGTGAGGTTATAAGAAATAAAATTTGTATTTTACTGTATGGTGCTATGGGAAACGTACCCGTGGTTACATCAAATGACTAATAAATAGCACCCGTGGTACATAGTTTCATGCACTCTCAAAACTATAAATGGGTTAACAGGTTATAACAACCAGCGCACAGGTATGCCGCTGTTGGCAGAAGGTAAGCAACCGAGCTCGTTGTGTACCGTACCGCTTAGCAGTGAAACCATGAAAATACAAGCAGGGCAGAGCCAGCGTGAATTGATTCTGCTACACAACTTTGCTACTCCAGTTTCTAAGAGAAGAGCATTATTCTTCTGGGTAAATCGACATCTGCATACTGCATCGTAAATAGAAATCCTTTGTCCCATGCCCAACTTTATACCATTAAACTAGTATATCTTCTCATTGAATATGACGAAAAGCTGAAATTTTATTTAGAACATTCTTTTGTGTTTAGAGAAGTGTCAGATCTAATACAGAACTATTTGACTACCTTTGTTTCAGACACACTCATGAATAAAATAATAAAGGTGAAAAGTGAAACAAATTTTGCGTCAGTTGTTCTGAATGAAGCAACTGATATATTCAGTTGCTCACAAGCCTCCTCATTAATTCGCCAAGGCACAACTGTTGGTCAAGTCTATGAAAAGTTTTTAAAATTCATGAGCGTATTAAGGATTACAATGCAGCTGGAGTTATCGCTCAAAATGTGAACACATTGGATTAAAGACTGATAAAGACGTTATCTACTGCCACGTTCACAAACCGTTCTTCTCATTGAGCAAGCCGTGTCAAATATTGCAAAATCGTTTTCTTCATTTCGGAAGGTCTTTCTACTGTTTTGTAGTCAGTCAAAAGAAGCAGTGATCTAGATGAACAGGTAGAGATACTACTGGTGAAGTTATGCGCCCTTTTTTGGGTAAAGACTTTCATCGCAGCGAACATAAGACACACATATGGAAATTGGAACGAAGAAGTCTGTACTGTTGCCCTTGCATATGAAATAGCGATGTAAGGCATCAGTTTCAGTTTCCTTCTACATACTTTTGTAGACATTTTGCCTCTCGCTGAAGCCTTATTTGATATATTGCAGCCAGAGCTTACGACAATAGGGACTGTGTAACAAAACTTGATGTAACAAATGTTGAGAGCCAAGCATAACGGATTTGAAAGAATAATTCATGAACAAAGTATTATGATCTCCTAATAAACCCCATAGGCATCAATGTGGGAACAAAAATTAGAACGATCTACAGCAAAATTTTTGAGCAGTGATGGCCGAATTACAAATAAGGACAGTAACTTTGACTGTATAATTTTTGGAACCTTCCAACATTCATAACTCGGAAGATAATATCATACTTCAAATTACTTACGATTCCTTTTGGATGCAGCTTACCTTAACGAAAATTTTACTACACGTCACTGCCTTGATGATTTCTGGTGCGACGACTTTGGTGACAACAGTAAAAGCTGTAGGAAGTCGTGAAGGCTGGGAGGGGGATTTGCTAGAGGCATGAAGGAAGTATGTGGACAATAGGTAGTAGAGAGTATTTTTGTTGTTAGTTTAGAACGGAAGTCGAGAAACGACGAATTGATGAGAATTAAATCTTTGCGCTGAATGATTTTGGCTACGGGGATAAGGAGTATATATTTTATGATTTCAAGAAAAAGGATTTGTTTGGATGAATCTTTGATGATGGTGTGAGAAAAAAATGGTGTCAGTTTGTGAAGAAAGTGGCTGCCCTGATGTAGGGAGACGCACAATACATTCAGTTTTGTCAGTTTGGTGTTGAATTTCTTTGTTGCAAACAATGCAAGAACCAACAGAAACACTACCTCAAACTTCAGGTGCAGCAACAGTGATTTTGCCATCTCGAAATTCGGGCAATAAAATTACAACAATTCCTTCGCAATTAGCAGTTGCAGAAACTCACCTGTTGTAGACTTTTCATCAGTAACGAAAGGCATTTCGTCTACACTGATCCTTCCAGGATCTTCATCAGTGCAACACCTTTCACCACCTGATGTGCCTCCACCATCGTTAGTTGTATCAGAGGCAAGCATAAGGAGTACATGGTCGAGGAAACTCACAACTCAAATAACTTCAGGTGCACTTCCTATAGATTCTAACTGCAATTTTCCACAGAACACTACAAGTAGAAGAAAGAACTTAGAAAATGAAAAATGTGGTATCATTCGCCAGATTATAATGAGTCCAAGAAACAATCTGGACCAGCTGCCTTTTTGCATTAATCACAGCGACGCAATAAACAACTCCGGTTAAAATGTTTTACTGAACATCATATGAAGGAAAGGATTGAAAGGGTGCAAGTATGTAAGTACAGCTTACTACATTTGAAATACTGTGGAGCAAGATGGAGTGATAGCATTTGTTCAAAATAACGTAATATATATATATGTCTATAGATGTAAAAAATTATTGTACTAATCAACATTTTGAGGCCTTGTGTAATGATCTCTGCGTATACTCTATGTTTATGTGATTACTGTTCATAGAGTTGAGAATATTCCTCAAGCAAGGACAATCTCTTTTAACTAGTTAGTTCTCAAAAACTAAACAAATAATCGTGCTTGGTGATTTTTATGTGAGTTTTCTCACTTGTAATAATAATAGGACAGATTTTGAAAATATAACGAGCTCTTTGAATCTAAGGACTTTCCTACAAGAGCGACAAAGAAGGCACACGCTGATTAACAGTATTTATGTAGACAATTACAGAACTGATAACATATGTATAACACAAATCTTAAATGACCTTTCTGATCACGATGGGCAGCTGTTGGAAATGCATTATTTAAGCACTGTTAGGAAGAGTAGTCTTGTAAACAGATCCTTTAGATTAATGAGCAGTGAAATTCTGAAGACCTCCAGCAGGCACTTGCAGCAGTTGGAATTGGATACAACATATCAGGCCAAAAATGTCAATGATAAATTTAACCTAATTCTGAATGAATGTTTTACACTGTTGCAAGCCGTATTTCCAAAGAGAATTTAAAACAGTACGAACCTGAGTGATTTCAGGATACAATGGCTCACTAAAGGAATCAAAACACCCCGTGAAACAAAGAGAAAGAAATTCTAATAAACCTGAGGATAGGGAACACCACAAATTATTCTGTAACTTCCTAAAGAATAAGATTAAAAATCCAAGAGTGTGTCAATTAAATTTGGAACTGGCAGTTCAAATAATGGAATAAAAACAATTTGGGAAGTGGTGTTAAGAGAGACAGGAAAAAGTTCAGAGGATAGATACAGTATCAAAGTGTGTTAGAGTGGCAACTTGGCAGATGAAGACGAAATAGTGGCCAATACCTTAAACAATCATTTTTATAGTTTCTGATCAAATTGATGGTAAATGGTTTGTGGCTGAAACCATGACACTTCTACAAAACTGTGGGCAGGACAAAATTAGCCAGATGCATGTACCCGATATTGTAAAAGATGAGATTGAGAAGGTGATAAATTTTTCTCAAAGTTCTCTGTCATATATTTGATGAATCTCTACATAAATATACAGCCCATAACAGAACCAAGCATGCAATTGTCACACCACTGTTCAAAAAACTTGATAAATTTCAGGTTTCAAACTACTAACCTACTTCATTTCTAACAAATCTTTATTAAGTCCTAGAGAATCTTGTGTACAAGAGGATTATGGATCATCCTAATAAACACATTGTCCTTAATAAAAAGCACTTCGGATTTCAAAAGGATATTTCAACTGAATCAGCCATTTTCCCGTTTGTCAGAGAACTTTTCGAACCCGTGAACAATAAAATGTCACCAACTGGAGTCTTTTGTGATTTTTATGAAGTACTCAACGGTGTATATCACAAAATTCTACTCAGAAAGTCTGAGCACTATAGCTTAAACGGTAAAGTAGGGATGCGACTCGAATCATATCTCGATGACAGAAATCAGAATGCAGTGTTGAATAATTCGGCAATGGCACCTGTCTGCCCTAACTGGGACACAATGAAATGTGAAGTACTACAGGGTTCAGTGCACGGTCTCCTACTATTCTTAATCTTTATCAATGACCTGCCAGGTGGATGAGCCAAAAGCACACTTTATTCTGTTTGCAGAGGACACAACCATCTCGAATAACAAAGTACCCAACTGCAGTCTTAGAGTACACCACAGAGACTCTTCTCAAAAAAGCTTAACTTCAAAGAAGGTTCACTTCAAGTGGTCTGTCCCTCAAAGTTAACAAGACTCACTTCATTCAGTTCCACACAGAACACAAAAACTAGGAATATGTTGAAATAAAATGTATAGACAAAAAAATATTAAGAGTTAACTCTTCCATACTCGTCAGATCACAAATTAACAACAACCTGAACTGGTCACTTCACATCCTCGACGTATGTAAAAGGCTGAATTCGGCAGCATTTGCATCTGTTTGTGACTTGGAAATAATCAAAGCAGCATACGTTGGACATTTCCATTCACTTATGACGTATGGCATCATTTTCTGGGGAAACCAATCACAAGCAAAAGTCTTCATTACACGGAAGGGGGTCATCATACCTATGAGTAGAGTTCACCGTAGATAGTACTGCAGACATTTAATCAAACTGCTGGGGATCCACGCCATGCCATGCCAGTAACGTTTTTCACTTATGAGCTTTGCCAAGAAGAATCGTACAATTTACAAAAGAAACATGTCGCAAAGAGATATAAAAATCGTACAGAAAGGAATACATTATTGAGGCATAAAAGTATATGGTAAATTTCCAGTTCGTTTTAAGTAAATCATTAGGAATGTGTTAATTTCAGAAATGAGCTAAAACGTTATCTTTTGAATACCTCTTCCAATTACTTCCAAGAAATTTGACAACATTTAGTACTTTGTGAACAGAGGTTAATTTTACGCATTACCATGTGAGTTAATTACTTATCACTGGTATATCAATTACTGTCACAATGCTTCATATGTGAATTAGAATGTAAGTCATAATATTTGTTTGCGTAAATATTAATACCATAATCTTTGTTATAATCTGAGCCCTTGGACCTCAGTTTTCGTGAATCTGTTTACATATGATTTGGACTAAAAGCCTCATTACCATTTACATATTGTTATTACTGCAATAATCTGGCACATTCTACACCACATCATGAGTCCATGGAAATTCAAAATAAGTAAATACATTACATAACTAGGTTAGAAATTGTTTTTTTGATGCCTGGGACAACCCCTTGGTTCTGCATGTGGCCACTGCGGCGACGTGTGTAGACTGTTGTGCTAGGGATTCGACCTGTTGCTCCCTGGAAGGAGTCAGACGGCGGCTGACGCTGTGGCGCTAAATCTTGGGCAGGAAACTCAGTGCTGTGGCGGTGCTGTGGCTCCAAGTCCCGTGAGGAACTTAGTGCTAGTGGTGCCAGACACAGCCCAGTCTCCAACGCATGGCTGCTGTAGGCAATGCCCAGTTGTCTCACTGTCTGGCGTGGAACTGGCATCTATAGCAGTTACTCCCTTCACTTTCAGAGGAAGTGAAAGCTTTAACTGCTGATAATTTCGGACCTCACGACCTGTTGAGCCGATGGCTCTGTCCTTAGTGTACAACTTTTAGCCAATTTCTCAAGATACGAATTGCTCAGTAGTCTCAGTAGTCATGTTCAGGCTATTGAGAATTCCCATGCTACAGCTTTGAAGAGCCGCCAACACAGATATACAGCGAACATTTTGGTGGATACAGTCAATGACTGGTTAATGGGCCTATATCTACAGAGAGCCTCTTAAACTATACATTATGCGCTATGCTTCTGAGAGACACACTCCCACTTTATAGGAAGATATCCCTCTGGAAGTCTGTGTACGAATGCTGTTCAACATTATGAAACTCCTATTGAATTTACTTTTCTTGCTTGTGAGCACCTGTGTCCGATATTTCTTGATGGGAAGAGCAGCTCCTGCTCCGCGGCTTGCTCGTTCATCAGATTTTATCCTTCTTCTTCGGGAGAAAAGGGAGCATGTGAAAAGACTGGTGTACGAGAGACATGTCGAGATTGAAAATGACCTTCTGCTAAGAATTCTTGCTGCCTGAGACATTGTTCGAACAACACATGGGTTGGCGTTTTCTAAACACTAGTGGAAGAAAAGCTTATCTTATTCACTTAGATGGAAGTGTATTAGGGAGAATTGTTACCTCTCACAAGAAAATAGCTGATGAACTGGGCGTGCGACTTGTGACATCAACGCGAGTGAATACAGTGCAATTGGAACTGCATAAACAAAACAATCATGGCTTTGAAAACCCTCTTGCAATCTAGGTGCATCCAAACAAGAGGCCTCTGTAGTTCAAGAAACTCAAAACCTCGGCTACCAACGAAAGGAAATACGTAACGCGTTCTTGCAAATCCGTTTTCACACCGTTCCCTGGAACAGAACATGTTAATGTGTGGAAAATACAACAGGAAGTATACAGTCTGTATCTTGAAAATTACGAAATGCTTGGTTAGCCACTGCATGGTTTCCAATGGTTTTAGGATTACCTGAAGGAAAAAGTAATTGATTTTCGCTATAATAAATTTTTAGGTTTGCGTTTCTCCAGTTCTCTGAGGATGGTTTCCAGGAGGGGACTGTATCTTTCAGTATGTAAATTATCAAATGATAATGTGGCAGTATACCAATTTTTAGTGTGTCTTATGGCTAACCTGAAGGAAAAAGTAAGAGATTTTTGTCTGTGAAATATCTTTAGGGTTAAATTCTTCCAATACTACTAGTATTTTTCCCATGAGGGGACTGCATCTACCTAGTTGATACAGGCTCCCCTTAC
Organism: Schistocerca serialis cubense; assembly: GCF_023864345.2. Taxonomy (NCBI): domain Eukaryota; kingdom Metazoa; phylum Arthropoda; class Insecta; order Orthoptera; family Acrididae; genus Schistocerca; species Schistocerca serialis. The sequence continues at coordinate 215,033,260 of NC_064640.1, forward strand.
GCAACTGAAGTTGACCTAGAGCAGTTTAACGCGCAAGAGGATAAAACAACACACATTTCTTGGAGTCAACTATTACCATATTTGGCCGATCCGTTGTCATCTTTTGTACATCGGACCAGAAGTCCTGGAAGAGATGTAACTCTAAAAGTGAATCTAAAAACACTGTTAAGTCTCATAAGTAATATAGATTCAGATGGTATCGAATCCTTTATTGTGGTCACGACACGTTTCGCGCACAGCTCATCATCGGATGACTTGATAATAAATAATAAAGAGAAGTTCAAATAGTGAAATCACATAATACAGTTTTACCAAAGAAATGAGGTTATATGAATCTCAAATTAATTTAACTGTGCATAGTTTTGAAGAACTAGTTTGGAGCACATACCATCTGAGATTATTATAATCAGTGACAAGAGTGATGAATAGCGTCCTTACAAATGTCAAGCAAAACATGTACTGTCGTATAGAAGTAGTAGACCTAATCAATAGATAACTAAAGGAATCATAACGCAAGCTCGTATTGCTAGAGGGCAGCACTTCTGATGACATGTAAAATGGAAATGTTAATATAAAATAACAGGAGCTCAATCAGCACTAATGTGCAAGGTCAGTTTTAAAAACAGTGTACAGCACAAGACATTCCTTTTACAAAAACGTCATATAGAACCACGTTCGGCATTATTCGTCCATAATTTCAGTAGAAGGCATCACGTCCAATACAAAGTCAACTAAAATAATTATTTTTCAATAAAATAAAATTAATTAAATAATTATTTCGTTTTCTCAGTACCGTTGCGCAAGAAAGTCAACAATAAAACGCAAGGCAACAGTGCAGCTATCATAAAAAATACACTGTTACATTTCATCTTTACGTTTGTCATGTGACTTAAGAGAAACAGCTCGCTAATAAATTTGCGTGTGGTTGTTAATAGTTTCACTAAACATGGAGACAGTTAAAAGACAGAATAGCGGGATGGAGACTCACCAACTATGTCTTCTCGAAATCTGCTCATTTATTATAAGGTCTGGATGTACCTGATTACGCCATATTTTTCAGTTTTTTCTAAAATGTCCAATACTATACCTTTATTACCAGAATGCAAACTGCAAATTTCGTGTTCAGTGTTTTTAAGTTGATGTTGTTTCTCCAGTAAATGATATCCCAACGCACTTCCACTACTTGTGTATTCATGTTCACGAAATCTAATTTGTAACTCCCTTACAGTTGTAATATTTCTTACACGAACCGCAGAAAGTCTTATAGATACCTGCACTATAGATTTTTTTCGGTGGTGGTTCTAAGCCATGTCGCAGCAATCTACTCAGCTTCTGCTCGGAACTCCACTGCAACATTGTATTTGCTGAAGTCACCTGCTATCGTTTCCGACATGGACCCATAGTGTGACAATGAAATGTACTTTTCCGTCTAATTGTTAACATCTAATTTCTTTTGTACTCTATTAACAAAAATTTCGTACAGTCCTCCTGATTGCTGCCCCAATGAAGCCATTAGCCCCTCCGACCTGAACAATCAATTTATATAATCTCGTTTCTTTGATAAAGCTGTATTGTATGGCATAATTATGTCTTTATATATATGTTAATATATATGTTGTTGTTGTGGTGGTGGTCTTCAGTTCAGAGACTGGTCTGATGCGTATCTCCATGCTACTCTATCCTGTGCAAGCTTCTTCATCTCCCAGTAACTACTGCAACCTACATCCTTCTGAATCTGCTTAGTGTATTCATCTCTTGGTCTCCGTCTAAGACTTTTACCCTCCACGCTGCCCTCCAATACTAAATTAGTGATCCCTTGATGCCTCAGAACATGTCCTACCAACCGATCCCTTCTTCTTGTCAACTTGTGCCACAAATTTGTCTTCTCCCTAATTCTATTCAATACCTCCTCATTAGTTATGTGATCTACTCATACAATCTTTAGCATTCTTCTGTAGCACCACCTTTCGAAAGCTTCTATTCTCTTCTTGTCTAAACTATTTGTCGTCTATGTTTCACTTACATACATGGCTACACTCCATACAAATACTTTCAGAAACGACTTCCTGACACTTAAATCTATACTCGATGTTAACAAATTTCTCTTCTTCAGAAACGCTTTCCTTGCCATTGCCAGTCTACATTTTATATCCTCTCTACTTCGACCATTATTAGTTATTTTGCTCCCCAAATAGCAAAACTCATTTTCTACTTCAAGTGTCTCATTTCGTAATCTAATTCCCTCAGCATCACCCGGTTTAATTCGACTACACTCCATTGGCCCAGTTTTGCTTTTGTTGATGTTCACGTTATATCCTCCTTTCAAGACACTGTCCATTCCGTTCAACTACTCTTCCAGGTCCTTTGCTGTCCCTGACAGATTTACAGTGTCATCGGCGAACCTCAAAGTTATTATTTCTCCTCCATGGATTTTAATCCCTACTCCGAATTTTTCTTTTGTTTCTTTTACTGCTTGCTCATTATACAGATTCAATAACATCGGGGATAGGCTGCAACCCTGTCTAACACCCTTCCCAATCGCTGCTTCCCTTTCATGCCCCTCGACTCTTATAACTGCCATCTGATTTCTTTAAATAGCCTTTCACTCCCTGTATTTTACCCCTGCCACCTTCAGAACTTGAAAGAGAGTATTCCAGTCAACATTGTCAAAAGCTTTCTCTAAGTCTACAAATGTTAGAAACGTAGGTTTGCCTTTCCTTAATCTATTTTCTAAGACGCTATATATATATATATATATATATATGTCTATATATATATATATATATATATATATATATATGTCTCAACTGTTTATACATATGTTTACATATATCTGGTACAGGTGGTTTTTGGTTTTGAGCTTTGAGGTTGTCAACGCAACATTTTCTTGGGTAAAAGGACAAGTGATGTATGGTGTGTGTAGGTCTAATATATATATATATATATATATATATATACATTCGTCACATACACTGATGGAACTGGAAAGTGTTACGTCATGAAGCACCAGTTAGTAAACTTTGTTGCAGTGTTCTTCACATTACGGGTACTAAGCGATTAAATTTCATCTCATTCAGTTATGAAGTCCATCAGCAACATCACTTTTTAAGTGTAACCCTTCACACGCTCGAATACACTCTTGTATTCGTTGTGGTATGGAAGCAGACAGCCTCCGAATATCATCTCTAGGAATTTCATGCCATGCTTGAAACACATGCTGTGTCATGATACGAAGATTGGTGATTGGAACTTGGTATGAAAATACACAACTTCCCATCTTACCCCTGATATACTATAAGTGTGCGGAAATCCCGAAAATAGCACAAGATCTACAGGCAGACATTATTTGCTTACAAGAACCTTATAATAGAAATGGGCAACTAGTTTGTCTACCAACATATGCTACCAAAATAACAGGCGGCAGTGACTGTAAGGCTGCTGAAGTAATTTTAAATATAACTTATAACATAACGAAGATGACACAGTTATGGAATAAATATTTAGTTACCGTAGTTACATGGGTGATTGCATCCATGTACGTCCAATACGTCAATCAAATACAACATTACGCGAACTACATTATGGACCTAGCACTGTACGCCAGAGGCAAAAAATTAGTGATTAGTGCTGACATTAACTTGAAATCCACCCTGTGGAGCTCAGACAGAACAGATTACAGAGGTCGCGTAATCACCAACCTAACACAAGAAACACAATTACATGTAATGAACACAGAGGGACCTATATCAGCATTCGCAAGGTTCAATGGTACGAGCAGTAACATCGACTTTACGCAAGTAAATAATGCAGCAATGGCATATGTAACAAACTGGACCGTACACGACAATATAACGAGTAGTGACCACAATGTCATAACGTACGCGCTAACACACACTCAGAATACAACAACCAAAACATACACCACAGACTGATTGCTTCACAAAACAGACTGGAACAAATTAACGGAAATTATCCAACAACACGATCTAGAAAACATGAATGGAGATATCGATTGCAGAGCACACAAACTAACACAGGGAATACAAAATACACAAAGCACATCAATGCGGACGGCAAAGAACACAAAACGCTCACCAATACCATGGATCAATGAACTCACGAGACTCAAACAAGATGTCAGACGCAAACGAAAAGTTAAATCAAAGGGCGATACTAGAAAGAGACAGACGTATAAGAGTTGACACATATAGGCATGTACAAGGCTTATACAGACAGGCACTAAACAACAGTGGGAACGATTTGTAACAACACAAACGGAGCAAAATATATGGGGAGAACCGTACAAAATTCTGACAGAGAAGATTAAAACTCCACTAGTTCTGGGAACGTTAAGGCAGAATGACGGCACGATTACGCGGAGATGGAGGAATGCAGTGCAGTTTAAAAAAAAAAAAAAGCAAAAGACCACCTGTACCAGATAGTATCCACTCGGAAACACTGGAAAAACTAGCACCGCAGGTCGGCCCGTTCCTAACAACATTACTGAACGATATCTTACAGCTGAACAGGGAACATACAATATGGAAAACCTCCAAAGCAGTCATTATTAAGAAATCATTTGACGGGGATCCCTCGGAACCAAAAGTCTACAGGTCAATATGGCTTATAAACGTCCTAGCAAAGATTCAGGAGAAGCTATAGTGTAAGCTCTTGCAAACCCACAGAGCTTCCAGGATCATGAACCAAAACCAATTCAGCTTTAGAACCAGGTAAATCAATAGATGACGCCATCAGTCATGCTCGAAACATAGTTAATACTGCAAAGAGAAATATGTCATGGCAATAACGAGTGACATTGCCGGGGATTTAACAACTCCTGGTGACCCGCAATGTTTCAAAGGTTAGGGCATCTGGAGTTATCGCAATCACAGCACAACAGTTTCCTAGACTACTGTAAGCACCGAGTATCAAATGGCAGAAAAACAGCCGATAAGTAATTAAAATAATTACCAAATACTGTCCGAAGAGTCTATCTGTGGGCCCATTTTCTGGGACGTAACAATCTTCTAGATGGGGATGACAGGTCAGACGGAATTGTCGCCTACGCAGATGAACTATTAGTTGTAGTCACTGCAAACGACAGAGCCCAGCTAGAAGAGAAAGGAAGTGGAATACTACAAACAATCATACGATGATGTCACAACAACAAACTTAGGATAGCCGAAAGTAAAACAACATGCACATTACTGAAATGATCATTCCAAAGGAATCCTTTAGTTAAAATAGGGGACAAAAACATCAAACGATCACATGTTACACTGGGGAACACATAGATGAGAAACTGAAATTCCAGCTACACATAAGGCTAACAATGGACAAAGCAGGAAAAAATACGACGTAAACAGGTGTGGCTAAATTCAAAATATTACAGACTACCTTCACCAGTCGTACCAACATACCCCTCTGCGCTCTTCCAATCAGTACTCAGCTTCGTAGCTAGCACATAGGCGCACAGATTGAGTGAACCTGGTCACCAACAAATCGTTAGTCAGGTGAGGGTAGAGAAGTGTCCTACTTAGGGTGTCTGGAGTCTTCGGCACCACCTCAGTGGATGCTCTGTGTGTAGTGCTCGGCATATGCTCCATAAATATCACGATCAAATACAGAGCTGCAATGTTCTGGTTAAATGTGGAGAGATTAGATAAAGTACACACAGTACCTGGTGTATCGATACAGACGACAAATCAGCTTAAAAGCTGGCGTTTGGATACATGGCAAGGTAAGTGGGATGAAAATGATATGAGATGTAGACTGTAGGACTTCCTCCTTGACATAAGAGAGCGATTGACAATGAAGCGTATCGATACCAGCCACGGTATGGTATACGAGTATTTCTTTACTGGACGCGAACATTATCCCACGCACTTAAACCGCGTGAGTCTGAAACAGACACCTACATGCACTTGCATGGAAGAAGGTTCCCAGAACACAATGTCCGCTTCTGCGGGCAGTACGAGAAAGAGAGACCTACACTGCACTTAGACTACACAGAAACAGACATACATATATACACAGAAATACGAGACGAAGAACAACGGGCACAATTAAATGCATTAACAAGCAGTGTTTCAGAATCACATGAAGAGTCCCTGCGGACACGACATAACAGATATGCCTATGTGCAACGCAACAACAATCTCCAGTGAGTGGACAGCGACACTCACAGTGACAGTGGAAACAGTGACACTCAAGAGGAACAGGAGGAGAAGGAGGAGGTAAATGAGATGTAACGGTAAATAAGACACTTATAAATATGAATAGTTAAGGATAGTGAACTACAGTACATGCAGTGTAAGTTGCTGTCATTCTAGACAAGAAAACACCCATTGCTGTACACGGATGAGTACATGATATTAAGGCGAAGGATTAGCAATACCATTTTTGTACTACTAACTACAAACTATTTTGTTGTGACTGGCGGTCAACGCTCGAACAACTCATTCCGACGTATTCACTGCCAGTCACAATTGGTGATGGCACTAACCAATCTCTCCTCTATCCTACCATCTTTTTACAGTCTTCTCAAAACAACAAAATTTTATTTATGTTCCAGCCTCAAATTACTGTCATTTTAAAAATGTGTTATTCTTCGTCAAATGTTGCAGATAAAAACAGAGCAAAAACTCCAAATGAGGCCAGACGAAAATTGTAATATAGACGACCAGTTTTAAAATATCAGGTAACAGATCTTTAAATCTGCAATGAATAATTAAAACAATACCATATGTGTGACAACTCAAGAGACAAGGCAAGCCACTCAGCTAATCGTACTTCCTCAAAACGTTTGTTGTGTAAACTGCAGTGTGCGGTCTTGCATTAGCCTTCTCGAATGTACTGTTGGGTACCCTGCTCGTGAAGGGTATGGCAACAGGATTTACCGTTGTTGCCACATAGTGGCGAGCATTCGGACGCCTTTGAACAATTACCAAATCTGTTCTGTTGTCATCGCCAATAGCTTCTCACACCATCATTAGGTGAGTTGGAAAGTATGGGTCTCGAGGATCGCTGCTTCTTGTGACCTTTCATCAGTGCATCTACATTCACTTGACATCGACCTGGCCGCTACAAACAGAATGGTCGCAGTTTTATAGAGAGGAAGGTGGGATGAATGGCCATGGCGGAAAAAATGGCCATTACGTATTTTTTCCCCTGAACAAAGCTGCTGCCTGCAGAGAAGTGGTCAGACTAGGTCTAATATGCGCTACCGATGTTCTCAGTGGGTTTGAAAGAAGAAGCTTTTTCCACTATTTTTAGTAAAAACGTTTCAGATTTTCATTTGTTTAATGTAACGTAAGGCATTTATTTTACTCTTGTTACCTCACTTACACTTAGAGTAATACTTTTTTACTATATCAATATTTAAACAACGTCTTTTGGCCTAAAATATAGTCCTTGTTGTTTCTTTCGGTTTGATAGTTTCCTATGTGAACCACTAACGCCGACATGGTGTCCGCTCGGGAAAAATGGACAAGGTGTTTACCCCAGCAGGAGTTAGTCAGTTCCACTTGTTAACGCTTTTATGTACAGTGGTGTTATCCGTCATTCTATTCCTTTGTAACGGTATTGAATTAATTAACTTATATTATTTAAAATCATCTCTGTTCTGTTACATTTGTACTGATACAAAAATCCAAGTGAAAACGTTGTGTTCCAGTCGCTTGATGTTTCAGATTCTAGGGCATCAAACTGTGTAGATAATACAGGATGGTTATACTTAAACTTTCGCTGCTTGAGCCATTGTAGACGGAAACTGCTTATCCTATGGGTACCCTACTATATAGGAATGACGTTCAGACTGTGCGCTGCAGGATTTGCCTTGTTGGTGATGTTATTATCATGACTTGCCATTAGGCGCCGATACTGGTACGGCGACGTAGAGCTGAAACACGAGCATCAGTGGGCAATGTAGCTGCAGGCAGTCAACATGGGTCTTGACAAAGTGAGTATGGCTTTACTTGTGAGGCTGTTTTATCAAAATAAAAGCAATAATTCTGCTGCCTCACAAGTATCGCAGCATTAAAGAAATTCAGAGAGGTCCTCTTTCTGCACCGAAGTTGAAGAACATGATTCGGAAGTTCGAATAAATTGGCAATTTGGGAATCGCTCCTGGGAGAGGCTGATGGCCAATTGCGCCACAAATTGTCGCACAAGTTGCTGTTGCCATGGCTGGGAATGCCGGATTCAATGTGCTATCTTGAAGAAGTGCATGAGCTGTGGCGCGACATTTGAACATTCCATGGTACACCGCTCGAAATGTGCTGCGAACAGTTGTAAAATGGAATCTCTAGTGCGGCTCCAGGATGTCGTGGACACGGGTGGTCGTCACACTGAGCAATGTTTGCAACCTGAAACGTAAACACGATAAGCATTTAACAAATGTTATCCGCTCATGTGGAAATTAAAATGCGTTTCTTTCGATAGTTTATTCGTTATTCCTCTTCTTCATGTCCCTATAAATATTTCCAGAAAGTTTCTTTACCCTAAGATAACTCCTTTCTCATTGGGTCCCTCTCAAGTAGCGAAACTTCAATTATAACCACCATGTATGTCCGAAAATCAGAACAAAAAACACGGGATGGTGGCAAAATGGCACTAGGCCCTTTACGCTGCTGTGTACGGAAATGTGGCCACTATGTAAGCCTTCAGAAGTATACGTATAGTTCCTATATAGTATTTTCTTTTTCACTCAAACGAATTTGGCCGTATACCTTATAAAATGTCAACTGAAAATGTGTAAGCGGCATGCTTCTATCAATAAACATGGTTTGGGGAAAATTAAATTTCCGTTAGAGTAGCCACTTTACCACAGCTTCAGCTACTTGTGTTCCATTAATAACAGTCACATGTTCCATAATATCCATAATGGAACGAAGATTGGATTTAACGTCCCGTCCACATCGAGGTCATTAGAGGCGGAGCACAAGCTCGGATTGCGGCAAGGACAAGGATTCAAATGTGCCGTGCCCTTTCAAAGGAATCATCCCGGCATTTGTCTGATGTGATGTAGGGAAATCACGGAAAACCTAAATCAGGATGGCAGGACGCGTGTTTGAACCGTCGCCTTCAGCAATGCGAGTCCAGTGTGCTAACCACTTATCCGTAATAGATTAGCTGAAACTGCGGTAACAGTTCGATAGCGTTAGATCAAAGTGTTTGCCGCGCGGGATTAGCCGAGCGGTCTTAGGCGCTGCAGTCATGGACTGTGCAGCTGGTCCCGGCGGAGGTTCGAGTCCTCCCTCGGGCATGGGTGTGTGTGTTTGTCCTTAGGATAATTTAGGTTAAGTAGTGAGTAAGCTTAGGGACTGATGACCTTAGCAGTTAAATCCCATAAGATTTCACACACATTGGAGATCAAGGTGTTGTGGTGTAGCAATTCCAATTTCCTTCGGTATAAATGAGGGCGCCATACTTTTTGAGAAGAGTTATAAAATTCCTTTGTCCACAATTCAGCTTTCATCTACACTGACGAAAAAAATCGAAGCACCAGAAAATAGTGTAGAGTAAAGAAATTTCGGGAAGACACTTGTATGAGTAACATATTTAAGTGAGTAACATTACAAGATCATAGTTAATATAAGCTCGACATATAGCTTTGCAAATGTGAAATGCTGGTAGTTTAATAATCGGTGTAACCGCCAGGATGTTGAATGCAAGTATGCAAACGTGCGTGCATTGAGTTGTACAGGCATCGGATGTCAGTTTGTGGGGCGGAGTTCCATGCCTGCTGCACTTGTTCGGTCAGTACAGGGACAGTTTAATGTTGATTATGGATGACGGTGGAGTTGTCACCCGATGATGTCCCATATCTGCTCAATTGGAGACAGATCTGGTGATCAATCAGGGCAGGGCAACAGGTCGGCACTTTGTAGAGTATGTGGGGTATATGGGCGAGCGTTATCCTGTTGGAGAACACCCCCCGGAATGCTGTTCATGAATGTCAGCAATCAGGCCGAATCACCAGACTGAAGTACAGATTTGCAGTCAGTGTGCACGGGGTAACCACGAGAGTGCTCTTGCTGTGGTACAAAGTCGCAGCCCACAGCATTACTGCAGGTGTCTGGCACACAGGCAGATTGGCTTCAGGCCCTCAACTGGCCTCCTTCTAACCAACACACGGCCGTCACTGGCACCAAGGTAGAACCAGCTTTCATCAAAAAACACAACAGACACCCACCCTGCCCTCCACTGAGATCTAGCTTGACACCCCTGATGTCGCAAATGATGGAAAATGGAAATGAACATTTGGCGTCATTGGCCGAGTGGCCCCTTGCAGTTCAGGTCCGACCGCCTTGGTGCAGGTCATATTACATTCGACGCCATATTGGGCAACCTGCGGGCCGGATGGGAATGAAATGGTGATGAAGACAACACAACACCCAGTCCCTGAGCGGAGAAAATCTCCGACTCAGCCGGGAATCGAACCTGGGCCACTAGGACGGCAATCCGTCATGCTGATCACTCAGCTATCGGGGCGGACGCAAATGATGGTGATTTGGGGTCAGTCTTATGTACGCTACAGAGCGTCTGGCTCGGATCTGTCCTTGAAGTAGCCGATTCTTAACAGTTTGTCCTGTCACTGTGGTGCCAACTGATACTCAGATTGCTGCTGCAGATGCACTACGATGCGCCAGAGCCGTACGCCGAACACGATGGTCTTTCTTCTCGACAGTGCCACGTAGCCGTCCAGAGCCTTCTTCCAACCGTACATGTCCCCGAACACCGCTGCCATCTATCATGTTCAGTGGCTACTCTCACGCCAAGTATTTCTACAATATTGCAGAAGGAACATCCAGATTCTCGAAGCTCTATTAGCCGAGCTCGTTCAAACTCAGTGGGGTGTTGATAATGGCCTCTTTGCCGCCTTAAAAGCATTCTTGATTAACATAAACTCACCATATCCAGTATCAAAGGTAACTAACTTCACGAAAGTTACAGAGTGTAGGTTCGCAGGAGAGCTTCTGTAAAGTTTGGAAGGTAGGAGACGAGGTACTGGTGGAAGTAAAGCTGTGAGGACGGGGCGTGAGTCGTGCTTGGGTAGCTCAGTTGGTAGAGCACTTGCCCGCGAAAGGCAAAGGTCCCGAGTTAGAGTCTCGGTCCGGCACACAGTTTTAATCTGCCAGGAAGTTTCATATCAGCGCACACTCCGCTGCAGAGTGAAAATCTCATTCTGGTTACAGCTTCTATTTAAAGCAAACGTGATTTGCATCCTCATAGTGGCGCTCTAGCGTCATTTTTATGCGACTGGTGCGAAATTTGAACAGACATCTTTCAGATGTAGAAATAGGTCTACCAACTTTCGTTCATGTCGTACAACTCCTTCTCGGTGTTGCTATTTTTTTCCGGCAGTGTACATGGATTCTAATCAGTATTAAGGCTATCCTCGATGTGGAAGATGTCCCTATACCATGAAATATCTTCTAGTCCGTGTACGTGCTCGGGAGCACGAAGTCCCTTTTCAGTGCAGGATATCTTTTTATTTCAAAGCAGCTGGACAATTGGAGCAAAGAAGGGCTCAGAGTGGATGGAGAAAACGTGGGTGTCGGTGTCTGACGCAGAGGAGCGCCGCGTGTGGTCGGACAATGCACGCGATAAGGCTGGACGCGCGTCGGAAGCGGCGCTGTCGCCGGCCGCCCTCATTGTGCGCCGTTCGCAAACACCGCTCCACGCCAGCTGCGATAGCGCTGCCTAATCTACACGCACTGCGCGGTTTGTTCCTCTCTGCCGGGCAGCAGCGCGCTAGTCCTAAGGAGCTCAACTGGCGGTGCCACAACTAATCAAAAAACGTACAACTGGTCATTAAAATTACAGTACCGAGAAGGATAGCAAATGACGAAATTTTACTTATAAACTGACGAGAAAAAAAGTTATGGGATAGCGATATGCACATTTACAGATGGCAGTAGTATCGCGTACACAAGGTATAAGAGGGCAGTTCATAGGCGGAGCTGTAATCTGTACTAAGGTGATTCATGTGAAAAGCTTTCCAAGTGATTATGGCCATACGACGGGAATTAATAGACTTTCAGCGTGGAATGGTAGTTGGAGTTAGACGCTGCAACATTCCACTTCGGATATCGTTAGGGAATTCAGTAATACGAGATCAACACTGTGAAGGCTGTGTCTATATTACCAAATTTCTGGCATTACACTACTGGCCATTAAAATTGCTACACCAAAAAGAAATGCAGATGATAAACGGGTATTCATTGGACAAATATATTATACTAGAACTGACATGTGATAACATTTTCACGCAATTTGGGTGAATAGGTCCTGAGAAATCAGTACCCAGAATAACCACATCTGGCCGTAATAACGGCCTCGATACGCCTGGGCATTGAGTCAAACAGAGCTTGGATGGCGTGTACAGGTACAGCTGACCATGCAGCGTCAACACGATACCACAGTTCATCAAGAGTAGTGATGGCGTTCTCTGACGAGCCAGTAGCACAGCCACCATTGACCAGACGTTTTCATTTGGTGAGAGATCTGCAGAATGTGCAGGCCAGGGCAGCAGTCGAACATTTTCCCTATCCAGAAAGTCCCGGACAGGACCTGCAACATGCGTTCGTGCATTATCCTGCTGAAATCTAGGGTTTCGCAGGGATCGAATGAAGGGTAGAGCAACGGGTCGTAACACATCTGAAATGTAGCGTCCACTGTTCAAAGTGCCGTCAATGCGAACAAGAGGAGACCGAGACGTGTAACCAATGGCACCCCATACCTTCACGCCGGGTGATACGCCAGGATGGCGATGACGAATACACGCTTCCAATGTGCGTTCACCACGATATCGCCAAACATAGAGGCCACCATCATGATGCTGTAAACAGAACCTGGATTCATCCGAAAAAAGTGACGTTTTGCCACTCGTGCACCAAGATTCGTCGTTGAGTACACCATCGCAGGCGCTCCTGTCTGTGATGCAGCGTCAAGGGTAACCTCAGCCATGGTCTCCGAGCTGATAGTCCATGCTGCTGCAAACGTCGCCGAACTGTTCGTGCAGATGGTTGATGTCTTGCAAACGTCCCCATCTGTTGACTCAGGGATCGACACGTGGCTGCACGATCCGTTACAACCATTCGGATAATATGTCTGTCGTCTCGACTGCTAGTGATTCGAGGCCGTAGGGATCCAGCACGGCGATCCGTATTACCCTCCCGAACCCACCGATTCCATATTCTGCTAACAGTCATTGGATCTCGACCAACGCTAGCAGCAATGTCGCGATACGATAAACCGCAATCGCGATAGGCTACAATCCGACCTTTATCAAAGTCGGAAACGTGATGGTACGCATTTCTCCTCCTTACACGAGGCATCTCAACAACGTTTCACCAGGCAACGCCGGTCAACTGCTGTTTGTGTTTGAGAAATCGGTGGGAAACTTTCCTCACGTCAGCACGTTGTAGGTGTCGCCACCGGCGCCAACCTTGTGTGACTGTTCTGAAAAGCTAATCAATTGCATACCACAGCATCTTCTTCCTGTCGGCTAAATTTCGCGTCTGTAGCACGTCATCTTGGTGGTGTAGCAATTTTAATGGCCAGTAGTGTATATCTGACCGCGGTCAACGTAGTGGCTGAGAGAAGCGACGTTTGCCTACAGTTGTTAGTGGTAACAGACAAATCACACTGCGTGAAATAACCACAGAAAGCAATGTGCAATATATCCATTAGCACGGTGCGGCGAAATTTGGCGCTAATAGGCTATGGTAGCAGACGACCGACGCGAATGCCTTTGCCTGCAGCGCCTCTCCTGGGCTCGCGACCATATCAGCTGGACATTAGACGACTGGAAAACCATAGCCTTGTCAGGCGCGTCCCGATTTCAGTTGATGAGAGCTGATGATAGGGTTCGAATATGTCGCAGACCCCACGAAGCCATGGATGCAAGTTGTCAACAAGGCACTGCGCAAGCTGGTGGTGCCTCCATAATGGTGTGGGCTGTGTTTACACGAAACGGACTGAGTCATCTGGATGTTCGGCTACTTGGAGACCATTTTCAGGCATTCATGGACGTCAGGTTTCCACACAACGATGGAACTTCAAAGGATGGCAATGCGCCATGTCAGCGGCCCACAGCTGTTCGCGACTGGTTTAAAGAACATTCTGAACAATTAGAGTGAATGGTTTGACCACCCAGATCACCCAGCAGGAATCCCATCGAACATTCATGCGAAGTAATGGACAGGTCACTTCGTGCGCAAAATCCTGCACCGGCAACCCTTTCGCAGTTATGGACGGCCATAGAGGCAGCATCGCAGAGTATTGGTTCAAATTGCTCTGACCACTATGGGACTTAACTACTGAGGTCATCAGTCCCCTAGAACTTAGAACTACTTAAACCTAACTAACCTAAGGACATCACACACATCCATGCCCGAGGCAGGATTCGAACCTGCGACCGTAGCGGCCGCAGAGTATTGCTTCGGGGGACTTGCAACGACATTTTCAGTCTGTGACACGTCGAGCGGCTGCAATACGCTGGTCAAAAGGATATCCGACACGCTATAAGAAGGCATACCATGCCGTCTGTCATCTCACGAGGGGAGGCCACGACACTGGGATCACGGATTTACGTCAAACATTGTACACCTTCAGTAGGCCATTTGTTGTTGTTGTTGTGGTCTTCAGTCCTGAGACTGGTTTGATGCAGCTCTCCATGCCATTCTATCCTGTGCAAGCCTCTTCATCTCCCACTACCTACTGCAGCCTACATCCTTCTGAATCTGCTTAGTGTATTCATCTCTTGGTCTCCCTCTACGATTTTTACCCTCCATACTGCCCTCCAGTACTAAATTGGTGATCCCTCAATGCCTCAGAACATGTCCTACCAACCGATCCCTTCTTCTAGTCAAGTTGTGCCACAAACGTCTCTTCTCCCCAATCCTATTCAATACTTCCTCATTAGTTATGTGACCCACCCATCTAATCTTCAGCATTCTTCTGTAGCACCACACTTCAAAAGTTTCTATTCTCTTCTTGTCCAAACTATTTATCGTCCATGTTTCACTTCCATACATGGCTACACTCCATACAAACACTTTCAGAAATGACTGCCTGACTCTTTAAATCTATACTCGATGTTAACAAATTTCTCTTCTTCAGAAACGCTTTCCTTGCCATTGTCAGTCTACATTTTATATCCTCTCTACTTCGACCATCATCAGTTATTTTGCTCTCCAAATAGCAAAACCCCTTTACTACTTTAAGTGTCTCATTTCCTAATCTAATTCCTTCAATATCACCTGATTTAATCGACTACATTCCATTATCCTTGTTTTGCTTTTGTTGATGTTCATCTTATATCCTCCTTTCAAGACACTGTCCATTCCGTTCAACTGCTCTTCCAGGTCCTTTGTTGTCTCTGACTGAATTACAATGTCATCAGCGAAACTCAAAGTTTTTATTTCTTCTCCATGGATTTTAATACCTAATCCGAATTTTTCTTTTGTTTCCTTCACTGCTTGCTCAATATACAGATTGAATAACATCGGGGATAGGCTACAACCCTGTCTCACTCCCTTCCCAACCACTGCTTCCCTTTCATGCCCCTCGACTCTTATAACTGCCATCTGGTTTCTGTACAAATTGTAAATAGCCTTTCGCTCCCAGTATTTTACCCCTGCCACCTTCATTTGAAACAACATAATGTGAAAGTAATAAGGTGTACTACTCTGGCAATTCCGAGAAAATCACAAGAGAAGTTTTACGCGTCCATTTTGTACGTGATGTATCTTTGCGAAGTAGTTGGTTGTAAGAAGTCAGTGTGTTCAGATGGTTAGTGTTCGTGTGCAGCAAACGGAACGAGGCGATAGATAAAATCCAGCAAGAATGAGCGTTTCACTGTGCAGCGGAGTGTGCGCTGATATGCTAGTTCTGCAAGGTTCGCAGGAGAGCTTCTGTGAAGTTTGGAAGGTAGGAGACAATTTACTGACAGAATTGAAGCTGTGAGAACGGGGCGTGAGTCATGCTTGGGTAGCTCAGTTGGTAGAGCACTTGCCCGCGAAAGGCCCGAGTTCGAGTCTCGGTCCGGCATACAGTTTTAATCTGCCAGGGAGTTTGAGAGTCCTACAAGTACTCATTGATTCAATCTCTTCTTCTCATCACTGGTTCCTTTTTTTAATTTGTGTCACTTGAGAGGTAATATAAAATAACCATGTGGATTTTCTTGAAGTTGTAGTGAATTTCATACGTTGTTTGACTATTTTCTATTTTTAATTAAATTTTCAAGGAAGAGGGACAAGCTTGGAAAGCCTTAATCAAACCTCCATAAATAATGATGCGAATGACGTTATTCAGTAATATAGTAAGTCACAATGTGCCAGACCACAAGAGTAATGCACAATTACTCGTCTGATGCGCTCTCGACATCACACGTTGCAGGATGGTATTTGGCATACAGACATGGGAAACATAATTTGAAACGGCATCTACTACATCGAATGAATGCAGTTTTCCCGTTTTTGTAGGGAATGTTCAGAGTTTCTAAGGAAAAACACACCTTGCTAACATTTTAAAAAAGTTTCTCTTTCATCACATAGTTTTGATGCAAACCACGTATGACCAATGATGAAAAAACTATGGATTAAAAATTAAGTTTCAGCGTAAGTCGAACCGTGGCCATATACTCTTTCGCCTTACGCAGCTCGAACGCTAACCACTTGACCACCACGAACTTAAGCTTACACTTTTACGCATTTACACACAAGGTAGATAATAAACGCATAAAACTTCTATTGCGATTTTCTCGTAATTGCCTGAGTAATGCAACTTATTACTTTAACATTATGTTGTTTTAATAGCCTACTCATTCTATTATGAGCCTTAGGGCCATAATGACTTCTCGCGTACCTCTCCCTCTTTAGAAGAGGGAGAGGTACGCGAGAAGTCATTATGGCCCTAAGGCTCATAATAGAAAAAAGAATGGAAAAAGGAAAGGACACCTACATAGCATTTATTGACCTCGATAAAGCCTTTGATAAGGTTGAATGGAAAAAACTATTTCAGATATTGTGGGGAAACTGGAGCTAAGTACAAGGACAGGAGAACGATATGGAACATATACAAAGAAGAGGTGGCAATAGTGAGATGTGGGGAACATCAACAACAAGCAAAAATTAAACAGGGTGTGAGACAGGGATGTTCACTCTCCCCTGTCCTCTTTAATATGTACATACAGAAAGCAATGGACGAGGTCAGAGAAAAGTTAGGACAAGCTAATGGAATCAGGATCCAGGGAAAAATAGTTGATATGCTGCGTTTTGCGTATGACATTGCTGTCCTAGCGGAAAATGAGGAAGAATTACAAGTAGTGTTGGAGGAAATGGAAAACACTCTTGCTACACGGTACAACATGAAAATTAATACGTCAAAAACAAAAATCTTAGTTGCAAGCAAACAAAATAATCAAGCAATTACGAATATAAGGCTGAATGGAGAGAAGCTGAAAGAAATACAAGACTTTGTCTACTTGGGAAGCAGAATAAAATAACATCAGATGGTCGTAGTAGGAAAGATGTAATAAGTAGAATAAATCAGGCAAAGATTGCATTCTATAAAAGGAAAGGACTCCTCACATCAAATATGATAAGTCTGTCGTTAAGGAAGCGGTTAATAAAGACCTTTGTTGGGAGTGTGCTTCTCTACGGCAGCGAAACCTGGACACTTGGAGAGGGCGAAAGAAGAAGGATTGAAGGATTCGAAATGTGGTGTCTGCGAAGGATGTTAAAAATTCCATGGACGGCCGGGATGACAAATGAAGAAGTCCTGCAGAGAGCGGAGGAAGTTCCAGTTCTTTGGAAGACGGTCAAGAAGAGGAGAGATATATGGATGGGACACATTCTGAGACATGAAAGTCTTCTCCACACTATAACGGAAGGCCTTGTGGAGGGCAAAAGGGCAAGAGGCAGACCTAGAAGAAAGTACATAAGCCAGATAATGCAGGACCTAGGATGCGGAAGTTTCACGGAATTGAAGAGGCTGGCCGACAATCGCACTGAATGGAGAGCTGCTGCAAATCAATCTTAGGATTGACAACTTAAGAAGAAGAAGAAGAAGAATAGCCTACTAAAGGTGGACAAAATTTTAAATAAATCTCTGATACCAACGTTGTGGCTTCCATTTGCCAGTATATAGTATAGCATGAAGAAGACGTGATTAAATTTGTAGATGATTTGGGGGTATTAAAGGCTGGTCAGTCGTGATCAGAAAAGTGTTCTGTATTATTGTGAGTGCATTACGCAGGAGCTAAGTGGGCCAGTGGTAGTTGCTCGTACGGTGGGTGCTTCCGTAATCAAGGTAGACCAAGTGATTTGTGTTTCAAGAGGCACAATATCGAACATTTATATCCAATTCAGGAAGAGCAGAAAAACATCGTCCGCTAAGTCACATCCCCGGACGAAAGTGCGTGTTGAGGGATCGCGACAGGCGGTCATTGAAGAGGACTGTGACGAAAAATCAGAGGATGACCACTGCAAAGGTCACTGCAGAACTGAATGTCACATTCGCGAACCCTGTCAGCACCGAAACAACACAAAGGGAGATCTATAAACAGGGAGTTGCAGGGCGAGCTGTAATTTCAAAACGACTCACCAGGATGCAAATGCCTGTAACAGGAAAACCTGGTGCCGAAGCCATGAAACCTGGACCATGGAGCAATGGAAAAAGTCATTTGGTAGGATAAGTCTTGATTCATACTGTTTCCAACTGCTTGTCGAGTTTACATCCTAAGAGTGAAACATGGCGGGGTTTTGGTGATGGTTTCGGCAACCATATCGTTGTACTGCATGGTTCCCATGGTTACTCTGCAAGTCGCATTACTGCCAGGGATGATGTGACCATTTCGGCTGATCAGGTCTATCCCATGGTACAATATTTCTTCCCCAGCGGTCATGCTGTGTTCCAAGATGACGGGGTCGCTGTTCACACACCTCGCGTCATCCAGGACCGGTTTCGTGAGCACGAGCAATAATTTTCGCTTCTCTGCTGGCCAGTTTCAGGTCTCAATATTACTGAGCCCTTATCGTCCACTTTGGAGAGAAGGGCATGTGATCGCTATCCACTTTCACCATCGTTACCTGAGGTTGTCACTACTTTCCAGGAAGAATGGTATGAGTCTCTCGAAAATCGTATAGAACTTGTATTTATCCATTCTTAGACAACTGGAAGCTGTTTTGAATGCCATGGTTTTCTTACACTATATTAGCGCCGGTAACGTGTTGCGTTTGTCGTGTTTCCACATTTTTGTCTACCTCTGGAGAACGTGCTGGCTAGAGCAAAAGTCCAACACTTTCTGTATAGAGGTAGATCAACACAGCACGGGCAGCATGTGGTCTTACGTTATCTGGTTGAAACACAATACCAAATAGACTTCGAAGAGAGGGCACAGTCACCGGCTGCAGACACAGCAAGATCCCTGTCGTTACTGGTGTCAGAGATGTACTCTTTTTAGGTTAGAATCAGGATTCACGCATCCTATTCTAAAAGAAGTCAGAATAACAGTAGAGCCCCACAAATTGCTTAAGAATGCACATAACAGTAAGGTTAGCATATCTCGTCAAAATTATATAGGTTTGAGAAATAAGATAGAAGAGCTTATCTGTTTGAGAAATTTAGACATCTCTGAAAAGGTATACGTCCTGTGCCTATCTGAGATAAGTTGCATATAAAAGGTTACACTCTAACATGTTGTTCAATCAAAACTAGTATGGGAAAAGGAGGAGTTGTTACACATACTAAGAAAGCACAAGTTCAAAAACATTCAAACAACTAGATTCTGAGCCGGCCGCGGTGGCCGTGCGGTTCTAGGCGCTCCAGTCCGGAGCCGCGCTGTTGCTACGGTCGCAGGTTCGAATCCTGCCTCGGGCATGGGTGTATGTGATGTCCTTAGGTTAGTTAGGTTTAAGTAGTTCTACGTTCTAGGGGACTGATGACCACAGCAGTTGAGTCCCATAGTGCTCAGAGCCATTTGAACCATTTGAACTAGATTCTGTAGTTATTGGCACACGGAAGTACGTGTCTGTGAATAAATACTGAAAAATTGTTTACTGTAACTCTAACTGTACGTAGATTCCCAATGGGAAATTTTGAATTGCTTATGAGAAATGTAGATTCCTTACTATGCTGCTATACACAGGCAAGCAGTTAGTAGTCTGTGGTGACTTCAATGTAGATTTTTTAAAGGATTCTGATAGGAAAAATTTATTTGAACCCTACAAATGCTTTCTCTGATCATGATGTACAGTTAGTTAGGGTAAATAATATGATGCCTTACATCACTGATACTCCTCAGTACAAATCTGTTACAGTAATTAATGACTCCAGCACAAATGTTTTTAGGAATAGTTTACAAGAGATGACTCTGAACGAAATTTATGATGAAAAAAATGCTGACATTAAATATTATTCATTCCGTGATAAATTCATATCATTATTTGAAAATAGCTTTGCGCATAAGTTAATCAGAAAGGATATTAAATAGCAATGTAAAAAACGATGGATAAGTAGAAGGATTAAAGTATCTCGTTGAAGAAAAATGGAAATGCATCTGATGGCAAGAACAAGTAAAAAGCTGCAACTACAAAACCTACTCAAAATTAATCAGAAAACTTATTAAAAGACCAAGGAACATGCACATAATCTCAGAAATCAGTAATTCCGACAACAGACTTAAGGCTATATGGTATATACTGAAACGAGAGACAGGACAAACATAGCCCAATGTCTAGGGAGAAAAATTTCAAGAAAAAAATCATAGCAATCACAACTGTATGTTACAAAAGCAACTCTCGTAAAATTCAGTCATAAGAATGTATTACGATCTTCTTCTGAATTTAAGAAAAATTATATCCTCTCAAAACTAAACTTCCCTGATTTTGAAGGTGCTTCCACCAAAATACTAAAGATTTGTTCCCAGTTAATAAGCCCTGTCTTATCTAACGTACGTAATGCATACTGACTGTCGGCATTTTTCCAGA
The DNA here is from genome assembly GCF_023864345.2 of Schistocerca serialis cubense. Taxonomy (NCBI): domain Eukaryota; kingdom Metazoa; phylum Arthropoda; class Insecta; order Orthoptera; family Acrididae; genus Schistocerca; species Schistocerca serialis. The sequence continues at coordinate 215,054,259 of NC_064640.1, forward strand.
GAAACCCTTCTTTCAGGAAGGTGAGAGGAGAGATGTCAATAACTACCGACCTGATTCACTGCTGACATAATTTTCCTAAATTTTTGAGGAGCTAATGTATTCTAGAATAGTATCTCACCTGAGCGACAATAATAACCTCAGCTCAACACAGTTTGGATATCAGAAGAGTTGTTGTATTGAGGATGCCGTTTACTTGTTCACCCACCAAATGTTACATGCATTAGACAAGATAATAGCATTAGTTGTTGTCTTCTGCGACTTTTCTAAGACATTTGACGGTGTGAATCAGAGTATTCTCCTAGATAAAATGAAGTTTTGTAGGATTGATGGTATAGCCAACCTGTGGATAATGTCATATCTAACCAAAATAATCCGGAGAGTTGTACACTTAGTAATTCAAATAATGTAGTCTGGAGACATCATTGTGACTGGGACGAAATCACGTATGGGGTTCCCCAAGGATCAGTTTTAGATCTGATATTGTTCCTCATAACTGTAAACAATCTTTTGTCTAATGTACAACAAAAAAGCAGAATTAGTTCTTTTTACAGATGCCAATAGTATTGCAATCAATCCAAGCATACATACAGCAACAGGAGAAATGATAAACAATGTTATGAAAAGTATGATTGACTAGTTTTCTGCGAATGGTCTCATCCTCAGTTTTAAAAGACACAACATATTCACTTCTACACATCTAGAGAAATTGCACCAAGGGTAAGTGTAACACGTGGTGAGAAAATAATAAATGGGATGGAAACTTCAAAATTGTTAATTTAAAAAGGAAGAAGCACGTTTTTGAACTTCTAAAAGAACAGTTCAGCCACATTTGCTCTCAGAGTCATTGCAAATCTTGGGGAAAAACAAATCAGTAATCTTACATATTTTGCACATTTTCAGTCAGTAGTGTCGTATGAAATAATGTTCTGGGGCAATTCATCGTTAAGAAAGGAAGTACTCATTGCTCAAAAATGTGCTGTAAGAATGATATGTGGTGCTCATCCACGATTATCTTGTCGACATCTCTTTAAGGAGTTGGACATTGTGACTACTGCTTCGCAGTGTATTTATTTCCTCATGAAGTTTGTTGTAAGTAATCCACTGCAGTTCAAAAGGAACAATGATGTGCATAATTAAAATACCAGAAGGAAAACTGACATACATTACTTCACAATGAGGTTGACATTATCTCAAAAAGGGATGCAAAATGCTGTAACTAAAATTTTTGATAATTTACCAAGCGATATAAAGTGTCTGACAGGCAGCAAATTTAAATTTGAAAACAAACTGAAAAAGTTTGTTCTTGAGAACTCCTTCTATTTTCTAGAGGAATTTCTGTTATTGTAATGTGTAAAAGTGGTGTATAGGAATTACTGCCTCACATCTGTATATCTAACAAAAATTAAAAAATAAATAAAATTTTATAAATGTTCAGCCTGTAACCACATTTACAAACTAATTTACAATGTGGATGTAAAATGACTCTTTCCACATCATTACAATTTATTGTGGAAATGATTCATGGAACATGAAACTAACTAACTGATTAATACGCTAGAAATATAACGCATGCTGTCCAAATTATTGACAGTGTGAACCAGAGGTGATGATGTCGTGTAACGGATGGTAGCCCGTTCCGTCAACCCATAGGCTGGGGCTGTATGACAACGAAATGTGCAATCTGGCAACGTTCGCTCGGCTTGGGTCTTCCAGCATTGATAAGTCCATTTTTGCAGGTTTTCATTACAGAAGCAATTTTTCAATCTGTAGCCGAAGGTAGGAGGAGGGGTACTGTCGAAAGTAATATTGTGAGGGCGGATCATGAGTAGTGCTTGTATATCTCACGTGCTACAAAGGAAGGCAAAGGTACTACGTTCGAGTCCCGATCGAGAACACAATTTTAATCTGCCAGAAAGTTTCAGGTGTGTGGGAAACCAACTTCACCGCAATGTAAGTACAGTAGGAAACTTTTTAGATAAGCGACTTCATTGGACACATTCTAGAGAGTTGGCTGAGTGTCCATTATCCTTACCAGAACGTAGAGAGAGAGAAGAATTTCAGTTTTTAAGGTTCGATGCCTCAGTCTGTAAGAATAAAACCCTTATATTACCGATTTGTTGTCTGTCGGTCTGTCTGTCTGTCTGTCTGTCTATCTGTCAGACTGTTAAGAACCTTATTTTCTCAACAACGGGTAGACGCATCAAGTTAAAATTTATGTCACATACTAAGATCTACGGTCCCTTGGCGGTTTAATAATTTTAAACTTCTAAGTCAATGCAGTCAAAATTTACGGCCATTTATGTATATTGAAACCCGAAAACTCACTCATCAAAACCTATAGTGTGCTTCCCGTTGACCTAGCATTATGAAATTTGGCAAGATGCAAGGTATAAAACTACAGGTAAGGACAGCACCCGAAAATTGTTAATTTGTAATAATATCACACGAAAAAAATAATTTTGTAAGTTTTATCCTTCAGTCCGCCTGTTCGTTTATTAAGATCTCTTTTTATGTGAAACTGGTTGGCGTATCAAGTTCAAATTTATGTCACATATTAAGGTCCATGGTTCCTTGGCAATATAAAAAAATTTAACTTTATAATTGAAGAAAAGATGAAAAGTTTCGGAAATGTATGTCACATATTTTTATAGAATATTTCAGACCATAGAAATGGGCGGAATGCTAAAACTTCTTGAGGTTCGGGTACACAGATATTTGAGTTGGCGAAAAGGCTTCTGGTACAGAACTCTTGTGAGAGTGGTGTTTAGTTTTGACATTATAATGAAAAATCATTTAAGTTAAATATTACAAATTTTTAGGAAGCCATTCTGGATTTTATGTAGAAAATGGTCTCTTCATTGCCGTGCTCACCATCAGAATAATTTCCACTTTCACTGGCAGTATACTGAAAGAATGTTTTTATTTACTTTGACTCATGTCTAACAGTATCATTTCTCTGACAGAACTTTGTGATTTCACAAATAATATTCCTAGCGCAGAGAAAGGCTTATCGAAAGTTTTCGAAATCTGTGTAGGTCATGTTTGAGCTACTAGGTTACTGACACTACTATCATGGTACAGTAGACTTAATAATACACTGTAGCATATACTCAGAAAGCCCCAGATAAATAAACTATTTGGATTTGGATCACCATCTGTTAGAAATGTATCTCAAAAAAGAGGAAAGGTTTGATCTTTCAACCTTATATCTTCAGGTCTATATTTAAAGCATTTCTTTCAGCACCATCCTAGCAGAACCCTGAGTATTTCATTCTTATGTATTATTTATGTGTGTACACTACAGCAAGTATCTTGATTTTGATGTAGCTGTTTAATTATAATCTGCTGCTATGGCGAAGCAGCTTTAGACAGCGCAGCTGAAGGCGGTGGTAGTATCGCTGTTGTGCCTGCTAAACGAATAGGGTTCAATAGAGCGTAACGATTCTGCATGTATGTGGGTAACGAATAACTGAAAATAATAGTAGTGGTGTTAACTTCGTGCAAAGATTGGGAATATAGCAAGTGAAGGAATTAGTATTATTAATAACAGGAATGAATATAGCGACAGATTTCGGAACCTGGAGGCGGAAGATTGTTGAATCAGAGTATGGAGAATAGAAACCGAGAGATGTGTCATTACAGGCAGAGCATCATTTCAGTGTGAGGTTGTAAGAAACGACTGGATATCGACTGAGGAACTTGCAGAAACCGTAGGATCTACGGGGCTATACAAGACATTTCGAAGTGACGTATCACTAACGTCAAGGCTCACAATGAGATTTAAGAAGACCATATAATTTGTGGAAGATGTGAACATGTTCGATAAAGAAGGAAACATTAGCAGAGAACGCTTGTGGAATAGCGACCAGAGTGTATTATCTTCCTCTCCAACACTATCACGCACAGGAAAGAAAAAATCAACAGTTGGTGTGGTATAGTTTGTTCGGTAATCCACATACAATTACGCTGTGGCTATAGTTGTGTACACGGATGGGAGATTAGCGAGCAAGCTTCAAATTTGTTGGCATGAAACGCAAGGAACATTTTGGCCCGCAGCTTGCAAATAAAGTAACAGCAATGTGTTCTCGGAGCATTCATATCGAAGCGAGTGAAAGTGTAAAAGTGACCAAAAGTCACATGAGAAGGTTTTTAAATTCGGTCCATGGCGAATGTATTGCTGAAAAATGTGAATTACTTTACGATTTCCGCTCAAGACACAAAGGCTACAATCTGACTGAAAAATGTTTTCCCAACTAGTACAAAACGTTAAAAATAGTGTCTCTAAAAGCAATCATATACCTATCATCTTCTGCAAGCATATTTTTGGACGGTACATACTCTATGCCATACGTCTTTTTATTTTTTTAACAGTCACAAACTGACAAACCGCATGTCATATTACGTGATCAATATTTCATCTTCCGCCTTCACTGTGTCATCTACAATCAAATTTCCGCACCGAGATAAGGAGCCATATAAACGTATGTTTGGTAAAAAAGGTACGAAGTCGATATTCCTGCTGCATCATCTGATAATGTGATCACTGTGGGTTTTAGTATTGGAATGGTGCAGTGCGGACACATCGAAATTGATGTAGTATGTCCACATGTTGTCCTTGCAAGTGTGCATACAATTCTATTCTGTTGTGGTTTAATTACTTCAGTGAAACTCCAAAATTGCTCTTCGATGACCAGTGAGGGAGGAATGACAGCACAGTACCTTTCATTTTCGGAAATATGATCCTGTAAGGACTGCATGTATTAACTTAAACTGTTTCATGCAAATTTTTAGCTTTTTGCCTAACAGTTTACAACTATCGCGAGTGTGTTGTTCATACACGTTCACAATTATAGAACTATATGAAAAAAATGTAAATTAGTTACAAACTACGGAGTGCACATACTTTATTCAACATGTAAACGTCACTACAGATATTCGGATTTAGGTTATGATATGTTCGATATGCCTGCCATCCTCGGCGATGATGTGACGCAGACGAGTGGCGAAATTCTGCATGACCCGCTGAAGTGTCGGAACATCGATTCTATCGATGACCTCCTGAATGGCTGTTTTCAGTTCAGCAATTGTTTTGGGGTTGTTGCTGTACACCTTGTCTTCAATATAGTCCCACAAAAAGGGGTCGCATGTGTTCAGATCAGGAGAATATGGCGACCAATCAAGACCCATGCCAGTGGCCTCTGGATACCCCAGAGCCAGAATGCAGTCCGCAAAGTGCTCCTACAGGACATCAAGAACTCTCCTGCTTCGATATGGTCGAGCTTCATCTTGCATGAACCACATCTTGTCGAAATCAGGATCTCTTTGGATAGTGGGGATGAAATCATCCAAAACCTTCATGTACCGTTCGGTAGTCACGGTGCCATCAAGGAAAATCACACCTGTGAGTGGACATGGCACACCACACAGTCACCCGTTGAGGGTGAAGAAACTTCTCGATAGCAAATACGGATTCTCAGTCCCCCAAATGCGTTAATTTTGCTAATTGACTAACCCATCCAAATGAAAGTTGGCTTCGTCACTAAACCAACCCCGTTCGTCAATTCTGTGGACAATAGCGTTGACGCAACACAAACTCTGTTCCACGGCGCTGGAGCTTAATGGCTGATGGGCTAAAATTTTGTATGGGAAGAAATGAAGGTCTTCAACAACAATTTGTCGCAGTGTCTCCCGGTTGATTCCCATCTGTTGAGCAGCTCGTCTGATCGATTTCCTGGGACTGGTTTGAAACACAGAGCGTGTCTTCACGATGTTTTCAGGCGTTTTCAGCCTTTGGACGACCGACATTGCCAACACTGTCATCACGATCGGTACGCGTTCTCTCAAACTTGCGAATCAAATTTTTGATTGTTGACACATTTGGACCGGTTGTCTCCAGTTTGAACTCGGTCGTAAACTTCCTTTGAGACGCAATTGGGCTGTTATTTCTCGCGTAGTAGACCTTCACAAGCGCTATACGGTCAGTCACGTTGTAACGTGACATTTTCACGTGCAAATAGCAGACAACAAGGCGCGTGCGTATGCACACGCTAATTTCCATCATAGTCCGAGGCAAACCGTGCATTTTGAATGTCCTAAGCAAGCCGTGCGGAAGTTATGACGATTTTATTTCATATAGTTCAATGATTGTCACACTGTACCTGGCTGTTACAAGGTATTGTTTCTTCAGAGACTTATGCTCCTATAGTTTCTAGATTCGTTAACCTTCAAAAATAGACTGAACACAAATGCAGAGTTTTACTAACTACGACCTGATTGAATGGCAGAACAGACAAACCACATACTTTAATTTTTTTTCGGTTTTACCCGTTTGACTTGTGGACTTTACTAACAAGAACCAGGGTTCGAACATATCACTGGGAACTTCACTGAATAAATATGAAAAGATAAAGCCAGGACCCCTTTCCGAATCCCTATCTTTCACGGGCAATGAGCAACAAATTACGCTAAAAGACAAATTGATAAAGGTTTGAGAGACTCTTCAACGCCTCCATACACATAGGTATAAAGCATTTCTATTAGACTTATCGGTATCAGAGGCGACTAATGCCTTGCAGATTCGCTGCTTTTTTCTTGCCCATGAAGCAGATCGTAACTGCAAGGCACCGTTCGTAGCGTCAGACTGTTTATGAAGCATTCATTTAGCATCAGTCCTTTACGTTTTACTGGTGAATGGGGGTGCCTAACTCAATGTCTGTCGACATATTTCTTGTACGCTAAATGGAGCATAACATGACTGTGTAACAGGCAAAATGCGGTTCTATCTCACATTCAACGAGTCGAGAGACTTTTAGAGAACTATTCAATTCTCCTGGTCAGTTCCTGGGCAACTCCTATTCCATGGACGAATTATTATTAAAAAAATGGTAGCCTGAAAAAACGCATTACTTTTTAAGTGTACTTGCATAAGTAAGAATAAGAAGAAATGTGTTCATTAATGACTAGTTTCACATCATTTCGATAAAACAATCGTTCAAATGATCTACGAATCATGTTACTAACTAACTAAATATTAATTAGAGCAAGTATATCCTAGAGTTTCAGTATGACAGATGTATACGTAACAGTGGCGTCGAAGATGATGTTTTGATATCAGAATAAATCTATATGAAAGCCATTTCTCAGAAATCAGGATCATCGAATTTTGTACAGACAGAGCACCGTTGAAAGAGACAGAAAGTGAGATGGTGTTTACCATCTTTTAGACAACGAAGACGAAGAGATGGACCACTAGCTTCATTGGACAAATTTAACTAACACGAACGTGGCGTATTCATACGAACTTAAGCGACAATGACCTGTAGCGGTTAACAGGAGCCGTGGAAAACGTAAATCTGGATATCGGGGCGTCACTTCTTCTGAAAGAAGGACGTTAATCTAAAAGGAATGATAACACAGTCACTAAATCGAAATACTGTTTCTGCAACTACGGGAATGAGGGGCACAAATTGAACATCGTATTGATATTCTTCGATGATGAATTACGGGCACGGTTTATTTGGCTATTTTAGGTGACCTGGCTCACAATACTTCGTTAGCGTTTTTTCTAAAGACACGGCTGAATATTATGCAGTATTTGTGGTTGACTTGATCACAATCTGTGCTAATAACAATAATGACAAAGAAAAATTTCGTACAAATAGGAACTCTATAAATCATGATAAATGAATATACAAAATAAAGCAGTATGTCTTTACACAGAGAAAGAAGGTTCCTCCAAAAAAGGGGAATCTCCTTGTTGCTGTCTATACAAAACAGAACGACAAATTTTGCGTAGTACAGAATTTGTAAACGATAAATGTAGAAATTTTCAGGTTTTGTGTTATCAAATGGTGTTATGAAAATTATGTTGGCAGTACTATTCATTAGAGTACTGCTGCAGCTAGTGTGTTATCACCCGTGTAACATATAGCCCAGTGACTTACGATTATCTGACTTTAAATCTTTTGAGGCAGTTATCGTATGTCGGGACAAGAGATCAAGAGGTAGGACTTATCCTGAGGCATCAAGGTATAGTCAGTTTCATAATGGAAGGAAATTTTGGGAGGAAAAGCTGTAGAGGGTGACCTAGGCACGAATACACAATCAGGTTCAAATAGATGTATGGTGCAGTAGTTTTTTATTGTTGTTTATTCGCCCTTAGCTTACACCATGCAGCCAGGTTATTAACACTAAATAAACAGATATTGATTTTTTGCTCGTACACACACACACACACACACACACATACACACACACTCACACACACACACGCACGCGCTCTACGTCTTTTGGAGACACAATATACATACAATCAAGGGCAATGGTAGCGTAGAAAAGTGTATCTCGAGGCTAAATTTATGCACCAGTGAAATGAGTCTCGGGCGTACGAGGCAGTCAAGCATTCGTAACCCAAAGAAATTTGTTGCTTTCTCAGAGCAACTGTCCTTCACGTAATTTGGAATAAATCTGGAGCAAGCACGCATAAAATACAACTACGTCACGATATTAATAATACCGATGGACTCAAACGTGCTAAGCTTGCAAATGTTATGCTACGCAAAATGGATGAGGAAGGAACGTTCGTTAGATGTATAACTTACTCATATATAAGTGACCAACCTTTTAATGCGAATAAATACATGGATTGCCCAATAACCGCATTTCAGGTTCGGAGGAGTCAAATGAGATTGATGACTTAGTCCATTATTCTCTCAAATTGCAAGTTTGAGATAGTCTAAGTTGAAAAGTAACTTCAGACATAAGCGGAAGAATGTCAACGATCTACATATAATGAGGCGCTTTGATTTCTCACAAAAACCAACGAAGTATGTGGACCGGTTGTATTCTAACTGGATGACGCACCACCTTATTTCGCCTTGGAAATCCTAAAGTTGTTTAATTAACAGTTTCTGGAACGATACAGAAGTAAAACAAGGATAATGGAATGAAGAGGAATTAAATCAGGCGCGGCTCAGCGACATAGATTAGAAAACGAGGCACTGAAAGCAGCAGATGAATTTTGCTTCTTGGTTAGCCAAGTAACTGATGATGGCTGAAGTAGACAGGATATCAAATGCAGATTGGCAATAGCAAGATAAACGTTTCTGAAAAAGAGAAATTTTTTAACATCTAACATAAATTTAGGGTTTGGAAATCTTCTTCTGAATGTATTTGTCTGGAGTGCAGCCTTGTGCGGAAATCGAATGTGGATGGTCAGTTTAGACAAAAAGAGAATATAAGCTTTTGAAATATGGTGGGGTAGAAGAATGGTGAAGATTAGACGGGTTGATCGAAAAACTAAAGATGAGATTCTAGTACGAATTGGGAAAAAAAATTGCGTCACAACTTGACTAAAACAAGAGATCAAGAGGTAGGGCGTATCCTGAGGCATCAAGGTACAGTCAGTTTCATAATGGAGGGACGTTTGGGAGGAAAAAACTGTAGACGGAGACCTAGGCACGATACACAAGCAGGTTCAAATACATGTATGGTGCAGTAGTTTTTTATTGTAATTTATTCGCCCTTAGCTTAAACCATGCGGCCAGGTTATTGTAACACAAAATAAACGCATATTGATAGTTCGTTATTGTTACAATATTTTTTTGTTCTCACACACACACACACACACACACACACACACACACACACACACACTCACACACACACACACACACACACGCGCGCGCGGTCGACGTCTTTTGGAGACACAATATACATGGTTATATAAAGTATAATCATTCCAAATCCAAGTTGTACAGTTCATTGCCTCTGATAAGTTTTTCTTAGATGCTGATATTTGCGGCAACAGTGAATCAGTCCATCGTGTTGTATCTTTTGTGATCCTGTGCTGCTAACAAAGCCATCTCGGAGGTTGGCAACGGAATGCCAAATTTGAGCTACCCAAAGATTGCAATAAGCATTCAGAGATGATGAGAATTGCGTAGGATAGACTCTGCGGTCTTATAAAGAAGATTCTTTTCACCTAAAATAAAATTTATGATTGCACTAAATGGCCCCATAATTTTTTTTAGAACGACTGGTCTACTGAGTCCACACAAAGGTTTTACGTATTAAATTATTTCGTGGCGGTTTTATTACGTTTGCTGAATACAACATTGCGTCTCATCTCTACACGAAATGAGTATGGAGACACACATGGACAAAACAGATAGTTCGTAGTGGAGTATTGGCAAACTTCCTCTAAATGTGCTACCCTCCTCGAAACCGTGGCGCTAAAGTAAACAGTCCTTTATCGGAAACAGAAATTTAGTGTGCCTTCCTAGGTTCTCATTAGTAAATGGTGTCAGAAATCACGCAACAGAAGTGTGTGCAATGGAATTAGCATCCCCGCGCGGCCGTTCCGTTTCCCGAGACGGCAGTGTGCCATAAATAGTGGCTGATTTAAAATCAGGTGCGCCGGCGCTGGAGAAGTTGGCGGGGAGGGGATCGTGATTTACAGGGCGCCCCCGAGCGCCACGCCGCCGCTGCGGATGACGAATTGGCGGCCAAAGCCTGCCGGAATTAAGTTGCGCGACACACGTGGGACAAGTAAATAAAGCACGCCTTCTTCTGCATTCCGGCCGCCTCTCCTCGCGGTAACCAGCAAATTACAATACACTGCGCCCGCATCCCACTGCTTTATTAGAAACTTTGAAGAAGGCTCTTTAGGGGCTACAGTGGAGCTCCCCAGCGGTCCGCAGCTGTATCCCTGCTGCATCCGTGCTCCTAACATTTCCATAGCTTCTCTCAATTATTCGCCACGGCACATTAAGACTAAAGTCGTACTGAATCACCGTCAACGAATCTGTTAGAATGATGCAGCTTTGTACCGGAATTAACTTACTAACCGCGGTTCCATTAAGTTACTCTTACGTAACTAGATTAGGATCCTCGGTCCTTTATTTTAGTCTGAATTCCATACAGACACTGGTCCTCTCTTATATTTAACCAAGAATCCATTTAGAAAATTCTCGTTACAGGTAAAATTACACTGTGTAAGTAGAATACAGTTTCAATAATATTAAAACTAACCACACACAAATAGCAGTTGTAATGACTAAAGTAATTAATAAATCGACATCAATCTTAATAACAGCGCCTCCCTTCTTCTTATGGGCATCAAAGCCCGATACGTTATATTAAGTTAAAAAAGTGTAATCTTTTTATTCAACTAAAAGAATATATAGTTCGTGATTTGTTCGAAAGTTTTTGAATAATAAATTCGCAACGCATTGCATTAAACGCATCTCGCTGAAAAAATATCTTACTGAATCTCAAGCCTAAAAGAGAACGCGTTGTACTCAACGTGTCTCGTAGTAAAAGTGAAACGTCCCCTTTGAAAAATTAAGAATGACTGTGCTGGTAAACTTCTACGTTATTTGATACATAAACAGTTGAGTAAAACTCAACGTACTCAGACAGTTTTATCTTTGCTTATTCTGATCATCACTAAACTGACACACAATATTTTAGCGCAACGCAATCTGACTTTCAATAATCCTTACCAAAGAATGGCCCTGACTGACAATAACCTATACCTTTCATGAATCAGTTACCTCACAAAAATCTTCGTTACTCGAAATACTGCAATACAGGGTGCGCCAATATTACCAGCTAAATAAAAGATTCTATCTACTGAAGGCATTAACTACTGATAGGCATAGTTAGCAAATGAAAGATTTTGATAGAGAACAAACAATGTATTTACCTTAATAGTATTCAAAGGTTCGTGACATCCAGTTTTACAAATTTCCTTTTTCTGAGGGGCACACGTTCAGATCGTCCGCTCATAGTAACCTCTCTCCCCACATCCACCACTGCTGGCGGCTCACCTAAAAAATGGTTCAAATGGCTCTGAGCACTATGGGACTCAACTTATGAGGTCATTAGCCCCCTAGAACTTAGAACTAGTTAAACCTAACTAACCTAAGCACATCACACACATCCATGCCCGAGGCAGGATTCGAACCTGCGACCGTCACGGTCTCGCGGTTCCGGACTGCAGCGCCTAGAGCCGCACGGCTACTTTGGCCGGCTCACCTCCAACTGCCCAAAGCTACACAAGTGAATATTCCAACAATGAGTCCAACCAGCCACAGACTGCACACAGCGCAGTCAGTGATTTTCATACAGACCGCTACGTGGCGTCACCAACATAAAAACCTAAACAGCCTACTTACATAGAAAAACCTAAACAGCCTACTTACAAAAGTAACAATAAATAACCGTCATTAGTTGCAATTGTCCCCGCTGAAAGTCGTACAGGATCAAAATTATTATTAGATCGTGCGACGTATTTATTTTTGTCGTCACGACTATTTTTAAATAGTCTGACATAAAAGAAAAGAAAAATGCGGTATCTGAGATAGATCAAAGGTTTGCACTCGGAAAGCTACTCAAATCCAAGCGTCTATCGAGATCTGTGAATATTAGGATCTACAGGCTTGTAACAAAACCTGTGGTCCTATACGGAGCAGAGATCTGGAGTCTGACCTAAAATATAGAAAGAAAAGTCCTGACATTAGAGAATGCTGTTCCGAGACAGATTTTTGGACCTGTGGAGGTTGGAGACGACTGGACAATAAGGAAGCACCTCGAATTGCAGGGCTTATACAAATCTCTGGACATTGTGGATGTGATTAAAGAGACGAGAGTGAAGTGATGTGGACACGTAATGCGTCTCGAAGGCCAGATCACTAGGCAGGTGGTGAATAATACGTCAGAGGTAACAGACCAAGGTGAAGACCACGGCTAAGATGCAATGACGGGATGAGAGAGGATATGAGCACGATGGGACTAACTAGAGATCAATACAAGGACCGAAGAAGATGGAGGAGGCTGACTGGTGAGGGCAAGCCCGACTGCGGTTTGTGTGGCCAGCCTAGTAAGGAGTAAAGTTCTTGATTAAGCACTGCCAGCAGATGTGTGTACATCATCCTCGTAAGTGCGCCATTTCTCTCGGTGCACCAGAGCTTTGATTTTGTGCTGGACCTCACGGCTTACTATCACTACCCACAATGGAACGCTGTAGACCTTTTTGTATATAGCATGGTAATAAACGCATTAACCTCTCGTCTAGAAAAACGCTGTGAATAACTTATGGCGGAAGAAGATAAATGTAGTGTAAAGAAGCTGTTTTTGTGGTCTTCAGTCACAAGGCTGGTTTGGTGCATTTCTCCATGCTTGTCTATCCTATGCAAGCTTCCTCATTTCTGCGTAACTACTGAGACATAGATCTATTTGAACCTGCTTAATGCATTTAAGCTCTGGACTCCTTTACAGTTTGTACCACCTACACTTCCTCTCGTTACTATATTGTTGATTCATTGATGTATTCGCAGGCTTCCTCACAAGATCCATTATGGGGCGGTCCCCAATTAAAAAAGAAATATTTTCATCGACAAAAGTAACCTTAACGGCTAGTTTCAGGTACTTCCACGTTTTCTTTGCAGCTGGTCGATGTTGCAGGTACACTTAGCCGCCAACGTGTATACAGGGAAACAAGCACCGAGGTACAGATGATGTTAGTGTAAATGGGGGCGGTACTGCCTACCAAATGTCAGGCACACATACATATAAGCACAGCTATTGAACTGACTACATTTCTATTTCCAAAACGCATTTTTACTCAGTGACACTCTTCAAGAGATCGTTGTAAAATATTTGTGATCTTTGACAGTCCTGCTATGAGGCTAAGTCCAATTGGCATACACTAGAATCTTCGGTCCGGTGTGATCACGTGTGTCGTCGGAGAGCGGAGGATCCTTCTCGTACAGGTGAACTGTGATGAACTGCAGCGGTAGGGGCGATGGAGACTGGTACTGCACCACCGATGAGTTCCAGCTAGAACTCTCTCAGAAATACGCTCTAGAACACACACGCTGCCGGTTAAACTACGGAGTACGAGCTACGGGATGAACCAGAGCTTTACCCACAAACTCTCGGAGGCGGTAGTATGGACGACAACGAAAACATCTAGTAAACATGTACTCAAAAATGCACTCCGTAAGGCCTATGAGTACTTGTTCATCTTCGCTACTGTGAAACATCTCTTCTACTGAACAAGTACTCATAGCTCGCGAAGCAAGCACTTTTGAGCACATTATGACTGGTCACTTTTTTTTTGTTTTGGTCCACGCCTCTGTCTCTCAAAATATGTAAAGCAAATACGAGGGTTATTCGGAAAGTAAGGAACGATCGGTCCCGAAATGGAAACCACAATGAAAATTCCATGAACAGGTCTGTTGGGCAGTGTCTCTAGTATCCCCGTCGATTGCGTCAAGTAATTCTTTTTAGTTCTGAGCACACAGGGAGCACATAAAGATACCTAGAACAGTAGTGTCTCCCGCCAAGTACGAGGGCCTGATGAGAAATTTCGCCTGAAGGTATGCAGCCAACATTACATAACTGTCGTGCGTTTTCTTCTTCAAGACAATTCTCAGCCACATTCTGCATGAGCAATGAAGATGCTCCTGCATCGTTTTCAATTGGAAATGTTTGATTACCCACAATACAGCCCGTAATGTTTCCCTCTGAGCTTCATCTCTGCTCACACGAACCGCTAGCTATGAAGACAACATTTTGGCACAGACACCGAGCTGTAAGCCAGCGTAGAGAATTGGCGGAAAGCACTGGTGGCTACCTTCTATAACGAGGGTGTTGGAAAGTTGGTACAACGCTACGACAAATGTCTAAGTCTCATCGCCGACTATGGCGATACGTAGCTGGAAGTTGTAGCTAACTGTTGCAAATAAAACAGTTTTGATTTTCCCTGTGGTTTCCATTTCTCGACCTTTCGCTTTGTTTCCGAATAGACCTCGTAGCTTTCTGAGGAAGAGATGTGTCTCACAGAAGCGAATATGAACAAGTCCTGATAGTTCTTAAGGTTTGCATGTTGGAGCCCAAGTTTCCTAGAATTCTTTCTTGTTTTAGTCCATACTGCCACTTATTAAAGTTTTTCGGTGTATTTCTGGTTTACCTTGAATACCCGGTGCAAAGTGATGCTAATCTCCACACTATTTAGTCCTCGCGTTGGGTGATGTGTAACATAATTCGGCTCTGCTTGCGATCTCTGCCGTAGGCCGCTGGAATTTGCTGGCGGGTTCCCCTCGCCTGGTAAGTAGGCCGTTTTGTGTAGGGGTTGTTTGGGACAGGAGACCAGACAGCGAGATCGTCGGTCTCATCGGGTTAGGGAAGGACGGGGAGGGAAGTCGGCCGTGCCCTTTGAAAGGAACCATCAAAGTATTTGCCTGGAGAGATTTTAGGGAAATCACGGAAAACCTAAATCAGGATGGCCGGACCCGCGATTGAACCGTCGTCCTCCTGAATGCAAGTCCAGTGTGCTACTCATTGCGCCACCTCGCTCGGTTTTTGTGTAGCTTGCGTTGTTTGAAGGAAGTGTAGGTTGCAGAAATCTACGAAGGAAGTAAGACAGATCAGAGTTAACGTCCCGTCGGCATCGAGGTCACTAAAGATGGAGCACAAGCTCAGAATGTTGCAAGGATGCGGAGAGAAATCGGCTGCACCCTTTCAAAGGAACAGTCCCGACATTTTCCTGAAGCGATTTTAGAATACCAGGGAAATCTACATCTGGATAGCCGGAAGTGGATTTGAACCGTTTTCCTCTCGAATTCGAGTCCTGGGAACTAACCCCTGCGCCACATCGTTCGGTGAAGTCAAAGATGTCAAAAAATCAACTACACTATGAGATCAAAAGTATCCGGACCCCCCCCAAAAACATACGTTTTTCATATTAGGTGCATTGTGCTGCCACCTACTGCCAGGTATTCCATATCAGCGACCTCAGTAGTTATTAGACATCGTGAGAGAGCAGAATGCGGCGCTCTGCGGATCTCACGGACTTCGAACATGGTGAGGTGATTGGGTGCCACTTGTGTCATACATCTGTACGCAAGATTTCCACACTCCTAAACAGCCCTAGGTCCACTGTTTCCGATGTGATAGTGAAGTGAAAACGTGAATTGACACGTACAGCACAAAAGCGTACACGCCAACCTCGTCTGTTGACTGACAGAGACCGCCGACAGTTGACGAGGGTCGTAATGTGTAATAGGAAGACATCTATCCAGACCATCACACAGGAATTCCAAACTGCATCAGGATCCACTGCAAGTACTATGACATTAGGCAGGAGGTGAGAAAACTTGGATTTCATGGTCGAGCGGCTACTCATAAGCCACACATCGCGTCGGTAAATGCCAAGCGACGCCTCGCTTGGTGTAAGGAGCGAGAACATTGGATGATTGAACGGTGGAAAAATGTTGTGTCGAGTGACGAATCACAGTACACAATGTGGCGATCCGATTGCAGGGTGTGGGTATGAGGAATGCCCGTTGAACGTCATCTGCCACCGTGTGTAATTCCTACAGTAAGATACAGAGGCGGTGGTGTTATGGTGTGGTCGTGTTTTCATGGAGGGGGCTTGCACCCCCTATTGTTTTGCGTGGCACTATCACATCACAGGCCCACATTGATGTCTTAAGCACCTTCTTGCTTCCCATTGTTGAAGAGCAATTTGGGGATGGCGATTGCATCTTTAAGCACAATCGAGCACCTGTTCACAATGCACGGCCTGTGGCGGAGTGGTTACATGACAATAACGTCCCTGTAATGGACTGGCCTGCACAGAGTCATGACCTGAATCCTATAGAACACCTTTCGGATGTTTTGGAACGCCGACTTCGTGCCAGGCCTCACCGACCGACATCGATACCTCTCCCCAGTGCAGCGGGCTGCCATTCCCCAAGAAACCTTCCAGCACCTGACTGAACCAATGCCTGCCAGAGTGGAAGCTGTCATCAAGGCTAAGAGTGAGAAACACCATATTGAATTCCAGCATTACCGAAGGAGGACGCCACGAACTTGTAAGTCATTTTCAGCCAGGTGTCCGAATACTTTTGATCACATAGTGTATATTTTGATTGCGCCTTGTAAGCTTTTATAAAGGCTGCCGAATTTACCTATGGGCGTAAATTCAAACGTAATGTGTGTGATCGGAGACATAACAGTGTGATTGCGAAATACCTTCCGTGTTCAGCGAAAACGTTGTACTAACTAGCTTGACATGAAGATATCAATCCTATTTCTAGTATACACTAGTGGCCATTAAAATTGCTACACCACGAAGATGACGTGCTACAGAAGCGAAATTTAACCGACAGGAAGAAGATGCTGTGATATGCAAATGATTAGCTTTTCAGAGCATTCACACAAGGTTGGCGCCGGTGGCGACACCTACAACGTGCAGACATGAGGAAAGTTTCCAACCGATTTCTCATACACAAACAGCTGTTGACCGGCGTTGCCTGGTGAAACGTTGTTGTGATGCCTCGTGTAAGGAGGAGAAATGCGTACCATCACGTTTCCGACTTTGGTAAAGGTCGGATTGTAGCCTATCGTGATTGCGACATTGCTGCTCGCGTTGGTCGAGATCCAATGACTGTTAGCAGAATATGGAATCGGTGGGTTCAGGAGGGTAATACGGAACGCCGTGCTGGATCCCAACGGCCTCGTATCACTAGCAGTCAAGATGACAGGCATCTTATCCGCATGGCTGTAACCGATCGTGCAGTCACGTCTCGATCTCTGAGTCAACATATGGGGACATTTGAAAGACAACAATCATCTGCACGAACAGTTCGACGACGTTTACAGCAGCATGGACTATCAGCTCGGAGACAATGGCTGCCGTTACCCTTGACGCTGTATCACAGACAGGAGCGCCTGCTATGGTGTACTCAACGGCGAACCTGGGTGCACGAATGGCAAAACGTCATTTTTTCGGACGAATCCAGGTTCTGTTTAGAGCATCATGATGGTCGCATCGGTGTTTGGCGACATCGCGGTGAACGCACATTGGAAGCGTGTATTCGTCATCGCCATATTGGCGTATCAAACCGCTTGATGGTATGGGGTGCCATTGGTTACACGTCTCGGTCGCCTCTTGTTCGTATTGACGACACTTTGAACAGTGGACGTTACATTTCAGATGTGTTACGACCTGTGGCTCTACCCTTCATTCGATCCCTGCGAAACCCTACATTTCAGCAGGATAATGCACGACCGTATGTTGCAGGTCCTGTACGGGACTTTCTGGATACAGAAAATGTTCGACTGCTGCCCTGGCCAGCACATTCTCCAGATCTCTCATCAATTGAAAACGTCTGGTCAATGGTGGCCGAGCAACTGGCTCGTCACAATACCCCAGTCACTAGTCTTGATCGTGTTGAAGCTGCATGGGCACCTGTACCTGTACACGCCATCCAAGCTCTATTTGACTCAATGCCCAGGCGTATCAAGGCCGTTATTTTGGACAGAGGTGGTTGTTCTGGGTACTGATTTTTCGGGATCTATGCATCCAAATTGCGTGAAAATGTAATCACATGTCAGTTCTAGTATAATATATTTGTCCAATGAATACCCGTTTATCATCTGCAATTGTTCTTGGTGTTGCAATTTTATTGGCCAGTAGTGTATTTTCCGTGCAATCTTGTCTGGTTCACGAAACATTTTTAGTTCAGTGACAGTTTTTAGTTCCGTAGATGAGAATTAATTTTTTTCACTTAATTCAACGAAACAGCTGTTACTGATTTTCGAGCCGCAGTAATCTCTTGGCTTAGAGAGTTGAGATGTTCATGGGACGAAACTGCACATAACCTACATTTAACAACTTTACTCTGCCAATGTAACTGGTAGACTTCCTTATAATTCTTCGTGTCAAATGTCTAAGTGACAAATTAAATGATGAGGACAATGACGATGCCGGCGATACTAATGGTGATGATGCTGGGTTCGTACCAAAGACACCATTCATGATCAGACATCGTCTAGATTAGGACCCGCAAATGAATTCTAACACGCTGAAGATATAATACGTTCCCATTTGTCCTGAAGTTTTCTGAATAGTTGTTGCCGATTCTTGGGAAATAATTACCTACCACGCTGCCTACACTACAGTCCAACGTAAATATGGTAGACGTTGTTCAGGTTGAAGCTTTGAGGAGACTACTCCTGTCAATCCATGTAACAATCATCGGGAAGTCAGATAATAGCCTATCTTTTATCAGCAACATGCATGCACGTCCAAAGAAACTTTGCATCGTAATCATAAAAAAACAGGCTCTGCAATATCTTAGAACTCAAATCGGATTTCCTGCTTATCATGAACCAATGGCCTTAACCACTGGACTCTCTGAGCACGCCTTCTAGCCTTACTCTAACACTCATTGTCACTTACGTTTTCAATTGTCACGACACATTTAGTGCATTGGCTTTTCATCAGATCTGAACGGTGTGTTCCGATATCACTTCATCTCACTACAATTACACTGATTTTATCTCATTAATCCATTCATTTAAACTCAGATCATCTAACTCATTTCACACAGCCTAAAATATTTTCAGAAATACGTGAGCCCAACTTGCTAACAGCGAAACAAAATAATTCGACACGAAAGCAGGAAAACACCACCAGATCATCCCACAATTACCACAGAATTTCTCTGCCACCAAAATACGCTTAGATAAAAACCGCTTCTCATGTACTCATCCAGTTCACAGAATATTGTTCGTTTGCTACACGGTGCTTCGGTATATAAAATGTCTTTTCTCTTCTCTATACATCAGTGATGGAATTGTTTGCACACCTCGAGCTGACAGTGCGCAGTCCGTTTTGTAAGTGACTTCCATACACCAACGTGACCATGAAAATCGTGTACATAGTCTCACAACGGCTCATCCTGTCACTTAGGCCTGCATATGATTTGAAAAGGATATGCGATGGCTGACAAAGGTCTCTGACGAAAGGTCCGAACTTTTCATTTATTATGCTTAACAGTTTGGCGAGGCAACAATCCAAAGTACGTATCTGCATTTACAGTGGCGTAAGGGTTTTTAGGTGGATAAAAGATACCGTAAGGTGAGCCGAAAACTGCCCTCCCGTCTCTCGACGAGAAGCCAAGAGCTTTCGTACAAAAGGAGAGCCTGGTCCCGTGATATCTGTCCCTTTTGTGTCGGCAGAGTAGCGGAAAAGGCATGCTTTGGTTACGGGTCGGTGATTAACGTTCTTCTAAAGATTTCGAGTACCGGTATGTCACATATTTGGGAGTCCGATGGCTAATGCGCTTGCTCACACCTTCAATAAAACACTGTCGAAAGGAAGCAACAGCCAAAATATTGCAGCTTTGCCAGTCCCAGCCTATGGACTTTACGACTGTACAACCCTCTCACCAGTGAACGACATCACGTACGTGAGCTAACATCAACCACATAAAAGCTGATCTAATTGGTTCAAATGGCTCTGAGCACTATGGGACTTAACTGCTGAGGTCGTCAGTCCCCTAGAACTTAGAACTACTTAAACCTAACTAACCTAAGGACATCACACACATCCATGCCCGAGGCAGGATTCGAACCTGCGACCGTAGCGGTCGCGCGGTTCCAGACTGTAGCGCCTAGAACCGCTCGGCCACACCGGCCGGCAAAAAGCTGATCTACCCTTCCTTAGAATGAGGGAATGTAATAATTTCGTACTAATTTTAATCAGTATGTTCTTATGTGAACATTTATGCTGGTTAGAATAATATTAGTATTTATAAAGACTTTGGGGTCAATAAAAATAGGCGAAAATTTATAATCACATAGCGAAATTCGCTCTGGGAAGACGCTCCACCTCACATGTATAGCTCATACATGAACTGGAAAGCTTGAACTGGCGACGCAAAATTTGTTAAATAGCTCGGAGAGAAGGTCGTCACGTTTGTAAAGCGAAAGAGTGCTGTGGGGCAGTCCTTTGCAAAACAGGATAGTTGGTAGTCCTCTGCTAGCGAGTATTGCCGTCTCTCGCTATGTTAGTGAGAAGGGTTCAGAGAAGAGCGGTGTCACTGCCGCACTGCTTGACTCGGTGAGATTCTTCTAGAGTGTGGGACTTAGAAATGTTCCAGTTGAAGCTGGATTTTCTGATAGTCATTTGAGTTGGCAAATTTTTGACAATTGCTGGACTTAGAATCATTCGAGGTTGTGGGGCCTTTGATTTTATGCAGACGCCTTTCTCACACGGAAATACCAGTCTCTGTCAAAAAGGCAAAAAGGAGAGCTATCTACATCTACATATAGCACAGTGTTGTTGATGAAGAATGATACAATATTGACTGTTTATCAGGGAAAGAACAGCAAGAATGTCCTGATTCTCAGCACTAGGATTGCTTATGTCAAAATTGAGGCTGGCTTGAAAAAGAAGCCAGATACAGCTGCATTTTATAACTGGACGTGCTCGACCAAATGGCTCACAAATACTCAATAAAAGCATCATACAGACGTTTGCCTGTTCACACATTTTACAACTTGCTGGATTCGCCTGGGACAAATAGCTGAGTATTATACAATACTCTAAACGAGAAAAAGTTGAAATGCAGGGACTTCATACTGCAGTTGGGCGAGGAGCTTGCTGAGAATTACACAGCAGCCAGATATTCCTGAGAGACCAGAAAAGAGCACACGTTGCCGAATTTGAAATTATTTCAAACTCACAGGAATATTCTATCTTACGATAAATTTGTGGCCAGGTGTTTATAATTTACGATGCGACAATTAGTCCAGTGAAATAAAATATTACCACAAAGCAGCTTTTGCCGAACGCATAATTAATAATATGCCGTATTTACCAGTTCTACAATCTGCAGAGCACCAAACGTACAAGAAAGGAACGAATATTGGGTTTGTCATTATGACCCCGAAACCAAGCAGCATAGAGCATAGTAAGCAATGGAAACTCTCAGCAACGCCACTAAAATAATAAAATAATAATAACAACGAAACAGAAGCTACAAATGTGGAGGAATGTCACTTGAGTGTTTTTCGGGATTTCCATGATGTGCCGTTGACAGCCTAGGCCTCTAAGGAGAAAACTGCGACTGAAACATCACCATGATCCCCAGAGATGCTATCAAGCAAACAATCCGCGAGTCTGTACAATGTATTTCGTTTGCTGCGCGACCAAACTTCAACACATTCTTCACAAAAGATAATGACTCCAGTGCCTGCTTTGTGACATGTAACTTTTTCATATTTTCCACATTCATCTGTCGATCTAAATTGATGCTAATAATTCGAACTTAATTATCTGCCCTTGTACCCTCAGATGCATAGTCATATGTCACAAAGAGCGCACTGTGTATTACTCATCTGTATAATACAACATTTTCTTTTAATATTTGTTCTTACACATTGTAAACGTACATTGTATATTAGTTACGACACAAAATAGTATTCAAGCGTGATTGCAGCCATAAAGAACACACCAGTGTTCGCTGACCAACCGACCATTATGTCCATTCCTAGCTATGGGCATGCGCAGTCTTAGACGTTAGCTGACTCTATGAAGCAGAATAAGCTGCAGTCTGTGATAGCAGAGTACAGCGTTAAGGTAGATATTAGTATTTGGGAGAACACCAATCGTCACATGTTGTTGCAGCTGGTCCACTGCAGTGCACAATCCTTAAATATTCCATGGCTGACATAAGGAAAAAGCCATTAATTATTGTGTTGGAAAATGGATTCATGATTGGAGTTTCCTGGTGCAACGAACTACAGTTGCTGTAATATCACTGCCACGATAGGACCAGGATTTTCCGTGGATTTGAATTCTTGCTGCTAGACACCTTGGTACCTACAGAAAGAACTACGTAAGCTGTCGACTACTTCCGCACCCTCATTTCTTCACAATATGAGGCTGAGAAAAATATTAGTAACTCCCAGAAGATATCAGGTCAGTCCCGAGGTACACCATCTCTAGCCTTATTAATGAGCTCAGTTCGGCGACGAAGAGAGTCCACAAATTTCTCCAGCTATGCCATATCCTGCTGAAGCCACTCATTGATTAAGACGTCCTGAAGAACTGTCACATTACGGAGATGTTGACTGCTACGTTTCACAGGCTATTCCAGATAGTTCCTGGCTATTCTGCGGGTTTAACATTGGGTGGTTTAGCAAGTTTGTCGAGGTACGATACGGTACCTGAATGTTTGTCAAACAAGGAACGTATGCGAGCAGCCCTGTTTACACGACTGTTCTCATTTCGGAAGACAGGAGTATATACAACATACTCATCATGAGCATGTATAGGGTAGTTATAATTAAATTTTCGCTACTTGAGAGGGTCCCCACGAAAACGAATGATCGTACGACAATGAAACTTTATGGAGGAGGGCAGTATTGGTTGCTTCCGTACCATGTTTACCTTCCAGGCTCCAAACGTTGCCCAATGTGACGACTATCTGCATCCCAGACAGCCTGGAACCGCTCTAGAGATTGTTCGTCTGCTCCCCAAAACATCTCAGGTTGGATGTTGGCAACCTCCCTCGCTATGCTCATCATCACAATCCCGACTTTCAGGTAACCTTACAGCTTGCAATTGCGCAACAGGCGGCACAATTGGCCGTCGGCCTCTCCAAGGAACAATTACCAAATCGCCAGTTAATTCAAACTCCCGAATCATATCCTTCAATCCCGGTGCGGAAAGAGGACCTCTCAGCATTTCTTTTAGGTGTCGATAGTGGCAAAGACAACACTATTGTCGTTGTTTTGATAAAACAGTTTCACGAGTACAGCCCTGTTCACCTTGTGGAGACCAATGTTAACTGAATGTACACCGGCGCTTGTGTTTCAAACCTACGCCGTCGTACCAGTAACGACGCCGAACGGCACATCGTGGCACTAACAACGCAAATCCCTGCAGCTCAAACTCTGAACATTATTCCTATAAATTTGGGTACCCATACGGTAAATACACTCCTGGAAATTGAAATAAGAACACCGTGAATTCATTGTCCCAGGAAGGGGAAACTTTATTGACACATTCCTGGGGTCAGATACATCACATGATCACACTGACAGAACCACAGGCACATAGACACAGGCAACAGAGCATGCACAATGTCGGCACTAGTACAGTGTATATCCACCTTTCGCAGCAATGCAGGCTGCTATTCTCCCATGGAGACGATCGTAGAGATGCTGGATGTAGTCCTGTGGAACGGCTTGCCATGCCATTTCCACCTGGCGCCTCAGTTGGACCAGCGTTCGTGCTGGACGTGCAGACCGCGTGAGACGACGCTTCATCCAGTCCCAAACATGCTCAATGGGGGACAGATCCGGAGATCTTGCTGGCCAGGGTAGTTGACTTACACCTTCTAGAGCACGTTGGGTGGCACGGGATACATGCGGACGTGCATTGTCCTGTTGGAACAGCAAGTTCCCTTGCCGGTCTAGGAATGGTAGAACGATGGGTTCGATGACGGTTTGGATGTACCGTGCACTATTCAGTGTCCCCTCGACGATCACCAGTGGTGTACGGCCAGTGTAGGAGATCGCTCCCCACACCATGATGCCGGGTGTTGGCCCTGTGTGCCTCGGTCGTATGCAGTCCTGATTGTGGCGCTCACCTGCACGGCGCCAAACACGCATACGACCATCATTGGCACCAAGGCAGAAGCGACTCTCATCGCTGAAGACGACACGTCTCCATTCGTCCCTCCATTCACGCCTGTCGCGACACCACTGGAGGCGGGCTGCACGATGTTGGGGCGTGAGCGGAAGACGGCCTAACGGTGTGCGGGACCGTAGCCCAGCTTCATGGAGACGGTTGCGAATGGTCCTCGCCGATACCTCAGGAGCAACAGTGTCTCTAATTTGCTGGGAAGTGGCGGTGCGGTCCCCTACGGCACTGCGTAGGATCCTACGGTCTTGGCGTGCATCCGTGCGTCGCTGCGGTCCGGTCCCAGGTCGACGGGCACGTGCACCTTCCGCCGACCACTGGCGACAACATCGATGTACTGTGGAGACCTCACGCCCCACGTGTTGAGCAATTCGGCGGTACGTCCACCCGGCCTCCCGCATGCCCACTATACGCCCTCGCTCAAAGTCCGTCAACTGCACATACGGTTCACGTCCACGCTGTCGCGGCATGCTACCAGTGTTAAAGACTGCGATGGAGCTCCGTATGCTACGGCAAACTGGCTGACACTGACGGCGGCGGTGCACAAATGCTGCGCAGCTAGCGCCATTCGACGGCCAACACCGCGGTTCCTGGTGTGTCCGCTGTGCCGTGCGTGTGATCATTGCTTGTACAGCCCTCTCGCAGTGTCCGGAGCAAGTATGGTGGGTCTGACACACCGGTGTCAATGTGTTCTTTTTTCCATTTCCAGGAGTGTAGTTTCCCATCTACACTAGCTGAAGCGGTGAAAGTTTAACTATAACCAGACCGTAGAAGAAAGGGCAACGCATAGTCATCGAGAATGATGAAGTAAACAAGCTGGTCCATGTTCACAGTAACCTGAATTAGCAAGCCCAATTCATGGTACGAAAAACACCACAAAACAACACTGAATCACCTCTAGCCTATACTACGACCTCCTCACACTGTGGGTTTAAGAACTCATGACCCTTTGATGCGCTCGATGCCTTGCAAAATTAGAAAAGAGGCAAAATTGTGAGTGGTCGGCCTCGAGTCAGCTACAGCACAGTTTCAGCATCATTTGGCCAATTGAATACATGCGGTTTTATGCGGCACTCTGAGCACCAGCCTTTTCGCAGTACCCGATTCCAGAAGTCCATTGTATGTATCACCCTTCGAACTGTTGCTCGCAAACTGGGTGATATGGGCTGTTTCCTACCGAAACAAGTCAGTCAGCTTCATTCACGGTGTGGTCATGAGCATGTCCAAACACAATTGCTCATTTCCGCCATTATGTCACGCGTACAGGTCGACTATCTTACTGCGGTGACTCCGTGCAACCTACTGGCTTTCATATTTTTTCCAGTGAGGTAATCCTATAACCTATGCGCTGAACAATTCAGATGTACATGCCAAAATTTCTGAATCGTTCTACCTTGATTTCAGGGCTACCGCTGCGAACTTATCATTATTTATTGGATCTCAAATCCATCAGAAATCAACCATAAATATCACATCTGGGATCACAACGAGAAGAACCTCGGAGGTTTTCATACACAGTAACTGCGTGTCCTCATTGAAGACATATGGAGCCTATTAATTAAGCTCACGTAGAATCAGTTTGGCTAATCTGTGCCACAACAAATTCTTTGTGTCGAACTGATTGATCAGTGTATTCAGAAACTCTACGTAATGTGAAACTGGCCACAAAATGCCAGAGGTGGATCCGCCAGTATAAAAAAGGCGGGGAGTACTGTGTTGCCAATAGAAAAACAGTAAAGCAGTATAAGTAAAGAGAGTTTACCCGCCCGGTTCGCCGAGCGGTCTAACGCACGACTTGCCGGAATGGGAAGGAGCGCATGGTCCCTGGCACGAATCCGCCCGGCGGACTTGTGTCGAGGTCCGGTGACCTGGCCAGTCTGTGGACGGTTTTTAGGCGGTTTTCCATCTGCCTCGGCGAATCTAGGCTGGTTCCCCTTATTCCGCCTCAGTTACACTATGTCGGCGATTGCTGGGCAAACGAGTTCTCCATGTACGCGTACACCACCATTACTCTACCACGTAAAGATAGGGGTTACACTCGTCTGGCGTGAGACGTTCCCTGGGGGGTCCACCGAGGGCCGAACCGCAAAATAACCCTGTGTTCGGTGTGGGCCGGCGGAGGGGTGAAGTGGACTGCGGTAGTCGTCGTGGGGTTGCGGGCCACTGCTGCTGCGGCGGGGACGGAGCCTCTCCATCGTTTCTAGGTCCCCGGTTAACATACGACATACATACAACATACAAGGAGAGTTCAGTGTCTCTCAACATGTACTAATCCTAGGATCTCATCTCAGTAATGAATCCGTCAGGGAAATCTGCCCAAGTCAACTGTTGGCAGTGTGATTGTAAAGTGGAAACGTGAATGAGCACCACAGCTAAACCAAGTCCAGGCGGACCTCATGTATTGACTGACAGTTAACGACGAGAATTGCGGAGCGCGTTTGTGAAAGATCGTATGAAATCAGCAAAAGGAATTACTAGCGGGTTCCGAGTTGGCACTAGTAGACCAGCTAGCACGACGATTCTACGAACGGAGTTAAAATGCATAGGGAGCAATGGCCGAACTGCTACACGTGAGCCACACGTTTCTGTACTCATTGCTAACGAACGATTGAGACTATGTAAAGAACGGCGCTACTGAACAGTGGGTGCCCGTAAATGAGTGATTTCGAGTGATAAATCATGCTGCATTATTATGGAAATTCAATAGAAGGGTTTGGGTGTGGCGAATGCCAGGAGAAACTTACCTGCAGTCACGAGTAAGAAGGAGATGGTTTTACTGTGTGGGGGTGTTTTTCGTGGTTTGTGTGTGGTCCACTTATGCCGGCTAAAAAAAGGCTAAATGAGGGAGAATATGAATACATTTTACAGCAGTGTGTACTGAGTAAATTAGAGGTAAAATTCAGAGACTTTGACTTTTTGTATCAGCATGTCGATGCACCCAAACACAAAGCAGCATCTGTGAAGCAATAGTTTGTGGACAACAACATTTCTGAAATGGACTGGCCTGCCCTGAGTTCCGACCTGAACCCAATGAAACAGATTTGGAATTAAGACACACAGGAATTAATGACATCAGTTGCCAGTGGGCATTGCTTTAAATTAATGGGAAAAGTTGAAAATTTGTGCCGATCCAGTATTCGAACCCGTGTCTGCTACTTCCTAGGCACATGTGCTCACCACTGCGCATCCGGGCACGGTGCTCAGCGCAACTGCACCAACTACTCTGCCACGCCTCCCGTCAGACCCAAATTCTCAACTTATTGATACATTACCGACGTAGTGCCTCTTGCCCCTTTTCTTCATTACTTCATCTCCATATACGTGATTACTCTATTATTCACAATTAAGTGCCTGACAGAGGTTTCAATGAACCACCTTCATGCTGTCTCTCTACCGTTCCACTCTCGAATGGCGCGCGGAAAAACCGAGCACTTCAATTTTTCTGTGCGATCCCTGATTTCTCTTATTTTATCATGGCCATCATTTCTCCCTATGTAGGTAGGTGGCAACAGAATGTTTTCGCAGTCGGAGGAGAAAACTGCTGATTCAAATTTAATGAGAAGATCCCGTCGCAACGAAAAACGCTTGTGTTTTAATGTTTGCCACTCCAATTCACGTATCATGTCTGTGGCACTATCTCCCCTATTTCGCGATAGTACAAAACGAGCTGCCCTTCTTTGAACTTTTTTGATGTCATCCGTCAGTCCTACCTGGTGCGCATCCCACACCGCACAGCAGTACTCCCAGAATAGGGCGGACAAGTGTGGTGTAAGCAGTCTCTTTAATAGATCTGTTGCACCTTCTAAGTGTTCAGCCAATGAATCGCAGTCTTTGGCTTGATATAACCACAACATTATCTATGTGATCGTTCCAATTTAGGTTATTTGTAATTGTAATCCCTAAGTGTTTAGTTGAATTTACGGCCTTCAGATTTGTGTGACCTATCGCGTAATCGAAATTCAGCAGATTTGTTTTAGTACTGATGTGAATAGCTTCATACTTTTCTTTATTCAGGGTCCATTAACACTGTTCGCACAACACAGATATCTTATCTAAATCGTTATTCAATTCGTTTTGGTCATCTGATGAAGTTACAAGGCGGTAAATAACAGCCTGATCTGCAAATAATCTAAGAGGGCTACTCAAATTGTCTCCCATGTCGTTAATATAGATCAGGAACAATAGAGGGCCTATAACACTTTCTTGGGGAACGCCGAATATTACTTCTGTTTTACTCGATGACTTTACATCTATTACTACGAACTGTGACCTTTCTGACAGGGAATCACGAATCCAGTCGCACAACTGAGGCGATATTCCATAGGCAATCAGGTTCTACTTGCTGCGTTTTCGCAATTCCTGTAAGAGTTCGAGGGTAATGTGCATCCTTACTGAAGTGATCAACTGGTCGTCCTCATCTTCATTATACGAGTATATGTGGTGTGTGTTCTTTCGGACAAGCCCGAAAGAACAGACACCACATATATATCTTTGGGATTTGTTAGAACGTCGTCTTCGTTCCAGACCCCAACCTCCAATATCAATACCTTCCCTGGTTTCAGCACCACAAACATTAAAACACCCAATTGAAAGTGTCCCCATACAGAGCTAAAGCCGTCATAAAAGAGAATGGACACACACCGTATTAATGTCCAATAATACACTACTGGCCATTAAAATTGCTACACCAAGAACAAATGCAGATGATAAACGGGTATTCACTGGACACATATATTATACTAGAACTGACATGTGATTACATTTTCACGCAATTTAGGTGCATAGATCCTGAGAAATCAGTACCCAAAACAACCACCTCTCGCCGTAAGAACGGCCTTGATACGCCTGGGCATTGAGTCAAACAGAGCTTGGGTGGCGTGTACAGGTATAGGTACCCATGCAGCTTCAACACGATACCACAGTTCGTCACGAGTAGTGACTGGCGTATTGTGACGAGTCAGTTGCTCGGCCACCATTGGGAAGACGTTTTCAATTGGCGAGAGATCTGGAGAATGTGCAGGACAGGGCAGCAGTCGATCATTTTCTGTATCCAGAAAGGCCCGTACAGGACCTGCAACATGCGGTCGTGCATTATCCTGCTGAAATGTAGGGTTTCACAGGGATCGAATGGAGGGTAGAGCCACAGGTCGTAGCAAATCTGAAATGTAACGTCCACTGTTCAAACTGCCTCCAATGCGAACAAGAGGTGACCGAGATGAGTAACCAATGCCATCCCATACCATCACGCCGGGTGATACGCCAGTATGGCGATGACGAATACACGCTTCCAATGTGCGTTCACCGCGATGTCGCCAAACACGGGTGCGACCATCATGACGCTGTAAACAGAATCTGGATTCATCCGAAAAAACGATGTTTTGCCATTCGTGCACTCAGGTTCGTCGTTGAGTACACCATCGCAGGCGCTCCTGTTTGTGATGCAGCGTCAAGGGTAACCGCAGCCACGGTCTCCGAGCTGATAGTCCATGGTGCTGCAAACGTTGTCGAACTGTTCGTGCAGATGGTTGTTGTCTTGCAATCGTCCCCATCTGTTGCCTCAGTGATCGAGACGTGGCTGCACGATCCGTTACAGCCATGCGGATAAGATGCCTGTCATCTCGACTGCTAGTGATACGAGGCCGTTGGGATCCAGCACGGCGTTCCATATTACCTTCCCGAACCCACCGATTCCATATTCTGTTAACAGTCATTGGATCTCGACCAACGCGAGCAGCATACTGTAAACCGCAATCGCGATAGGCTACAATCCGACCTTTATCAAAGTCGGAAACGTAATGGTACGCATTTCTCCTCCATACACGAGGCATCACAACAACGTTTCACTGGGCAACGCCGGTTAACTGCTGTTTGTGTATGAGAAATCGGTTGGAAACTTTCCTCATGTCAGCACGTTGTAGGTGTCGCCACCGGCGCCAACCTTGTGTGAATGCTCTGAGCAGCTAATCATATCACAGCATCTTCTTCCTGTCGGATAAATTTCGCGTCTGTAGTACGTCATCTTCGTGGTGTAGCAATTTTAAAGGGCAGTAGTGTAGATATCCGGATACTATTCTTGAGGTAGGGTATATTCTGTCCGAGACGAAGAGTGATCGCGTCGCAGCGGCGGTGTGCACGGCAGCAGCTTGACGTGAGTGGAGCCAGCGGTGGGTGACATGGCGGCTGTGACACGTGTCGCGGCGGATCGATACGCAGCGCGGCCGGCGCGGACAGTGGTGCGCGGGAGGAGATGGCCGCCGCCGGCAGCCGCTCCCCACAGACTCATCACACGCGCCGCACTCCCGCAGCCTCCTGCTGCACAGGCGCCTCATGAATTCTGCGCGCCCCAAACGTGCTGCAGGTTCGTCTTTACAAATTTATACCTAGGCTCTCAGTGTTACAGAAGAGAGCTACGGCATATGAAAATGATTTTAAGTACTCTATAATGGAATACAACCACTAATTTTCATCGAGAACAAATAAATTTACGTAATAAATTTTTGTTTGTTTGCAGATGTATGTATGCAGTGATGATGTACGAGGGACGTTCAATAAGTAATGCAACACATTTTTCTTCTGAAAACAGGTTGGTTTCATTCTGGATTCCAATAAACAATATTATTCCCCACTCTACAAAATCTTATTTTTTGACATAATCTCCGTTCAATGCGGTGGCGTTACGCCCACCTTACTGTGAGGCACTGTATACCCGCATGGTACCACTCTAGTATTCCTCTGAGTACCCCAGCTGGTGGTCGAATGTGTCAGCACTACCAACAGAGACGTCCAATTGTGTAGTGAAGCGTTTCATTGTTATCCGCGGCTCTAGGCGCTGCTGTCCGGAACCGCGGGACTGCTACGGTCGCAGGTTCGAATCCTGCCTCGGGCATGGATGTGGTTAGCTCTGAGCACTATGCTACTTAACTTCTGAGGTCATCAGTCACCTAGAGCGTAGAACTAATTAAACCTAACTAACCTAAGGACATCACACACATCCATGCCCGATGCAGGATTTGAACCTGCGACCGTAGCGGTCGCTCGGTTCCAGACTGTAGCGCCTAGAACCGTACGGCCACTCCGGCCGGACATGGATGTGTGTGATGTCCTTAGGTTAGTTAGGTTTAAGCAGTTCTAAGTTCTATGGGACTGATGACCTAAGATGTTAAGTCCCATAGTGCTCAGAGGCATCTGAACCATTTGATTGCTATCCGTTGATCACCTCGAATGAGGGTGTCCGTAAGTTAAACATTGCAGGAGTCACATCTGTGTGCAGTCGGTCGGCATGCGGAAGATCGGACAGGAATGCGTCACTTCGTTGCTATGATGACAGACGCTTCGCTCAACGACTTTTCTAATTTTCTAGTTCCGTAGGACCAAACTGAGGAGCAAATCTCCAAGGCCATGGAACTCGTCAGTACATGAAATTTCAACTTAAAAGTAATAACAGATAAAACAAAATGTTTATGAACTTAAGAAAAGACAATCTATAAGTTTATGTAATCGCAGTCAACAATATAACACAGCAATCAGCTTAATTTTTCAATGAACTCCGCGACAAAATAGAAGGAGTGACCCTTGAGGAAACTCTTCAGTTTCGATTTGAAAGCGCGTGAATTATTGCTAAGATTTTTGAATTCCAGTGGTAGCTTATTGAAAATGGGCGCAGCAGTATACTTCTCACCTTTCTGCACAAGAGTTAAGGAAGTCCGATCCAAATGCAGCTTTGATGTCTGCCGAGTTGTAACTGAGTGAAAACTGATTATTCTTGGGAGTAAGCTAATATTGTTAACAAGAAATGATAGTAAGGAATACATATATTGAGAAGCCAATCTCAAAATACCCCGACTAGTGAACGGGGGTCGACAAGAGGTTCGCGAACTTACGCCACTTATTGCCCGAACCACCCGTTTCTGAGCCAAAAATATCATTTTAGAATGGGAAGAGTTGTCCCAAAATACAGGGTGTAAATTTAGAGTTGACAAACCAGAATAACTCGAAAAATAAGCTTCACACGAAAAAATGTATAGAAGCCAAAGTTGATTATTTTCGAGGGGGACATATGCTGGTGCTAAAATTAGCCCGCCACCCCAGCCCCTGGGAGGTATCTTTAAAATTTCAAATGGGAACCCCCATTTTGTATTGCAGAATCATATTCTACATAAAAAAACTACGTACATTTTGTCTTAAAGATTTGTTTTGATTCTTGGTAGTTGGCGCTGTAATTCAAGAAAATCCATAATTTTAGCACGGGCAGATGTCCCCCTCATCTTTGGATTTATCGAGTTATTCTGGTTTGTCAACCTAAAATTTACACCCTGTATAATACCATACGACATAAGCGAATGAAAATAAGGAAAGTAGATTATTTTTCATGATGAACTATCACTTACTTCAGATACAAATCGAACAGTAAAAATGGCAGTAATAAGTCTTTGAAGAAGATCCTGAATGTGGGCTTTCCACGACAGTTTACTATCTATCTGAACGCCTAGAAATTTGAACTGTTCAGGTTCACTAATTATACGGTCATTCTGTGAAATTAGAACGTCGGGTTTTGTTGAACTGTGTGTTATAAACTGAAAAACTGAGTTTTACTGTGACTTAGCGTTAGTTTATTTTCTACAAGCCACGAACTTAGGTCAGGAACTGCACTGGTTGAAACAGTGCCAACATTGCACACACCATCCTTTACTACCAACCTAGTGTCATCAGCAAAAAGAAATATTTTAGAATCAGCGGTAATTCTAGAGGGCATATCATGTATACAAATAAGGAACGGGAGTGGTCCCAACACTGATCCCTGGGGCAGCCACCATTTGACTGTGCCCCCCTCAGATCCGACATAATAGCCATTCTCAAGATGTGAATAGCGACCTTTTGGTGCCTGTTGTTAAAGTAAGAGGTGAACCAATTGTGAGCGGCTCCCAGTATTCCATAATGGTCTAACTTCTGGAGCAATATTTTGTGATCAACACAATTAAACGTCTTAGTTAAATCAAAGAAGATACCTAGCGTTCGAAACCTTTTGTTTAATCCATCCAGTACCTCCCCGTGCTTTTGTTCACTGGCAAGTCTCCGTACACATTCCTGCAAGTGCCTACGAATATCTGCGATACTCTGTCTTTCCTTGGAAAGCACCTCCATTACAGACGCCATTTTGAAGGCCACCAATCAGAACTACATGAAACTTAGGGGTTGAAGTGCGAATATTCCACGATGTCCCACTACAAATTCCACATTTTTTCTACTGACATTAGCTGAGAAAGAAGATATGTTGCATTTCTCATTGAAAGCCCCTATCCACTGCCTGCCAAAAAAAGTGTAACATCCTGAAGGGGGGAGGCAACCAAATGAATCTTCATGGGTTCAGAGGGTATGTAATGTTATTTCGGCAATTACAGAATTGAGTCAAATTTACAAAGAATTTGGCACTTACCTGTATGACGTTTCACAGCCTGGATCCACACACTGATTCGGTTGGGAATGGTGTTATTAACTGTTGTTTCTTTTCCTGAGGCAAAATAGCGGACAACTGCAGTCCATATCGTGGAGCCTGGCGCTGGGACGCACCTGACTCCCGAGTCGGTGCCAAACATGGTCTATCGGGGAGAGATTATTGGATATTGCTGGTCACGGGAAGTCTGCACATCGCTCAGACAGTTCATAGAGACACGTGCCACGTTTGTATTTGCGTTGTCCTGTTGAAAAATACACCCAAAATAGAGTCGCGTGAAAGGTAATAAAAGAGGACGCAGGATATCCCTGACGTGCCGTTTTTTCTACAGAATTTTCTCAGTCACTACCAGCCGAGAGCTGAAGCCATACCCGATGGCTACCTTCATCTTGGCGTCGAGAGTAACGCCACTGTGCTTCTCCAAAATATTGGAAGAGTGGACCCCTCTTGAGGTCACCGCCATATGTAACTACGTTGGTCATCTGAGGTAGTGCATATCCGCAGTTCATCGGTACCCGATCACAGTATCACTTCAAACGTAGCCATTTTTGTTGTGATGACAAAGGCAGCCTATACATGGGGCGGCAATTTCCTAGACCGACTGCTGTCAAAGTCTGATCAATATTGAGGGGTAACACAGAATGTTGTAGGGAGTCCATTACTTGATTACTTGTTCTCGGATGGTAGGCGCAGGTCTGAATGGGTTACAATGTGCCTAGTGCACAATTCATCGATCTCCCTTTTTGTGGTCCGAGATGGTCGACTGGAATCTTGACAAGTGCTCCTGCCATCACGTTCTCACGGAGTCTAACATCGGTCCACTGTTACATCCGAATGCCTCACCAATCTGAATATTACGCGATTCGACCAGGCGGCCATTTGAGCGCAATGAGGGCCCTTTCAAACTCCGTCAGGTACTGGTAACGCCGTCACACAAGAGTAAGCAGCTTCTTCGTGTGCCTCACACTGATTACTCAACATCAGACGCTGTTCACATCCCTTACATACCTTCCCCAGAAGAGACAGTCACCATGGACCGGTGAACGCATTTAGGATTCACAGCCATAAAATCGAGAGTGCTTTCCATGTAAATAAATGGTTCTGTAAACACCATGGAAATACTTCCCTGACCATAACACTAATTGAGGTGCCTTTTATTCCTCTAGCGTTTTATTGTCGAGACCTCTCTCGAAACATGTCATCGCCAGTCTGTCCTTTGAGGCAGAAAATGTGACTCTTCGAGTAAGAATCAGATGCAGACTAATTCTGATACTACTGAACAACTGAAGTTTTTCATTGAAGCACAGTAGTCAAAATGTGTGCAGACGCTATCTGTAGGGTTTCTCCAGGTTTATCTGGACGTTGGGATGACGATTGTATGTAGGTTGATGCCCACGAACAGTAGTTGTCGAAGTTTACCTCTGATATAAATGACACATGGAGCTCTTCACTGTTTCGACGGTTATTCATAATAGTGTCATCAGTGAATTCACAATATAATCTCATCACATAAGCAGGTGCATTTCTCCCAAACTTCCCTGTTTCAGATATTCTATCACCTTTGATACAAAATCATCCAGATTTGCAATACTACCTCTACACACGGTGGCTCTAAGTTAAATGAGACAGGTAGTGTGTCGGTCCACTTACATGTATACGTCGCTATCGGAAGTCACATGTCACATGTCATGAGCTGCACGTATCACACTAAGAGATGGTGACAGTAATGTGACTTGGCAACGTTTGTTCCGGAATAGCTAATAGACTTGTGAAGTTGGTAGAGAACGGCGAATGCGCATACACGATTCACTTGTAAGATCTTTCTTTTAAACCTTTGGTAGAGCTGAAAAATGAATAGTGAGCTAAAGTACCAGTGTAAAGGATCAGAGTTGCAGTTCTCAGTGACAGGCAGAACGGACCCCGTAACGTATTAGTGTCCGTTGTGTTCAGTGTTGTTACCAAACATTCAAGGAGTATGATAGAACATAAATTCATCATAATTATGAAGTATCACTTTCAGTTGATGTTGAAGAGGTAATGAAGAAAATGAAAGTCTCGTAAAAGAGTAAAATGTTGAGAAGTGCCTTTATTCATATCTAAGGCATAAAAATGAAAGCACAAAGAATTTTAGCGACAATGTCATATACGTGTATTATCATTCAGACTGGAAAACGGAAGATCTATAAAAAAAGCTGTCAAATCTAATGATTGAACTACCAAATCAAGGACATTGTTTAAGAATTAACAGAGAGATATTTAACTGCTGCTTTAAAGATGAGCAGACATGAAAAGATTCGACATTTATATTACATACGATGCTACGGCAGAAAAACATGTGACAAAAACCGCACAGTGGGAACATTTCGGTGACAGACAACTGTAATGGCTTCAATTCTAAATGCAGTCAGATACTAATCAGGAACATTTATTTTCTTTGTTGTCGCTTTTTCTGTAAAACAGTAGAGCTTAGTTTTTAATGTGTTTGAAAATAATTATCATTTCAAGGACTAGGGGAAGGCACAGAAATGGCGTTATTATTAATGGAATCTTAAGATTATGGAAACGATGTGTGTTAAACGTAAAGTATACTGCATAAAAAATGAAAGTGGAATTTTGACCTAAGAAAACATTAGCTTTCACTGTCAGGTTGAGCAAGTTTCCACTTGCTCTCCTGTGGAGCCGTATAAATAACGTTTCATCTCGCGTGTCATGACAAGAAACTGCACAGTACGAATCAGGTGCACAAAACTTGCGAATCAACAAGTCTATATTGTAAGTATGTAAGTATGCCGAATGTAGTGAAAACTTCAGGATTTTTTTGCAGAGTGGGTCACCTACAAGCCGGCCGTTGTGCCCGAGCGGTTCTAGGCGCTTCAGTCCGGAACCGCGCTGCTGCTACGGTCGCAGGATCGAATCCTGCCTCGGGCACGAATGTGTGTGATGTCCTCAGGTTAGTTAGGTTTAAGTAGTTCTAAGTCTAGTGGACTGATGACCTCAGATGTTAAGTCCCATAGTGCTCAGAGCCATTTGAACCATTTTTTGGTCACCTATATCTGCACGCGAGATTCATCAGGAGTCCCTTATAAGTTAAGAGTGACAACTGATTTGCTACTGACAGTAATACAACTATAGGCTATTCAAAAATAAACTGGCGAAACTAAACCTATCCTCAGCTAGACGGTTCATTCACAAAATCCATATTGTACTAGCAATGGTCCTCCTGGAAATGTAAAGTCATTGTCTTCCTCCATCGTGAGAACTCTCTTAACCACCGTTATAGGGTGCCCGCCTAAAATCCACGGTGAAAGTCGAAACATGGTGCTACGTGATGTTTTCATGTTCATAAAAGCAATAAAATAAACGAAATCCACCATAACTGACAGGAAAACCTAAGAACAAATTGGCACTCACATCCAAGACTTTTGAATTTGTATCCTGATACTTGTCCGGGTAGCCAGAATGATAATTTTATGCACAAGCCAATAACCAGAGGAAAAGACGTGTTTACTTATGTGGTTGGATGTTAAAAGTTTACGTGTTACAAGCTCATCAGTCAGTGTAATACAGCACAAAGAATTAAATCTCTTGTAATGGACTAGAAGATGTTCGTCCCCCTATTTTTCTTGAATTAGATAGTGAGCTTATGACTTCATATTACTATCAGCTAGAGACGACACAATGTAAGCATTTGACAATATGTCAAGATATCTAAATAGTTGTACGACGAGAAATATAAAACACAAGAAATTAAATCAAGTTTGGTAAGTGCAGCCTCTATGAGCCAATCGTATTTCATTGAAAATATTCCAGATGACTGAAGTTCAAGTAAATGAGACGTATACACCGCCGGACAAAAAAATTTAAGCACCCAGGAGACACGGTCGGACGTCAGTATAACTACTTACACGTACGCAGCATCGACGGGTATGTAAAATACATGCTGTATCAAGAAGAATAACCCGTTTTAAACAAAAAATCATAATTTTTATATTATTTGAGATATGTGCGTGAATGACGTACTGTTGGAAAGAAAAAACTCTTAAGTTTTGTATTTTTCCCGCTAGGTAGCGGCCGTGTGCGCCCACCTCAGTTCTACTAAAAATGGTATCGCGACAACAGAAAGCGTTTTGTGTTCTACGTTTTGAACAGTGTGGGTCAGTAATAACTGTTTAGCGTGACTTTCGTACTAGGTGCGGTGCAGATTGTTCTACAGCACAGAGCATTAGACAACAGCATGAACAACTCCAAGAAACGGGTTGTTTGTTTAAAGGCAAATCGCCGGGCCGTTCCCCAGTGTCTGACACGAGCGTCGAACGCATTCGCCATAGTTTCAGAAGAAGTCCGTATAAATCCGTTCGTCGTGCAGCTCGACATCTCAACATGCCCTCATGTCCGTCTGGCGTGTGTTGCGTCGACGTTTACACATGAAACCATACAAAATTCAGCTACTGCAAGCTCTTCCTGAAGGTGAGAAACAACAACAGCTCTTCCTGAAGGTGACAAACAACAACAGCCTTACATTACTGGCCTCCAAGGGCACCGGACCTGACCGTTAGTGATTATTTCTTGTGGAGGTTAGTAAAAGACTTTGTTTATGTTCCTCCATTACCAACAACAATGAATGAACTGAGACATCGCATAACAACATCTGGGGAAACTCTAACTCAAGACATGCTCGCTGCAGTGTGGGAACGATTTGAATACCGTATTAACATATGCCGTGCAACTGAACGGGGGGGGGGGGGGGGGGGAGGGCATATTGAACATCTACTAAAAGGTATGAAAAAATACTTTTTGAGTTTCCCGTTCATCTAACCACAAAATTTATTATACATGTTTATTAGTTTCGTAAATATAGTCGTGCGAAATCGGATGATTGTTTTTGATACACCCTGTAAGAATTGCAATTCTCTGTGATAGGTAGTACTGCCACCAGAGTCTAGTAGTGTTGCTCCTGTTAGTTATCATGTGTGGTAGGGTATATAAGGGGCGTTAACAGCGTCTGATGTTCAGTGATCACTGAAGGACACGAAGATGCCGTGTACTAGAGTGAGACAGCGTTATCAGCATCTGACTGAGTTTGAAAGAGGCCTAATTGTGCAGCTCAGCTTGGCCGGTTTGTTGAATCGTGCAATATCCTGACTTGTGGGGTATTCGGATGTGACAGTGACCCCGATGTTGGTCTGCTTGGGAGCATGAGAACAGGCATGCTCGTCGCCGAGACTCCGGTCGACCACATCTGACCACCACAATGGGGGATCGCTGTATTTTGATCCAAGCACATCGTAACCCCTTCACATCTGCGCTTGCCATCCTAGAAAAAGTAATGGACTTCCTGCAACAGAGTGCGTCATCCCGCTCTACTGGTAGGAGACTAACAGCAGCCGGACTATGGATTTACCGTCCCATGCGTAGACTGCCATTAACACCGCAAATGGCTACGACAGGAGTGGTGCCGCGACCGGGAAGCACGGCCTGCTCGTGAATGGCGTCACATTGTGTTCAGCGATGAATCTCGATTCGACACTACCCCGGATGACCACTGACGGCGAGTACGGTGGCGACATGGGAAAATTTTACAGTCTTTCATTGTTTTGTAGAGATACAACAATGTTACTCGTGGCATCATAATGTGGGACCTCATCGGCTATGACTTCAGGTCACACCTCGAAGTGAAAAATGGACACTGACGGTACAACAGTATGTCACGAACATCCTGTGTCCTGATGTGTTTCCTGTCATCGATATTCGGGAGGACTATAGTTCAAATCCGCGCCCTGCCGTCCAGATTTAGGATTACCGTGAATTCCGTAAATTGCTCCAGGTGAATACCGATATGCTTCCTTTGAAAGAGCACCTCCGATTTTCTTCCCCATCCGTGATACTTTCGGAGGTTGTGTTCCTGTCTCTAATGTCCTCTATGTCGTCGGCAGGTTAAACCTGAAAATTTATTTTTGACACCTCTCAAGGGACAGTATTGTGGTGCCGTTTTTCAACAGGATAATGCTCTTCCAGGCAGATCTGTACTTGATAGAACATGTATAAGTCCAGCTCACCCGTCAATTCCGTTCCAGTGGCAGTTTCAAGGATATGGAGGACGAACTACAGTAGTTGTAGTCCAGCTTGTCTCTGAAGGTACAACGGCTTTATGACACCATTCCCAACACGTTAAGTGCATGCAACCAGGCTATTAGGGGTGGAACGTCACACTCATAAGAAGGCTGATATTGCCAAGTTTTTTTGCAAATTTGTCACTACATTGCAATCAGTGAAACAACATCACAACCCCCTCACCTGTAAAGTTTCATTTCGTTTGCTCCTCTCCTTCTGGACGCTTCACTTTTTTTTTTTTTTTTTTTTTTTTTTTTTTTTTTTGGAACGTATTTGTCCCTTACAAACGGATATCAACAAAGCTGTACTTGATGAGAAAGTATTAAAATTACATGTTTTTGTGATGCTCCTCAATGTGAAGATAGGTTTGCAGTTTACAGAGTCCTAGTAATTATGGAACTGTATTAGAGAGCCGACAGGGGTAAAACAAGGTGCTTAATTTAAACTACATTACGACTTGGAATTTTCCATTTACAGAGATATTTGGTAAAGACAAATATGAGGCCAGAAACATGTATTGGCAATTACTGGAATTCTAGCAGACGTTCTGCCAATTACATGGTGATACGTTAATCACATTGCCCATAATACAGAAAGATTACTTAAACTCACATACTTGAGCACATTCTAGTCTTGTAGAAACGTTCTGTATTGCAATACAAATAAATTAATCACATACTGTAGCAGCTTGTTACGTGCAGTTCTAAGAGAACTGGAAGTCAGAGTCTTTATTTATTACTAATAATTTGAAATACAATAAGAACCGAAACTTTAATAGATATTGAAATGAAATATTAAGTAAATAATTTTTGTGTTGTGATGTTTATGTGACAAAATTTTAAATTCTGTGGAATTCATAATGGAGTGAAAACTGATTTTCATCTTACATACTGAATTTTGTGTAATTTTTTTTTATCTACACTGCACTTCCACACTGTTCAAGATAATAGGTCAAAACAAATTTTAATCATATATGCTGTTATTCATGTCCGAAAGAACAGACATCAGACCTCGCTATATACATAAAAATCGAGGACGACCAATGATCTCTTGAGTGCTGACGCACGAGAATCGGTGAAGTGCCGTGAGTAATGAGGATGATGGTCATGGAGCACTACATTAGTAGTGTGTGGATTGTGGATTTGAGTCTGACGGGAGACGTGCGACAGTAGCCCGAACAGCTGCGCTGGTCACTGTGTCCAACTGGCTTAGTGGACGCCGATACGGTAACTCGGCGTGTTCGGTCAGAGGGTTAGCTGTCCTCTGTAATAACAAAACTGAGTGAATGTATCAACGATGAACTTCAACGGATGTCGTAGGACATCCGACCGAAAAAAATGCAACGAACAAAATGAGATTAAAAAATAGTGGTCAGAGCATCTGCGTAGTAAGCAGGAGACTCGGGTTCGAATCCTAGTATAACACAAATTTTCAACTTTCCTCATTGATCTAAATCAATGTCCACTCGCACCAAAGGTCTGTAACTTGTTTCTGTCTTAAAAAAATATTCTTTTAATTATTAACTTGTTAAAGGGATAAAGCAGAAGAATTTACCAATTTCTTGTTTTATGTATTTAAAATAACATTGATTATGGGAAATTCAAACTAAAGACTTGCGTGTCACTTTCTTCTCTATTATAATATCTCAAAATATTCCAGCTCCATAATCGTGTTTGATTATGAATGTTCTTTCTATCTTTTTTTCTTTGGTTTTCTTCCATTTCTTTGTTATTTCGAACTCTTTTTGTCATGCTTTCAGCAGATTTCTTAACTTCAGCGACAAGTTCTCTGTCCTCTCTTAGAAGCCTATTTTTTATGTTTTCCCCAGTTTTGACGCCTATTCTGCTCATAGTTTTTAATCCGCTTCTTATTCCACCATTGAAACATGTTATGGTATCGGTCACCCCAATCTGAAAAGCTGACATGGTAGACAAAAATAAGTTTCGGCAAGTGTTCCAAAATGCAACAACTGAAAACATCATTTGGATTCTGTGTTTTATCAAATGACTTCAGTTCTACCATTACAGATTTTGGCAATGGCTGTCCACTTGTGTATTTTTGTCCATTTGCTTCATGCCGACTGTTCTTGCACCATGAAGTATTTTCTTTTGCGGGGAGGCTATGCTCTGGATGTTCATCAGCGGATGTACTGTGTCACAGAGCTGTCCAAATAGCTTTTCTCATCTCACTTACTTTTTTACTGTCTCAGCTAATGGCTAGCTATAATATGCTGCGAGGTTTTCTGTTTCTGATTTGGCGAGTATTCTTTGTGCACCAGTTGCTTTCCAATCAAAGAGCTTTTTCCTGTCATGTCCTTGCAGAGTTTCCTAAGTCTTCTCTTCTGCACATGTCCTATACATCCTACTTTTTTAGATTATAGTTCGCCATATGGTTTAGCAGCCACACACTGTTGAATCATTTAGGGGCAGCATCACCGAGCTATTGAATGTAATACACAGCACGCCTAGCAACATCTGTTAAAAATAAAGACTGTCCCCTTGCTTTAGATACTACCAT
Organism: Schistocerca serialis cubense; assembly: GCF_023864345.2. Classification (NCBI taxonomy): domain Eukaryota; kingdom Metazoa; phylum Arthropoda; class Insecta; order Orthoptera; family Acrididae; genus Schistocerca; species Schistocerca serialis. Next base: position 215,096,849 of record NC_064640.1, read on the forward strand.
TGAAAGGTTCAAAGTTTTTGATACATTTGTGTTCATTTACCTTAGTGGCACAATCTTGGCAATGTTTTCTCAGACACTCATAGTCCAGCATGTTGCCTGTATATACAGAGGTAACTGTGACAACTCCCTTCAGAGATGTATGGCTTCTCTTATGCCAGCAACAATATCAGTAGATTGACAAATATCTACAGTTTCTTTCGCTGCTCTCTGCGTAGATGCTTCACTGACTTCTGTTAGGGCATTATGCAAACATTTATAGCAACTCTCTGAAATTTGGTAGGGGCAGTAGGAGTTTTTTTAGTTTTTTTTTTGTTTAGGTCATCAGTCTTCTGACTGGTTTGATATAGCCTGCCACGAATTCCTCTCCTGTGCCAATCTCTTCATCTCAGAGCAGCACTTGCAACCTACATCCTCAATTATTTTCTGAATGTATTCCAATTTCTGTCTTCCTCTACAGTTTTTACCTCTACAGCTCCCTCTAGTACCACAAAAGTAATTCCCTCATGTCTTAATAGATGTTCTGTCATCCTGTCCCTTCTTTTGTCAATGTTTACATATATTCCTTTCCTCTCTGAAACTGTGCAGAACCTCCTCATTCCTTACCTTATCAGTCCACCTCATAGCGTAGACGATGTGGGCTTATTTTCTTTCTTTCCTAATACACGTCATGGCATAAACTATATTCACTTAACAATATTTTGCGCACGTTACAGCCGGCCGAAGTGGTCGTGCGGTTCTAGGCGCTGCAGTCTGGAACCGCGAGACCGCTACGGTCGCAGGTTCGAATCCTGCCTCGGGCATGGATGTGTGTGATGTCCTTAGGTTAGTTAGGTTTAACTAGTTCTAAGTTCCAGGGGACTAATAACCTTAGAAGTTGAGTCCCATAGTGCTCAGAGCCATTTTTTTGCACGTTACAGGAAGTGTCCTTGTACTTTTAGGAACTTTACACACTTGTCGTTCCACTACAATTTTGTTCCTTTTACTTAAGTCCTCACTGAACATAGCGGATTTTTCACTATCACAGTATTTACATTTCGCAACAGACAAAAGCAATTCTGAAAGCTTGCACTTATTGATAAAAATATAACCATTATTTACACTATTTACAACGCAAACACTTCGTTCATTTTTGGTAAAATGTTTCAATTGCGTTTTGAAGCGCTGCCTGGTGAACTTTTAGGCCTAACCTTACTTCGCTGCGGGGTGGCAATTTATTCATTTTTAATACGATTTCTATCAACCTGCTTGCTTTTATTACCGTAAAATTTACAACTGCTATCATACCTGTTATTTTTTATATTTTTTTATGCAAAATCGTTGAATTACCCCTAAAACAGTCGCAACAACAAGTTTTCAACCTAACATAAGTAAACTAAAGTAAATTATTTGTATAGAGATGTGCCACAAACCTCGATGTGGCAGGTAGTTATTCATTATAAAACTCAGATCGTTTGCAAATACGCATATCGCACGCATTGCTCTTTCAGGAATTCCTACTGCCCAAAACATTCGTTCGCACCCCCGTGTTATTATAGATCATGGGACTACAGCTATTACCATATCTTTATGTAGCGGGAAAGACAGCTTCATAGATTTTATTTTATTTGTGAGTCGATTAATAATAGCCGGCCGCGGTGGTCTAGCGGTTCTAGGCGCTCAGTCCGGAGCCGCGCGACTGCTACGGTCGCAGGTTCGAATCCTGCCTCGGGCATGGATGTGTGTGATGTCCTTAGGTTAGTTAGGTTTAAGTAGTTCTAAGTTCTAGGGGACTGATGACCATAGACGTTAAGTCCCATAGTGCTCAGAGCCATTTGAACCATTTTGATTAATAATATTTATCGTATGGCACACATTAAGAGTTTTTGAATCACAAGAATAGCTATATACTTGCAAAGATTACTAAACTACTATGTATCAACACTTTAAGACAACCTCCAGCATAAAATAACACAAATGACAATAGCTACAGGTGAATATCAATGTCTTTTACTGTATATAGTTTATCACACCACTCGTCACTGTCAGGAAATTGAAAAAATGGTTCAAATGGCTCTGAGCCCTATGGAACTTAACATCTGAGGTCATCAGTCCCCTAGAACTTAGAACTACTTAAACCTAACTAACCTAAGGACATCACACACATCCATGCCCGAGGTAGGATTCGAACCTGCGACCGTAGCAGTCGCGCGGTTCCATACTGAAGCGCCTAGAACCGCTCGGCCACAACGGACGGCTTGTCAGGAAATCTTCGAATGAGCCCTTGTAGGCACGTGCGGGAAATGCTGAAACAACTTGGGCAAATGTCTGTCGTTCAGCATCACAGTCACAAGATAGTGATGAAGATTTTCCCCTCTTGTGTAGAGGGTCTGCATATTTTCGAGGACCCGTTCGGATGAAATTCAGGATAGTCCAAATTGCCTGAGGTTTGTCAAATCTGGGGGGTTTCTCCAGGATTCCAGACAGTTTCAGACATTTTGGAAGACAATTTTGTTTGTCAGTCGCTTTTCCAGTAACTGGTACCATTGTAGTCATCTTCAGTAAGAATCCTGACTGTGGTGAGACTGGGGTGCCTTGATGTTAATCTTTTTCGCTCCACAGGTAATACGCAATTCAGTATGGGAAGGGCAGGATTACGAGAGCTAGTTCTCTTTTTTCCAACCTTATAACGGTCGCCAAATCAAAATTACAGAGACAATCCGGTAAAACTTTCGCAGATGTGTTACACTGTGTCTTCAGTATGACCGTCTACCGCATAACATCGCACTTTTCAGCTCTTTCCCGCCAAGTGTTAAATCCCGGTGAGGGATGTCGCCTCGTAACTGTCATGCGTTTCATTCTTCGTGGTAATTCTCGCCCTCATACTGTAGATGCATCGAAGACGCTCCTGGAACATTTTCAACGGGAAGTGTTTGCTCACCCAACACACAGCCCGGACTCGGCTTTCCTCCGGTTTTCGCCTCTTCGCTCACATGAACCGCTGGTTATGAGAACAGCACGTTGGCACAAACATAGAGCTGCAGATAAGCTTAGGCAACTGGCGGAAATCAAAGGCGGCTGCCTTCTATGAAGAAGGTACTGGAAAGTTACGACTACGCTGCGACAAATGTCTAAGTCGGTGTGGCGGCTATATAGAGAAGTAGTTGGAAGGTGTATCTAAACGTTGCAAATAAAAATAGTTTTCATTTTGATTGCGGTTTCCATTTTCGCGACCGATCGGAGGTTGAAAAAAAAAAAAATATATCAACAATCTCCTGGTATTAAGGTAGTAGTGCAGTCTTCCCTCTGATATCAGGAGGTGAAATGTGACTCGAGATAGGAAATAAGTATGGGAGTAGATAATTTTGACCCATTAACAAAGCGCATGGATTTGTTAAGACGTACATCTATCTTCTTCAAATATAAACTACTAAGCCAGAGAGACTCACAGTACTCTGCTTTCGCATATATCAGTCTGAGTGCTAATATTCGAAGGGTGTCTACTGATGATCCCAAATATTGCCAGAGAGCTTATGAAGAATTATAATAATGCCATTTTACAGCAAATCCTTGAATTGCCACTCCGTGAACTGCATTTTATGAATGAGATCTATTATACTTAGAAGAAAGGAGGAATAGGGTTAGTGCCCTGTCAACAACGAAACGATTACAAAGGGTGACTAGGCTGGAGCAAGAAATCGAACTTGGTCTTTTCAATGTACGTATAATAGCATGACCAGGGAAATCTATAGAAAACCTAAATCCGGAAGGTCTAACAGAGATATGAATCTCGATTTTCCCGAATTCGTGTCTAGTTTCTTAACTACTACACCATTTCACGCCGAACTTTCGCGATGCTGTAACAAGAATTATCTCCTAACAGTTTATCGATTTTAGACCGCAAAAAATATCTTTCTAACCCCTTCTCGTGCTATTTCAGCATAGAAGTACAGAACCATGGCATCCCCACAAGGAGGATAATAATGTAACACGTTCACTTCCTCCCATCCTGCCCCTTGTCCGCTGATAAAATCTTCCAAATTAATTGTAAGTTCTGCGTAGTCCAATAGAAGGTAATCTGTAGACTTTTCCATGAGATCCAGCGATATGTCACAACTGAACCTGTCATTTATTATGAGTAACTTTCTTCACCTTAGTATGTTAAAGACGACCCTCTCCGGCAGTTTGCGTTGGCACAGGAAAAGAACAATATTTTCAATCCTTTCTGGAAGTCCCTTCTTCCGGAGGACGACACATGTGGTGAACGCCCATGATTTAATGGGTGTATTTGTAAAGCACATTTGTAAAGGAAGATAGGCGTTCTGAAAACGTGTGAACCTCCCTCGGTATCCAGTGTAGAGTGGAAGGGTCGGGTTCCAATCACGTACGCTATTATAAAGATATGCTGATAGTCATCGTAAAAGCGGATTGGTCGCATAATGTTTTTACTAACTGCCTTGTACATCCCGCCTATAGTGATGTGTTGTACTAATATACCTGCTGAATGGTAAACAGATAATAAACGTTCTAATACTCACGTGCCTATAACTGTGTTTAAAAAAACAAATTCTTAGACTTTGAGGCACTGAAAAGCATATATCTGAAGTCATTGTTAAAACACCATTATTTCGCAGAAATTCGAGAGATGTAAGTCTTCTTTCTACCAATTTAGTTGGAACATATGTTCTACAATGTTCACTACTGAGAAATAGTTGTTCTCGGACAAATTGTTTTATTTTTAACATATTTTTGCGTTCTCGTGGAAAATGATTTGCGTGGGTTCAAATGGTTGAAATGGCTCTAAGCACTATGCGACTTAACTTCTGAGGTCATCAGTCGCCCAGAACTTAGAACTAATTAAACCTAACTAACCTAAGGACATCAAACACATCCATACCCGAGGGAGGATTCGAACCTGCGACCGGAGCGGTCGCTCGGTTCCAGACTATAGCGCCTAGAACCACACGGCCACTCCGGCCGGCATTTGCGTGAGTTTGGTATTGACTTTTATTCGGTTGGATCTGTTTCGAAATACTTGCCCAGTCACTGTGCTTTCGGTTTTCCATGTGTATCCTACATATGCCTAAACGTTGCGTAGAATAATTTCCGAGATAAGGCCCCACCAGTTCTCAACTATATCCGTTTCTAATGCACTCGTTGTCGACGATACGTTAAACTATGACATTAATTTCGTGCAACACGAGGTATTACTGATCAGAAAGTCTTTCCACCGTTACAGGAGCCTACGACGTTGCCCCTTAAACCATATGAATCAGCATCTAGAACCTGTCAAAATGGCTGTGGCTTGGACGCAGAGGCACTTTCCGTTTACTTCGCCTCAAATAATAAAGTTGCCCTCTGCCGGGCACTTAAATGTGATTTGCACAGTATCCATATTGATTTTATTTATATGTGTCACAGTGCAAGTTAGAGAAGTTAGAGTTTCACACCACATCAAGATCGAGGTGATTACAGACAGAGAAATAGTTGAACTGGAGGACGATGGAGAAGTAAATTGTCTGCAGCCTTCATCGGTAAAACAATCAGGAACTTCTTTCTCAATGGTTTAGAACAAGTGTGAGAAATCCAAATCGGTATATCTGCAGAGGATTATACCCTGCTACATCTGACTACGTATCCGGACGCCAATGGAATGTGGATTATTTTTCAAAACGACTGTCTCAACCCTAGACAGTATCTGGAATCGAAAATTTGTTATCAGTCCTATCACTTCACGACTGTGGCCGTTGGCACATAGTTGGCCAAACATCCTCGAAGAAGTCTCTTGGCCAATAATAACATACACATATTTCTTTTTTTCCTCGCTTCAATATAAGAATATGGACATATATGTTCTGAGGAGACATTAAATGTCCCACAGCAATGTCTCAGAACCATGCATACATTGTACAGGTTCGTGAGCTCGTAGAAGTCCTGGTCTGCTTTACTGTGACAGGAATTTCCGAAAAGATCAGGTACGCTCAAGAGACCAGTTGAGGCTGGCAGACCGGCCTGGGGCGGTCGATGGTGGATCTCTGAGTGTGGACGCAAGGCAACGACGAGGGAAACAGACAATGAAATTGTACTACAAACTTACAATGCCAGCGAGTAATCCCAGAGAGAAATCAAGACTTAACGAAATGGAAACGAAGGAAAAACTGTGCATTACGTTTAACTACATGATTGCGAGGCGAATGCACAACCGAAAGCAGGGTCACGGCGCGGGGGAGGTTGCAGTAGTGCCACGAGCACTGATAGGTCAGCGTGAGAGGTTAGGAACTGCAGGGCGAGACTAGCACTGCGGCATGGCGATGCGCGCGCTCGTTGAGGTTGCAGCTCTGCCTAAGGGCCGTGGTCAAGATCCACGCTCTCCGAGAGGCTTTCAAAGTCGATGGCTCCAAATGTCAGAGATATCTTTGAGATGTTTCACCGTGAGTACGTACACTACACACATGTTTTTTTTTTTATGGTTAGTGACATCTCTGCGCCTACAACACACTTTTTTTTTCAGTAGTGCCTAGATACTTCCGAAAACAAAGTACGTTTATAGACGTATTCATTTTCCTATGACCAGCTATTTATTACAGCACACAGTACGTAAGAGAATAAAAAATTAGCAGCATGAAAAATGTGAAAAATTTCATACATTAATTTCTTATAAAAAAACGCAGGAACAAAATTTGATTCATATCGAGTGTTCAGAACAGAAACTTTCACCAGATTTCACAAGACTGTATCTTCTCCATAAATTAATCTAGAAACAAGGGATGAATTTTAGCTTTCGCAACGAAACAAAAAGTCTAGCTAGGCACCAGTTGTACGTTGCTGGCTGATGTGGTTGCTCGCTCGCTCGTTCATTGCCCAGCCTGTGTCGAGTCGAGGTGACGATAACACATCAACAAAATGCGTTTTGCTTTCTCCGTTACAACAGGTGGAATTCAGTTACAACTATGTAGTGTAATTTTCGTCATGAGTATAGTGCTGCACCACCTACAGCGTGAGGGACGTACGGATCTCAAATTGCACCATAGACCTCGAAGCTCACATTATAACATGGTGTGGGATATTTATTGCTGCGTTTTGTGAAAGACCCAACTCTCCATAATTATGGGTGAATCGCGACGGTGCATGCCAGCAACAATGAACTCAGTAACTCTAGACATGCTCTTTAAACTTTGTGACAAGTTTGAGTATCGTTTGGATGTTTGTCGTACGTCCGGTGGAGGTCATATTGAACATTTGCGAAACGTAAACGAAAACTTTTATCCTAAACGTAATTGTATAACGTGCCCCAAGGTAATATGCGCGTCAGATACTCTGGTTAAATATAGCAGTACTCAAGGATGGGTCTGAGGGAGGGGGTAGATATAAAAAATCAGGAGCGGTAGCTTCTCACACACACACACACACACACACACACACACACACACACACACACCTCCCCTCTCCAAAAAAAGATGCCTTCACTGACAGAACTCGCATTCAGTCCCGTCACACAGACATAAGTATCAGCTCAATCTCAGTTTGAAGAAAGGCGGAGCATGTAGTCTTGACTACTGGCAAGTGAGTCCGGAACCATTTGATATGAACTCTCGTCACTATTTTTCTGTTCACTACGAAACTGATATGAGTTCTCCGACCCACTGTCTCGTAGTTCAGATTATTTTCAAGCGCTTTTTAATAAAATCATACGGTTGTTTTGCAAATAAAAATTATGTAGTCCCATGTGTAAGTTAAAATTGGCCTCAGGTCTCCATCTCTATTCGTGTAGAAGATATAGTCTTGTAAAATCGGATTAATATTTTCGAAACACCTTGCATATACGGATTAAGCTGCAACATTGAAGAGAGACAGAGATTTCCTGTCACAATGATGAATGTTACCGGAATGGGCTGCCGTCAGATCTTCCACTGGCCATCGGCATTTCAATCGAGTTCCAGATAGGCAATACAGGCGATATGAACGCATTTGACCGCAGCTAGATCGTAGGTGTCCGATGCATAGCACATCACAGCTTGGATTCCAGAGGGGTTGCCCTATTGAGAATTATTCAGTGGCCGGCCGCGGTGGTCTCGCGGTTCTAGGCGCTCAGTCCGGAACCGCGCGACTGCTACGGTCGCAGGTTCGAATCCCGCCTCGGGCATGGATGTGTGTGATGTCCTTAGGTTAGTTAGGTTTAAGTAGTTCTAAGTTCTAGGGGACTGATGACCACAGATGTTAAGTCCCATAGTGCTCAGAGCCATTTGAACCATTTTGAACCAATTATTCAGTCGCCAAATATTACAAGAGTTAGTTAATAAAATATCGTCAGTTGGCATTTTTTGAGGTTTTACACAAGCGTTTGACTTTGGCTCTGAGCACTATGGGACTTAACTGCTGTGGTCATCAGTCCCCTAGAACTTAGAACTACTTAAACCTAACTAACCTAAGGACATCACACACATCCATGCCCGAGGCAGGACTCGAACCTGCGACCGTAGCGGTCGTGTGGTTCCAGGCTGTAGCGCCTTTAACCGCTCGGCCACTCTGGCCGGCCGTTTGACTTTGTTCATCATGTAACTCTCTTATAAAAACTTAAGTTATATGGAACTGCTGGATTTACACAGAACTGGTTTCAATCATATTTACAAACAGAGTGTTTAGTCCCTTTAATCTACAACCAACCAACCAAAAAAGAGTCCCACAAGGTTCAGTTTCGGGTCAACTGCTATGCCTTATACACACTGTCTGAAAAAAAAAGAAGCGACTAGAACGGGACGAGGAAACTAAATGAAACTTCAGGGGTTGACAGAGTAGGTGGGATTCTTTCAATGATTACACAATCGAGTCAATTTTATAAAGAACTTGCCAGTAAGAGCCCATTTACTAGTATAACGCTGCAGCCCCTCTGGCCTGAATGTATGCACTGTTTCAGTTGTGTGGGACTCATAATTCCTTCGTATCCGCTCCTGAGGCAATCAAGCCCACAACTGTTTTAATTAGTCCATTATATATGAAGATGGTATCTGTTTCCAAAAGAACAAATACCATTGATGACCGTGTAGCTTCTCTAGAATGAAATTATAATTAAATCTAAACCCTTAGCTGCCGACACGTGTTGTTGATATACATCAATGGGGACAGCTGGAAATGTGTGCCCCGACCGGAACTCGAACCCGGGATCCCCTGCATTACATGGCAGACGCTCTATCCATCTGAGCCACCGAGGGCACAGGAACACTACGAATGTAGGTTGTGGACAGTTGGGAATGTGGGTCTCACGGTAAGCGTGCAAGAGTCCCTGCAGTCGCACTTTTCTCTGTGCCCTCGGTGCCTCAGATGGATCGAGCGTCTGCCATGTAAGGCAGGAGACCGCGGGTTCGAGTCCCGGTCGGGGCACACATTTTCAGCTGTCCCCATTGATTTATATCAATAACACCTGTAGGCAGCTAAGGGTTTCGATTTAATTATCATTTAGTCCATTATATGCTGGATATGGCACTGGGATGGAGTGCACATCCGATCTGGTGGCACATATGTTCTATCAAGCAGAAATCTATCTTTCTGGCCATGGGAGTATCTCAATAGCACACAGACAGTTCATAGTGAGATATGCCTCTTGCGGAATAGCTTTGTCCTATTGAAAAATGGCACAACGATACTGTCGCAAGAGGATGCAGCATGTCCGTGACGTACTCTTGTTCCATCAGAGTTCCCTCAGTCGCTATCAGTCACAACCTGAGGCCATACCAGACTGCTCCCCACGTCATGACGCGAGAAGAAACACCGCTATGCCTCTCCAAAACAATGGAAGGATGGTACTCCATCCAGGTCACCGACGATGGTCATCGAGGGTAGCGCAAAACAACGATTCATCGCTGAACATAATGCAACACCATTCATCAGCAATCCATTCTACCCTGTCATAACACCAGTCAGATCGCAGATGTCTATCTTGTAATGTTAATGGCAGCCTACGTATGGGACAGCAATTCCCTAGCCCGATTGATGCTAGTCTCAGACCAACGGCGTGGTATGACACAGAATGTTGCAGGGAGACCTTTATTTGTTCTCAGATGACAGTCGCGTATGTGAATTGGTTACATTGTGCTTGATACACAATAGGCGATCTACGCTTGTGATGGTCGTAGTGGTCGACCAGAACCTTGACGACAAAAGTATGCCTTCCCCCACGTTCCCACTGGCTCACTTTTACATCCGAATGCCCCACAAATCTGGATATTACACGATTCGACCACATGGCCAATTGTGTTAGAAGTTCAGTATTATGCTTCTTACAGTTCACGTTTTCATCAATATGTACACCCAAATATCTGACTCCTCTTAGTTGTCATATGTTGACGACTTATTGAGTTATACATTGTTAAGCTAGAGGCTGTTGGAAGCCAGTTAGTGCACTCCAAGACCGGAAACCAGAGACCTAAATTAGGTGGCAGGCACAGACGGAAGAGTTTATTGTACACGAGGTGAAAGTAACAGGAGTACCTTGCGAACTGCATAATCTGAGGGCAGTAGTACCTGGGCAGAATTTTTCTGGTGCTGATGATGCGTGTCATACCGCTATCTCCGTGTCCTCAACAATGATCTTTCAACATCTGTCACTGTTCACGCCCCTTATGTACTCTACTACGCCTGGTAACAGGACTAGAAACGAACAACTGTATTGCCATCTAGTGACCCTTCTACTTCTCACAGAGAATTGTAATTCTAGTCATTTTACACCCGCCGATAGTGTGTATGTGTACTAAGGTACACTGAAATCTGTTAATGTCTTCTGGGTACTTAACATTTTTTTGTCAGGCAAAAAAAAAAGGGTCCAAATGGCTCTAACCACTATGGGACTTAACGTCTGAGGTCATCAGTCACCTAGACTTAGAACTGCTTAAACCTAACTAATCTAAGGACATCACACACATCCATGCTCGAGGCAGGATTCGAACCTGCGACCGCAGCAGCAGCGTGGTTCCGGACTGAAGCGCCTAGAACCGCTCGGCCACAGCGGCCGGCTTTGTCAGGCACACTCATCAAGCAGAAGACGTATTTTTTCCAGACGATACTATTGTTACCATAAATCACATTGGAGAGAAATCAACAGAAAAGATTGTAAATGATGTTTTTCAGGGAATTATCGAATGATTCTCTAAAAATTGACTCTCACTAAATTTTAAGAAAGCACACCATATTCGCTTCTTAATAACAAATAATCTTACCAGTAGTTGGTGTAGCACATGATGTCATGTCCTGATATAGTACAGCGGAAGCGTTTGAGATCTTAAAGAGGGCTCAGATCAGTCTGCTATTCCCGAGTTGTTAGGAGTAATTGCAGAAAAACAAACTGATTGTTTGGATCTGCGCCAAACCCTGTCACAGGATACCTACGAGAGGTGTAGCTTTTAGGACTCGATCATACTTGTGGGAGACTTAACGAACTCAGGGATCTGAATAACACTTGTTTATTGCATTCAGACTAAACTACTACAATGAAGGCCCGTTGGAACAAGAGGAGTCTGTGTCTGAGTCCAAGGAGTGAGAGATAAGACAAGTATCAATCATTAGCAGCTTCCTGAAGCACAAACATTTGAGTAGCACTTCAAGTAATAAAACCGACTTGAATCGGAGTGTTTCCCGAGGCTGGCGTTAAGGACCACTGAGTTGGCCCCCAAATGTTGGGACTGAGAAAAATCTGGGTTTTTAAAGGATTGTGGTGGTGCACCCTTTCTCCCTATCTGTAGTCATTTCGTCAATCCATAAGCACTTTACAGGTCTCGGCCAATATGACATGTGTCTCTCCACCTCCTTGGCGTCTCTGGCCAACCACGTTCAGGCCCTTCCTCTTTTCGTGCAAGACCCCACACTAGTCCAGCCCATAAACGCCTGGACGCCTTGAGGAACATACGGATACTTGATCGGTCTACCTGGACCCCGATTTCTCGCCCATAAAGCAAGTCTGGGATGGAATTGGATGACGTATATTTTCAGAACGCCTTCACCCAGCCGTCTTCAAGAACTGACACACTATGTGTTTTATGCATGGCACGAAATTCCTCATTATAACTTTCAGAGGCTCTTTGCTTTCGTGTCACAACAAATATAAGAGTGCATTTGTATCCGTGGGGCTACATCCCATACTGATATTGATGACTGACATCAGATCCGAATGGAACGACAGATTAATCATTTACCCGTTATGTCACGAACATCTCCATGTAGTTCGACCAATATAGGACTGCATTTTGTATTCTGCGTTTCCTTCAGTCTACATTCAGCGATGGACGTGCCCTCAAAGACACTGTACACAAATGGTGCCGCGTTCCAGGACATCAGAGTGACGAAATCGGCACATAGTGCTAGTCATATTATGTAAACCATTAAAAATTTCAACTTTCACTTTCATTCCATAGTTCTCCCTGGGTAACTTTCCTCTCACTAATGTTTAATGCCTTAATGAAGTAAACGGTGCAAAATCCATTACTTTCAATGGAACATTCCCAAGTGTCAATAAAGGATCTTGATGAAAATTGTACGAGGTAGCAAAGTAGTGCAATATGTATTTTTTTGTTTGTGCCTAATTTCAGTTTTAAGGAGTAAAACACACCTCGGACGGTAATTTATCATTTCAGGTTCGGAGGGAATAATAAATAGCATAATATAGTATGAATAATAGATATAATAAATGATAAAATTATAGGAAATTACCCTGCCCATAAGAAAACCAACCAAAACGGCAGAAGATTTGTATCCATCTGTGAAAATCACAACCTACGGATAATGTCGACCCACCTTCACCATCTACCCAGAAAGCAAACCACTTGGCGATCTCCCGTCCAAACCATCGGAGAGTTCTAAATAGACCACGTCGCGTTTTCCAGGAGAAACAGCCCTGAAATTATGAATGTCAAAGTAAAGAAAAACATAAATATGGCTTCGGATCATTACATGTCCACAATTAAATTCAAACCTATACCTACAAACACCAGAAAGACCACCATAAAAATTATACGCTTTGACAATGGTAAACTACGACAAAGCGTCATGGAGTTCCAACAAAATGCAAGACCAAGCGACTGTGACTTCAATACCACCCAAGAGTGCATTATAGAGGCTGTCAAAGAAGTTGCAGAAGTCAAAAGAAGCAAAAAGCATGCTGGTGGAATAATACATGCGAGTCAGTCCTCAAGGAAAGGCTCAGTGCATGGAACCAATACTACTCAACTGAATTGGAAACTGACTGGGAAACCTACAATATCCAACGTGCCCAAACAGCCAGGGCAATCAGAACCGAGAAACGTAAGTACGAAAAATCAAAAAATGAAAAGGTAGAACAAAATTTTAGGAAGAATGAAACCAGAGAGTACTACAGAACATTCAAACGCAAACTGACCGGTTACAGACCGCCGTCACTATGCTTTCAGCGAAATGACGGCACACCGGCCACTTCAAATGGAGAAAATTGTCAAATTCTAGCAGTCTGCTTCGAGACCTACTGAACTGTAATAAACCCCCTAAAGCCCCGAACCCCCCCTGACCCATCCCTTGCACAAGAAAGGCAGCATGGAAGACACCAAGGAGTATCCCTGCTCCGGTAACCTTTAAAATTCTCTCACTCACCATTCTGGAGTGTTTAGAAGCCCAAGTCGCACATCAATAGGTGAATACCAAGGGGGTTTCATAAAAAGTCGCTCAACAGTCGAAAAGATCTACAACCTCAAAACAATAATCAGATATTATACTCTAAGTTCCAAACACTACGTGTCAGTCTTTGTGGACTTCAAGAAGGCATAAGACTCCATAGACTGGGAGGTCTTGCTGAACATTCTAAATGATTTCGGAGTTGACCTTAAACTGGAGGCATTAATTAGAGCTACCCTAACTGATACAAAATTCAAAGTAAAATTCCCCAGGTGTCTCTCAGATTCCTTTGATGTCAAAACAGGGGTCAGGAAAGGTGATGGCCTGTCTCCAATGCTTTTCAACTGCGTCCCTGAAAATATCATCAGAACCTGGCTCGAAAGATTAATGGAAACCAACCATAGCCCGTTGAAAATTGGAACCAAATCGAAGGGGATCGAGGTAGACTGGTTGGCCTTTGCCGATGACATTGCCATTCTGTCAAACGACGTAGACACCACTAGAATTCAGATCGAACTGTTAAAAGAAATCGCTGAACAAACTGGTCTGCAAATATGATTTGAGAAAACAGAAGTCATGAGCAACATTAAAGACGCTCCATCAAAACTCTGTACGAAATATGGGGTCATCGCCCGGGTAGACAAAATCAAGTACCTGGACGAGATCATCATAAGAAATGGACTGGACAAGGAAGCGCTTAGGGAACGGATACACAAACTAGAAACAGTTTACCAATCATCCCGCACGATCTACAACAAGAAATACCTTTCCCAGAACAATAAGTTACGTCACTGCGAAACAATTTTGAAGCCGGTAGTTTTGTATGCAGCCGGAATCTTATCCCTAAACGCTGATGAAAGACTCCTCGAAGAACTGGAGAAAAAAAGAGAGCAAAATCATTAGAAGAATCCTAGGATTCAAGTACAAGAATGGCATCCATCAAGACAGGTCCAACAAGGAAGTCTACAGTAAAACAGAAAAAATTACAGACACAATTCATAAAAGACAGGCACGATTTTATGGTCACCTCAAAGGAATGGACGGAAATAGGTTAATTAAAAATATATTTCTCTTTTTTGATTCAAAGCCAAAAACTACGACGCTATGTTTTAAAAACAGCAAAGAAGACCTCCAGATGCTGCATATCAAACCTGAAGACGCTTTTGACAGAGTTTTTTTCCGAAAGAAAATAACCTGAATAACCTGAGCTCAGAAAAAAGCCAGGCTCAGTGCTAAGTACAACAAGACTTAAAGTGGTCCTAAATGGCCCCAACGAATAAATAAATAAATAAATAAATAAATTGTTTTTCAGATAACATTTGATATGTAATTAACGTTCATGAAAATTGTATAATCAAATTTTGACATAATTTGGAATTTTGCAGATCATCCCACCACCATTAATTAATTTCGAAAAGTGAAAACTTTTGTCCGACATAAATTAAAGAAACTTTTAAAGTACATACATCAATGTGTAATAAAGCTGTTTTCTGAAATACCATTTTTGGAAAATAAGCCTTGCGCGATGTGCTGTCAAAGTATTTTCAATATACCTAATTAAAATATCTAAACATTCTTTATTAGCCTAGTTATATACTTTACTTATATTGACTGTATGTTTTGAATTATTGTTTTACAATATACTTCCACTCTTTTTTTTGTTTACTGTTTCACATACGTGTTTTTTGTTTGTTGAAAATAATAAGCAACTTCTTATTATTATGATACAAAATCGTCTACCCGACGGGAGGCCCTCGTCACACGATATTTCATTTCATTACAGTAATGACGATCTGTAGATAAAGGCTTGAAACATAACTTTTCTTGAAACATGCACATAAAATGAACGAAATTTCTTCACATAATATACACGACAGAGAACACAATAATGCAAAATTCAAAACGATTTCAAACGGTCGCAGGCGACAGTCTAAATATCTTGACATGCATCAGGCACATTTCGGTATATTGATAAGTCTTGGCGAAGAGAACTGATTATGTACTGGCGACAGCAGCTTGATTCTTGATTATATTCTTTCTCTAGTGGAGACTGTCATCATAATCATTCAACATAACTAGATCTGAAAATCTTCTCACAAAGTTCTTCCAACACCGAAATCCATATACACTCCTGGAAATTGAAATAAGAACACCGTGAATTCATTGTCCCAGGAAGGGGAAACTTAATTGACACATTCCTGGGGTCAGATACATCACATGATCACACTGACAGAACCACAGGCACATAGACACAGGCAACAGAGCATGCACAATGTCGGCACTAGTACAGTGTATATCCACCTTTCGCAGCAATGCAGGCTGCTATTCTCCCATGGAGACGATCGTAGAGATGCTGGATGTAGTCCTGTGGAACGGCTTGCCATGCCATTTCCACCTGGCGCCTCAGTTGGACCAGCATTCGTGCTGGACGTGCAGACCGCGTGAGACGACGCTTCATCCAGTCCCAAACATGCTCAATGGGGGACAGATCCGGAGATCTTGCTGGCCAGGGTAGTTGACTTACACCTTCTAGAGCACGTTGGGTGGCACGGGATACATGCGGACGTGCATTGTCCTGTTGGAACAGCAAGTTCCCTTGCCGGTCTAGGAATGGTAGAACAATGGGTTCGATGACGGTTTGGATGTACCGTGCACTATTCAGTGTCCCCTCGACGATCACCAGTGGTGTACGTCCAGTGTAGGAGATCGCTCCCCACACCATGATGCCGGGTGTTGGCCCTGTGTGCCTCGGTCGTATGCAGTCCTGATTGTGGCGCTCACCTGCACGGCGCCAAACACGCATACGACCATCATTGGCACCAAGGCAGAAGCGACTCTCATCGCTGAAGACGACACGTCTCCATTCGTCCCTCCATTCACGCCTGTCGCGACACCACTGGAGGCGGGCTGCACGATGTTGGGGCGTGAGCGGAAGACGGCCTAACGGTGTGCGGGACTGTAGCCCAGCTTCATGGAGACGGTTGCGAATGGTCCTCGCCGATACCCCAGGAGCAACAGTGTCCTTAATTTGCTGGGAAGTGGCGCTGCGGTCCCCTACAGCACTGCGTAGGATCCTACGGTCTTGGCGTGCATCCGTGCGTCGCTGCGGTCCGGTCCCAGGTCGACGGGCACGTGCACCTTCCGCCGACCACTGGCGACAACATCGATGTACTGTGGAGACCTCACGCCCCACGTGTTGAGCAATTCGGCGGTACGTCCACCCGGCCTCCCGCATGCCCACTATACGCCCTCGCTCAAAGTCCGTCAACTGCACATACGGTTCACGTCCACGCTGTCGCGCCATGCTACCAGTGTTAAAGACTGCGATGGAGCTCCGTATGCCACGGCAAACTGGCTGACACTGACGGCGGCGGTGCACAAATGCTGCGCAGCTAGCGCCATTCGACGGCCAACACCGCGGTTCCTGGTGTGTCCGCTGTGCCGTGCGTGTGATCATTGCTTGTACAGCCCTCTCGCAGTGTCCGGAGCAAGTATGGTGGGTCTGACACACCGGTGTCAATGTGTTCTTTTTTCCATTTCCAGGAGTGTATATCTCACAACCGTACCTGTGCCGTTGGTCCATTTGGAATCACCAGATGGACAAGTTCCCTGTCCTCTATGCATTTCTTTCACATTGGCAGAACTAATAATATAACGACAATATAGATTTCTCTCCCTCACTGGGAAAAAAATCACCTTTTAAAAATCTTTTGATCTGATCAGGCGTTTGTTTACCAGATTTCGATGCTGCCACACGGACTTTGGGGCTTCAAAAGAGATTCTCGAATTCTCCGTCCAAAGTCACCAGCAGTTTCTTTTAAAACTATGAAAAGGTGAGTGTTCAGAGTAGAAAAAGCGTTTTGGCCATCATACCTGAGAACAAGGAACTTGTTCATCTGGTGATCTCAAAGACATCAACGGCACAGTTATAGTCGTGAGATGCACCTTGAAAGTTTCTTTAATTTCTGTTGGACAAACGCTTTCACTTTTCAAAATTAATTAATGGTGGTGGGGTAATTTGCAAAATTTCAAATTATTACAGAATTCGATTATACAGTTTTCAGGAACGTTAATTACATATTAACTTCTATATGAGAAACATTTTTATTCATCATCGTTCCAAAGATATTCCCTCCATCTTAGGGTGTGTTTTACCCCTTAAAAGTGGAATCGAGCACAAAGAAACAAATGCATATTGCATTATTTTGGCATCAAGATCGTGAATTGACACTTGGTAATGTTCCCTTGTTAGTGAAAGTGCAGCTCGACTAGAACTTGAGTATATCTACAAGACGGCAAGACAGTCTGACCAGTATTTAATGCAGTCAGGCTGACTCTTCCCTCAATATCCCTGTTGAAGCAGTCATTGTATGTCACCTGAGATGGAAGGAAAAAGAAATTCCGCTATCTTTGAGTAAATTCCGCGCCATGACGATAGTATTTATTGGTTTTCCTTCAAGAAAACTATTCTCGGGAGTGAAAATACCGCAATCAAAGTCAGCTTGCAGCGGTATCATCTAATGGTCTGAATGTCTGAGGAGATGCCACAAAGTGTGCTTCTGTTACACTGTTACCTAATCACCTCAGTCTGTTCGGAGGAGATTCATTCGCGTTGCTTTGTGTGACAAGAATTCCATAATGTTAATTTTATGTGTAAAATGCTTCATTGAAACAAAAATAGTCAATACCACATACATAGCAGATTGCGAAAACCGTTCCACGTCTCGATGATTCTGGATGCTACCGGTCCTCGGTCACAGTGATTGTACAAAACTTCATGGTTCTATAGAAAATCTGTACCACTGATGCAGAGTCCTTCACCAAATGTGAAGATTATCGCCCATGCCTCACCAGCGTGCCATGAACACTTCCTATGATGGCGACGAGACTGTAGATATTCACAGACTTCGTGAGCAGAGAATGAACCTGTTTCATGTCGGAGCCATTTAAAAGTAACTAATATTGCGCAGCTGGTGGAAGCCTTAAATGTTTTAATCGATGATGAATTTGAGACTGTCTGCTCGTGGTTGAAATGATAAGTTTCTTTCAGAAACAAAAGTCTCTGTTGCTGTTTGTTCGAGTGCACCATTACTAAACATAAGTTACGCTACTTATAAGAGACTAGGGCACCTTACCATGTGAGGTGAAAGTGTGTGGCACGATCTGAAAGGAACGAGACCGAAGACATGAGGTGCTCGCCCTAACAATGCTGTTCGTGATTATTGTTATTTCAGATGAATGCCTGGGTGATACATCCATGAAGATGCCTTGCCGCACATACGTTAAACTCGAAGATAAAGGCTTTGTCACTATGTGTGAAGATTTCTGACATGCTTCAAACACTGTTGGTGATCCATTAAATAAAAGAACGACTGGTAATCATATCAGTAAGTAATTCCTTACGTTTCAAATTAAGTGCGTCGCAAACTTCTTTTCTTAGGTGAATGCCTTCACCAGTGAATACTTTCAAGTGATTGCAGAAGAAACCAAGTAACTACCGTTTAGAAGGAAATTGGAGCAACACATGCATATGGCTTCTCGAAGCATGTTCTTATCTCAAATGTAGGAAAAAGAAAACCTTTAACCTCAAAATCAACGAAGGTTTTACAATCAGTTCTCTTGTGAAACATGGTTAGCTTTCTTTTCACACATCCTACTTAACAAATCAAGTGATTAAGTATATTATTATCTTTTCGTAGGTATTCGACATAGCAGCCGACCGTCAGTTATCAATCTTCCACAGTATGCGATTTGGTCCAAAATTTGTCAACAGAGTGAAACCATTACAATCTTATAGACTGCTAGTGTTCATTATAGAGAAAGCTCATCTCTGATTATTTCTACGGAAAAGTAATGTAATCGCTCAGCGTATGGCTACACTAAAAAATATTTACAATTGTCCCAAATTACAAACTAAAATCCAGGCCACGAATGTAGCCTATCAATCCTCCGTCATCACCAGTAAGTTCGTTGCATCGCCAGGGAAAGCTCTCAGAGGGCAATTACATGGCGAACAGTCTGCTTTTCAGAGCCCTAGTCATAAGCAAGAGAAGTTATTTTCTTCCACTTGTACAGAGAGTCGGCACACCTTCCAGTGTTGGTTCTTATTTGGCTAAGAACCGGTCACGTCTTGCGTGGCAGTTCAAAGCCATTTGGCTTGGTCGACATGCACGGCATCTTCAGTTGTTCCGTAGTATAATTAACCTGCCATGTGTGTCTTCACCACTCATTAATATTAAAGCCATCGTCAACTAACAGCTGCCGGCCGGAGTGGCCGAGCAGTTCTAGGCGCTACGGTCGTAGGTTCGAATCCTGCCTCGGGCATGGATGTGTGTGATGTCCTTAGGTTAGTTAGGTTTAAGTAGTTCTAAGTTCTAGGGGACTGATGACCACAGCAGTTAAGTCCCATAGTGCTCAGAGCCATTTGAACCAACTAACAGCCTTTCATTTTCCAGTAGTGGGTAACGAGAGCTAAGCCTTCCTTTGCTAATGGTTATTATGTCTGCGTGAACAGGGAGGTGAAGATTTTTCTATAGCTTTTTGTACAACCGTACAAGTTCACTTTCCCGTCACAAATATGGGGGTGATATGTGGCTAAGTGTTGGTGGCCAGAAAGTGGGTGTAGTTCTGCTTCTACCAGTTATAAGACGCATGGTTTGGTTGATCTGTGTGTCAAAAAACAAGTCTTGTGTGCATACTGTTAATCCCAGCTGGGGAGCAATATTCCATAACATAATAAACTACTCCCAGAGTTGAGGTATGCAGCGTCGATGCAAAGAATTCTCATCATGTGCCACAGAGTTTCTCGAGAATGTAATTTCGATATTTAATTTTAGCAGCTGTTCTTCACATACAGAGCGATTCAGCTATCCCTGCCGCTATCGTTTACTGCAACCCGAAACTTTATATCTGGCCTTCATAAACCACATGCGAGATTTTCAGATTCTATCACTCGCTACGCGCAAACTATTAGCCCCACAGGAAAAATGAACTGGACGTATTTGCAGGAAATTTTTGGTGAATTTTGTACTGCGAAAAGTTTTCGCTAGAGGCCGTAGTTTGCGAGTTATTCAAGGAAAATCTACAAAAGTGGCACTCAAACGCTCCCCCACTCCCACACTCGGCCCCCACCGATCAGTGTTGCTAGTATGTTGTTCATGGCACTCCCACCTACCTGAGCAATCTCCCAGTGCAACACACACACCACATGGCACAGAGTCAGGCTCTCACTGATGTAATCACAACGAAAATCGTTGACAAAATAAGAGATACTGCTCAGACGGCGTCTCTCGGCTTCTGAATATATGACTTAGTACTTGCGGTCTACTTCTAACAGCCCCCAAACAAATTTCGTCACATAACTTGCAGGAACATTAAACATCGTGCCGCTCTAATACTGGGATGCTCAGAAAACCAACGGCATCAAATAAACAGGAAGCCCGAAACAGCAACCAAAATTTATGAAGTTACTGAAAGTTGACTATTCTCTACAGTATCTACATCAGAACTCCGCAATCCACTGTGAAGTGCACAGCAGGCGGCACTTCCTGTTTATAATGTATTAAAACGTTTTCTCGTTCCGTCCACGTATGGAGTACGGGAAGAATTACTCCATAAATTCCTCCTTTGAGCTCTGCGTAACTGATACGAAAGAAGCTGTATTACGAGGGCGTTTCTTTTCCAATGCCCGATCGGTCGAGAATTTAAAACCAAAGAGAAAATTAGATGAATCTTTGAGCAGATGCGTTGTGCAGTTGTTGTAGTATACGCGTCGATAGCGCCACTTCGCACTTTTCAGCTCTGAGCGCACAGTGAACACGTAAGGATGTATAGAGCAATAGCGTCTCCCGCCAAGTGTGAGGGCTTCCGCCTAACTTGCAGTCCATGCAACGTAACTGTCATGCGTGACAGCGAAGTAGGGCAATGGTGCAGAGACGTTGAAGCAGAACGTACAGCCGTTCATGATGCAGGCGGTCAGGGGAGGAAGTGCGTGTCAACCGGTGGTCTTGTCAGCAAGTGGATGAGGTGATTCGAGAAAATCGTCTACGAAGGCAATTGACAACTAGTAAAGAGGAATGTTGTCATAAGGCATTGTCCTGCGTGACAGCGATCGGCCGCATACTATAGCTGCAACAACGGCCCTCACGCAGCGTTTCTGATTGGAAGTGTTTCATAACACCTCACAAAGCCCGGACTTTATTTTCATCTGTTTCGTCACATGAATCGCTGGCTATTAGGACAGCTTTCTGGCACGGACAACTGGCTACATCTACATCTACATGATTACTCTACTATTCACAATAAAGTGTCTGGCAGAGGGTTCAATGAACCACCTTCAAGCTGTCTCTCTGCCGTTCCACTCTCGAACGGCACGCGGGAGAAACGAGCTGCAGAGAAGTGTAGAAGATCGTGGGAACGCACAGGCGGCTGCTTCCTATGAAGAGGCTGTAGGAAAGTTGGTACCACGCTGCAAAAAATGTCTAAGTTGGAGCAACGGCTATGTAAAAGACAATTAGGAGTCTCAGTTTTCGGAAGGTTGTCCACGTTAAGAGTCAAACCACATTGGTAAGTTGTCATAATAAAACTGAGTACACCCGAGAGATACGTCTCAAAGTAAACAAAGCATGACTGTTGAATGAGCCAGGATAAGATCCGGTTGACAACAGGTGTATAAAATCAATATAAATAAAACTTAGAATCCCATGTGATATGAGTACTGCCACCGCCTTACTACCTGGTCGATGTTGTTTAAGCAACCCGTGGAGGCTAGCAATTATTATCACAGATCACCAGTGTGGTCTGCCTCTTAACGCAGACATCTTACCGAAATCTGGGACTTCCTAATCGTCCATCTACAGTACGGAAATGTAATCGTTATAAACTCGAAGTTGCGACTATACTGACGTGAAACCGGTAGTTACGAATAAAGCACTTTCATACAGCCAACCGGCTTTTCCTCATCATTCTTGACTGTTTAATTATTATAATTTTTACGACAATTTGAAATGTTATTGAATGTTGAGTGTTGTTACTATTATTCATGATGTCTCTGAGCTGTGGTGGTCCTCCCCAGAAAGTTGGTTATTTTCTATCACGTTCATCTTTATCTCCCTCTTCCATAACTCCCTCCACACCCATTGCTGCCACCGATCACAGTTTAAATCTGTCTGCCTGTAATTTATCTGTATTATTCTGCTTTTCCTTTCCAGACATAAACTGTGTTTTTTTCTACTCCTGTTACTACACAGTCCACAGCCTACGTTCGACGTCAACATGTAATAACCACTCACAGACGGCGGGTGGCAGCACTAGCATTGTAGGGCATATAAGGCGCGTCGCGGGGGGGGGGGGGATGTGGGGGGGGGGGGGGGGACGTGGAATACCGAGCAACTATTGTCGCAATGCGGAAACGGAGCGATTTATCTGACGTCAAGAAGGGTATGATCATTCACTTTCGGGACAAGGGTGGAAGCATTTTCGATACGGCAAAGTTTCGAAACTGTTCTCGTGCCACCGTGGTTAAAGTATAATGTGCGTGCCAAAATTGCCGCTGGGGCAACTGTGGTGCACCACAGGTCACAGATGAAAGGATGCCGGGATGTGTACGAGCGAATAGACGTGGAACTGTTGAACAACTACGGTCGCAGGTTCGAATCCTGCCTCGGGCATGAATGTGTGTGATGTACTTAGGTTAGCCCATAGTGCTCAGAGCCATTTGAACCATTTTGTTGAACAACTGCACTCTTGCTAACTTCTGTTCATCGTCGACGAAGGGTGGAATTTGCACGCCAATACCGCTACTGGACATGAGTGGTGACAGTTGGCCCTTTCAGAAGAGTCACGTTTTATGTTGCATAGGAATCGTTACCGTTGAAAGCAAACACCCTACAACAATCGTCGGAGCGTCATGGTCTGAGGAATGTTTTCGTGGCATTCCCTGGGTGAGCTCATTATTCTGGAAGGCACAGTGAACCCAACACAAGTATACATCATCCTTGAGGACTGTGTCCACCCCTCTACGCAGTTTGTTTTTTCTTGGAACGATGTCATTTAGAAGCAGGACAATGGAACTTGTCACACAGCTCGTAGTGTACGTGCGTGGTTCGAAGAGCTCCAGGATGAGTTTACCGTACTACCCTGGCCACCAGACTCCCCGGATTTTAACCAACCAAATCGAGAATCTGTGGGACCACGTCGGTCGGGCTGTTCAAGCCATGGATCCTCAACCCAGAGATATAACGCAGCTGGGCACAGCAATGGTGTCGCCATGGCTCCACATCCCCTGTAAGTACTTTCCAGAACCTCACTGACTCTCTTCATTCACGTCTCGCGCTGCAAAATGTCGTTATTTCGGCTTTCGACAGGTAAATGTAAATGTCGTGTGACTAGGGCCTCCCGTCGGATAGACCGTTCGCCAGGTGCAAGTCTTTCGATTTTACGCCACTTCGGCGACTTGCGCGTCGATGGGGATGAAATGAAGAGGACAACATAACACCCAGTTCCTGAGCGGAGAAAAATCTCCGACTCAGACAGGAACCCGGGCTCTTAGGATTGGTGAACCGCGCGACCGCTACGGTCGCAGGTTCGAATCCTGCTTCGGGCATGGATGTGTGTGATGTCCTTAGGTTAGTTAGGTTTAAGTAGTTCTAAGATCTAGGGGACTGATGACCTCAGATGTTAAGTCCCATAGTGCTCAGAGCCATTTTTTTTCTTAGGATTGGCATTCTGTCGCGCTGACCACACAGCTACCGGGGGTGGACTTTCGACTGGTTATCACAGTAATTTGAATGGACACTGTATTTTCACTATTTATGCGGCAACTATTCCTAAGTGTTCAATTCAACATTACATTATAAGATATTTTATGGCATGTGTGAAATGAATATAAAGTAAAACATGACTAATGCCTGCTTATATGTTAGAGAGGACCGAAATAAATGTATCAATAGATATCTAAAAAATAAAGAACTGTAAGATTGCAGTGAATATAGTTCGAAAAGCGCTGCTTTATAATGGCTACTCATAGAAAAATGAAGAAAAAATAAGAAGAAGAAGGAGAAGAAGAAAGGAAATGAGTAGGAAGTGAAAATAGTTGTTTACACGAGAGATGTACCATGCCGCCATGGCCTGTTAGCGTTATACGACCATTAACCTCGGTATAACGACACAACCAGACATACGTAATTACCAATACCTGTGCCAACAGTATCATTGTAAGAGTACCCAGTACATCAGACTGGTAGTTGAGAGATTCTTGTAATAGTGTACTCTGATTTTAAGTTTCATTTCTTGCTTCATGACCCCAACTACCCCACCTAACACCTGACTCTAAGGTCTACAAAACTATTTTTATAAACTTTTCAACTTTTCTCCGTGCACATTTCAAATGGTTCAAATGGCTCTGAGCACTATGGGATTTAACTTCTGAGGTCATCAGTCCCTTAGAACCTAGAACTACTTAAACCTAACTAACCTAAGGGCATCACACACATCCATGCCCGAGGCACTATTCGAACCTGCAACCGTAGCGGCCTCACGGTTCCAGACTGTAGCGCCTAGAACCGCTCGGCCACCCCAGCCGGCGTGCACCTTTCAATCCTTCTACAAACACTGTAACTGCCAAATATCGAGCAGCGGTTCGTAATGCGAAACTATTTTTATAAACTTTTCAACTTTTCTCCGTGCACATTTCAATCCTTCTACAAACACTGTAACTGCCAAATATCGAGCAGCGATTCGTAATGCGAAAATCGCCCACCTCTGTGACAGTTGATTCCCCAAAAACAACTTTTCCAAATTATTTAAAATTTAAATTTTAAATGGCCTCAAGTACTATGGGTCTTAACATCTGAGGTCATCAGTCCCCTAGACTTAGAACTACTTAAACCTAACTAACCTAGGGACATCACACACATCCATGCCCGAGGCAGGATTCGAACCTGCGACAGTAGCAGCAGCGCGGTTCCAGACTGAAGCGCCTAGAACCGCTCCCAAATTATTTTCCCTGCACTGTATAGTGGTTAGAAAGAAGCATATATTATTTATTCATATGTTGTGCCAAACGTATTCAAAACATCTATTGTTTTCAGAGCTGAGTAGTTAGTATTGCATGTCTCTAGGCAGGAGTGACAGTCAAATCTTATTATGTCATACAGCTTCATCGGAATGCGTAAGTTCGGTGAATATAGCTAAACACAACAGTTACATGCAAAGAGCAGCGGGAGCCCCTTTTACCTCCCATATTTATGACTCTCCGGTAGAAAAACAATACGTGGCGAGAACACAGCAAAATTACGAGACATAACTTGCTACGTCCGGTCGAGACACGAGTCTGTGAATATTGAGACGTGCGCAAACAGACTAGTGGCGCCGGGAGCGGAGTAGTGACGAGTGGCCGTTATATTTTCGTTTAGTTTGGGTTCCCAAAGCGGTGGGCCCCGCGAGAATCATTTGGTTGCGGCGCGGCTGATGTTTGTTGCAGGAGCGCGCGTCGCGTGCGGGCCAGGGGCCTTATTTTTTTGCTCATCCGCGTATTCCCGCAACCTATCAATTATTTGCGTAGGGCTCGAGTTATGGCTGTGCGCTCTATCGGAGAGCCGCTGAATTTTGCAGGTGTTTTCTGGAGACGCGGTAGTTCAGGTACAGTCGGCGCAGCGAGTCTGGAGCCGCGGCGCCTCCTTCGCTGCTCACACGCCCACAGCTCACTGCTCTTACCGTCGTACGGAACGCGTAAACCACAACACAGTCATTGTTGTGATGTTTCTCGCGTAGACATAGCGTTTCTTCTCTTTTCCTAAACCTTAGTTACGTGGCCGTGACACCATAAGTACCTTGACATGTGCACGGACATAAAGAAACATCCACGGAAACATGTAAGGAAACTATCCCTATGGTGTTGAACAATGCTGACTAAGAAATAAAAATAATGTTTCCAGATTACAAATGTCACTTCCTCAGATGAAACTTTTATCAACTGCGTTGTGACGGATACCCAGCAGAATGCAACCGTTATCGAATTTCTTTATTGACGACGTTCAGTAGCTTTGCATCACCAGCATACTGTCTGGATGTTCAAAAGGTAACACACGTTTTTCAAATTTCTTCTTTACACTGTGAATTCATACTTCCCGGCCCACTATTACATTGTAATTTCTTATTTTTACCTCTTTTGATGTGATCGTCTATTAATAGCATATTCTCTTTCCGCTTTGTAAAATATTTCTTCTATAACAATTTTTTAAATTCGTCACTTATATTTTTTTCGATTTCTGTTTGATGAATATCAAATATTTTTCTATTTTTATGTTTGCAGTAAATATATTTTCTTGTAAAAATTATTAATTCATTTCTACTGAAAATCTCGACGAAGAGATCAATTCAATTTTAATAATTTGGCTCATTGTCAGATATTACAATAAACTCTTCTATAAACGCCAGTTAACTTTTATAATTATTTTGTTGCTACCAAACTTTACATGAATGTTTATTAATATTTAATTATTTCTTCCAAATCCTTCGCCGGCTGGAGTGGCCGAGTGGTTCTAGCCACTTCAGTCTGGAACCGCGCGACCACTACGGTCGCAGGTTCGAATCCTGCCTCGGGCGGGGATGTGTGTGTCGTCCTTAGGTTAGTTAGGTTTAAGTAGTTCTAAGTTCTAGCGGACTGATGACCTCAGATGTTAAGGCCCATATTGCTCAGAGCCATTTGAACCATTTGAACCAAAGCCTTCAAAACCCTTTTTTACAAGACAGATGAAAGAGGTCTGGAGTTATCGTCGATTGCAGCTGCAGTTGTTTTATAATTAAGACATTTTAGCTGTTGTATTTACGCTGAGTAGTAAGCGTACGTGGATGCCATGGAGATGACCTTGGTTCGATTCCCGGTACTGCCAAGGTATTTTTCCTTGGTGGGATAACTGGTGAGGGGTTCACTCAGCTTCGTGATGCTGATTGAGGAGGTACTTGAGTGAGTAATAGCTACTCCACGGTCTGAAAAGTCCGAAAACAGCAACTAAGACAGGGCACACCAAATACGTCCCGAATGAATAAATGTACGAAGGTGCGGTTTTCCCCATGTTATACGGGAAAATGTGGTGAAATTCCTGACGTTCGCACCTAATTTTTATCGTTTATAGTCGTCGAATTACGACACCGACTTAGTTTCTCTCTAATTGAACTTCTAATTGTATTTTGTGACATTTGAAAGAAACTTCTAAGAGAATTTCAACGGCATAACGTGTGTGAGACTTGATTAAATAGTGTCAAGATAACTTCACAGCAAACCATTGTCCCGCCATCAGGAGAAGAGCTTCCCCAAACGCCAGTCCTATTAAACCTAATGTGAGCGAACACGTAACTCGCGTGTGGTTTTTGTGTTTATTATTACGACTGTGATCCCAAGTGCTCATAATGTTGACCTTCAGCATTGTTACATGTCATAAAGTGATTCTGTAGACACAATACTGCAGTTTAATCTGGAGTTAACGGCATCACAGACATTTCATACCTTCTGGGGTCTTCGGTGTCTCCTTATAGACTTCTTGTTTTAATTTTCGCCACGGAAAAAAAGCATAAAAGGGATGAGTTTGGTGAATGTGTCGACCATTTTGCGTTTCCTGAACCATTGTTCCCATGTTCTCCAAATGTTCTCTGAAGAAGGTCTACCATTACATGTGCGGAATAGGAGGGACATCTAACATGTTGGTACCACACCGATTGCCTGCTGTAAAGTAGGATGTCGTCTCCCACTAACTGCGGCAGCAGCATGTCTTAGCAGGTCGAGATACTTGAGTGTATTCAGATTCCTTTCAGTAAAACGGGGACCAATGAAGTCGGTTCTGAAAAACACGCACCAAACATTCAAAGACAAGAGCGTTATTTTTAACCACTTCTTTGAGCTAGCATGGGTTTTCAACTAATTATTAGTGCATATTGCAAAAATTGACTTGCTCATGGTTTGTAAACGATGCTTCTTCGTTAAACAAAATTTTGCATAGATATGCTACATCACTTTTCACTTTTCGTAGATAACGTTCGGAGAACTGTAACCAGTTCTGGAAGTCATTGCTATGAAGATTTAGATACTGCGAAATGTGAAGAGGATGAAATGTAATTGAATGTAGTGTTCGCAGAACACTCGTTTGGATGATCTTTCTCGTATTTCGGAGGTCCCTCTTCGTTACATTTTCATTGTGTGTTACTGCTGCAAAAATATTAGTTCCATTTCTGTCGTCAGTAGCTCTTGTTTTTACTTGGCGTATTTCATTCTCCACACTTCCATGTTCTAGAATTTTTTATAGTGTTTGAAAAGACAGTTCGTGACTGCTTGTCACGATCTGGGTACTCCAGCATACAACTGCACCCCTCCTCTAATTGTTTGGCTACATTGGCCATAAATGATTTCACTTTTTCGACTGTCGTATACATACATAGTGAATGTTTCAATAGATTTACGAGCAAGTTATCTATTTGCTACAACAGTAAAACACAGACTGATCAGCTTCAAGCGCACTGGTAGACAAGAAACATACCTGTGCTATGTGTTTGTTTACGTTGAATATAACAGGACAGGCGTTTGTGGAACTTCTTCTCCTGACGGTTGGACAGTGGTTTGCGGCGCTGTAATCTTCATACTATTTGATCAACTCCCATACATGTTTTGTCCTTGAAGTTCTCTTAAAAGTTTCCTTCAAATGTCATAGAAAAATGCATATAGTTCCATTAGAAAAAAAAAACAAAGTCAATATCGTAATTCGCCAACTATAAACGATAAAAATTACTTGCGAACGTCAAGAAATTTGCCATGCTATCCGCTATAGCTTGGCGAAAACGCTCCTCGATATATTTATTCATTTTGGATATACTTGGAGTGGCCTTTCTTAGCTGTCTCACCCTATATTATATTTACCAGTTGTGTATAATTCTTGCAGATCGGTACTTAATTTGTCAACAGATTCCAAAGCATTGTGGAATTTACAAATGTTACAACTAAGTCTTAAGAGATTACTGATCTGTATATTACGAATATGTTTTGAATAATATCGGCCTTATCTAAACTTTCCATGAATTTTACTTAGTTTGCTGTTTCCACTGCGCGTGACAAATTTTGCAAACACGTTATATGCTGCTGGATATTTCCTTCACCACGACAAAAATCATAAAATCTGTAAATAACGAAAAGTATAAAGAAAAACTTCAACAACTGTTTTACTAACGTTTCTTATCTTTCGTTGCCATTGTTTAGAAAAAATTCTAGTAATTTTTTCATACTGTCTTTATTATTTTCATGTTGTAGATGATTAATTTGTCTAGACCAAGGTGTTGTCAGTTTTGCTGCATCCCCAGTTATGCCTAGCTTATGGTTAAGTTCTGTACAATTTAAAAATTCATCTAAAGTCTTATAAGTTAAGAACTATTATGGTAATAGTTAAATACCAACTAACTTTTTCACAACACAGTAGTTATGGTTTTTACCCTCAAATATTTGTTAAAAGTCTAGGTTTTTTACTAAATTTTCTTCAGTATCAAAATTTTAACAATTAAATTATCTTGAAATTTCCTTTTATCTCCATTAATATTTTATTTTTATTTATTTTTTTTACTTTTTCACTTCTTTCTTTATTTCACACCACTCCAGCTCGCTCTGCTTTTGTTTTGGTTTGTGAATTTTGGTTTGTAGGATGCAACAATTAATTTTCATTTAAGGTAGGAGAAAACTCAATTATTCCATATTACTTTTACGCTCTTAATTTCATTTTATTTTTTGGTGTCATGCCCAAATGAAAATTCGTGTAACCTTACATTTGCTTGTATTAGTATTCCAAGTCTTCTTTTAAGGTCTACGCTAAATAAATTAATTTTTGTGTGAGTGATCAGTGTTATACGATTTTTTTGTTAATTTACAAACTATTTTACTCATATTGTCTTTCTAATAATTTTTCTACATATTTGTATTTGCAGTCATCTAAAAATATTATACATTTAAATTGTGGTCTCTTAAACATTTCCTGTAGTAAAAGTGTCAGAAAGTTTTTACATCCTTAGGAGGCTTCATTGATCAGTTAATAAAGTTAATAACACAATGATCTTAGTTTTTCATTTATGCTTCAAAATTTTCTTCCATATTTTAAAATTTTTTGCACAGTTATATTCTGGTGAATGTATAAAAGACTACCTAATAATTAAATAATTTAATGACAGTGTTTGCTAAGTTGCCTAGCTTGTGCCAGTTGCTTTATTAGATAAATTAATAGTGTTCTTTGACAGCTTAACAGCATGATAATTAACACTTGGATATTACCACTTTCTCCATTTTATTTGATATTTCTAACATTCTAAAATTGTAATCCTTCCAAAATTGTTTAACACTATAAGTTTTAACCACTTTCTGAATGTACTTTCGCCTCTATCAACATACTGCAAGAATATTGGCTGCAAAATGAGTAGCAATAATTCCTTGTGTTTTAACTTTTTGGGTTTTCATATTTTAAAATTTTAGAATTTTTCATATTCTAAAATTTTTTACATTGTTATATTCTGGTGAATGTACAATAGACTACCTAATAATTAAATAATTTAATGACAGTGTTAGCTAAGTTGCTTAGATTGCGCCAGCTGCTTTATTAGATAAATTCATAGTGTTGTTTGACTGCTTAACAACATGATAATTAACACTTTATTTTATTTGATATTTCTGACATTCTAAAATTGTAATCCTTCCAAAATTGTTTAGCACTATACATTTCTACCTCTTTCTATATGTACTTTTGCTTCTATCAACATATTGCAAGAATATTGGCTGTAAAATGAGTAGTAATAATTCCTTGTGCTTTAATTTTTTGGGTTTTATGTAAGTTGCCATAATTTTTCTCAGATACTTCATTTATTAACTTTTATCGATCACAGCTAGCATCGCTTAGCAATCATTCGTCAGTGAGTGTACTAACTGTGGGAACTTCTATATATTCCTGTATTACTGCTTAAGATAATGCCAGGAAGGTTACAGAAGATAATAAAGTTCTTTGCATATTACAGTCAGATAAAACGAAGGTACTCTTTTAAACAGTGGGTTTCAGCTAAAAGACCATAAGCAGTTCTGTAGCTGGAAGCGGCGATCAACATGACAGATATGGCAGGTTAGCAGATTCTGTGAGTGTAGGCGAAGTATGAGCAAAGGTGCGCAACGCAGCGCATCCGCTCCCCTGCTTTTACGTCCGCTAAATGTTTCTGGCTCCCTGGGGTGCGATTCAAGTGTCGAGGGGAGGAATGAAGTACTTAACGCTATTCCTTCAATGGATGCGAGGTCAGCCGCAAGGGGCGGCTCGGCCATCAACAAACCATTCAACAGGCAGCTACTATTGTAATCCTTTTGACACGAGGGTTTACATCACCGTGAGGATTATTATAAGACACGAAGATCTAAGTTCGGCAGCAATACGTGCCTGAGCAATGGGAATACTGCACTTACGTGTAGCTGTTAGCATCACCTCAAAACATTCCTAATCCACACGGCTAAAGAATAAACTGGAATACGTAACAATAAATGGTAGTACCTCTGTCCGAACTGCCAGAAAACAACTACATTGCTAAACTAAGAGAAACCACAACAGAAGAGTAATAAATGTTGGTGAACTCCGAAACACCTGAAGCTTTTTATGTGGTCTAACTATAGGGCAGCACTGAAAAACAGGTATAAGGGGACAAATAAATTTGTCAAGAATCCGTAGTGAGATACAAAACCTCAATGCTGTGGACGCTTTCAGGTATTACCGAGAAAATATTCACATAGAGTAAAAATAGATTCCTTTAGTAAGAAGGGCTATATGATTGGCAGACAATATACTGTATTTCATATATTCAGCAAATTACTACCAATTTAAATTTATTTACAGTGAATGACTGGACAATTATTAATGAAATTATGAAGCCGTTGATGACAAACCACATTTTTAACAGGCGACAGAAAAAGAACGAAACCTTTAAATACGCCTATGTATCGTCGCCCCCATTTGCACCAGAAACATTCAGCCAGTTTCCTAGCAAGCTTTAGTATATAGCTGCTTCTGGCCTATTCAAAAACGTTTCCTTGTGTGGTACAAAACTGATTGGCTTCTCTTTATATAGTGTCAAATATTGCTGATAAATACGTCGTCCATCTGATTTCTGACAGCATACGCTCGTCATTTGTAAAGTTGCTCAGATGTTAGTTATTCATTTAAAATGTAGCTCACCGTTTCTTATGTGGCAGCAGTTAATGGCCGATTTTTAATACTTTTTTTTGTCGAAGTTTTTGGCAAAGACTGAAGTATTGAGACATTCTTCATGTGGATTATCTTCAGGAAAAGTATTGCCTTGTATGAATTTAGCCAACAATTTCTCAGCTGTTGAATATGAAGGAGCAGATGACTTATAAATCTTTACCAGCTTTGTTTACATTTACATTGGCATAAAATCCCAGTACAGAGAATTTGATGACGTCTGAGATTCACGTTTATCTGTGTCAATGGAACACTCATAACTCAACCTCTTAAAAGCGGCACTATTCCCCAGGTTCACTATAAGTGTTAGTCACATCGGACCAGTTAGAACACTGATGACCGGAAACAATCGCAGATCTCCATGATACATGACTTACGCCTTAGAACGACATGAATCAAGAGAACGTTCATTGATATCAGTGTCATCTCTGCTCCAAGACGACCATTTCCCCATTTTTTTTAGCAAATAATGGAATTTTTGCTACCGTTCCAAGATTATCACAGATTTAAAGTAGACATTTTGCTTCTACGGCAAGTATGCAATAATTACGATACAAATTCAAAACTTTTTGTAACAGACTCCATCTACATTTTCCGCTTCCACCAGCGCTACAGCTGTGATGGTCATCTATACTCGGTTTGTAACGTAATGCAATGTAAATGCCTCCCTCTTGCGACCAACGAGGCGAAATTTGAAATACAGCGCATGGAAAAGTATATGTTGGAGGAGAAGTAATAATGACCGGTTGGTGTTTATGACATAATTTTCCACTGCACAACAGTCGCAATATGCCTCCATGATTCCGACGGACAATACCGTCATATGAATTGTTTCCAGCACCGATGTTGCATATCCCTCCTTCTCTATATTCTCCCAACTTTTATACATTTTCTTTCACAGAATTCTCTTGTCTCTCTCATGACATCATTTCATGACGACAAATTATTACTAGCCAGAAAAACTGAAGAGTAGTGAAAATGATTAAATGTGACCCCTAACTCAGAGACACCTACAGATGACCTTTTATGGTATAATGTTTTACTGTTCGGGAAATCACTCTGAAATTATCAAAGTGTAAAGTAGTTGAACAACCCGGAATGAACAAAATGAATTTTATATTTATAGGATATGTATTATTGTTTCTAGAAATTTGTATGTGCCATTTGGTATATAGCTTTTACCACCCCGGATTCAGAAGTCTTAAATCTATCACTACCCTCGGTAAAATTTTGTTTTAATGTTTTCATAGCTATATCCTTTTAACGTAGTCACATTATAGCGCATGTTCACTGCACTCTCTCAGATACTGCTGTTCGCTCCTGATAAGTATTTTCTATAAACAAAAAAAAAACAAAAAAAAACAGCTTTCGAAGACACTTCCAGCACCATTTCTTCAGTCTCATCCTAATGCAACCAGCTGATAGTTGCCACTAACCAATTTGAGATATTTTACTTTTGTGCGTTGAAGGCAAGAATACCTGATTTTCCCTTCAAAGCAGTTCTAGGATTTAATTATTCCGTGTGCAGATTATACCACTTTTTTCTCAAATAAACTTATGTTCTACACATAATAAATTTGTTCATATGCGCTCCATAATATCCTAAGTAAGAAGAAACCTATGAATAATTCGGTGTGTGAATTATTATTATTATTACACATTTTTACCTTCAGGACAGTGGTTAACCGAATGTTACTTGCGTATTCATGTTTACTGCATCAAAAATCCTCTTTCTCAGTCTATTGTTGTTCATTTTATGTATGTGCCCATAGAATGTTAGTCAGCGTTTTCTGATCGTGTCTGTGAGCCTGTCTGTGTACGGTATTCATAAAATTCTGAGGTTGGTCTCTTCATCCATATACGATGTCTGTGAACTGCTCCAAAAAATTTTCTGAGGATTTTACGTTCTATTTTTCCTGTTTCTATGATGCCCGATCCTCCGATTGTTGTTGTTTCTGATGCGTACAGTGCTTCTGGTAGTACAAGTGTACTCTAGCGCCTGAGTTTAGGCTGTCTCGAAATATTTCTTTTATTGTCGTGCGTCCATATCAGTTTGTACGCTTTCCGAAGTTTTCTATTTGTATGTTGGATGCCTTGTTTGATCCTCCTATTTATATGTATATTCCCTAAGACATATGAATTCTTCCACTCTTTTAACATTTCCGTGTATTGTGTACCTGGCTTGGTTGTTATTAGAAGTAGTTATTGATTTAAGCAGCGTGTTCAGCTCAGACAAACTTTCATACAGATTGATTAAGGTTCTCACAGTTGGAATAGTCGGATCGAAGACTATCTTAACACATGAAACGTTGCGAAAAGTAAGAAAAGTTCATCTAACAACTTAACACCATTCAACTTTTACCAAATGTGAGAGAATCTTTATCTAAGAAAAACTGATTTTGGAGGATTCAAAATATTTCAAACCTTCTTATAGCATTAGGGTTGCACACAACTCAGTGCAGTATTCATAGTTGTTACACTTTAAAATCAAACTGAAAGGCATTCCTTCCATTTGTAAAAACAAGACTGAAGGTCTATCAAAACTAAGGTTTTAGTACGGTGCTAGCGCATGTGTAAT
This sequence comes from Schistocerca serialis cubense, assembly GCF_023864345.2. Lineage (NCBI taxonomy): Eukaryota > Metazoa > Arthropoda > Insecta > Orthoptera > Acrididae > Schistocerca > Schistocerca serialis. The sequence continues at coordinate 215,132,288 of NC_064640.1, forward strand.
GACATAGATAACAATAACACGGTCAACCAGTCGAAACTCCAAAGGCCAATTTAATCGGTTAAATTTGTTTACTAATTATTCCAAAATACATATCGGATGTATTTCTTTTAGGGAAGTGACGAAGATTGAGGTCTACTGTCCCGCCGACGACGAGGTCATTAGAGAGTAATTTGCTTTGAGTTCTCATAGCACATTAATGAAATGTTAACTTCTCCATGCACACTGCATCCTACGATAACAGCCTAAAATTTGTCAACATAAAACTACAATTTAACCTAAGTAAGGAAGTGTCTTCTTAGTGACGTACTTTTTTCTGTCCCTACCTAAAAATCACCAACAGCAGTGTTGGCCCTTCCTCTTATTGCCTAATCTTATTTTATTCAGTTTGGCACACTTATAATACAATTATGCCATCATCTGTCTAATTAATCCCATTCGGTTTTTTCTCTACAATAAATTCATAGCAAACCTAGTCTAGAGAGTGGCTACGTACTATTAGTATATTCAGCCATTTACGCAATTTTTTCTTATTTTTAATCCATAACTTAATTTTCAATTTAGTTGTCTTCGCTCAACAAAAAAAGAAATGAACATTACCGTACTTTTATTAAAGAGTGGAAGCTTTCCAAGCCAATATTCTTGTCTCGTGTGCGCCGATTCGTTGAAAAACAATTTTAAAAGCTTGTACAGCATAGATTTCCTAACAAAGTGTGGTCCATCCATCCATGATGTAAGTTTGCCACACGAAAATTAGCGGCAGGATCTTATTAAACATTTTGTCCCATTTTTGACTCCTGACTATTCCATTCTTTGCGTAAATGCATGGCGTGTGAAATGAAAACAAGAATCCTATTTATTAAATGTAGTTCTTTTATGTAAAATATGTACGCTGCATTACATTATCTCTTTCATTAAACAAAATCCAAACTTTTTAAAACCTCGGCACCTACTAGGTTTGAATGCGACAGGGATACGGAAAAAAGGAAGATGCCCCTGGAAACAGATTTTATTTTCCTCTGTCTATATGCAGCACCAGATACCACTTATTTCCATTCTTCGAAAGTAAATAAACAGGAAGAGGAGTATGAAACTCATAGAGCAGAATATCGAACACAGAACTGCGGAGTTCAGTGTGCGCCTGAAAAAGATGTGCAGATATTCACTGTCCTTAATCGTACCGAGAAGGTCCCAGATTGGATCAGCCAGCCGTTCGTACGAGTCTCCCGAGGTTCTTTCTGCTGGAAGGAAACAGCATCAAATATTGATGTGGCTGTCGCAAATGAACAAGTTGGAAACAGAATAAAAAGTGGAATGTGGCCAAATCCCAGTTTACGGGGACAAACGCGCGTATTCCTCTCTCCCTTCGTCAATATTAGAATGGACGGGACAGAAATCGGCTGCACAGATGCAACGAAATGTATGGAGGACAGACTGAATTGGACACCACGATCTCAGTCTCCGCATTTCTGACGTTACTGCAAAGCATTTAAATATTAGGTTATCTTGTTGAAGAGCTATGGAACATATTACATTGTTACCGACGTAGGAGACTTACTAGACACAGCTGTCTTAAAATAGTGATAAGTTAAGCAATAGTTTTTCCAAGTACGATTTGTACAACACGGTCAATCGGTTGCATGAAGATTTAGCTTGACGTGGTTTCGACACCGACTATGGTTGTCTTCATCAGAAGATCCAAAAAGCTAAAACGAGTACGAAATCATTAACATAGGGGAAAACCGAGAATAGATGGTTATTACACCGGGCAACTATACTCACATGTAGTGACAGATGAACAGATTTACGAGCAAAATGCTTTCGTCACATAAAATAACTTCTTAAAATCCTATTTAAAACCACATAAAAATTACGGATATGGAACTGACACAACAATGGCACTTGTCAGTAAAAATTATACCCACATGACGTAGCCGACGGTACGCTGCTAAGAGCTGTAAAGAAGGAACAGACAATGGAGGTGGCATCAGGCTAAGAGATTCCACAGACCGAAGCTGCCTAAACGTCAACACGAAATAAGTCGCGCCGTCTATTAACAATCGAAGAAATGAGCTGCTTACATGGACAAAAATATTTTAAATAGCTTATAAGTGCTCATGTCGCAAGTCATCAGCTAGTATAATGCAAAATACAAATTTATACAGGACAATGCAATAGCAAAAATATTATACATTTTGTGTTAAAACGAGTTACAATGTTATAAATAAAAAGGATAGAGGAAGACGAAATTTTGGTGTCTAATTTAGAGGAGTCCATTTTAAGAGATCCTATATAAGAGCTTTATACCATTAAATACATTTTTATTACGTATATGCAACTGTTCATTCAGAACGAAACCGTCGGAAGAGAAAGGTGTTTGAAAATTTCTAATTCTTCAAGGATATTAAGTCTGAAGCCTTTCTTTTCCGTGTGGAGGAGACTGACGTCACGCACTTCTTCAGGCTTATGGACGGTAATTAGTATACGAGTACTAAATCAGCAAAAGATGAGTTACATATATTTGTACCTTTATTTCCTAAAAGATAGTTTTTAAATTTAACAGCAATTGCCCGTCCTGTCTGTACTATGTGATAGGCTGAACATTTGTCATAGCTAATTTTACCGACACCTGACTTTGTAAAGAAGAATGCACTAGTTTCATATTGTGGGTAACACTATTTTTCAAACTATTTTTAGTAGTTACTTTGCAGTCGTATTTGTTTTTGAGAAGATGCTGGATCTTGTAATATACAGGACCTAGAAATGGTATAGAAAAACATTTATTTTTCGTACTATTGGCTGCAGACTTCCAAGCTGAACACTTATACGCTATTTAAAATATTTTTGTCAATGTAAGCGACTGATTTCTTCGATTGTTAATAGTTAGAGCGACTTGTTTCATGTCCAAATTGTGGCAACTTCGGTCTGTGAGCCTCTTAGTCTGATGCCACCGCTAGTGCCTATTTGCACGTACAGCCCATAGCGGCATACAGTGTGTAATGCCATGTAGCTATAATGTTTATTGACACGTATCATTGTTATTTCAGTTTCAGTAACTATAAATTTTGTTGTTGTTCTGGTCTTCAGTCCAGAGACTGGTTTGATGCAGCTCTCCATGCTACTCTATCCCGTGCAAGATTCTTCATCTTCCAGTACCTACTGCAACCTACATCCTATATAGTTTTAAATATGAGTTTAAGAAATTATTTTATATGACGAGAGCATTTTGTTGGTAAATCTGTTCGTCTGTCGCTGCATGTGAGTAGAGTTGCCTCGTAAATTTGTTCAGTGTTTCCCTCTATGTTAATAATTTTGTAATCATTCCAGGTAATTGTCTTGGACTTTCTGATGAAGACAACCACAGTCGGTGTCGAAAACAGGTCAAGTTAAATCTTCTTGCAACCGGTTGGCTGTATTATACAAATCATATTCTTGTACGGTTGCTGGATCACAGCCATGCTTAAAAGTGTTCCTAAGGGATGAAATGCAGGAGACATGTGTTCTGGAAAACCATAAACACTGTATTTTTTTGTAAACAACCCATAGGAAAAGTTGAAAGTGTGTATCAGAAAAAAATCCTTTATTAGACGATAGTGCAAAGAAAACTGTTTGGAAAATTTTTGAATACTATGACTCGTATGCCATATTGATATTGTGAACAACCGACTTCGATGACGGATCACTCAGCGTATTATGTTCAGCCATGCCGCAGTTGTCAAGTGATTTTTCGATATTAAAGAAGAAATGCAAGAACTAAACAAGGTAAACGGCAACTCTGCACACAAACCATGTATTTAGTACTTAATCGTACTGTCACTACAGTCTCTAATATCTTAGAGAAAATGTCTGTTCATTACAGTAAGACCTTGTTAAAATTTAAACAGTAAAGTGCCTTGACTCCAAAGCGTTCTCAGTTTATTTTGTTATCAGCCCAAATTTCATTAGGAAGATTGTAGTTTAGTGAAGTGAGTGGGTGTCGGAAATTAAGGATAACAGATTTAATTTATATTTTTCTTGGAAACAGGTCGCTTAAAACATTTAACTGTTCACATTATCAGGAAGACGTGCAAAGGTATTGGCAAAACTGTGCAAGATGAAAGACAGCGAAATAAATGTATACAGAGGTACTGAGAAATATTCCATGCATATGTTATTTAACACTATCATTGCTATTAGACAACTGTCAACCATAAGAATTATAAGGATATCTTCACTTATGGACTTTTTAAATTCATACAACAACCTTACACTTTATCTTCGCTTGGAAAGAGAGAGAGAGAGAGAGAAACACATTTCGATGGGAGTATCGATATCCTCGTAAAAATACTTGTCTGGTGTGTACCGTTTGTGTGGAAAAGAATTTTAAGGTGTTGTAAGACTTAAACGTAAGCGGTAAGTAATACATTACTGTTAGTATTATTAATGAGAAATCATTTTCTACGCAGAGATGTATCTCAAAACATCTCACTGTGTGTGATAGTTACAACAGTCAGATTGTGTTGTTCTGTAAACAGCTGCAATCAACATCCATTCCAATCCAATAGCATGGAGGGATATGGCATGGTGGTTAAGAGTTTGGACTGGTATACAAGAGGAGAAGGAATCAAATTCTCATTCAACCTTCATGATGTATGTTTCGCGTGATTCCTCTAAGTAATTTAGACGTATCATATGATGGTCACCTACCGGAATATGTCATCGGCTTTTTGCCTCTCATATTCTTGTCGAACTGAGCGAGGGCTTCATTTCTATTTCATGTCATTTTATAGTACCATCAATCAGCACCATTCCGTTATTTCTTGGCTTTTGTGGGAATCTCTTGTGCACGCCGCACTTATTACAGACTCAATTTGATTGATAACAAATTTTGTCTCAGATTTTCTATTTCTCTATATCTTTCTTCTCATTTTTTCCCCCTGTAAGATTAACTAACTCCTTCCCATAACTTCTTGTGCTGTCCATAATTTTATTATTTTTTCGTCGTAGACAAGGTTAGCACACTACACTGATGTGCTAAACTAAAGAGCGAAACTAACTTTCGCATGATATGTCACTGCCAAGTAACACAGCTCGATGAAACTGAGATGATACATATTCGAATAAAGATTATTTATAATACTTGTATTCGTTTTTAGTATGTAATTGTCGTTTCGTATGTTGCGAAAAGTGGCAGTTGAGCCTAAACAATAAAAATTGTGAGTCCGTCCACATGAAATTAAAGAAAGTCCTTTACATTTTCATTTTGCCATAAATCACACAGATTTAAGGATTTTCGATTCAACGAAATACATAAGGATTGCTATTACGAACAACTTAATTTCGAACTACCACATGGAAAATGTTGCGGGGAAGGAGACACAAATACTGCGTTTTATAGGCAGAACACTTAGAAGATGCAACAAATCTTCTAAAGATACTGCGTACACTACACTGGTCAGTTGTCTTCTGGAGCATTGCTGCGCGGTGTGTGATCCTTACCAAATATGGTTGTAGGAGGACATCGAAAAAGTTCAAAGAAGGCAGCTGCTTTTGCATTATCGCGAAAAAGGGGAAAGAGTATCACGGGCATGATACGTGAGTTCTGGTGGCAATGACAAACAGAAGCGTCTTTCGTTGCGGCGAGATCACCACCTTACTCCTTCGAATTTTAGAATATTTTGTTAACTCCCACCAACATAGGCAGAAACAATAATCGCGATAAAATAAGGGAAATCGTAGGGCGGACGGAAAGATTTAGGTGTTAGTTTTTCCCATGTGCTGTTCGGGAGTGGAACGGTCGAGAAATAATTTGGAAGCAAGATAGTCATGCAGAATGCAAAAGTACGCCATAAAGGACGAAGACCACTCTTATACTAGAAATAACTAAGTTATATGTGATTGTTGCTATTATTTCATGACCATTATACAGTTAGTTCCGACGTTTTGTTTGCCCCTATAGATAGATTCATGGCGATTGATAATTCTCAATTTAACAGTTATCTACTGTATATGTGAACATCGATGATGACAACCGGCAGGCCATTCAGAGAGAATGTCTTGAGGAAAGTGTAAGATAAAATGTATTTGGGAGCAATTGGCTACAAATGATATTCGTCTGGAAACTCTGATTTTGTGTGGCCTTCACCAAAGTCGGTGATGCAACAAGAAAGTGAAGGATCATTAAGTTGACATCAACAAAAGGAATGGTTATAGTAAAACTAAGTAAACTGGTACAGTGATTCATTTTATCGTAGTGTTTCGCGTAGAAAGCCTTCGGTCAGAATTGATAGGCCTACAAGGTTTACAGAAAGAATAGTCAGTTTCGGATCTGATAAAAATCTTCCCGTACAAGACTGCCCATTGCAATATGGTCCATCTACGATTCTCCTGGAATGGAATAATTTTCCTGGTGTTTCACCATTGCCTGAGGGACGTTGTAGCGTTCATTTGTAAATACACTTAGAGGAGCAACTCCTGAGCTAATGGAATAGAATAAACAACATTGACATTATGCCAATGCATTGGCTTCGGTGTATGTAGAAGTAGAGTCTCTGTGTTGCGGGAATGGGAGAGACAGAAAGGGAGAGGAGGGACAGAACGTCAGAGGCGATTTAATATTAAGTATGATTAGTTAGTGCGCAGGAAACACGACGCGCTTAGATGAACGAGAAACGGGGAGACGTTCAGCTTTGGTAATGAAGAAGTCACTTCTGTTTTTATATGAGCTGTGCATTGAAAATGACAGAAAAAGCAGCGCTAATTTCTTAATTTATTTACCTTCAGAACAAAAAAATTTTGTGAACTATTGATTCAATGCTCAATAAATGCTGTATGGTCAGTATTTTACATTCTGTACGTTAAACTGCTGAGAAATACGGTCGTACCTGCAATTAGCCAAAAATTACCCTTTAGTAGACAGAATATGCGTTCTTATTTAACCGTAGTTGTATCATAAATTCGACTCACAAATAAGACAACAAGTCAGTAGAAAATTTCCACTCACAAATCCATTTCATGAGGGGCACTTTTTACAGCGTAGGATCCAGAAAGGTCTGCTACAGTGCTACTAATGGTGCCTTAAAATAATTGCGTCTCTTGAACTCTGACACACGAGTTTTGCCACTGAGGATCTTTCATTCATAATTTACAGGGGCGTGTTATGCCCATAGAGAGCTTCTAGTGCAATTAGCACAGCAGACCCCTTTCGGTACATTTACATTTGTACTCCAGATTAAAACAAAATGGAATGAAACATAGTTAATCGTTCAGTTAAGCCATTTGAACAAAATATTCACCGGCACCTAGTGAAAACAGAGTATAGTTGGGAACGGACTCTATAAAATTAGTCCTAAGTTAATTACTAATCATCAGACGAGACTATGAAGCTTTCTAATGAATCCAAAATGTTCTGAAATATTTACTTTTAATTGTAAGATCCTTGCTGCATTTATTGCAAGGCGTACAACTACGGATCAATGCAGGTTTCTAAGAGTCTGCAGAAAAGGTGTGATATCTTTGTCCAAAAGTCAATACTGAAGCCATCAGAAATGTTATACACAGTCCAAACAATCAAGCAAAGTTCCTTGTACTTAATTTACAAGATTCTTTTAATCCATTTCCTACTAACTGCAAAAATAGAAAATTCTGGAGTTCCTTTAAACATCCCATATGCAAGGTTAAAAAATAATGTACAGCAAGCTCTTTTTCCTTCAGATAAGAACTAAAGCTGTGTATGTTTCTGTTCACAAATGAAGAAAGTATAAAATCTTACGTCTCATAGCAAATTTCTCTGTACGTTAAGCTATATTACGTTATGAAATGTATGTGAGGACTTGCCATTTTTTACTTTTCGTTTTTGAGCCATTTCACAAAACTGCAGTGAGTAAATGAAGAATATGACTTCCTTTGCACCATAATTACATTTGTACTTTTAAAATAAAGTTGGACTAAGTAATCTGAATGAATAGAATTAGCAAAATTGACCATAAAAATACAGTTGTTGGTTGCTGGAGGGAGTACAGGAGAGACGACCCAGCAGCTTAATCAGCGCAGTCGTTGACTAACTCCGACAACGCTCTCTTTTACACCACGCTCGTTCGTGTGAACCGTAGAATTCCGAGAAACTAAAATCTTTCCACTAGCACCATGCAACCGCATAAAAATTGTAATTTTGTTCGTTTTCAGCATCTGGAATGAAAACTAGACAAAGCATAGTATCAGTTTTTCAGCTACAAATTAATTTAAATTGCCACCAGCATATCAACATCAGTTCATCCTCGTCAGTTTTCGTATAATCGTTTGGATATTTCTGACAGTTTTCAACTTTTCGGGTACTGAAATAACAGGCAAAATGAATGACGTCATCCCGAGAAATCATCATCTTATATCAATTTTATGAGGTTTTTATCTGTTTGTTTTAAGACTGCTTCCAGTTCGATCACTCGACAAATAACGAATGATAATGGTTTCGGAAAATGCCAGTTTGGCAGGTGAGGTATAACGTTAACAACCACGGCCGTAGCAGCCAAGTTTAGATACCCTGGCTGTTATGAACAAATTATTTGTTTTGCACCGCTTCAGTCACATTATTTACGTTGTTTTAAGCCACTGCAACGCATTTCAAGCGTGTTTTGGTGGTCATCAGCTTTTTCTTTATTTGCATACACGTGACAGTGTAACGTAGCAGATTATTACGAGTTGTCACGTTGTACTGAAAACGTAGGTTGCCCCGGAGCTGGGAGGAGAGGAGACGGTTTTCACCCCCTCACAGCTGACGCTGGTTACTGGGTCTGGCGAGCGGTGTACTTGACTAATGCGTGCAATACCTTACACATACTCTCCACGAATCTGAAGGAATACTACTAAATATTACTCGATCTTTTTCATACTTAGTGTAATTCTATGAATAAGACAACCATACAGCTAAAATTTCAAATCAATAACTTCAATACTTTCGGAGATATAAATTTTTACTTAAACATATGATAACTGTGCTGGCATTGTAAAACCAAGTTAGGGACTGTAATATGTTCATCTATAGTAACAATTGAAACTACAGCCAAAAGGATAGGTTCATATAATCTAATTTTCTAGAATTTTCGTGAGTTTTATTGCCACAGATTTATGATGTAATTAACAGTACATTTGAAAATTATTATTTCAGTATGTTTTGGTTGTGTGAGTGTTTTGGAGAGACTGAGAGAGTGAATGGAGGACATACGTAGAGCGAGAATGTGATATTTCGTTAAAACTGTGTGAATGTAAGCGTGAGAAAATTGTTTTGTAATAGGAGAATATGTGATGTGTGTCCGAGTGAGCTTGATTTTGTAAAAGTCAGCTAGAAGGGGCGTTGGGTATTAAATTTATTAGTAATTTATTTTGTGGAAAGTTTTTGTTTTCAATAAATTTTATTTAGTTTCGGGTGTACGAGATTCCTAGTCTAAATTACTTGTGGTAATCTGACTGGCTGACATGAGAAATACCGCGAGTATAGATGTGTTCGAGATGATCTTATTGGCTGCTTAACGTACTAGCCAATAGGAATTCAGCGTTTCCCGCGCGTTTGAGTAGGGCTGTATGCCTCAGATCTACTGTATGTGTCGAGATAGTCGCTCAGCAGCCGTCTTCTGGTTAACACCTATGTTAAAACGCGCTGGTCAAAATTGTACCAAAATTAAGAAATCCGAGAGTTTGATCGGTTCTCGTGTAGTTAACGAAAAGCGACTGCAGTGTTGAGTATTTTGTGAAAGTTTGAGTATTGTTGAGTGGTTTATTTAAGGAGAGATTCGCGTGTGAACATGTCAAGTCGTACAGAAACTCCGGGTGGCGTGTTTCGTGCAGGTTACGAGATGATATGGCGAGAGCTTCTGTACAAGAAGACTACTGAACGATTGACTGTGTTAATTCGCAAGCAGTCGTTTAAAATATCGGGTCGGAATAAATATCTTCTGGCTGCTTTTGGGTGTGAACTTGTTACAGAGACAGTCCGTAATATCGCATAATTGATGTCGGGAAATTAAATACGGACTTGATAGCCGTTTTGCTTGTTTTAAAAAACAATAAACCAACTAAAAGGAATTTTGACAGTTTTTTCAAACTACTCATGCACGAATACCGAACACACAAAAGTTTAACTTTCAGCTACTACCCATGTTCTGGAGGCAAGTGGCTATTGCGTAGTAGGTATCTAGTCGGATTTTCATCAACACTGCTTTTGTCGGCCAAACCTGGATCCACCATCGCAGAGTGAAAAGGCAGACAACCTGAAGCCTATCCAGGTAGGTGGACTGATTGTTTAATGGATAGTAAGAGACCAACCCGCCGGCAGCAAGAGCAACAAAAGTTTTTTCCAGAAGCCAGACGGTAGTTATAAGACCAGAAGAGCGGGAAAGAGTAGCAGTGGTTGAGAAGGGTGTGAGACAGGGTTGTAGTCTATTCTCGATGTTATTCGACCAGTACATTGAGGAAGCACTAAAGAAAACAAAAGAAAAATTTGGAGAAGGAATTGAAGTTCAGGGAGAAGAAATAAAAATTTTGAGGTTTGCCTATGACATCGTAATTCTGTCAGAGACAGCAAAGGACTTGGAAGAGCAGTTGAACGGAATGGGTAGTGTCTTGAAAGGAGGATATAAGACAAACATTAAAGAAAGCAAAAAAGAGGAATTAAAATATATTCGAATTAAACGAAGTGATGCTGAGGGAATTAGATTAGGAAATAAAACATTAAAAGTGGTAGAAGAGTTTTGGTATTTGGCCACTAGAATAACTGATGATGAGCGTTGAAGAAAGGATATAAAATGTAGACTTGCAATGCCAAGGAACAGAGCTTCTCAAGACAGGCAATTTGTCAACATTGGCTATAAACTGAAGTGTTAGAATGTCTTTTTTTTAAAAAAAATCTGTCTGGAGTGTAGTCTTGCATGGACGTGAAATGTGGGCGGTAAGCAGTTAAGGAACGAAGAAAATAGAAGCTTGTGAAATGAAATGCTACAGAGGAATGCTGAAGATTATGTATGCAGACCCCGTAACTAACGATTTATTGAACGTGACAGGGAAGAAAAGAAATTTGTGACATAACTTGACTAAAAGAACGCATCGGTTGATGAGACACATTCTTAGACACTAAGAAATAATTAATTTAGTACTGGAGCGAAATGTGTTGGGTAAAAATTGTACAGGGAGACCAAGAGACGTATACAGTAAGCAGGTTTAAATGGGTGTAGGTTGCAGTAGTTGTTCGGAGATGAAGATGCTTGCACAGGATAGAGTAGCGTGGACAGCTGGTCTTTGGACTGAAGACAAACAGCAACATGACAACAAAATTACTAAACTAACCTAACGCTAAATGATAATCTACAAACTATGGCCACAGTTATGTCAAAGCTGTCGTTTCTTGTGGAGAAAATTGTGTGTGTGTGTGTGTGTGTGTGTGTGTGTGTGTGTGTTGGGGGAGTGGGGAGGGTGCAAGAGAGTTACAGCCAATGGTGTTGCCTGTTGTTGTTGTGATGTTAGGCTTAGAGTGCTGCATCTCGTTGACTGTAGAGTTTTAGAAAATAGCCTTTGTTGAATACATGAGGATATTTCAGCATCAGTTACTTTGGTGAAATAATCGTTTAACATTCTCGCAACGTGTCAGACGTTTCGTTTATATTTTTGGTGTTCCAAACTTCAGTCATCCTCAACACAACGCTACCAGCACTCAGGAGCTTTCTGCTGAATTTTACGAATTCGACTGCAGCTCTCGCTATTTTTTCCTTTTGTAATTCATGTAAACACTGACAGTACTGCCACATTAGAGAAATGCAGTTTGTGGCGGGATATGGACTACCAGTTCTGCCAGAATCAACGTTTTCGATAATAATAGCCAGGGAGTTTTTTATTTTCTGCTATCGGATTTACATATATTGTATTACATTTAATGTAAGGCAGCTGAAGAACCTTGAGTTTTTAAAACTCATTTCCCCAATAAGAGTAGCATTTCCATTCTTTGTATTATTGATGAATATTTCCATTTTTAGCATTGTATCCACTATTGTAAGTATTCGGTTTTGCGCTAAATTTCCAGGTTCCTTTCAAGCATAGAATGTTTTCCTACCGCTGATTTCATAACACGCCCTAGTCAGTGCATTATGTTTCGAGACCGGATTACTAAAAAAGTAGAGAAAAGTTCAGATAGTGCTTTTGATGCTTCAGCTGCTCTACATAGTCTCCATTTACTTGCGTACAATACACAGAATGTTCATACAACCGTGTGAAACTGTCAGAAGTGTCGTTCTTCGGGATTTTGCTCAACTCATGCTTCACATTGCTTTGAATGTCGGATACATCGTCATAGCGTTAACACATCATGTAAATTTCTGAACTGTGTTGTTTTCTGTTGGGTTCGCATTGATAACACTAAATACCCATGATGATTTTTTTTTTTTTTCAAGGTGGAGCTGTCTTCGCTTTGCATTTCAGTCAAGTCGTTTTTTTGTTTAGGAGTCAAGTTGTATGAAAAACTTTTCACACACTTTTTTCTTCTTCAAAGCATTCTGTAGAATTTATAAGGAGTGTCCATACTCGCTGCTGTGTGGTATTAATTTTTATTTCTTCCACTTTCACTACAGATCCGTTCCGGTTAACATTGTCACTATCGAGAGACCTGCGGTATAACGTGGGTGACATTACTTTTATATCACATATTTATTTTATGGTAGGAATTTGAGTACGGATTGTTACTTACGCACGAGTATATATTGTCTGGATGGATAGACATACATATAACATCGTATTTTGACTATCTTTCTATATTTGTTGAGTTAAGTTAGTAATCAATTTGTTATGAGACTGATTTGGCAGTTTTGGAGCTACGATATCATATGTTTGCAAAGTATATATACATTATTTGGTTGAGCGTGTATCTACGATTGCTGTGTATTTGTAGTATTCTATGTTTATAGCGATCGTAGGTGCTATTAATTTATAGGTGTTTATTACGTGGGAGTTTTTATTTGACGAGTATGCTTTTGTTAACTTCTATTCTCGATAAGTTTTCGTAAATTATGACTTTCTTGTACATATTCTACTGACGCTCTGACGTTTGTTTCGCTCCAGAGTGTGTGTATGAGCAACGATGTTAAGGTTTTATTTTGGTGTGCGTTCATCTTTGGCTGTGCTCTGCGCTTTGAATGTATCCCTTTTCATTTTAGAGTATTTCAGTATTTTTTAATAGTACTGATGGTTAAGATTTGACTGTTGGTTCAGTAAGCCTTGTTATGGGTTTCTTATGTGTATATAAATTTCAATTTCCTAGAGAATGTTCATGATAGGATCTTTGGGAATTTATGAAGTACCTGCAATGAGTGTTCAGTTATGTCTACCGTGTGTTGACGCTCTTTTCGATGGGAAATAAGTGATTTGTTAGTATCGCTGTTTCGAATGTGTTCTTTAAACAACAAGAGAAAATTTCTTCCAGTCTGGCCTATGTATGAATTATTACAGTTGTTACGTGTGATTTTGTACAAACCAGGGCTAGCATAGATTGATAGTTTTGTGTTGCCATATCGTAATTTCAGTCTGAGGTTGTTAGTGGTCAGGAAACCAAGTTATATATTTGTAGGTCTGAATAATGCGTTAATTTTGTCCAAGACTTGGTTCCTATAAGCATTTGGTATATATTCTGTTTTCTTTCTAGATATTGTTTCTTTCATTAGTCGTATTTCACTGCGTTTTTTGTTGAATTTGGGTGTCATGTGCTTCTAGAGGAAGATTTTACAGTCTGTTAAGCATGAAGCTGAAGTATTCGAATTTTTGTGGAATTTACATTTGTGGCGCTGTCCGTGGATACAGGTTTTCTATAAATGTCGAATTTGTGGTGGCCACCCTTTCTGCTGATCAGGAGGTCCAAATAACTTATAGCATTGTTTGTATCTATTACCAGCGTGAATTTTATTTTTGGATATAGATTGTTTAAGGCTTGGTGAATATCTTGAACATCTGTGAGAGTCCCGTTAATAAACTTAAGGGTATCATCCACGTATCTGTAGTAATGCACAATGTTTTTTTTTCTTTATTTAAACTAATTATAAGCGAAGAATTTTTGTTTCAGGTTGTTGAGGAAAATGTCCGTGATTTTACCCACTATGTTATTGCTCATAGCCGCTCCATCCGTCTGGGTACAGATTTAATTATTACATTGGAAGTAATTTTGAGATAATGCGACTTCCAAGAGAGATACAAATTCAGGTGCCATAACGATTGACGTTTCTCTGAACCGCAGTAAGTTATATTTAATCAGTATAGGAATTAACGGCTTGTGTGTCTTGGATTGTGCAGATAGTCTAGGTGGGCATGGCTCATAAACACACAAGATTTTGTCTCAAAATCAGTTTAAATGGCAGTACAGTATCTGACAGCCTTTTTCGCCATTGCTACAAATATATTTGTTGGGTTATAGGTAAGTTCGATGGTGTCGTTCGTATCAAAGAAGGACATAACTTTATCTATGTACACATTGCGATACATAATGACGATACGGTTTCTTTTCGCAGCTTTTATACCTAAAGCACTGTTTGTCGATAATTTGTGGTTTACGTTTTTGAGAGTTCTATGTTCTGGAACTGTCTGATATTTGTATTTTTTGTTATTTAATTCATCCTCAATTTTTTTGTGAATTCCACTGTGAGTTCATTTTGCTTCGTGACTGTGAGATCGGATATGTCCCGCGCAACTTTTGTAGCAGATATCGAGCGTTTGATGGACGAAACATGTAAATTGGGCGCTAGGCAATATTTGAGTTTTTTTTTTTTTTTAAGCAAGTCAGCTTCGTATCCTGTAATTACAGTATCTGAAAGGTATATTCTTTTACTGGACGTTTCGCATAATGTTGGGTAATCATGAGCGTATTGAATTTCTTGTTATGGATATATCTAACTTGCATACTTGTGAAGTATATATATATACCAATTAATCTGGTAATATGACAGAAAATAAGTAGCGGTACATTTTTTCTTAAACGTAGGTGGACTACATACAGTTCGTGATTGATTGCTTCTTTTCGGCACTGTTAGTCTTGTATTTCTTGATTCGCCCAACGTCTTGCTGCATAGGTCTTGATACAAGCACTGGAATGGACTTAGCTTTCACTTCAGTCTGGACATAGGTAGGAGTTATTCTATGCCGGAGGTAGCACTTGTTGTACTCGTACTTTACGCTCTCAGTTAATTTAACAAGCTTTATTTTCAAGTCTAGGAATCGCAGGATGTGCCCTTTTATTTCATGTGACGAAATCGTCAACAGTTTATGTTCCATAGGGCCTGCAGTGTAGTATAAGTCAGCAAGTGATATATTTGTAAGGAGTGTCCAGACTCGCTGCTGTATGATATTAATTATTATTTCTTTCGCTTTTACTACGATCCGTTTGGGCTAACATATTTGGAGATGTTGCTCTATTGCACTCACCTAGTTAGCCGAGCGCATTATTTCACCGCTTCCGGGACAAGTCGAGCCTAACATCGATAGAATCTGCTTAGCGGATTAACGACGAGGGCTGGTGATCCGTCCATCCTAGATGTTGTTTTCAGGCCGTTTCCAACAGCGCATCAGATGAATACCGGGCTCGTGTCCACATCCCACCTCTGGCATCCTCTACATAAACATTTTGAAAACATTTTACTTGAGATTTACTCTAGACGCAGACGTATAGGGCACACTGGGGATTGAATAGGAGACCTATAACCTCAAATATTTGGTCCCTCTAAACACATAATCAGCAGCAGCATGTTGCACTATTTTGACTTATGACACGAGAACTTTGCACACTACAGCCGCACGTCCACTAATTAACACTGTCCTCTCACAACTGACTAGTCAAATGCACATCTCTTGTGTATAGTTGTTAGCTGAAGATACCACCGTAGTTATTGCGCTGACGTCGCTAATTCGCCAGGAATAAAATCAGCCTCGGTCGTTTCTGGATGGACGGTGTAGCTGATGCTGCACATGAATATGTGGCCAGATTTGTACACTTAGATTGTAAATGGAGGAGAAGCATTCTACTTAGCTTGTTAGTAGTGCTGAAGTTGCTTCTTGAATTTAGGCCTTTGAATAGCCTAGCTAATTCATCAGACATTACACCGAGATACGATCATTTCACACATTTAACTACCAAGATTTTTTCATATGTCATTGTTCTTGTGCTTTTACTTATTTAGCTTATTTCTTATCTGTTATGACTTAGTGGTGACTGGGGGGACTGATGACCTCAGAAGTTAAGTCCCATAGCGCTCAGAGCCACTTAGTGGTAACGAGAGAATGTCACTTTTCTTGTTTATTGCACTTTTTTTTTTTTTTTTTTTTTATTCGAAGCCTGTATGCTCAAAGGGAAATTTATGGGCTCTTTACAGCACTTATCTATGTGCTGTTTCCTTGTGAACGCTGTGTGTGGAAGACTTTGGAATGATGTTGTCTGTACCAGAAGGCGTCATGTAAACACTGAAAGACAGCTGCTGATTCTACTTCACTCAGTGGACAATATAAACACCACGCGGTGTGTCCCTCTGAATTGAAATCATTATTATCAGGAACCATTTCATCTTACTGTTCTTATCATACACGGCCGTTGACCGCATTAAATATCTGTTTCGATTTTTAAAAAAAATATTGAATGAAAGCTATGAAAATTCTGGGTAGTCCACTATAAGGTTTATAGTGTTTTTATAGCTAATTACAGATGGATTTCCCATGCTTTTGAACTACATAGCTGTCTACATTAAACATTCTTTGTAGCACGATGATTGCGATGAAACTCAACTAAGTTCTTTCTGTTATGTCAACAGAGAATCCCAAGAAATCGTTAATTTTAGGAACTAACATGTTCAAAATCTCCGTGGACAAATGAAATTAAACTACAAATCCTCGCTTGTCACTATGCCATAAACAACGTTGCGCTGGCAGCTACTGTTGTACACCAAAAATATTGTAAAAGTAAACCGTCATGCAACAACATGATTTCATACACATCAGCACATTACGTAATGGTCAAGAATTCTATAATTCCTACGCTTCACATCCTTCCCTATTATTACTTATCCGCAGAATATTTTGCAGCGTGTACGAACGTCAAGAAAGTGTGAATCCGACTACGGTTCTTGATATTCCTCTTGGCTAAGAATTTTTTCGTAAACATTTTTTCAAATTTCAACATCTCAATGTTTGCGTTCTCAGAATTTCTGTATTGGAAGTTTTCTCCATTACTGAACGGCCAAATACTGTGGGTATCATTCGGGGAAATAATTTATTTCGATGTGTATTTTCTTCATTGGATAGTATTATGAATACTTTATTTCATTTCTATGAACAACACTTGATAAATAATTTTTAAACAGAAATAAAATTAAATTCTTTCTAGTGGGTACTTCAGACTAAAATCGTAAAACTGCATGAAAAGTAGTGAGACCGTATGAAATAGGCTTCAGGCGCAGATAAACAGTAATATTTCATGTAAAAGCCATAGTTGCAGACAAAGTGTTGGATAAAATTGCATTAGTTGTTGCATTCAAACAGCGGTTCATGGCAGAGTCAGTGTCAGTTGAGACTTTATTCGTTTTCTTTATGGAGCCAATCTCAAAACGTAAAAATAATAAAACCACAGAAATCTATTTTACAATACTATGCCGCTGGTAACAGTGAATGTATGCTGATTGAAAAATAAACGTAGCTTCAAGGAGAAAATAACCGTTATGAAAATTTTGATACATTACTCAACTCTTCCAAGTTAATTATGAGACATGGTTTCCAAAACACCAGTGCAAGTGCACATGTCGTATCGTATCTAATAAGTGGAACAATTCCATTCTAATCACAAATCCAGTGACATATGAGAAAGTAACTGCCATTGTTTCAAGTGTCTACAGCAGTCACAAACACAATCCATCCAAAAAGTTCCTAGACTGATTTTATCCCTAGGGTATAAGTGACGTCAGTGCAGTAACTATGGTGGCGATTTGAACTACCAACTATAAGCAGCATATGAGCATTCGAACAGTAAGACGAGAACAGGCAGTGTTAAGTAATGGACATGCGGAGTGTGTCAACGATTTTGTGTCACGAATTCCAATTGAGACAACATCTCTAATTCAAGTGTAGAAGTTTTAGAATGTATTGAAGATGAGAAATGCGTGTCGATAACCGACATGTAGCCAGTATCACACGTGAGTTGGTCAACATCACAAAGAAGTATTTTTCGGAAAGCTCCACGTGGTGGTGTGTACTTTGTGTGCGTTGAACGCAAGTGTGTGTTTGTGTGGAGGGAGGGGCTATGTAGAACACCTGAAGCATTAAAACCATCATCTTTACTTTTCTCTAGCTCTTCGTATAACCAGTCACTAAACTTTTAGGACTGACTGTTTTAGCTGCTGAAGACTTAATTATACAATAAAACATAAAGTAATAAACTCTGACTTACGAATTAAAAAGATAAATTTAACTGTTAACAACGAGTGAGTTGGTGCAGTTGTGGAGGCACTGGATGGATTCACG
Organism: Schistocerca serialis cubense; assembly: GCF_023864345.2. NCBI lineage: Eukaryota > Metazoa > Arthropoda > Insecta > Orthoptera > Acrididae > Schistocerca > Schistocerca serialis. The sequence continues at coordinate 215,150,783 of NC_064640.1, forward strand.
TTCTGGAAGAGAGTAGGATTTACATCCCTTTCTGGCCACCCACAGTAGAGCTTTCCGTGGACCCCAGGAATCGATTAATTTAAAACTTAGAATAATTTCGTTAGAAAATAAAGTGGTAATTCCTTCAGGGTCATTCGTCAGTGCGTTTTCGTGCTCCATCACAGTGATACTTTAATCTTTCTTTATTTTTTGTTAAATATTCACGGAATAGCTTTACGGATAACGACACGAAAACAAACTACGCTGGTTGGTATTATATAAAATTCAAGAATGTGATTTTGCCTAGTACACGGCATCGAAGATCAGCACTACATATTTCTCAAGGAGGAAAGTGGAGGTCGCTAACCAACAAGGTTGTTTTGGTGTTGCGTCCATACAGAGACTGTTTCCAATTCAGTGAAATTATCCGCTATGGTTTCCTTGAACAATCATTTTCTCTTATGCTACAAATCGCTAAAGGTCTTGCATTTTACAGTTATTTTATCTCGACAAATTCTTCGAAACGCAATTCATCGATAATGTATTTAATCTGTAGAGCTCATCATTTTCGCTGTTTTTATGTAGAATATCAGCAGTGACGCAATATTCAGCATCAGGCAGTTCTAACACAGTGTGTCTTTCATAGACGAAGAAAACATGCTGATATTCTAATTTTAAATTGATTTCGTTTACCATTCGATCATTTTCTAAGAGACCGAGCGAGGTGGCGAAGTGGTTAGCACACTGGACTCGCATTCGGGAGGACGACGGTTCAATCCCGTCTCCGGCCATCCTGATTTAGGTTTTCCGTGATTTCCCTAAATCGCTTCAGGCAGATGCCGGGATGGTTCCTTTGAAAGGGCACGGCCGATTTCCTTCCCCATCCTTCCCTCACCCGAGCTTGCGCTCCGTCTCTAATGACCTCGCTGTCGACGGGACGTTAAAAACACTAATCTCCTCCTCCTCCTCCATTTTCTAAGATACACATGCTGTGCTATGGGGCGATCGGTGTGGTTGAAATGGAGACAATTAGTACGCCGCGATCGCAGTGTAGACACTTTTATTGTTCCAAGATGACCAGTTTCAACAGTCATATGCTGCCATCATCTGACCTTAGTGAAAAACATTAAAATTGAAGGGAGACTACAATTCATATCACAGATTATTTAAAATATACAAAATTCCTCGTACTTTATGGAACTTGTAATAAAATTACCTTGTTATATTACATGAAGTCAAAGCATTAAACGCATTCCTCAGGTATGCATGTCTTGATTAAAATCCAGTAGGTAAAATGAACGCAATTGATAAAATGCACAGTTAATAAAATGCATCTGCCGGCGGAGTGTCAACATAGAGGCGACAGGCCCGCTAGAAATTTACCTGTCTCGCCATAGGATGGCGTGTGTAGTACATGCTAAATGATCACATGCTGTGGTCACAAGCAGTTAATACCGGCGCACCAGGAATAAAGGTCGATTTTTCAAAGTGCCCGATATAACAGTCAGGAATGCCACCTGACCATGCATATAAAGTTACCATGGTCTTATGCTCCACTTAAAATCTGTAGTAATTACATACTGTGTGCTTAGTGATAGTGATAAAGCAACAGCGATAGTCAAAAAATTAAAAAAACCTACATCTTTAATTACCAAACCAACGTGATACCAAAGAAAACGGCACTACCGCACCGGTGCGAGTGCGAATGCTAAACTGGCCAAACCTTGCGGAGTTACGCGAATTAGCATCCATGGAAAAGGGGGAGGGGGGGAAGGTACGTGCAAAAAAATAAAAAAAAAGCAACAACGCAGTGCTGAACTTACCTCAAAAGGCATTTAACCCAGGTGCAGATGCAAGTATTATTCGGTGAGAGGTGTCTACTATAGAATCAATCGAAATGATATATACCACAAACAGTAATGTCGACGACTACAATGGACCCTAATAGGGCGTATGTGAATACGTATTACAGCGCAAAGAGGATGTCTGTAATCAATGCCGTGTGTATAGAACTAATGTAACTGGGGGCATTTAAGCGAATGGCAATAACGAAAATCAAGTAGCTGGACTGAATTATATTTTGACTCCATGTAATGGCATGATATGACAATTTTATAACACGTTACATAAGGTACGTGGAATTTTGTTGGTTGGTTGATTTGGTCGAGACGACCAAACAACGAGGTCATAGGTCCCAACGGATTAGGAAGGAGGGGTAAGGAAGTCGACCGTGCCCTTTAAAATGAACCATCCTGGCATTTGCCAGAAGCGATTTAGGGAAATCACAGAAAACCTAAATCAGGATGGACGGACGCGGGTTTGAACCGTCGTCCTCCAGAATGCGAGTCCAGTGTACTAACCATTGCGCCACATCGCTCGATGAAATTTCGTATATTTTATATAATCCATGATACGAATTTTAGTCTCCCTCCACCCTCTCCCGCATTACGTTTATGTTTTCCCCATAGATCAGGTGATGGCAGCATAAGACTGTTGAAACCGATCATCTCGGAACAAAGAAAGTATCTACACTGCGATCACGACGTACAAAGAATATTCATTTCCATTATATCATTCATAATGGGATAGTGTCATAAACATTGAGTTTAAAAAAGGCAATCACGTTGAAAACAAAGTTACAGGTTACCGTCTGTAAACAAAGTCGACTAAGAGATTTGCGTACAGTAGTCATTCAATGTAAAATTATTACACTATTGAGATGTAGCTGAAAGGATATCCGAGATGCACATCATTGTTCTTTCATCGCAAAAGCCGTATTGATACTTGCAAAATGGAAAATTTTTGGAGTCGAAATTTTAAAACTTCATTTCAGTTATTTAAAAGAAATACACTTCGTAGTTCCTCAAGAAAAGTCCTTGTAAAGAACTGAGTTCCCTGTCAGAGAAAGCCATAAAATAAGCTAGATATTGTGCTCCTTGCTCGTATATTGTAAATAACACAGGAGCATAAATATAAAAGTGGTAAATAATTTTATCAAAATAAAGGAGAAGCTCGATTGATTTTTAAACCAGTTTTACAAAAAGTGCTCATATTTCAAAAATATTGTTTATAGTATTTGTATCAAGAATTTCATTAGAACTGTCTGTTCTGTAAGACATACTTTATGAGACTAATAGATTTATCATCTTTGGCACTGATATGAGTACAAGGATGCCCTAATTAATTTATCAGCACTTTCATATCCCTTGTGGTAATAGTATCTAGAGTTGTGGTATAATTAAAAAACGTTCTTCAACTTATGTATGTCATTAATTCACGGGGTTTACAAGTAAAATTTCTAAATTACTATTACTTAACTTTTTTAAAGAGAGCTATTTAAATAACATTTTGTAGTTTCGAGATGTAGGCCTACGAACAGTGCAGTGAAGAATTGATGCCTCCTGCAGAATACACAGGAAAAATAAGAATTTTTATACAGAGAGATTAAAAAAACATTTAATAATTTTGAAATGTAGGCCTATGTACAATACAGTGAAGAATTGATGCCTCTTGCAGAATACACAAGAACAATTAGAGTACCAGATGTCAATAAGCCGTTACTACGCTGTGTTTTAATCACAAATAGAAGGGGGAATCAAAGAAACAATTTGTGACGTACGATAACTACAACAGTCAATACATCGAAATTTCAATATCTTCTTTATACCTGTGTTTATCATTACCTTCATTTTTGTGAAACTTTTCAGAGGCTTGTTCTCATTCAAGTTCCAGAAAATTTACTGTTCTAAACGGCCACATCACATTAAAAATTATGAAAGACCAAGTGTACAGCTGCTGAAAATGAGATACGATATCCATTCTGAGATACAGACGTCTCGTGATTAAATTCAGCTTCTCTGCGCCAAAAACTGACACTTGAAGATGTCTAAAATTAATTTGAAAATGTTTACCTCGTTTGAACGAAACAAAATTTTATATGTTATAAAAGAATTAGCAAAGATGACTTATATAACAGCAAATCAACATTCCTTAAAGTAATGCAAAAATATTATTAAACACTAAATGCAATGAATAAGTGTAGTCCTATATACGAACTACGAGATAAAAAACAAATATAAATATTAGCGCACATAAAAGAATGTAACTGACTGCAAATGCATTTGCAACGAGATGACAGACACATTAGGTACATCATACAGAAAAGACATAATAGAGGAAGGCGTCATCCACTGTTTTATCAAAAATATAAACAGCTAAGCCAAAGCCCATCTTTAGACACAATACTATACTTTCATGATGTTTGGAATTTAAGTTGGACTTTAGAAATACTCCCGCTGTATTTTAATCACAATGTGAAAAACGAATTATTACGTCTGTAGGGCCCGCATAAAATACGACTCTCATCACTTTTTTTTAGAACATTTACGCGATAGACTAAAGAAGAAAATATTTAAAACACTTCTTCACATTCGTAAAGTAATTACTAAGTGTTCAAACTTGTAAGCAAGATGTTTACACTACGATACATAACGCCAGTCATACGTAAATTCATCAGCAGGACCGTAAAGGTTAAGAAAAAGAGTAAGATCCCTCTTATTGTTAAACTTCACCAATCACATAACACAGTTTATGAATCAACTGGTACAATGAACACAAACTAAATCCTGAACTCTAAGAATTAGTGCAGCGAACTGCAACATTTTGACGTTTTCATATTTGCAGAGAATACTCCTCAACACAGAGCTTGATGAACTGTGAAAATCTTTAAAAATTTTAAAGCGGAAGAATTATCAATATTTGGATAACAGTCAGATGTGTGCAAAACACTTGAACGTTCATTGTAGAAACAAATGTTAGGAAAACAGAGCAAGGAAAACAAAGATAACCTCTAGATGTGATGGTGGCATGTAATAATTGTTTAGCGTCATTTACGACTGAGAAGATACTACATAAATACGCTAAAGGACCATCTAAAGCCGTATTCTAAATGAATGTCTGCCCATACAAGTTAACGAAGGTGTAATAACTGCATTAACTCAAAATATTTTGATCTATTCCACAGCCTGGAAACTGATTCATTCTTTTCGAGGAATAATTTTGGGATCAACAATAAATTACTTTTTTGTGAAATTTACTTCATCACAGATTCAAGAGAAGTGTTAATATATTTCGAAAAATCATCTTTAGTAAATGGAGAACTCACAAAAATGAAAAATAGTCGGTGTGTTGCAGGAATCCAATGACATATGTCACACAAAAGTTCCTCTTCACAAATTCTAAATGAAAATAGTTCCTAGATACCCACAGTGATTTCGAATAAGGCTAAATTTAATGACATTCTATATGTATCACAAAAAATTTTCATCATATTTATTGTACTTAAAAGTATTTATTTTCCCTACCGATTTAGTAACCTGAACGTCCACTAGTAAAAATATCAAAATAGCCACTAATGGTATAGTGATCTGAGTTGACAGGGGACACTACATTCGATTTGTTTGTGGCTTTTTCAAAATTCAAATTTCGATCATCAGTATATCAATAGGCACTATTTCAAATAATTAACTTTCTGATGTATGTTGTTTCATTCTTGGTACAGAACATTTTTATACGAAATATATCTTGAAATAACACTTGGAAAGAAAATGTATGCCATCACTTCGATAGAATAGTTGTTTCATGACAAGACTTCGAAGGTTTATGTTAACAATATACGATCTTAACGAAGTGTCGCATAATAATAACAGATATTTTATAACAAATTTGTCTGCGTTGCCATCACAGGTTTAAACCTTTTTCCTATGAAATTTTTGTAAGCTTTCAACAGAAGTTAAATATGTCACACAGATGTATTGTGCTGTTACTCTTCACAAATGCTAACTGAAAATAGTTCCTAGATATCGACGGTGATTTTGAATAAAACGTACTTTCCTACGATGATCAACCATCTTGGGAGGGACTGTTCACATGAACTTGGCATGTGTCTACCTCAAGATTTGTATTAGAGGAAAACTAGCATTTCTCTACTCACCTTAAGATTTGTATTAGAGGAAAATTTCTCTCTAATTGCAAACACATAGTTAAAAGTACAAAGCTGAGTTCATTTTGCATTATTTTAAGAACTAAGAAGGATGAAGTCAGTATTATGAGGAACAGGCAAAGAACCCAAGTAACGCCTTATATCTTGTAGACAGTGGAGTTCGTGACCCACCTCATCATCACAAATACGAAACTGGAGAGAAGAGCTATATCACATGCTTACGATAACACACGAGCCTTGTGTTTTCGTGATATAATAAAATAAAAGTAAGCTACATGGAGTAAATACAGTAACACATGAATGATGATAGAAACCTTGTATTTTGGAGATAACATAAAATAAAATGCGTATATAACTGCTCACAATGCGGCTGTGAAAAAATAGTACGGTAAGCAAGACAAGTGCATCGAAACCATGACAAGCTGTGTAAAAATATAGTACATTACCAACACAGAATAAATTCTAACGTTACATAAGACAAATTAATCACTGAACATTGCACATAACGTGCTGAAAAATATCTAGGTGAAAGAAAAACAAGCAAACTGTATTTTGTATATGGTGTAAGTTCTCTCGAGTTTTTCTTTGCAATTATGGAAAGTAAGAAGATCTACCGAATCCTAAAGGCGGTTATTAGAAATGCTATTCTGAAATAGTCGCGAAAAGTGTAAGAACTTCGGACAGTAAAAGTGCCCCTCTGATTTTTGTCTCTTACGGAAAAAATTCAGGCAAAATACTTTGTGCTGTAGGCAGAGCTCTGGTGGAAGAAAATTTAACAGAACCTGTCCAAGGCCTGAAAAACACGGGACATGTTCACAAAATATCGTTGTGTTGAATAAAAAAGTGTAGCTTTGCTTTGTTAGAAGTCTCGCTAAAAGGCAAGTCAAAAGAAAAATCCCAAAATAACAAAGTAAACTTCGAGAATTATGTTTAAACTGTATTGCTAACAGTATTTCGTGAAACTGAGAAGTGGTATTTAGTTAAGAAAAATGTAACACAGAAATGAGGAGTAGAATGAAGAACTTACTATTGAAAATAAATGTAAAATTACAAAACCAAGAAATACGCTTGGAAATGATAGAATAGAGAATGGAGGGATAAAAAAGGATTAATAATTAACGACAACAACGGAAAATATCAAACGTGTTCAAAACATCGTTTCCTGTCAACATCTTGCTATTTCGTAACAAATTTGTACTTCAGTCTTATCCAGAAGCACTGAAATATTAAAGATACAGTATAAAAAGAATTGAGAGATATTTCTCGAACAGAATAATTCTCGTCCTAAGCTTCGTAATGAATAGCTTACCGTGAAATATTTAGCATAAAACGGGATATGTGAAGCGAAATGTGCTCCTTCTTGGGAAAATGTGATTATAACATGTAAGTTCAAGGCAAATGAGGTACTTATAGCGTACATCCATTGAATAATAACCTAAGTTCTATCTCGTATGGCATTACTGCTGTAGTAATATGTTCACCGTTTTAGTGAAAAAAGATGTTCTAATTTTTCTTCTTTTTGTCCTCCCAAAATTTATAAGGATCAGTATATACTAGATCGAGAGATTCATCTAGGAAAGAGACCTGAGTTCGTCGCTCCGTTATTTTCCAGGCAACCGTTACGGCGCGCGATTAATTTGAAAGTAAGGCCCAGCCTCGACGGGCGGGTCATAAATTGGAGGTCGGGCGCGGCACGGTGCAGTGCGGTGCGCGGGCAGCCTACCTCGCAGGATGCGCGCGCACCTGGCGGACCACGGAGTGCGCAGGCGCCAACTCGCCACGCCTCGACCAATGGGCGTGTGCCACCGCCCACCGCCCACCTGCTTTACAATACATATGCACACTACCCTGCCACCCCATACTCGCTGGCCAGCTGCCTCCGATAGGTATCTGCTCGATGCACTCCCCCGCTTTAATCGGAAGTCATATTTTGGACGTCCCATGAGATCAGATGTTCCGCTAAGTTGAAGAGCTTACAAATTAGACATGACGTTGTTTCAGGCAACGCACATATTTACGACCAGGTAAACGAAGACAGAGAGAGGAAATAAAAGTATGACAGACATTTCTGGAAGATTTTGCTTCATTCCTGACGTTTCACGAAGTAGCATTTGCAGAGATTATTAACATCATCAAAACGTTTTCTCACCAAATTTTTGTCTGCACTAATTTCAAAAAACTTGTCATTTGAACGACTGTCCATATTCTATTCGCATTGCAGACTCCCGAAGACCTATGTATAACATCAGTTTTGCATTGCTTAAATAGATGTAAGAAGAAATTTGAATCATACGCTAACAATTACATGTGCTTTTACAAAATATAACTCAAATACTCCTTTATAGGTCACACAGAATCTCATGGACACCTACTTTCCTATATTACCCAGTTCGTCAAGGACTATACATAACATAGTATCTTCATTCCTTGCACTGTTACTATATCTATGGTTCTTAGATGAAAATGTTAGGCTAACGGCAAAATAGAATTCCTGGATACCAAGAGCGTCCGACATGGAAAGACGAAGGTATAATAGATTCAACAGTGACAGTCCCTGTTTGTTTATTTATAGTGACATGTAAGAACCTGGCACTATTTAATGGGATCAATTTACAGACAAAAATAAGCAGTCTCCTACAAAGTGAGGATAATTTGTAAGTTACATCAGTAATAACACAGTCACAGTGTTGTTTCCCAATCATTAATATCATACTATTGTTTTGCATTTAATATTTTTATGTGAAGAAGTTTTAATTAGTCTAGAAAAATCAATCTGTACATTTTTTTCTTTTGAGACGTACCGATAACGTGCATCGTATAGAAAACGTTTCTTCACGTTTTGCCACCGATTCCTCGAACATTGCCCGGTACTAAGACAAAACGTCAACGATCGTGTATTATACAGAATAGCCATTGACCACCTCGAACCCATGCCTATTCTTTTCCGTGGTCTAGTGTGAATTTAGTGGTTCAGACACGACGCTTGTCGCCATTTTCCTCCTATACTATTAACTACAGAGGCCGATACATAATCCCGTGCGAAATGTGTTAAAATATTTCGGTGTTCTTTCAACTTCAAGAAAAACCAACAAGGAAGATTAGGGCGTAACGTTCCGTGCACAACGTGGTCATTAGGATCCAAGCACAAGCTCTGATAGATCAGTCACGGATAGGGAAATTGGCCGTTTTCCATTTTCTATCTCGAACTTCGTCTCAATAGATTGAGAGAAAGCATAGAAATGCTTATTAGAATGCCCAGACAAGGATCTGAAGACCATTTCTCACTATTTTGTGGCTACTATCTATCCACTGCACCACCTTGTTCAGCTTTAACCTTAGAGATCACGATAATGTTTCTGTTCGATTAATAGAGACAGCTATAACGCTCACGTTTTTGGTTCGTTTGATATTATTTCAATCATGATTTCATCATAGCGACGATGGCTACTTAAGTTAATGAAGTTGTCGAAAGGCTAGCAGAGTATTTTTAATTAGAAAGAATAGATAAGCAGTTGTTAGCATCCCACTTAGAATATGAACGGTCATCATTTAGTGCCAGTATGATAGAGGAATTATAGGCAAAGTTTAAACGGACTGTAAATCGCGCTCTGGAGAAATATGTACCGAGAAAATGGATTATGGATGGAAAAAACCCACAGTGGTTTAATAACAAAGTTCGGAAAATGCTGAAGAAGCAAACACTGTTGCACTCTCGTTTCAAAAGAGAACTCACAGATGATCATAGGCAAAAGTTAGCAGAGATTCGCGCGTCTGTAAAAAGATCGATGCGCCAAGCATACTACACTAGCAAAGATCTTGTCGACAACCCAAGAAAATTCTGGTCTTGGGTATGCGGCAACAGAATGTAACAACAGGAATACTGAAGTTATAAATTTTGCATTTAAACAATCGTCCGCATATGAAGATTGTGCTAACATACCGTTATTTGACCATCGCACAGAGTACCGTATGGAGGACACGATAAGAGGCGGTCCTGGAGTTGAGAAACAACTGAAAGAGTTGAAAAGAAATAAGTCGCTAGGTCCGGATAGAATCCCAGTTCGGTTTTACAAAGAGACATCGACCCCGTGCTTAACTTGCATTTATCAAGAATCTCACGCCCAGCGAAAAGTACCAAGTGACTACAAAAACCGCAGGTGACTCCTGTATATAAGTTGGTTAAAAGAACGGACCTGCAAAATTAGAACCAATATCCTTAACATCGGTTTCTTGCAGATTTCCTGAACGTATTCTCAGTTTAAATGCAGTCAGTTACCTTGAGACGGAAAAGCTTTTGTCCGAGAAAGCATCGCTTGTGCCAAACTCAGTTTGTCCTTATCTCAGATGATGTCCTGCGAAACATGGATGAAGGGCAACAGACAGATTCCATATTCCTAGACGTCCTAGACTTTTAAAGAAGATATAACCATATGGAGTAGGTTTCCAGATATGTGAATGGTTGGAAAACTTCTTTAGTAATAGAACCCAGTCCGTTGTCCTCGACAGCGGCTTTTCATCAGAGACAATGGTATCATCAGGAGTGCCTCAGGGAAGTGTGACAGGACCGCTGTTATTTTCTATATACATCAGTGATCTGACGGACAAGGTGAGCAACAATCTGCAGCTGTTTGCTGATGACGTTGTGGTGAACGAGAAGGCGTCATCGTTGAGTGACTGTAGAAGGGTGCAAGATGACTCAGGCAAAATTTCCATTTGGTGCGATGATTGGCAGCTGGCTGCTTGACACAGTTACGTCGATTAAATATTTAGGCGTAATGCAAGGCAATATGAATTGAAAGAGCGTGTAAGAATTGTAGTGGGAAAGGCAAATGGTCGACCTCGATTTATTGGGAAAATTTTAGGCAAGTGTCATTCATCTTGTAAGACGTGTATATTTCTATTGTCTATTGTCAAACCACAATTTATGAAAGATGTTTATATTTCATTAATAGGATTAAGTAGGAATAATTAATATTTGTCGTGTTGGAAATACTTGTGGTAGCAGGGAATGTCTGCACCAAAGTATTGTTGGCAGGAGAGACCGCACATTGATATAATTTTAAAAAGGGCGGGAGAGACCGCGTATGGATACATTTTAAGAAAAGAGCGGGAAAGACCGCGCATTGATACATTTTGTAATTGTAGCAGGGATTGTCTGCACCAGAAAAAATTGTTGGCGGGAGAGACCGCACTTTAGCGTTCGTAGGAAGTCAGTAGTAAGCGAGATGTGAAGCGAGTCGGTAGCAGGTCTGAAGCGAGAGGTTGAGAGGAGCGGCGTGCCTGCCAGCCACCAACTATGGTTTACAAGAGATTATAAACGGATGTACAGAGACATCAGCTAACTATTATCATCAGAGGAACTAATATTATTGAATTATTTTTTTGAGGAACTCAGGACTACTGAAGGTATGTATGCGTAATTCTAGTTGTGAGATTATTGTAAAAAGTAAGTCCCATTTGAACGTTTGTAAAATCATTTCATTCAGAATATAATTAATTTTTGCCACAAATATTGCATTACTGATTATAATCCATCCCAAAAACCATCAAATTTGCAAAATTTTATTGTTGTCAAGAAAAAGTCTAACTATGAATTACGTAACTTCAGTCAAATTAATTAAAGAATAACGTCAGCTTTGCTATTAAAGAATAACATCAGCTTTGGTAATAAATACAGCCACTTATTATGACAGCCCACCAGCAGCTAATAGAGTATAGTAAAACAGTGTAAGTATATTCATGACTTTGTTCGATGTAGCAGTCAGATGGCGATCCAGTGACAGAGAAAAGGTAAGGAACAGTTTTGGGTTATTGCAGGTAACGACTGAGGGCTACGACGACGACACATAAATCCTAAGGGAAGGTTTCATGGGTTATTGTAGAAGGGAAGGCTGCGTAACAAAAGAGATATAGAGGATTTTGCAAAAACAGACATAATGTCTTATGGGATAACAGCAATCAGTGATTTTATAATGTTACTTAAAATCCGTCTTGATTGCAATTTTTTTTAATTATTCATATGAGCGGTTTCGGTTCATTCAGAACCATCTTCAGATCTGATATTTCAGTTACTAACCGGTCATATGAATAATAATAAAAAATTGCAATCAAGACGGATTTTAAGTAAGATATAGAGGAGACCGAAAGGTTTCAATCTATAACGGTGACCGCGTATAGTACACTAGTGCGATACGTTTTGGAGTACTTTTGGAGTGTTTGTGATACACACCAGGTCGGACTGAAGGAAGACATCAAAGCAGTTCAGAGGAGGACTACTAGATTTGTTACGGTAGGTCAGAACAACATCCAAGTATTACGGAGATGCTTCGGCAACTCAAATTGGAATCTCCAGAGGAACGCTACTGATAAGATTTGGAGAACCGGAATTTGAAGCTGATTGCATGTTTGCTAGTGGAACAGGAAAGAAATGACTAGTAGCGGTAATTGGTAGACTCCGACATGCACCGTACGGTGGCTTGTGGAGTAACTATGTAAGTGTAGATGTAGATCGTATCCCGCAACTTATTTAATCGTTGGCCAATGGAGTTGTCACTCAAATGTAGTTTGCGCTCACTGCCTCATTGTAAAGGAGACTTCTGTCTGGGTCCAGCTTCTCCTACATCATTCAGTCCTGGTACTTTAATATCGTTTGAACATTATTTCTTCAGTAACAAATAAGACGCTGCTCAAAATTTTATTTCTTTCTTGTGAATCTGACGTGGCCACTGAAATGATTTACGCTTAGCTCAAGGTCACATCTCATAAAGTTATTAGTACAATTTGTCATAGCTACTGTTTCGTTTCCACTTCGTTATTATGGGACAGAACATAGGAAGATGAATTTGCAACTAATCTAGTTTAAGTATATTTTTTCTGCTGAAACTAGCTAACTTTCCATCTTAATTTCCCCATGCCTGTTACATTCAGCTTGCGCTAGCCTTCCTGGTTATCTCATACGTACAGAAGAGCTTGATTACCGCACGACTAAAAGCCGTGCACAGTCGCACGTCCTGTGGTTTCCTACTAAAACTAGAGAATGCGTTGCATGACTCCACTACAAGTATCACGCGGCACTATGTTTCCCACCTTTGTCATTAAACTTCTAAATGATAATTTTGAAAGCAAACACTAGTCAATCGAACTACGGTTCGATTCAGCAATTTTTTTCCGCTCAAATACCATTACTTTCACTCATATAGAGCTTTAATGAGAACCTGTCTGTCACATAATGAAGATTTCACATTTTCTTCGCTTCTGAATCGACTGTAGTGCTCGCTGCACTGACTCGTTTTTATTACTACTCTTATACGTCAGTTTGATTTTAGATATAGTACTGCTGATCCCCATCCGAAGATTCGTTCGAATATAGCACGGTCCTATTGAGGTGGTATACCCTTGCCGTTCTCCAACATCTGGAATGTCTCACCCAGCCAGCTCCAGAAGCCCTACAGTTTAATATGGATTCCAATCTACGTTGCAACTTAGCATATCTCACTTTCAAAAATCACTTACGCATGCAGGAGAAGCGATAAGTGAGTGAAAGTATTATAAGAGCTCTTGCGGTTCGCCGGCCGCGGTGGCCGAGTGGTTCTAGTCGCTTCAGTCCGGAACCACGCTACTGCTACGGTCGTAGCTTCGAATCCTGCCTCGGGAATGGATGTGTGTGATGTCCTTAGGTTAGTTAGGTTTAAGTAGTTCTAAGTCTAGGGACTGATGACCTCAGATGTTAAGTCCCATAGTGCTCAGAGCCATTTGAACCATTTTTTTGTTGCGGTTCGAACTCTAGACCTTTCGATTGACAGTCTCCCACTGATCCATTGAGCCGTACAGTCCCTGCATAGAAGTCATGCTTCTGCTAATACAACACTTTTTTCACTGATACCTTCCAGATAACCCCAGGTCTTCAACATGGGAGATTTGTTTCGAAATTCATCTTCCTCGATGGTTATTCGTGCTGTAGTAAACCAGTAAGACGAACTTAATCACTGCAAATGACGAAGTACAAAAATAATCAAGCTAAAAATTCCGAAACTACATAATTTTGAATCCTACGAAATAAAATTAAAATCGAGTGTAAAACCTTCTTCAAAACACGCTTTGAAATCTGTACATGGGCGAATTTAAACTTGTTCTATCAGTCATGACTATACTATAAACATGTGTGTATATTCTGCAGTCTACCTACGAGTATCATACAAAAGTAAAGCTATTTGTACGTAGTATATATTACAGAATACATAACAAAAAATTGTACATGATCTGAAGATCCTAAATCACTTTAGATTTGAAAGTGATCATACAGCCATAGGACGCACTGTAAAAATAGTTGCAAATCTATAAAGAGACCAAATCATCAGGCAGGACGTCATAAACTCAGATTACGAGAATTTGTTTAATATAAAAATAATACCAGATTAAATTAAGTAACGGATTCAACATTTTAGCAAGTGAAAGTTAAACGAGTAACGTAGAAATAACAAATTATTTAACGAAGGTATTATGTAGACAATAAAAGATGTTACAAGTATAAAGAGAGCACAAGACAATAAAACTTCAGATAGAATGAAACGTTTGTTCAAGAGAATACGAAACTTTCTAGTGAAGGATAACTGAAACATGATACAAAATTCTGAACGAAACAAAACTATTCAGAAATCGCTTTGACAGGCTGTGAGAATATAAAAGGAAAAATGGTGAGCAATATAACAGAAAATAATAAAAGTATCAAGAAAATAAAACAGCAACTTACGTTGGGTGGGTACCACATTCTGTCATTTAGGACAGCAGATGATAAAGTAACTAACGACGGAGAGAATATTTTGCAAGCTTTTAATGATTTCATCAGGTGCTTGTACAGTTTGGAAGGTGAATCAGGAACACAGACACTAACTAAAGCAATGAATTTCTGGAAATTGTGCCAAGTGAGACATATAAAGCTATTAAGAGTTATGAATTGAGGGATGGCTTCGGATGTTTTGGCGTTTCAGTACAATGATTACAACAGAAAGAAAAGTAATCTGGAAAAGTGTTTGCGACGCAGACTACGCCATAAAATTGCAAGCATGCTGTCATTATTTTCCATCACAAGAACGGAGACAGAACAGTCATAAAAACTCCAGTTCAACTACGCTCCTATCCGTAATAGACAAGACATTCACTAAAACAATAACCACCCGCGTAGAAAAACATCATTATTTTAGTTAGGCTAACGAACAAGGTGGCTTGAGATGTAAATACAGCATAGTGGACCATTTGCAGCCCGTAAACGAAATTATGTGACGGAATAATGAATATGAATTTTATGAGGTTATAGATTCAGTTTCGACGACGTCTATATTAAAGTACTTAAAAAGCAAGGTATTGGTTAAACTCATTTCATTATATTGAAGAATATATGATTACACTTAAACATGGCCGCTTCCATTAGATTTATTTCATCAGTTCGTTTTATAAATTAAAACGACTTTTCCTTACTACGATTTATATTTATTCATTTTCCAGACACCTTTCATCTTTATCATTAGGGCATCTTAGTGGATTTAATCACACAAAAAATAAAGATTAAATCCACTAAAGATGTCTTAATGCAATAGGAGAAACGCGACTGAACCATAAATAAATATAGATTGCAGCAACAAAAAGACATTTTAATTTTCAACAATTTTATTTACTGTCTGCAGAAAATGGTCACACAAACAAAGTTGTTTATTCAGCAGAATAGTGAGAAGTTGAGAATCGAGAGAGCTGTAAAGTAAGGAGTCTCCATACCACCAAAACGATTCTCAGGGTTCCTAAGAAAACTAAAGATGGAATATACGTGAGAAGACTATACCTTCGTTTTGCTGATGACTTTGTAATGTCAGCGTTCAGTCTATATATACTTCAACAAAGAATTGAAGCACTTAATAGAGTAATTATTGAATGAAGTCATTCCGCATGTGGCTGTTAAAATTTTTATTTATAGCGACTGAAATTTCGGTACTTTGTTATTGTCAAGCATTTTGAAAGTAAACCTTCACCACCTACGCCCGAGTTAAAAAACAGACCTTTTAAACTGAAAAATGTACGGGTACTTCTGCAGGATGTTAAACTCACTCTAGAATGAAAGTTGTGATTGCTTCAACGTAGTTCCCAGAAGTATGAAATTAAATCCGTGTGGTGGTATAATTCTACCCATTCCACACATCAAGTACTGTTTAAAGCGAATATAGAAAAGTCACTTCAGTTTCACCTTACGACGTGTGAGTTACGATTAGATGCACATGTACCTATGTATGTAGATATTACCTACTTTTGATTTAAATTCATGATTTTACTGGTTTATTCCTTTTTCCATTACTGTCTAAACATAATCACATTCGTCCATTCTGAATACAAATTTCAGAAACCATATGGTATTATCTCCATGTTGATCATTCACCGTGAACTGTGCAAGTGGAAATTTTTAGATATAAAAATAAAATGCAGAGTTCACGTTGAATAATCAATAGGAGATAAAGCACCACGGCATTCTGTCCAATTCTGATTGTTTTTTACAATTAAATATTAGTACGTAATAAAATTCAGTAATATTCTCACTTGTAAAGAGAGCGACTCAGAACTCCTCGTCATGAGAACATGACGTGACAACGTCCACATACGTAGTATCCGTACCGCCAGCCTGTTAGTCCGTCTTTGTCGCTTGCGTGGGCCGCTTCTGCTCTTCCCAACACCAGGTTGCTCTGCCGTCACACCGATAAGAAAGTGCCTCCTTATAATATTCCACACAGTAATTTGCGCTGTGCCCCGATTTATCATGTTAACAGCGACAATTTTTAATTGCCAATCCGACCTTCGAAAAAAATTAAGCCTCCTCTCACTGTAAAATATCTTTCTTCTTTTACATGCAGGCAAATTTTAAAGCGTGGCTCTAGAACTACATGATCCACCCACCAGTAATTTTTACGAAAATAATGGGTCACGTCTGTGTCAGCCATCGTTCGCCACTGCAATGTAGACTATATTCACTGAAAAATATATCCTGACTAGGAGCGACGGGTACGCCTTTGGTCTTTTAAGACTGTGAGTATATTTTAGACAACGCTTTTAGAAATATGTTTGGTTTCAGAGTGCTGGGAATTACGTTCCAACACGTCACAACTGTGCTTTAACATGCCACGTAAGTAACCTTATGGTTTAAGTATTAAAGGTCTGTTTTCTTTTTTTGTTTTTTTTTCAGCTCTAGCATATTTTACATCTACATCTACATCTACATGATTACTCTGCAATTCACATTTAAGTGCTTGGCAGAGGGTTCATCAAACCACAATCATACTATCTCTCTACCATTCCACTCCCGAACAGCGCGCGGGAAAAACGAACCTTTCTGTTCGAGCTCTGATTTCACTTATTTTATTTTGATGATAATTCCTACCTATGTAGGCTGGGCTCAACAAAATATTTTCACATCCGGAAGAGAAAGTTGGTGACTGAAATTTCGTAAATAGATCTCGCCGCGACGAAAAACGTCTTTGCTTTAATGACTTCCATCCCAACTCGCGTATCATACTGCCACACTCTCTCCCCTATTACGTGATAATACAAAACGAGCTGCCCTTTTTTGCACCCTTTCGATGTCCTCCGTCAATCCCACCTGGTAAGGATCCCACACCGCGCAGCAATATTCTAACAGAGGACGAGTGTAGTGGAAGCTGTCTCTTTAGTGGACTTGTTGCATCTTCTAGGTGTCCTGCCAATGAAACGCAACCTTTGGCTCGCCTTCCCCACAATATTATCTATGTGGTCTTTCCAACTGAAGTTGTTCTTTATTTTAACGCCCAGGTACTTAGTTGAATTGACAGCCTTGAGAATTGTACTATTTATCGAGTAATCGAATTCCAACGGATTTCTTTTGGAACTCATGTGGATCACCTCACACTTTTCGTTATTTAGCGTCAACTGCCACCTGCCACACCATACAGCAATCTTTTCTAAATCGCTTTGCAACTGATACTGGTCTTCGGATGGCCTTACTAGACGGTAAATTACAGCATCATCTGCGAACAACCTAAGAGAACTGCTGAGATTGTCACCCAGGTCATTTATATTGATCAGGAACAGCAGAGGTCCCAGGACGCTTCCCTGGGGAACACCTGATATCACTTCAGTTTTACTCGATGATTTGCCGTCTATTACTACGAACTGCGACCTTCCTGACAGGAAATCACGAATCCAGTCGCACAACTGAGACGATACCCCATAGGCCCGCGACTTGATTAGAAGTCGCTTGTGAGGAACGGTGTCAAAAGCTTTCCGAAAATCTAGAAATACGGAATCAACTTGAGATCCCCTGTTGATAGCGGCCATTACTTCGTGCGAATAAAGAGCTAACTGCGTTGCACAAGAACGATGTTTTCTGAAACCATGCTGATTACGTATCAATAGATCGTTCCCTTCGAGGTGATTCATAATGTTTGAATACAGTATACGCTCCAAAACCCTACTGCAAACCGACGTCAATGATATAGGTCTGTAGTTCGATGGATTACTCCTACTACCCTTCTTAAACACTGGTGCGACCTGCGCAATTTTCCAATCTGTAGGTACAGATCTATCGGTGAGCGAGCGGTTGTATATGATTGCTAGGTAGGGAGCTATTGTATCAGCGTAATCTGAAAGGAACCTAATCGGTATACAATCTGGACCTGAAGACTTGCCCATATCAAGCGATTTGAGTTGCTTCGCAACCCCTAAGGTATATACTTCTAAGATACTCATGCTAGCAGCTGTTCGTGTTTCAAATTCTGCAATATTGCATTCGTCTTCCCTGGTGAAGGAATTTCGGAAAACTGCGTTCAATAACTTCGCTTTAGCGGCACAGTCGTCGGTAACAGTACCGTCGGCACTGCGCAGCGAAGGTATTGACTGCGTCTTGCCGCTAGTGTATTTTACAAACGACCAAAATTTCTTTGGATTTTCTACCAAATTTCGAGACAATTTTTCGTTGTGGAACCTATTAAAGGCATCTCGCATTGAAGTCCGTGCCAAATTTCGCGCGTCTGTAAATTTTAGCCAATCTTCGGGATTTCGCGTTCTTCTGAACTTCGCATGCTTTTTCCGTTGCGTCTGCAACAGCGTTCGGACCTGTTTTGTGTACCACGTGGGATCAGTTCCATCTCTTACCAATTTATGAGGTATGAATCTCTCAATTGCTGTTGCTACTATATCTTTGAATTTGAGCCACATCTCGTCTACATTAGCATAGTCAGTTCGGGAGGAATGGAGATTGTCTCTTAGGAAGGCTTCTAGTGACACTTTATCCGCTTTTTTAAATAAAATTATTTTGCGTTTGTTTCTGGTGGATTTGGAAGAAACGGTATTGAGCCTATCTACAACGACCTTGTGATCACTAATCCCTGTATCACTCATGATGCTCTCCATTAGCTCTGGATTGTTTGAGGCTAAGAGGTCAAGTGTGTTTTCGCAACCATTTATTTGGTAACTGTCTGTTTTTAGGAAGCTTGACAATGACCAAGTGTCGAAATAGCAATCTCAGTAAATATTTTAACAGCTAAATAACTATACTAATTATATCATTCAATAATTATACTAAGGCCGTGGATCTAGTTCTCACCACAATTATTTAATATAGTAAGTTTGAAAGTATGCCTGGTAATCAATTGAATATGCCTAATGTAAAACGAAGCATTTATATGGAAAAGAGCTTGGTACATATTAACAATGATTTAATGGAACCAGATGGCGGCTTTTTGTATTTAAGACCGTTGAAGAAAATTGCTCGATGAACAGAAAAAGAAAGTTACAGAAGCGTAAAAATAGTATGGAGTGCTTCTCAGAAACTAAACAGGTTTTTTTTTTTAAACTAGCTTCCGAAATATATGAAGCGGAAAATTTATAGTTAGTGTGTGTTACTAGTGAGACATGGGCATTTAAAAACTGAGGATCTCTGAAGGAGTAGTGGAATTATGCATGTTGGGATCACTTTCAGAGTCAAGTAAACGAACAGAGAGGATCAGGGAAACGTAACTGTTACCGAAACGAAAATGAATTGAAGCTGGGCGGGACATGTAGCCAGGTGAATGAGTAGCAGGTGGCTGAAGGGAGTGCTTTGCTGGATCCCAAGACACGAAGAAAGATAAAAACCTCGACCTGGCAGAGGATGGATAGATTATGGGTCATGGGTGGATTACGTTGAAAATGCACGAAAAGCTAATAATGTTTCGTTGGTGACTGTTTTAGTGAATATCTTGTGTACTACGGTTAGCAGCTACATAGGACCGGAGTTTTTATTTCTTTTCTGTCTCCTTTCCTGTGATGGAGAATTATTATAGAATTCTTCCAGTTTTGGGGCGTTTTCTACTACATAAACGCTTTTCCAAATTACTTTTTGTATTACTTTTCTTTCAGTTTTAATCATTTTTATCAAGCCTTTCCTCTCTTCATACGTCTTTGTATCATTTCCGGGAAGTTAACTTTTCGTTAGTATCTGTGTTTCTGATTCATCTCCCGAGCTATAGAAACATTTTAAGACATCATTGAAAGTTTGAAAAAATACTCTCTCTGTCATTAGTTCCTGTATCATCTGCTGTTTTAGCTACTGAGATGTGATATGCATATTTAAAATGAAGTTTTTAAATTACATTTAATATGTATGTGATTACTGCCGCAACACAGCCAATTTTCACATAAAAAAGATTTATAGCCATCTATTAGTTACAGAATTGAGCACGATATGGGTTATGTAAGTGACGAAGCTGTTTCAAAACGAGTAACCACTACGAGAAAATTCTGCCTTTATCATATAGCTTTGGTTCATTATTTGGTTTTGCATTATATGAAAACTGTTTTTTGCTATTTTTTAAAGCTTCTGCCATGATCGATACTTTGTAAAAAGCAGAATATCGTGTAATATAGACGAAACGCAAACTGTATGCCTGATGGTCTAATTAGAGGATTATCTAAAGTAGTTTGGATACTTTTAATGCGTGAAATTCGACTCGCGCTGCAATAATAAAAGTTCCTGAATATTAAAGCTGTGCATCATAGTCTAATGGTTAGAAATTTAATTATTTTCAGACTTAGATACTGTAGTGTGACTCACACAAGCTGACTCCTTGCTGTCAGTGTCCGAGAGCATATGGAGTGCTCGAATTACTTCCAAATGATGTTTAGTCTTCTGTAATTATACTCGAACATTGAGAAAGAAAACTGTGACGACTACCGAGCTTGCTACACGCAAGACACTTGTGAAAGGCGGGTTGCAGATTTTAAAGCGGCAGGCGCTCCCACGACTGATGGTCGCTGCTCCGTCAGCTGTTAGCGTTCTACGACTAGTTTATCAGTATCGAACGGACTTATCAAGATAAAATATTGTTGTAAATCACAGTGTAAGTTTAAAAGTTACTTTCATAAGAGTATAAATGGAGCTAAGTGTGATTAAAAACATAATGATATTCTGTGTTTCAGTAGCTGTAAATACATTATTATTAAAATACTAATGATGCCTTCAACGTAGTACTTTTCTTAGGTTAAACGTCAACAAGTAATTATGTCCAGAGATAAGTAATCGAAAGAAATGATATGAGTAATTAGGAGACAGTTTATCGATTGTCTGCCACTTAATGGTGATTTTTAGTGAGGTATTGTAGTCATACTTGGCGAGAAACTTTAAAATAATGGTTTCACGAAAAAGACAAATATCAGATGTATTTTGGTAATCACCTTTTCGTGCAAGCAAATGGTTTTAAAGTATATGTTGAAGTAATTTTCACTGCCCATGTCAAACAGTGATACAAAAATTCCAAGCTGCGATTATCGCCAAACAGACGCCACTAAAATGTGTATTTTTGTGTTTTCGTTGCAAGTATTTCCTTTGATTTTCTTGACATTCTGACAGTTTCCAACCATCACTAGCTAGAAGAGTACAAATTTAATCCTTACATTTGTTTCATACACATTGCTTTCAAAAACCTATTTACTTTGACTTTTTAAAAATAATAAGATAACTGCACATTCTTCTAAGACGACGAACGGAATTTCCGCTCCGGTTAGCTGATTTCAAAAGGTAGACATAAATTACTGGAAAGCTTCCACGTCGTCACACTTCTCAGTTGACTATATTTGTATCATTGTCTCAGTTTAAGGAGCAACATACAGTTACAATAAAAGTGATTTCTATTTCACACTGACTCTCTAGAATTCTGATCCGTACACAATAGAAATATAAGCTGGATCCACAGAGATCGATCGATTATTTAACTTCATGAAGCCTTTCAGCCACTAACATCCTTATTGCGATAGACTTTTCGCATTCCTTTATGGTTCATTTAAGCGTAACACGAAGTGTCAGTTCAGGACTCGTGTGTCTTTGTTGCGGAAGCTGACAAGCCAATGTGATATGTAATTGTACAAGGTGGACGTTTATAAGCCAAGCAGTTCAAGGCCATTTTTTTAAGTCAAAAACAACACAATGATGGTTCGACGTCGGCCCCTTTGAAGGGAATGAAGTTAGTCCACCGTTTTATAGCAGAGTTCGTATGGAATCTAACGTGCGCTTCTGGAAGGACCGAAAGAACACCTATCTATGGCTGTTCTGCGCACTACACACGTATCTGTGTTACAGCAGAACGACTTGTACGAACCGAACTGTCACAGCACCACACACTCATTTCATGAAAACTGACCACTCTGATCGTTCGAAACCCCTCACATGCTGCCATAGTGTTCTTTGCGGTCGGCGCTGCATAATGACCCTTACTGTCACGTCACATCATTCTCATACATTTGTAAGCGCGCTACTGTTACTGAATATTAGTTGTTTAGTTTATGTAATGCTATGAATTTAACTTACGAGAAAGACAATGAGCACAATGAAATGGACTAACCGATTCTGACATATTGGCTGAAACTATTTGGTCACTATTTGAACGTTCTAAAGTGAATGAAAACAAAATCACATTTTAATAGAAAAATTAGTTTACAGCCAATAGTTTTTCGTAATTATATCATGCAAGAAGGGGTAAGTTACATGAACAAACACGAACTGCTCTCAACAGTAAGAAGTCAGAGAGCCTACAGTTGTTTTTGTGGAAGTTACGAACGTTTTAATGGTTTTCTTTGACATATCCGTTACAGACATTCATTCTTCTAAGAAAAATAGTAGTAAGATATTCGTGGCAGATCAGTGGAGCTGCTTTGTCGTGCTCTTACTTTCACTTTCGTTTCCATTTTTATATTGACTGAGCTAAATTATTAAAATAATTCTTCGTACATTCCAATCTTTCGTTATCTAATGATAATAATCTTTGTCATGACTGTAAGAGCATGGAATCCTACATAACGGCAAATGAAATAAAGCAATTCTAACAGAATAGTCTGATTCTATTGAATTACAAAGAAAGTCCATATTTAAGGAACCCACATTTTATGTCGAATAAACAGTGAGATAATAAATCCTTATAGTGGTAGGTTGTGTATAAAAGGATTGGTTGTGTATTATTGTTTCGTTCTGAAATTTACGAGTACCTAACACTGTCTCAAATAAGTGTGCTTTGAGGCTATATACAAACGGCCAACTACCACCACATCGCACAATTGACTTCATAACCTATAATAACTATTCATACACTGATCAGCCAAAACATCATGACCATCGACCTACTATCGATGTAAACCCGTTCAGGCGATACAGCGACACTAGGCGGGGAATGACCGTTAAACAGACATGCCCACGGTGCATGTAGTATCAGCGAGCGTGCTGCCCGTGTGTAGAATGATGAAGGCGCACCAACTATCTGACTTTCGTAGAGGGCAGATTATGATGGCCCGGAGGCTCGGCACGAGTATTTCGAAAACTGCACGACTTGTCGGGTGTTCGAATAGTGCTGTGACGAGTGTTTTCACACGTGGCGAAACCAAGGTGATACGATGCCCAGACGTCGTGGCGGTTGGGCAACCACCCCTCATTACAGATGTCGGGCGTCGTAGGCTGGGCAGACTGCTAAAACAGGACAGGCATAAAACTGGTGGAACTAACATCAGACTTTAATGCTGGGTAGAGTACAAGTGTGCCTTATCACACAGCACACCGAACGCTCCTAACGATGGGCCACCGCAGCCGACGACTCATGTACGTGCCAATGTTAACACCACGGCATCGGCAATTACGACTGAAATGGGCACGTGACCTTCAGCACTGGACGGCGGAGCAGCGGCAGAACGTTGCATTGTCTGATGAGTCCCGGTACCCCCTTCATCATGCCGATGGGAGGGCGCGAATTCGTCGTCTTCCAGGACAACTGTTCCTTGACACCTGTACTGCGGGACGGACACAAGCTGACGGAGGCTCCATTATACGAGGGCTATCCACAAAGTACATTATGTTTTGGAATTAAAAATAAATAAAGTATTGGAATTTTTTTTAATTATATACAGATGAAAGCCACACTTAAATACTACTTTTCTACATAGTTGCCATTTAAATTAACGCACTTATCGTAGCGATGGACGAGCTTGGAAATTCCTTCGTCGTAAAATTCGGCCGCCTGCGCCTTCAACCACGTGGTTACCTCTTTTGGGACAGAAAAGGTGTGATTCTTGTGTATTTCCTGGAAAGAGGCACTACAATAAACTCTCAAAGGTATTGCCAAACTCTGCACAACCTCAGAAGAGCAATACAAAACAAGCGCAGGGGAAAGTTGGGCTCAAAGATCTTGCTGATTCACGACAACGCCCGGGCCCACACGACAATGCCACTCGTGAAGTTCTCGAAACTTTTAAGTGGGAGTTGTTTCCTCATCCGCCGTACAGTCCCGACCTGGCACCGAGCGACTTCCACTTATCCCCAGCAATGAAGAAGTGGTTGGCTATGCAGCTTTTTGATGACGACGCACAGCTTCAAGAAGAGATAACCACGTGGTTGAAGGCGCAGGCAGCCGAATTTTACGGCGAAGGAATTTCCAAGCTCGTCCATCGCTACGATAAGTGCCTTAATTTAAATGGTAACTATGTAGAAAAGTAGTATTTAAGTGTGGCTTTCATCTGTATATAACAAAAAAATTTCCAATCCTTTATTTATTTTTAATTCCAAAACGTAATGTACTTTGTGGATAGCCCTCGTACTTAGGGGAACATTCACATGGACATCCATGGGTCTATTGGAGCTCCCGCAAGGCACCATGACGGCCAAGGAGTATCGTACACTGGTCGCAGGCCACGTACACCCTTCCACGACGGTCATGTTTCACGACGGCAGCAGCATAGCATTTTTCAGCCAGATAACGCGCCATGTGACAAGGCCAGCAGTGTGATGGAGTGGTTGGGAGAACACACTGGCTAGTTACAATTGATGTGCTGACTCCTCAACTCACCAGATCTGAATCCGATCGAACATATCTGGGATGTGATTGAACGTGCCGTCAGAGATCACCGCCCCCCTCCACCGAATTTGTGGGAATTAGCCGACTTGTGTGGGCAGATGTGGTACCAACTACCTCCAGCGACCTACCAAAGCATCATTGCTTCCATGTCAAGACGCGTTGCCGCTGTTATCCGTGCCAAAGGTTGACATACCGGTTGTTATGTAGGTGGTCATAATGTTCTGGCTCATTTTTCGTGGCAATAATTTAGCAGAAGAATGTAATGTGAAGTAACCGTTCGTAGTAGCTAGATAACTCCCATGCTTTGTTTTCCTTTAGTGTGATATAAGTTCCCTTATAAAATGCATCCGTTACATGATTGTAGTTTAAAACATTCAGCCATTTTTGTGGGTGTATGAACTATTAAGATCCTGAGAGTAAGAATTCGAGTAATGTCTGAGCCTTTACATAGAATTGCTTTCATCGTGGTTCATTTCAAAAATCCTATTGTTCACTCCACTTTCCTAAAACATATATGTGGAGTGCAGATAGGTTTATGATTGTTTTGTGTACAACGATGATTTTAGCGAAAAATGGCAACAACAATGTGCTAAAATGCTTCTGAAACCTTGGCATTGTATTTTATTGTTGTCAGATTTCGAATGTCTGTATAAATTTTGACTTGACGTTAGTTACTGCACATTATCAGCACTTCAAATGTCTGATTGAAAAAAGTGCAAAGATTTTTCAGATTGTTCGACTAATGTGCTTATCGGCATGTTTTTTACAGGGCAGTTGGTAACTGCAGATATTTTTCCTGTTTCCTCAGATCCGTTTTACACTGTATTTTTTATTTTTTATTGTTAGGAACCTCAAACAGAACACGAAAAAATTATTGAAAAATAGAAAAGAAAGCTGTTTTCGCCTAGGAACATTCGTCGAAAATGGAAGGAGAGAAATGCGGTACTTCTTTTCTGCGAGTGACATATTGCGCCATCATCTCATATGCGATGAGGAACATAAAGCCGATTACAAAAATCTGTAGAAATAGATCAAAAACACAGAAATTATCACTTGGCATGCAAAGGCTATTTTAGCTATTTTATAATTTTACATAATTAATACCTCCATTTAGGATTTGGGAAGATGTAAATGTATTTATGTTATATAAATGCATTTATGTTAAACTGTTGCGAGTAATTTTCAGCAGCTAATTACTTAGAAGGTAATAGACACAAAAGTAGATATTAAATTGTCACTCACAGACAGAATCACTTTGTGTCACATCGCCAAACAAGTAAAGAACTAACGTCCGATAACGAAGTATACAGTCACTCCTGAGACGAATTTTTTATAAAAAAAAAGAAAATGGAAAAAGAGCGTGGTCTTTAGGAAACTCAAAATTTAACTTCCACCAACAATTTTTATTTCAGAAAACATCATCGTTTTGATTACCATGCACCAAAGAAAGACAACTGACGATCAAATCGACAGCTTAAACGTTCGTTTGAAGTGAATATATTGTGTTAAATCAGACTCTTAGACCGTACAGGCAATATTCGTAAAGAAAAGTTATCGAAACTCTGAACGTACAAATAATATAGAATTGTGCAAAACAGTTAACTCTGATAAATCAGCATGTGAAGCGAGAACGATGAATACAGATTCTGATCGACTTCTGTAGCATGATGCTGGTGCGGGCTGTACTTCAGCGCTATCACTGTTCCCGGTGGCGTTTGACAGTTTCCGGCGATATTTTACCTATTCCGCTTCAAAAAAAAAAAAAAACTTTCCAAAAACATGATGTACTTTAAGTAATAATAGACTTCTAAAAATAACTTACTGTTTATTCATTGGAGGTTAGGCTTATTACTTCAGACAACGAATTCTTCGGTCTCTGAATTTAGACCCATCAAATTGAGATATGGATGATCGGCAGTAATTTTATAATGCTTCCTGAATGATTATATGCGAACCGACCACCTTATCACAGTATTGATTTAGTTTGCAGTCATCGCTACCTTATTTTCATGTTCACTAGCAAGGATTTTCACAACAATATTTAAAGTGCTTTTCAGAATTTCTTATTACTAACTAATTTGAAATTAACTACCCAGCAACTGCATACCGACGTACAATGTTATATTGACGTTCTGTTCCATCTCGATAACACAAGTTCTCTTCCAATCCGTCTAACAGCATTGCACGAGATATGCACTATGTTCAAATTTGTTACAAGGTGTCAAAAATCCGCATTACAATTTATAGATTACAGTATGTTCTTCTGGAGATTTTACAGATTAGTCAAAAAATTCTACATATAAAAAACTGTAAAATGAATTACATTGCAGAAATAAATTCACCTGTTCTGATTGATTGAAAACACAGATCTTGACGAATAGTAATATTAAAACAGTAACAGGGCTGTTTATTGTAAGACATTTACACAGACTTTAAATTCTCGAGCCTCTTTTTAAAACTTGAAGGTTAAGTCCTTGCTGCCTGTTTTAATCGTGTCATAACTAAGCATATTCCTCAGGTTAAGGTATTCAATTCTGAGTGTATAGTACAAGCATAAATAACGGTGATAATGCATGTGTTAGGAAGAACACAGCAGTATCACTTCAGAGATAACTTTCTTACTTACTTTCCTACTCAATTTCCATGAGGCTAGTAGCCTGTTTTCAGATTTTCGAATAGACATACATTGATGACTTTCGTTTGCAAAGTATTATCCGTCCAATTCTGTACCATCGACGACCTTGATGAATGGTGAACAATGTTGCTGATGATCTAGACGGCAATAGTGTGGTGATCAAACCGGTGCTGACACACGGGATGCCTTTATCGAGAACAATTGAGTAGGCTGTCGAGAGTAACGTACATAGTCGACTGAATGATAACCATTGAAGAGTCGTATGCTTCCAATTCTTATCACATCACCGAAGGATTTGCAGTTTCATAAGGAAAACAGGGGAACTGCAATAACGTGAAAGTAATTTTTACAGCTTTGTTACTAGTTTTACGCCGTGCGACTGCTACGGTCGCATGTTCGAATCCTGCCTCGGGCATGGATGTGTGTGATGTCCTTAGGTTAGTTAGGTTTAAGTAGTTCTAAGTTCTAGGGGACTGATGACCACAGCTGTTAAGTCCCATAGTGCTCAGAGCCATTTTGAACTAGTTTTACGGAACACGTATCGTTAGAAATATATTTTAACATTCCCAAACCTTTCCTCACTGACAGACAGGATGAGTTTCTGAAGGCTACACGAATCAATCTCATTACAATCATTTGGCGTTCTAAGTTCGCAATTAAAACGTGTTTTGTTCTTTGCAAAACCTAATGTGAGTACTCTCGTCGCCATAAACGGCTTCAGTCAAAGGACAACATTCTGTGCTTTTTTATTATAATATTACGGGTAATATTTTCTATTGTTATAAGAATATTACACTAGTATTATTTAAAGCTAACCTTTAAGAAATGTGTTTTTATGAAGAACGTGTAGTTTCATACTGTATTAGTCAATGTGTATTATGACGATCCTGTTTTCTTATCCTAACATCTTCGGTAATCGCAGAAATACAGTAAAATATAATTATATCCAAATTTGAAATTATCGGCACAGAAAGTGTACCGGACCGAGACTCGAACTCGGGACCTTTGTCTTTCGTGGGCAAGTGCTCTACCACTGGTAGAAGTAAAGCTGTGAGGAGGGGGCGTGAGTCGTGCTTGGGTAGCTCAGTTGGTAGAGCACTTGCCCGCGAAAGGCAAAGGTCCCGAGTTCGAGTCTCGGTCCGGCACACAGTTTTAATCTGCCAGGAAGTTTCATATCAGCGCACACTCCGCTGCAGACTGAAAATCTCATTCTGAGAACAGAAAGTGTTTCTTTCCATCTCCCTCTGCTTATAGATTTTTTGTATGGAACTGTATTTGAAATTTTTATGTCAATAACAAACAAGAGATGGTCCACATAAATCTCTGGAAGTGCTTATACAATGCCAGTAGACGAAAACTGAACTGCACTGCCAGAAAAAAAGTGAAGCACCTAGAAGACATGGTGGGATGTCTATGTACCATGGCGTGTTGAAAAGTAATGCCTGCGAATTTTTTATGTGAAATTAGAAATTTGTGGTAAGGACTATGGGATAGGTCATCAGTCCCTAGGCTTACGCACTGCTTAATCTAACATAAACTAACTTACGCTAATACACACACCCATGCACGAGGGAGGACTCGAACCTCCGACGGGGGGAGCCGCGCTTTATGTGAAAACTCTTAAAGATTTTTCACTGAAACATCATACAATCTATAACTTAACTCTTCATGTCTACACATTAATTTCTCAACATAGTCACCCTGACGACGAATACATTGCTCCCAACAAGAGACCACTTTATTGATACCGTTACTGTAGAATGTTTGACTTTGTTGATGGAGCCACTTCATCTCTGCTTGTACCACTTCGAAGCAAAGTCCTCGAAGGTGTGCTTTAACTATTGGAAACAGATGAAAATCTGATGGGGCCAAGTCGATACTGTACGGAGGATGACCGATGACAGTGAAGTCAAAGCGTCGGATTGTTGCAGATGTCGCAGCTCTCATGTGTGGTCTGGCATTGTCATGCTGAAGAAGAGGGTGCTCTATGAGTTATACGAACTCTACTAACTCGAAACTCGATTACGGCTAGCTGTTTATCACGTACCGACATAGTTACATCACACACCGTCACGTTACACGTTACAGTTCGGAGCCCCCTCGCGGCAACGGGTTGCAACGTGCGTCAGCCAAGCGGGAAAGTCGACATAGGTATGCATGACATGTAATACCTCAACCAGAATTGACAACAGAATAAAAAATTCAGAGGCGTTACTTATGAGTGAGCTCTTGTAACTTCGTACACGCACACCCCATCGGCGTATATGTAAATGAGTAGAGTTGAAATTCTCTGTGACAGGTTGAAAGGACATCAGGGTGCAGTAGCGCTGTTCGTGTTTAGTGTTGTTACCGAGCCTAGTATACTATGTAAGGGGCATGAACAGCATCAGATGTTGAGTGATCACTGTGAAGGACACGGTCCGGGACAGTGGTCCGGTAGTGGACTGCATGACAAACTCTTTGACTTTCCGACAAATTCCGGTACAGTTTCTTTAAAAAAGGCGCGGTCTATTTTCTTCTCCATGCTTCCCTAATTTGTTCAAGCGCTTCGTCTCTAACAACTTCGTCGTCGACTGGACCTCAGACCGCAATCTTACGCTCCTTTGAAGCTGTTCTCTTCCTTTAGCGTATTCCTCAAAATTTATTACAACTAGAAAATTCATACCAACATATTGCAGAAATGTTCTTGGCATGTTGCTTGTATTATACACTCCTGGAAATTGAAATAAGAACACCGTGAATTCATTGTCCCAGGAAGGGGAAACTTTATTGACACATTCCTGGGGTCAGATACATCACATGATCACACTGACAGAACCACAGGCACATAGACACAGGCAACAGAGCATGCACAATGTCGGCACTAGTACAGTGTATATCCACCTTTCGCAGCAATGCAGGCTGCTATTCTCCCATGGAGACGATCGTAGAGATGCTGGATGTAGTCCTGTGGAACGGCTTGCCATGCCATTTCCACCTGGCGCCTCAGTTGGACCAGCGTTCGTGCTGGACGTGCAGACCGTGTGAGACGACGCTTCATCCAGTCCCAAACATGCTCAATGGGGGACAGATCCGGAGATCTTGCTGGCCAGGGTAGTTGACTTACACCTTCTAGAGCACGTTGGGTGGCACGGGATACATGCGGACGTGCATTGTCCTGTTGGAACAGCAAGTTCCCTTGCCGGTCTAGGAATGGTAGAACGATGGATTCGATGACGGTTTGGATGTACCGTGCACTATTCATTGTCCCCTCGACGATCACCAGTGGTGTACGGCCAGTGTAGGAGATCGCTCCCCACACCATGATGCCGGGTGTTGGCCCTGTGTGCCTCGGTCGTATGCAGTCCTGATTGTGGCGCTCACCTGCACGGCCCCAAACACGCATACGACCATCATTGGCACCAAGGCAGAAGCGACTCTCATCGCTGAAGACGACACGTCTCCATTCGTCCCTCCATTCACGCCTGTCGCGACACCACTGGAGGCGGGCTGCACGATGTTGGGGCGTGAGCGGAAGACGGCCTAACGGTGTGCGGGACCGTAGCCCAGCTTCATGGAGACGGTTGCGAATGGTCCTCGCCGATACCCCAGGAGCAACAGTGTCCCTAATTTGCTGGGAAGTGGCGGTGCGGTCCCCTACGGCACTGCGTAGGATCCTACGGTCTTGGCGTGCATCCGTGCGTCGCTGCGGTCCGGTCCCAGGTCGACGGGCACGTGCACCTTCCGCCGACCACTGGCGACAACATCGATGTACTGTGGAGACCTCACGCCCCACGTGTTGAGCAATTCGGCGGTACGTCCACCCGGCCTCCCGCATGCCCACTATACGCCCTCGCTCAAAGTCCGTCAACTGCACATACGGTTCACGTCCACGCTGTCGCGGCATGCTACCAGTGTTAAAGACTGCGATGGAGCTCCGTATGCCACGGCAAACTGGCTGACACTGACGGCGGCGGTGCACAAATGCTGCGCAGCTAGAGCCATTCGACGGCCAACACCGCGGTTCCTGGTGTGTCCGCTGTGCCGTGCGTGTGATCATTGCTTGTACAGCCCTCTCGCAGTGTCCGGAGCAAGTATGGTGGGTCTGACACACCGGTGTCAATGTGTTCTTTTTTCCATTTCCAGGAGTGTAGATACTATTTCGTATTCAGCCTGTCCATTCATCCGGCAAGCCTTTCATTCAGCTGATGTAGGATGTCGTAGGTCAGTAACTCACTCGTGACAGTCGCCCATTAATCAGTCCAGAAGAATATTGAAATTGAACGTGAGCTGTCGGGATGTCAGGAAACAAAGAATAATAGCAAAAACGACAGTAAACTGTTTGATTTTCTTAATGACGCAAGGTTTTCACTGTTCATCTGATGGAGTGTTCCATTGTGCCTACATCCAACTCTGCAGTCAGAGGTAAAGGGAATTACATCCCATGTGATAATGTTTATGACCTCTATCTCATTGAATCTGGTGAAAACGTAGGGAACAGAAACAGTGATACGGTACCCCTGACATCTTGTAATCAATAATGATTACCAAAGTACAGAGGATTACTACATCATTCGTAAGAGCCTACATTCTCAATAAAATTCTGAGACAGGCCAACGTGTCGCATCTTACTCTAGAGGCAGAAATATTTAATTGTAGAGATAAACATTGAAAGGCATTGCTCACAGAATTCCAGGCGAACAGCTGCCCTTCTGCCTCAAAAATATCATCCCATAAAACGTTAAACATGTCAGTGACCTACCGGTTCCCAACCCTAATATCTCAAAAATGCTAGGAAGGTTCTTACAAACGGAGCAGCACAAAATAAAGCAAGTTTAGTTGAAACACGTTTTTCAACCATAAATGAATCGGGTCATCAGAGTGGCAGAGTCCTATCACAGGCCCTCTACTAAAACCTCAAGACACGAGAAAATTAGAAAAACATATGAAGGTTATCTGTAGAGCACTGTTAGGGTTCAGACTACTTTTGATGTCACAGACACCAAGAAAGAAAAGTAACAGCTAAAATCGAAAACTTCCTTTGCAGATGAAAATCAAGGAAACTCTCTATCGATTCAACTAGCTTTTCACAGAAAAATTTCATGATACAGAAATCAGTAACAGTCAACCACAGCTGCTGTCGAGCTTCATATTTAATATCGTAAAAGGCATGAATCAAGGTGAATTCAATGCCACTGATTTGAGATAATTAGCAAAACTTTTGACTGGAATGCATATGTTTTGCCAGGCTCCAAGTTACCATAGACAGAAGATCGTGAATGTACAAGGAAGAGCTTTCAAGTGGGTTCAGGGGGAAGTTAAATTGAACCACCGCATTTACGGTTGTTATAGCAATATTACAATATTAAACATTTATTGCCTACAAAATGCAACAGTTGGTGTATCCACATTCAGACACCCATCACTGGTGAGAGAGCAAGCTGAAAGTGTCCACCCAGTATACGTTAACCAGGGTGTGGCCTCTAGCCACAGGGGTAAATGACCGTCGCAGTCTGGTCCCTTTAATCCCCAAAACCAACCAACCAACCAACCACGGGTAACGGAGTTGGCGGTGTCAGCAGCAATGTCGTCGCTAGACTGTTGCTCCGTGGAGTTAGCATGCGTCACTGTCTGCACTACCCAAGGTGGCCAGCAGCTTCCCGGAGAAGTACCCATCAACCTGTCGTAGACTGTATACAGGAAGAGCGTCTACCAGCTCTGCTCAAAGTTCTTGAAGGCATCCAGGTGCAATAGGCACCTCTCAGAGAGAAACTGGCACCATTAAAGTCTGCCACGGGAACTAAGGTGAGCAGCAGCAGCGGCAGATGACGAATTGCCCCCAGACCCCATTAGCAAGGCCCCCAGGCCACAGCTTTCCGTCGGTCGTGACTCAGCAGTCAGCACTGCAGCTCACAGTGACCAAGTCATTCCAAACAGGACTTGGTGCTACATGGAAGATGGAAGGTGATTAGACGAGTAGAGGTTCGACTGACATAGGGCTCCCCTCTCGATAGGACGGCTGCCGACTGAATAGAACTGCAGCAGACTGTAAGTAATATTTAAACACGAGGAGCTCGTGTACTCTGGTATGGGGTGGCAATGACATCATTCGCCCAGTGTTTCTCGTTTTACCATCTCTCTTGGTTGCTTCAGGATTCCACAACGTCACCTTTTAGACACTGTTTCGGCCATGTCAGTACACTGCATAGTCACTTTTGTGTCTGACTTAAGCTTTCTTGTGACAGTTTCATCATTATGATATCTCACCATAGTCATGATGTCATTGTGCTACGTTGCTAATCCAGGGTGTCGCAATAGATTCTGCATTTGGTGCTGCACCATCAGCGGTTCATTCTCGCTGGAATTCCATTTGGCTATTGATCTCTGCCTCTGTTGTTCCCGGGAAAGCTCTTTGAAATTTTTCTGGCTGCACCAAATATACTAATCTACTGTGCTAGTCACAAACACCTAATAACAACCTGAAAATGTTTCCAGTTCATAGCAAAAATTGGTCACTGGATTTAAATGTAGTGAAATGTAAATGCACAAAATGTAAGAAAGTAGAATAGTTTGATCACAATATTAAGGAACCACAACTGGACTCAGTCATGTTATAGAAATGTTAGAGAGCATCATCTGCAGGCATATACAGTGTAATCATTCATGGTTGCAGCTGTGGATAAATGAAATCGCAGGTGTCAATTAATTAGTAGGATACTGAGGAGCTGCAGCCTTTCTACAAACGCTTCCAATACCTACGCTGCAATTCTTCCACTCTTTGTCATATGTTTTAGGGAAGGCTAACAGGGACGGAAAGGGTATTGGATAGCTTCTGCTGTATCTCTGACATCCGACAGTCAGATCGATACCCCACAATGTCTGCAAACAACGACTCTTCGGGTGGCAGTAAAAGGCGCCAGTGGCCACCAGCACCCATAGAGCCCCTGCAAGAAAATTTGAATCATACTGTGCTAAATCTCCATTTTTGCACCGTTCCTGGAAGCGTTCTCTGATAGCCGATGTTGGTCAGGTGACCGCTAGCGACAAGCGGAAAATCCGGGCTCGAGCCCCGGTCCGAAATAAATTTTCACTTTCATTCGTAATTGAATGTAGTGTTGATCGTCAGCGCAGTGTCTCAGACACTACTAAAAAAAAAAAAAAGTTCAAATGTATGTGAATTCCTAAGGGAACAAACTGCTTAGAGCATCGGTCCCTACACTTACATACTACTTAAACTAACTTATACTAAGAATAACACACACACACACACCCATGCCGGAGGGAAACTTCCCTTTATTCAGTGTTGTAGGGGACAATTTTCGTCTTCCGATCATCAGACGTTTCTCGGAATTTAGTGCCATATCAGTTACGTGAACCAAGCGGTCTAGGGCACTGCAGTCATGGACTGTGCGGCTGGTCCCGGCGGAGGTTCGAGTCCTCCCTCGGCCATGGGTGTGTGTGTGTTTGTCCTTAGGATGATTTAGGTTAAGTAGTGTGTAAGCTTAGGGACTGATGACCATAGCAGCTAAGTCCCATAATATTTCACACCCACACCCAATTACGTGAAGAGTACAGAAAGTTAACTAAGTTCTACCGGCAATTCAGCTTTTTCGCGAGTCCGTCTGATGTCTTTAGCGATTACAAAGGATTCGTTATCAGCCATTTAGCTCAGTTTTAAATACAAGACCTTAGTTATATCTCATTTCAGAGAAAATACTATCTTGTGTTGCAATAGAAGGTGCTACTAGTTGCTCTCTTGCTACATTTGTAAGAGTCAATATCTGTATTTGCGACAGAACAAGAAACTTATTATTGTTTCGTGTTCCAGTTTTCGTTGTTTACCAGCATGTCCTGCCAAACATTATGATGACCAAAAATATCAGAAAGTTAAAACAGAAAAGCGTAAAGGTTTCGTTTCAGAAGAAATTAAAATGAATAGAAAGCACTGATAGTAGCGAGGAAATGCATCCAGTTGCTAGTGAGCATTGTGTATGAGCTACAGTTGTTGGTGACTGCAGAAGAAAGAGAAAGAACTGATGTTCTTCAAGAACATTTCTCGTCCGTTCTTGTTGATAAAAGATGTATGAAATAGCCGAATTTCCCAAGAACACATGAAATCATTCATGCCTGGTTCTAACTGCAGCGTTGTAGAGGCATGTGCGTTTTGCGTTCCATAGTTATCGCTAAGGAGAAGGTACAATCTAAAACGTATGATGATGTGAAAGCTGAAACTTCCTGGCAGATTAAAACTGTGTGCCGGACAAAGACTCGAACTCGAGACTTTTGCCTTTCGCGGGCAAGTGCTCTACCAACTGAGCTACCCAAGCACGACTCACGCCCCGTCCTCACAGCTTTACATCTGCCAGTACCTCGTCTCCTACTCCTGAAAGATAGTAGATGAATGTTGCCTGGATAGGTGGAAAACGCGCAGCGTGGTACGACATTCACAATTGTTGAGCTTAAAGTTATCAGGAGATGACACTCCATCTTTTCTTTTGGTGAAGATTTGATGAACTGTATAGTGCTGATGAGACGTATATACATTTTAAAACGTTACATATCAGAATATTGGCTCTGAGCACTATGGGACTCAACTGCTGAGGTCATTAGTCCCCTAGAACTTAGAACTAGTTAAACCTAACTAACCTAAGGACTGCACACACATCCATGCCCGAGGCAGGATTCGAACCTGCGACCGGAGCGGTCTCGCGGTTCCAGACTGCAGCGCCAGAACCGCGCGGCCACTTCGGCCGGCATCAGAATATTACTTTTCCGAAGTGGCACAGATGCCATGGGTACCGAAAATAATGAAAGAGGGTTGACTGTAACGACGTGTGCTAATGCTTCAGGCCCTCACAGCTTACCACCTACGGTCACTGGTAAATGTGTCAATCCAAGAAGGCTGGACAAAATTGCTATCGAAAGTCTTCCTTGTTCCTTCAAGAATCGTCGAAGAGCACGGATGACTGCAGATCTCTTTCAGTGATTGGTGTAACGCTGAGTTTGCCGTAAATTTGAAGAATACCTCTCATTTGAGTGGTTGACAAGGAAAATTCCGTACTTCTCAGATAACGGACCATTTGACCCAGAGGGAAATTAGCTGAAAAGTGGGGGGATAATTCAGAATTTTCTCCCATCCAGCGTTGCAAGCCTAATTCAACCCACAGACTATGGAGAGGAAACAAAATTGTTGGAGACTGGTACCTCATGAATTGCTTCTGAACCACATAGACGACACAGCTTCGCAAGAACGTACTCAACCAATAAAAATCAAGCGTGCTATATACCAGGCTGCTGAAGCTTGGAAAGCAGTTCGGGGAAACGGTTTAAAATCATTGTGTAATGATTTTGTGGACTTAGAAATGTAGAAATTGACAGTATCGGATAGCCCTCTTACAAATTTGGAAAACAATGTTCCCGAACTTGATAAAGTTACTTAGAAAGACGCCAAAACTGGGATTCAGGTAGGCGTTGTATGATTCGCACTGAATCACGAAGTGCTGGTAGATATGTCTAAAAATGTTGTTGGTGGCAGAACCATAATGAGAAGCAGACTGTTGACGACAGAATTGCTGCAGAGCAATTACAACGAAAGATTTTACCGCACTTGAAAGTGCCGTGAGATTTAGGAGTGTCAGTATCATTTGTGTACGATAAGTTCCAGAACATACGCAACTTCTCACAGCCTTTATCCATCATACACGAAAATATCACTGAATTCTCTAACCACCAATAATTTTGGTTTTTAACTTCGGAAGTTATTTAACTATTGTTTATAATGTTTCATGTGTTTACATTTATATAACAACTTTTCAGTATGTAATTTAGCGATTGCTCATTATTGCTATTACAGCTATTACATATCAATTCCTTACACAATGAAGAATTCCCTGTTTCATTTACATATGTATGTACATACTGCGTAATTTTTAAAGTTTCAATTTCTCCTAATTTTTGGGCGATTCGAAATTGTTTGGGTTCCGATCACTTGAAATAATCAGGAACCTGCTGCACATGAAAACAGTACATTGGGTAAAACATACTGCCTGACAAAAAAAGGAAACGAAATGAAACTTCACCAGCTGAAAGAGTACGTGACGTTATTTCAGTAATTACAAAAATCGAGTGAAATTTATAAAGAACTCGGTAGTACGATTCCACTTATCAGTATGACGTTGAAATCCCTCTGCCCTGAATGCATCCACTGATTTTGTTGGTAAGG
Organism: Schistocerca serialis cubense; assembly: GCF_023864345.2. Taxonomy (NCBI): domain Eukaryota; kingdom Metazoa; phylum Arthropoda; class Insecta; order Orthoptera; family Acrididae; genus Schistocerca; species Schistocerca serialis. The sequence continues at coordinate 215,188,975 of NC_064640.1, forward strand.
GTACCATAAAGCCGTCGTACCCTCACCTGAGGCAAACTAGCGCAGAATAGATTTAACCGGTCCTTGACATCCTGCATTCTGTCTCTGGGACGGAGTTGACGTCCGAGCTACTGCCACATGTATTCCATCGGGAACATATCTGGAGCTCTTGCTGGCCGCGGAAGCATCTCAACATTTCATAGACGCTTTCTATGTGCGTGTGAGCATTATCCTGTTGAAAAATGGCGTGGAACGGCACAGAATGTTGCAGGGAGCCCAGTGCTTGTTCTGCGAAGGAGCTAAGGTGAAGATAGTACATAATACGGCGATCCTCCCTTGTGATGCTCAGACGTGGTCGATCGGAACGTTGAAAACAAGTACGCCTGGCCTCACGTACCCATGCAGTCCAAAATCGAACCACTGTCACATCCGTATGCCCCTCAAATCTGGATATTGCACGATTCTAACAGCCGGACAACTGGAGGCACGTAATAAGGCCTCTTTCAAATTCTCTCAGGTGCTGATAACGCGGTCTCACACGTGTACGCCGCATCTTCGTGTCCTTCAGTGATCACTCAACATCTGACGCTGTCATGTCACTTAGTTGCCCTAGCACAACACAAAATACGCACAACAGTAGTGCACTCTGGTGGTCGTCCTGTCACAGAGAATTGTAACTTTAATCATTTACAACCCCACCGACGGTTTGTATGTGCACGAGGTAATATTGACATTCGACCCTGTCTACGAGTGCTTTACGTTTACGTCAGGTAGTGTTGATAAAGTTTTTCTAATGTCATCGGTTTTTGCGCAGATAATAATTATAGAATATAGAAATAGAAACTGGTGTATTGCTCTTTTTACAAGAACGTTGTCATTACAAAAAAATGGCTCTGAGCACTATGGGACTAAACATCTGTGTAGAACTTAGAACTACTTAAACCTAACTAACCTAAGGACATCACACACATCCATGCCCGAGGCAGGATTCGAACCTGCGACCGTAGCGGTCACGCGGCTCCAGACTGACGCGCCTAGAGCCGCACGGCCACACCGGCCGGCGTTGTCATTACAAACAGTCGCTTTAGAATAAATACACTGCTTGTAATATTCCGACTTTATGTCCCACGCAAAAATAGAATCAGAAAGAAATGAGAGGCGGAGCAATATATTCCCGACATTCGGCAATTTCTGTTTGTGTAGTTCAGGGGTATCCAGTCTCGAGGCTTCGAAAAACCTTTTTTTGCGTATTTTGACTCCTTATAGACTTAAGAATGTGTGAACAAAAGGATTTTGTTGTGAAATTATTCTTTATTTCTGAAACTCACGTTTCAATGGGAAGCCCACGTACGCCCATTCTAGCCCCTCTTAGCGCTTGGACCATTTGCGGCTCCGATCGATGTCTCTTTCTGTAAAGCTATTGTAACTTTCTAGGTCCAAGATAATATCGATATAGGTGTTCTGCTTGGCCACCACACGTCTCAAGTATATACATTCGACAAAAGTGAGGTGACAAAAGCTGTTATGGCGACACTTCATCACATGAGTTCGACGAATGACAATCCGCAGCACTATTACTCTCCTGAAAGTAAGTGTAAATGGAAGAAAGCTGAGACGTAGGGGACAGTGGACTCTTTCGACCACAAGGTACCAGTCAGGAGTGAAATTATTGAAGATGTTGCTAACGTGTACAAACATCTGACAATGATTTGATTAAGAGATTCTTTGGACTCTATACGCAGAACAACAATGAAGCACTGAATTCATTAATTTAGACTTACGCTTCAAAACACATGTTTTCGTGTGTCAAAGTCGTCTAATTTCCTTAGTCAGGCGTGCGTCATTTTTAACGACGTATTTAAGGATGTCCTGCATAACATGAAAGTCATGGGAGTCGTTATCGGCACCCTGGTTCCTCATTCACCCAAAAAGGGACGAGAAACGCCTCAAGCGTTCGGAAAAGCACTCGTTCCAGAGCTGCGTCCAGACTACAGAGGCTACAGAGCCTCGCGTTGTAGGAAACGAGATCTTCGAGGAATAGGAAAGTTTACTGCATGGCCCAGGATTAGCAGATTAATGGTAAGCTGAAACATTTTAAAGTTATAGACACAAAAATCGAATTCAAAGCTTTGAACGCGTATTTCTTGAGAGAGCTTTTTGTAAACTGGATCGCATGATTAAAGAAAAGCTACCCGGTAAAATTGGATTCCGTTTTGGATTTAATAAACAGACACTTGTAATTTTGATGTGAACTTGTAAAATTAATACATTTTTCAAAATGTATCTTATTTATTTAGATTTCAAGGCAAGAAAATAGGTCTATTTTCACTAGCCTCATGTCCAGATGGCAGCCATTTTGAAATGCAATTCAGGATATTTGATTTTCGAACTTCACGCCATAGATAATTTAATTCTGATAATGTACATACTTCCATTTTGATTGCAGACCTGTCCTTCACCGTCAGTCCTGAGAAACATTTAGTTGAGCAATCCGCGTCGAGGTATTTTGAGCGCCAATTTATGGTAATTAGGCTCATCAGTTCACTGGTGAAAAATTATTTATGTAGTACTTAAATAGGTACTTTTTTGTTGATAAAGATTTGTAACAGAAAATTATTTTTTTTTCAGAAAAAAGTTGAACTTGAGCATAATACACTCCTGGAAATTGAAATAAGAACACCGTGAATTCATTGTCCCAGGAAGGGGAAACTTTATTGACACATTCCTGGGGTCAGATACATCACATGATCACACTGACAGAACCACAGGCACATAGACACAGGCAACAGAGCATGCACAATGTCGGCACTAGTACAGTGTATATCCACCTTTCGCAGCAATGCAGGCTGCTATTCTCCCATGGAGACGATCGTAGAGATGCTGGATGTAGTCCTGTGGAACGGCTTGCCATGCCATTTCCACCTGGCGCCTCAGTTGGACCAGCGTTCGTGCTGGACGTGCAGACCGCGTCAGACGACGCTTCATCCAGTCCCAAACATGCTCAATGGGGGACAGATCCGGAGATCTTGCTGGCCAGGGTAGTTGACTTACACCTTCTAGAGCACGTTGGGTGGCACGGGATACATGCGGACGTGCATTGTCCTGTTGGAACAGCAAGTTCCCTTGCCGGTCTAGGAATGGTAGAACGATGGGTTCGATGACGGTTTGGATGTACCGTGCACTATTCAGTGTCCCCTCGACGATCACCAGTGGTGTACGGCCAGTGTAGGAGATCGCTCCCCACACCATGATGCCGGGTGTTGGCCCTGTGTGCCTCGGTCGTATGCAGTCCTGATTGTGGCGCTCACCTGCACGGCGCCAAACACGCATACGACCATCATTGGCACCAAGGCAGAAGCGACTCTCATCGCTGAAGACGAGACGTCTCCATTCGTCCCTCCATTCACGCCTGTCGCGACACCACTGGAGGCGGGCTGCACGATGTTGGGGCGTGAGCGGAAGACGGCCTAACGGTGTGCGGGACCGTAGCCCAGCTTCATGGAGACGGTTGCGAATGGTCCTCGCCGATACCCCAGGAGCAACAGTGTCCCTAATTTGCTGGGAAGTGGCGGTGCGGTCCCCTACGGCACTGCGTAGGATCCTACGGTCTTGGCGTGCATCCGTGCGTCGCTGCGGTCCGGTCCAGGTCGACGGGCACGTGCACCTTCCGCCGACCACTGGCGACAACATCGATGTACTGTGGAGACCTCACGCCCCACGTGTTGAGCAATTCGGCGGTACGTCCACCCGGCCTCCCGCATGCCCACTATACGCCCTCGCTCAAAGTCCGTCAACTGCACATACGGTTCACGTCCACGCTGTCGCGGCATGCTACCAGTGTTAAAGACTGCGATGGAGCTCCGTATGCCACGGCAAACTGGCTGACACTGACGGCGGCGGTGCACAAATGCTGCGCAGCTAGCGCCATTCGACGGCCAAAACCGCGGTTCCTGGTGTGTCCGCTGTGCCGTGCGTGTGATCATTGCTTGTACAGCCCTCTCGCAGTGTCCGGAGCAAGTATGGTGGGTCTGACACACCGGTGTCAATGTGTTCTTTTTTCCATTTCCAGGAGTGTATATTATAAGGTTCCGAGACCCGCTCAGAAGAGGAACCGTGCTATGTACAAGTAAGCAATGCCAATTCGTCAGTGAAATTATGAAGTGACCTGCGAAAACGTGATCGTTTCGTGAACTGCTGAACAATTGCATTGGACCTGAGGATCCGAATGGTGAACTAAAAGAGATGATACCTGAGACGTCTTCAGTGGCGAAAGCAGCGCCTATTCATCGCCAGCGGTGGCGATATCGCTTAGCTGGTGCGGTAGCGACCCTAGACCCGGCACGCTGGGGTGGGGCAGAGCTTTTAGGAGATTGCCCCACGGCACCTGGCCAGATATTTGTGGCTGCCGCACCTGACTTCAATGCAATCTGCATACCCACAGCCACTCACGTCTCGAGAAATGCTCTCGATCCCTTATGTTCCCTTCTAGCAACAATTCTGAAGGAACTAAGGATTGAATGTCCACCCTTTCCTAACCTTAAAACCTGTGACAAATATTTCTTCATTGCCTCCAGTAAATTTCATTATTTTTCCCGCTCGGTGCAGATATAACTGTCCACCGGCCGCTAACACGGGACAATTGATCAGAAAATTAATTACAAATTGCAGTGCAAGTACACACTCGGTAGCGTAGGATGATACTATACACGTACGATTTGTTCACTGTAAGAAGACTCTCGGCTTCGTAACTGACGGGAGTAGTCGTACAGATAGAAGTCCAATGGTCTCGATCGAAACCTGCAGCTTTTTAAGATCGGCCAACATAGTCAGCCTTACCCAGCAGAGGTAAGGCATCGACGTACTCGTAAACAAAATTACGCGCAACACTTGGAGTTAGAGTACCCAGACATACAACGCGTAATTGAGTTTGTTACTGAAATATGTTCAATGAAGGTATTCACTGCATACAGTGTGGAAGTCTAAGGTTGGTAGAGTAAGGAAACAAATGAATATTGGTTCGAAGTCATACACCGTCTTTCCACTTTTATCGAATCACATTCCGTCAACCACGGCTCCGAGTGAACGATTCACACGTATCTGAGCTTTAACTCTGAGTCCAGACGCTTGTTATCCACATGATTTATCCTCCACTCTGAGGCTAAAAGTGAGCGCTCGGTTTTTTCGATTGCAGACTCTGAGACTCTGTTGTGTTCACCAAATCAGTTTGGCGCCCAACACAAAGGTAGCAGGAAGCGAGTCCCCTACCACATAAAAGTACTTGCTGTACTAAAGGTGGCGTACTTGCGACTAGACTCGTCACAAATCAATTAATACTAATACAAAACTAATGTGGACAGCCACAATACAAACCAAGTAAGAATAATTTACAAATATATTTTGGGCAAATGGCAGCATCGGTCGTAAAGATTGAAATCCTTTGTTTTACAGCCGGCCGGTGTGGCCGAGAGGTTCTAGGGGCTTCAGTCTGGATCCGCGCGACCGCTACGGTCGCAGGCTCGAATCCTGCCCCGGGCATGGATGTGTGTGATGTCCTTAGGTTAGTTAGGTTTAAGTAGTTCTAAGTTCTAGGGGACTGATGACCTCAGATGTTAAGTCCCATAGTGCTCAGAGCCATTTGAACCATTTTGAACCTTTGTTGTACAGCTCGATTTCGAGCACTTTGTGACCATCGTCGCATGCATATAAACCATCAAACATGATGATATTAACACAAATGTGGCCCCATTTAGCACCACCATCAAAAGGTACAGAAACAGGAAAAAATATACATATATACAGGTTCTCGTACATACCAGACTATTCGAACTTTGTAGACCCACATCATAACAACACAACGTTTTCAGTACGGTGTAACAAGTTCTGTGATAATTACTTCCAACAGATATCTTCACTTTTACTTCATACAATAGTTTTGAATTACAGAAGAACCTATTTTGTGACCTTCGCAGTTGCCGATCCAAGATACTGGGAGCTTGTAGCTTACACAGATAACTAGCTAAGCTCAGTATAGCAAAACAAGCAACTTAGCGCCCTCTAGAATCTAAAGCGTATGCCAAGCAGATATAAAATACAGCAAAATACCATTAATAGAAAAAACCGAAGTTTACATAAAAATAACTTTTAAACACATGCCGATTTTAGCGTCAGAAGTCACAGCAAACTTTAAAAGATGCAGTACAGACATAATAAAAATACAATAAATTACGTCCTCTGACGTAAAGTGCAATATAAAATATTTTATAGGAATATACCTAATATAAAAGCACACAGTATTTTTTAAAAATCAAATACAGAAATGTTAACATCAGAAACATTCTTTTTGCGTTGCCAAAAACATCGATTACATGTAAAAAAACTAATCATTTACAATGGGACGTTACGCACTCTCTTATCGTATTTGAAGAGTTGAACAACCTAATAATTGACTTATTAGTCACTCTGTATTCAGCACTGCAGTACCATGCCACGTAGAGGCATATAGCACTTCGATAGAGTCAGGATAGTGGCTTTACTTGAAGCAGGTCATACACTGCAAGATGTTGCCCATCGGTTACATGTCACTCGAAGTGGTGTGTCTAAGGTGTGGCGAAAGTAGATAGCGAATACCCTGTGCAACGGTGGACGCGGCAGACTCCTGTTCGAGAGTCATTGTGATTACAGTTTTCTGGAGTTTTTGTAATAACTTATGAGGAAAACTTTATGTTCTCTTTCGTTACCCTGGGATCACTTCATTCTACTGTCACTGTCCAATTAGATGCGTTTTACAAGGGGACCGCTACTATCCATCATCACTGATTACATACAAATTTATGGTGTAAGGAGGTATTGGCCGAAAACGAAAGTGACGGAAGTTCGAACTCCAGATTGCCAAGCGTTTAGGAAAAAAAATAGCATTATTTGCTCGGGGTTGGCGAGGCATAAGCCATTCATGTTATCGTAGTTTCCAGATAGCGGTTGGCGGAAAGAGTACAGAACGGTAATCCGAAGGTCGTTTGGTTGAGTGTTTGTGCAGGAATCTTTTTATATTTTGGTTACTCTGCGAATAAACCGAAATAATGCTGACTATAAAGTATTTATTAAAACTTTCACAAAAGGCATAAAGAGATAAGGTAAAAGAAAATTTGTGATTACAAATAAATTTCCAGGAAGGGATTGCAAGGCGTACACGAGAACTTCATATTTAAAATGAGTTACTTTTATTATTTTACAGTTGATAATTGGCACGTGATGTGGTTATATTCATCGTAAAAACAGGAGTAGCAATAACTTTCTCGCCATCTTGCACACGCTACAAAAGCGGAATTTTTACAGTTACGTGGGTGTTTCAAAGTATCTATATAGAAACAAACTTGGTTTACATTTTCAAAATGTTCTCTCTCATCGTTCAGTTGGCAGCAAACCTCGCGTAACGCATGATTTCGCCAAATATTGTGACGATAGCTGGTGATGGGCAACGGAATGTATTTTCATGCAGTCTTCTCTGGATAAGATTTCTTTTTCTGTCTATATGAGATAAAAGCAGTTTTGAAGCTTTTTGATCAAATTCTTTATCTGACGACAAAAACAGAGATCTCAGGACTGCACTAGTAGAGTACATTTGGAGAGAATCACTTTAACACTGCACGATGGCAATACTCCTTCATCTCGAAAAATCTCGTCGCATAATTGTGGATTTGTGATTCTTGAAGTACTGAAGTACTGAATATTCTATGAGGTTTTGGGATTGCAGGCGGATCATGTTCATCCGGCTGCAATCCCGAAACCTCACAGAATAATTGTAGATTTGTTTGTTACCAATTAACAGAATACATTTGTTCTCTTGTTCTTTCTAAAAGCTTAGTCATCTGAAGAGCTCCAATTCTGTCATTTTAATTTCGAGCCAAGTCCTATATATGTAGAAAACACCCTGGTTTTTTGGCGGTATTTTGGGTGATATAATACATTTGCAGTTTACGGTTGTGATAGTGATAATGTTTATTGTGCGTTGGAGTAGAATACCGGAAGACCTCCGTTGTGGTGCAAAATGTTATCGAATTTAAATTCTTATAACCTTATTAAATTTCAATCTTTTGTGGAATCTCTGCTACTTATAAGAATTAGTGCTCCTAAAAGATACGTGGGCAAATACAAAGCGAAGTGGAGAATATTAGCAGTGTGCATGCTAACCTTACGTGATATTCTCAAATGAAACTGTCGTTCTGCTTCTCATAGAATGAGAAAAATAAATAGTAGTTTCGACATAAGGCTATCAAGAAAAGAATGGCGCACTGAGTAATGTTAACGATTGGGTATCTTTAAAACGGGTCTCCCTGCGTTTTGTTCATACAAAATAAAAATTGATGTCGCAAATATTTTATGTGGTACGTATCAGAATCGTGTAACATAATTTTCTCCATTCGCTCTACAGTCATGGATGTTCCGTAACAAAAGCTGTCGCTCTAGAACGCACCCTTATTTCTCTTGTAGGACTACTCCGTCCTAGCTACATATACATGCAGATTGAGTCATATATTTTCCGACAACTATGTCAAGAGTGGATAGCGTAATTTTAAAGTAGCCTTTTCTCTGCGGTTCGATATATTTATGAAGGTTCGTCCTAATGAAAGTTGTTGAGGTTTAATTAAATATTATCCTGTCACAGCTAAACTCTTGACGGCCAGAAGAGATATAAGCCACGAACCATAATGAAACTTAGCCACGCATGCTTTTATTAGCTGGTTGTGACTGTAATCAAAAAAAGACAAATTCACGAATAAACTGGATCTCGGAACTTGCATACAAAGAGAAATTCAGATATTGCTCCTCCTTCCTCCATCTCTATTTAACATTTCTTGTAGGTGTAATTGATTTTCAGGAGTTTCCCAGTCTGTGTCTTCATCCGCCAAGCTCTTCAGCTCCATTACATATCGAGACCCTTCTGCATGAAGATCTATCGAATGCATTTCTTTTTTGGTCAACGAAAATCATTCTTCCTGCTCACAGATGCCTCTACTGTCATGTATATTAATCTCTACGCTCATTTAGTGTGTGCGCTGTCATTTGTTACATTTGCTCTCCACAAAATTTAGAACACCTTCCTGCAATATCTCAGTTCAAACCATGATGATACGACAAGTTTATATGAGATGAAATACACACGTAAGGACGTCACATTATATGGGTCTATACACGATGATTCCGTGATGATGTTACAAACTTTCAGTGATGATGCAGAAGGGTAAACGTATCTATTTGAAGTAAGGGACTCGGATCTGGAAACGGCTGAGTAGAAAGGCCAAAATCGTTCTGATACCTTATACAGTGGATATCTTCTTCAGCAAGCTCTTTGCTTTCGATATTCTGGGAGGAGGTAGTATGGAGCAAAACAAAGAAAATATTGTCAAGTAAACATGGGCTCTAAAATGCGTGCCTTAAGATCAGGAGAGATGTTTCACAGTACCAAAGATGACCAAGCCTTCACAACTCTTAACCTCTTACAGGATTTTGGGGGAGCTGACCGAACAAGAAAAACAACGTAAACCAAGTCATCGCTGCCAAATGGGGACGCTATGCTGTTCCAGCCAGCCGGTCGGAGTGGCCGAGCGGTTCTAGGCGCTACAGTCTGGAACCGCGCGACCGCTACGGTCGCAGGTTCGACTCCTGCCTTGGGCATAGATCTGGGTGATGTCCTTAGGTTTGTTAGGTTTAAGTAGTTCTATGTTCTATGGAACTGATGACCTCAGCAGTTAAGTCGCAATCGCTTGAGAAATACTCATATGTATCTCCGCCCCTCCCCCCCCCCCCCAATCCCGCCCCTCACATCAAACCCTCACACTTGGACGCTCTTAGATGTTCTCAGGTAGTAGCCAGCAGTGTATGTCATTCCGAAAGCCATAGTCTACGCCAGTCGTTAACTTTGAGACTAAGATCACTGCAGTACCAGATGAAGCAGCCAGCCACCTTCCAGAGACTTCGACTGCAGTAGCTGCATTCGACTGAGCTGTAGGTTTGTATGTAGACAACTTGGTGTCTTCACACCTTTGGGTCACCTTCTGGGACACTTCCTTCTGTTGGTGGACACCTCCCTAGCTGGTCGCCTGGGCTAGGGGCTGCCCGGCTACATTATTGCTGTTCACGGGTCTTTGTGGGCCCTCATTGTCGCTGATCACCGCCCAGCGCGGGCTTACGCGTTCACCATCAGAGCTGTTACGTACTACGGTTCAACAGCGACTGTTCTGGCACGTTGCTTCTGCGGCCAAGGAGCGACCAGGGCCTTGCGTCTCCGACGGGACCCCACGGCAGAACAGACGTCAGCAACGGCGGTTTCCGCACGCATTTTGCCAGCCGTCATCCTACGTCGTCCAGGCCAACAACCTATTCTCCGGCTACGAATCCGTCCTCGTAATTGGCATGAATGAAGCATTATTATAAACAGAGTTGTTTTACTGAGTACGAGTACAGTCGCCACCACACTCGTAGCCCACGTTCCGCTGGGAAGACAGCACTCCATCCTGAGCCACAGTCAGCCATTTCACCCATAATTGCAGTGGTCACGACCCGATCCCTATTGTTCCAAATTACATACAGTTTCTTTTCCTGTGGCAAAGAATCATGAATTTTGAAATTATGTTTCCCAATTAAGACAGTAAATGAAATTAATCATACGTAATATAACAACTCTAAAAACCATTTTACTTCGAACCAAGGTACCGAAAACCGACGTTGAAAAATGATTCAGATTTCATGTCAGAACAACATCTTTTACATTCTTGAAAGTATGTTCATTAACATCCATGTAAAAACAAACAGAAAACGTGATGAATTATTGAACTTAATGTTATCGGTGATTACTGTGGCACGATTTAGTGCGAATATTCGATTAAAAAGAATTGAAAAATTCTCTTTCGTCAAAACTAATGTCAATAGAGTACTAACAAGGGGACCACACGGCAATCGAATTTTAGTATTTTTTTTTTATATTTGTGGTATGTAAATGTCAAATGTCAGTCACCGAAAGCAGTCGGATGCAAGTCTCAAAAATTCTCGACAAATTCAACTATTACCATTTTCCGAACACGCATAATTCACCAAAGTTACAACAATTTTTCAATGGGCCGCGTGGTACTGTGATGGAATGCTCGCCCAGGTTCTTTTTCCACAGGACACGTACTTTTAAATGCATGTTCAACGAGCGTTACTGTGAAGCGTAAAATTCTGAAATATGAAAAAGCAGTAGCGCTAGAGACTGGTAATCGCTCATTTCTGTCATAGTTTTTTACGTTTTTTTTTCGTTCTTTTAAAATGACTATCTTATTTAAATATAAAAATTATCAAATATATGGGAATTAACAGATAGCTAATTACCATTCTTGTGCCAAAGCACAAATTTTTATTTTTAATTACATATTGCAAGCAAAACTCCAGTTCTTAAATACCAAGTCTGAATTAACTATTTTTATAAATAAATTTTTAAATTAATAAAGACTACAAATTAAATTCTTGGGACAAAAATAAAAAATAAAAATTTCTTTATTTGCATTATATCCCTTGTTTTGTACCAAAGATGTGATCTCACATAAACCAGAGTGACAAAAGTCGTAAAATAACGGAAAGCAAAAATTTTCACAGTGTCGAGCACACCATACAAATGCTATATTTTTATCACTTTTCACCTCAAGTCTCATGCAATTTTCGTAGGAACAATAATTAGATATGTGGTAATTAGCATGCACTTGATAAATTTTATATTTAAATTTTAAATGCCGTAGGTATTCCAACTGAATAAAAAAAATTGTTACCAAAACGAGACCCGAACCATCGATTACCAGTCTCGGACACTATCACCTTTTTTTCCTGTTTATATATTTAAGCCTTTGCTGACATACTCGTAGAACATGTACCTCTGTTGAAAAATATGCGTCGAACAGAAACTGAACCTGGGCCGCTTACATAGCAGGCAAGCATTCTGCCACAGAACCACGCGTCCCTTCGAGGAATAATTGTTATTTTAACGAATTAAACACGCTCGGAAGACTTCAAAGCCTACTTTATCAAGAATTTTTTAGGGTAACAGCGAACTGTTTTTGAAGTTTTATATTTTATATTAATTATTTCTGCGAGTGTTAAACATTGCAGTCGGTGCATATAAGGAATCTGTAGACGTTCAAGGTCACAAGTCAGAAGAACAATCAGAAGTGTAAATACGAACAACGAAACCAGTGAACGATTTGCTGTTAAACTTATCCCGTACACGAGATAACTACGACTAGGGACTGATGGACTGCACCGGATGAATAGAAAGATAGAAAATACTTTTCTGAGGAACGTATATGCATCACTGGTCAAAATTATAGATATAATCGTCGACAACAAAAGGCTAAGAGTATATCTTTATCTTGCACCAAATGATAAATAACGCAGCACACTTATCCCTTTTTTTCTAGGAAGATCGAAGGCGAGCTCCTTCGGTGACTGAGATTGGCCAGAACGACCAGCGAATTTATTCTTTATGTAGAATTTTAATCGCAATACTGAATCATACGCAGCCTGGGTGTTGCAAATAAATACAGATTACAAATGATTCTGCTCAATGTACACTGTGTCGCATATCTGTTACTACGTATGTGAAGTTTCAGATAGACAATTTTTGAAATACTCCCCTTGCAAGAAGGAGCCAAGGGTTCCTGTACGAAGACCTGGATTTCCAAAAACCAGCGGTTTAGTTAGTGACTAGAAAGATAATTTCCATATTTGAACAGTAATATATCTGATACGTAGTTGCCACTGAGTCAATATTTCCATATTTCCCACAGTAGAGATCTTCCTTGTTTCTGTTAATGCAGGGAAACTCGAAAGAAAATAGCCCACCGACAACTTCTTCCAATTTTTTCGTCTCTGGTGCTACATGTATTGGTCCTGAACGTTTTTATTTGATGTAGTAATAGAGGTGTGTTGTGAGTTTCTGGATAATTCAACTTAGGAAACATGCTGGAAAATAAATACAACTAATATTTAGCTTTTGAAGTACAGATGCTTGATATCACATTGGTGTAATACAAAAGATTAAATAAGATAAATTGGAACAAGGATTTGTGGAAAATAAAATTCACAAAACGAAACGTTGCAGCAAATTGAAGGATGAATAGAGAAACTCAATTTTTTATGTAGTATTTTTATCGAGACTTGCCGAAATGATAAAAAAAAATAGATGAATATGATACAACTTTACAAGCAACTGCTCTGATCATTTTACTGTAACTTACTAAAATTACCGAAATTCAGAGAATATGCTTTTCTAATGAGGATTCAGGATCACTGTCTGGATAGCCATCCTTGAATTGTGTTTTCCAAGGTTTGCTTATATAATTCCAGGCGAGCGTTCTGATGGTTTCTGACTAAAGCCTTGGCCCTCACATTCCCCACTCCCAGTTTATAACTTGTAACTGAAATTTACATCTAATGCTGTATATATTGTTTATTATTATTATTACTGAACTTTTTCACTATTATTTACTACATATAGTACATATTTCGTAATTGTTTGTCAGTGTTAGAGTGGACCTATGATGTGAAAAATAAATTGAATAAATCACACGTAAGACAGTGATTGGAATGAAGGCATAAACACGATACAGAACTGTCTTCTGCTTGGAATGCGCTGTAGTAGCAGTATAATCTAGTTATGAAGTTATTTATCACAAATATGGAAAGAAAGACTTTTCTTGACGTTCAGTTGCTGGATGACACGAATGCGAATATGTTTCATTTGATAACGCCATGGCCAAATCTTTCCACCACAGTCTCCAACTGAGCTAATACTCTGCTGACCGCGACTGGCGAGATGTTAAAAGCTGACATTCCTTTGAACGCCTGACGTTTCAGTTTGGGATTCGGTCCAATACTCCCGTTGCATTCTGTGCCATTACAGCCCTTCAAATACATCGACGCTGATTTCCTTATTTGTCTTGACAGTCCAAATCTCGAATTCATACCTGACGGACAACATTAGCGATTCAACCAGCGAAATCTTCGTGGTTGTTTAAATTACTATGTTCAAACAGATCTTGGTAACTTTCTTCGTCCTAAAACACCCCAGAGCTATAAGTTTCTTAATCTTTTCTTCGCTGTTTCCTCTGATGTCGACAGATAAAGCAAAAAACATAAACACTTCCGTTGACCATTGAACTGAATTTGAAGTCTCCTGCTGAATAGCATACATAAGATTACCCAGATTAGTGATGTATCCGAAGGACAGACCATGTAACTTCTGCAATCAACTCTACCACCTAGTCATCAGTAAGTAATATTATTATGTAATTTATTACTTATTAACTTTGTAGTGTTTGCTGAGAAATGAATGTCACAGGAATCAGTATGATGCAAATACTTTGCAATAATCTTCTATCGAATATTGAACACATACCAGGTGTATTTATGTATTAGATACATAGTGGTCGAAGCCCATTGTCTGTTTTGCTGTAGTATTTTTCCTAAATATGGTTATATCTTTTTTTAAAAGCGTTCATTCGTCACAGCACACAGTTTTGCTGCAGTATAGTTTTTATTTTTCCCTTGAGTCCTGGTTTATATAACAACTTATATTTTTTTTACTTATATTACTGTATAAAAAGATAATCCGTTTTTTATTATGTCTCCATGCTCTTCGTCAAATATGGGGTGTCTAGGTAACCTGCCTACACGGTACGCTAGACAAACATGCAAACAAATCGTATTAATTAGTTTCATTACAAAAGAAAAGATTATAGTACTTAACTTTGTCAATTACACAGATGCGTCGCAAGCAAAGGGCGACATACTAAGTACGGAATCTCTTCAGTATAACAATTCCTACGTCTGTGCTACATAGACAGTACAAGCGATGATGATGATAATGTTTGGTTTGGGGGGCGCTCAACCGCGCAGTCATTAGCGCCCGTACAAAGTCCCAATTTTTACACAGTCCAATGTAGCCACAGTCACAAATGATGATGATGATGATGAAATGATGAGGGCAACACAAACACCCAGTCCCCGGGATAGTGCAAGCGAAGTAACGAACGTTGACACTTCTATTCAAGTCATTACTTTTGAGGCTACTATCGAACTGGGCCGCGACCAGTCGGGCGCGGCGCTTATGTCCTCTTCGCATAGGGGCCGCTGCTGTCACGTTGTCGTCCTGGAGAGGGGTGGATCAACGTGCGATTAGCTGACGTCTTCTCAAAGCTATCTCTTCTCTATCGTTCCCGACCCTCCCTCCCTCCCTCCCCCCCACCCAAACCGACGGACCGTAGTCGTAAAAGGACCATGACAACGGTAGGGGGGGGGGGGGCAGGACGTGGACGCTGCGATGGACCGGAAGTTGCGGCTGCAGGGGACGTCGTGCCTTCGCTCTGGTGGAAATGTCCTGCGCTGCGGAAAACGCCCAAAATGGTACGCGTCCAACTCCTGAGGACCATACCACGATGTATAAGGCGTCGGCTGCTGCAGCATGGGCAGGTCCAGCTTCATCGATAGGACGAGAGGAGGCGTGGGAGGCGAAGGCTCCGTCTTCATGGGGTCGTCCCGCGATGTCGTAATGACAGCCTCTGGCGGCTGCTGCGGCCACGCTGTCCTCGGCATCCGTGAATCTGGGGGAAGAGATGTAGAAGGATCACTGTACACATGATAGTAGCGAATTTGATTGTGATGTGAATGAGATACATGCATGCGCTAGGTCAACGAAGGCTCTCGCCTCGCGCCCACCGTCTGCTGCCGCTAAAAAAACCCTGAAAACATAATATCATGCGGCGCGAAGCGATTCTTGCGGCCTGGATGCTGAGGAGGGTGGAGCAGCTGGAGCAGTGTCCGATGGCGGCGGTCGTGAAACAATGCCACCAGCGATGGTCCATCTCGTTGATGCGAACGACAGAAGGCGAGAAACAGTTGCAATGCTTGATCCCTCGTGAGTGAGTTCGAAGTTTGACCATCTGCTGCTTGAAGGTTCTGACAAAACGTTCTACTTCACCGTTTGACTGTAGATGGAACGGTGCACTAATTAGATGCTGTATGCCATTGCGTTCACAGAACGTTTCAAATTCATTTGACGTGAACTGAGGGCCATTGTCCGACACTATGACTGCAGGCACACCTTCGAGGCAAAAACTAGAGGACAACGCCTGAATTGTGCTACGTGACGCTGTCGAGTTCATTGGCACAGCAAAAGGAAACTTGCTATAAGAGTCAACCACAGCTAACCAACAAGTGTTCCAAAAAAGGTTCCGCAAAGTCTATGTGCACTCGTTGCCATGGTGATTGCGACTTAGACCAAGCAGAGAATTTTTGTGGCGGAGCGGACTGATTTTAAGCACATGCAATGTGAAGTCATCAGCTCTACAGGGGTGTTCATACCGTGACAAGTACAGTGTCGACGCGCTAAGTATTTCGTACGAACAATCCCCCAGCGTCCTTGGTGAAGTAGCTGCAACACTTCTTTTTGCAAAGCTTTGGGGATCAACACATGTGACTGTCCACTGCCATTTTGTACAAAAATCACACCTTGCTGAATAGCGAGGCTATGCCGACGTGCAAAGTATCGGCTCACTACAGAGTTCTTTATGTTGGGCAATGAACGAGGCCAAGAAGTGAGAATGTATTTTAGCAAAATGTTCAAATCTGAATCATGTTCGGTCAGCTGTGCAATTTTCCTATAGTTCAGAGAAGAGGATTGAAGCAATTCAGAATCCTGAGCATCTATGTGACAACAAGATGCAACAGACGCACCAAAGTCTGTATCAGGGCCAATCGGAAGACGTGAAAGTGCGTCTCCATTACCATGTTGAGCTGTCGGACGATACACAATCTCGTATTGGCATTGAGACAACTACAAAGCCCATTGTTGCAAATTTTGGCAGTTCGTACAGGAACTGGCTTCGTCGGATGAAACAAGGACTGCAATGGCTTGTGATCCATTACTAAGTAGAATTTTCTGCAGTACAAATAGTGGTGGAATTTGGTGACACCATACACAGTAGCCTGTGCCTCTTTCTGTATTTGTGAATGGTAATGAAATGAAATGTAGTGTGGCAAGGGGCCCCCGTCTGGTAGACCAGTCATCTGGGGCAAGTCTTTTTAGTAAAGCCACTTCGGCGACTTGTGTGTCGATAGAGATGAGATGACGATAATGAGGACAACATAACACCCAGTCCCTGAGCTGAGCCGGCCGTGGTGGCCGTGAGATTCTAGGCGCTGCAGTCCGGAACCGCGTGACCGCTACGGTCGCAGGTTCGAATCCTGCGTCGGGCATGGATGTGTGTGATGTCATTAGGTTAGTTAGGTTTAAGTAGTTCTAAGTTCTAGGAGACTGATGACCTAAGATGTTAAGTCCCATAGTGGTCAGAGCCATTTGAACCCTGAGCGGAGAAAATCCCCGACCCAGCCGGGAATCGTACCTGACCCCTTTGCACGGCGTTCCGTCGCGCTGACCACTCAGCTATCGAGGCGGACTATTTGTGAATGGTTACACTGAGCTTTGGACAACACTTTTGATGCGAAAGCAATAGGCCTGTTCTTATCACATACTCTGTGCGAAAGCACTGCACCGATTCCGTAAGAAGAAGCGTCGACGTGCAGTACAACTGGTTTGTCAGGATCAAAGTGAGCCAAGCATCGATCACTGAGAGTCTAGTGGCTAGCATTGCTGCCTCTGGATCATGGGGTCCCGATTCGATTTCCGGCCATGTTGGGAATTTTTTCTGCCCAGGGACTGAGTGTTTGTGTTCTCCTTATCGTTTCATCTTCTTCATCATTTGTGACTGTGTCCATATTGGATTGTGAAAAAAATGGACTGTGTAAGAACTGGGACTTTGTATGGGCCCTGATGACAGCGTAGTTGAGCGCCCCACACACCAAAAATCATCATCATCATCATCGATCACTGAGCAATGCAAATTTTCGAAAAGCTTCTTGGCATTCAACTGTCCAAACAAAGGGCACGTTCTTCCGACGCAAGCGATGTAATGAAGCTGCGATTTGAGCAGCATTCGGTATGAACGAAATATAATAGTTCGTTTTTCCTAAGACTCACTGCAATTCTGTGACATTGCGACGAACTGGCAGGTCATGTATGGATAGCAAATGTGACTGAAGAGGATGTACACCTTGACTGTTTGTGGCATGGCCAAGATACTGCAACTCAGGTTTAAAAAATCACACTTGTCCAGTCAACTCTTTAGTCCTCCATCAGATGACACGCGAAACAAGGTACTTAAATTAGCAATGTGTTCTTCCTACTACGGCAGTATCATCCAAATAGCTTGAACTGTTTGGTACTTGAACATTCAGCTGTTCCAAATACCGTTGAAAAATGGTGGAAGCGGGAGCACTGCCAAAAAGCAAACGCAAATATTTAAACAAGACCAAATGAGTGTTCGCAACTCATACAGTTTGAGATTCTTCTTCTAGTGGTATTTGAAGATATGCGTCGGGCAAATCAACTTTCGAAAAGTAGCGACCAATGTCTAATTTATCCATGAGATTCTCTGGGCGTGGCAATGGGTAGGTATCAATCACAGTTTGTAGGTTGATTGTAGACTTAAAGTCAATACAGAGGTGAATGCGACCTGAAGGTCTGGGGAGCAAAACCAGTTGACTTGCCCACTGACTACCTTGTATGGGCGCAATACATCCGCTATCCTGCAATTCTTTAAGTTCAGCAGCGACTTTGTCCCGTCAAGCAATGGCTCAATGGTTCAAATGGCTCTGAGCACTATGGGACTTAACATATATGGTCATCAGCCCCTAGAACTTAGAACTACTTAAACCTAACTAACCCAAGGACAGCACACAACACCCAGCCATCACGAGGCAGAGAAAATCCCTGACCCCGCCGGGAATCGAACCCGGGAACCCAGGCGTGGGAAGCGAGAACGCTACCGCACGACCACGAGATGCGGGCGTCAAGCAATGGGAACGGTTCTGGCTCGGCCAAATTTCGGCTGAGCATTGTCTTTCATAGTAATACGTGCAACAAAATTTTGAGCCTTGCCTAAACCTTCAGAAAAGACTTCAGGGAATTCTTTCAGCAAGCTAGGTACACTGTCTTTTGCATCGAATGCGGTCACTGACGACACATTGTCGTGAATGTGAAAGCTAAACAAATCAGACGAATCAAGGCCAAATATGTTCTCACAATCGCGTGATCGTAGCACAGTGAAAGTGACAGTTTGCGTATGCGAGCAATACGTGGCAGGCAAAGTACATTTTCCGTGAATGGGAATTTCTTGTCCATTATAAGCCGTCAGGTGCGTGGAGAGCCTAACAGTTCATATGTATTACGATTCAGCAATGTAACATAGGCACCATTGTCCAACTGAAATTTCACCGTTCATCACTAACATGCAAATAAACAAAAAATTATTGGACTGGCGTAGCACTGAAGAAACTGTTTGCTTGCTAGTTTTGCTAATGCATGCATCAGGCTTTGGATGAGCTGCATTGATTACATGGGACTTGTGACTAGATTTTTGTAAGTGGGCAGAATTCCTATATTTGTTATGTCGCAAACATACGGATTGTACGTGACCTTTCTTGCCACAAGCGGAACACTGTGCTTGTCTGGACGGGCAGTTCTATTTGCTTGTTTAGACCGCTGTTTACGCAGCGTGGCGCGTGCGGGCTGTCGCTGCCCAATGGATGCGTCGCGAGCAAGGGACAACTCAACCCTACAAACTGGTTGCTGCTCAAATTTATCGGCCGACACGGCACCTGAATCGTACTGATCTAGTATTTGTGCTACGTGTTGAAATAATCGATCTGACTGTTTCAAAATCTGTTCTCTAAGTCTGACATCAGTTACATTGTACACGATCGCATCATGCAACAATACATCTGAATATAAAGCACCACAAGCGCATTTGAATTTGCATTTCCTCGTCATACTCAGAAAATCTGTACCCCACTTGCCGTAAGTTTGTTCGGACCTTTTATTGCAATGAAATAATTGGTACTTAGCTGCCAGCCTGTCCACTTGTTGGTCATGATAGGTTGTTAGAGAACTTCAACCTGATAATAGGAAACCTCACTCGGAGTGGCGTTACGGAACAATTTCTGAAAGAGGCGAAAAACAGCACTTCCTACCATTGACAAAAAGAAATGTAGTTTCAGAGTACCTGGTACGTTGAGAGCAATTGCATGGGCTTCATACTTTCGCAAGCACTTGAGCCATTCCTCTTCATTTTCATTAAACGAGAGAAAAGGCGGTATAACACTTGGATCTACATATATTGCTTGTTGTTCTGTTGGGCGTGCGGCGTTTGTCATAACTGCTGTACCGTGTTTAGTAGAGTGGAGATCTGCTGCCGGATGGTATGGCCGAGTGGTTCTAGGCGCTACAGTCTGGAACGGCGTGACCGCTACGGTTGCAGGTTCGAATCCTGCCTCGGGCATGGATGTGTGTGATGTCCTTAGGTTAGTTAGGTTTAAGTAGTTCTAAGTTCTAGGGGACTGATGACCTCAGAAGTTAAGTCCCATAGTACTCAGAGCCATTTGGAGATCTGCTGCGTCTGAAACTGAAACATCTGTATTAGCTGCTTTGCAGCTATCGCTTGCAGCTGCGGTGCCTGAGCAAGGGGTGGGAGAGGTGGGTTGCTCATTGTAGAATAGACAAATGTGATAAACAGACAATAAAAATAAGCATACAAGTAAAGAACATTTCTGCAACGCCCACCTGGAAACACTGAATAGAAAAAAATACTATAAGACGCTGTTAAGATATGTAAACACACCGCTGCAAAGAAAAGACAAGGTAGAATTAAGGCGCCAGCAAAACACAAAAGCCCACGACAGAAGAAAACAGTGGCATCTAGGCTCTAGCTTCTTTTTTCAACTCATCGCCAATTATTATGTCGTCAAATATGGGTATCTAGGGAACCTGCCTACTCAGTACGCTAGACAAACATGCAAAAAATCGTATTAATTAGTTTTATTACAAAGGGAAAAGATTATAATACTTAACTTTATCATTACACAGATGTGTCGCAAGCAAAGGGCGACATACTAATCAAGCAATCTCTTAAGTATAACAACTCCTAAGTCTGTGTTACACAGACAGTACAAGCGAAGCAACGAGATTTGACATTTCTATCCAAGTCAGTAGTCTTGAAGCTACTACTGAACTGCGCTGCGACCAGTCGGGCGCAGTGCTTCTGACCTCTTCGCATAAGGACCGCTGCTGTCGCGTTGTCGTGCTGGAGAGAGGACGGTCAGTGAGCGAATGGCTGACGTCTTCTCACAGTCTTCTCTTCTCTATCGTTCCCGACTGGCGTGCCAGCGCTTGACTTTACGCCGTAACTTTTATACCACACAGTAATACTTTATACAAGGTGGTCAGAAACAGTCCAAATAGCTTGTATTGGTGTTGCATGGTAGGTAGGTAGTGCTGAGAAATAATTGTTAAGGAAAAAATCGATACGTTGTGCCGTTTCCGAGTTAAGTAGCATTTAAGTTAACCAATTACGCAATTGCGTGCGCATATTCAAGCTCCCCGCTAGATACAATTAGTGTCAGTTGTTCTCTTAGCGCAAATGGTAGCGCACGAGACTGCTCAGCCTTTGACTCGTGTTTGACCCTCACTACCGTCCCACATCCAATTTTTGTGTTGCTCTCTTGTTCGATGAATGGTAACCAATTGTAGTACACGTTTGGCAAGACCGTCTCTGGCGAGCCGCTTGAACCTGCGCATGCAACAGCGTAATTGGCTATCTTCAGTGCTAATTAACTCGGAAGCAATGCAACGTATCCATTTTTTTCCCAACGATTATTTCTCAGGCAACTTACCCTCAAACACCCTTACAAGCCTTTCAGACTGTTCCTGTGTACTCTATGTAATGTGGACTACAGTGAGGTGACAAAAGTCGTGAGATACCTCCTAACATCACGTCGGACCTCGTTTTGCCCAGCTTAGTGAAGCATCTCGACGTGGCATGGACTCAGCAAGTCGTTGGAAGTCCCTTGTAGAAATAATGAACCATGCTGCCTCTATAGCCGTCCATAATTGTGAAAGTGTTGTCGCTGTAGGATTTTGGGCATGAACCGATCTCTCAAGTATGTTCCATGCATGCTCAATGGGATTCATGTTGGGCCAAATCATTTGCTCGAACTGTCCAGAATATTCTTCAAACTAATTGCGAACAGTTCTCGCCCGGTTACATGGCGCATTGTCACCCATAAAAATTCCATCGTTGTTTGGGAACATGAAGTCCATGGTCTCCATGTAGCCGAACATAACCATTTCCAGTCAATAACCGGTCTAGCTGGAGCAGAGGGTCCAGTCCATTCCATAAAAACATAGCCAAACCATTATTGAGCCACTATCAGCTTGCACAGTGCCTTGTTTAAAACTTGGCTCCATGGATTCGTGGGGTCTGTGCCACACTCTAACCATGCCGTCAGCTCTTACCAGCTGAAATATGGACTCATCTAACCAGGGCACGGTTTTCCATTTTTCTAGGATCCAACCGATATGGTCAAAAGCCCAGGAGAGGCGCTGCAGGCGATGTCGTGCTGTCAGCAAAAGGACTCGGGTTGGTAGTCTGCTTCCATGGCTCACTAACGCCAAATTTCACCGCACTGTCCTAACGGATACGTTCATCGTACATCTCAAACTGATTTCTGCGGGTATTTCACGCAGTGTTGCTTGTCTGATAGCACTGACCACTCTTTGCATACGCTGCTGCTCTCGGTCGTTAAGTGAAGGCCGTTGGCAGCTGTGTTGGCCATGGTGAGAGGTAGTGCCTGAAATTTGATACTCTCCACACACTCTTGACAGTGTGGACCTCGGAATATTGAATTCCCTAACGATTAGCAAAGCTGAATGTCCCATGCGTTTAGTTCCAACTACTATTCCGCGTTCAAAGTCTATTAATCCCCGTCATGCGGCCATAATCATGTAGGAAACTTTTTCATATGAATCACCTGAGTACAAATGACAGCCCCGCCAATGCACTGCTCTTTTATACATTGTGTACGTGATAGTACCGCCACCTGTATATATGCATATCGCTATCCCATGACTTTTGTCAGCTCTCTGTGAATGACATGGATAGGCAGTTTATAGTTTTTGTTCTGTGTGTTTTCTCTAATTCACCCCACATGAATAATGGGATGGTTCCCTCAGCTAATCGTCCAGTCGAAATCTTTGTTCCTATTTGATCTACTTCTGAGACTACAATTTTGACACACTATTTAATTCTGACTTCATTACTGTCCCCTCGCATACTAGTGCTGTAGTTTCCCATTGTTGTAGATGTACAGTTTTCAGCCTTCTCTATTGCAGGTAATATCTGACTTCAGTTCCTGAGCGAGGGGATGCTGTGGTAAGCTACTGAATCGCATTCGGAAGACCAACGAGGCGAATTTTAGTAGATAGAGCTTCCCTCTCTGCCAGCAACAATCACTCTAATCCGGCCGCGCACCAAGTCGAACTGGGCTTAGATGACAGACACGGGTATGCTACGTCAACTCTACGCCAGAGTTCATCAGTCGTAGTGGTTGGTGAGTGATGTCCTGACAGTCTCTCAGAAACTCGTGACCACATATTTGCAGAGAGAGAAATCCGGATAAAGTGGTGGCCATGGCAATAATCGAACACCTTCTGTACACATGTAGGTCAGGGTAGCACAGGCAACATGCGATCTTGTGTTGTCTTGCTGAAATTTTTAGCATGGAGACCTCGTAGATAGGGCACAGTCACCAGATTTAACACGTCAGATATATAACGAGCCATGATGGCCCAAGGGCCACGTCATCCTTTGCATTGCGGCGTCATGCGGATAAGGTATGGAGGGGCACGTGCTCAATACATCGCTCTCCCGGCCGTTTTGCCGACTTTCCAGACTGTTGGCTGCTACTACTCATTCAAGTAGCTCCTCAGTGCTCATTACGAGGCGGAATGTGCCCCGTATCAGTCGTCCTACCGACGGAAAACCCTTGTCAGTGCGGGAAATCGAACCCGTGTCCACCGCGTGGCAGCCATCTACACTGACCAGTCAGCTACGAAGGCGGACTCCATATACAGGGTGTAACGGGTATAAGAGCAGATATTTCTGTTTGTGACTGAGCACGGTGTTTTGAGAAATATTACATCAGTATTTCAGACATTAGCAGACTAATAATTATAGCTATAATAGCCGTAATTTTTTTTTTTTTTTTGTTGTTTAGTACCTCAAAGTACATCTCACAAGAGCAGGTCATTACTGCTTAGCCGACCGTTGTGGCTGAGTGCTTCTAGGCGCTTTAGTCCGGAACCGCGCTGCTGCTGCGGTCGCAGGTTCGAATCCTGTCTCGGGCATGGATGTGTCTAATGTCCTTAGGTTAGTTAGGTTTAAGTAGTTCTAAGTTATAGGGGACTGATGACCTCAGATGTTAAGTCCCATAGTGCTCAGAGCCATTTGAACCATTTTTTTGCTCACAGCCATTTGTACCATTACTGCTTATTTTCACCTGGGCTCCAGGTCAGGTGTTGGAGTGTGGACATATGGATGCAAAATAGTGAGTCTGTACTGACAGGTGTAGTCCACTTAGTGGTGCAGTTACGATCTTGCAGAAAGATAATAAATTGTATGAAATGTTTGCGGGAAGACTGTTAGACGCAGAGAAAAAGCAACCAACACAACGATGTGTGTACGTATTAAGGTACCACACATAAAATCATCTGTTCTTCTACCCGTTACACCATGTATAACATCTGTAGCCAAAATTACATGCTATAAAAACCAGGGATGATGGTATGTGTGGTGTCACCGCCAGACACCACACTTGCTAGGTGGTAGCCTTTAAACCGGCCGCGGTCCATTAGTATACGTCGGACCCGCGTGTCGCCACTGTCAGTAATTGCAGACCGAGCGCCACCACACGGCAGGTCTAGAGAGACGTACTAGCACTCGCCCCAGTTGTACAGCCGACTTTGCAAGGAACGGTTCACTGACAAATACGCTCTCATTTGCCGAGACGATAGTTAGCATAGCCTTCAGCTACATTTGCTACGACCTAGCAAGGCGCCGTATTCAATTGATATTGAGATTCCATTAATGTATCATCAAGAGCGATGTTCTACAAATGTGGATTAAAGTTAAGTATTCCAGAAGCTACGTACTTTTCTTTATAGCATTCATTACGTATCCTGTTTCAGACCTCACGCCAGCCTGCGTGAGTTTAAGCGCGTGCCTTTCGGCTTCCTCTCATTGTGTCTAGGCTGTCTTGTCTAGACACAACAGTATGACTTACCGAATGGTGTCCCATACCTTAACGTCAGTTGCTGGGACATCATGGCGATGACTTTCGTTTCCCCCGGAGTCACCACACACGAATGCGTCCATTGGGATATTATACTCAAAACCGTAACTCGCCTGAGAAAACGACGTGGTGCCACTTGCTGTATGTGTCCAATACTGAAAATAGGCGCACCACTGTCGGAGCGCTGGTTGGTTTGGAGGAAGGGGACCAAACAGTGATGTCATCAGTTCCATCGGATTAGAGAAGGGTATGGGAGAAAGTCGGCCGTGCCATTTCAAGGGAACCATCCCGGCATTTGCCTGAAGCGATTTAGGGAGATCTCGGGAAACCCAAATCACGATGTCCGGACGCGGGTTTGAACCGTCGTCCTCCAGAATGCGAGTTCAGTGTGCTAACCACTGCACCACATAGCGCGGTGGCGCGCCTCTCCCAGCTGCCGCGCCGCGAGAAGCCGCCACAGGCGTCGCCATGCTGGCAGTCTGTGGTACTCCGTATGTTATCGGACTGTCCATGTTGATTCTAGTCTTGCTTCAAATAACACCATTTTCCTGACTCATTTGACTGACTGTTTTTTATTTGGTCCCATTTTAATACAAAAAATGTAGACTTAACCTGATATCTTAAAATATTTAGCCTACGTATTGTAATGTAAAAGCCGGCCGAAGTGGCCGTGCGCTGCAGTCTGGAACCGCAAGACCGCTACGGTCGCAGGTTCGAATCCTGCCTCGGGCATGGATGTTTGTGATGTCCTTAGGTTAGTTAGGTTTAACTAGTTCTGAGTTCTAGGGGACTAATGACTTTAGCAGTTGACTCCCATAGTGCTCAGAGCCATTTTTTTTATAATGTAAAACAACATACTATAAGTCATTTAGATACGTCATACTACAAAACTTACAATTGATTACAATACATACATACAAGCATTAACAGCAGTCCACATTCTTTACACATGTACTCCACTACACTATAAAATTCTTTATCCATTAAGTAATCCTTCAGAAGTTTCTTGAATGTCCTCTTACTCGTAGTGTCCCGTAGACAATCGGGAAGATGTTTTACTAATGTACGTGACATGGCTGAGCCCAGAATATCTGTCTTATCGAGCTCCAGTCGCATGGAGCATTGATACTGATTCCATATTCGGAAGACAGTCTTGGAATCCCGACGAACGCGAGCAGCAGTCACTCTGTACGAGAAGCTACAATTTCGGTAGACCACGGTCATGCCACTGTCGAATTCTGAAATGCGCTGGCAGATGTTTCTTTTTCTTACACGAGGCATAACCCGATTTTGTCACAAACAACAAATATTTAAATGAGTTCTCTAAATGACAACCCGCTGCACAATCTGGTCTTGTTACAGAATGTAGATGCTGTTATTCTTAACTACATTGTGAGGTTGTGCTGAAATGCAGATCACTTACATAGGGAAAAATGTAGAAGTGAGAGTAGGACTCGCGTTATGGGTGTTGCGTACAAACGCAATTACATGTATAGATAGTTATCTACAGGTTTTGATGAGCGAGTTTGTGAGAATCAAAATATGACATAAATAGCCGTAGCTTTTGACTGCATTGACTTTGAAGCTTAAATCTTTTAAATCGCCAAGAAACCGTAGACCATAGCGTTTGACATAAATTCCAACATGATATCTCTAACCGTTCCTGAGAAAAAGGAGTCTTAACAGACGGACAGACAGACGGACAACAAATGAAAAAAAAACATATTTTTTTGTGATATAATTACAAATTACCGGCTCCCGGATTTTTCCTTTCCTTTTCCTGTGAAAACTTACTTCTTCCCAAATTTCATGATTATGTATCAATGGGAAGTACAAAATAGATTTTGATAAATTAGTTTGCGATTATCAAAATACACTCCTGGAAATTGAAATAAGAACACCGTGAATTCATTGTCCCAGGAAGGGGAAACTTTATTGACACATTCCTGGGGTCAGATACATCACATGATCACACTGACAGAACCACAGGCACATAGACATAGGCAACAGAGCATGCACAATGTCGGCACTAGTACAGTGTATATCCACCTTTCGCAGCAATGCAGGCTGCTATTCTCCCATGGAGACGATCGTAGAGATGCTGGATGTAGTCCTGTGGAACGGCTTGCCATGCCATTTCCACCTGGCGCCTCAGTTGGACCAGCGTTCGTGCTGGACGTGCAGACCGCGTGAGACGACACTTCATCCAGTACCAAACACAAACATGCTCAATGGGGGACAGATCCGGAGATCTTGCTGGCCAGGGTAGTTGACTTACACCTTCTAGAGCACGTTGGGTGGCACGGGATACATGCGGACGTGCATTGTCCTGTTGGAACAGCAAGTTCCCTTGCCGGTCTAGGAATGGTAGAACGATGGGTTCGATGACGGTTTGGATGTACCGTGCACTATTCAGTGTTCCCTCGACGATCACCAGTGGTGTACGGCCAGTGTAGGAGATCGCTCCCCACACCATGATGCCGGGTGTTGGCCCTGTGTGCCTCGGTCGTATGCAGTCCTGATTGTGGCGCTCACCTGCACGGCGCCAAACACGCATACGACCATCATTGGCACCAAGGCAGAAACGACTCTCATCGCTGAAGACGACACGTCTCCATTCGTCCCTCCATTCACGCCTGTCGCGACACCACTGGAGGCGGGCTGCACGATGTTGGGACGTGAGCGGAAGACGGCCTAACGGTGTGCGGGACCGTAGCCCAGCTTCATGGAGACGGTTGCGAATGGTCCTCGCCGATACCCCAGGAGCAACAGTGTCCCTAATTGGCTGGGAAGTGGCGGTGCGGTCCCCTACGGCACTGCGTAGGATCCTACGGTCTTGGCGTGCATCCGTGCGTCGCTGCGGTCCGGTCCCAGGTCGACGGGCACGTGCACCTTCCGCCGACCACTGGCGACAACATCGATGTACTGTGGAGACCTCACGCCCCACGTGTTGAGCAATTCGGCGGTACGTCCACCCGGCCTCCCGCATGCCCACTATACGCCCTCGCTCAAAGTCCGTCAACTGCACATACGGTTCACGTCCACGCTGTCGCGGCATGCTACCAGTGTTAAAGACTGCGATGGAGCTCCGTATGCCACGGCAAACTGGCTGACACTGACGGCGGCGGTGCACAAATGCTGCGCAGCTAGCGCCATTCGACAGCCAACACCGCGGTTCCTGGTGTGTCCGCTGTGCCGTGCGTGTGATCATTGCTTGTACAGCCCTCTCGCAGTGTCCGGAGCAAGTATGGTGGGTCTGACACACCGGTGTCAATGTGTTCTTTTTTCCATTTCCAGGAGTGTATGTCACATACGAGGGCGACAATAAAGCTATGAGACTGATTTTCTTTCCAAGATGTGGCAACCCTGCAGCCTTGCGTAGGCACAATATCCTTGACGTTGGTCTATAAGCTGCATCTAATCCAAGCGGCACATCGATGCAACTGCTCAGTCGTGAGTTGTGCTACAATAAGTTGACATGTGTTTGTGTCTCTCATCATGGAAATGAAACCATATAATATTGGGCAACGGTATGCCTTTCTTTTTGCGTTAAATTGGGTGAAAACGCAACGACAACTTACGGTAAGCTTCACAAGGCTTTTGGAGAAGAGATTATGTCAAGAGCTCAAGTTTTTCGTTGGCATAAAATGTTTAGTGAAGGCAGAACGAATGTTGAAGACAAAAGTGAAATACATGCTTGTTTGCTTCTTTGATTCCAAGGGAATTGTTCATAAAGAGTGGGTGCCTCCTGGACAAAAAGTTAACCAGTATTACTACAAATAAATTTTAGAAAGACTTCGCAAAAGAGTTCTTCATGTCCGTGCCAACATTGCTGATAATTGGATTCTGCATCACGATAATGCGCCATCCTATACTGCTCTGTCAGTAAGTAATTTTTGACCTCAAAACAAATTTCAGTACTACCACAGCCATCGTATTCACCACATATCGCTCTGTGCGACCTTTTTCTACTTCCAAGAGTCAAAACGGCGGTCAAGGGACACGATTTTCAAACAACACAAGATGTCCAAAAAGCTGTGACGAGGATCTTGGAGGAGATGAGTTCCAGAAATGTTACCATCAATGGCAGAAGCACTGGAAAAAGTGTGTGCTAATCAGAAGGGAACTACTTTGAAGAAGACAACACTAAACTTGATTAAAATTGTAAGCAACATTTTTTTTCACATCAGTCTCATTACTTTATTGTCACACCTTGTAAATTGACTTCTTCTGACTGCATTGACTTCGAAGTTTAAATTTTTTATACCACCGAGAAATCTTAGGCTTTAGTGTTTGACGTAAATTTTAAGTAATTTGACGTAAATTTAGCAATTTCTGGAGTTTTCCCGTTTGCCTATACTTTGAAACTGTCCTTCCTGTCAATTTCTTGGATCTAGGTCAACTGGAATTACCCTACAGATTTTGATGAGGTTGTTTGCGAATGTCAAAATATATTTTACAAATGGTCGTGTTTTTTGATTGACTGACTAAAAGCTTAAATTTCGTACACCGTCAAGGGGCCGTAGACTTTAGTGTTGTACACAATTTTCAACTTGTTACCTCTACCCGTTCCTGAGAAAAAGGAGCTTTAACAGGCTCATAAACAGACAGAAGAACAACAAGGAATCCTATAACGGTTCCATTTTTACCGACTGATGTACAGAACCCTAAAAAGTGGTACATTTCATGCCGATCTGACATTTTTTGCGAGCATCCTCATGGTGTACCATTTTAAAGACCAACAGTGTAGTAAACAAGGAGAAATTGCATTCTGCTAAAGGCTAAATCGGCAAATGTTTATTTAAGTAAAGAATGAGAGCTGTGTGAAGAAAACCTGAATAAGAATATATTCCTTGTACATGTTTCCATCGTTAATGAAGGCAGTAGCGTGTTTCAACCCGTATATACGATCGCAGGAGAGCGACCTGTCTGCTGGTTGGTGCGAGCAGGAAGTGAGAAGGGACAGTAAGTGCGAGTGGGGTCGTCCCCCACCGCTAATGGCTGGTCCGAGAGGCCGTACTTGTCTTGTCGGCGATCGGTGAGCCGGACCCGGCGCACATATCTCGTGCGGGACGGAGAAATAGGAGCGCGCGGGGCCCCTAACAGAAACAAACGCGCCGCCTTAGCGCTCTCCCAGGGTCCCAGCGCGGACAGTCGCGGCCTCTGCGCTGACCCCGGCTTCCGCTAACCCCACGCCCTCCCAGCGCTCTCTCACATTACTCACGCTCTTCTTCAGCGTTGCCTTCACTACAGGAAGGGAGATTACGACGACGTGGTAATTAGTGACCGAGCACAGGCTGTAACAGGTATAAGGTCGAGAAGGTAATGGGCCGTGCTCTTTCAAATGCGCCTTCAGCAAGCTGGGGAAATCGCAGAAAAGCTACATCTCGAGAGTCGGACCTGGATTTGAAACGCCGTACACCAGAATCTGAGCCCACTGTCTCACCATTGCCCCAGTTCGCTCACTTTCGATACAAAATACTATTGTAGTTTCTGGTCGAGTGTCCAGCATGTCCTATTCTTCTTATTCCACTATCGTCCTACCGGACATGTTGTAACACGTCCGCTTTGAACCACATTCTGAACTTCTTCTAATTCACCGAAGCATCGCAAGAGGCTACACGCCAGGGTAAATCTTGGCCTTCAGAAAATTTAAGATACACTATGTGATCAAAAGCACTCTGTGTAATGCAGAATTGACCACTAGAATTCACGAGAGGGGGACCCTTCAGTGTAAAAGGTCCGTAGCTCGTGGTATTGTTTCCCGAGCACGGGGTCCCGGGTTCGATTCCCGGCGGGGTCAGGGATTTTCGCCTGCCTCGAGATAACTGGGTGTTTGTGTTGTCCTCATCATTCATGTCCTCATGTCCTCATCATTCATGTCATCATCATTCATGAAAGTGGCGAGATTGGATTGAGCAACGGTTGAGCATTTGTACGGGCGCTGATGACCGCGCAGTTGAGCGCCCCACAAACCAAACATCATCATCCAGTGTAAAAGCAAGCAGGAAGCAATGTGTTGTCAATGGAATTGCATTAACAGCACAATGGTTCGGTCAGGAGAGTCCAATGCCTTCGAACGTGGACTAGTCATTGGACGTCACCTAAGTAACAAATCATTCAGGGACTTTTCAACCCCTCTAAGGCTGCCCAAGTCGACTGTTGGAGATATCATTGTAAAGTCGGAACGAGAAGGAACGCCCAAAGATAAAGCAAGATTACGGAGGGAAGTTATAAAAAATCGCACGAAATCAGCGAAAGGAATCACTCACGAGTCCCAAAGTGCAACCAGTATTCCAGTTAACACAGTGACTGTGCGTATGGGGTTTAAAAACAATTGGGCACAATGGTCGAGCAGGTCATTATGGGCCACACGTTTCTGTAATCGGTGCTAAGCGACGCTTCGTTTGGTGTGAATGTATACGTCACATTTTATGAGCATCTCTGCCGAGGCCTAACAGTAGGAAATGATGGTACTGCGAAAGCAGAGTGCGGTGTGCGGCTTGGCTGTATTGATCGCTACGGGGAGGCCGACTGAACGACTAACCTCGAGTGGCAACAGTTACTTGGGGGAAGCGTCGCCATCAATTACAGCCTGCCGCCTACCCCTCCCCAGTCTGGCTGTACTTCAGGCACGTTGCGACGCTACGACTGAGTGAATAATTTAACACCGATATATCTTCCACCGATCTCCCCATCGAAAAAGAAATACCGCACTCATAATTCATATTTCCTGATTCATAAAATAAAAGACGCCACAAATTTTTTAAAAAAATGTATATAGACTTGGAAATTTGCAAACAAGGTAACTTATATCATATTGCTAATACTGAACAATATTACCCTTCTCAATATTTAAAATGAGTTTCAGATAATTTCGTCCCGGGCGCCTGTACACAAAAGTGACTCTTCGTTCGTAGTTCATACTTCAGACGATCCGTATCCTGCCATCACAATACAAAGTAGCTCTCGTTAATTTTAGCAGATGTGTAATGTTAGAAAATAATTAAAATGGAAAAAATCAACTTAAAAGAACTAAATCCTGAATAAAATGGAGGAGAAAAGAAATTTATCGCAAAAATTGAAAAAAGAAAGGATGTGTTGAGAGGACCAGTCTTGAGGCACCAAGGAATCGTCAATTTGTAGAATTCTCTGGTGTCCGCCCGGGTCACGTCGTTAGTTCTCCATGTTATTTCCGCAAACAGACACGTTACCATCTTCAGGTGGTTCCTGATGACTGATGCTCTGCTTATGACGTGACCCAGGCAGACATCCGAGAATTCTGTAAGTTAGAAATATGTCGGAAACGCATCAGATCTCAGGGCGTCAATTTGGTAATGAAGTGATGTGCGGAGAGTAAACGCTGCAGAGTGACCGAAGCTTGAACGCCGTAAACAGTTTAAAATGTATGTAGGTTGCAGTACTTACGTGAGGAAGAAGAAGCTGGCACAGAATGCATTAGCGTGGACAGCTGCATCAAACCAGTCTACAGACTGAAGACCAGAAAAACGTATCCTCGCCAGCTTAAACACGGTGAACCCAAACTCCCCACAGCAATGGATTGGACGCGGTTATCCTGTTCCATGGTCACCTCGGTCACCAGACATAACACCGTGAAAGGGTGTCGGGATGGCTAGGATTGGGCGAGCGACTCTCTACCACATGGATGTGGGTGTAGCAGCAGAAGGAAGCCCAAAGATATAAACGCCTTTCATTGTATGTTATTTAGAATAATTCATTCTTCATGGCTGTGGGTGGTGTTCTTTGGGTCACACATGAAGGCGAGAAATACGCTGCCACAGCTTCTTCCATTGCGTTGCTCTCATGGCGCAGACCTTGTCAGTGGCAGAGATTAGCCTGCACCCGCTGATGCTACGTCATGTCCCAGTGGACATCCCATATAACCAAGCCCGTAGCAGGTCCTGCTGTGTCATCTGATGTTATCCCAGTGAAGACGAGCAAGTGACAACAGGGTGACCCATTGCCTCCGACTCCACACTGGAGGATGGGTGGCCACTTCCCGCTGCGTCAGACCACAGCGGCGCAGGTTTGATTGGGAACTTAGTTCAAGCACAGGAACATGTGAAGGCGGCTGGATCCTGTCGAGTGCATCTCCAGTGGCGGCAGAGTGCAGGACTGCCAAGAGCCTGAACGGCCAGACAACATTCGAGGGTTCGACGCACAGTGATGGAGTTTTCAGCAGCGTCATTCGTATCTCTTTATCTAGACGGCTGCATCCGACACAGGAGGCCGTCACGATGATGACAACTGGCTGGCTTCGAGAGTATACGCAATGCTGCCGCTTCGAGCTGAAGAAATAGCATTGTCACGTTCTTCTGTCACACAGAAGCTTCTCAAAGGGTGGACAGTGTCCAAGGCCTCAGTTGTTGCCTTGCAGAAGTAGGCTGAAATGCCAAAGTCGCTCGCTGCTGGTGGTGGTGCTGTGTGGGCATGGGTCGTTGAATGAGGAAGTTAGTGCTCAGAACACAGTGCTGTGGCTACAGGCACCATTTGATTCGGTACATTCTTCCCTCCTTTGGTGACTTCTGCTCCAAAATTCCTCTTTGAGAATTGATTGCAAGAGAAACACTCTAATATTTATATTTATATACATTTGTGACCTCCTACTTGAATTCTGAGAGCACTCTTGGGGTAAACTTCACGTTTCACTAGTACTAAATAGTACTAAGCACAAACACAGTTTTTAGTTCGTGATTTGCACTATCTTACGTCAGTAAATTCCTTGTTGGTGACAAGCTTCGTAGCTTCACCACATAGGAGGGAACGCCTATCAGTGTGGCTTTGTAGTATTACGATCGTATTTATGTTTATCTGCTCCTTTTTGTGTATCTCCTACGATTTTACTGTAATACTTTACTACTAACTTTTAAGTACTATCAAGTAGAATATACATACTGTGGCCAAGGCCCTTCTTTAAACTAAATGGAACAAAAGTGACCTATTCGAACTGAATTGTATGTGCACTGTCCTATTGTTTGACGGTACTGGCTGGTGTTAATTATGCAGGTATTGCGCTGTCATATTGCATCATACTTAATATCTAAGCACCCAGCAAAAATTTATTCACAACAGTAAGAAATCCATGGTAGCCTAGCCTTAGTCACGTTCTCAAGACATCGTGACTTGGGAATTTACCAGAACTGTATTAACAAACTACTATTATTAGTCTTTATTAATTCCTCTCGCTCCGAGAGATATATTCAGTGTACCACAGTTCAAGATCTCTCTGTTACTATTGATCCAGCTACAGGCGCTATACCAGCTTCACCTGTACTGATCATTAATCCTATAATTCCTCTGCTACAGGTACCATACCAGCTCCACATGTGCTCCATAAAAATCTTTTTAATTCCTTTACTTTCACATATATTTCTAACAACTGATAGACTTCCTAGAATGTCACATCCGTCGCTTAGCTGGATATTGTTGGTGGTTCTATTGCTAAAATGAACATTGGTTCTTGAGGGAACTGGAGTGGTTCAGTTGATGATGTCACAGACAGTGTCACTTCTGGCATCCTTGTCGTATCTCATCGCCGTGCCCTTTTGAGGCAATGCCATATGATGTAAAGGCAGGAAAACCAAACCAAATATACTGTGGCAACTCCTCATATTTGTTCTAACTCACTGACGCAGTACCATAGCTTAAACTTATGTTATCGAACTAAGTATTACCTGTCAACTGTTACCCTGGGCGTCACATTATCCCTAGATTGCATCTCCTAATATATGTGAGGACAATTTGTTATAATTTCATGTAACATAACAAAGTGAGATGCAGTTCGTTACAACTTTGATACTTATGTGCAACCGTATATAAAATGGGGGGTAGTTTGTTAGAATTTTGCTGTAACATACAGAGCGATTTGTTACACTTTTGCTGTAACATTGGACAATTTGTTACAATTTAATGTAAAATGAAGGACAATTTGTTACAGTGTTCTTGTAACAAGGGCCTATTTGTCAGAATTTTGCTGTAACATGTGTCAATTTGTCACAGTTAGCTTGTAATGTGGATGTGAACTGGGTACAATTTTTGCTGTAACATGAGGATTTTTTGAAAATACTTTGCTGTTGCCTGTTTCGCCTAGTTTTAACAATTTTAGCTGGTTTTTCACAAATAGTCTGAGCATCATTTTCCCAGTTTGTTGCAACATGATGAGATATTGGTGATTTGTTACAAATTAGCTATAATATAACGATGTAATGGAAGCATAGTGTCATGTAGTCTCCACTGTGCAATAGCATAAGCTAGCGTTGTTAAAAATGGTTCAAGTGGCTCTAAGCACTATGGGACTTAACGTCTGAGGTCACCAGTCTAGCGTTGTTACAACAAGCTGACTGCAAGATAAAGTTAATAGTCTAGAAAGAGGTTGCTATGTCTGATTGACTTTGAAAGAGGGTAACTTGTCAAATCAGCTTACAACAATGTTTATTATACTTCAAAGGTCATTAAATTATTCAGTGATGGAAAGCCATGTTAACATAAATGGAAAGGCTGATTCTCCAGTGCGTATTTAAATTTTGTGTTTCTTTCGTATAAAGTTGTCTTGTTGCAGGAATGTACACTGTCCAGTGAAATTAATGTGACCACCTGTCAAAAGTATGAATAACAAGCTTTCGCAGCGCGGACCGCTGTGACACGTGAAGGAAGAGAGTCAATGAGGTTCTCGAAGATACTGACAGGGATGTGGAACTATGCCGACTGCAATGCCATAGCCAACTGCGCTAGGTTTCTCGCTTGAGCATTCGTGGCGCGATCAGCCCGATCGAGGCGGCCCCACAGATGCTCGAGTGGGTTCAAAGCCGGGGAGTTTGCTGACCAGGGAAGTATAGAAAACTCACCCCGCTGCTCTTCGAAACGCGCACGTACACTGCGAGCTGTGCGACACGTTGTATTGTTCTGTTGGTAGAGGCAATCGTACCGAGGAATAGCTAACTGCATGTCGGAGCAGACTTGGTCCCCAAGGATAAATACGTACTGGTCTTGATCCTTTGTGCCTTCTAGAACTACTTGATCACCCAGGCAATGCCACGAAAACATTCCCCATGCCATAACGCTCCCTCCTCTGGTCTGAACCCCTCCGACGATTGTTGCAGGGTGTTTACTTTCAGACGTTCAAAGCTATTGGCCATCAGTCATTTGAAAAGTTCTGCTGTCGCCACTCTTTAGACGTCCAGTGGCGGTACTGGAGTGCAAATTCCAGCCTTCGTCCCCACTGAGCAATAGTCAGCATGGGTGACTGAACCAGGAGTCTGCTGCGAAAGTCGATAAACAACAACATTCGATTATCGGTCGTTCAGGAGACACTGTTGGTAGCCCATTGGTTCATCTGGGTGGTCAGTTGCTCATCAGTTGCACGCCTATAGGCCAGTACACATCACCGCATCCGTCGTTTACCCCTTTCGTCTACCACAGTTGCCTCAGGGCCGGTTGGAACCGCGCTGTTGCTACGGTCCCAAGTTCGAATC
Organism: Schistocerca serialis cubense; assembly: GCF_023864345.2. Classification (NCBI taxonomy): domain Eukaryota; kingdom Metazoa; phylum Arthropoda; class Insecta; order Orthoptera; family Acrididae; genus Schistocerca; species Schistocerca serialis. The sequence continues at coordinate 215,225,712 of NC_064640.1, forward strand.
CTGTCTCGGGCATGGATCTGTGTGATCTCCTTAGGTTAGTTAAGTTTAAGTAGTTCTAAGTCTAGGGGAATGATGACCTCAGATGTTAAGTCCCATAGAGCTTAGAACCATTTTTTGAACCCAATGATCATGCCCTTTTGGGGGTCAGATAAATCACTCCGTTTCTGCATTACGACAATACCTGCACCGCTTTCCGCGTCCCCCGACAATCTTTATATACCCTCCATTGGTAATGCTGCCACCTACTTTCTATGAGTGGCTACTGTCGTGTTTTTAGCCCGCATCTCGTGGTCGTGCGGTAGCGTTCTCGCTTCCCACGCCCGGGTTCCCGGGTTCGGTTCCCGGCGGGGTCTGGGATTTTCTCTGCCTCGTGATGGCTGGGTGTTGTGTGCTGTCCTTAGGTTAGTTAGGTTTAAGTAGTTCTACGTTCTAGGGGACTTATGACCACAGCAGTTGAGTCCCATAGTGCTCAGAGCCATTTGAACCATTTTGAACTGTCGTGTTTTTATGTATCTTCTACAGGGTCGCTGATGATCATGTGGTCAATACCAGTCTGATAAATTAAAAAGAAAATGAAAAAAGGAAAACACTACGCAGCCATGTCTTAAATATACAAATAAAAAGTGTTTCATCAAATGTATGAAGGCTGCAAGATACACTGAATACAGAACAGAACCCAAAAGTTTTCACTTAACTGGATTCGGCAGCAGTCGAGTGGAGCAAACCCTTTTTTCGATCTTTATAATTTTGAAATAAAAAACATTTTTGGAAAAGAACAATATTTTAATTGCATTTAGATTACATTGCTAATACAAGATAATGATGAAGATGAAACTAGCAGCTGTGCAGGCTTATCGCATTAGGACCTAATTAATTCTCACAAACAATCTTCACAGCATCATTTGCCTCTGTAGTAGGCATTGTAAAAAGATGTCATAAAATGTTCATAACCCACCAGGTAAGACATTAGGGCTTTTATATCTCGTAGCCTCTTGATACTGATGGGAACCTAAAGCAATAACGAAGTAATTAGGGGTCAGAGCTAAACGCGAATGGAGTGTGTCCAAAAAATATAGTAATTCAGACTGCAATATAATATTTCAGTCTAACGTGTGAAAAAAAGAAGATTGTTATACACAACCCTGGTTAATATTTTTGTAAGTATACTCATTGTGTTATTTTTATAAACTTACTTTTCTGGAGCGTAGGACAAAATAGTGGGTGATTCGAAAACAGGACGTGTTTTCAACAGAGCGAAAGTTGACCGCATGATTTTATGGAATATAGTTTTCCAGGAGTGTTCTTGTTGTAACGAAATTATTTGTATGTGGATATCTTCAAATTCTTTAGGAATACATCTACCAGATGTTTTGTCCTGATTTGAAAGCTTTTTGTATGAATGAGGCCACTATGCTTTGAAACTTCTCATAATTTGCTGTGGACAGCAAAACAATTGGTTTCACTGGCTTTCAGTATAAACACCACGTATTACTCTTCTGTAATCCCAAAGTTTCTGTCACACAGTGAATACTACTCGAACAAAGAAGTTGTGGGTAATATTGTCAAACTGTCCTTTGCCACAGAGGTTCGTCAAGAATCTAACAGCTGTGTGGTTCTTGTTTTGTCCTGATGGGCCATCGCTAAATAGGATCATTTTCTTTACCATACTGGGTATCTCAGTCACTATGTAATTCAATAAAAAACTGCACACCTCATCCGGAGATTTATTACCCTCCCCCTCACGATAAAGTTAGATATTGTACTTATTGATTTTCATCTTGTGGATACTAAACACATAAGTACATTAATACATTAGATTTTGTACTTATTAATTTTCATCTTGTGGATACTAAACACATTAATACATAACTGCAGCACGAAAAATTTCCTGTGCTGGAATAATCGGGATCAGCATGATATTTGTATATTCAAATCACAAAATGGCAGTTTCTTTGTTGAAATTTTTAAGCGCTTCTTGCATATTAGTATATAATGTGTTGGCTCTGCTTTTGTATCCAATTACGTGTGCTGTTGCAGTACGCTTAGCATTATCATTCAACAATTGACTCCTCAGTTTTGATTTTAGGGTTTCACGTTGATTGCATACATCAACCTGTCGTCGACTGAAGGAGTACTGAAAGTTTTCATGAAAATAAGAATAGTAAGAACGGTACCTGACGAAATGATTCAGGGTTGCCATTAATGAACGCATCATGAATTTTTGTGACATTTAAAAGAAAATCCAAATATTTCTTGCGTTTTGCGTCATAATGAGTCTCTTCAACTTGAAACTTTACAATATGATCATGGATACGTACACAAAAATTGCCAGGAATAGCACTATTCTTCCTCTGGCCCCTCATGGTCTTAGAGGCAGTGCTTTGAAGTAATAACTTTCAAATTCTCCCTAGTCTTTCACGTTAAATACTCCTGATTTTCATAAACACTTACTTACAAACGTGCTTTGGAACACCGCCAATATTTAAATCGTAAGTGTAAGAATTATTTCTTTTAAAAGTGCTTTCACTAGTCTTATAACTTTCTTTGTCTAACTCTTGGTCAGGACCTTGTTATCCCATCCGCACTTAACTTCTGTTACCACAACCAAAGTCTGAATTTAGGTGTACTGCGAGTTTTTTTATTTTCAAGTGAATGAAAATAACTCCAAGTTCCATTTGTGGTGTCTTCATTAACGTTTAAATAACATTTTGTATTGCACTTACACGTGGGAATGTTGGGCTTGATTTTCTAAGGTACCGTCCTGGTAAAGAAACACAACCTTCTCCTTTTACCTTCGCACAGGGAATGTTATTATGTTTGTAAGTTTTTTTCATTTATTAGCTCTCTTTCCATTTTAGGTTGAGGTTAGTCTTCTGAACTTGCAGACATCTCACTATGATATAAGCTTATTATTATTATTATTATTATTACGAAAACGCTCCGCTTACCACAAAACATTTTTCAATCAGTTATCACGAAAATATGAACATAAGTGACTACTCTGGATCCACAGCAACAATACCGACTGACAAGATGTAACATAAAAACACAAAATGTCCCCGCAGTTTACTGCAGGAATCAGATATGGGAAATTGTTTCTAAACACGTAATACAACGCAACGCCAAATCGCTACAGGACAGCGGTGTTTGACTGTTTCCAACACTAAAATATGTATATAACCTCATAGAAAAATATGCCATCATTAACTCATTTCTCCTTGTTTTGGTGCTTGACTGGTTTCAGAAATAAACAATTGAATTGTCGATGGCGATTCTTAGATATAAAAGAAAAGCCTTTTATGATAAATCAGTGAATAGTTCCCACATACTCTCTTCTCGAATTTGCCTAAACATTACTACTTATTTGTAATTGTAATTGTTACATAATTGTATCAGTGTAACCGCATTCTGTGTTTCGTGAAGAATTATATTACCTTGAAGTCATAAAGGTTCCTATAAGTACACGATGCTATGAAAATCATCAAATCGTTTCACTGTGCTCACCCTGCAGCATATATACAAACTATAATAACAACGTAAGTCGCTCCAATACTTTAGAAAGTAATCATAGAAATCCTGTGAAATATTATTCCCAATTAATTTTGCACTAATGGAAGCTGAATTATCAAAACTTGGTTTCTCGTTACAGGAAGTCTTACCTGGAGCGCAGCTGTTCTGTCAGTGGGTTCGTAGTGAGACGTACTTTGCTAGAACCGTATCCTAAAACAGTTTCAGATGCTATGAACTGCGTCCTATGATGTAGAGCTGTACTTATTACATTATTCTGCTTCCCAAACAGCAAAACTCGTTTACTACTTTAAGTGTCTCATTTCCTAATCTAATTCCTTCAACATCACCTGATTTAATCGACTACATTTCATTATTCTCGTTTTGCTTTTGTTGCTGTTCATCTTATATCCTCCTTTCAAGACACTGTCCATCCTGTTCAGCTGCTCTTCTAGATCCTTTGCTGTCACTGACAGAATTGCAATGTCGTCGGCAAACCTCCAAGTTTTTATTTCTTCTCCACGGATGTTAATTTCTACCCCAAATTTTTCTTTTGATTCCTTTACTGCTTGCTCAGTATACAGATTGAATAACATCGGAGATAGGCTACACCCTGTCTCACTCCCTTCCCAACCACTGCTTCCCTTTCGTGCCCCTCGACTGTTGTAACTGCCATCTGGTTTCTGTAAATTGTAAATAGTATTTGGCCCCCTGTATTTTACCTCTGCCACCTTCAGAATTTGAAAGAGAATATTCCAGTCAAAATCATCAAAAGCTTTCTCTAAGTCTATAATTAGTAGAAATGTAGGTTTGCCTTTCCTTCACCTATCTGCTAAGATAAGTCGTAGGGTCAGTATTGCCTCGCGTGTTCCAATATTTCTACGGAATCCAAACTGATCTTCCCCGAGGTCGGCTCCTACCAGTTTTTCCATTCGTATCTAAAGAATTCGTGTTAGTATTTTGCAACCGAGACTTATTAAACTGATAGTTCGTAATTTTCAAATCTATCAGCACCTGCTTTCTTTGGTATTGGAATTATTATATTCTTCTTGAAGTCCGAGTGTAGTTCGCCTGTCTTATACATCTCGCTCACCAGATGCATCAGTAGTTCTAATGGAATGTTGTCTACTCCCGGGGCCTTGTTTCGACTTAGGTCTTTCAGTGCTCTATCAGATTCTTCACGTGGTATCATATCCCCCATTTCATCTTCATCTAAGTCCTCTTCCATTTCCACAATATCGCGCTCAAGTACATCGCCCTTGTATTGACCCTCTATACACTCCTTCGGCCTTTCTGCTTTCCCCTCTTTGCTTTGAACGGGTTTTCCATCTGAGCGCTTTATATTCGTACCGGTGGTTCTCTTTTCTCCAAAAGTCTCCTTAATTTTCCTGTAGGCAGTATCCATCTTACACCTAGTGATACATGCTTCTACATCCTTACATTTCTCCTCTAGCCATCCCTGCTTAGCCATTTTGCACTTCCTGTCGATCTCATTTTTGAGACGTTTGTATTCCTTTTCGTCTGCTTCACTTAATGCATTTTTTAAATTTTCTCCTATAATCAATTAAATTCACTATCCCTTATGTTACCGTTGGATTTCTACTAGTACTCGTCTTTTTACCTACTTGTTCCTCTGCTGCCATAACTATTTCATCTCTCAAAGCGACCCATTCTTCTTCTACTGTATCTCTTCCCCTGTTCTTGTCGATTGTTCCCTAACGCTCCCTCCCAAATTCTCTACAGCCTCTGTTCATTTCAGTTTATCCAAGTCCCATCTCCTCAAATCCCTACCTTTTTGTAGTTTTATCAATTTTAATCTGCAGTGCATAACCAATAAATTGTGGTCAGAGTCCACACCTTCCCCTGGAAATGTATTACAATTTAAAACCTGGTTCCTGAATTTGTGGCCGGTCGGAGTGGCCGAGCGGTTCTAAGCGCTACAGTCTGGAACCGCGCGACCGCTAGGTTTGCAGGTTCGAATTCTGCCTCGGGCGTGGATGTGTGTGATGTCCTTAGGTTAGTTAGGTTTAAGTAGTTCTAAGATCTAGGGAACTGATGACCTCAGAAGTTAAGTCCCATAGTGCTCAGAGCCATTTTAGCCTAAATCTCTGTCTTACCATTATATAACCTATCTGAAACCTTCCTGTGTCTCCGAACCTCTTCCACGTATACAACCTTCTTTCATGATTCTTAAACCAAGTATTACCTACGATTAAGTTATGCTCTGTGCAAAATACTACCAGGTGGCTTCCCCTTTCATTCCTTACCCCATGTCCATTTTCCTTCCCATCCTTTTCCCACTATCGAATTCCAATCCCCCATGACTATTAAATTTTCGTCTCCCTTCACTATCTGAATAATTTATTTTATCTCACCTTATATTTCTTCGAACTCTTTCGTCATCTGCGGAGCTAGTTGGCATATATACTTGTACTACTGTGGTAGGTGTGGCCTTTGTGTCTATATTGGCTACAATAATGCGTTCACTATGCTGTTCATAATATCTTACCCGTGCTCCTATTTTTTATTCATTACTACGTACTCCTGCATTACCACTATTTGATTTTGTGTTTATAACTTGTATTCACCTGACCAGAAGTCTTGTTCCTCCTGCCACCGAACTTCACTAATTCCCACTATATCTAACTTTATCCTATTCGTTTCCCTTTTTAAATTTTCTAACCTACCTGCCCGATTAAGGGAGCTGACATTCCACGCTCCGATCCGTACAATGCCAGTTTTCCTTCTCCTGATAACGACGCCCTCTTGAGTAGCCCCCGCCCGGAGATCCGAATGGGGGACTATTTTACCTCCGGAATATTTTACCCAAGAGGACGCCATCATCATTTCACCACACAGTAAAGCTGTACGTCCTCGGGAAAAATTACCGCTGTAGTTTCCGCTTGCTTTCAGCCGTTCGCAATTCCAGCACAGCAAGGCCGTTTTGGTTGATGTTACAAGGCCAAATCAGTCAATCATCCAGATTGTTGCCCCTGAAACTACTGAAAAGGCTGCTGCTCTTCTTCTGGAACCACACGTTTGTCTGGCCTCTCAACATACACATCTCCGTTGTGGTTGCACCTACCGTGCGGCTATCTGTATCGCTGAGGCACACAAGCCTCCCTGCCAAAGGCAAGGTCCATGGTTCTCGGGGAAGGCGGGTGGGGACTAATCATTCTGAAATGTCGTATTTAAGTATAACATGTGTTACAACAACATGTTCTCTCTCTTGCTTGTTGTTCTAACCCATATTATCCACGTGCTACGATTCAAAGCCTGGAGAGGTCAGTCGGTAGATATCCATTGATATTTGTCGTTTTCCTATATGTCTTTTAGTTTCTTCTGAAACCCTGGAAGTACACATAAATAACATTGTACTATAATTAACACGTACTTTTCAGCAGTTGACCGTTTTGTTGATTTTATAGCCTGCGTGTGAGTATGTTCGTGTTTGCTTTTTGTAGAGTGTCCAGATAGTTTTTAACAAGTTATAAGGATACGCATATCTTAATATTTCGATCCGAGTGCTAAAGGCCTTGCTGGGCATCCTCCTAAAAGTCTTGAACGTAGCGGAGTGTCACGTTGGCTCTAGCACTATAGGAGACTGGCAATCAGCTGTAGCGAATACGACTATTGGAGATAATAGGTCCTTGCAAATCCTGACTCCACTCCTTACATGGCGTAAAGAAGGTGCATATCGCTGAGGTCTGCATATACTATGTAACACAACCGACAGTCAAAACTAGTATAGGATTGACCAGTACAAAGTTGAAGTCTAAGGATGAAGAGGAACAGCCAGTATTACGAGGCATTGACTATAGTCCGAACAGTGTATTTAAAATTACACAAGCGCTTGTGCAGCAACGTCTAGTGCTTTATAAGACTTGGGATTTCTTTTCTATTTGCCTTGACTACCTTCTTAGCCCCGTCTGGTTCTTCGAGCTACTACAGCGCACTACAACTGTTATAACCAGTCTTTGCTTTTCCTAATATTTCCCATCACGCACTGTGAACAAAAATTTAAAAAACAGTCCGACTAATAATCCAAAAGAAGTACGGTTATACGGTGAAGGGTCTTTAGAGCTCACGAGATCGTACATCAAACCACAAAGCACTCGTCCCTCAACAATTTTTAAAAATATTTCGGGGTGGTTCATACCCATCTTATATTGTTCATTGTATTCCAGATATGTGCTGGATCCCAGTTATTAAAGTGAAAATTCTATTTACGAGGAGCAGGCATAACATTTTAATTATCAACTGTAAAATATCAAGCTGCGACTATAAATTTTCTATGGTGGTGTTAGTTCTTCTCTATATAGGGTGTAAATAAACTGTTTTACAATGTACGGTGCCGTAGTGGTGTAGGGGAATCGAAATGAACAATTTGATAATGGACACTTTTCCTCAAGCGGAGAAACAATCTGAAATTGGCCTGCAATAGCTACCTAAACTACAACACATGCGCGCCGCGCGAGATTTTGATTATTTTCTCGCCGTCTAATGCCACCAGCTTAATCTCTCTTAATCGTTTGAAACTCATTCCTTTTTCTCGCCAAAATCGTCCTTGAGCATTAAAAATACCTTGTTCTTGCACTTAAAAATGGTAAAATTGGTGTCTGTGTACATTTTAGCTAAAATTTTGGTGAATCTCAGCGACATAAAATTAACAAGAAAATAGTTTTTTTTTTCTTTGGCGTTCTTACTATGAGATTACTGTGCTTGTAAGGTTTAAGTGTAGATCGAATTGTAAACGGAATTAGATCTTGCATAATAACTCTTAAGTAACACTCCTTAAGTAACAGAACGTAGTATGTTTTCCTCGACGGCGAGTATTCATTAGAGACAAGGGTATCGCTGTTATTTTCTGTATACACAAATTATTTGACGGACAGGGTGAACAACAATCTGCGATTATTTTCTAATGATGCTGTGGTGTACGGGAAAGCGTAGTCACTGGGTGACTGTAGGAAGATAGAAGATGGTTTAGACATAATTTCTAGTTGCTGTGATGAATGGCAGCTTGCTCTAAATGTATAAAACCGTAAATTAATGCAGATGAACAGGAAAAACTAAACCGTAATGTTCGAGAAGAGCATTAGTAGTGTGCTGCTGGACAGTCACGTCTATGAAATACACTCCTGGAAATTGAAATAAGAACACCGTGAATTCATTGTCCCAGGAAGGGGAAGCTTTATTGACACATTCCTGGGGTCAGATACATCACATGATCACACTGACAGAACCACAGGCACATAGACACAGGCAACAGAGCATTCACAATGTCGGCACTAGTACAGTGTATATCCACCTTTCGCAGCAATGCAGGCTGCTATTCTCCCATGGAGACGATCGTAGAGATGCTGGATGTAGTCCTGTGGAACGGCTTGCCATGCCATTTCCACCTGGCGCCTCAGTTGGACCAGCGTTCGTGCTGGACGTGCAGACCGCGTGAGACGACGCTTCATCCAGTCCCAAACATGCTCAATGGGGGACAGATCCGGAGATCTTGCTGGCCAGGGTAGTTGACTTACACCTTCTAGAGCACGTTGGGTGGCACGGGATACATGCGGACGTGCATTGTCCTGTTGGAACAGCAAGTTCCCTTGCCGGTCTAGGAATGGTAGAACGATGGGTTCGATGACGGTTTGGATGTACCGTGCACTATTCAGTGTCCCCTCGACGATCACCAGTGGTGTACGGCCAGTGTAGGAGATCGCTCCCCACACCATGATGCCGGGTGTTGCCCCTGTTTGCCTCGGTCGTATGCAGTCCTGATTGTGGCGCTCACCTGCACGGCGCCAAACACGCATACGACCATCATTGGCACCAAGGCAGAAGCGACTCTCATCGCTGAAGACGACACGTCTCCATTCGTCCCTCCATTCACGCCTGTCGCGACACCACTGGAGGCGGGCTGCACGATGTTGGGGCGTGAGCGGAAGACGGCCTAACGGTGTGCGGGACCGTAACCCAGCTTCATGGAGACGGTTGCGAATGGTCCTCGCCGATACCCCAGGAGCAACAGTGTCCCTAATTGGCTGGGAAGTGGCGGTGCGGTCCCCTACGGCACTGCGTAGGATCCTACGGTCTTGGCGTGCATCCGTGCGTCGCTGCGGTCCGGTCCCAGGTCGACGGGCACGTGCACCTTCCGCCGACCACTGGCGACAACATCGATGTACTGTGGAGACCTCACGCCCCACGTGTTGAGCAATTCGGCGGTACGTCCACCCGGCCTCCCGCATGCCCACTATACGCCCTCGCTCAAAGTCCGTCAACTGCACATACGGTTCACGTCCACGCTGTCGTGGCATGCTACCAGTGTTAAAGACTGCGATGGAGCTCCGTATGCCACGGCAAACTGGCTGACACTGACGGCGGCGGTGCACAAATGCTGCGCAGCTAGCGCCATTCGACGGCCAACACCGCGGTTCCTGGTGTGTCCGCTGTGCCGTGCGTGTGATCATTGCTTGTACAGCCCTCTCGCAGTGTCCGGAGCAAGTATGGTGGGTCTGACACACCGGTGTCAATGTGTTCTATTTTCCATTTCCAGGAGTGTATCTAGGCGTTACGTTGCTAAGCACTATGAAATGGAATGAGCATATAAGGATTGTAGTAGAGAAGGCGAATGATCGACTTCGATTTATTGGTAGAATTTTGGGGAAGAGTGGTTCATCTGTAGAAGACACCACATGTAGGACACTAGTGCAAACTGTTGCTGAGTACTCAAAAATGGCTCTGAGCACTATGGGACTTAACATCTACGGTCATCAGTTCCCTAGAACTTAGAACTACTTAAACCTAACTAAGCTAAGGACATCACACAACACCCATTCATCACGAGGCAGAGAAAATCCCTGACCCCGCCGGGAATCGAATCCGGGCGCGGGAAGCGAGAACGCTACCGCACGACCACGAGCTGCGTACGTTGCTGAGTACTGTTCGAGTGTTTGAAATCAGCACCAGGTCGGATCAAAGTAACACATCGAAGCAGTTCAGACACAGGCTGTTACATTTGTTACCGGTACATTCGAACAACACGCATGTATTACAGAGATGCTTCGGGAACTCAAATGGGAATAAAACTGAAGGGAAGGCGACGTTCTTTTCGAGGAGCACTATTGAAAAAAATTTAGTGAACCGGCATTTGAGGCTTAGTGCAAAATTATTTTAGGCTCGTACAGAGGCATATAGATAGTCGTTTTTCCCTCGCTCTGTTTGGGAGTGGAATAGGAAAGGAAAGGACTAGTAATGGTACAGTGCTCAGTTCGCTACGCACCATACGGCGGTTTGCGAAGTATGTATGTAAATGTAGATGTAGTTGTAGAACATTTACAAAAGTCTTTTTCCTTTTGGTACCCTCGAAGGAAAACTTAAATTACTAATGTAAGAAAATAAAAAATTTCAGAAATCTGACCAATTATGAGTGGCAGCGTAAAAGGACGAAAGGATATTCAAAACGTCACACGCAGCTCGTGTGCGCTGTAGCTTAGTTGGCTTTTGTAGGCCAATGTGCCGGCCGATGTGGACGAGCGGTTCTAGGCGCTTCAGTCTGGAACCGCGCGACCGCTACGGTCGCAGGCTCGAATCCTGCCTCGGGCATGGATGTGTGTGCTGTCCTTATGTTAGTTAGGTTTAAGTAGTTATAAGTTCTAGGGGACTGATGACCTCAGAAGTTGAGTCCCATAGTGCTCAGAGCCATTTGAACCATTTTTGTAGACCAATGTGAGGTTGTTTCTTGGCTTGATCCGTACGAGATCGGGTTGATGGAGGAGATAGAGAAGATCCAAAGAAGAGCGGTGCGTTTCGTCACAGGGTTATTTGTGGGGCGACGGGTAGAAAATTTATTTTTTATTGTTTGTTGCCGTTCTCAACACAGGCTCTCTAACTACAATGTTGGCAACCACAAAGTGATTAGCAAAAACGTGATACCTTCAATTGACTTGCGCCATAGGGTGGTGGGGTTTCGGGTTCCGCTGGATAGGTCAGGAGTCCACTACACGCAGCAAGCGGCCACACGGGTAGCAGGGGTTGTGTGGCGTTGACTGGGCGGTTTTTTAGGTTAGATGGCCTCGGGCAATTGTAGCGAAATGCAGGAATATCTGCAGCGGATAGGCACTTGGTGCAGGGAGTGGCAACTGACCCTTAACATAGACAAATGTAACGTATTGCGAATACATAGAAAGAAGGATCCCTTATTGTATGATTATATGATAGCTAAACAAACACTGGTAGCACTTACTTCTGTAAAATATCTGGGAGTATGCGAACGGAACGATCTGAAGTGGAATGATCATATAAAATTAATTGTTGGTAAGGCGGGTACCAGGTTGAGATTCATTGGGACAGTCCTTAGAAAATGTAGTCCATCAACAAAGGAGGTTGCTTACAAAACACTCCTTCGACCTATACTTGAGTATTGCTCATCAGTGTGGGATCCGCACCAGATCGGGTTGACGGAGGAGATAGAGAAGATCCAAAGGAGAGCGGCGCGTTTCGTCACAGGGTTATTTGGTAACCGTGATAGCGTTACGGAGATGTTTAGCAAACTCAAGTGGCAGACTCTGCAAGAGAGGCGCTCTGCATCGCGGTGTAGCTTGCTCGCCAGGTTTCGCGAGGGTGCGTTTCTGAATGAGGTATCGAATATATTGCTTTCCCCTACTTATACCTCCCGAGGAGATCACGAATGTAAAATTAGAGAGATTCGAGCGCCCACGAAGGCTTTCAGACAGTCGTTCTTCCCGCGAACCATACGCGACTGGAACAGAAAAGGGAGGTAATGACAGTGGCACGTAAAGTGCCCTCCGCCACACACCGTTGGGTGGCTTGCGGAGTATAAATGTAGATGTAGATGTAGAATTAAAGTTCACTGTGCCCACTCTGATGGAGAAATAAAGTTATTGATCATTGAAGTTCATTACTCTGAGGATTTAGGATGATGTCTGGGATTCATAGAAAATGCAGTTTACTATAAAAATTTTCACTATATTTTGAAAGCGATAAAGCGTAAAATTCCAGACAAATAAGTGTTTAACCATACAATGCTACTATCAGCTATTGTACTATCAGAGCTGTTCAGAGTCTATTGCGCGGATCCTATTATCCCCAGATAACGAAACTGTTCAATAACCGTTATCGTTGTAAATGTGCAAAGAGAATAATCGCCAAAATTTGATGTTAATACTCATCAAATGCCCGTTAGTAATGATAGAAGGTCTGTCCTGCGGCGACATGTGAAAATACGACATACGCAAACTGAGAATAAATCACTAAGGTCGTTCCGCAGTTAACACTTTACCCCAAAGCGAACTCATTGTTACGTGCATACCGAGTTACATAATACGGCATCCAAGGCTGTTCCTTGCAACTGCACAAACGCTACGCGGCTTCCGACACGGAGCGCGTGCTGATACGAATCTAGAAGAGAACTGGGGCCTGACTAGTTCACAGCGCTCTTATTTTATACAGGGTGTTACAAAAAGGTACGGCCAAACTTTCAGGAAACATTCCTCACACATAAATAAAGAAAAGATGTTATGTGGATATGTGTCCGGAAACGCTTAATTTCCATGTTAGAGCTCATTTTAGTTTCTTCCACCTACGCTCAATGCAGCACGTTATCATGACTCCATACGGGATACTCTACCTGTGCTGCTAGAACGTGTGCCTTTACAAGTACGACACAACATGTGGTTCATGCACGATGGAGCTCCTGCACATTTCAGTCGAAGTATTCGTAAGCTTCTCAATAACAGATTCGGTGACCGATGGATTGGTAGAGGCGGACCAATTCCATGGCCTCCACGCTCTCCTCACCTCAACCCTCTTGACTTTCATTTATGGGGGCATTTGAAAGCTCTTGTCTACGTAACCCCGGTACCAAATGTAGAGACTCTTCGTGCTCGTATTGTGGACGGCTGTGATACAATACGCCATTCTCCAGGGCTGCATCAGCGCATCAGGGATTCCATGCGACAGAGGGTGGATGCATGTATCCTCGCTAACGGAGGACATTTTGAACATTTCCTGTAACAAAGTGTTTGATGTCACGCTGGTACGTTCTGTTGCTTTGTGTTTCCATTCCGTGATTAATGTGATTTGAAGAGAAGTAATAAAATGAGCTCTAACATGGAAAGTAAGCGTTTCCGGACACATGTCCACATAACATATTTTCTTTCTTTGTGTGTGAGGAATGTTTCCTGAAAGTTTGGCCGTACCTTTTTGTAACACCCTGTATAGCCGCGGTGCGGACCGCCGAAGGCGCAGTCGACATTTGCTTTCCTGACTAGCCGCTGGGCTAGCAGAGAACCACTTCAAGTTACTAAATTATTAATTGCTTCATTCGCTGAAGGCCAATGAAGCTCTCAATTTAATTGTGCAATCAGCACACAGGTAAGTATCTATAATAAAATTCTGATGTGGCTAGGTTAAATACTTTTGGCGAGAGAATTATTTCAGTTGCACTGCACGCAATAGATGAGGTCTGAACTTGGCCTTTGGAGAGACGCTACAGCTATAGTTTTATAGATATCTTTTAAAAACTTCTCACATCTTTGTTATTATAGCGTATCTCCATTCTACCTAAATCTAAACATCCTAGCTTTATCTAATCACTTACTTAATCTATCTTGCTTCCGCACTTTTAGGACAAAAAAACAGAAAATCTTGAAATTCAACCAAAATATTGCTTTGAGAGATCCGGCATGCTGTTTCCATTAAATTACAATGAAAAAGTAATCCGAATATAAATTTTGAAGTTTCTAGCTCCTTCCTGTTGTGCCAATGATTTTTAAGTAAAACGTCCAAATCTCGAAAACTGTTGGAGTTACTAAACTGAAACTTAACACATTATTATTTTAGCATCACTCCTAACATGCTATAAACTTTTCAGATTATTTACTTTACTTTTAAGCTATTGCGCAATATTCGTGACGTCATAGCTAGTTACAGCGGACTAGGCTGGCACACAATGGAAAGATATGAATTCTATATGGCGTGAGTAAGCTGCTTCCCTACATAGTGTCCCACATCAAATTGTTCCTCTTCAGTTCTCTTATGCCCCTGTGATGCGTTGCAAACAGTTATCGTTTATATCCTATATGTTCACCCTCTTCAGCGACACTTTTCCCCGAGTACGGATGGCCTGATGGAGACCCTGATTGTAGTAGTCTGCATCTTCGCTGTTCAGGAGACATTCCACATCGAAACTGACTTCCTATTAGTTGTGAAAATGCCTGCACGCAATGGTTTCCTCATCTGAAGAAAGAGGAAGAAGTCACTATATTCTATGACAGGAGAATACTGGGGTTGATGCAAAATTTGGCAGGCCAAAGAAACACTATGTATGACTGTGTCCAGTGACGAACGAGCAGAGGCATTGTCGTGGAGCAGAAACCTCCCTGACGCTTTGTCCGTAAATCCTCCAGTACCCTCATCAGGTGATGTCCACAGTATGGTACTGCACGGTTTGCCCGTTACGTACACAATATGTTAGCCAGACACTATGGTAGTCCCAAACAGCTCTCAGTATCTCCTTTTCACAATGGTGGTTGTGTCTTCACCTTGGTGGTGAATCACTATGTTTCCACGAATTGGTTTCATCCGTATCTCGGGGCTATAGTGAGACATCCAGCACTCGCACATGATGATGGTGATGATGTCTGGTTTAAGGGGCGTGCAACTGGGTGGTTATCAGCACCCGTACAAATTTCCAATCATTACACAGTCTAATCTCGCCTCTTTCACGAATGATGATGAAATGATGAGTACAACACAAACAACCAGTCCCCAGGATGGAGGCAATCCCCAACCCAGCAGGGAATCGCACCCGATACCCTGTGATCCAGAGGCAGCAACACTAGCCACTAGACCACGAGTGGACTCTCGCACTTGACGATTATGAGGCCAAGGATGTGATATGACATACAGCATTTCTGGTCTGCCTCAATTCAGCGTTGTTTTTGAACGTGTGTGAGCAATTGTGGAAACCAGCACGAGGCGACCTCACTCATATAGAGACTGTCGTGTATGATGTTGAATACTACTTCACGGCTGATTTCCAGTTTTACCCGTATCACTTCGATTGTAATATGTCGGTCTTTGAGGACCACTACTGCGATTCCCTGTTATCACAGTGTAAAATATGTACATAAAAAAAAGTTTTGGATCAACTCGGTTCCGAGAGTTCCGGAACCTGTACTGAAAACTGGAATAGAGATCAACATGAACATCATTGCCGCCCTTTTTATTGTTCATGAAAACCACACATTGCATGTTGTACCACCATACAGCGAGACCTTTAGAGGTGGTGGTCCAGATTGCTGTGCACACCGGTATCCCTAATACCCAGTGGCCGATCGGTTCTAGGCGCTACAGTCTGGAGCCGCGCGACCGCTACGGTCGCAGGTTCGAATCTTGCCTCGGGCATGGATGTGTGTGATGTCCTTAGCTTAGTTAGGTTTAAATAGTTCTAACAAGGGGAGACCGCCAATTGCGAAATTCAGATTCGATTCATACTGCGCATAATAAAAGCACATGGCCAGAGGTGTAATGTGGCAAAGCACCAAGATGCACTTCTCAGCCGTTGTCGAGAAAATCGACAGTTAAAAGAAACCGTTGCAATGAAATACGCTCTACGATTATTAACTGTCCACAGCGTCGTGGCGCAGCGGTAAGCGCTCTGGTTCATAATCCGAAGGTCGCCGGATCGAATCTCGCGCTATGTAACTTTTTTTTTAGTATTTGTTTTTTATAATTCAAATATATATATATATATATATATATATATATATATATATATATATATATATATATAATTCCCGGCAATCAGTTGCAACAATTATGCATATAATAAGTTGTTGAAAGTCGTTTGTCGTGGAAAAACTGGCAACTTCGAACACCATTATGTTTTCCACAAACAAAGTTGTATTTCACAAATGTTGTCTTCATAATTTAACCACGCATAGTTAACGGAAGACGTAGAAACGATATTCCGAAACGAATACGTATAGCGTAAGTCAAACGTTCGAATTAGAATAGAGACCCCACGAACACAAATTTGCTGTGGCAGGTATGAAATATAAACTCCGTTACTCGCTCGTTACACTTGAATGACAGATGTTGAATGGGCCGAAACGAGCCGCCGCATAACAGCGTAGTTGCCTGCTAACTTCGAAACAAGGTAGATGCGGTCCCTAGCGCAACTTATAACATTATCGAAAATCAGTGCGGACGGGAGAGCTTTGGTACACCCTGTTAAAAAAAACGGAAAAATGGAGGCAGTACAATTGGAGAGCGATCCGCCTTCACCAACATGCATAAGCAATTCATTAATACTTTATATATATATATATATATATATATATATATATATATATATATATATATATATATATATATTTGAATTATAAAAAACTAATAATAATAAAAAATTGCATGGCGCGAGATTCGATCCGGCGACCTTCGGATTACGAACCCGAGCGCTTACCGCTGCGCCACGACGCTATAGAAAACTACTAATCGTCGAGAGTATTTCACCGCAACGGTTTCTTTTAACTGTCGATTTTCTCGACAACGGCTGAGAAGTGCATCTTGGTGCTTTGCCACATTACACCTCTGGCCATGAGCTTTTATTATGCGCAGTATGAATCGAATCTGAATTTCACAACTGGCGGCCTCCCCTTGTAAGTTCTAGGGAACTGATGACCTCAGAAGTTAAGTCCCATAGTGCTCAGAGCCATTCGAACCTAATACCCAGTAGAACGTCCTCTTGCATTGGTGCATGCCTGTATTCGTCGTGGCATACTATCCACAAGTTCATCAAGGCACTGTAGGTCCAGATTGTCCCAATCCTCAACTGCGATTCGGCGTTTATCCCTCAGAGTGGTTGGTGGGTCATGCCGTCAATAAACATCCCTTTTCACTCTATCCCAGGCATGTTCGATAGGGTTCATGTATGGAGAACTTGCTGGCCACTCTAGTAGAGCGATGTTGTTATCCTGAAGGAAGTCATTGACAAGATGTGCACGATGAGGGCGCAAATTGTCGTCCATGAAGACGAATGCCTCGCCATTATGCTGCGAATATGGTTGCACTATCGGTCTGAGGATGGAATTCACGCATCGTACAGTTGTTACAGCACCTTCGATGACCACCAGCGGCGTACGTCGGCCCCACATAATGTCACCCCAAAACAACAGGGAACCTCCATTTTGCTGCACTCTCTGGACAGTGTGTCTAAGGCGTTCAGCTTGACTAGGTTGCCTCCAAACACGTCCCCGACGATTGCCTGGTTGAAGGCATATGCGACACTCAGCGGTGAAGAGAACGTGATGCCAATCCTGAGCGGTCCATTCGGCATGTTGTTGGGCCCATCTGTACCGCGCTGCATGGTGTCGTGGTTGCAAAGATGGACCTCGCCATGGACTTCGGGAGTGAAGTTGCACATCATGCAACCTATTGCGCACAGTTTGTCGTAACACGGCGTCTTGTGGCTGCACGAAAAGCATTATTCAACATGGTGGCGTTGCTGTCTGGATTCCTCCAAGCCATAATCCGTAGGTAGCGGTCATCCACTGCAGTAGTAGCCCTTGGGCGGCCTGAACGAGGCATGTAATCGACAGTTCCTGTCTCTCTGTATCTCCTCCATGTCCGAACAACATCGCTTTGGTTCACTCCGAGACGCCTGGGCACATCCCTTGTTGAGAGCCCTTCCTGGCACAAAATAACAATGCGGACGCGATCGAACGGCGGTATTGACCGTCTAGGCATGGTTGAACTACAGACAACACGAGCCGTGTACCTCCTTCCTAGTGGAATGACTGGAACTGATCGGCTGCCGGACTTCCTCGGTCAAACAGGCGCTGCTCATGCATGGTTGCTTACATCTTTGGGATGGTTTACTGACATCTCTGAACAGTCAAAGGGACGGCGTCTGTGATACAATATCCACAGTCAGCGTCTATCTTCAGGAGTTCTGGGAACCAGGGTGATGCAAAACATTTTTTGATGTGTGTATAAAGTTATAAACGAGACTTGGAACCAGCACACGAGAGTCATACCGCAACGAGGTCACCACCAAGCCGGTCGCCGCCGACGATGGGACTGCTTGGTCAGCGGCTTCGCAACGCTTCTGTGACGACAGACCATTCTTCTATAGGGGTATTGCAACCCACTTGCAACAGCCAAGGGCTCATGAACACGTTCGAGGTGATGCTTCGCGATCCGCTATGACCGAAGTTGCAGTGACATGAGCACAGAGAAGCAGTATTTAACCACAGCCGAACCAGCTCGTCATCGTTAAGTGATCTTGGCGCCCAACCTGTGTCAGTCGGCTCCGTCGCCGTAACTCTCCCGCTGCCAGGCTACGAGCGATGAAACTGCCTGTCTGCCCAGCCGGGGGAGCCGACACCTCGCCAGTCGCCCGCCCTTGCTCTTCAGCGACAGTCCAGATTCCGACTCCGGGCAACACCATCCGTTCGTGCCGCTGGGAGTAGTAGAAGTAGCGAACGTGGTGGCCACTTCTGGCCGCGTCCTGCCACCTCTGCTCTCCTAGCACACCGGAGACGCCAGCACAGCCCTCTGTCTTCCGGGCAGCACGTGCAATCCGATAACCGTACATCATCGCCAAAGCTGCAACGCCGTAATATTACGAGGGAACGTGGGGCCGCGCCAGAAATTATGGTGCATTCAGGCGACTGTCTAAGCTGAATATATTCGCACAGAACTGTTTTGTGGTCACCTCTGATGTGTCTGCAACTTTCCCACACATCTCACCTGTCTCACAAAGCATCTACGGACCGTACTACGCCCACAGAAAGACTCGAATCCATCCTGACAAGCAAGAACTAGTCATGTTTAACTTGGGCTTTAGCACGGCTACACCAGACCTTCCAATACAGACAAATGATCTGCCATTTCGTTCTTCGTCATTCGGCGTTGTTTGACTACGCTGGAAACGTCACTTGATCACTCTCACTGGTGGATTTCTTATGGTGGTTGTTGCAGTATACTTCCACGAGTCAGCATGGATTGTTAAATCGTTGTCCCCTTCAAATTGAAAGGCATCCGGTTCGAAGACGTCTTTCGAATCACCCATCTTTTCACAAGATAATAGTTACTGGCTAGGTACAAAGACACACAATGCACGAATTTCGTCTGTTGCAATGTTACTGTCTTTGGCTGCACAGTGAAAGCACATCTGTAAGCTATATTTTGGTGAAGCAGCACTCTGATCAATCCAGTGTCATGCCGGCCGGTGTGGCCGTGCGGTTAAAGGCGCTTCAGTCTGGAACCGCGTGACCGCTACGGTCGCAGGTTCGAATCCTGCCTCGGGCATGGATGTGTGTGATGTCCTTAGGTTAGTTAGGTTTAAGTAGTTCTAAGTTCTAGGGGACTTATGACCACAGATGTTGAGTTCCATAGTGCTCAGAGCCAATCCAGTGTCAGCGCGGCAGAGTTTGAAAAATGGTTCAAATGGCTCTGAGCACTATGGGACTTAACATCTGTGGTCATCAGTCCCCTAGAACTTAGAACTACTTAAACCTAATTAAGCTAAGGACATCACACACATCCATGCCCAAGGCAGGATTCGAACCTGCGACCGTAGCAGTCGCGCGGTTCCGGACTGAGCGCTTTAACCGCGAGACCACCGCGGCCGGCGGCAGAGTTTGAGCAGCATCCCCGAGTACGCTGGTATGTCATTTATTCATCCACCAGCGCAATAAAGGAAGTTCTTCTAGATTTCTCTTTAATCACTAGTATATTGATTCCACAGTCACTGCTGTAAATTAACGTTTTCCTGGGATGTTCCCATGCCCTCATATATAATTACATAAATCGGTAGCTAACGCGAGCACAGTTCACTAGACATGTTCTGTCTTCAGCAGAATCTTTTATCAGGTAATCTGCCATCAGCACAAGTATTTTCATTTCTTTGTGTGTATTTCACGACAAGTATAAGGTAGGTTTGTTTTGCTGAGAAATTCGAGAATTCCTATTGACGTTTTAGACCATGCAAAGTAAGTTTTACACCCTCATTGCACATATCCTCTCAATAAGATAGATTACAAATAAAATCACCGAAAAAAAACAGTCAATACAGCCCGCACGCGCTGATGGGTCGCTGAGCCTTTACAGATAGCGCAGTGATAGTCACATTCTCATCCTCATGTGCACTGATCTATGCGAGCATAAGGAAGTAGCGCTCAGTGACACGTTTCTGTATAAAGTGGACACGGGTAAATGTAAGGATTCCCACGCCCGGGTTCCCGGGTTCGATTCCCGGCGGGGTCAGGGATTTTCTCTGCCTCGTGATGGCTGGGTGTTGTGTGCTGTCCTTAGGTTAGTTAGGTTTAAGTAGTTCTAAGTTCTAGGGGACTTATGACCACAGCAGTTGAGTCCCATAGTGCTCAGAGCCATTTGAACCAAATGTAAGGACGTGGAGAAGGCCAAAAACGAGCAATTATGTTTGGCTGTGTCCATGCCATAGGGTGTGTAAAGTTACTGCATATATTGGTGTTTCGCGGCGGACTGTTCAACGTGTCTAAAAGCAGTGCTGTAACACACGTGGCCACGAAACACGACGTCATAATAGTTGTCGCAGGAAGATCCTGACTGAAAGGGACCGAAGACGCTTTTCGCTGCTTGTGAATCAAAGTCACTATCAAACCCGACGGAATTGCTGGAGGCAGTGAATGAAGATCCACCCCAACGTGTTACCGAGAGAACATTGCGAAGGGAACTGCACGCGTCTACATCTACATTGTTACTCTGCAATTCACACTTCAGTGCCTGGCAGACGGTTCATCGAACCATTTTCATACTACTTCTCTACCTTTCCACTCTCGAATGCCGCGTGGGAAAAAGGAACACCTAAATCTTTCCGTTCGAGCTCCGATTTCTCTTATTTTATTATGATGACCATTTCTCCCCACGTAAGTGGGTGTCAACAAAACATTTTCGCATTTGGAAGAGAAAGTTGGTGATTGAAATTTCGTAAATAGATCTCGTCGCAAAGAAAACCGCCTTTGTTTCCGTGACTGCTGAGAAATTCGAGAATTCCTATTGACGTTTTAGACCATGCAAAGTAAGTTTTACACCCGCATTCCACGTATCCTCTCAATAAGCTCACCGAAAAAAATAGCCACTACAGTCCGCACGCGCTGATGAGTCGCGTATCATATCAGTGACACTCTTACCCCTATTGCGCCGCGCAGGATAAGCCGAGCGGTCTAAGGCACTGCAGTCATGGACTATGCGACTGGTCCCGGCGGAGGTTCGAGTCCTCCCTCCGGCATGGGTGTGTGTGTTTGTCCTTAGGATAATTTAGTTAAGTAGTGTGTAAGCTTAGAGACTGATGACCTTAGCAGTTAAGATTTCACACACATTTGAACATTTTTTGTTCCCCTATTGCGAGATAACACGAAACGAGCTGCCCTTCTTTACACTTTTTCGATGTCCTCCGTCAATCCGACCTGGTAAGGATCCCATTCCGCGCAGCAATATTCCGGCAGAGGACGGACAAGTGTAATGTAGGCTGTCTCTTTAGTGGGTTTGTCGCATCTTCTAAGTGTTCTGCCAACAAAGCGCAGTCTTTGGTTAGCCTTCCCCACAATATTATCTATGTGCTCTTTCCAGTTTAAGTTGCTCGTAATTCTAATTCCTAGGTATATTGTCGAATTGAGAGCCCTTAGATTTGTGCGATTTATCGTATACCCAAAATTTATCGGATTTCTTTTAGTACCCATGTGGATGACCTCGCACTTTTCTTTGTTTAGTGCCAATTGGCACTTTTCACACCATACAGAAATTCTCTCTAGATCATTTGTAATTGCAATTGATCGTCTGATGTTTTTACTAGACGATAAATTACAGCGTCATCTGCAAACAATCTAAGGGGGCTCCTCAGATTATCTCCTAGATCATTTATGTAAATCAGGAACAGCAGAGGGCCTATGACACTACCTCGCGAAACGCCAGATATAACTTCTGTTCTACTCGATGACTCGATGATTTACCGTCTATTACTACGAACTGTGACATCTCTGAGAGGAAATCACGAATCCAGTGTCACAACTGAGGCGATACTCCATACGCACGCAATTTGATTAATAGCTGCTTGTGAGGAACGGTATCAAAAGCTTTCTGGAAATCTATGACTATGGAATCGATATCAGATCCCTTGTCGACAGCATTCATTACTTCATTTGAATAAAGAGCTAGTTGCGTTGCACAAGAACGATATTTTCTGCATCCGTGTTGGTTATGTATCAATATGTCATTTTCTTCAAGGTGATTCATAGTGTTCGAGTACAGTATATGCTCCAAAATCCTACTGCAAATTGAGGTCAGTGATACGGGTCTGTAATTCGATGGGTTACTCCTATTTCCTTTCTTGAACATTGGTGTGACCTGTGCTACTTTCTAGTGTTTATAAACAGACCTTTCGTCAAGTGAGCAGTTCTATGTGATTGCTAAGAAAGGCGCTATTGTGTCTGCATACTCTGAAAGCAACCTGATTGGTATACCATCTGGACCGGAAGACTTGCCTTTCTTCAGTGATTTGAGTTGTTTCGCAAGACCTATCTACTTTTATGTCACTCATGCTAACATCTGTTCTGATTTCGAATTCTGGAAATGCAATGAACATTTGGAATCGGTCACCACAAATGGTGGTGTTGCGCGATAAAATCCTCAGAGAATAGCTTAACCCGGATGCGACGCACCGGTATAAACTTGTCGAATATCTTCTTAACAGAATACAGGCGATTATCAAGTCTATCGGT
Source organism: Schistocerca serialis cubense (assembly GCF_023864345.2). NCBI lineage: Eukaryota > Metazoa > Arthropoda > Insecta > Orthoptera > Acrididae > Schistocerca > Schistocerca serialis. The sequence goes on from NC_064640.1 coordinate 215,249,003, forward strand.
GGAATTACACGGTATTAAATGATGCTAGTAATGATTTCTCTAGGGGTGACTGTTTTTCTGGTGAGCTCATACTAGCAGCATCAGGAGATTATAACGTGTTGACCGTAATGGAAAGAAAAAAATGGCTCTGAGCACTATGGGACTCAACTGCTGTGGTCATCAGTCCCCTAGAACTTAGAACTACTTAAACCTAACTAACCTAAGGACATCACACAACACCCAGTCATCACGAGGCAGAGAAAATCCCTGACCCCGCCGGGAATCGAACCCGGGAACCCGGGCGCGGGAAGCGAGAACGCTACCGCACGACCACGACGTAATGGAAAGAAAGTGTGGTAAGGTTATATGGGACCCAACTGCTGAGGTCATCGGTCCCTAAGCTTACAAACTAATTAAAATAACTTAAACTAACCTACGCTAAGGACAACACACACATCCATGCCCGAGGGAGGACTCGAACCTCCAATAGGGGGAGCACCGCGAAACGTGACAAGGGCCGCGCGGGATTAGCCGAGCGGTCTGGGGCGCTGCAGTCATGGACTGTGCGTCTGGTTCCGGCGGATGTTCGAGTCCTCCCTCGAGCATGGGTGTGTGTGTTCGTCCTTAGGATAATTTAGGTTAAGTGGTGTGTAAGCTTAGGGACTGATGACCTTCGCAGTTAAGTCCCATAAGATTTCACAAACATTTGAACATTTTTTGAACGTGACAAGGCGCCCCAGACCGCACGGCTACCCCGCCCGGCAGACCGTAGTGCTTTAATCGGTTAATGGCATATTCAAACTCCCCCTAAATTACTCGTCGCGCTATGAATGTTTTTTCAGCTTATGAGTATATCAATCAAACAGCAGTCATAAATCGTTCCATTTCTTTCATTGGTCAACATATTCTGTTAAAATGCTAGTATTTTCAGGGCATACTGGTTATGTACTCAGTTTAATTTAAAAAAAAAACGAGAAATAGGAACTTTTAAAATGTAGAAAGTGAATTACCTCGCGATACTCCAATTCGTCAATGGGCCGCGTCATTTTATTTTGCTCCGCCTACTTTATTGCTCGGGCTACTTTATTGTGGCTCAGGGACTTCAACGTGTACCTTATGACAATACCTCCACTAACAGTTAATTAGTTCAAAAATTATCACGTCGCGCACTCAAAGTATGATCTTTTTATTACGCAACTAAAAGGTCTTTAATGTGGCAGGTATTGCTACGTCAACTGTTTGCAGTCACTGAAGAAAATTGACAATAATATCACTTATCTTGTATTTGCAATCCAACGACGTTCTCGCTCTGGCTTTGCCTCGTAATTAAAAATGTTGTCTAGGTAGCCTGACTGTCGCTGTTGGAGCGAAAGGCACTCGGATGTCAATTACGCCGACTTGAAGAACTTACGAAGACAATCTTTCAGGATTAACTTGATGATTTACGTTTTTCATTGCAATGTGCTTCATACTTTTTTAAACAATGGTTGCTTGAAAATAATTCTTGACACTCACTTTTCACAAAAATTCACATTTATTTAACTTTTTATACTTTCACATGTTCAAAACATTACTTCATCATTCAATTTCGCAGCCGTTACTGCTCTTAATAAAACTTGCAACATTTTTCATTGTCCACAACTCAGACTCATCTTTTCATTTCCAACACAAAGTCAGGACTGTTCATATTCAACACAAAAACTTGACTACTCTGTACGCTTCCGCGCCAAAAGCCACAATCCCGCATCAAAGATAACAATAAGTACACAGATATTCACACTAGATATTATATCGATTTCAACATCTCAAAATATCGACGTACATACAAATAAAAATGAAACCAAATTTGAGTAGAGTGAAAAATATGAGACATTGCATAGAAATATATTCATTAATCTACGGTATCGAAAAATAGGGTTGGCGGGTGGTAATGGATTCGCAAATAAAGAACCATTACAACCTGCATTTTAGACATCTAGCAACAGACTATGAAACTAACAAAAAACTAATTGCATAACTTTATTTTTGAGGTGTTAATTAAAACTTTATAATTATCACTCTTGGATGTCTCATCCTTCGTAAGAACTGCCGAAGAAAGAGCACCTGTTGGTCATCAGTAGTTCTCCATAGAACGCTAAGTTCACGTAATTTGCGAGCGGAACTTATTTTATCGACAGGGCGCGATGAGTATTTTGCGAGGATGGTAGTAATGTGAGTGAGGAGGGAGCCGCGGTGGAAGGGTGATGGTGTCCGCGATCTGGCAGCGCTCGCTGCTATCATGCCGCCAGCGCTTCAGCGCGTATTGTGCTTCCCCGTCAGCAGCCGCTGTATTCACTGTTTCTGCGTGCGTGCCTCCGTATGGATTACTGCTGCTGTACGACGCAAAGGTTTGTGGCTGGAAGGGGGAGAGCAGGATTCTGACGTGCTCACGTCACTGCGCGGTGTATCAGTGAGATTCGAAGCTCTAGGTTAACGAAGTAAGAATTTAGAGCCGACGTGCAACACGATATTGAAAAAAGGTGTACCAGTCTGAACAGACATTCAGAAGACTGGAAACGATACAATAATAACGCCCAGTATCGGAGCGCACCATTGGACAGCTGGCGCGTCACACGCGTAAACAGATCATCCGCTCCGTACTGTCACATCTACACTACTGGCCATTAAAATTGCTACAACACTAAGATGACGTGCTACAGACGCGAAATTTAACCGACAGGAAGTAGATGCTGTGATATGCAAATGATTAGCTTTTCAGAGCATTCACACAAGGTTGGCGCCGGTGGCGACACCTACAACATGCTGAAATGAGGAAAGTTTCCAACCGATTTCTCATACACAAACAGCAGTTGACCGGCGTTGCCTGGTGAAACATTGTTCAAAAATGGTTCAAATGGCTCTGAGCACTATGGGACTTAACTTCTGAGGTCAACAGTCCCATAGAACTTAGAACTACTTAAACCTAACTAACCTAAGGACATCACACACATCCATGCCCGAGGCAGGATTCGAACCTGCGACCGCAGCACTCGCGCTGTAACGCCTAGAACCGCTCGGCCACTCCGTGAAACGTTGTTGTGATGCCTTGTGTAAGGAGGAGAAATGCGTGCCATCACGTTTCCGGCTTTGATAAAAGTCGTATTGTAGCCTATCGCGATTGCGGTTTATCTTATCACGACATTGCTGCTCGCGCTGGTCGAGATCCAATGACTGTTAGCAGCAAATGGAATCGGTGGGTTCAGGACGGTAATATGGAACGCCGTGCTGGATCCCAATGGCCTCGTATCACTAGCAGTCGAGATGACAGACATCTTATCTGCATGGCTGCAACGGATCGTGCAGCCACGTCTCGATCCTTGAATCAACAGATGGGGACATTCACACGACAACAACCATCTGCACGAACAGTTCGACGACGATTGGAGCAGCGTGGACTATCAGCTCGGAGACCATGGCTGCGGTTACCCTTGACGCTACATCACAGACAGGAGCGCCTGCGATGGTTTACTCAACGACGAACCTGGGTGCACGAATGGCAAAACGTCATTTTTTCGCATGAATTCAGGTTCTGTTTACAGCATCATGATGGTCGCATCCGTGTTTGGCGACATCGCGGTGAACGCACATTGGAAGCGTGATACCTGCCTATCACCCGGCGTGATGGTATTGGGTGCCATTGGTTACACGTCTCGGTCACCTCTTGTTCGCATTGACGGCACTTTGAACAGTGGACGTTACATTTCAGATGTGTTTCGACCCGTGGCTCTACCCTTCATTCGATCCCTGCGAAACCCTACATTTCAGCAGGATAATGCACGACCGCATGTTTCAGCTCCAGAACGGGCCTTTCTGCATACAGAACATGTTCGATTTCTGCCCTGCCCAGCGCATTCTCCAGATCTCTCACCAATTGAAAACGTCTGGTCAATGGTGGCCGAGCAACTGGCTCGTCACAATACGCCAGTCACTACTCTTGATGAACTGTGGTATCGTGTTGAAGCTGCATGGGCATCTGTACCTGTACACGACATCCACGCTCTGTTTGACTCAATGCCCAGGCGTATCAAGGGCGTTATTACGGCCAGAGGTGGTTGTTCTGGGTACTGATTTCTCAGGATCTAAGCACCCAAATTGCGTGAAAATGTAATCACGTGTCAGTTCTAGTATAATATATTTTTCCAATTAATACGCGTTTATCATCTGCATGTCTTCTTGGTGTAGCAATTTTAATGGCCAGTAGTGTAATTAGTTCGCCCCTGCAGATAGGCAACCCAATGAATTGTTTTCCAAAGTGGTTTCCTATCTTTGGGCCTTCCCGGAGACGTCCAGCAGTGACTTCAATTAACAGCATGCATGGTCCGACGTATGTCGCACCACAAACGGTGCTCATACTGAACATCTGCAATGAGAGTTAAAAACTATCCAATGATATGTGCCTATTTTCTGAATGTGTTGTAGCAGTTGCGCAGTCTTCTTCTGAAACCCCAGAGCTACTTATGAATAGCCCTGTAGGATAGGTGAGGGTAAAAGTATACTTGCTACAAGAATATATACCAAGCTTCCAGGCCTGTAAAGCAGAGATTCATCATCCTCCCACCAGGTAGCGCATACGTAATCATCTCCGCAGTCCTATTCTGGAACGCTGTAGCAGTAGGACACTTACAGCTGGATGAATTGCGGTAAGTCACTTCTGTACGTTTTCGATGCAAAATTTATATAATTTTGATTCAATGTTAGGTCACCTAAGTCTATTTAAAAATTAGATCAACTTGGTACTGGATCTGGCGCCTAAAAGCTTCTAATATTCTCCTTGATCTCCATGACTTCAGCTGTGTGTATTATCTGCAAATTGTCGAAAAAGGAAATAGCGGAATGGGATAAAATTACGCAGGTCTAATGGAGTACAAGTTCACCGTGCGTACTATTATCAAACCAAGAAACTATTTGCGAACTTTTACCCCATATCTGGTACTTTGCTGGCCGCGGTGACCGAGGGGTTCTAGGGGCTTCAATCTGGAACCGGGCGACTGCTACGGCCGCAGGCCTGCGTCGGGCATGGATGTGTGTGATTTCCTTAGGTTAGTTAGGTTTAAGTAGTTCTAAGTTCTAGGGGATTGATGGCCTCAGATGTTAAGTCCCATAGTGCTCAGAGCCATTTGAGCCGGTACTTTGACTTGTGTAATCCCTTCTAGTGTATTCAAACATTTTTGGTGTTTATTTACATTACATGCCTCTCTATTCACCTTAGAGAAATTAATTAATTTTACTTTTCTGTATCTTTCCTTTCGTTGGATAGTGGTATTTTCAAACACTCCTACCTCTGACACACATCGAATATAATCATGTCTTCTATAGTGGCATTTTTTTCAGAAACCAACCGAGAACATCAACTCGACAGCCATTAACAGAGCCGCTCTGCCTTCAATCTCTTGGCCTTATTGAAAATGAAAGCTCAATACCGCAAGTATCCAAAGCTATCGGGTTTTCAGCGGCTGATTAAGAAAGAGTCTTAACACCAGCAGAGGTATTAAGCAGCTCTCGCCGATTCTCGAAAACCTTTTCATTGGAGGAAGAACAAGTAATAGTGCAGCACTGCATTTTCCTCGATAAACGTTGTTTCTTTAAATGCGAACATTTTAGGCTTGGCTTTACCGTGACTGTTATTGACATAAAATGAAACAACAAGTTTACTGTTACCCGTCACCGTCTTATTTATTTCCACGACGGATTTCAAAGGTTTAAACCTCCATCATCGGGTGGATTTACATTAGTTAGTATGACATTTGTGTGTGTGTTGTGTTACTCTTCTTTGGAGGAACTTGTGGCTCTGCCTCCAGTGGTCACAGGTTCCTTTCGCTGTCGTAACACATCACATGTATACACATGTGATACATGTATACATGTGATACATGTATACATGTGATACATGTATACATGTGATGTGTTACGACAGCGAAAGGAACCTGTGACCACTGGAGGCAGAGCCACAAGTTCCTCCAAAGAAGCGTAACACAACACACACACAAATGTCATACTAACTAATGTAAATCCACCCGATGATGGAGGTTTAAACCTTTGAAACGCGTCGTGGAAATAAATAAAACGGTGACTAGTAACAGAAAACTTGCTGTTTCATTTAAACGTTGTTTTGTCCTTGCCCTTAAATAATCACGACATTTACTTTCTGAATTTGCCGAAAATAAAGCGTTCCTAATTAGTTTTTTCCTGTATTTATTTTTAAGCTTTTTTAGTTTCTCCAGTATACTCTACGTACTCTTGCCCCAGGACCGCGCACTATTTCACCGCAGCATGGGACAAGAATACACAAAATTAGTTTTTAGGAAACCTTTTATTACTCCTTTAACAATAATTGTCTGACAATGAAACTTTTACACATCGTTATCAAGATATCAAGCAAGGCGTTGCATGCATAATTGATGTAACATTGTCTCAAGTTTTTTAAAATATTTGGTAAAGCAAAAAATGCGTACATTTACCGCCCCCCTTGCCCTATGTGCAAGAAAGAAACAACTAACTACAAAGGTAGGCCCAAGTGACTGACTGATCACTACACCAAGATATAACAAACCACTCACTCCGCAACATGCAGCTTAAAATCTTTAAGCCGGAGTCCCGACAACACACAGCGTTTTGTGACGCATGTCGCTCTTATCGTCAGCTAGAACAGAGCACAGGACCCTAGTTAGACTTGCAGCTGCCTTCTTCACATAATATGAACTCTTCCAAAATATGAGATACTGGAACATGTACATCACGCTACCCACAGACAGTCTGTAGGGGATGGGGAGGGTCCAACAGTTCTACCACGAATTTCTGTGTCAGAGCAGACAACCATGCGGCATTGTACGTTTTAACTAAATGATTTCTAACTGCTTTACAAAACAGGAAGGCAACAGACACTGAACTACACCGCAACAAGAGAACGTACCAAACTCCCATCTGCCATGTAGCTTAAATTTAAACCATCGTGTAAGAATAGTGAATAAGTTTTGCCTAACGGTTTTTGGATTACTCACGTAATTTGCTTACAAGGGAACCTCCCCATCGCAACCCCTTCAGATTTAGTTATAAGTTGGCGCAGTGGATAGGCCTTGAAAAACTCAACACATATCAATCGAGAAAACAGGAAGAAGTTGTATGGAACTATGAAAAAAATTAATAAAATATACAAACTGAGTAGTCCATGCGCAACATAGGCAACATTCAGGAAAATGTGAGCTCAGCAGCGTCGTGGCGCCATGGTTAGCGTGAGTAGCTCGGAGCGAGAGGTCCTTGCTTCAAGTCTTCCCCCGACTGAACATTTTACTTTCTTTATTTTCGCAAAGTTATGATCTGTCCGTTCGTTCATTGACGCCTCTGTTCACTGTAATAAGTTTAGTGTCTGTGTTTTCCGACCGCACCGTAAAACCGTGCGATTAGTAGACGAAAGGACGTGCCTCTCCAATGGGAACCGAAAACATTTGATCGCAAGGTCATAGGTCAACCGATTCCTCCACAGGAAAACACGTCTGATATATTCTATACGACACTGGTGACGGCATGTGCGTCACATGACAGGAATATGTTGTCGGCCCACCTAACTTGTACACTTAGCGAATGGGTAAAAAGATTCTTCTACCTTGCCCGAGTTAGGTTTTCTTGTGGATGTGATAATCACTCCCAAAAAAAGTGATGAAAACATAAGAGTTTGTCACATAAACTGAAAATAAAAAATTAAACTTTTCACTCGTTCCGTAGCTGCTCTCGCTAACCACGGGACCACAGCGCTCCTTGACTCCCAGTCTCCTTGATGTTGCCTATCTCGAAATAGACTACTTAGTTTGTATATTTTACTAATTTTTTTCGTAGTTCCACACAACTTCTTCCTGTTTTCTCGATTGATCTGTGTTCAGTTATTCAAGGCCTATCAACTGTGCCAACTTATAACTAAATCTGAGGGGGGCGCGAGGGGGACGTTCCCTTGTTAGCAAAATTTGGTTACCTGTTCCTATAGAAGTCATATTACTGTTCCCTGTACTTTGAACTATGTACGTACTACGGCGAGATATCGAACAAATCAACAGAAAATTATCAAATTTACTGCTGTGCAAAACGTAAGTATGAAAGTAACTCTCACATGATGCGCCACTGCCAGGTAACATAGCTCGATGAAACTCTGACCATACATGGAAAGAACTGCGACAGCATAGTACAGAGGGCACCTGCGTGAAATACGCAGTGAGAAAAACAGAATTGACACTTACATTAGAAGAGAATAATTACACATTGGTCACCGCTATTCATGATTGCTCCTGGAAATTACAAAAGGAAAAATATGGCTGTTAATAGGGCGTGTGATCACCACGGACGCCAGTGTATGCTCTACTACGTGCTCCCATGCTAGACACAAGTTTAGTAAGGATTTCTTGTGGTGGACACTCCATTCCTCCAACAGAGGGCGTCATAACTGATGAATGGTCGTTGGTACCTGTGAACATGCTACAGTACGTCTCCCCAACGTATTCCACACTTGTTCGGGGGAACGGACAGGCCAGTAGTCCATTCGCGAATATCTTCTCGCTCCAAGAGCTCCTCCACGTACACGGTTCGATTCGGTCTCAGGTTGTCATCCATAAAAATGAAGTCCTGAGTAAATGCCCCTGTGAGGAGAGGCAGATGCAATTATGTGAGTGATTGCAGTGAACTCCAGGACTCGCAAGGAGTTTAAACAGGCGTTTCTACACGTATTCTGGGCACAAGAGAAGCAGCAGCGTGTCAAACTAGGCATTTTGGTGATGGAGCCTTATTCAGGATCGCAATTTCGTAGTCCAGTGCATTATTTTAAGGAAACTGTCAAAAGGAACCAGTTCTTGGATGCACCATTTAAGAAGAGAGCTAATACGGACCTGCCAAACAAAGTTACCTACCAAACAAAGTAACCTAACAGGATTCGTAAAGGTATTCGTTATTTGGCTATGGAACGAACGATGCAGCGGCATTTTCTCATTTACTTGACAACGTAAGTATGATAGTGAAGCTGATGTTAGAGAACCCACGCACCTAGTACAAACTCAATATGGGCCGCCAAATCGTGGACGTCATAATACAAAATAACGGCCGAGGCATTTATCCCAGAAAAATGGTACTGGAAGGAATAGAAACAATTCTTGTGGGTTATCGCTGCAGCCATATTGGCCAGATGAGAGACAAAATTATGGAGGACACTACGATCAGAGGAGAGAGGGTGTGGAAATCCTGGAAGTACATGGCTCAGAGCCACAAAGGAATCCACGAGAAACTGATGAAGAGAGAAACAGAAGGAGAGATTGACTAGCAGCCGACGCTCTGACTTCACCACTAGAAGGAGTTCAATTGCCAGGAGCCTTACTTGTCAATCACGGCGACTTAAAGAAGAAACTACAAGAATATGTCGCTCATTTCGACAATAGAAGGCACTGCATACACAGTGGTTGATTTGACGTTGGGAGATTTGAAGGTACCATGCATTTTGGATTCAGGCAGCCAAGTCTTGGTGCTCGCTAAGGATGTACATGATATGTGTGATGAGCATAAGAAGCGGCCGACGTAAGGGATGAGAGTACATGGTGCAATACGTGGAAAATTCACAGAAGTAAAGGAGCAGGTCAGAACCAACTTCGTGTGTCAATCACACATACTTACAAGGGAACCTCCCCATCGCACCCCCCTCAGATTTAGTTATAAGTTGGCACAGTGGATAGGCCTTGAAAAACTGAACGCAGATCAATTGAGAAAACAGGAAGAAGTTGTGTGGAACTGTGAAAAAATAAGCAAAAATATACAAACTGAGTAGTTCATGGTAATATATAGAACATCAAGGAAAACAGGATCGCAGGAGCGCCATGGTCTCGTGGTAACGTGGGCAGCTGCGGAACGGAAGGTCCTTCGTTCAAATTTTCCACAGAGTGAAAATTTTTATTTTTTATTTTCAGTTTATGTGACAAACTCTTATGTTTTTATCACTTTTTTGGGAGTGATTATCACATCCACAAGAAAACCTAAATCGGGCAAGGTAGAAGAATCGCCAAGTGTACAAGTTAGGTGGGTCGACAACATATTCCTGTCATGTGGTGCACATGCCGTCACCAGTGTCGTATAGAATATATCAGATGTGTTTTCCTGTGGAGGAATAGGTTGACCTATGACCTTGCGATCAAATGTTTTCGGTTCCCATTGGAGAGGCACGTCCTTTCGCCTACTAATCGCACGGTTTTGCGATGCGGTCGCAAAACACAGACACTAAACTTATTACAGTGAACAGAGACGTCAATGAACGAACGGACAGATAATAACTATGCAAAAATAAATAAAGTAAAATTTTCACTCCAGGGAAGACTTCAACCAAGGACCTCTCGTTCAGCAGCTGCTCACGCTAACCACGGGACCACGGCGCTCCTTGGTTAGCATCGTCCTTGATGTTGCTTATGTTGCGCATGGACTACTCAGTTTGTATATTTTGCTTATTTTTTCACAGTTCCACACAACTTCTTCCTGTTTTCTCAATCGATCTGTGTTCAGTTTATCAAGGCCTATCCACTGTGCCAACTTATAACTAAATCTGAGGGGGGTGCGATGGGGAGGTTCCCTTGTTAGTGTTAATTTTCTGATGATACAAAACCTGACTCTGAAGGCAGTTCTCGGCCTTGACTTTCTCAAGTTCTACGAGGTGCCGCTGCACTTGAAACAGAGATATTTGCTTGTGCATTCAGACGGGAAAGAATCCAAGTTAATTTTTCAGGCACAATTATGGCGATGTGCTTATGACCTCAGTTGTTTTTGCGCCCTAAAACAAAACCAATGAGGGTGATTAGTGCAATGAGAACTTTGAAATGCTAGGCATCATATTGATTTGTGAAGGAAGTGTGTTTTACCACAAAGCGAAAGTGTTCAATTAATAGAAGTAGGAGAATAAGAATTAGGATTAGAAACAGAGACTGAGCCACCTGTCACAGCAGTCAATACCTTCGCTGCGCAATGCCGACTGTGCCGCTAAAGCGGAGTTATTGAACGCAGTTTTCCGAAATCCCTTCACCAGGGAAGAGGAATGGAATATTCCAGAATTTGAAACACGAACAGCTGCTAGCATGAGTTTCTTAGAGGTAGATACCTTAGGGGTTGCGAAGCAACTCAAATCGCTTGATACGGGTAAGTCTTCAGGTCCAGATTGTATACCGATTAGGTTCCTTTCATATTACGCTGATACAATAGCTCCCTACGTAGCAATCATATACAACCGCTCGCTCACCGGTAGATCTGTACCTACAGATTGGAAAATTGCGCAGGTCGCACCAGTGTTTAAGAAGGGTAGTAGGAGTAATCCATCAAACTACAGACCTATATCATTGATGTCGGTTTGCAGTAGGGGTTTGGAGCATATACTGTATTCAAACATTATGAATCATCTCGAAGGGAACGATCTATTGATACGTAATCAGCATGGTTTCAGAAAACATCGTTCTTGTGCAACGCAGCTAGCTCTTTATTCGCACGAAGTAATGGCCGCTATCGACAGGGGATCTGAAGTTGATTCCGTATTTCTAGATTTCCGGAAAGCTTTTTACACCGTTCCTCACAAGCGACTTCTAATCAAGCTGCGGGCCTATGAGGTATCGTCTCAGTTGTGCCACTGGATTCGTGATTTCCTGTCAGGAAGGTTGCAGCTCGTAGTAATAGACGGCAAATCATCGAGTAAAACTGAAGTGATATCAGGTGTTCCCCAGGGAAGCGTCCTGGGACCTCTGCTGTTCCTGATCTATATAAATGACCTGGGTGACAATCTGAGCAGTTCTCTTAGGTTGTTCGCAGATGATGCTGTAATTTACGTCTAGTAAGGTCATCCGAAGACCAGTATCAGTTGCAAAGCGATTTAGAAAAGATTGCTGTATGATGTGGCAAGTAGCAGTTGATGCTAAATAACGAAAAGTGTGAGGTGATCCACATGAGTTCCAAGAGAAATCCGTTGGAATTTGATTACTCGATGACTAGTACAATTCTCAAGGCTGTCAATTCAACTAAGCACCTGGGTGTAAAAATTACGAACAACTTCAGTTGGAAAGACCACATAGATAATATTGTGGGGAAGGCGAGCCAAAGGTTGCGTTTCATTGGCAGGACACTTAGAAGATGCAACAAGTCCACTAAAGATACAGCTTACACTACACTCGTTCGTCCTCTGTTATAATTTTACTGCACGGTGTGGGATCCTTACCAGGTGGGATTGACGGAGGACATCGAGATGGTGCAAAAAAAGGGCAGCTCGTTTTGTATTATCACGTAATAGGGAAGAGAGTGTGGCAGATATGATCTAATATACATCTACATCCATACTCCGCAAGCCACTTGACGGTGTGTGGCGGAGGGTACCTTGAATACCTCTATCGGATCTCTCTTCTATTCCAGTCTCGTATCGTTCGTGGAAAGAAGGATTGTCGGTATGCTTCTGTGTGGGCTCTAATCTCTCTGATTTTATCCTCATGGTCTCTTCGCGAGATATACGTAGGAGAGAGGAATATACTGCTTGACTTCTCGGTGAAGGTATGTTCTCGAAACTTTAACAAAAGCCCGTACCGAGCTACTGAGCGTCTCTCCTGCAGAGTCTTCCACTGGAGTTTATCTATCACCTCCGTAACGCTTTCGCGATTACTAAATGATCCTGTAACGAAGCGCGCTGCTCTCCGTTTGGTCTTCTCTATCTCTTCTATCAACCCTATCTGGTACGGATCCCACACTACTGGGAAAGGTCGGGAAAGAATGCCAGTGTTCACTCTTGTCTGCTTACCGGGGGGTCTCATCCGAGATGTGGAGGAGGCCCTGCCGGCGGCGATAGAGAGCACTGGGTGCACCCGACTGCAAATTGTTGCTCATGTCGGCACCAATGACTCCTGCCGTCTGGGTTCAGAGGTCATCCTCAGTTCGTACAGGCGGTTGGCGTAATTGGTGAAGGCGGAAAGGCTCGCTCGCGGGGTGGAATCAGAGCTAACTATTTGTAGAATCGTTCCCAGAACCGATCGCGGTCCTCTGGTTTGGAGCCGAGTGGAAGGCTTAAACCAGAGGCTCAGACGATTCTGCGGAGATCGGGGGTGCAAATTTCTCGACCTCCGCTATCCACTGGAGTTTATCTATCATCTCCGTAACGCTTTCGCGATTACTAAATGATCCTATAACGAAGCGCGCTGCTCTCCGTTGGATCTTCTCTATCTACGCGAGTGGGGATGGAAGTCATTAAAGCAAAGACTTTTTCGTCGCGGCGAGATCTATTTACGAAATTTTAGTCACCAACTTTCTCTTCCGAATGCGAAAATATTTTGTTGAGCCCAACCTACATAGGAAGGAATGATCATCAAAATAAAATATGAGAAATCAGAGCTCGAACAGAAAGGTTTAGGTGTTCGTTTTTCCCCCTGGAATGGTAGGTAGATAGTATGATTGTGGTTCGATGAACCCTCTGCCAAGCACTTAAATGTGAATTGCACAGTAATCATGTAGATGTAGATGTAGATGTAGATGTAGATGACAGAGGTGATGACCGAAGTAACCACAGGAAGTAAAGACTCATAGTCAAAAGAATTTCGTGAGGATGATGACGAATGGGAGGACCTTTGGTCTAGCGATCAGAGGATGAAGAAATTAGTTATAGGTATTTATGATGTAATATGCTATCCGACGCTTGGAGAACATTGATGTGTTCCTCCATGCAAAAGAGTGGATGAACGCAACATTGCAATTACTGGAGAAAGATGTCAACTCTAGTGGAGATTTTGAATGTGTAAACGGGGAACTAAGAATAAATCCGAGAGGGGAAAGGTATGTTGCGGACCAAGGAAATCTGGCGGTTCTGTTGGTAGAAACAGGGCAGGAAAGCAGTATAGGTATGACGAGGACGAGCACTGGGGGATGTTGTTAAACATCAAAGATGAAAATATTCATTAGGCACTGAAAGTACGATATATTAGGTTAGGAGGTAGTTAATAAAAAGAGTTGGGCCATCTGTGTGTGCACAAGATAAACTTTTGCATCATAATGAACAGTAAGACCTCAGTAAAACTGTAAAGCGCAATCAGAAGAAGCGAGTTCACTGAAGACGAGAAAGAGATCTCACAAGAGCAAATTTATAAGTCATAATTTCATTTATATACGTTGTGGACCATACAGAGTGAGAAAAACTATACACAATAACGTTTTAAAATTTTGTACACGGCTGGAGCAGCAACAGTAGAATGAAATCTTCTTACAGAAATAGCAAACAGCTAATCAGTTACAAACTGGAAGGTTTATTAAAACAACTTTATCATGGTTTCATCGTCAACTGGATTACATGTCATGACAGTGGTAAGTTAAAATATAGCCGAAAGACGAAGTCAAATATAATTATTCGAGCTGTACATTGGTTAGGAAGTACCATAAGATAACAAACACGTTGTGCATATGGAGGTGAAATTTTATACTTTCGATATTAAATACCAGTAGCGATAAACAATGACCAGTAATTGCCAGTAGTGCTGCATCACCAAGCTTTTCATGTTCTTTTCGATCTCAATAAACTTTACCAACAGCCGTACACTTTATGTGTTGCTGGACACAATGGAGCGCCAAGTCTATTTTGATCTGTAAAATCTCAGGGCGTATAGTCGTGACTACACGCAAAATGTCTGAATCCGAAAAAAATTAATGCTTAAACTAAAGACAAATTCTCATATACAAACGCTTGTGTCACTGTACATAAAAACTGATGTGCATATTGGTAAATAGGTGTTGCAATTGCAACAACAAGCAGGAACACTGTCAAACAGATTAGTAACATAATTGCAGTAGATCTTCCTAATAAATGTCGTAAAATTACAAATTCTCACAAACTGTATCTTTACTTATTGTATGTGTCAGAATTTCTGCGTAAGTAACAAATATCAAATTACGAATACAAACAGTTTGCACCACCACTGATGGTACACGTAAAAATTATTAAATACATGCTGGTCAGGCCTACAGGACAATCTGTATAGTTGCCCCTGAGAGTTAAAAATAAAGACACAAAACAAACAATCAGTTACAAATTGGAAGGTTTATTAAAACTCCTTCATCATGATTTCAACGTCAACAGGAATACATGTTGTGGAAGAGGTAAGTTAAAGTATAGCCGAAAGGCGACGTGAAATATAATTATTCGAGCTGTACATTGATTGGGAGGTACCATATGATAACAACAATGTTGTGCACGTTTTAATTTAATATGGAGGTGAAATTTTATAATTTTGATATTAGATACCAGTAGCGAGAAACACTGATCAATAATTTCCAGTAGTGATGGAGCACCAAGCATTTTTATGCGTTGCTGGACACGATGGAGGGCCAAGCTTATGAGGATCTATTTTGATTGTCCTTAAGTGCGCCATTAGTGGAAGGCACCGAGCAGTTGCACAGGGAAGGACGAAAACTTTTTACGTGTGTCTGATCAACAGAAGACGCAGGTGAAATTTTTGTGTTTTGTGCCTACTGTTTGCAGGAGGTGCGACTGTCATCCGAAAGACGTCCATTATTGCGATGACAAAAATATCTTACAGCAAAACAAATACCGCCAATGGATGTAATGATTTGGTGAAGAGGAGTATTGTTACTTAAACATAGAGGTAATATGAGGTCACACACTCAGGTACGATAGCTAGAGTAAGTAGATATTTTATAGTCGCAATGAATACCAAGAAAGAGTGCCCTGTGTTTTCTTATTTTGTTAACCATATTTTACATTCGTAAATTTTACCTGTGTCCGCGCGGGGTAGCAGTGCGGTCTGAGGCGTCTCGTCACGGTTCGCCCCCCCCCCTCCCCCCGTCGGAGGTTCGAGTCCTCCCTCGGGCATGGGTGTATGTGTTGTCCTTAGCATATGTTAGTTTAAGTTAGATTAAGTAGTGTGTAAGCCTAGGGACCGATGACTTCAGCAGTTTGGTCCTATAGTCCTTACCACAAATTTCCAATTTACCTGTGCTTCAAAACGGTCATCTGAGGTGTTGACTGATCAATCATTTGATGATAATCAATGAGTATGTCAGCACACACTACCAGCGCAGTATTTAGCTGCAGGGAGAGCTAATAACTTAACTTTTGAAGGCCTACGAGCCACAGTACTTTATTAATTGTTCAATTTTTTGGTCCATTGTGCTGTAATTCTTAATGTCATCTGTCTTATTACCAACTGTAAAAACAAAGATATTCGGTGTAATGGTTTTATTTCAATTTTTTCCTGTGTACGTAGTATTCCCTTGTAACATTGTTTGAGGGGTGTACAAGTGATGTGTGCCATATGCTCTGCATGAAAAGGCAAGGCATTCCCGTCACCAGAGATGCACCTGTCCATAAAATGTGATGTGATCTTGACCGACTGGCAAGCTGTGGAGGGACGCACGGCAGAGCGACTTCTATCGATGGAGCGCAGCCATCTCCATCGAAGCTGTGGCCCACTAGAGAGCCACATGCCTCACGGCGAGTGCCAACTGCACCTCTTAAATCAGCGGCGCACACCTGTGCAACCAGTTCCTGTCTCTGGGTGACAACTCACTCCACTCACTGTGGCATCCCGGCATGAGAGCCTACGGCATGTTCGCCAACTTAAGACAACCGTCAGACCAGCCGTCGATCTGGCCATGAAGCGATGCTGCAGACGACTCTAACCCACGCCTACAACATTAATTATCAGGCAGGCTGTACGCCGACCTGAGTCATTAGAGGAACCGTGTGGATGGTCTGCACAAGGAACTTCATATGAACTTAACATGATGTAGCCGACTAGGTCATGCTAAACATGTAAACATTGCGCATCTGGCTACTGATATGAACTCTTGTGTGATTATCATCTTAAATCTTGAGTCTTGCGTTTCAAATACACTCATGCTAAAGTTAAAGACGACATCACATTTTTTCATTGGTAGTGTGTAAGAATGAACATTATTACGACACGTTCCACAGCATCAAATTACTTGTAAGGCAACTCTTACTGTTTCTCACCAACCAACTGAAGAATGGTCGGACATTAGAACAAGGAATTCGTGAACGTCATCACAATGTGCACTGAAACATGTGAAGAAACCAGTTAATGTGAAGAGCAGGCTACGGACATGATCTTTATGCCAGCCAGTCCATCAGTCTCAGTCGAGATGTATCATCATTTACTTGAATAAGCTACTAACTTGGATTTAATGAGTCGTGTACTGCTCCCGTGAGAAGAGCTACTGAAACTACAGGGCTATTACAAATGATTGAAGCGATTTCATAAATTCACTGTAGCTCCATTCATTGACATGTCGTCACGACACACTACAGATACGTAGAAAAACTCATAAAGTTTTGTTCGGCTGAAGCCGCACTTCAGGTTTCTGCCGCCAGAGCGCTCGAGAGCCCAGTGAGACAAAATGGCGACAGGAGCCGAGAAAGCGTATGTCGTGCTTGAAATGCACTCACATCAGTCAGTCATAACAGTGCAACGACACTTCAGGACGAAGTTCAACAAAGATCCACCAACTGCTAACGCCATTCGGCGATGGTATGCGCAGTTTAAAGCTTCTGGATGCCTCTGTAAGGGGAAATCAACGGGTCGGCCTGCAGTGAGCGAAGAAATGGTTGAACGCGTGCGGGCAAGTTTCACGCGTAGCCCGCGGAAGTCGACGAATAAAGCAAGCGGGGAGCTAAACGTACCACAGCCGACGGTTTGGAAAATCTTACGGAAAAGGCTAAAGCACAAGCCTTACCGTTTAAAATTGCTACAAGCCCTGACACCCGATGACAGAGTCAAACGCTTTGAATTTTCGGCGCGGTTGCAACAGCTCATGGAAGAGGATGCGTTCAGTGCGAAACTTGTTTTCAGTGATGAAGCAACATTTTTTCTTAATGGTGAAGTGAACAGACACAATGTGCGAATCTGGGCGGTAGAGAATCATCACGCATTCGTGCAGCAAATTCGCAATTCACCAAAAGTTAACGTGTTTTGTGCAATCTCACGGTTTAAAGTTTTTGGCCCCTTTTTCTTCTGCGAAAAAAACGCTACAGGACACGTGCATCTAGACATGTTCGAAAATTGGCTCATGCCACAACTGGATACCGACAGCGCTGACTTCATCTTTCAACAGGATGGTGCTACATCGCACTTCCATCATGATGTTCGGCATTTCTTAAACAGGAGATTGGAAAACCGATGGATCGGTCGTGGTGGAGATCATGATCAGCAATTCATGTCATGGCCTCCACGCTCTCCTGACTTAACCCCATGCGATTTCTTTCTGTGGGGTTATGTGAAAGATTCAGTGTTTAAACCTCCTCTACCAAGAAACGTACCAGAACTGCGAGCTCGCATCAACGATGCTTTCGAACTCATTGATGGGGACATGCTACGCCGAGTGTGGGAGGAACTTGATTATCGGCTTGATGTCTGCCGAATCACTAAAGAGGCACATATCGAACATTTGTGAATGCCTAAAAAAACTTTTTGAGTTTTTGTATGTGTGTTCAAAACATTGTGAAAATATCTCAAATAATAAAGTTATTGTAGAGCTGTGAAATCGCTTCAATCATTTGTAATAACCCTGTATAAACGCAAACTCTTTCGTTTCTGTGTCTTCTCTTGTGTTGAACCTTCTTTAAGTTGCAGACGCGTGACTGCACACTTTGCATGTAGTCACAACTATACGCCTTGAGAACTTACAGATTCGTACTTCTACGTAATCAGAAAACACAAGTGTGGTATAAATTGCTTCAATTATGTTTTGGTTATCATGTACATGTGCTTCTATAGGTATCAATGTCGCGTGACTAACAGCATATTTTCCTAAGAACAGTGAAGCGCTTGTTTATTTTCGCTTTTATTGTTAACTCTCAGGTGCAGATACAGAGACTGGCCTCTAGACCTGACCAACATTTATTTAATGATTTTGACGTGGTTTTGTCGTGTTACTTACGCAAAAATTCTGACACGCGCAATAAGTGGTATTACAATTTCTTTGAATTTGTAATTTTAAGATATTGGTTCAAATGGCTCTGAGCACTATGGGACTTAACTTCTGAGGTCATCAGTCCCCTAGAACTTAGAACTACTGAAACCTAACTAACCTAAGGACATCACACACATCCATCCCCGAGGCAGAATTCGAGCCTGCGACCGTATCGGTCGCGCGGTTTTAGACTGTAGCGCCTAGAACCGCTCGGCCACACCGGCCGGCCTTAAGATGTTTTTTTTTGTTTTTTTTTGCAATGATGTACTGTAATTATGTTACTAATTTCTTTGACACAGTCTATGCTTTTTGTTACAATTGCAACACCTATTTACCAATATGAACTGCAATTTTTTTGTACAGTGACACAAGCGTTTGCACATGAGAATTTATCTTTGGTTTTAGCATTCAGTTTTTTGGATTCACACACTTTGCATGTAGTCACAACTATACGCCTTGAGAACTTACAGATTCGTACTTCTACGTAATCAGAAAACACAAGTGTGGTATAAATTTCTTCAATTATGTTTTGGTTATCATGTACATGTGCTTCTATAGATATCAATGTATTTTTATTGTTCTTCTTATGCAGTGTGATAAATTATCTAGTAGGACATGTTTATAATGGAATGACTCAGTTGGCCTTCTAATATAGTAAGTGTGAACGTAGCAAGCATTTGTAAATTGATTTGAGTATGTGTGGATTTTGAATACAAGCCGCCCATGTCACTGCCTTCAGTCATGAGCATGGTAAAATAATTAATATGTGTGTGCCGTATTGTATCAGTTGGCGTTTCTCCTCTTTTTTTATATATTCTCCAAATAAATGTCACATGTACCTTGTATGAGTGAATGTGAGACTGCTTGAGCATTTTCAGCATGTTTCCCTGGCATCAGGTTAACCTTCTCTCTCCATGGCGTGAAAGCCACCAGACGATGAGCTCGTGAAAAAATAGTAGTACCCATACCCAGCAGAAATGTCTTTGATGAACTTGTGCTACAAATTAATCTCATCCCAGTTTCATCGGCATCCATTTTAAAGGCGATGAGGGGGTGACGCTACAAGGCAGTTTCCCCAAACTGTCACACAACATATTTCATAATGCAATATTCACATCCCAATAATCAATGCAGTCAATACTTTAATGCTAAATCATAACTGCAGACAGTATTCTGTATTTCCAGTGATTGTACAGTTAATTACTTCTTCTCTTCCTCTGCTTTTATTATGGTGAGGGAGGACCTGTTATTTTCTGTAGTCTTTAAGACCTCTTTCTAGTTGCCTCGCGCAGCATAGAAGTTTACTTAAAAGGACCAGGAGTGGTCATAAATGTGTTCGGAGCTGTCTGCCCAAGCAAATAGAAATGTAGAATTCGCCTCGTCACATCTCAGCGCAGTAGGTAACTTGGAGCACCCTACCTGGCGTAAAACTGTATAATGTGCGAGGTACCTGAAGGTACCCTTTTGGAAAGATAACATGTGAAGCCACGGGTAGCCATCAGAATGGCAGAGCGTGAGACTGGCTCTTTCTCTGCAGTTATTCCTCGATATAATGTTCATTTAACATCTTAGTAATGCTGACTCTGGCAAACAGTAATTATTTCTTTAGACGTTGTACTTTCCTGCGTGTGTTTACAAGTAAGCCCTTCAGTTGGGCTCCGTTTAGGAACACGTAGTGGCAGTGATTTTCTGCCTTCCTACCTGAGACAATCACAGGTTAAGCATCACAAAAATCAGCAAGAGTAGAAATTTGTTTAAATTACTTACAAAACTATTATTTGTCGAAAACCGCCGGGTCTGCTGCAACTGGCAAGCGAGATTCCAACACTGGCAGAAACAACGTGCTGAAGAGAAAAGGCTTGCTGCCAGGCGACAGAAGAGAATAGACTTGCTACATAGACACCGAAGACATTACATGATCGCTGCCAAGGCATTACACAGGAGGATGTCTCCGTATTACAACTGAATACAAAGTGCGATCGGGACTCAGAACTTTCAGCAATTATTGCCGCCATCTTCTACACTCACACTATTCAGGAGTGGTAAGAATGAGCAAGCGATGCAGCCACTATATCGAGTGGACCGCGAGACTAGTCACCTATGAATAGTGCTGGAGGGAATTGACACCATGAATCCTGCAGACCTGTCCATAATTCCGTAAGACTACTAGGCGGTGGAGATTTCTTCTGAACAGCACGTTGCAAGACATCCCAGATGTGCTCAATAATGTTCATGTCCGGGAAGATTGGTGACCAGTGGAAGTGTTTAAAATCAGAAGTTTCTTCGAGCCACTCTGTAGCAATTCTGGATGTGTGGGGTGTCGCATTTTCCTGCTGGTATTCCCCAAGTACACCAGAATACACAATGGACATGAATGGATGCAGGATATTTACGTATGTGTCACCTGTCAGAGTCGTATCTAGACGTAACAGGGGTCCCATACCACTCCAGCTGCACACGCCCCACGCCGTTTCAGAGCATCTACCAGCTTGAACAGTCCTCTGCTGACATGCAGGGTCCGTGGATTCATGAGGTTGTCTCCACACCCGTAAATGTCGATCCGCTCGATACAATTTGAAACGACATTCGTCCGACTAGGCAACATCTTTCCAGTCATCAACAGTACAATGTCGGTGTTGACGGGCCCAGGCGAGGCGTAAAGGTGTATGTCATGCAGTCATCAAAGGTACACGAGTGGGCCTTCTGCCCCGAAAGCCCTTATCGATGATGTTTCGTTGAATGGTTCGCACGCTGACACTTTCTGACGGCCCAGCATTTAAATCTGCAGAAATTTGCGGAAGGGTTGCACTTCTGTCACGTTGAACGAATCTCTTCAGTCGTCATTGGTCCTGTTCTTGCAGGATATTTTTCCGGCGGCAGCGACTGCAGAGATTTGATGATTTACAGGACTCCTGATACTCACGGTACACTCGTGAAGTAGTCGTATGGTAAAATCCCCACTCCATCGCTACCTCGGGGATGCTGCGCCCCATCTCTCGTGCACCGACTGTAATACCACTTCAAACTCACTTAAATCTTGATAACCTGGCGTTGTAGCAGCAGTAACCAATCTAATAACTGCGCCAGACACTTACTGTCTTATATAGGCGTTGCTGACCGCAGCACTGTATTCTGCCCGTTTAAATATCTCTGTATCTAAATACGCGTGCTTATACCAGTTTCTTTGGAGCTTCATTGTAGTTTCGGCCAAAGAACAAGAGCCTCGTTTACTACCACTCCGGTTAGCGCACGACGTGCTTGCTTAGTCACTCGCAAATCGGAAACTTTTCATTTCATTTCATTCCAGTAACTAGGAGGTTAATTCCAGTAATTCCACCAGTTTCTCTTTAACATATGACTGGACGACAGATACGTTATTGCTTATCCATTTCCGAGCAGATTTAATTTCACTTCTTGTGTGCTGAACAAATACATCTGCAAAACAGTATGACAAAAATAATTGTTTTTGTCCTGTCAGGTCGCTTAGATTTTGGCCGAACTCATTCCAAATGACATCTTCCGTTCCGCCTTACTAGTTTTCTATGCGTCCCAACCACTAATGTACCATGTCCATTGCTTATGTTCTTTCAAGATGTTAATTAATATTCAAATGTTCCTTTGCGATGTAAATTACTTGTAGAACCTTTACTGCTGTTGTGATACTTACGAGAAATATTAAACAATAACGTAATTTATCCTCGTCTTTTAGTTTCCTTTGAGGAGTTAGAATCAGCAGACACCTTTCAGCAACACCTTCATTCTGGAAACACTCTTCTACTCCATTATACTAGCCACCTGACAAATTTCAGAGGATTATATTTCAGCCAACATGTGGTGACGCTAAGTCTAACCTAGCCACTGTAGGTCACGGAAATTCTCCCCCTCCCCCCCCCCCCCCACCACCACCACCACCACCAAAGAAAGGAGAACTACATATCAAATATTTAATTTCTGTATTTCAACATATTTTGAGACTAATTGTTCTTTCGTAGGCACAAATAAGTGCAAAAGACCCGAGTATTGTTGAAAATCGTCTTATAATTATTTTTGTTCTGTAGAGTCAGATTTTGAGAGAGTATGGTACCATAATTATGCATTATGCTAATGATGTGTTTTTCGTTGATCAAGGCTGTCAACCTTTCAAAATTCAAATTCTGAACTAAAAGAATCATTTATAAAAGGAGGACTTCCTTGCCCGTACAAACAATATTAAATTATTTTGTATTCGACACTAAAGGACAATCTGTTGTTGTTACCTGAATCATGTGTGAAGTTCGTCAACTACATTCATCAATGCAAAGAAAGTTTAAAATTCTGGTAGGTGGGCAAATTTGTTCTAGGCTAATAATGATCATCTTCAAGCACTTATGTTAGGCAACAGTTTCCACAAGACAACAGGTATAAATTATATGAAAAAAGATTTTGTCTACAGGCTGCAGTGGGATCCTCAGAAAATTAATTGCCACATACACAGGATTTCCTAGTGGGTTACCAGCAAATGTTAGAAACCTTCGTTTCCATTGTGAGTCTCAGTAATGACATTCTCTTGATAGTCTGCATAGTCCGCTATTGCTGGAATGATGTTACGTTGTACAATTATTTATAATGCACAAGATGGAGCTAATGTACCAGTCTCTGCAAAAGGTGTTCAAACAGACAACGTCAACTTCAACGAATTTTCTTTTATGCTTTCCGTGAAGCATACAATCATGAAAATTACTGTATGAAAATTACTCGTGCAGCAACTAACATGCTTGCTCGTTTACCTGAAGTTGGGGGAGGCAGGATTGGTGTGGGACGTTCATTGTGTGATGTTTCTATGTGGTTCGGTACTCTAAGATCTCCTTCGGTATCCACTATCGTTTTCTCAACAATGTAGACTTCTTCTACCACATGCACGCTATCTGATGAAAAGTATCTGGACACCTATTAGTGGACGTTCATATGGGGTGTGTACACCCTACAGCTCTATGACAGCTTGAGCTCTGCTCAGTGACACATTCAGTGAGGTGAAACTTCCTGGCAGATTAAAACTGTGTGCCCGACCGAGCCTCGAACTCGGGACCTTTGCCTTTCGCGGACAAGTGCTCTACCTACTGAGCTACCGAAGTACGACTCACGCCCAGTACTCACAGTTTTACTTCTACCAGTATCTCGTCTCCTACCTTCCAAACTTTACAGAAGCTCTCCTGCGAACCTTGCAGAACTAGCACTCCTGAAAGAAAGGATATTGCGGAGACATGGCTTAGCCACAGCCTGGGGGATGTTTCCAGAATGAGATTTTCACTCTGCAGCGGAGTGTGCGCTGATATGAAACATCCTGGCAGATTAAAACTGTGTGCCCGACCGAGACTCGAACTCGGGACCTTTGGCTTTCGCGGGCAAGTGCTCTACCATCTGAGCTACCGAAGCACGACTCACGCCGGGTACTCACAGCTTTACTTCTGCCAGTAGGAGACGAGATACTGGCAGAAGTAAGGCTGTGAGTACCGGGCTGAGTCGTGCTTCGGTAGCTCAGATGGTAGAGCACTTGCCCGCGAAAGGCAAAGGTCCCGAGTTCGAGTCTCGGTCGGGCACACAGTTTTAATCTCCCAGGAAGTTTCATATCAGCGCACACTCCGCTGCAGAGTGAAAATCTCATTCTGGATTCAGTGAGGTGTCTGTCTGTGGATGAATGGCAGCCCATTCTTCTTCGTATGGTGAAACCAGATAAGGTAGTGATGTTGGCTGCTGGGGTCTAGAGCGAAGTCGACGTTCTGACTCATTCCAAATGTGTTCCGTTTGATTCAGGCAGGCTCTCTGAGCAGGTCAGTCGACGTTAGTAATATTATTGTCCACAAATTATTGTCTCACAGATACTGATTTGTGACAAGATACGTTTTCATGCTCATACAATCAACGACGAACTGTCTTTCTACTGCACGCAGTTCACAATACTGTAAAATGTGGTCTTATCCTTCCGTATTCAGCGTTTTCTTAAGTGCAGTATGGGAGAATCAACCTAACAATGGGAAGCACTCCCATTCCGTAACACCACCTCCTCTGTAATTCACTGTTGTCTCTACACATAATGGCAGGCAAGGTTCTCGAAGCGTTCGGCAGACTCAAACGCTTGCATAGAAATGCCACAGTGTATAGCATGATTCATCACTCCACATCATTCGTTTCCTGCCATCCACTGTCCAATGATGTCGCTCTTTACGGCATACCAACCGTTAGTTAGTACTGAGTACAGAAATGCTTGGCTTATGAGGAGCTGCTCGACCATTACATCCCATTCTCTTAAATTCCTTATACACAGTCAACGTTTCGATTGCTGATAGCACATTAGAAACCACAACTGGTTCCTTCTGTTGATTTCATGCGATCTTTTACAACCCCTTCGTAATGTCTGATGGTCCCTGTCCATCAGTACATACCGTCAGCCTGGTCTTGGTTCGATTGTAGTTGTTCCTTAGCGTTTCCACATCACAATCACATCACCAACAGTCAACTTGTACAGCTTTAGAGCGGTGAAATATCCCTGATAGATTTGTTACTCAAGTGACATCCAGTGATTAGTCCATGTTCGATGTTCACGAGCTCTCCTGACCGACTTTGCTTTGACTGTTTCTCTACTGTCAACACAACACTCCTCGCCTCATTTTATAGTCTCGGGTCCACCTCGCGTTACATGTAGTGGTCAATCCCGCATTAGGTTGATGTGTCCATACACTTTCGATCAGATAGCGTAACTGACACTCGATATGCCGTGGCGCTAATTTACCGGTGGCTGTTAAATATGTGCCCTACGTGATTCTTGCGGAAGCTGAACCCTCAGCAATTGTTAACTGTGCAAACACAAGTCAGAGCTACATTTCACATCGAGGAATCTTTATACTGCAAGTGGCATAATGGTAACTTTGAATGTGATGCTATATATTCTCTACCGTCCATCTATCAGGTGGCCTAATCTCTGTCTAATTGAGTCATCGATTCCTTGTGTCGTTACAGAGGCATGCGTGACATACACTGGCGGAAAAAATCGCAATAAGAAAAATTAATTACGGGGGCGTTTGAAAAGTCCGTGCAAAGTCCGAGAGATGGCACCACCGGCGCGTATCGAGGTCATGTTTCGTTAGTAGCATCTTTGGAAAGAACGCACACCAAGTTTCAGCCATATTGGTCTATTTCTTTGTGTTTGGCCTTCGTGTGAATCAAGGATTGTCAAAAAATAGACGGAAAAAAATTTCGTGTGGTGATTAAACATTACTTTATGAAAGGCAGACTAAAGAGAAGCTTGATAAACATTGCGGTGACTCTGCGCCTTCGATTAGAACAGTTTATAAGTGGTTTCAAAATTTTCGGAGTGGCCATATGGGCACAAGTGATGCTGAACGTTCTGGACGCCCTGTGGAGGTTACGACTCCAGAAATCATTCATAAAATCCGTGATATCGTGATGGATGACAGAAAAGTTAAGGTGAGTGAGATTGATAGTGCTGTGGGCATCTCGAATGAACGGGTACGTAATATTTTGCATAAACATTTGGGCATGAGAAAGCTATCCGCAAGATGGGTTCCGCGATTGCTCACGCTTGACCAAAAACGGATTCGTGTGAAGTGTTGCAAGGATGGTTTGGAGCTCTTCAGGAAGAATCCACAGGACTTAAAGCGTCGTTTCGTCACTGTGGATGAAACATGGATACATTACTACACTCCTGAGGCCAAACAACAATCTAAACAATGTGTTACCAAGGGGGAATATGCACCAAAAACGGCGAAGACCATTCCTTCGACCGGAAAGGTTATGGCGACTGTCTTTTGGGATTCGCAAGGGATAATTCTCATCGACTATCTGGAAAAGAATAAAACTATTTCAGGTGCATATTATTCATCGTTACTGGACCGATTGAAAACCGAGCTGCAAGAAAAACGCCGGTGATTGGACCGCAAAAAAGTTCTTTACCATCACGACAATGCACCAGCACACACCTCAGCAGTTATGGTCGCAAAATTAATGGAAATAGGATTCCAACTCGTTTCACATCCCCCCTTTTCTCCAGACTTGACCCCTTTGGGGTGGGACAAAGATTTTATGCAGACGAAGAGGTGATTTCAGCAACTAATAGCCGTTTTGTAGACTTGGACTATTCCTATTGTTCAGAAGGGATCAAAAAATTAAAACAGCATTGGACGAAGTGTACAAGTCTAAAAGGAGACTACGTCGAAAAATAAAAGTGGTTTACCCCAAACATAAAAGTAGTTTCTATCTTTGCATGGACTTTTCAAACGCCCCTCGTATTGTGGATTAAGGAAATTTTTTGAATACATTTGTCTAGGTAACATACTTAAGTGATTAACATTGCAAGATCACAGCTTAAAGCAAGCGCGAGGTAAGCCATTGCAAGTGTGAAATTTTGGTACATTAATAACCGGTGTAACCGCCAGAATGTTGAATGCAAGCAAGCAAACGTGCTTCAAAGCTGCTGTACAGGTGTCAGATGTCAGTTTATGGGATGGGGTTCCATGTCTGTTGCATTTGGTCGGTCAATACGTGGACACTCAGTGCTTGCTGGTTGTGGATAATGTTGGAGTTTTCGTCTGACAATGTCCTGTATGAGCTCGTGGCGAGCGTTATCCTGTTGGAAAACACCCCTGGGGTGCTGTTCGTGAATGGCAGGGCAACTGATCGAATCACCGGGCTAACGTACAAATTCGCAGTCAGAGTGCGTGGGATAACCACAAGAGTGCTCCTGCTGTCATATGAAACTGCACCCCCGACCGTAACCCCAGGTGTAGGTCCAGTGTGTCTAGCACACAGACAGATTGGTTGCAGGCCCTCACCTGGCTCTCTCCTAATCAATACACGCCACTCTCTGATACCGAGACAGATCTAGCTTTCATCAGAAAACACAACAGACCTCCACCCTACCCTCCAATTAGCTCTTGTTTGACACCATGGAAGTTGCAAATGGGGGCGGTTTGGGATCTGTGGAATGCACGTTAGAAGGCGTCTGATTAGGAGCTGTCTTTGAAATAATCGATTTGTAACAGTTCGTTGAGTCAGTGTAGTGCCAACTGCTGCTCGGCTTGCTGCTGCAGATACAGTGCGATGCGACAGAGCCGTACGCTGAACACTACGATCTTCCCTCTCGATAGCGCCACGTGACCGTCCGGTGCCCGGTCTTCTTATGGCCGTACATTCCCGTGAACACCGCTGCTAGCAATCATGCGCAGAGGCCACAATCCTGCCAAGACTTCCTGCAGTATCGCAGAACGAACATCCTGCTTCTTGAAGCCCTGTTACACGACGTCGTTCAAACTCTGTGAGGTATTGATAAAGGCGTCTTTGTCGCCTTAAAGGCATTCTTGACTAACATGAGCTCACTACGTCCAAGATAACTAACGTTCATGACCGTTATAGCGCATATTTAAAGCAAACCTGATTTGCATCCTCACAGTGCCGCTACTAGCGCCAATCTCTGCACCTGGCGTGAAATGTCGCACAACTCCTTCTTTGTGTTGTGGTTTTTTTCCACCAGTGTATGACACTGCAAATGTAGTAAGCTGTATGGGATGCATTTTAGAATTGGCGCAAATATACAGTTATTATAAAACAGATATAGGGTAAGGTGAGGTAAATCCGACCTAGTAATTTCTTGTGGCTATAAAACGCTTATCGGCGGTCGGATCTTAATGTTATATACGTTAAAGTACAGGTAATATAAAGGGGCAACTGTTTGCAAAATATTTTTATTATACCATCAATAGTTTTTGAGATATCCGTATTTTAAGAAACGTCCATTTTTGCCATTTGCCGACCCCCTATTTGTTTGGCTGATTTTGCACAGAAATAGTTCTAAATGGACGTTTTCTTTTGGGAAACAATTATAAGCAATGAACAAAATGTATTCATAAAATAACAATGTTTAGAGTACTAAATGCAATGAAAGTTAAATGAATGTAAATTTTTATTGGAAAAAGATGATTTCATTGCACGGCGGTGCAACAGCAATGTCGATGTCGGAATGTTAAAAACACGAGTGAGCTCGTAAAAACATTCCCATTTCCATTGCAGCAACTGCTCGGAAAATATCTTTTGACTGCGCTTTGTCGTTTTTCGTTTGTAATTTCGTACCATTTTCCAAAAAATAAACAAAAACTCACTTTGTCTCCATAAATAAATAATTCCATACACATAAACGTTAAAAAATACGCGGTCGGATTTACCCCACCATTTAGCGAATGGATTTACCCCACCATGCCACTTTTCATTTAACACACATAGAAACAATTTACACGAAATTTCCAACAAAAACGATACATACACTGAATAGGTCACTAAATGCACTACAAAATCACTTACCGTTTGTTTTGCGACTGTATTATTTAATAAGGTAGATCTAGTGATGCGTTGTTGTTGTTGTGGTCTTCAGTCCTGAGACTGGTTTGATGCAGCTCTCCATGCTACTCTATCCTGTGCAAGCTTCTTCATCTCCCAGTACCTACTGCAACCTACATCCTTCTGAATATGCTTAGTGTATTCATCTCTTGGTCTCCCTCTACGATTTTTACCCTCCATGCTGCCCTCCAATGCTAAATTTGTGATCCCTTGATGCCTCAAAACATGTCCTACCAACCGATCCCTTCTTCTAGTCAACTTGTGCCACAAACTTCTCTTCTCCCCAAACCTATTCAATACCTCCTCATTAGTTACGTGATCTACCCACCTTATCTTCAGCATTCTTCTGTAGCACCACATTTCGAAAGCTTCTATTCTCTTCTTGTCCAAACTAGTTATCGTCCATGTCTCACTTCTATACAGGGCTACACTCCATACAAATACTTTCAGAAACGACTTCCTGACACTTAAATCTATACTCGATGTTAACAAATTTCTCTTCTTCAGAAACGATTTCCTTGCCATTGCCAGTCTACATTTTATATCCTCTCTACTTCGACCATCATCAGTTATTTTACTCCCTAAATAGCAAAACTCCTTTACTACTTTAAGTGTCTCATTTCCTAATCTAATTCCCTCAGCATCACCCGATTTAATTTGACTACATTCCATTATCCTCGTTTTGCTTTTGTTAATGTTCATCTTATATCCTCCTTCCAAGACACTGTCCATTCCGTTCAACTGCTCTTCCAAGTCCTTTGCTGTCTCTGACAGAATTACAATGTCATCGGCGAACCTCAAAGTTTTTACTTCTTCTCCATGAATTTTAATACCTACTCCGAACTTTTCTTTTGTTTCCTTTACTGCTTGCTCAATATACAGATTGAATAACATCGGGGAGAGGTTACAAACCTGTCTCACTCCCTTCCCAACCACTGCTTCCCTTTCATGCCCCTCGACTCTTATAACTGCCATCTGATTTCTGTACAAATTGTAAATAGCCTTTCGCTCCCTGTATTTTATACCTGCCACCTTCAGAATTTGAAAGAGAGTATTCCAGTTAACATTGTCAAAAGCTTTCTCTAAGTCTACAAATGCTAGAAACGTAGGTTTGCCTTTTCTTAATCTTTCTTCTAAGATAAGTCGTAACGTTAGTATTGCCTCACGTGTTCCAACATTTCTACGGAATCCAAACTGATCTTCCCCGAGGTCCGCTTCTACCAGTTTTTCCATTCGTCTGTAAAGAATTCGCGTTAGTATTTTGCAGCTGTGACTTATTAAACTGATAGTTCGGTAATTTTCACATCTGTCAACACCTGCTTTCTTTGGGATTGGAATTATTATATTCTTCTTGAAGTCTGAGGGTATTTCGCCTGTCTCATACATCTTGCTCACCAGATGGTAGAGTTTTGTCATGACTGGCTCTCCCAAGGCCATCAGTAGTTCTAATGGAATGTTGTCTACTCCCGGGGCCTTGTTTCGACTCAGGTCTTTCAGTGCTCTGTCAAACTCTTCACGCAGTATCTTATCTCCCATTTCGTCTTCATTTACATCCTCTTCCGTTTCCATAATATTGTCCTCAAGTACATCGCCCTTGTATAAACCCTCTATATACTCCTTCCACCTTTCTGCCTTCCCTTCTTTGCTTAGAACTGGGTTGCCATCTGAGCTCTTGATACTCATACAAGTGGTTCTCTTCTCTCCAAAGGTCTCTTTAATTTTCCTGTAGGCAGTATCTATCTTACCCCTAGTGAGACAAGCCTCTACATCCTTACATTTGTCCTCTAGCCATCCCTGCTTAGCCATTTTGCACTTCCTGTCGATCTCATTTTTGAGACGTTTGCATTCCTTTTTGCCTGCTTCATTTACTGCATTTTTATATTTTCTCCTTTCATCAATTAAATTCAATATTTCTTCTGTTACCCAAGGATTTCTACTAGCCCTCGCCTTTTTACCTACTTGATCGTCTGCTGCCTTCACTACTTCATCTCTCAGAGCTACCCATTCTTCTTTTACTGTATTTCTTTCCCCCATTCCTGTCAATTGTTCCCTTATGCACTCCCTGAAACTCTCTACAACCTCTGGTGCTTTCAGTTTATCCTTTTTGCCTGCTTCATTTACTGCATTTTTATATTTTCTCCTTTCATCAATTAAATTCAATATTTCTTCTGTTACCCAAGGATTCCCACCTTTTTGCAGTTTCTTCAGTTACAATCTGCAGTTCATAACCAATAGATTGTGGTCAGAATCCACATCTGCCCCTGGAAATGTCTTACAATTTAAAACCTGGTTCCTAAATCTCTGTCTTACCATTATATAATCTATCTGATACCTTTTAGTATCTCCAGGATTCTTCCAGGTATACAACCTTCTTTTATGATTCTTGAACCAAGTGTTAGCTATGATTAAGTTATGCTCTGTGCAAAATTCTACAAGGCGGCTTCCTCTTTCATTTCTTCCCCCCAATCCATATTCACCTACTATGTTTCCTTCTCTCCCTTTTCCTACTGACGAATTTCAGTCACCCATGACTATTAAATTTTCGCCTCCCTTCCCTACCTGAATAATTTCTTTTATCTCGTCATACATTTCATCTATTTCTTCATCATCTGCAGAGCTAGTTGGCATATAAACTTGTACTACTGTAGTAGGCATGGTCTTTGTGTCTGTCTTGGCCACAATAATGCGTTCACTATGCTGTTTGTAGTAGCTAACCCGCACTCCTATTTTTTTATTCATTATTAAACCTACTCCTGCATTACCCCTATTTGATTTTGTATTTATAACCCTGTAATCACCTGACCAAAAGTCTTGTTCCTCCTGCCACCGAACTTCACTAATTCCCACTATATCTAACTTTAACCCATCCATTTCCCTTTTTAAATTTTCTAACCTACCTGCCCGATTAAGGGATCTGACATTCCACGCTCCGATCCGTAGAACGCCAGTTTTCTTTCTCCTGATAACGACGTCCTCTTGAGTAGTCCCCGCCCGGAGATCCGAATGGGGGACTATTTTACCTCCGGAATATTTTACCCAAGAGGACGCATCTAGTGATGCAACTTGCACAAAAATTAAATCGAAACAATCGAAAACACACTTGTTGTCTTTTGAGTGTCTGAATGTCAAATGCGGCAGAGCTGTCAAGATGACATTTTCGTTATTTCGAATGATCTATATCAGTGGTTCTCAACAGGTGATCCGCGGACCCCCAAGGGTCCGCGAGCTATGCCAGAGGGGTCCGCAAGATCCTATTAGAATAAAAAATATATTAAATATATTTCGTATGATAACAGATTTTTTGTTTTGGCTGTTCAATATTTTTTCAGTAATGAATATGTCAATGTTTTATCTAAGTATCAAAAATAGAAATCGTATAAAAGGACTCTTAATTTGGCTTTTTTAGGTACTTGATACTGTGATATGACAAGGTACTAATCATACTCGATGAGGGTGTCCTGGAGAAAATTTTGTTGGGAAGCCCTGCTCTATATGGTAAAACTAATGCGAAATCGCTCTCGTTTTCCGTTTCTCACAAATAGAGGTCTGTCAGGTTTACCCACCCAGTCGGATTTACCCCACCTTACCCTACACAAAGAAGTAATTTTATAAATGTCAAATTTTGCATCGAATAAGGGCTGCATACTCCAGGCAAGCAGGTTACTTACAACATCGAGGGAATCAATAAAACTGGGAGTCATTACGGCACGGAATATGGCGACTGAGAAACTAGAAGGCCATTTAAAAGCACAGGTGCTATTGCCGCAGTTAGAAACAACAGGGCAAAACGCTGAATGAAATTTCAAATACTTAGTTTATTGTAATTCAGAAGTAGCGCGAACAGGGTGGCTGCGCCCCGGAGAAGGAAGCACACCTGCGCAATATTTTCCAATGCATTATTAAACTGAAGCAGGTACGAAAAGTCCTTCGCTGGCAGACGGCCGCCTAGCGCAGCTCTGCAGCGACTGCTTGATTAAGATGCCGGAGCGAGCTACCCAGGCCCCACTCCGCCCCTGCCACTCGAGGCACAAATTAAACATTATACGATCACTGCACAGGCTGCTCGCTCCATTTGCGCTCGCAACAATCAAAACGTCAACAGGCGGTAAATTTGTCGGATTAATACGGTAGCCGTTATGGCTGGTGTTCAGTAATTTAGCCGCGACGGGGACACGTGCGTCTTTCACAGCTGCACCTGAGAAACTGCAAACAGCGTGCCGGGCTAGCACTGATCAAGTGTGTAGCACACACCTCTAAACAGTGTCGTGGCAATTTATGTTGTCCCTTGTGGATGGCGTTGAAAGTTGAAACTGTCATGTAACTTGAGGATAATACTAAACAAAGAAGCTCTATTCTTTTCCTTTCGTTTTCCGCGTTATTTTTTTTTTTTTTTTTTTTTTTTTTTTTTTTTTTTTTTGTGTTAGCAGAAGAGCCAACACCGTGTTACGAGTGGAGGCCGAAATAAACGCGTTTTAGCTCACGCAGGCTGGCGTGAGAAGGGAAGAACTATACTGACGTGACGTCTGGAACATGACAAGGAATGAGAATTCAGAAAGCGGACGTAATTAGTTTGATACTTAACTTTAATTCATTAATGATGAACGTCGCTCTTGACGGTACATGATTCACAATATTATCTGTTCAGAATACATTATTGAAGATAGTAATTATAGTAACTGAATATGGCGCCTTGCTAGGTCGTAGCTAATGACGTAGCTGAAGGCTATGCTCAACTGTCGTCTCTGCAAATGAGAGCGTATGTAGACAGTGAACCATCGCTAGCAAAGTCAGCTGTACAACTGGGCGAGTGCTAGGAAGTCTCTCGAGACTAGACCTGCCGTGTGGCGGCGCTCGGTCTGCAATCACTGATAGTGGCGACACGCGGGTCCGACGTATACTAACGGACCGCGGCCGATTTAAAGGCTACCACCTAGGAAGTGTGGTGTCTGGCGGTGACACCACAATTTTTCTTCTTCGCGGATGGATCACTTAGTACCACGAGTAATCAACATTTGTTGGCCTTCCTTTTTGCCCATTATTCCTTCATAAGCAACGAATGGGCTAGCTTTCGTTGCGTAGACCTCGTCTGTCGGTTAGTTTTCTCTCTTCTTCCTCAAAACCCCGTGTGTTTGTGATTTTTCTGATTTCATTTCTGTCATGTAGATTTGGAGACCTTAGGTATCCGAGTAATGAGGGAATTAGTATATTTCATCAAAATATACAAGGAATTAAAGATAAAGTTAGTGAACTGCTATAGATGTTGACTCTGAAATTATTGGTATATCTGAACATTTCTTAAATAAGGAGATAATTCAGAGGCTTCCTTTACCAGGATACAGGTTGGCTGGCAGCTTTTCTAGGAGCTCTTTGCGGTGTGGGGGAGTAGCCATGAATGTGAAAAACGGCATCCCATTTGAGTCAATTGATGTTTCAAAGTACTGCACTGAAAATATGTTTGAATGCTGTGCAGGTGTGGTTAAATTTAGTGGAGCTAAACTTCTAACTGTTGTTATTTATAGATCCCCAGACTCCGATTTCACAACATTTTTGCTAAAGCTAGAGGAGGTTCTTGGTTCACTGTATAGGAAATACAAAAAGTTAGTTATATGTGGTGACTTCAATATTAATTGTATAAGTGATTGTGCAAGGAAAAGGATGCTGGTAGACCTCCTTAATTCATATAATCTTATGCAAACCGTATTCTTTCCCATGAGAGTGCAAGGGAACAGTAGAACAACCATAGACAACAATTTTGCTCATTCCTCATTACTAGAAGGGCATTCTGTTAGCAAAAGGGTGAATGGCCTTTCAGATCATGATGCACAAATTTTAACTCTAAAAGATTTTTGTGCTGCAACACATGTTAAATGTAGTTATCAACTTTTTAGGAAAGCTGATCCAGTTGCTGTAGAGACCTTTGTAAACCTTATCAAGGAACAAGAGTGGCAAGATGTTTATAGTGCTGATACAGTAGACGATAAATATAATGCTTTCCTTAAGACTTTTCTTGTGCTCTTTGAAAGTTTCTTTCCGTTAGAACGTTCATAACAGGGTACTAGCACAAACAGGCAGCCTGGGTGGCTGACTAGAGGGATAAGAATATCTTGTAGAACAAAGTGGCAGTTATATCAAAACGTTAGAAACAGTCAAAATCTAAATGCAGCAGCCCATTACAAGCAGTATTGTAAGGTGCTTAAAAATGTTGTTAGGAAGGAAAAAAGTATGTGGTATGCAGATAGAATAGCTAAGTCTCGGGATAAAATTAAAACCATATGGTCAGTCGTAAAGGAAGTGGCTGGTCTGCAGAGACAGGTCGAGAATATAGAATCAGTGCGTAGTGGGAATATCCGTGTTACTGATAAGTCGCATATATGTTCAGTATTTAATAATCACTTTCTGAATATAGCAGGTGAACTAAATAGAAACCTAGTCCCAACAGGCAAACACGGAATCATATACCGCTCTTAGAAAAAAGTGTTCCGAGACTGTTACCTGAAAGCTCCTCCAGGATACTGACAAGAGGGAGATTGAGTTACTAATTAAATCACTAAAGACCAAGAACTCTCATGGATATGACGGGGTATCTAGCAGAATACTGAAGTATTGTTCTATGTATGTTAGCCCAGTACTTAGCCATATCTGTAACTTTTCCTTTAGGAGTGGTCGGTTTCCTGACCGATTGAAGTACTCGGTAGTGAAGCCACGTTATAAAAAGGGAGACGGGGATAATGTTGACAATTTTAGACCTATTTCTATGCCATCGGTGTTTGCTAAAGTTATCGAGAAGGTTGTATGTACAAGGTTACTGGAGCATTTAAATTCACATAATTTGCTGTCAAATGTACAGTTCGGTTTTAGAGATGGTTTAACAACTGAAAATGCTATATTCTCTTTTCTCTGTGAGGTTTTGCACGGATCAAATAAAAGGTTGCGACGCTAGGTGTTTCCTTTGATTTAACGAAGGCTTTTGACTGTGTTGACCACAAAATATTACTGCAGAAGTTGGACCATTATGGAGTAAGGGGAGTAGCTTACAATTGGTTCGCCTCTTACTTTAAGAACAGAAAGCAGAAGGTAATTCTCCGCAATATTGAGAGTGGTAGTGATGTTCAGTCCCAATGGGACACTGTAATGTGGGGCGTTCCCCAAGGGTCGGTGCTGGAGCCACTGCTGTTTCTTATTTATATAAATGATATGCCTTCTAGTATTACAGGTGAATCAAAAATATTTCTGTTTGCTGATGACACCAGCTTGGTAGTGAAGGATCTTGGGTGTAATATTGAAACAGTATCAAATAATGTAGTTCGTGAAATAAGTTCGTGGCTTGAGGAAAATAAATTGATACTAAATCACAATAAGACTCAGTTTTTACAGTTTCTAACTCACAATTCAACAAGAACCGATATTTTGATCAGACAGAATGGGCATATTATAAGCGAGACGGAACAGTTCAAGTTCCTAGACGTTCGGATAGATAGTAAGCTGTTGTGGAAAGCCCATGTTCAGGATCTTGTTCAGAAACTAAATGTTACTTTATTTACCATTAGAACAGTATCTGAAATAAGTGACAATTCAACGCGGAAAGTAGTCTACTTCGTATATTTTCATACGCTTATGTCGTATGGTATTATTTTTTGGGGTAATTCTGCTGATTCAAAAAGGGTATTTTTGGTTCAAAAAGGGGTTGTTCGAGCTATATGTGGTGTAAGTTCGAGAACCTCTTGTCGACCCCTATTCAGTAGTTTGGGAATTCTGACATTGCCCTCACAGCATGTATTTTCTTTAATGTCGTTTGTTGTTAGCAATATTAGCTTATTCCCAAGAGTTAGCAGCTTTCACTCAGTTAATACTAGGTAGAAATCAAATCTGCATGTGGAATGCATTTCCTTGACTCTTGTGCAGAAAGAAGTGCAGCATTCTGCTGCATCCATGTTCAATAAGCTACCACAAGAACTCAAAAATCTTAGCAGTAATCCAAACACTTTTAAGTCTGAACTGAAGAGTTTCCTCATGGCTCACTCCTTCTATTCTGTCGATCAGCTCCTGGAAGAGCTGAAAAATTAAGCAAATTCCAGTGTTACATTGTTGATTTTCTTTATTTAAACCTACGACTTGTCGCCTGAATATGTTTCTTATATTTCATTTTATCTGTTTCTACTATCGTGTTATAATTTCATGTATTGACTCGTTCCATGACCATGGAGACTTCTCCTTAATTTGGTCCCACGGAACAATAAATAAATAAATAAATTGTCTCAGGTCTTTTTCCGTCTGTTTGTAACAGTTCGGTCTTGTAGTTTTGTTCTTTAAAAATGTATATATTTTGTGCGTTAACCTGTTTGAGTCCATTCTTTCTCAATGCCCCATGAATTGGATGCTTCTCATGCGAATTGTGTCTGTTATTTTGGAGATATTTATATATATTTCTGCATTGGGTTTTGGATAATGCACACCATCTTTAGTTCCTGGTCCTAGGATTTCCCTCATTATTTTACGTTCTTTCACTTCTAATTCCCCTTTTAGTGTTCTGCGTTGAAGGTTTAGTGTCTCAAATGCGCAGACAGCTTTAGGTTTAATTACTGTTGTGTAGTGTCGTATTTTTCAGTTCCACGAGAGACTCTGTTTGTTGTAAACGTTTTTTGTTAACTGAAACGTCGTCTCCATTTTCTGGACTCTCGATCTGACAGATTTCTTTTCATTACAATTTTCTGAAATGCATTCACCTAAATATTTAAATTCTTTTACTCGAGAGATGTAGTTATTACCAATTTTGAGATCAGAAGATGCATCTTTGATGTCAGTCGTAAATTTTGTTTTTTTAAATGAAATTTGTAATCCTATTTTTGCTGTCTGCTCTTGTAATAATTCTAGCTGTTTCTGTCCAACGGTGATGTCTTCTGCGATCAGTGCCATGTCATAAGCAAATGCTAAACAGTCTAATTCTATGCCCTTACGTTTTGGTCCCAGTCTGTGTGCTGGTGCACCTCCTTTTCTCCATTCTCCAACAACTTTTTCAAGAGCTCAATTGAAGAGCACTGGGGACAGTACATTCCTTGTCGTACTCCTGTGTCTATTCCAAATTATGTGCCAATACTCCCATAAATTTTACTTTGGATTTGGTCTCCGTGAGTGTTTCTTTAATGATGTTTGTTGACTTTTGATCTAGTCCAAATTCTGCTAATCCCTGAAAACGGGATCTCGGTCTATACTATCATATGCTTTTTTAAAGTCGACGAACGTGATGACATAACTTTTGTTTGAAGTACTATGCAAATATTTCATCGAATTTTTCAAGTTAAGGATTTGTTCTATGCATGATCGACCTTTTCTGAATCCACCTTGGTATTCGCCTAGTTTTGAATCCAGCTGAGGTTCTGCTCGGTTTAGTAGGGCTTTAGACAGAATTTTGTATGTTATTAACAATTTTATTTTTAAGCCTCAACACGATTGTCATCTACGCGTACAGTAGGTTATACGAGGGGCGTCAGTAAGTAATGCAACACTTCTTTTCCTCGGCCAATTTCGCTTTAAAAGATGCGCTTCAGCTCATGTAGTTTCATGAAGCTCCGATAGGTGGCGGCGCTATACGTAGCCTTAAAACTGGCATCTGTAATGGAGGTGCGTTCCAAACAGAGAGGTGTGATTGAGTTTCTTTTGGCGGAACACCAGAGTACCGTAAATTTTTATAGGCGCTTGCAAAATGTCAACGGAGACCGGGAGTGAACAAAAGCGCGGTGAGTCGTTGGGTGAGGCATCTGTCATCATCGCAACAAGGTCGCGCAAACCTGTCTCATCTTCCGCGTGCCGGCCGGCCGCACGCAGCTGTGACTCCTACAGTGTTGGCTCGTGCGGACACTCTCATTCGGGGTGATCGAAGGATCACATCCAAACACCCCGTTGCACAACTGGACGTCTCTGTTGACAGTGCTGACACACTCGTCCACCAATTGGGGCATTCAGAGGTGTGTGCCCGCTTGATTCCTCGACGTCAAACAGAAAGCCAAAAAGAGCAACGAAAGACGAATTGTGCTGAGTTGCTTGCTCGTTACGGCGCTGATCTTGACAAAATTTGTCGTACATCGTTACGGGCGACAAAACATCGGTTCATCACTTCGAGCCAGAAACAAAACGGCAGTCCTTGGAGTGGCGCCACACCATCTCTCGTCTGCCGAGCGGTTCTAGGCGCTACAATCCGTAACCACACGACCGCTACGCCTCGAGCATGGATGTGTGTGATGCCCTTAGGTTCGTTAGGTTTAAGTAGTTCTAAGTTCTAGGGGACTGATGACCTCAGATGTTAAGTCTCATAGTGCTCAGACCCGTTAATTATTGCACCCTCCTCGATTTATCACTTTTTAGGGTTCCGTACCTTAACCGGAAATAACGAAAACATTGTAAGGTCACTTTGTTGTCCGTCTGTCCGTCCGTCTACTAAGACCACTTTTTCTCAGCAACGGGTAGAGGTATCAGCTTGAAAGTTATGTCGGCCGGCAGGAGTGGCCGAGCGGTTCTAGGCGCTACAGTCTGGAACCGCGCGACCGCTACGGTCGCAGGTTCGAATCCTGCCTAGGCCATGGATGTGTGTGATGTCCTTAGGTAAGTTAGGTTTAACTAGTTCTAAGTTCTAGGGGACTGATGACCTCAGAAGTTAAGTCCCATAGTGCTCAGAGCCATTTTGAAAGTTATGTCGAATGCTAAGGTCTATGCCACTCTGGCGGTAGAAAAAATGTAAGCTTCTAAGATAAATATATGGCCATTTATGTCACATACTTTATATTCGCGAACTCACTCATCAGAAACTATGGATGAACTATCTACACTCCTGGAAATGGAAAAAAGAACACATTGACACCGGTGTGTCAGACCCACCATACTTGCTCCGGACACTGCGAGAGGGCTGTACAAGCAATGATCACACGCACGGCACAGCGGACACTCCAGGAACCGTGGTGTTGGCCGTCGAATGGCGCTAGCTGCGCAGCATTTGTGCACCGCCGCCGTCAGTGTCAGCCAGTTTGCCGTGGCATACGGAGCTCCATCGCAGTCTTTAACACTGGTAGCATGCCGCGACAGCGTGGACGTGAACCGTATGTGCAGTTGACGGACTTTGGGCGAGGGCGTATAGTGGGCATGCGGGAGGCCGGGTGGACGTACCGCCGAATTGCTCAACACGTGGGGCGTGAGGTCTCCACAGTACATCGATGTTGTCGCCAGTGGTCGGCGGAAGGTACACGTGCCCGTCGACCTGGGACCGGACCGCAGCGACGCACGGATGCACGCCAAAACCGTAGGATCCTACGCAGTGCCGTAGGGGACCGCACCGCCACTTCCCTGCAAATTAGGGACACTGTTGCTCCTGGGGTATCGGCGAGGACCATTCGCAACCGACTCCATGAAGCTGGGCTACGGTCCCGCACACCGTTAGGCCGTCTTCCGCTCACGCCCCAACATCGTGCAGCCCGCCTCCAGTGGTGTCGCGACAGGCGTGAATGGAGGGACGAATGGAGACGTGTCGTCTTCAGCAATGAGAGTCGCTTCTGCCTTGGTGCCAATGATGGTCGTATGCGTGTTTGGCGCCGTGCAGGTGAGCGCCACAATCAGGACTGCATACGACCGAGGCACACAGGGCCAACACCCGGCATCATAGTGTGGGGAGCGATCTCCTACACTGTCCGTACACCACTGGTGATCGTCGAGGGGACACTGAATAGTGCACGGTACATCCAAACCGTCATCGAACCCATCGTTCTACCATTCCTAGACCGGCAAGGGAACTTGCTGTTCCAACAGGACAATGCACGTCCGCATGTATCCCGTGCCACCCAACGTGCTCTACAAGGTGTAAGTCAACTACCCTGGCCAGCAAGATCTCCGGATCTGTCCCCCATTGAGCATGTTTGGGACTGGATGAAGCGTCGTCTCACGCGGTCTGCACGTCCAGCACGAACGCTGGTCCAACTGAGGCGCCAGGTGGAAATGGCATGGCAAGCCGTTCCACAGGACTACATCCAGCATCTCTACGATCGTCTCCATGGGAGAATAGCAGCCTGCATTGCTGCGAAAGGTGGATATACACTGTACTAGTGCCGACATTGTGCATGCTCTGTTGCCTGTGTCTATGTGCCTGTGGTTCTGTCAGTGTGATCATGTGATGTATCTGACCCCAGGAATGTGTCAATAAAGTTTCCCCTTCCTGGGACAATGAATTCACGGTGTTCTTATTTCAAATTCCAGGAGTGTATATACATCGTTACTAAGGTACGAAGGTACGGAAACCTCAAAGCGAGAGCTCTACTCTTTATTTCAT
This sequence comes from Schistocerca serialis cubense, assembly GCF_023864345.2. Lineage (NCBI taxonomy): Eukaryota > Metazoa > Arthropoda > Insecta > Orthoptera > Acrididae > Schistocerca > Schistocerca serialis. The sequence goes on from NC_064640.1 coordinate 215,290,680, forward strand.
TAGCTTCACAGTTTCTGGGGAACCATGCGAGCTAAAGTTGCTTGGCCATGGAGCGGGGCCGTACATACAATAGATGTCCAGAATATTTGTAAACGAAAGCATCAGCGAATGAAAATGAATTTTTTAAATGTTCAACATAGGAGGCAAGCACATGATTCGCAGACTAAAAGCCACCATTGTTAATATATGGGAGTGTGTAAATTGGCGAACTATCTCGATTCATCCTCTATACAAAAAAGTTGACAAGCTGGATCCATATAATTACCGAGGCCTTTTTCGTCTTCCGGTTGCCTACTAGAGATTAAAAACAGAGCGTGTATGAGGCTAATGTTACGTTTACATACATCACAAATAAAGGCGCCACTCTTACATCACTGCTTAGGACAGTTATCGTCCAAATCATTTGCTCGGGAGCCAATATTGACATTGTAGGGTAACACCTCGGGTCACGTAGGTAAGGAAAAGGAGGGAGGGCTAAAGTGGCCACTCAACCAGAAATTGAATTTTCGCCACATCATGGTTATTGATAGAAGCTTACCACTTACACATTTTGAATCAACATACACTGATGAGCCAAAAAAACTGGTACACCTGCCTAATATCATACAGGGCTCTCGCGAGCACGCAGAAGCGGCGCAACACGACGTGGCATGGACTCGACTAATGTTTGCAGTAGTGCTGGCGGGAAATGACACCATGAATCCTGCACAGCTGTCCATAAATCCGTAAGAGTACCAAGAGTGGAGATCTCTTCTGAACAGCACGTTGCAAAGCATCCCAGATATGCTCAAAAATGTTCATGTCTGGGGAGTTTGGTGGTCAGCGGAAGTGTTTAAGCTCAGAATAGTGTTCGTGGAGCCACTCTGTAGCAATTTCGGACGTGTGGTGTGTCGCATTGTCCTGCTGGAATTGCCCAAGCCCGTGGGAATGCAAAATGGACATGAATGGATGCAGGTGACCAGACACGATTCTTACGTACGTGTCACCTGTCAGAGTCGTATCTAAACGTATCAGGGGTTCCATATCACTCAAACTGCATACGCCCCACACCATTACAGAACCTCCACCAGCTAGAACAGTCCTTTGCTGACATCCAAGGTCCATGGATTCATGACGTTGTATGCGTATCCGTACACGTCTGTCCTCTCGATACAATTTGAAACGAAACTCGGCCGGCCGCGGTGGCCAAGCGGTTCTAGGCGCTTCAGTCCGGAACCGCGAGACTGATACGGTCGCAGGTTCGAATCCTGCCTCGGGCCTGGATGTGTGTGACTGGGTTAGGTTAGTTAGGTTTAAGTGGTTCTAAGTTCTAGGGGACTGATGACCTCAGATGTTAAGTCCCATAGTGCTCAGAGCCAGCCATTTGAAACGAAACTCGTCCGGCCAGGCAACATACTTCCAGTCATCAAGCGAGTCGTAAAGCTTTGTGTCGTGCAGTCATCAAAGGTACACGAGTGGGCCTTGGGCTCCGAAAGCCCATATCGAAGATGTTGCGTTGAATGGTTCGCAAGCTGACCCTTGTTGACGGCTCAGCATTGAAATCTGCAGCATTTTGCGGAAGGGTTGTTTCTGTCACGTCGAACGATTCTCTTCAGTCGTCGTTGGTCCCGTTCTTGCAGGATCTTTTTCCGGCCGCAGCGATATCGGAGATTTGATGTTTTATCGGATTCTCGATATTCACGGTACACTCGTGAAGCGGTCGTACGGGAAAATCCACAATCCATCGCTACCTCGGAAATGTTGTGTTCCATCGCTTGTGCGCCGACTATAACACCACGTTCAGACTCACTTAAATCTTGATAACCCGTCATTGTAGCAGCAGTAAGTGACCTAACAACTGCGCCAGACACTTGTTGTCTTATATAGGCACTGCCGACCGCAGCGCCGCATTCTAGCTGTTTACATACCTCTGTATTTGAATATACGCCTAGACCAGTTCCTTTGGTGGTTCAGCGTATTATAACGTATTACACAAAATATTTTAAGTGAAAAAGATAATAATATATAGGAACTACATACATTTCATTGAAGGCTTACGTAGTGACCAATTTTCCGTACCTAGTCGGGTACTGTGGTCAGTGTCACCGCAACACTATCCCACGTGCAGCTTCTGATTTCCGGACCCATTTTCTGCGCATCTTTATCCCCGGTATCTGCATGAATGCTAATCAGCTGCAGCAGATCGTTTTCAGTCGGACTTTCGTATTAGTCTAAATGTAACAGGACACAAACTGTTTTAAATGACATAACTTAGTTAATTCAAATTTGCCACAAAGGGATAGAATGGTGGTGACAGCTCTGTATATAAAATGGGTTAGAAGAAGTCATTGTTACCCGTTTTACTATGCGCGCTTTTTGGGAGTAACGGCCTCTTCTTAGAGTAAACACTATGGTCACTTTTCCCGGCCTCACGCCATGTCGGCACTAGTGATTCACAGAAGAAGCTAGCAGACTGAAAGAAATGACAAGGTACTACATTTTTAGGCTGAAAGAAGTGAGATAACAAGATAAATTACCTTCATCAGATGATTCAATATCAAAAAAGCTTTTACTAAAATGTAACAGTACAAATTTCCTCTGTGAATCTCATTAATAACAATGACAGTATATGCCATGTGATCAAATTATTAATTGATAACCTACATAAATTAGCACACTATATTAATTAATAATAGAAACTGCAATATGACACACGATCACAATTGTTTACTAAACGTTTTTAATATCATTTTTCTTCTACTCATTGTCCGCCCCGATTGCTGAGTGGTCAGCGTGGCAGTCTGTCACGTAAAGGGGCCCGGGTTCGATTCCCGGCTGGGTCGGAGATTTTCTCCACTCAGGTACTGGGTGTTGTGTTGTGCTCATTATCATTTCTTCATCGTCAGTGGAATGCAACGGGAAACCACCACTGGAATCACTTCCCTAGACGCTCATGCGATGGACCTTCCCCAATGACAAGACGTGCCGTAAGGCAGATCACGTAGTTTTTAGTTTCTACTCATTACAGCCTTAATTTGATTTCATATTAGTTGCCACAAACAGATGCGACATTTGAAGAGGTCCATCTCTGTAATGTGCGTTCAGGAAGCCATGATATTTCCGTGTAAAATGTGTAGCATAGCAGCTGGTGAGTTGTCAGTACTGGGAGACAAACATTTCCTGTTACACATTATCTAACCCCCACAGTGACCACCATACTTACCACTCTGCCCCTGAGGAAAGTGGAAAACTTTACTTAGCTCATGGGCGAACTCACCAACGTCAATTAAAATTAAACAGATCTAATAATATTGCTATCTCTGTATTTTTCTTTGTTACTGAGCAATAGAAATAGTCTCTTAAGAAGCTCTTAATGTTAGTTGACGTTTATGTTTTCTGCTGTTAGTTGCTAGAAGTATATTGTTAAAAAAACAAGACTGACAACAGCGGGCCGCACTAACACAACTCTGCAGGTACGCGGCCCACGGTCGGCAGTCTGACCACCACTGGCTTAGGGCTTTCTTCGTTTCCGCTGTAGTTCCGTGAATATGACGAGTCTGGAAATTGTGGCGCTGCGGTCGCTTTATACTCGTCGATCATTCTCTCTTGCTGAAGCATGTTGCAGTGTAAGGCGAGTCGTGATTTATTGTCAGTACGGGAGATGAGCACACGCTCTTGCTGCTGTAAAGTAGCAGTCACAACGTAAAATGACCAATGTCGGAATTAGATGGCCATTAACGAAGACGTGTTTTGTGAGTCAGCGGAAGGTGTAAGACGAAAATTAATTAATGCAAATTATGCAACTGCAAATGTGTTCCATTAGAGGAGGAGTAATATCTGGAATAATTGTTAAACTACAGTTCACGCCTCAGATGTGAAACTTACAAATTTCGTCCAATGCAAACAGAATAGTTGTATTTTCATTTATTCCAACTCCACCATGAGCAAACAAATGCCTCGCCTCAGACGAAAACTGGGCACAATGTAGCGTCACTGATATAACCCAGTTACAAAAAAGCTCACATTTCTGTATTCATTTGGTCATGGTGAGTTGTGTTCATGGGGCTAACAGAGAGTTGTGTAATTTGTGATTCATATCTGTAATTCATACTAATAGTTAATTGCCAATTACAGACTGCCCTTGATCCCCAAGTAATGTTTTCTGGTACTGTCATTTTGAAAGTGTGTACATGTTAGCTTAATTGTCAGAAATTCTCTGACCATTATCATCATCATCATCATCATCATCATCATCATTTAACAGTTCCAGTTTCCCGGGTACCGGTAATAAGCCTCTTCCACTTCGTCCTGTCCAAATACACCTGTTCACGGAGAACATCATCCACTGTCCATCCTCGGTCACTATATCAGTCTTAATCAAGTCCATCCATCGGGTTCGAGGTTTTTCTTGAGGTCTTTTCCCATCCACCCGTCTTTCGAAATTTATTTTGGCTGTTCTAGTTGGCTCCATTTTCATCACATGCCCGTACCATTGAAGTCTAGATGCGCCAATTCGATCTAATAGGGATGTCTTTATTCTGGCTTCTTTCCTCACCTCATTCCTTAACTTGTCCATCTTGGTCTTCTGGATGATGGGCCTAAGAAATTTTATCTCTGATGCTTGCAGCCTTGGTGATTCTCTTTTTGTAAGGGTACATGTTTCAATACCATAGGTCAATATTGGTATGAAATAGCTATTAAACATGATCAGTTTGGCTGGTTTTGGAATCAAGTCATCCTATAAAAGTGATCTTACTTGTTAATAGAATTCAGACCATTTTTGTACTCTGTTGGTGATTTCATTTCTGACCAAATTATCACTGGAGATTACACTTCCAAGGTAAGGAAAACTGTCCACACACACTAGTTGGTGGTCTCCTAGTTTTACACTTGCTGGTTTTCCATCTCTGTTGACTGCCATCACCACTGTCTTGATCCTGCTGATGTTGAGGTTATATTTCTGGGACTGAGATTTCCATTCATCAAGTCCGATCTGTACTTCCTCTTCAGTTTCACACCATCTCATGACGTCATCCCCTTCACGTTCTTCATTATAGCATCCATAACAGTGATGAATAGTAGTGGGGACATTGCACTTCCTTGCTGAACACCACTCTTGGTCTGAAACCACGATGATCGTCCTTCCCCAATTTCTACACAACTAGTACAGTCTTTGTACAACAGGCTGAACACCACTTATGGTCTGAAACCACGATGATCGTCCTTCCCGAATTTCTACACAACTAGTACAGTCTTTGTACAACAACTGAATTTTACTTATTAGTCCTTCAGGCACATTCTTTTTTCTCAGGCATTCCCAGATCTTATCTCTTATAACACTATCATAGGTTTTTCCTATATCCAGGAATACAATGACCAGATTCTTGCATTTCTCCCAATACTTTTCCATCAACATGTGGGTGCTAAAAAATAGATCTATTGTTGATCTGTTACTTCTGAAGCCATATTGTTCCTCGTCCAGTTGTGGTTCTATGATAGTTCTCAATCTCTTTTCTATGATCTTGTCAAGTTTTTTAAGCCCATGAGACGATAGGGTTATTCCTCCACAGTTGGTGGGTTTCCGCCTGCTACCTTTCTTGAACAGGGGAATTATTACACCCTTGGTCCAATCCGTAGGTATTTCATTATCTGCCCATATCGCATTGAGTAGTCGGTACAGCCGTTGTATGCCTTGGATACCTGCTGCCTTTATCATGTCTGCGTTTACTGAATCTGAAACTGAAAATTTTCCTTTAGGCATAAACTTTAAGGCTGCCTCTGTTTCTGTCCAGGTGATGGGAGTTTCCTGATTGTAAGTGTGGATTCCCAGTTCTGTATTTGGTTCTTCAACTGATCTATTTAATAGGTGGTCAAAATGGTTTTTCAGGATTTCTCTCATGTCACTTTCTGTCCTAACCAGATCTCCATTTTCGTCTTCAAGTGCTTTTCTGGTATTCATTGGTTTCCTTTTACTTCTGATAACCCCATACAACAGTTTCTTATTGCTTCTACTGTCCTCCTCAAATTTCTGCGTGAATATCTTCCATGCCTTGTTCTTTTCTTCTTCAACTGTTCTTTTAACTTCCAGTTTCTTGATTCGGTACATTTGTTCGAGGTTTCTGATTCTTGCCTCATCTCTAGTAAGTTCCGGTTTATTTTTCTCCCGATCCCTCTCTCTTCTTTTCCTGATTACTGCTCCCACACTGTCATTCCACCAAGGTGTTTCCCTCTCTCTTGTCATCATAATTGTCTTTCCACAAACTTCTATGGCTTCCTTTACCAATGTGTTCCTTAGTATGGTCCATTCTGCCTCTCCATTTTTCCTTTCATCTCTTCGTAACAGGGATTTTGTCCGGTTCTGATACTCAGCTCTCTTCTGTGTTTTCTTGAGTTCCCATACTTTGATTTTTGGCGTTTTCTTGTTCTGTACTTTTGGCACATGGAAGTTTCTCAGGTCTGCTACTAATAAAGGGTGGTCATTATAAAAGCTCTCGCTAGGGATTACTCTGACATAAGTTACCATTCTACTCCTCTCTTCATCTGTGATGACATAATCAATTACAGTCTTTTGTAGCCATTCCCAACTGTATCGTGTTATCTTATGGCCCTGTCTCTTCTCAAACGAATTGTTTTTCACCGCCAACCCATTCCTCATACAGAAGTCAAGAAGATGCTCATCTTCTATATTTTTTCTACCATATCTATGGGGTCCCATTACATTCTCATATCCTTTTCGATCTGTCCCAATCTGTGGATTTAGGTCTTCTATAGTGATCACTCTCTCTTTACTAATGACTTACCACAAATCTTCAAGAAACTGGTTCTTATCCTCTTGATAACATCCAGTTTGAGGTGCATACACGTGTACTGAAGTTAGTTTTTCTTTCCCTAAATGTACAGTCATCTTTATTCTTCTCTCACTAATTTACTGAATGTCAGTGACTCCTTCTAGATCTTTATTCATGATAAAACCGACACCATTCTTCATCTGTTTGTTATTTCCATTCCAATACAGCGTGTACTGTTTTCTTAATTTCATCATGCATTTCCCTTTCCATTTTGTTTCGCTCATCCCCAGTATCATTAATTTTCTCCTTTCCATGTGGTCCACTAGTCCTTTACATTTTCCTGTGAGGCAGAGTAAGTTGATGGTCCCACTCGGTGTAAGTCTTCTCCGGGATTTTTGCATTTTTGCAAGGCCCTGTCTATCATCAGGCCGTAAACCGTCATCCCTGAATGAGCCTGCCCATGCTGATATCTTAATCGAATTGATCGCGTTCCGAGGCTCTTATGTGTCTTGAAATCAACTACAAATAAGCTCTTTTACTAGCTTGCTAGGCCTAACGTAATTGAGGATTTTCTTTCAGGGTCAACTCCCTCAGCTGATTGGCTAACTTTGTTGTACTCCGCATTTTGGGGTGGCATTATGTGGGGCCGACGCATCCCGCTGGTGGTCATGGAAGGCTGTATGATACGTGAATGCCATCCTCCGACCGATATGGACGACGTGACCCACCATCCGCTCTGAGGGATCTACGCCGATTCGCCGTTGAAGAGTGGGACAATCTGGACCAACAGTACCTTGATGAACTTGTGTATAGTATGCCACAACGAATACAGGCATGTATCAGTGCAAGAGGACGTGCTGCTAGGTATTAGAGTTACCGGTGTGTATAGCAGTCTGGACCACCACCTCTGAAGGTCTCGCTGTATGGTGGTACAATATGGAATGTGTGGTTTTCATGAGCAATAAAAATGGTGGAAATGATATTTATGTTGATCTCTACTCCAATTTTCTGTACAGGTTTTGGAAGTCTCGGAACCGAGGTGGTGAAAACGTTTTTTGGTGTGTGTATATGGTAGTATGCACATGGGGTGGTCTGAAATGGAAAAACATAAAACTAATCGAAGGTAAGGCGGATGCCAGACTGAGGTTCATTGGGAGAATTCTCACGAAGTGTTGTCGACCCACAAACGAGGTAGCTTACAAAACCTCATTCAAGTAATATTTTAAAAATGGTTCAAATGGCTCCGAGCACTATGGGACTTAACATCGATGGTCATCAGTCCCCTAGAACTTAGAACTACTTAAACCTAACTAACCTAAGGACATCACACACATCCATGCCCGAGGCAGGATTCGAACCTGCGAACCTGCGAAAATATTTTAATATTGGGATCCATATAAGATAGGACTGATAGCAGAAATAGAGAATATACAAAGAAGAGCAGAATATAACAGGTTCATTTAGTAAGAGCGAAAGCCTGACGGAGATGCTCATCCAGTTTTAGTGCCAGACCCTACAAGAGAAGTTTTGAACATCACGGTTGGGTTTACTATTAAAATTCTGAGACCAAATATATTGCTTCCTCCCAGGTATATCTCGCGAAAATGCCATGTGGGTAATATTGGATAGATTCGAACTCACAGGGGAGTTTACAAACCATCGTCTTTGCCGTGAAAAATTCACCACTGGAGCAGAAGAAGGGGGAGAAATGGCAATGATACAAAATGTATCCTCCGCCACACATCATAAAGTGGCTTGTGGAATATAGATGTAGATGTAAAACGAAAGGAGGTCCATTGCTGATTCTAGCCGAAAGAACTTGTATCTGGATGAAAGTGAGAAAATCTGCTAGGGTAAACATAGGAATAAATGTGTTAATTTGCATCGTAAGTTTTCCAACAAGTTTCATTAGCCAACAGAATATTCATTTCAGACGTTTAATGTTTCTGATGCACAGAAATGAATCCAGTTACAGTTTTCTGAGATTACCGCTCTGTTAGATGGATAGTCATTCATTCTGAATCGGCCCAAGAAATCCTAAATGAACCCTAGAACAGTATCGAATTACGAGAAATAGTACTTGTGAATAAAAGTCCGTAAGAAGTATTTTGGGACACACTTAAAAAATATAGCGTTATTGTCCGTTTTATTTTCCGCTTTTCCTTTCTCTGCCGTGTCACCTGACATCACTTTCTATTCTTTTTTCTGATGATGCGAAAATATCTAGAGAATAGTTATAATAACTTTCAGATTAGTAAACCTTGTTAACCTGTTTCAGATTTGTACTGAATTTTTTAAATAATTTTTCTCTCTACTTTGAGTTTTCAGTTTATTTTTTAGTGGCTGCTTATATTCGTCTGAGTAGCCATTTCCCTTATTTACTCCTCACAATGGATACCTTGTAATTTTGTTTATAGATAAACTAGATATTATACCGAGAAACAATGAGTAGTTTGGAGAAAAATAGGTAATCGTGAGCAAAAGGATGATGGAATACAATGAGAATAGGAATGAGTCAAGCTGTCCCGAAAAGCAGAAAAAAAGTGCCAAATCTGTAATTAGAAGAGAGGTAAAAGCTTTGCAAACGGAACAAGGATTACTTATTTTAAATGAAGTAATTTTCTCTTTTAGCTGTAACTGTTTTTATTGCGCTGTTGTGAGTCTCACTTTGGAACAAACTGAATTCGGGAGAGATGCGTAGTGGGTTGTTGTAAGCAGGAGGCAGAGGAACGCGAATGTGAAAGTAGCGATGACGACCATGATGGTGACGGGTGGCGCGGGCGCAGGGGTGCGTCGCCCTCTTGCCCTTCCCACCTGTAAATATCGCATTTCAACTGCGATACATCTTCTTTACTCCCGCCGTATATTTCTTCCAGAGGACGGACATTCTCAGATGGCCCCTGGGCTTTTAGGAGATGGCGCGCTCACGATATCCAGTATCCAGTTCAGTTCAGAAAGCGTCCACCGTGGGGCGACTGCATAATGACGCGAGCGTGACAATGATGTTGATGTTCGCTTCTCGGCTGGAGACTTTTATTTCCTCAAGTCCCATGTTACAGTTAAATCAAATTTAGCAATTCTCCGTCATGAAAATTCCCACCCCTCCCACTCAAGACACCATCTGGTACACTGCAGATGGAAGTCCCCATTATGTGACCGAATGCGACTTCGTGCGTCTAATACCACAACCCCATGTGTGAAAGTGTTTCGAATGCAGAATTCAGAAAACAGTCAACAGAAAAGTTATGGTCTCCTCTGCAACGAAAGTGTCACCGAAAACATATTTGATGCAGAATGGCTACATCTATCAGACGTAAATCAGTCTTATTTTGAAGTTGAAACATCAGTGTTTTATTGCATTCGACCGAAAAGAGGCAACTATTTAAAAGAAGCAGAGACATGGTTTCCAAAAAGACAACAGTTACTCCTGTTTCTAAGAAAACTAGCACTCACTGCACATAATCGAGAAAGCTCAAAACGTCAGACTTCAGTATCTCTTTCTCAGAGTAGCGTGTAAAATACTTTTAAAAGATTCTGTTGGTCCTTATATGCTTGTAATTATGAGCATACTGCACGTACATTGTCGATCATCTAAGAATTCGGATATACGAGGTGTGGCTAGAAAAAAACCGGACTAGTACTGGTGAAACAATAAAACGAATGCAATAAGGCTGAAAGTCGCGTGGCCTGTCACGTGACTCTCGCTCCGCCTACTGCTCGAATTTCATCTGCCTCCTGCACTCAGTCTGCCCGTGGCGTCTGTTTTAAGTAGTTGACGTTTTGTCTGTGCGTCGGAAAATGTTGAGTGTACAGAAAGAACAGCGTGTTAACATCAAATTTTGTTTCAAACTAGGAAAGTCTGCAAGTGAAACGTTTGTAATGTTACAACAAGTGTACGGCGATGATTGTTTATCGCGAACACAAGTGTTTGAGTGGTTTAAACGATTTAAAGATGGCCGCGAAGACACCAGTGATGACACTCGCACTGGCAGACCATTGTCAGCAAAAACTGATGCAAACATTGAAAAAATCGGTAAACTTGTTCGACAAGATCGCCGTTTAACAATCAGAGCAGTGTCTGAGTTAACAGGAGTTGACAAGGAAAGTGTTAGGCAGATTCTTCATGAAAGTTTCAACATGAACAAAGTGTGTTCAAAAATGGTTCCAAAGTGTCTCACAGTTGAACAGAAGGAACGCCGAAGAATGATTTGTTCTGACATCCTGGAAAACATTGAAAGTGATCCCACCTTCTTACAAAATGTTATTACTTGCGATGAATCGTGGTTTTTTTACTTACGATCCCGAAACTAAACGCCAATCGATGCATTGGAAAACTCCTGGTTCTCCACGACAAAAAAAAAGCACGAATGTCAAAATCGAAATTCAAGGCAATGATGATTGTTTTTTTTTTGACATCAAAGGGATTGTGCACATTGATTGGGTACCAGAGAGACAAACAGTGAATCAGCATTACTACATTAGCGTCCTGGCTACCCTACGTGAGCGAGTACGGAGAAAACGGAACGATTTGTGGAGAAAAAAGTCATGGATCCTTCACCAAGACAATGCCCCAGCTCACAGTGCGTTGTCAGTGAAGACGTTTTTGGCAAAACAGAACATTCCCATCTTAGATCATCCACCCTACTCACCTGATTTGCCCCCTGTGACTTTTTTCTTTTCCCTAAAGTCAAGTCAGCTTTGAAAGGAACTAGATTTGAGACTGTTGAAGCAGTAAAAGAAAAAGTGACGGAAGTAATGTATGGACTTACCGAAAATGATCTGCAGCATTGCTATGAACAGTGGAAAATTCGTATGGAGCGGTGTAGAGACCGAGGAGGAGAGTACATTGAAGGAGATAACATGAAATTGTAAATAATTGTAAATAAATGTTTTTTCCAGCATTAGTCCGGTTGTTTTTTAGCCGCACCTCGTATTAATACGGAAAATCTTTTACAGTCGTGTCAAGATTGATTAATGGGCTAGTACTAAGTGTCTTCCCCTTAGACATTATAACTAAATTAATGTTATTTTATCGTACCGACAAAAGCAAATGTTTTGTTAAAATTAACATATTTTAAAATCAATTTCATTTTTCTGAAATATGTACATCCAAATATCGCGCTATGTTGACTTATGGATTCTCATTTAGATCTGATAACCAAAACTAAATTTTATTTAGTCGTTTTGCAATCACATATAAAACGTCTTGTGATATTCAGGCTATGTTTTAACTCTTAATAGCACTTCTCGTGAGAAATATTCAGTGATATGACTATTTCGTGATCTGAAAAAAATTATGGAGCAAACATGCATTTAACACAGTATTTTTCCATTGTTCTTGCGTATTTCTCACCACATATGGCACGACAAACACATACACAGTAAGAAAACAAGTAGACTCGCTAAAGGTCCTCCAAAATAACAGCATAGTGTTCCCTATATCGTTGCTGTAGCAGCTGTATCATCTTCTTCATGGATGTTAGCCACTGACAACATAGTGACCACTGCTGTCACCATAATCTTCAGACACCAAAATGACTACGGCGAGGAAAATTACATCGACGTAGTACTACGCTATTAAGCATCACTGCTTGTTAGGGACTTACCTGATTGTACCACTGTTCAAGAATATTTGTTTCTATATGAAGGAATTACTCTAATTGTATGTAACTCAGCACCACAGAAGAACCTGCAGTTACACAAAGTTATGTATATCTCCATTATTGCCGGCCAGACTGGCCGAGCGGTTCTAGGCGCTACAGTCTGGAACCGCGCGACCGCTACGGTCGCAGGTTCGAATCCTACCTCGGGCATGGATGTGTGTGATTTCCTTAGGTTAGTTAGGTTTAAGTAGTTCTAAGTTCTAGGGGACTGATGACCACAGATGTTAAGTCCCATAGTGCTCAGAGCCATTTGAACCATTTTGGTGTAATGTAGTTCCCTCACTGGAGCACTTCTACCGTGGTGGTGGGATGTGTCAAATGGTAATCCATCAGGTAAACATTCCTGGTTGACAAAGTATTTTATTCATAACATTTACAGTGTTGGTATCGGAGCTGCAGAGACAGTCGTTGACCCCCGTGACGGTGGTGGTCGTGGCCACTGAAGCATTCCAGCATCAGCAGCCGTCCGTCACAAGGACGAGATACGGCGTGATGGAAGCTGGCGGTTTCATACTGCATTCAATACGTGTAGGTGGCTACTGTCGCTAAAGCGTGTCGGCGTCAATAGTTGTCCACCAGTTGCGCCTGATGTCGTCGTGCTGCGGTCAGGAAAGCAACAGAGTCCTGATGCAAGGCTGTGGTGGGTACTGGCAACAGGACGCGGAAAACAGCCGCAGCTGCAGGCATGCTTTTTTAACTCGCCCAGAAACGCATCGGAGCAGGTGGGGTCAAACCACAGCCGCCAGCATGGCTGATGGCAATACATGTGGCCCACTCTGGGCGATGAACAAATGACGTATGTCTGCACAGTGTGATGGGTGGGCAGCTAGATGGCCCGGAGTCAAGCCCATGGCCCACCATGACGGCGGTCATCAACACATGGTAGTCACACAGTGGGTGACTCGATGGTGCAAAGGTACCAAGTAGAGTGCATACAGGCTCAGCCCAGGCAGAGGCCTGTAATTGGCAGCAAAGTCTGACAGCAACTGCTGGCTGTTTCATCTCGGACTGCAAGCGGATTTTTTTCCATTGGGTAGCAGCTGTGATCAACTGCGTAAGTGAGCATTTTGTGCAAAACTGAAGACTTCGCAGACTAAGGTTCTAAGTTGAGTGGATTATGTATGAGACAGTGTGGCTATTTTTTCTCAAACGGCAGCGCTCCTGGTCTGTAAGTCAGAGCAGACAGGGTGACAAGATCTTATCATTGGGAAATTATGACTTCATTTGTCCTGGCTTTTCTGTCTGGTCAGCTCCTTCAGAAGCCCTATCAGACCAGTGAGCTATCACGACTTCGACTTTCAGAGACGCTGGTTGGCGTCTTCTGCATTGTCAGCGTACTGAAGGCGCGTCCTGAATATGAACTCTTGTGCCATGGCACCTGGTTACCGAGCTGACGTGCGCTTCCATTCTCATGACGTCATTCTACTGCATCGAAGCAGGGACCATTCATTACACCATGTGAAGCCATGGTGCAGCCGAAACAATGAGCTATGTGCAGTGATCTTTCACGTTATCAAGATAATTTATTCCAAGTATATATAAACAAAAGGAGTAAGAATGTTCACGCTCTGTCTGGCAATCCTAATTTAGATTTTCTGAAGGTTTCTTAAACCGTTTCAAACAAATGGCAGCCACCTCTCTTATCCTCATTAAACACATCTGCATATATTTATACGTCTGTATATCCGACTTACCTTTTTCTCAAGTATTAAGACAAAAAATCCTACATTAATTTAAAAATATTCCCAGGTCGAATAAATTATCATACTACACAATACTGTAATTAAAATAAAAGTTCGATTCCATCGTCCCACGAAAGGCCTAGATAAATATATTCATTTCCATGGAATATTCCTTGAAGTATTTTAATATAATGGGGTGGTGCATTCTCTCGCTAAAAGCACAGACTGGCTGTGAGGTACAGTAAGCAAACCAACGAGTGTACGTGGTCCAATAGTGACAGTAGTAGAAGTGCCCGGAAGTAAATTGCAATCCAAGTATATATCACCACAAGTGAATCCCTGAAACCCTAAACGGTAGAATTTTTGCAAGCACGATGCACAGCCTTATATAGTTTTCGAGATAATCATGCCCTGCCATTGGCGCGTTCCAATGCGTACGCAATCCTGACGACTGTTTTCCTTGGTTCGAGCAGCCTATGGAGGTGTTCCTGCACCCATTCTTACCTCTGAGCTCTTGTATGAGTGGTGAACAATTATAGATGCAGGTGCTGGTTCCTGTGTCCCACAGCGAGGAATTGGTACTCGAGAGTATGGTTGCTCAGTGGCTTATGTCCAGGACAAAACTGGTCATTCGTTTACCTTACTTTGACCTGTCTGTCCCCTCTCACAAAACACAATAGCAGATGTCAAAGCCAATCATCATTACGCTGTTTCCCCCTGCAGTTTACTATGGGAGTAATGGCTTCCACTTAACTGAGGTTCTCATGTTAAACCAGGATATGGTCGCAATCAAATGTTTTGGAAGGACACGTATTGTACATCTTGAACTCAGGTGGCTCCCCAACAATGCGTATACGATCTGAAGGCATCACAGTCACATTACATGCCCATTGTAACAACAGCACCTCCTCCATTTCAGTTCCTCCTGTGCCCATGTATGAACTGTGAAATTGTTTTTAGCATGCCTCATCTAACTGGTATTACACAAGGGAACTGCATATTACCTTTGCAATTTAACTGTGTTTTAGAACAAAGTGTAAGGATCTGGAAATTGGAACTAAAGGTCACAGAACTGAGCTGAAGTGCTGCCTTTTCCAACCACTTTTGTAAGACTTTTAGATAACAGCAGGTACTCTAATAAATATTCTGGAAAAAACAGCA
This sequence comes from Schistocerca serialis cubense, assembly GCF_023864345.2. Taxonomy (NCBI): domain Eukaryota; kingdom Metazoa; phylum Arthropoda; class Insecta; order Orthoptera; family Acrididae; genus Schistocerca; species Schistocerca serialis. Next base: position 215,305,953 of record NC_064640.1, read on the forward strand.
AATAGCACTACTCTCAAAATTTCTCTTAAAAAACGAAATTCTTAACAAATATTTTAAAAAAAGAAAAGTACATAGAACTGCAGATAGATAAAATAGAACAATTTAGTGAATTTAAATATAATGCAGACAACGTGGATTAAAAAGTTTGCAATAGTTGTAAGAGTTAAAATGGCATGTCATTTGACAAAAATAGCTACAAAAAGAAACATATATCTAGAAAAACAAAAGTAGAACATTATACCACCGTGGTAAGACCAGAATGGGATCCTTAATTATGAACCATAAGCTGGATAAAAAATTAAATGAGCGTATGACATTTTTGGCCGGGAGGCCCCATTCGGGGAAGTTCGGCCACCGAGTGCAAGTCTTATTTCAGTATATTTGGAAATTTGTTGTAAGTTCTATGGCACCAAACTGCTGAGGTCATCGATGCCTAGGCTTACCCACTACTTAATCTAACTTAAACTAACTTACGATAAGGACAACACGCACCCATGCCCAAGGGAGGACTCAAACCTCGGACGGGGGGAGCCGCGCGATCCGTGACAAGACGCCCTAGACCGCACGGCTACCCCACGCGGCTCTTATTTCAGTCGACGCCACATTGGGCACTTGCGAGCCGGTGACGAGGATGAAATGATGATGATAACAGCACAACACCCAGTCCACGAGCGGAGAAAATCTCCAACCCGGTCGAGAATCGATCCCGGGCCCACTTGCACGCGAGGCAAACACGTTACCACCCAGCTAAGCAGGCGGACATAAGCTGGAAGGAACAGTGCTACAGGTAACTGAAAGATGGATCATCAGGGATACGCCTAAGGTTCTGCCAATACCCAAGACAATTAGTGGAATTATCCCGTTTCTAATTCCAGAGTTAGCAGTGCTGTCAGCAGTTACGTCGTTATCAGGAGGAGTTGCTGCCATAACCCAAAAAGTAAAGAACACACAAAACGCAGAGGAGTAACTACAGGAATCTAAAAGGCATTATAGGATGATGGAGGTTGTCGCTATCGGTAAAGGACTATGTTTAAAACCGTATAAGAAAAGACTTGGACTGTTTATTAAACAAAATACTCCTAACTCTACTACCACACAGACTGCTTCCAATACAGATCTGTTTAAACTCGTTAAGAAGCTAAAAATCCCAAGATTTATTGAAATGTCTGTGCAGGATATTTTACCAAAGACGATGTGGAAATGCAAGGATTGTGGGATCGAAAATTTAGATGTTACAGGAGGATCTGGACTGCACTGGTTTGCGTATGTCAAAATAATATCTGACTGATGTGTTTTACTTTGACTTGTACAGGAATCGACACTCGCCGGAAGAGCTGCACCATTACTTCTCCAAAACCCATGTGCTCTATAATTTACGACACTACCAAGATTACATTTCATACCTCTGTGCTCACTTCTGGCCAGTGTTCCTTCTGCCAAATGCATAAAAATAAGCTATACGCACATCACTATCAGTTGAGAGACCTTACCATGACTTGGATGTCACGCCTACTATGGAGGAGCTTCAAAGAGCAATTGCACAGCTCAAATGTGGGAAATGCCTTGGCAAAAACAACATCTCCACAGAAACTATAATACTTAAGCCAGTTTTCCGCTGCTTTACAACCTCTTACTGAAATGTTGGGCTTACGGTACTGTGCCGCAAGACATGCGCGATGTCAATATTGCTACTTTATACAAAGGTAAAGGTGATCGCGGCTATTGCAGTGTCACAGTGGAATCTCACTTCTGTGTATACCTGAAAAAACGTTTGCCCGTGTGGTGTTGGGCAGACTTCAGAAGCTTGCCGAGCGCATATACGCTCAGGAACAATGTGGGTTTCGTCCCCAACGATCTACAGTTGATGTGATCTTCACACTCCGGCAACTTCATGAAAAGTGCCGAGAACAGAAAACCCCTCTTTTAATTGCCTTTATCGACCTAAACAAGGCTTTCGACACAGTCAGCAGAAAAGGTTTGTATGCAGTACTTTTGAAGATAGGGTGTCCTCCAAAGCTCTTAAATATGATCAGGGCTTTTCACGAAGATATGGAAGGTGCTGTGGTCTTCGACGGAATCACATCTGACCGATTTGCTGTGAAAAGAGGGATTCGTCAAGGCTGCGTATTGGCTTCCACTCTGTTCAATATTTTTTTCTCAGCATTCATCAAAGTTTCTTTTAGTGAAACTAACCTAGGCATTCATCTGTATACCAAAGCTGATGGGAAGCTCTACAACATTTCTCTACTCAGATCCAAGCGCTTCCTAGAAGACTTGCTTGTAAATAGCCTTTTATTTGCCGACGATCCTGCATACTCAAGACGATCTGCAAGAGCTTGCGGATAAATTCTCTACTGCATGCAAGCTCTTCTCCATGTCTATAAACGTAAAGAAGATGGTCGTCATGGCACAAGGGTAGCACAGACCTACCTATCATCGAACTGGACGGCTCCTTGTCGAAGGTAGTCGATAAATTCTGCTATCTTGGTTCAATATTGACAGAAGATCTCTCCCTGGATGCCGAGATAAATGAGGGAATAGGAAAGGCTGCCAGCACTTTCGGAAAGTTTCGCACACGAGCATGGGACAAATCGTGTGTGCTGAGTATTCTCCTGTATGGAGCTGAGACTTGGACGTCGTATGCCAAACAGAAACGAAAGCTCAACCGCTTTCACCTGCCGCGTTTACGGAGCATCTTGGGAATATCATGGAAGGATCATGTGAGAAATGATATGGTTCTGAAAACTGCAAAACAACAGAGTATCACTGCCACACTCAAGCAACGTCGCCTGCGGTGGTTAGAACATCTGCATCGCATGGATCACTCCCGTCTGCCCTGGCGCACATTACTCAGTGAAATAGTAGGAGCAAAGAGACCTCGTGGAAGCCCTTCACTACCCTTTAGGGACTGCGTCAAGCGTGATACATACGCGTTTAGTATTGACAGCGACAAGTGGGAGCAACTCGCTGACGATCGCAGCAAATGGAGGAAACTGACTGTAGATGGAAGCAAGATACACGACCAAGTACGGCTTAACAACTTAGCTGCAAAACGATCGCGCAGACACGAGCTTATGACTAACCCTTCTACTGGAACGACTCATATTTGCCTAGCTTGTGGGCGCCAAGTCGGCTCTCGCATCGGACTTCTCAGCCACCAGCGAAAATGTCTCCAGGACGCCACTTGAATCTTCCGACAGGAAGCACCAGGTCATTATATATCAGTTGAGATTTAGATGTGATGTTGTAGACTCTGATATTAAAACAGCGCTGATCTGCATTAAGTGCAAACTACTTCTCCTCAATATATCTAGGCAAGAGGGGAATGAGTATTGCATTGATCAGTCTGGAAACCTACAACATTCCAAATATCACTGAGGCTATGGTTAAACTTATCTAAGAGGTAGCAAAGTTGTGGAGATTCCACCTGGCTGACATGAAATTGACGATACAAATACCAACAATTTATAAAAGGGCTTGAGCTAAGTGCAAACGTTAACTTGTTTGAAACAAAGATAAAACTACAAAACAGAATAGACTTTGGCTAGGAAGGCTCAATACGTCTATACTGGTTTCTCAAGGGTCAAGTGTTGGTTAATAATACAGAGAAAATTTAAGAGTCGGATCAATTAGTGAATATTGTACCTGCTAGAACAATCCATGTCGAGTGTAATACTGCAACTAATTCACACCTTAACAATCGATTTTCTTTCTTTCTTGTGCTTGTGCCTTTGTCCCGCAATGACGCAGGGTCGGCATGGTTAATCGGATTTGGCAAGGTTATTGTAAGGGGTGGCCGGATGGCCTTCCTGCCGCCACCCCGTACCCCAGGGACGGAATCAGTGTACCCCAACTGTTTGTGTCTAGTGTAATCCATGGAATAGTGCGAATGTGTTCAGATGTCTGCAGGCCGTGTAACTGAGGCGGAACGTGGGGACCAGCCCGGTATTCACCTAGAGGGATGTGGAAAACCGCCTAAAAACCACATCCAGGCTGGCCAGCACACCGGCCTCCGTCGTTAAGCCGCTGGGCGGATTCGATCCGGGGCCAGCGCGCCTATCCGAGTCCAGGAAGCAGCGCATTAGCGCTCTCGGCCAACCTGGCGGGTCTCACACATTAACGATCGATTAATACATATAATCTACGAATTTTTTCCTGCAGCGGGAGCAGGATACAAACTTGTTGCGATGTCGGGCAGCCCAATATACCTCCTAATGACTGTTCTGACATGAGACTATCTCGAGTAGAACATCGCCGACCAGGATGGGAATATTGTCGATTTACAAGAGAGAAAATCGTGGTATATCGTTATTTGAAGCATCAATATGGGGGTAAAGTATAAAAGCAACCAAAACTCCAGTCAGCACTCTACAATGGGACTACGTGAGACTCGAAGGCGTATTAGTCTTATTACTCGTTATCTAATAATTTTCTTCTTCTTCCACAGTCTGTCTTCTGTCTATGCAGGCGTAAGTTAAAGTGCGCCACCACGGTTTCCGCCTGTATGTTCGGGCTAATGTCAGAAACAGCTCTAGGGATTCTGATACGATTTTAATTAATGGGTAAACTGATTCACAAGGAAGGTTTCCTTATACAATTTATAAATATTTCGTGCGAATTGGCTGAACCATGATGAATTAAAATATCCTGGCACTATGAAAACGACGCCATTGTCATCTATCGGTGAATGGCAGACCTCTTTGGAATCACGTAAGGCCATGAGACTACAGTGCCAGTCTGTGAGCTGTCACAACCGGGCTGCCAGTTTGAGCGACCGTCGACCTCCTAAACGATCTTCAATGCAGGACAGCGCAGCAGTCGGGCAACCAGCAAGTGGCTGTAGCTCGCACTGAACTGGTGCTGCAGGGGAATTGGGCAGTGTGATATTTGAAGCTCCCATCATTGCCATGAGATGTCACTCCAAACACCAATTAAATATGGAGCATTTATACCTCCTGACAACTTTCCTGGCGTGCACTACTTAAAACTTTTAAGTTATATTAAATTGATGATATTCAGTTACCGAACATTGCACTTTGAATTTTAATCCGAATTATACCAATTACTCAGATGCCCACAAACAAAATTACTGTTACGCCAGACAAGTCGTCTGGTTTCAGTTACTAAGTGCTACCAATGTGAGGCTGGGGCGGGCTGCTATTGCATTTAGGTGTGGAAATATTTTTCTATATGACATCACAGCATCGTGTAAACAGCTCATGTTAAATTCTGATGTTTTCATCATTTCTATCATTCATTACCTGCAGAGCAAATGATGATGAATATAAACGTTTGAGTATATCTGTTACCCAACTTCGTGGGAGGTCCAAACTTATGAACAATACTGAAGAATCGGTTGAACGGGCTTTTCGCAAGTAATCTCTTCCACACATGAATTACATTTCCTTACGAATCTTCGAATAAATCTGGTTCTGACATTTGCCTGCCCAAAGGGTAGATTTGAGTCATTTCCGTCCTATACTTCAGCATGCAGAAACTTTTACATACTTAAAAAATTTGGACTGATCGATGATCGTGTCAGGGGATATCATAATCTGTCGGCTATTTACGCACATCACATTACATTCAGTTACGTTTACATTCATCTGCTAAAATTTCCACATGGAACTGCTCATCTTTCAGTCTCTCTGCATTCCGCAGAAAATATCAAACGATGTCAGCTCCTTGAGTACAACTGTCGTCTCCTAATAGTCACCTAAAGCTATAGATGTAACCTGCCAGGCCATTCACATTGAACTAGAACTCCACAGACAAACTTTCAGACTTGGTAGTATGGATCAAACCAAGGAAAAAAATGTCCAGTAAACGTGGACTCTAAGGTATGTACTTTAATAGTTATGAGCTCTTGCTCATATTCACTACTGTGAAACACTTCTTCTGCTGAACAAGTACTCATAGCTCTTAAGGTATGCGTTTTCGAGCCCGGGTTTACAATATATTTTTTCTTGTTTTGGTCCATATTACCGTCCCTGAAAGCTTGTCAGTGGAGTTCTTGTTCACTCTGTACAAAGTACACAGCAGTCGCCCTATCAAACCACTTTGAGGTACGTTAGATGAAGCTTTTGCTAACGACAATGCCTCCTCATTAAGATCGACACACTGAGTTCTGTTTGTTGGAAAGTCTTCACTCAGTCCGTCAGTCAATTCGACATTCCGGTCGGAAGTATATTACTTACTAGATGATGGTGTGGAAGTTTATCGAAGACTTTCTCGAGGTGAAGAAACGCAGTATCAGCCAGAGTTCCTTTTCCGCTACTGACTTCTAGATCTCTTGAACGAACGGAGAAAGCTCACTTTTACACAAGCGGTGCTACAGAAACCATGTTGAGTCATACAGAGGAGTTGTTAAGCGTCTAGAAATGTCATCACACGCGAGCACGAAACACATCTACGTGCAAAACGCTATGAAGTGCATGGAAAATGGTATTTATCATTACACCAGTTATTGAGGCCTTTTCTCGTTCCATTCACGTACAAAGTTTTGGAAGAATTATTGCTGAAACGCTTCTGTGTGCACTGTAAGTAGTCTAATTTTGTGCTCATGAGCTCTACGGTAGCGATACGTAGGGAACTGTAGCATATTCCTAGAGCCATCACATAAAGCTGGTTCTTAAAACTTTGTAAGTAGGCCATCTCGTGGCAGTAAACGTCTGTCTCCAAACTTCTGCCAGTTCAGTTTCTTCAGCATCTCCGTGTTACTCTCCCAGGGGTCAGACAAACCTGTGATCATTCGTGCAGCCCTTCTTTGCATACGCTCAGTATCTCCTGCCTATTCATGTCTGGTACGGGTCTCACGCATTGGAGGAATATTCTTGATGGGTCTCAAGAGTGTTTAATAAGAAATCGTCTTTCCCGACTAATTGTGTATCACTAGTATTCTATCAGCAAACCGAACGAAGTCTGCCAGATGCTTTACATACGACTGAGTCTATGTGATGGTTGTATTCCATACCCCTACCAACTGTCACACCTAGATATTTGTATAAGTTGACTGATCTATTTTTTTATTTTATTTTACACGTCTAATTTCGTAGAACCAAATTAAAGAGCAAATCTTCAATGTCATGGAACGTGTCAGTATATGAAATTACAACATAAAAGTAATAACAGATTAAATAAAATGTTTATGAACCCAAGGAAAGACAAGCCATAAGTTTATGTAAACACAATCAACAACATAACGTGGGAATGAACTTAGTTTTTCAAGGAACTCTTCTACAGAATAGAAGTAGTGACCCATTAGGAAACTATTCAGCTTCGATTTGAAAGCGCGTGAATTACTGCTAAGAGTTTTGTATTCTTGTGGTAGCTTATTGAAAATGGATGCAGCAATACCCAGACTACTGAACAGGGGTCGACAAGAGATCAAGAGATTCGCTAACTTACACCACTTATTGCCCGAAACGTCCGTTTCTAAGGAAACGGTATCTTTTGAGAATGGGAAGAGTTACTCTAAAATACAATACCATACGTCATAACGCGAATTAAAATAAGCAAAGTAGGCTACTTTTCGTGTCGAACTATCACTTACTTCAGAGACCGTTCCAATAGTAAAAATGGCAGCATTAAGTCGTTGATCATGATCCTGAACGTGGGCTTTCCACAACATTTTACTATCTATCTGAACACCAAGAAATATGAACTGTTCGGTTTCACTAATCATACGCCCACTCTGTGAAATTATAACGTCGGGTTTTGTTGAATTGTGTGTTGGGAAATGCAAAAACTGAGTCTAAGTGTGAGTTACTGTTAATTTATTTTCTACAAGCTATGAATTTATGTCATAAACTGCACTATTTGAAACAGTGCCAGTGTTACACACAACATCCTTTACTACCAAGCTAGTGTCATCATCAAACAGAAATATTTTAGAATCACCTGTAATACTAGAGGGCATACCATTTCTAGAAATAAGGAACAGGAGTGGCCCAGCACTGATACCTAGGGTGCCCCACATTTGACTGCGTCCCACTCAAACCCCATATCATTGCCATTCTCAACACTATGGATAATGATCTTTTCCTGTTTGTTGTTAAAGTAAGAGGTGAAGCAATTGTGAGCTACTCCCCATATTCCATAATGGTCCAACTTCTGGAGCAATATTTTGTGATCAACACAATCAAACGCCTTAGTTAAACAAAAAAAGATGCCTAGCGATATTTTGTTTAACCCATCAAGTATCTCACAGAGAAATGAGAATATAGTATTTTCAGTTATTAAACCACTTCTAAAACCGAACTCTACATTTGGCAGCAAATTCTGTGAAATAAAATGATCAATTATCCTTACATCTGCACATTTTCAATAACTTTAGCAAACAGTGATGGCATAGAAATAGGTCTAAAATTGTCTACATTGTCCATTTTTACAAAGCTTCTTTCCTACAGAGAACTTTAATCGTTCAGGGAACTGACCATTCTTCAAGGAAAAATTACAAATATGGCTAAGTACAGGGCTAAGATGTGCAGCACAGTACTTTATTATGCTGCTAAGCGCACAATCATATCCACGAGAGTCCTTAGTCTTCAGTGATTTAATTATTGACTCAATCCTCCCCTTGTCAGTATCGCAGAGGAGTATTTCAGACGCCAGTCTTGGAAAGGCACAGTTCTTATATAACTCACCAGCAATGTTGATTGTTAAATACTGTACATATCTCTGACTTATCAGTAACAGAAATATTTTTACTACGAACTAACTTTATATTGTCGACCTTGTGCTGCTGACCAGACACTTTCTTCACGACTGACCATATGATTCTAATTTTATCCTGTGAATTAGCTATTCTATTTGCATACCACATATTCTTTGCCTTCCTAATAACATTTTTAATTATCTTACATTACTGTTTGTAATGGGGTACTGTAGCTCGATTGTGAATACTTCTAACATTTTGATATAATTCTCACATTGTTCTACATGATACCCTTATCCCTAGTCAGACACCCAGGCCGTCTTTTACTGCTGATACCATGTTTAGAATGTTCTATTTGAAAGCAACTTCCAAAAGAGCACGGAAAATGGGTTAAGGAAAACATTATATTTGTCATCCTAGTTATCCGCACTGTAAATATCCTGCCACTCTTGTTCCTTAATGAGGTTTAAAAAACTCTCTATTGCTGTTGGACTAGCTTTTCCACATAGTTTGTAGTTACATGCAACATTCGTGTGAGTACAAAAACATTTTAGCGTTAAAATTTTTGCACCATGGGCTGAGATTCCATTCACCCTTTTACTAACTGAATACCCATCTAGTAATGAAGAATGAATAAAAATATTGGCTATAGCTGTGCTACTGTTCCCCTGCACCCTGGTTGGAAAAAACACAATCTGCATCAGATCATATGAATTTAGGAAATCTTCCGACGTCTTTTTTCCGGCACAATCACCCACATAATTAATACTGAAGTCACCACATATAACTAATCTTTGTTATTTCCTGTAAAGTGAACCAAGAACCCCTGTAGCTTGAGCAGAAGTGCTCTGAGGTCAAGTTAGGGGATCTATAAATAACAATTAGAAGTTGCAATTTTGACTTATTGGTATTGCGGTCATAGGATATTAAGTACTGAACATTTAAAGTAACTACTAAATAGCTTCACGCAAATGCCGCGTGATTCCTTTAAAGTGGCACGGCCGACTTCCTTCCCCAACCTTCCCTAATCCGACGGGACCGATGACAACGTTGTTTGGTCCCCTCCCCCGAATCAACCAACCAACCAAAGTAATATCCGTAATTCTACGAGTACAAGAATGTGAAATCAATGAGTTAGGTCTCTAGTTCTTCACGTCGGTCTGTTGACCCTCCTTGTAGGTCGCAATGACCTGTACGTTTTTGCAGTCAGATGATAAGTACCATTGTCCCATCAACCTTAAGTAAACTGTTGCTGGAAGAGAGGACAGTTTCGCTGCATATTCGATATAAAATCTGATGGACACCGTATGACGTTCATTTGCTTTCCCTCTGTGGAGCGATTTGAGCTATTCTTCAGTTCCATCTTCATTTATCCGTACACTAGTTATTTTCACATCCGTAGACAATCTAATGTAAGAACTACATTGCCATGTCCTTCAGAGAAGCAGTTTCGAAAGACCGAAATCTTTATTTAGATTCTTTTTATCTTTTTCCGTTTCTTTACCATTAAGGTCAACAAGTATATAGAGAGGCGATTTTGTTCCATTGACTGATTTTGTGGAGGGCCCAATTTAGTTGCACCGTTTCTTCGCTAGGAGTCAATGAAAGTTTTGGTGGAGGTGATGTTCAGAGACGGTGTTCAGACTGCCGGACTATAGATATTATTTTAGACATGAGCTGACCTCCTGTGAATTTCTGTTGGAGTAGGGGGGGGGGGGGGGAGGGGGATGAAGCATTTGGCGTACGAGACATCAACAGACTCTCCAGAGAATCTCGTCACCCGTTTGGCTGAAGTTGCAGCCATTATTCGTGAAACATCTGGTTATTTCGAGCGATTTAGACAATCATTAGCTGCTAGGTACCAGTTGTCCATTCATGTAAATGGACGACATTTTCAGCATCTCTAAAACAATATTCATCACACAACACTTTGAACACCGTCTATGAAAATCATACAGGTTTTCCTTAATATCAAGTATGTATACTGGGTGGCCAAAATGAAACTTGATGTGTCGGTAGTTAAGTTGGTAAACAAAGACAATCAGACATCTAAAAGAAGATAACATATTAATATGTTTATTTATAAAATGTATTCTAAATAATTGAGATACATATAACTCTGTAGTGCTATAGACCCTTTTATGGTGCTCAGTTATATACAATGAGAGTAATGTTATCGATAGAAACATTCTGCAATGCTAATGAAAACCAGTAAATCACTAACAGATAATAATGTTTAGTAGCGTCGAGCTCATATGACGTATTGTCCTCACTGCCTTTTGTACTAAGGTTGGTACTGTGTCCAGAACCGTACCACGGTGATCCTGCACCCTAGGTTGATCTGCCAGCGTTGCGCCCCATTCCTCCCTGCAAACCACTGTTCTACAATTTTTACTACACATGTTTAGTATGTGTTTACGAAATTTTATAACCTGTAAGGCAGGCTTAATAAAAATTAAATGTTATTGAAAAATATTACTTATATGATCTATATAAGTGACAATTATTCCACACAACAATTTATGTGTCACTGTAATAAATAAATTACAGATTGATAAACTTTCTAAAATATTGAAACTATAACAAAATCTAAGTCTTATTGTTTATGGCAGCTACTTTATTTTCGTATGATGTGTAATTGAGAACACAATTTGTTTGCTCATCATGAATTATTGCTTCGAAAAAAGGGCTATAATTAAGTGTTCATTACACATACGTTTCCAAGTACTGAATTTTTAATATAATATTGCATCCCATTTCCTTGCTTTTACATAAATAAAATCATTGATTACAGCACTGAACTCAAATTTAGCAGCTTTGTCGTATTCTGTCGACAAGATCAATGAACTGGACCGTCTACTTGACCTGCATTCGACTATAAGTAGTTAATTTACTGAAACTGCTTTGACAAGACACTACAGCCACTGGACTTGATATAAATGTCCCCAAAGCTATTTCTATGTTGCGGTAATCTCCTCGTGACTCATACGACAGAAGAAAGAAAAACTTCAAAATGTCCAAAGGGGAAACTGTGTGTGCCTCATGGGTTCTTTGTACTAGAATATGAAAGCCGCTATTACGTTAACTACCTGAGTTGTATCGATGTTTGTGCTATATTTATCACCAAATATATCTTGCAAAATAAAACACAGAGCTCACCATTTAAGACGTCCCCGACATTAGGTCAAAGTGGGATGAAATGCTGCGTTACATGTAAGATCCCATTTGACCTACTATTTTATCAAATACTTTGAAGCACTCTAATTTAAACAGCTTCACTTCAGTCTTCAGTCGGCAGCAATGGGAAAAAATCCACCAGTTAGCGTATTAGCTTCAGCCCCCACTTTCCCGCCCTTGATAACCTACAATTCAAAGCTTTCAATAAAAATTGTCTATACGTGTGACTACTGAATATGTGTTTTCCAAAACTTTCTCCTCGTGTAACGTGTACTTTAGATATTTAACTGTTGAGCAATACTTACTGTTGGTCGGCTTTATGTTCCGCATGTGAACAGTGTCGTGGAGCAAAACTTTAAACTTAGTGAAATGCAGAATTTGAAATAATGAAAATGAATCTAATTAACTGCCAAAACAAATTAATTGTGTGCTCAATGAAAACTACAGAACTTAAAATACCGAAGTACTTTATGAAAGTTGCTTGATGTGAAGTGCAATGTTTGACTTGGAATAATCACACAAATAAATTTCTGCTCTACTCAGAAAAAAAAAACAAGTGTATGAAATTACCAACACTGCTCACTGAACAATCTTACCCAGACAGAGGATAACAGCTCTCCTTTATCCACTTCAGATAGCACAAAACCACTCTGATAACAAATGGGCCCCCATGTGCAAAGTACTTCACAGGTTCTTGGCAGGAAATTCAAATACAGGATATATACTTCAGATTTTTTATACTAGGAACACTGTAGTCCACCCTCTGTTCAACACTAAAGATAAGACTCCACCATTATAACAGAGTGGAATTTATAGAATTTTCTGCAATCCATGTGGAAAATTATATTAAGGTCAATCATGTAGAGCTATAACTACCAGACAGACTAAGCATGAAAGTAGTTGCAGACTGAAAGATTCCACCTTTGCTGAACATGCTCTGAATGAATGTCATTCATATGATGTGAAATCTGATGTTATCCACAAAGGAACTAAAGGCAGAAAACCAACATTACTTGAAACTGGCCATTAATTACCATCAATTAGAGGATCCTGGCGTGGTCCTTAATGACCAAACACAGATCCATTACTCACCCACATAAAAGTAGCAGACACTTATTATTTCTCTCACAATTACATAACAAGATTGTTATAACTGTTCCACACCCACATTCTATAGACTTCTTTCTCCCCCTCCATATATGCGGTCTGTTCGTTACATTCACCTGTTTGTCCGTATGACGTACTAGCCTGTGCCATTAATCACTTGTAGAACATTTTTAGCTTATAGATTCGCATAGTTGAATATACTGTTATATCTTTGTTCAGAATCTCTTTAGGTGTTACACTTTGCTTGTATTTTGCAGCGATATAATCATAAAATATCACGTATCTTTGTACAGCTATGAATTCTCACTGAAGTTGGGTGGACTACCTGTTTCGCATTAACTTATCTCACGATGGTCTAAGAAACCGAAAGCCGGTTCATAACGAACTAATAAATATTATTGTGAAACATTAATACTTTGTATTCAAGTTATCAGAAACAATCTGTTGCTGCGTGTGGCGTAAGGTGCGATACACACATGACAAAATGTTACAAAGTTTACTACGAATGAAGGAGGGGGTCTTTCTTTAAAGAAAATCGTTCTTGAAGAAATGAAACCCTAATTATTGACAAAAAGGACTGTACAACATAAGAAGACACCAAGAACTGTGAAATTCTCTCATTACAAAAATTACAGACATTTCACTCAATTGGGTATATGATATAATGAAAACAGAGAGATCATACAAACACTAATTATAAATATTATTAGTTGTCTCAGGGATAAATATTTCCTTCAAATAATAGTTCATACAAACAAATATCTTCTCCATTAATACAAAAATTGATATAGCTTTATAAACAAGTTCTCATCGCCATAGTAAAACATTCCAGCTAGTTTCTCCCTGATTCACAAATAAAAGATCTCATTCTCTGAAAAAATCAACTGCTCGCTACTAAGCCTCAAATGAGAATACCTCAGCTCTGCACAAGTGACTGACTAGCAAGTGAATCACAGATAAAACTAAAGAGTCGATGATTGTATTCATCACTTGTGCAGGGGGCTATTTCGTCTTTGTCCCAATACAGCAAAGATGAATCATTTCCAATAGCAGAAAACATATGAAAACCATATACAATATCTAGCGAAGCAGCTGCAAATACTCCTTTGTTGAACATGAACTGTGTAGGCGGCAGCTGTATGAACCAACACCCATGTGAGGCCTGTTCAATAGTAGCAATTTCTTCATTGTGTTATTTGGACGGAATGACACAGTGACAAAAGCGGGCGTTTCCATCCACAAACTGAGGGAAAGGCTTCTTCTCCCCAGCAGAAAATAGGAACACGAAGAGTAGGAGAACACACGTACATCTCCCGAGCAATCAACGTCGACTTTCTTTCCCCTTCTCCTTGCCGAAGCCCTATCTCGCCATGGCCTCGGCACGGCCCTGACGTTGTCTGAAGATTCACTGAGTCTGGGGCGAAGCTCTTTTTTTGTGGTAGGATGAGGTACAGCGTCATCGGTGGATCTCGGTCTTACTGTCTTGGTGTAAGGGTAAAAGAAGGTGTCGCGGTAGGACTTGAAGTCCCATTCCACCCTCCGTGGAAAACTAGTTCTAAGCAAAGTAAGGAAAGAAGAAAAGTTGAAGGAGTATATAGAGGGTCTATACAAGGGCGATGTACTTGAGGGCCATTTTGTGGAGATGGAAGAGGACGTAGATGAAGATGAAATGGGAGATATGATACTGCGTGAAGAGTTTGACAGAGAACTGAAAGACCTAAGTCGAAACAAGGCCCCGGGAGCAGACGACATTCCATTAGGACTACTGATAGCCTTGGGAGAATCAGCAAAACTTACCATCTGGTGAGCAAGGTGTATGATAAAGGCGAAATATCCTCAGACTTCAAGAAGAATATAATAATTACAATCCCAAAGAAAGCAGGTGTTGTCAGTTGTGAAAGTTACCGAACTATCAGTTTAATAAGTCGCGGCTGCAGAATACTAACACGAATCCTTTACAGACGAATGGAAAAACTGTTAGAAGCCGACATCAGGGAAGATCAGTTTGGATTCCATAGAAACGTTGGAACACGTGAGACAATACAGACCCTACGACTTATCTTAGAAGATAGATTAAGGAAAAGCAAACCTACGTTTCTGGCATTTGTAGACTTAGAGAAAGCTTTTGACAATGTTGACTGGAATACTCTCTTTCAAATTCTGAAGGTGGCAGGGGTCAAACACAGGGAGCGAAAGGCTATTTACAATTTGTACAGAAACCAGAGGGCGGTTATAAGAGTAGAGGGGCAAAGATTTCTTGGGGAATGGCAGCCCATTCTTCACGGAGTGCTGCACTGACGAGAGGTATCGATGTCGGTCGAACCTTTGACAATGTTGACTGGAATACTGTCTTTCAAATTCTGAAGGTGGCAAGGGTCAAACACAGGGAGCGAAAGTCTATTTACAATTTATACAGAAGCCAGACGGTGGTTATAATAGTAGAGGGGCAAAGATTTCTTGGGGAATGGCAGCCCATTCTTCACGGAGTACTGCACTGAGGAGAGTTATAGATGTCGGTCGGTGAGGCCTGGTACGAAGTCGGCGTTCCAAAACATCCCAAAGGTGTTCTTTAGGATTCCAGGTGAGGATTCTGTGCAGGCCAGTCCATTACAGGGATGTTATCGTCATGTAACCACTCCGCCACAGGCCGTGCATTATGAACAGGTGCTCGATCGTGTTGAAAGATACAATCGCCATCCCCGAATTGCTCTTCAACAGTGGAAAGCAAGAAGGTGCTTAAAACATCAATGTAGGTCTGTGCTGTGATAGTGTCACGCAAAACAACAAGGGGTGCAAGCCTCCTCCATGAAAAACACGATCACACCATGACACCACCGCCTCCGAATTATACTGTTGGCACTACACGCGCTGGCAGATGACGTTCACCGGGCATTCGCCATACCAACACCCTGCCATCGGATCGCCACATTGTGTACTGTGATTTGATTCGTCACTCCACGTAACGTTTTTTTTCAACAGTTCAGTCGTCCAATGTCTACGCTCCTTACACCAAGCGAGGCGTCGTTTGGCATTTACCGGCGGTATGTGTGGCTTATGAGCAGCCGCTCGACCATAAAATCCAAGTTTTCTCACCTCCCGCCTGTCATAGTACTTGCAGTGGATCCTGATGCAGTTTGGAATTCCTGTGTGACCCTCTTCAACTGTCGGCTGTCTGCCAGTCGAATGCAGGACACTTTCCACACTTGCCCCTTCGCCAGGTAGCGAAACAGTCCATTGCCATGGGAGCAACAAGAAAGGAACGATGTAAAGAGAATGCGAGTATACGCTAATCATTTCTTTTTGATCACTGCATTTGTGCCCAAAAGACAATAAGGAAAGAAGAAATGGGCATGTGAATGTGTGAAAAGAAGAGCGACATACTCCATATTAATTTACTCTCTAAAATGCGATATCCCTTGCGGCGAAACATTAGTTAATAAAGTGTAGCGGGACAATGTTCAAAACGTGACTGAAAATACGTTCACTAAATAGAGATAAGAACATCTGTGATTGACACGTCATCTAAAGTCGACATACAATTTTAAAATGTTAGAAATAAGGAAGTGAAGTAATACAGAATGCTATGCTTGTAACGTACGTTGCTGTTCTACATTGTTTAGCTCTGGTATTTACAGGGTCACAGAGAAAGCATCCGCTGGCCGGGGTGGCCGAGCGGTTCTAGGTGCTACAGTCTGGAACCGCGCGACCGCTACGGTCGCAGGTTCGAATCCTGCCTCGGGCATGGATGTGTGTGATGTCCTTAGGTTAGTTAGGTTTAAGTAGTTCTAAGCTCTAGGGGACTGATGACCTCAGATGTTAGGTCCCATAGTGCTCAGAGCCATTTGAACTCTTTTTTAGAGAAAGCATCCTAGGTTTTGGAGGGAAAAGCCGTAATTGTAATGATCTGCACTACAACAGAAACAAGAAACACAACTTAAGGAATAATAATGTAATGTGTGTTCCAGCTCACAAGCGACATTGAAGCAGATAGTTCCTGTGGCCGGCCAGTGTGGCCGAGCGGTTCTAGGCGCTTCAGTCTGGAACCGCGAGACCGCTACGGTCGCAGGTTCGAATCCTGCCTCGGGCATGGATGTGTGTGATGTCCTTAGGTTAGTTAGGTTTAAGTAGTTCTAAATTCTAGGGGACTGATGACCTCATATGTTAAGTCCCATAGTACTCAGAGCCATTTGAATCATTTAGGTAGTTCCTGTGACTTAGTATGGGCAGAGGTTATATTCGACAACCGGAATAAATGTCCGCCCCGGTAGCTGAGTGGTCAGCGTGACAGACTGTCAATACCAAGGGCCCGGGTTCGATTCCCGGCTGGGTCGGAAATTTTCTCCGCTCAGGGAGTGGGTGTTGTGTTGTCCTAATCATCATCATTTCATCCCCATCGACGCGCAGGTCGCCGAAGTGGCGTCAAATCGAAAGACCTGCACCAGGCGAACGGTCTACCCGACGGGAGGCCCTAGCCACACGACATTTCCATTTCAACCGGAATAAATTAATAACTGGCTCCTTTTACCGACCCCCGGTCTCAGATGAAACAGTTGCTGAACAGTTCAAAGAAAACTTGAGTCTCATCACAAATAGGTACCCTACTCATACAATTATAGTTGGCAGCGCCTTCAATCTACCTTCCGTATGTTGACAAAAATACATTTTCAGACCCTATTGTAGATAGAAAACAACTTCCGTAATTGTTCTAAATGCTTTTATTTAATTATTTTGAACAGTTAGTTCACGAGGCCGATACAGGGATTAGTGAACACACAGTCGTAGCGAGGCTCAATTCCGCAACAATGAAATTCACTAAAACTAATCGCGAAGTATATCTATTTATAAAAGCAACTAAAAATTTGGTTGACGTCTTTCTAAGACGTCAAACTATGTAAGTGAAGGCCATATGTGGCTTAAGTTCAAAGAAACAGTATCAACACCACTCGAGAGATTCATACCAAATAAACTAATAAGAGACGGAACTGATCCCCCATGGTACACAAAACACGACAGAAAGCTGCTGCAGGAGCACTGAAAAAGGCAAGTATAATTTAGACGAACGCAAAATCTCCAAGATTGGCGAAGTTTTACTGAGGCTTGAAATTTGGTGCGGATTTCAATGCGAGATGCGAGATGCTGCGGCAGCCAGGCTGCGGCAGGCAGAAATGTTGAGCAGCCAGTTTGAGGCAGCCAGCTAGCAGCCAGCTGACAGTCGTGATCGATCAGCCGAGCAAGATGGACGTGGTAGATGTAATAATTGCCTACCTTGTGACTCGAAAGAAACGCAAAGCGAAAAAAAGATATTGGATTCATCCTCTACTTGTGGAGCGACAGGTAAAAGGCTTATTTAAAAATTACTTCAAGGATCTTCGAAAGTACCCAGATCGCTTCTTTAATTATACAAGAATGTCAGTGCAATCATTTGACAACCTTTTGGAAAATATAAGAAATTCTATCATGGGTACTGATACTCGTATGCAAGCTTGTATAACTCCGGAAGAAAAATTGTTGGCGGCTTTGAAGTGAGTACAAAAAACAAATAGACTTTATTTTTGAAGCGTCAGGCGCTAATATGATAAGACACGATCTCCGTAGGACTATTTCTTTTTTAAAACTAAACTAAACAAAGTATTTGTTCTTGCAAAATTCCGTGGCAACTAACAACACCAAAGATTTATGGTACTGGTGAGAAAATGTATCATTACAAATGCCTTCATGGTAGTAATGCACTGAAATTGTGTAAAATATTATTGACCTATCGCCGTTTTCTACCTTGGCCCTGAAGTTTAAATGTTACAAATTTGAAGGAACCGTAAGGAAAAAAATTCACAAAACAAAAATGCTAGTTTGAATATAATGAAACAATATATTTTATGATTTGATATTATTTGTAGGGCTACTAAATTTTTGTTACATTTCAAAAGAAAAGAATTTTCAAATCAATGTTCTTTACATACAGACTCCTGAAACAAATCAAGTAGTTCAGTATTCTGGCTTGATGCAGTTGACACCGATGAGGCAGTGGGTGATAATTGATTATAATCCGCGGCAGTCGTCTGCCTGTCTGCAACAGGCGTAGAATTTCCACAGTGATTTTGCCATCTGCTCAAGTCTCCTGGACCATAATTCGGTTGCACTGGGTATTCGTTCCCACGGTTATATGGTCCAGCGAATGACGTTATTGGCACATACTCTCCATAGTCTTGATAATGAGTTTGCAGTGGAGGCATTTGTGCTCTTTTTATTGAGTCTATAATTTCCATTTTTGTAGTGAGCTTTCTGTGTTCTGGAATTTTTTCATGTCTTGTAACAAGAGCAGAAAGAGACGATCTGGATCGAATTCTAGTTTTATTTCGTATTGCCTTTCTCGCTCCTCCCTCATTGCGATACTCTGTTGGAGTACTGCAATCAATCTATCGTCGTTAGTTTTCTGCTTTTTCTTTTCTGGCATACCATTCCTTATGTTACCACTCTGATGGTTATTTTCAGAAACTTCCGTTTCCTGGCTAGCTTCCGTTGGGTTGTTCAATACAGTGTCCTTCAGGAACTGTAATTGTCCAAAATACACGTAAGGGCTTTTACGAAAAGCTGCAGATCCACTTTTCGCACCTGCTCTGCGTTTTAATTCCCTGGTAAAACTCGTTCTAATGTTCTTCCACTTCAGTTGTAGAGATTTTCCTGCAAAAGACGTCTCAATTAGCGTTGCTGGGGTGAATTTAGGGATGCTAATTTGAAAAATAATATAAAATAATGTACTAAAATTTCTGTCACAGACGCATGGCTTTCAATTTTTTCATATGAACGTGTTTTTCGTTTCAGATATCTGGCTTCAGGATGTGCTATGGCAGCACTGACACATTTTTCGGATAGGATATACCACTGTCCGAGGAGTCATATATGAAACTTGCTTGGCAATTTGGGAGAACATGAGAGAGCATTTCTAGAATTAAATGAGGAAAGGTGGATTGAGATAGCAGATGATTTTAATAAAAATTCACTTTCCCAATTGTATTGGTGCCATCGACGGGAAACATATCAGAGTAATAAAACCACGTCATTCTAGCTCACTTTACTATAACTATAAAAATTATTTTTCCATAGTTTTACTTGCTTTATGCGATGCTGATTATAAGTTCACATATATAGATGTTGGAGCGCATGGAAAATGTAGTGACTCATCTACATTTAAGCAATCAATTTTGTATGAAAAACTCATGAATCACAATTTACGAATACCCGAGAGAAGCCCGATATCTAACAATGGAGTATCGATGCCATATGTCATTGTCGGAGACGAGGCATTTGGTTTATCTGAAAATTTAATGCGTCCTTATGGAGGAAGGAGCTTAACAAACGAGAAAAGAATCTTTAACTACCGACTTTCTCGGACTAGGCGTTTTATAGAATGCACGTTTGGCATTCTGCCAGACAAATGGAGAATTTTTCATCGCCCAATGGACGTTCGAGAAGACTTCACAATTGCCATAATAAAAGCGTGCTGTGTTTTACACAGTTATGTGCGCGAAAGAGATGGTTTAAATTTGAAGACACATTGTATGTACCTCCAGAACTGGAAATTCCCCCAGGTCATACAGGCAGAGGATGCCACTCATCATCACCATACAGGGATTTATTTGCGGATTATTTTACAAATGAAAATCCACTTGAGTGGCAAAGCAGACTTGCACCAGAGTAGTAATTATCTGTATCATTTAGATAATGTATGTAACTATTACTGCTTCCAAGTAATTTAGTGTCAATTATTGTTAAGTGTAAATTGATACCCTCTTTTCCATTATTGTACGTATGACAAATGTTCATTATATAGTAAGTAAAAAAAAACACTTACTGAATTCATTCTTGTCATTTTCACTCATATTCTGCTCACATATTATATTTGTTATTTCCTCCCAACTCCTTCTCTTCAAATGACGATCACTCTATTCTTCTGATGAAATATCCCAGATTGCTCTTCGGCTTTCAGCCTCAGGAATAAATTTCTCCGTATCAAAAGTCATGGTGTATTTCGTTTCTCGGTCACACGAACACACGGTCTGGCTGCTTGGACGAGTGCGCGGAGACTGCAGGCAGCCACACATGCTCACTGCGAGACACGCTGTTGGCACCTGGCTGCCCGCCGTGCAGTTGCCGGCGTTTCTGGCTGCCGCAGCCAGAGAATCCTGGCTGCCCAGTGCGCGGCCTACCATACGCCGTCATTGTTTTACTGGCTGCCGCAGCCAGGCTGCCGCAGCCAGGCTGCCTAGTGCGTTGCCGCCCTAATGGTTTCCACAACGAAACTCTCTCTAGAAATGTGGTGGAAAATCCAAAGAGATTCTGGTTCTATGTTAAGTAAACCAGCGGAAAGGCTCAGTAAGCGATGAGAAGGAGGAGAAGGAGGGGGAGACAAGGGACCCAGCCCTTCGGAGCAGGTAACATCGTGGCAAATGTCCGGCGTGGCAAATGTCCGGCGTGGCAAATTTCCGCACACCCTGTCAGTCAACAGACGAGGTCGGCCGGTTCGCTTTTGTGCTGTACGTGTCCCTTCACGTTTCCACTTCACTATCACATCGGAAACAGTGGACCTAGAGATGTTTAGCGGTGTGGAAATCTTACGTACGGACTTATGACACAACTGACACGCAATCACCTGACCACGTTCGAAGTCAGTGAGATCCGAGGAGCGACCCATTCTGTTCTCTTACGATGTCTAATGACTACTGATGCCGCTGATATGGAGTACATGGCAGTAGGTGACAGCACAATCCACCTAATAAGAATAATGTATGTTTTGGGGGAGTCCGGATATTTTTGATCACATAGTGTTCATACATACTGATATTAGTTGTCGTATGATGGTCGACACATAACGAGTGGTAGTCTCAAGGGACTGACACTTTATTAGTGGCCGTAACACGAAGCTCTGAGTGTGGCTCCTTAAAACTATGCGTCGGCCAATCAAATTCACAGTCAGGTGGGTGATGTGAATTTAGCGTCCTGTGATATGGTGTACGCGCGGCTCTCCCATCAGAGACAGCGAGCTACGAAAGAGCGAGCTCACCGTCAGAGCGCTGGCGAGATATTTAAATGTGCCGTCTCCCGCTTAGCTGTGAGTTGTGCACGGCGAGCCGTGTGCGGTCGAAGAACGTTCTGTCGACATCACCAGTCTGGTCTGAAAATACACTGAGCAACAAAATTATAATTGATCACTTCTTTCTTTTTTGTGAAACCCCGTAATTATCTCCTGTCCCGACGCATAGGTTTGACATTTGGGCCGGCCGGAGTGGCCGAGCGGTTCTAGGCGTTTCAGTCTGGAACCGCCCGACCGCTACGGTCGCATGTTCGAATCCTGCCTCGGGCATGGATGTGTGTGATGTCCTTAGGTTAGTTAGGTTTAAGTAGTTCTAAGTTCTATGGTACTGATGACCTCAGAAGTTAAGTCCCATAGTTGGTTGGTTGGTTGGTTGGTTTGGGGAAGGAGACCAGACAGCGTGGTCATCGGTCTCATCGGATTAGGGAAGGATGGGGAAGGAAGTCGGCCGTGCCCTTTCAGAGGAACCATCCCGGCATTTGCCTGGAGTGATTTAGGGAAATCGCGGAAAACCTAAATCAGGACGGCCGGACGCGGGATTGAACCGTCGTCCTTCCGCTTCCCATAGTGCTCGAAGCCATTTGGACATTTGGATTTTTGACATTTGTGTCAAAGATGCTTACAACCTTCCTCTGTATTGGTGCAAAAGTGTGGCTCCCTACAAAGTCACTGTTGGGCTCGACGACGCTTCAAAAACAGAAAGGTATCGAAAGATGCCAAAAAAGCTCACAGCTCAGAAGTTCATTTGAGCTGTAATGTAGGTTAATGATGTTACATTGGCACTCATATTTTAGCAGAATTCTTCCCAACACCACCATGGACATGTCATTCGCTGGTAAGATCGTCACAACCCCTCTTACTCACATTTCACCCCTTATTTTGACGCCTCTGCGATGGAGGTCAGAGCAGCGACATCCAGCGTCGAAATCACAAGATTTTCTAATGGGTAGACGAGGAAAACATTGCAGACACACCGCCATTCAGGATTGACACCGAAAGCCCTCAGGGAGTGACATAAAGAACGTCAATGAATCCACTCCTTCCCTTGGGGAGTTGATTCCCACACATTTCGTGGTCTGAAACGATTGTTCACAGTGCGATAAGCAATAGGACGACTTTTTGTCCAAGTTCGACAATACTGCCAGCCCCTGGGCGTTCCAGTTATACGAGGGCTATTCGGAAACTAAGGAACAATAGGTTGCCAAATAGAAACCACATTGAAAATCAAAACTGTTTTATTTGCAACAGTTAGCTACAACTTCTAGCTACTTATCTCCATAGTTGCCGATCCGACTGAGACGTTTGTCGTAGCGTTGTACCAACTTTCCAACATCCTGGATATAGATAACAACCGCCAGTGCTTTCCGCCAATTCTCTACTCTGGCCTACAGCTCGTTGTCTGTGCCAAAATGTTGTCTTCATAGCCAGTGGTTCATGTGAGCAGTGGGAGACAATTACGGGCTGTATTGTGGGTAATCAAACATTTCCAATTGGAAACGATGGAGGAGCATCTTCATTGCTCCTGCAGAATGCGGCTGAGAATTGTCTTGAAGAAGAAAACGCACGACAATTATGTAATGTTGGCTGCATAGCTTCAGGCGAAATTTCTCACCAGACCCTCGTACTTGGCGGGAGACACTATTTTTCTAGGTATCTTTATGTGCTCCCTGTGTGCTCAGAACTAAAATGAAAGGCGTAACGCGATCTACAGGCATATTGGAGACACTGCATCGGATTTTCATTGTGGTTTCCATTTCGCGACCGACCGTTCCTTACTTTCAGAATAACCCTCGTATTCTAAGGACATCGTGGGCTACAGCCACACTGAATGTGGTCTGACCCCTTTGGAATTTAGTGCTCCGGTATTCATTGTGCAGCCACTAAGGATCATTGAAAACCATTCGACGAAATTCGAGCGCGATTTAAAGCAGCAAAGGGTGTTTTTGCTTTTTCAGCCCTCCTGTTTCGCCCTGTTGCTCATTACACTACGAACTATCGTTTTAGACCACGAGATCTGTAAGAATCAATGCCCCAAAAATGGAGTGGTTTCATTTACACCCTTTATGCCACCCTTTGAGGCCTTTTAGTGTCTATTGTAAGCGGCGGTGTGTCTAATATGTTTTCCTCGGCCACCCATAAAAATATCGCATTAATTCGATGCTGGGTGTCGCGATTCTGACATCCATCCCAGAGGCGTCAGAAGAAGGGGTGATATGTGGGTCCCCGCATCTCGTGGTCGTGCTGTAGCGTTCTCGCTTCCCACGCCCGGGTTCCCGGGTTCGATTCCCGGCGGGGTCAGGGATTTTCTCTGCCTCGTGATGCTGGGTGTTGTGTGATGTCCTTAGGTTAGTTAGGTTTAAGTAGTTCTAAGTTCTAGGGGACTGATGACCATAGAAGTTAAGTCCCATAGTGCTCAGAGCCATTTGAACCACTTGATATGTGGGTAAGAGGGGCTGTGACGACCTTCCCATAGTCTGACACGTGCAAGGTCGCGTTGGGCAGCATTCTGGTAAAATTTGGTACCAATGTGATATCCTTAACCTACCATATATCTCACATGAGCTTCTGAGCTGTGGTCCTCTTTTTTTCATGAGACGACACCTTGCTGTGTGAAGCGTTGTCGAGCTCTAAGTGACGTCGCAGTGGGCCATACTTTTGCACCATTACAGAGGAAGGTTGTATGCACCTTTCAGCCAAATTTCAAATTTATGCTTCAGAATGGGAGGCAATTATGGGACTTCGAAAAGTTATCCTTGAATTTTGTTTCGCACTTATTTATAATACTATCGCAGAATGGACCTTTTTAACTAACAGAAGAACTGCCCATTACAGAAAATGCTGGAAACAGTGACTTCGATGCACCAATCGGTTGCTCTCATACGCCTGCACATCTCCCTCGTGCTTTGTCCCGAGTACTTTCCCGTGTCACTGCGTTTCAGTGAGAGAGAGGAACAGTCGTATTTAGTGACCATTTGAATCTAGAAGGAAATGATGCTCTCGACAAAACAGTGCGTGTTCCTACGCTAGTGTTACGCGAAGCACTATTGGCGGAAAATATGTGCGGAACTGTTTGCGCAAGAGCTTAAGACTGGAAGTGTTTTTTCAAAACCTCCAGTAAATTCTACAATTCTGAACTAAGTGTGAAAACGGCGTGGAACGGTCTCTGTAGGGAACAAAAACTTATCTATCCGAAAAGAATTCCAACGCCAGAAAATCTAGCTCGAGTGAATGAAAGCCAGGAAGAAAGTCCAAAGAAAATCCAATACTGTTTATCTATGCAAGTGGCAATTAAGAGAGCATCATGTCGAAACATTATCGAACAGGACATGCATCAGTATCCTTACACGTTTACTGTTGTGCATGAGTTATAGCGTCCAGATGAACTTTCGTGTATTGCGTTCGGCCGCTGGTTTCTTAGTGATTTGGAATTGGGACTTGTGGATCCTCAGTTTTTCATTTCTTCATTTGAATCCCGATTCAGTGTGTGGGAATATGTAAAATCACAGAAAATGAGCCGTTATTCGTCAGAAAATCCCCATCAGCACTTTGAAGAGCAGTTGCATAGTTTCAAGATTGGCGTTTTGTGCACAGTGTCTGGTGTCCGCACCGTAACATGATTCTTTCGGCAAACTTTTGATGCTAACCGACATGTCCAGAATCTGTTTAATCCATATCATGATCAACTTACAGAAGATGAACGATTGTCTGGATATTTTCAGCAAGACGTAGCAACAGCACACACCCCCATGTCACGGGTACATGAGGTGTTCAGTGAGGGAAGGGCAATGAGCGGAGACAGTGCAGTCTTCTGGCCACCTCGATCGCCTCCTCTCTCTGTCTGTGAGGAAAACTGAAGGGTCAGATGTACTCAAATAGTCCTTATACTCTGGAAAAGCTACAGTAGAATATCGAAATCGCTGTTGCTGCTGTCCCTCAGTCAGAGCGGCTACGCATGTCTAATAGTTTGATAAAGCGAACATTGCGCTACATCGACGTCAACGATGACCCTTTCCAACATGTAATGTGATATTCATTAATAACGGTCAGTCATGCATCAGTCTGATTCTAATATTTCCCAGGCCAGTATCACTGTAAATCTGCGAGTTGTTTATAACTAATGTCTTACCTCGCTGCTCTACCTCTATGGTTTTCGCTTTTCCCGATCACCTTTTTGGACGTCGTTAGAGCCCATAGCTTCCTTAACATTTGACATCCATCGTCTAGGCGGTCAATTTCGTTTTCTTTATGTCTCTGGGATCCACCTCCATATCTTCTTCAGCCATCAATGATCTTCCACTCGCTCCGAATGGACATACCATAGTAACTTCTCCCTCTCAAGAGGTTATATTATATTCCTTTCCACTTCCACCATTTCCATCATTTTTCTGATTTCTTAGTTTCTGACGTGTTCTAATGTTGTGACTCGAGCACTTCGTATCCAGTAACCCATTTCCAAGGCTAGCAATTGATCTCTTTCTCTCTTCCTTCTTCCCCAATCTTCTGACCCATATACATGGAAAAGTCAATAATTATCCGCAAAGTAGTTATAAAATTTTATTGAAATGAGATAGAAGACTTGCAAGAACATCATTTTTCGACATAGTCTCTTTGCGTTTCAACGCATTTGGTCCATCGTTGTACAAGCTTCCTGATGCCCTCATAAAAGAAGGTTCTCGGTTGAGCTGCGAGCCTCGAATGCATCGCTTCTTCACTGCTTCGTCCGAGGCAAATCGACGGTCCCTTAATGCCTGTTTGAGTGGGCCAAACATGTGATAGTCAGAAGGGACAAGATCGGGACTATATGGAGGATGATCCAGTACTTCAAATTTGAGTTTCTGGACCATTTCAGCAGTGTGGACTGTAGTATCCGGACGGGCATTGTCGTGCAACAGCAATCCTCGGCGTTTGCTTCGAATTGCAGGCTTTAGCCTAGCAGTAAGCATCTCACTGTAACGTACACTGTTTATTGTTGTGCCCCTTTCCCCATAATGTTCCAGTACTGGACCCTGTGCGTCCCAAAAAACCGTAAGCATCAGTTTTCCTGCAGACGGCTGGGTCTTGAACTTTTTCTTGCATGGCGAATTTGGATGTTTCCATTCAATACTCTGCCGTTTACTCTCCGGCTCCTTAATGATGGATCCACGTCTCGTCACCAGTAATGATTCTGCCTGAAAAGTTGTCCCCTTCGTTACCATAGCGATCCAAATGCTTTTTGCAGATGTCTAAGCGCGTTTGTTTATGCAACTCTGTGAGTTGTTTTGGACCTATCTTGCACAAACTTTACGAAACCCCAGTCTGTTGTTGATGATTTCGTAGGCAGAACCGTGACTAATTTGCAGATGATGTGGCACCTCGTCAATAGTTAATCGTCTGTCTAAGAGAATCATTTCACACGAATGCTCAATGGTTTCTTCATATGTGGCGGTAAACGCTAGTCCGGATCCTTCATCGTGCGTAACACTTGTGCGACCATTTCGGAATTTTTCAATCCATTCGTAGACACTCCGTTGTGGCAAAACACTATTCCCGTACTGTACCGAAAGTCTTCGATGAATTTCGGCCCCGATACGCCCTCAGACCACAAACAACGGATCACTAAACGTTGCTCTTCTATGGTACAAATGGACAGCGGAGCAGCCATGATTAACGGCACGGCATCGATAACGAAATAAACCTAGCAGCTTGACAATTGCAAAAATATAACAACAAATAAACAAAGTATGCGTCATCAACGTAAAAGGACAGTACTACCAAAATAAACAAAAATGTAGCTAAATTGTGGATAGTAATTGACTTACCCTCGTATACAAATGATGATTTCTACTGGTGTTTTGCCTACAATACGGTCTATTGACACACAGTCAACATGGGTTTAGAAAACATCGTTCTTGTGAAACACAACTATCTCTTTATTCACATGAAGTGCTGGGTGCTATTGACAAGGGACTTCAGATCGAGTCCGTGTTTCTGGATTTCTGGAAGGCTTTTGACACTGTACCATACAAGCGGCTCGTAGTGGAATTGCGTGCTTATGGAATATCGTCTCAGTTATGCGACTGGATTTGTGATTTCCTGTCAGAGAGGTCACATTTCGTAGTAATTGACGGAAAGTCATCGAGTAAAACAGAAGTGATTTCTGGAGTTCCCTAAGATAGTGTTATAGGCCCTTTGCTGTTCCTTATCTGTATAAACGATTTGGGAGCCTATCTGAGCAGCCGTCTTCGGTTGTTTGCAGATGACGCTGTCGTTTATCGACTAGTAAAGTCATCAGAAGATCAAAAATATCTGCATAAAGATTTATAAGAAATATCGGAATTCTGAGAAAAGTGGGAGTAGAGCTTAAATAACGAAAAGTGTGAGGTCATCCACATGAGTGCTAAAAGGAACTCGTTAAACTTCGGTTACACTATAAATCAGTCTAATCTAAACGACGTAAATTCAACTAAATACCTAGGTATTACAATCACGAACTACATAAATTGGAAGGAACACACAGAAAATGTTGTGGGAAAGGCTAACCAAAGGCTGCGTTTTATTGACAGGACACTTAGAAAATGTAACAGACCTACTAAGGAGACTGCATACACTACGCTTGTCCGTCCTCTTTGAGAATACTGCTGCGCAGTGTGGGATCCTCACCAGATAGGTATGACAGAGTATATCGAAAAAGTTCAAAGAAAGGCAGTACGTTTTGCATTATCGCGAAATAGGGGATAGAGTGTCACAGAAATGATACAGGACTTGAGATGGACATCATTAAAAGAAAGGTGTTTTTCGTTGCGACGGAATCTTCTCACGAAATTCCAATCATCAACTTTCTCCTCCGAATGCGAAAATATTTTGCTGACACCGACTTACATAGGGCGGAACGATCACCAAGATAAAATAAGGGAAATCAAAGCTCGTACGGAAAGATGTAGGTGTTCATTCTTTCCGCGCGCTGTACGAGATTGGAATAATAGAGAATTGTGAAGGTGGTTCGATGAACCCTCTGCCAGGCACTTAAATGTGATTTACAGAGTATCCATGTAGATGTAGATGTAGATGTACTTTTTTGTAGCTTATTACTCCAAAGGATTGAGTTACACTGTCGTATAACACGATTTTCTTGCCCCATCTTGCTTTTATTACCTTATACACTCTTTCCATTCGCAGTTATCTAAAAAAAGAACAACACTTCGTACTAAAATTCCCAGCACCTAGTGTTGTTCGTTTTCAAGAACTATGATGCACTCATTTATCTTTGAATTTGCTTTTAAACCTCATTGTCATCCTTAGCATATATCTAGAACCGCCACTGTATTCGCCAGTTATTAAATGGTCATCATCTCTCCTACGCAGAGCTCATGTATGATGTTGCTCATGTTATTTGACAGCGCAAAGTGTAGATACATTTATTTTAGGTGGCTTCGGTACGGTACCGAATTGAAACCTGTCCTAAAATCCCGTTTAACCTGACACTAAGCAATCACGTTCTCTAATTGGAGTTCAAATGATCGAAGCACTAGCTATGTTTTGAGGTTACCGCAGAAAGTTTCGACTGTAGCCTGCTATCTGGGTAGGGTACCGCGTGTGAAGCCAGATGCTGGCCGTGCAGCGGCACCTTGGTCGGTTGAACGCGAGGTGGGTGCGAGACGTGGTGCAGCCGCCGCCGCAGTCGCGGCAGCGGCGCAGATTAATTCCGCCGCAGGCCCACCCGCTGCCTTTGTGGCCGCTCGCTTTGTTCTCCACCCCCTCCATACACTCCCACACCCCTCTCTTTCCATCACAGCGCCGACTTTTTTTATCTCCCTTTCGTCGCTCTACTCATTCTTCGTACACACAATTGTTTAATACTTGTATCTGATCAGACGAGCCAGACTCTCGTATGTCTTTATCGCCGATATTTCAGTCAGCGAGTCTGAATTAATATTGAGAATGTGTACGCGCTTCGAGTTCTTGTGAACACAAAGTTTAAAGAACTTTTTCCCCTCCCTCCGTTCTTTTCTTCTATCGATGAAGTAATTTAAGGCGCAATATTTTCCGAGCCATTACCGGAGAGCTCCGTAAGACCACAGAAGGCGTTCTTCGGAGAAGGGTAACTTCCTTCCAGTGCTTTAAGTAGAGCTATTGTGCTTTTTCAAGCAGGTAACAATAGCGATTTAAGCGACGATGAAGCTTTTCCACGTATGCGTAGCAACATTGCTTCGCGTAAAACGTAACCAATAATTACACGCTCCTGATTTAAGTTACCTTGACTAGATATGCGTGACGGAATAAACTATTTGCTTCTTTCTTTTAAATCTCTACCGACAAAGTATTTCACATTTCCTATTACGAGCTTCTAGGTAGTTTTAGAGGGGACTTAGTACATAAAGTATGATAAGGAACCCATACCCAGATGTAAAACAAGTCTGAAGGTAAGATCACTTTCATATCTGCCGCACACAGCGGAGACGATGAACTCTGGCCTTTGTGCCCTTTAGGAGTCCATGGCATGGGCAATGTTTCGAGTGCTCGTCGTCAGGTATTCTTCTAAGTGACAAAGGAAGTTCCTCACAAGTGTCTTCTAACCAAACTGCGTGCCTACGGACTATCGCCTCAGTTGTGCGACTGAATTCGTTATTTCATGTCAGAAACGTCACAGTTCTTAGTAATAGATGGAAAGTCATCGAGAAAAACAGAAGTAATATCCGGCGTTCCCCAAGGAAGTGTTATAGGCCCTCTATTGTTCCTGGTCTATATTACCGACATAGGAGGCAATCTGAGTAGCCGTCTTAGATTGTTTGCAGATCATGCTGTCATTTACCGTCCTGTAAAGTCATCAGATGATCAGAACGACTTGCAAAATGATTTAGATAAGTTATCTGAATGGTACGAAAAGTGACAATTGACCCTAAATAAAGAAAAAAAAATGGCTCTGAGCACTGTGGGACTTAACTTCTAAGGTCATCAGTCCCCTAGAACTTAGAACTACTTAAACCTAACTAACCTAAGGACATCACACACATCAATGCCCGAGGCAGCATTCGAACCTGCTACCGTAGAGGTCGCGCGGTTCCAGGCTGTAGATCCTAGAACCGCTCGGCCACCTCGGCCGGCAATAAAGAAAAGTTTGAAGTTATTGACATGAGTACTAAAATAAATCAGCTAAATTTCGATTACGCGATAATTCAACTAAATACTTAGGGATTACAATTACAAATTACCTAAATTGGAAAGATCACATAGATAATATTGTGGGTAGAGCAAACCAAAGACTGCGATTCATTGGCAGAACACTTAGAAGGTGCAACAGGTCTACCAAAAAGACTGCTTACACTAAGCTTGTCCGCCCTATTCTGGAGTATTGCTGTGCGGTGTGGGATCCTCATCAGGTGGGACTGAAGGATGACATCGAAAAAGGGCATAGAAGGGCAGCTCGTTTTGTATTATCGCGAAATAGGGGAGACAGTGTCGCAGACATGATACGTGAATTGGAGTGGCAATCATTAACACAAAGGCGTTTTTCGTTGCGACGGGATCTTCTAATGAAATTTCAATCACCAGTTTTCTCCTCCGATTCCGAAAACATTCTTTTGCCACCCACCTACATAGGGAGAAATGATCATCACGATAAAATAAGAGAAATCAGGGCTCGCACAGAAAAATTTAAGTGCTCGTTTTTCCCGCGTGCCATTAGAGAGTGGAACGGTAGAGAGACAGCATGAAGGTGGTTCATTGAACCCTCTACCAGGCACTATATTGTGAATAGCAGAGTAATCACGTAGATGTAGATGTAGATGTAATGAAGCGCTTGATACGTTAGGAATCCTACGATGCCAGCAGGTATCGATATATTTGTTTAGAAAAAGAAGTTTTCATACAAAAACTGTCCATAAAAATTAATGCTTATATTACGTGTATTTAGGACAACATTGAAGTTTTAACCTAAAATTTTGTAAATTCAGTTCTATTTAGTTTTGCTAAATATGTATCACAGGTTGTCTCTGACGAAGATGTAAATTTTTGTTTTGTATAATATTTCTGTTCTTATTCATTGTGTACAGACTTGCCGGGAAGCTGTGGTGAATGGTGGTCAAGTCTTTGTGTGACGCTACAGAAAGCAGTAGTATTGCTAGAACTGTTTGTTAAAATTGCGTCATAATAATATGTGAAAAGTTTCAGAATACTACCGATTATAATTTCAGATACGTTACTTGAATCCGTAGTTTCAGAATTACTAGATTTTCACAGTCATTTCATCAGTTAATTTTCTGCGTACTATGACCGCCTTCGGACGTTATCATACACCTAAAGAAGACAATGAAGCCAATATCAAGACAATCAGCTCTATAGCTTAGTAAGTGGATATGCCCTTCGAGGCAACTCATTTCAGAAAATAAGTAACGTTCACTCTGAGCAAAAGTCATAGAATATGCAGCATTGAAGGGACATATTACAACTCCCTCTTCATATTCGAGAGTGCGCCACGTCCGTGGAACACCACAGTGAACCCTCCTAGTTGTGAACATACCAGTTTCCCGCAAAGAAAATGGCACGCAATGTCATAATTACAACAGGGATTGACGACGGCGCTCTCCTATTAGTTTATGTGCGTTCCGTGAAGCGGGAGATTTGAAAGTGATCTGATCTTCAAACTTACTTCATACCTAAACAATAAATTTGCAGACATGGGTCTTTTATCAAAACTTTATCTACGAAGCCACCTCTATAGCCCCTACAAGCCTGTAATAGGAATTCTGAAATATTTTGTGTATCTATACTCATGAATCTTCTGTGTGGTGCGCAGCAGTGGATACTGTTTGCTCTACCAAGTGTTAAATTTGCTTTTTGTGCTACTGACGTAGAGATTGAAGGACGAATGGTTCCTTGAATGCGTCTGTAAGACCCGATAAAACTTTAATGCTATCTACACATTCTGTGTAGGAACCTATGCTGGAGATTAAATAACATTCGAAACATTGCCTGAAAATCAGTTAATGTAATTTTCTAAATACTATTTCGGGCATCTAGTTTCTGCTAGTTCAGAACATATTGATATTGGTATGACATTTATTTCTCGAGTCAGACAAACTTCCGATCATTAGCTTTACATTTCTTTGTATGTAAAATCCACATAGATATAACGTCACAAATTCTAGCAGTGTTACAGTACACATTGCACAAGCCATTTAGAAGGATGTCTCTTTCGTAGATGCCCTGCGCTTTCTCATTATCCTTTCAATGAAACAGGTCCTGCCGCCTTTTTCTTGACGAGAGAACCTTACATTCTTTTGTTCTATTTTAGAGTTCCTCCGAATTTATTCACTTGTATTTGTTTCATGACTGGCTATAGCTGTGACTTACTTATCCCGTAGTCAAAGACTAACATAGATTTTTATTTTTCCTGCGGTATCCAGTTATGGTAGTACAACCACTTAATACCTTTGTTTCAAACCGTTTCTGTAATGTTTTAGCCATTACCTACTCTGTCAGAATAACAAATTGTTTCTTGCTGGCGCTCAACGACGGCCCTCCTTTCCTCAAAGCACCATTGATTTATTGAGACGGCGACTTGAATTTGCAAAGGCTCTGCGTCTAATGACCTTTTACTGTTGGCAGAGAAAGATGACGCCAGTTAGATCTTCACAACTGACAATTTGTTGCAACATGCATTTCTTTCCCATTATTCTGGTACATAACAAGTAACATCTCTTTCCTTTAAAAAGGGCCCTACGCTGGCTCAAGTTTTTCAGGGCAGGTCATACACCGCCAAATGAAAACAACGATGACTATTTGACAGTTGATACATATCGAATTTGCTCACTTATTGGTGAAAAGTAATTTGTCCCATGACACAGCGGTGTATCGAATAGAGCTGGCCCCAGTATGATGCTAATCTTGATTACGTCTTCACAGTGTGCTCCGACATACTGAACGAGGAAATTCTTTCCATTCTTCCTGAAGCATCAGTTGTTGTCGTGTTTCCATGTAAATTGATCTGGCATGTAAATGCCTCTCTGGTTCATCCGGAAAAAAGACAGCATGTTACAGGTCGGATCATTCAGCAGGCCAGTGTGCAACACCCCCGTGATTACATGAAATCTCGATGCAATGATCCTTATCTTTGAAAACTAGCTGTGTACTGTTGATGGAGAAAACTTCTGTCAGAATGGAAGAAGAATGGTATTGTCTAAAATGTTTTCGTGAAGACTTGCATTCTTTTAACATTTACCAAAACTAATGGTCCGAGCTCAAATCAGATAAAGTAGTGCCACACCGTGAATCACCTCCATCAAAAAACACTGTCCTTTCAATACACTCAGGTAAATACCATTCTGAAGGAATTTACTAGGTCTACACATACTTTTCGGAGTGCTACACTATATACAACGTTCTTTCACCGATACATAAACTAATAATGGAGTTATTCGAATCACTAAGACCGTCAAAATGTATTTTTCTTGCAGTAAGGCACTTCTACGAAACAGTACGTGGCAGACAATGCTTCATACCAGTATCAGCAATTTTCCTTCCTATTACATAAATGATCTGTGAGCGGGAAAAATAATTTCTGTACGCCTCTGTACGCGGCCTAATATCTCATGCCTCATTCTTGTAACACACACGCGAGACATCCGATGGTTGCAGCACAACTTTCGCACAGTCTTCCTTGAAAACCAATGCTGTTAATTTATCGAATACAGTTTCGCGAGAAAAAGGCAATCTTCCTTCAGAAGAGTCCTACTTGAGTTCCCCGACCATTTCTGTTAACCTCTCGAGCGAGCAATATCGACCAGCTACGATCCTAACAACGCGTTGCTGAGTTCGTTCGTGATCTGTAGTCATGCCTATTTGACAAGAATTCCAAACCCTTAAATAGTAGTCTAAAATTGATTGGACTATTGTTACGCATGTGAGTCTCTTTACAGATGCTCTCTACTTACACAGAATCTTTCCAACAAATCTAAGTCCCTATTCACCTTACCTAAAATTGATTTTACGAATTTGTCCCGTTTTATATGACCATTACCTCTAAATATTTATGTTACGTGACACGCTCGAACTCTTGGCCACTAATCTGGTAACGGATCTTTTTTTATCTTCGTATAGAGCAACTAGGATCACGTAACGACTCCAGTTCTTCTTCTTGCTCTGTTGTTTCGTTTTCTTCCAGCAGCCCTTCATCTTCTCCCCATCTTGTCTTCGCCTTACTTCTGTCTACATTGTTCCCGATTTCTTGTTTCTTTCGCCTTGAAAACCTTATAATTTTAGTATTAAATACCTAAAATGATTTCTTTCCGTTATTTCAGATTCTTTTGATGTTGTTGCTTTCCAATTTTTTCTTATTTCTGTAATTCATTCTACTGTCGATACCTTTTTTTCAGAAATACGGGAGTATTTGTTTTGTTAGCCTGTTCTCATTCATTCGGTACATATGTTCAAGGAAGTTAAGTGTTTGCTTTGCCATTATTTCTGATTTTTTTCATATTTCCGTATATCTTCTCTTTAATTCTCATTTTTAAACAATCTGTATTTTCTATTGCACCCATTAATTTCGTAACAGTCCATCTTTCAAGTACCAGTACATCTATTCTGTCCACGTTGCTATTGATCGTTAAGCATCCCATTGCATATAAACAGTCCGGTCTTACCACAGAGGTGTAGAGTTCTACATTTGTTTTTCCATGTTTAAGTTTCTTCTCGTAGCTATTTTTGTCAAATGATATGCTCTTTTCATTTTATTAACTTTTACATGCATTGCAAATTTTTCTTGCCCATTCTGTTATAAGGTATCTCCAAGATGCTTAAATTCACTAACTTGTTCTATTTCATCTACTCGCGCTTCTATGTATTTCTCTGTATTTTTATATTTGTCATAGATTTTATTTTTTAACAGAAATCTGAAGAGCAGTTCTATTTGCTATTTTTTCAAGAAGATTTATTTGAATAACTGCTTCGGTCATATTTTCTGAAAGTATTGCAAAATCGCTTACAAAATCCGGGCAGTTTACTTTACATTCATTTTATTTCCTATCTTATTAGTACCGTTCTGTGACTTTCAGCTCCAACTTTCAAATCTTGACAGTTTGTTTCTAAAAAACCGTCCCACTGTGTAACATCAGTTTTTCCTCTTTTTCTTCTTCTTTTTCTTCTTCCTCTCTCTTCACATGTTTCTCATGTTTAGATCCCTCGTGGTTTGTAGACAAGAATTAGTTTTGGAAGTCTACTTTCAGGCATTCTATCTACATGTTTCCACTACCTGTTTCTGTTTAGATCTGTAATCTTGTGCATTGAACCAACTTGTAATTTATTCCTAATGTCTTTATTTCTGAAGAGATCAGGTCTGTGGTATCCTTTAACGCTACGAAGAAATCTCATTTCCGCAGCCTGAATCCCCTTGTATGTGAGAACCCTGGTTTCAGAACCATAGATCATAGCAAGAACTGCCATATTCTTGTTCAACTTCATTTTTGTCTCTTTCGTGGCTTCTTTTTGTAGCGTTTTTCTCATTGTCCCACAAACTGCGTTCAAATTTAGGATATTGTTATCAGTTTCATTGTTGAAATTTCTCTCTGTGTCACAGTCGAAACACAGAAAGTGTGTTACCTCTTCCAATATTACGTTATTTACTACAATTTTAGATCTGATAGGTGATTTTCCCTTGGCTGCCATACCTTTTGTTTTATGAATGCACAATTTCATGTTATATTTAGAAGTCAACAAATTAAGATGGTAGAAGGCAGTTTGAAGATTATCTTCATTTCTTGGATTATTATTCGATCATCTGCATATAGAAGAGTATTAAAACATTTCTCTATGTTGATCTTTATGCCGCAGGCTATACTTCGTTTCCATGCTCTTGACTAGGAAATCTATGTATATGCTGAAACGAATTGTAGGTAGCCCACATCCTTGTCTAATTCCATGTATTGTTAACTGTTTAGGAAAGCTATCTTCATCTTCGATTATAATTTTAGTCTTCTTGTAAAAAGCTTTAACAGAGTTAATTATATGCGTTGGGAAGCCTGTTTTTTTCCATAATCTGCAACAGTAGCTGTCTGTTGACTTTATGAAAAGGTCTTTCATAATCCACGAACGCTATGTGCGTCTCTAAGTTAAATTATTTCCTTTTCTCTGCAATTTGTTTTTTATTAAAAATAACATCAGTGCAGGATTGTTATTTTCTAAAACCCATTTTTCTTCTAATAAAACTGTATCAGAGATGGTGCGTAGTCTATTGTTTATGATAGTGCTATATATTTTATACCCGTGTTAATGAGGCTAATTTCTCTGTTGTTTGGGTCGCTTCTGTAACCTTTCTGGAATGTGGAGAAATTTTTTGCCGCATTCCACTCCTCAGATACCTTAACCGCAGTCCAACATAAGGAAATGTAGCGTTCCTTCAGTGAAAGAGCTTAGCATTCAAACAATTCTGTGTTTATTCCAACTGTGCCGTTAATTTCCTGTTCTTCGATTTGATTTTTGCACTGCGAGATCTAACTGATTCATTTCGATGAGGTCTTTGTTTCTGTTAGTTGTAAAATTTTGGAAGTACTCTTCAGCGGCTGAATCATCTACCCAGAGATTTTTGTAATGCTGTTCACGTCGTTCTAAAGTTATTACATTTATTTTGACTCTATCCTTGTCTTCTGGTACATGTGTCTCATTAATTTGTATCCTATTGACTTTCCTCTATGAATGTCATTTTAAATTTCATTAAAGAAACGTTCCCATTATTTCTGTTGCTTTTTCCTGGTTTTATTTATAGCTATGTATATTTATTTTCCTACGATATATCAGGAGATTTCTTGAGAGTGTTATTGTTGGTATATATTATTTGCTTGTCGCTTTTCTTTCACTGCTTGCTCTATCTCTTCGTCACAGATTTTGAAACCGTTTTTGCGAATAACTTCGCTAGCTGATTTCAAAATTGCTTTTTTATGCTTTTCCATTCTTCTTCAATCGAATCTCTTGCATTTACGGTATCCAAATTGTCAGCTAGTCTTTTCTGAAAGAGATATCCAATACTCTCCGTTTGCAAGAGGTGAATCTTATATTTTCTACACGTTATGGCTATTTTTCTGTCTCGTTTTCCTTCAGGTAGCCAAATTTGAATTTTTGAGCATACCACGAAGTGATCTGGACCAATACCAAATCCGCTAAAAACATGTATGTCACTCACTTGTGAGACTATTCGGCAATTGCGTAATCAATGAGGGGTCTAGTTCCCTTTGCGCTCCATGTATAGTTATTAATATCTTTCTTCAGAAAGAAGGTATTGGTTAACTTTGGGAGATAAAAGCGGAAAAGTCTCGAAGCTTTTGCCGATTTTTGATGGTGTTGGTTTCACCGTATATGGTAAGCACACAGGTCTTGCATTCGGACAGACGACGCCTCAAACCCGCGTCCGGCCATCCAGATTTAGGTTTTCCGTGATTTCCCTCAATCGCACCAGACAAATGCCGGGGTGGTTCCTTTGAAAGGGCACGGCCAAATTCCTTCCATAGTCTTGACACAATATGAGCTTGTGCTCCGTCTCTAATGGTCTCGATGTAGACGGGACGTTAAACTCAATCTCCTGCTCCGTACATTCCCACTATTTGTTGGGTTGTTGTTTTCCCAACTTAAGCATTTAGATCTCCAGCTATTAAAAGCTGGTCTCATTTATTGTGTTGATTGACGAGTTGTTGTAATAGTTTGAAGTTCTTCGCCCGTAGCCTCTTTCGGAGCATAAACTCATATTACACACATACTTCCTGTGTCAATCTTAAAACGGACTAGTTTATGTGTAATTACCTATTTTATCCTTCCATTTATTATCAGTTATTA
This sequence comes from Schistocerca serialis cubense, assembly GCF_023864345.2. Lineage (NCBI taxonomy): Eukaryota > Metazoa > Arthropoda > Insecta > Orthoptera > Acrididae > Schistocerca > Schistocerca serialis. The sequence goes on from NC_064640.1 coordinate 215,344,775, forward strand.
AAGCAACACCTGTAGTTGCTCGTTTCTCTCTTTTAAATTCGCTATATAACATGGTGAAAGGGCCTGGATCCTTGGTACCTTTCAATTTCTTTTTTGTTTCTGTAATGACACTGGTGTTGGCATGTTTTTTTGGCAGTATACGGAGGAGTTCTGTTTATTTAAAACATAGTCCTCATGTTATGTTCCGTGATATTATCTGAAGCGTGTCCCTTATTCCATTTCGATGTCCTTTTCGATTGCCTGTTCGTCGACATTTTGATCCATCCGCTTTTTCCTTATTTGAGTTGCAGTAATTTAGGCGTCCCCTGGTCGTGTTAACGAGCACTGCGAGCAGTAAGGCTGGTGGACCTTGTCTATCACCAGACTCTATTTCAAATGGCTGAGATATTTCTCCCATTGACTTAACTTCAGATATCGTATTTGTTAGAGTTGCATCAATTATGTTTGCTAATTTTGCTTTAACTCCAAATTCTTTAATGACTTTATTTATTGTATCTTTGTCCATAGAACCAAATGCTTTTGTGAAATCAATAAATGATACTGTTATAGTTTGCTAGTTAACGGTCTGTGCCGAGTTATTGATTTTAAGTTAAATGTCTGTTTTCTGCGGGAAACTAATCCTGCTATTTTCCTAGTTGTCAATATAAAGTTTCTTCAACTGGAATTTTTGATAATATTTTGTATTCCACATCCAGAAGTCACACTAGTGTGAAACTGTTGACAGTTCGTTCGCTTCTCTTTTTACGTAGTGGGTGGATTAATGCTATTTTCCACTATTGTGGAATCATTCCTGTTTTCGAAATGTTCTCTGAAAGTAAATATAAATCATTTATAATCTTTTTTTCAGGCAGTTTTAATAATTGTATTGTCATGGGTTTTTCACCACTTATTTTGGTGTTTTTGAATGTTTTTATAGCTTCATGAATTTCTAACTGTGTTGGTAGGAATTCTTCCCCAATATTTTCTGATATTGCCGAAACTTATAATTTAATTGTTGGAACCTAACAGCTTAAGATCCTGTCCAAAATTTTGCTAATATTTTACAATTTTCTTTTTTAAGTACGTGTTAAAAGTTGGGTAAAAATTAATGGTATTATTTTTGGTAAATTTTTCTTGCACTTCTATTAGGTGAGATTTTTCAAAAGTTCTTTTGGTTTCTGACGTTCCTGTTCTTTGTTTCTGAGTTGTTCTAGGTATTCTTTTTACGAACACCTTGATTTTCGAGCTCTTTGTTCTAGTTCTATTTCACCCTTCCTGTTCACCCAGTCTTCTTTTTATTCTTGGCTAATCCTTATGTTATCTCTGTCGCTTAAGTAATTTGTACCTGGAGTTTATGCCAGTCATCTTTTATACTTGTTCCAGTTTATTCTCCAAATTTTATCTGTGTTTTCTTTTCCATCTATTTATTGGCTCTACTGGAGTTTTACCTGATTACTTTCTGGCTTTCATTTTTTCTATTATATTGGAGAAATCGTATTTTAACCCTAGAGAGATAATGATCTGAATCAAATCCATCATTATTCATCACCGTAAGATTAACAATTTCCAACATATTTCTTTTTTATATGGCTATGTCATACAGTTGAAATTCTTTTAGATTTAGTATTGCAGATTTTCAAGCTTTGGAGTCCTTGGTAGTTTGCGAAAACGTATGGACATCAGTTTTACCTGGAACATTTTACACACACTTATCAGTTGTTCCCTATTTCTGTGTGTTCCTAATTGTGCTGTATATTGGCCCACATTATTCCTATATTTCTTTTCCTTTCCAAGTTGCGCACCGAAGTCGCCGATGAGTATTTTAACACTGCTTTTACATATTTTTGAGGTTTCAAATTCTAGAAATTTCTTTCGTTTCTGCAGATTTCTTCTGCTGCCTTCACTTATACGTTATTGACAATTTACTATTGTAGTTTCTTTCTTGCGACTTTTGGGAATGTCTTTCTTATTTTTATTTTTTATACAGTACTATCTATAATTTTTTGTTTTCGTCCATTTTGCGATTTTAAGTTGTTTATTTTGACATTGTAGTAACAATGGACTTCCATTCGCAAGCAGCATGACTTTAATTCCCGTCCGGTTCTCATACTGCGTGAACCTCAACACAACCCACAAAATTGCGGAGGTTACTCAGGGATATTTTATGAATATTTAGTGACAACGGCCCTAGCCTCCGGTGAGTCATTACAGAGTATTTGCATTTCATTTATTTTCTTATCACATATATATATTTTAGCTGTACTGTACTGGACATATCAACATGTCGGCGGTGTGCGATTTGCGTCTTGTTGGAAAATAAAGATGTTCACTTCGCTCACGGTACTCGCTATTGACAACGGCAACGCTCACTTTATTCTTCGTCTTTTACTGCGCATACTGTGTCTCGGTATTCACCACTGTCTTAGTTGTACGTTTAAACGATGTTTGATGATGAATAGTTACAAAAGTTGCCGTTACAAAATTACTATGATTTTGTTGCCGTCGCTGCTGGAGCGGCTCAGCATTGCGTCGTTGTTGCGTTCTTCCATTGCTTTCAATCAACTGACACACGAGGTGTACATCGGTCAGCTCTTCGTCAGTGAAGCTATCCAGAGTAATATTGTGTATCACTGTCAACGAACAGCTAACACTGCGGGAAAGCAAACCCGAGACAGAACCGAACGACAGTGAATGCAAACTTCAGGGCGAAGAGGAAGGTGGGCATTAGTGTTGTCAACACCAAGTACCGCACAGCATACCAAAAATCCTGAGCGGTGGGGAGTAGAGGGGGGGGGGGGGTGGTTTCAAAGCAACTTTTCTACGTTTCTCATAAACAACTAGAAAATCACAATCTCTAGCTAAAACGTACCCCAGCACAAAATTAGACCACATTAAATTTCCTACAAAAAACGTCAAATTCAATTTTGCTCTCGCAGTAATTGTTCGCGCGAAGAAAGCAACAAAATACCGAAAATCTCGCAGTGACGTGCATATGTTGTAGCATAGATGGTTTTGTAAGGCTGTTTGATGCTGTTTCCCGACTCGATAGACCACAAGTGCCCTGTATAAACATTATACCACTGTGGTAAGTAAACATTTATCGTTTGTACTCTATATAGCGAGACATTGGTGGAAATATTTTATTTCTTGAGCCCACAACTCGCATTCCTGGTGAATGTGAAACGATTATGTTCCACTACGTTTGATGGAATATATGATGAAGGAAAGGAAGATATCTTACCTAGGCACAATAACACTCATTCAACTACTCAGGATCTAGACCCAGTAATAATGGCTGCGATCATTTCTCTGAACCATTATACTGAGCACGGAAGTGTCATGGATACGGAAGAAGATAGTTCATTTCACTCCTGAAAAGAAGGTAAGAATACAAAAAATAGCAAAAACAAAGCAATAGAAGAATTTTAGCATCACCTACAAGAAGTGTTAGGTGAAAAATGAACCTGTAATCTCACAGCAGGAAATCTTATTTGCAATCACGAAGAGATTCGTACAGTTCTGTTGCTCAAACGGGGAATCTTCACGGCGCTGCATCACTCCCCCGGATGATGGCGGAAGGCTACGTTCAATAGCGGGCCAGTCGAGAGTCTCCCCGCTGCCAACGAGTGATCTTCCGTGGTGTCCAGGAACATCGACGCAGAGTAAGTCATCTCAACAACAAAATCTATACCTGTAATCTAACTGGTCTATGGCTCTTACTATGTGTATTTTGAAAGTAATTATAAGAATATTGGAAAACTGCACCCTATGAGTCTTGGGAGAATTCTTTATACACGTATCCCAGGTCAGAGAAGCCACAACGTACAATTTTTGTCGGTAGGTAAGGATAGAATCATAAATGAAGTGGACAGCGAGTCACAGCAAAACTTATGTCATCCTCTGTGATTGAAGAGCTTGAGTTAGAAACTTATACGCCTACATATATGGTAAGAAAACAAGGTGTACTTAGAGGAGTGGAAGTATCATTAGAAGAATTTGAAATAGCAACAACCGTCAAGTCACCAACTGAAGTTAAACGCTGACCACAACGCGGGACAACGGTACATCTGTTGTGAATTCGTAGATGTGTCCTTACATTCAAGAGTCAGTCACTGCCTCTGTATGTTTATTTGTATGGATTAAGATGTGAGGTTGTCGCTTGTGATCCAAATGTTAGACAATTCTACAACTGTCTAAGATATGGTCATTGTAGTAAGCAATGTGGGAGTGAATACCTATGGAGAGGTGTGGAGGCGCCCAACCCTCATTATACTATCTGACAAATCAGTCTTTGCATACATTTTGGAAGAGTCCTTCTGGCTACAGACGGACAGTGGCAAACTGATATTTTTAAAAGCCAAGTCAATAAATTTGAAGCATACAATACTACATTGAGTAGCAGCGCGGTCTAAGACGCCTTGCCACGGTTCTGGCGGCTCCCTCGATCTGAGGTTCGAGTCCTCCCTCGGGCATGGGTATCTGTGTTGTCCTTAGCGTAAGTTAGTTTAAGTTAGATTAAGTAATGCGTAAGCCTAGGGACCGATGACCTCAGCAGTTTGGTCCGATAGGAACTTACCACAAATTTCAAAATTCCAATACATTGAGATGATAAAACCGATGGGATAGTGATATGCACATATACAGATGGCGATAGCATCACGTACACAAGTTATAAAAGGGCAGTTCATTGGCGGAACTGTCTTTGTACTCAAGTGAGTCATATGGTAACTTTTCGAATGTGATTATGGCCGCACTACGGGAATTAACACACTTTGAACACGGAATGCTCATTGAGCTAGACGCATGGGACATTCCATTTCGGAAATTCGTTACGGAATTCTATATTTCGAGATCCACAGTGTGAAGGGTGTGCCGAGAATACTGAATTTCAGGCATTACCTCTCGCCACGGACAACGCAGTAGCCAATGGCCTTCGCTTAACGACCGAGAGCAGCGAAGTTTGCATAGAGTTGTCAGTGCTAACAGACCAACAACACTGCGTGAAATAACAGCACAAATCAATGTCGGACGTCCGACGGACGCATCCGTTAGGACAGTGTGGGGAAATTTGATGTTAATGGGTTATGGCAGCAGACGACCGACTTGAGTGCCTTTACTAACGACAGCGCCTCTTCTAGGTTCGTGACCATATCGGTTGGACTCTAGACGTCTGGAAAATCGTGGCCTGGTCAGATGAGTCCCAATTTCAGTTGGTAAGAGCTGATGGAGCCAAGTCGTCAACAAGCCAGTGTGCAAGCTGTGGTGGTTCCAGAATGGTGTGGGCTGTGTTTACATGGAATAGACTGGGTCCCCTCGTCGAACGGAACCGATTATTAATTGAAAGTGGTTATGTTAGGCTGCTGGAGACAATTTGCAGCCATTCATGGACTTCATGATTCTAAACAACGATGGAATTTTTATAGATGACAATGTGGCATCTCATTTTCGCAATCATGGACGACTATAGAGGCAGCACGGCTCACTGTCTCCGCAGGGGACTTCCAACGACTTGTTGAGTCCATGCTACGTCACGCTGCTGCACTACGCCGGGAAAAAGGATGTCCGACACGATGTTAAGTGGTATCCCATGAGTTTTGTCACCTCAGTCTAATACTTACACTACTGACCATTAAAATTGCTACACTACGAAGATGACGCGCTACAGACGCGAAATTTATCCGACGGGAAGAACATGCTGTGATATGCAAATGATTAGCTTTTTAAAGCATTCACACAAGGTTGGCGCCCGTGACGACACCTACAACGTGATGACATGAGGAAAGTTTCCAACCGATTTCTCATACACAAACAGCAGTTGACCGGCGTTGCCTGGCGAAACGTTGTTGTGAGGTCTTGTGCAAGGAGGAGAAATGCGTACCATCACGTTTCCGACTTTGATAAAGGTCGGATTGTAGCGTATCGCTTTTGCGGTTTATCGCATCGTGACATTGCTGCTCACGTTGGTCGAGATCCAATGACTGTTAGAAGAATATGGAATCGGTGGGTTCAGCAGGGTAATACGGAACGCCGTGCTAGAGCCCAACGGCCTCGTATCACTAGCAGTCGAGATGACAGGCATCTTATCCGCATCGTTGTAATGGTTCGTGCAGCTACGTCTCGATCCCTGAGTCAACAGATGGGGACGTTTGCAAGACAACAACCATCTGCAAGAACAGTTCGACGACGTTTGCAGCAGCATGGACTATCAGCTCGGAGACCGTGGCTGCGGTTACCCTTGACGCTGCATCACAGACAGGAACACCTGCGATAGTGTACTCAACGACGAACCTGGGTGTACCAATGGCAAAACGTCATTTTTTCGGATGAATTCAGGTTCTGTTTACAGCATCATGATGGTCGCATCCGTGTTTGGCGACACCGCGGTGAACGCACATTGGAAGCGTGTATTCGTCATCGCCATACTGGCGTATCACCCGGCGTGATGGTTACACGTCTCGGTCGCCTCTTGTTCGCATTGACGGCACTTTGAACAGTGGACGCTACATTTCAGATGTGTTACGACCCGTGGCTCTACCCTTCATTCGATCCCTGCGAAACACTACGTTTCAGCAGGATAATGGACGACCGCATGTCGCAGGTCCTGTACAGGCCTTTCTGGATATAGAAAATGTTCGACTGCTGCCCTGGCCAGCACGTTCTCCAGATCTCTCAGCAATTGAAAACGTCTGGTCAATGGTGGCCGAGCATCTGGGTCGTCACAGTAAGCCAGTCACTACTCTTGATGAACTGTGGTATCATGTTGAAGCTGCGTGGGCAGCTGTACCTGTACACGCCATCAAAGCTCTGTTTGAGTCAATGCCCAGGCGTATCAAGGCAGTTATTACGGCCAGAGGTGGTTGTTCTGGGTAGTGATTTCTCAGGATCTATGCACCCAAATTGCGTGAAAATGTAATCACATGTCAGTTCTAGTATAATAAATTTGTCCAATGAATACCCGTTTATCATCTGCATTTCTTCTTGGTGTAGCAATTTTAATGGCCAGTAGTGTATTTTAAAAGATTTTGAAAAGTTCCTTAAGTGCAGGACGTACTCACTGACTCGAGCCCTCTGTAAGAACGCATTGATCTTCGGTTTTACAGTGTTTCATTGGTGTTGGATTATTTGCTATGGACTTTTACCTGCAGTGACACTCGCACCGTGCTTGTGTTCTTATTTTGTGCTACTGTATTCGCTTCTTCTCAGCCTGTGTTCGACTTTGACTTTGAAGTACAGTTTGGTACAACTCAAAACCCGCTACCCAAATTTGAGTACACCGAGATTTTCTTATATGGCCCAGCGCGAGTGCCGAGATGGTTCTTTTGAAAAGGACACGGCCGTTTTCCTTTTCTGTGTTTATCATCCGAGCTCGCGCTCTGTTCGTAACAACATCACCGACGGGATGGTTATCCCCAAGCTCCTTTTATTCCTTCTTCTTGTGTTCACATTTCTATGAAAACTAGAAGTCTATGGTAGTAATTCTAGTGCTCCAATATATCTTACAAGAGGCCAATACGGCATTTTTTTTAATTTTTTGTACTTATGGTACGTGAAGTTCAGAAGTGAAATATTAATCTCCCAAAAAAGTTCGATACAACTCTCAAAAATTCTAGAGAAAATGGAAGTTTTTGCTAAAACTAGTTAGATTTTCCTTGACAAGCCGGGTGGCTGTGTAATGGAATGTTCTTCTGTCACGTAGAGATTTTAGGTTCAATTCCCGGCTAATGGAAATTTTTAAGCTGTTATTGATGACTGCTATTTGAGTTCTGAACTTCACATGCCGTAAACATAAAAAAATACAAAAACCCGCGTGGCATGTGTTAGTAGTATTTTCCTTTGCCAGTTTCTTACAGCAAAATCAAGTTTATCCATACAATTTCCCTTACAAGTGACTAGATCCACAGTACACTATGTTTTCCAATAGAGCAATGGTGGTGTATTTCCTATATAAGCACATACATTCTTCAGATCAGTATAAAGTACGTGCCAAGGGGTACTTCCCAGTGCAACGAGTGTTAATGTTCCTTTCACCGAAGGATCGTTGTGAGAATGTTTACTTTTAGACTCTGCAAACTGCCGCTAGTCTTATTTTATCTTCACAATCATTTTCGTTAACTTGCAGCGTAGACAGAATCGTCTATGCCCATACTAGTTAGATGGTAATTATCTTCGTCTACTTGCAGCATATGGACTGTAGAATCCATAGATATCCTTGGTTTCGTATCAAATATTGCTGTTGCTTAGTTTCAGTAGCAAGAAGTCACCCTTTTCAGCAGAAGTGCTGCGGATAAGAGCACACCCTTCAAAAGATTCATTTTATTCAAAGCAAAGAAGTATCTTCATCACTGAAGAATTTTGGGTGTTACTATATTCACAATCTTTCCATGTGCTTATAATTATTATCTTTAACGAGAGTGCTCAGCTCTACTGCCCTGGCGATAAGGGCAGCTCTGGGCCGTGCTGTGCTTCGCAATGAAAACGCTCGAGCTGGTCATGAATGCAGCGCAAGAGAACTATGTGACACCAAGTTTAGCCGTCCGTTGAAGCCGAGCGGTTGTAGGCGCTTTAGTCCGGAACCGCGTGCTACTACGGTCGTAGGTTCGAATCCTGCCTCGGGCATGGATGTGTGTGACGTCCTTAGGTTAGTTAGGACTAAGTAGTTCTAAGTCTAGGGGACTGATGACCTCAGATGTTTAGTCTCATAGTACTTAGAGGCTTTTGAACCATTTGATACTAAGTTTTACATGGCATGTTTGCACACAAAGAACACATAAGTATAAGGAACAAGGATGTGCAGATCACACTGCTTCTCAAATGCGGCAGCAGTGCATCATTGTTTTTCCAAATACACAGTTGTGCAGAAAACGTTGTCAATAAGTGCACCATCGTCCTAATAATATCAGCAAGGCAACACAAGCTATTACTCGTGTAATCATAAATTGTTCTTCCAACAATATTTTTGCAGTGTATTTGAAAATACTATAATAGAAATGACTCGCAGGAGGGTAAGTGTCGTTATAAATGCTGTGTCCCTGTGCGGTAGAGTCATTTTTCATTCTACAAATTCAACGCTTCTGTCTGGACTCAGGATGACATCAGCTTTGAGGGATATGAACAAAAACAACTGCACAATTCATTTAACAAATTACGAGGCCGTGCTAAGAAGGAATTCCTTCGAATTTTTTTTTATGTGAAAGCTGTTAACACTTTTTACATAAAAGAAACGTTATTAACATTCTACATCTTTATTCTTCATGTCCACATATTTATTTCTCAACATAATCACCCTGGGGACGATCACATTTCTCCCAGCGAGAGACGAGTTTGTTGATGCCGTCACTGTAGAATGCTTTGTAACGTCCCCTTAGAAAAATTAATGAATTACTGTGCTGATAAACATCTTATTTTATTTTATTTTCAAACTGCTGAGCAAAACTGAACGTGCTCAGAAATTCACTAAAGTGACACACAATATTTTTAGCGCAACGCAATCTGAATTTCAGTAATCCCTACAAAAGAATGGCCCTGACTAACAATAACCTATACCTTTCATGAATTCTTACCTAACAAAAATCTTCGTTACTCGAACTACTGCAATACAGCGAGCGCCACTACTGCCAGCTAAATAAAAGATTCTAACTACTGAAGGCACTAACTCCTGATAGGCATAGTTAGCAAATGAAAGATTTTGATGGAGAACAAACAATGTATTTACCTTAATAGTGTTCAAAAGTCATTATATATATATATCAGTTCATGACATCCAGTCTCACAAATTTACTGTCTCTGTCCAGATCATCCGCTCTCAAAACTCCGCCATCTCACTCCCCACATCCACCACTGCTGGCGGCTCACCTCCAACTGCGCAACGCTACGCGCTGTTAACATCCAGCTGCCCAACACTACAATAGCAAACAACAATGCAAACCAGCCACGGACTGCACACAGCACAGCCAGTGATTTTCATACAGAGCGCTACGTGGCGTTGCCAATAAAAAAACCTAAACAGCCTACTTACAGTTTGACTTTCTTGACGGAGTCACAACCTCACCTCTGCTTGCACTGTCTCGTCACTATCAAAGTAAAGTCCTCGTAGATGTTCTTTAAGTTTAGGATACAGGTGAAAATCGGATAGGGCCAAGTCGGGTTGTATAGAGGATGATCGATGACAGTGAACCCAAGACTTCGGATCATTGCAGATGTCTCAGAGGTTATCTGTGGGCTGGCATTGTCATGCTGAAGGTGAGGGTGCTAGATGTGTGTACGAATTCTTCGAATTCGAAACTAGATTACTGGGATATTGAATGGTGTATCCACCAAATAAACTCTGTATCATCAAAGAGACAACGAATGTGTGGCGGTCATCCATGCGAGCCACTCGCAGGGACTTTGCCGGCTCCACATCGGCCATACTTGGCTAACACACGGTCACCTCCTCCGTCGCGAGGACCCATCTCGGTGTCGCTCTGGCTCCCATATGACTGTCGTCCGAATTTTGTTGAACTTCTCAATTTTAGCCGCGCTGCGACAAACTTTTAAACTTCCCAGCACCCTACGTACGGTGTTGGGCGACGATGCCTCAACGGATGATTTAGTTTTAAGTTTTATTCGTGAGGGAGTTTTTTTATCACACTCTCTGAGGGTAGTCGTCTGGACTTATCTCCCAGGCCTCCACTGTCCCTCCATTTTATCTCTTCGTCACTCTTTCTGTGCATTTTGTTTGCCTGGCTCATCCTTTTTAATTGTGCGATCATCCAGTCCAGGACATCTGCTATATTATTTTAATACCTACCACTACCTTTCTTTTAGTGTACATTTTCCCCTTTGTGTTAGCATCTGCCGTTTTGTCTTTCAGTGTATTTTGAAGTTAGTTTTATGCCTTTTACCTTCCCTGACTCCTTTTCGGACTGTTTTTAACTCGAGACCTGTTTGAATGAGGAAAAGGGACTGATGACCCCGCAGACTGGTCCCTTTACTCCCAAAACCAACCAACCAAACTCGATTACAACACCTTGTTTCTCATGCACTGACATAGTTATGTTACACACGCCATGTTATATGCTCTAATTCGGAGCCCTCTAGCGACAGAGGGCTGCAAATACGTAGACATGAAGAATAGAGATGTAGTACGTTAATAACGCTTGGTTTATTTTAAAAAGCTTTAAGAATTTTCACATAAAAAGTTGGGAGGCATTACTCTTCAGCACACCCTCGTATTTCGTAAACGATGCAGGTGGCCAACTATCATATGTACTTTTTATTGGAAGTAGTAAGTTTTATTGTGAGACTGGCAAAAGTATATGTCTGTTGGTGCCTTATTATTTATACTGGCATATTTCTGGCAGTTCGGTTTCAAGCTCCAGACCTATGGTCTCCCCATCAATTTCATCCATCTCGTTGCTTCCTTCTCCCGTCCCACCTAAGTCACTGTCCACAATTCCAACTCCCGTACCTTCTATCCCTCTGCCAGTGTGCCCCAAGGCTCCGTCTTTTCCCCTCTCCTCTATCTCCTGTACACTGCTGATATGCCCAAAGCTCCTCTGCATGTTCATCTCCTCCAATTTTCTGATGACACCGCCTTCCTAATCCTTTATCCAGCCCTTCAACGGTCCCAGTGTACCCTCCAAACCCATCTTGACCCGTTCACCACTTGGTGCAACCAGTGGTTCCTTCATATCAACCCTTCCAAGACCCAGGCGATTGTCATAGGCCACACCACCTCCTCCTTCCCTCTCCATGATTTCTACCCAACCCTACCCTGAAATACCTCGGCCTCACCCTCGACCGCCACCTCACCTGGGCTCCTCATCTCCTTACAATCCAATACAAAGCCCACAACAGACTTCGCCTCCTGAAGCTCCTGTCTGGCTGGACATGGGGACTTCATCCTTCCACCATCCTTCACACCTACAATTCCTTGATCAGCCCCATCCTTTGTTATGCCAGCATCACTTGAATTTCCACCCCTCCCAGGTTCTATAAGGCGCTCCAAATCCTAGAACGCCATGCACTCTGCCTCCCCTTCCGTATCCACCTTCCATCCCCCACACGCATCCTCTACGACATCATCCCCTTCCCCCATCTCCTCCTTTTCCTTGAACACTTCTACACCCTGCATATTGTCCACTATGTTGACCCCCCCCCCTGGTGTCCCCCTTTGTCTCCACCCCCAGCCCATTGCTGCACCTTTACTGTTGTTTCCCGCCCTCTCTCCATCTCCACACCCTCCACCTCCTTTCCCAGTGCAACTTCCAGTACCTACCCCTCCCGGATGATGAGCTTTGCCCTGACATCTAGCCTTCCTACCAACTCTAATCCCACTTTCCTCCTCCCCCTCCCTTCCCCTGAGTGGCTTTGCCCCTCCTACACCCCTTTCCTCTCCCATACTCCCCTTCTGTGTCTCTGCTGTCCTTCCTGCCTTGTCTTCCCTCTTCATCTCCATCCCTGCCCATCTCCTGCCTCTTGGTGCATCCCCTGCCCCCCCCCCTTTTCCTCTTCCTCCTGCCCCCCATCACCACTCCCCCCTCCTCTCTGACCTCCAGTCCCTCAGCAGGTCGCAGCCAGCGGTTTTTATTCCTTGTGAGTGTTCTGTTGTTTCCAGTGGTTTTGTTTTTTTAAGTATCTCGCTCTGTGTGATTTTTATACTGTGGCCAACGTTTAACTTGTGTGTGACTCCTGTGATTTTAAGTGCCCAACGAACTGCCAGCTGTGTTCTTTTAACTTCATGTCGACTTTTTAACTGTCCCTCTGTGCATGTCCTCGTATTAGTGTATATTTTAACACACATCATCTCCATTTGCTGTGTTTTTATGTCCCTCTTTTATCACCCCCTTTTTTTGTATACATTCTCCTTTCATGTATGTTGTACAGCTGTTTGGCTGAAGAGTGGTGGACTGTGCCACTGCCAGCCCTCCTCTGCCCATGGGGCAGGGGAATGAAGTTACAATAAAGAAAAAAAATGGCAGTTCGGTGATTCAGTAAGACTCAAAATACCGATTTGGTGGCCCTACTGTAGCTCGTTATTCGTGTTTTTTTTCCGCTCACAATTCGTCCCCACTTCGGCCAACTCGGTCAGTAGCCATTTCGTGGTGGATACATCGGTTCCCGGCAGTTTATACGAAGCTAAGCATTGGGAGCGGTTGGCACTTGGATGGGTGACCCTGTGGATCGCCAGCGCTGTTGACCTGCCAGGGTGCACTCAGCCTAGTGATACCAATTGAAGAGTTACTTGACCGAGAAGTGGCAGTTCCAGGTCTCGGAAACTGACAACGGCCGGGAGATCGATGTGCTGACCCAACACCCCTATACATCAGCATTCGATGACGCCACTCGGTTGAGAATGACATGGCGGGCGGTCGGTACGGTTGGGCCTTCCAAGGCCTGTTCAGACGGAGCTAATTTTAGTTTAGTTTCGCCAATTTTGTACTGTAAGATACGCTTCCTTACGCTCTTTATGTGTTGGGTTTGGTGGTCTGTTGGCAAAGTGAGTGCATTTAAATCGAGAGATTGAGGAATGGAACCGCGGTAGGACCACGGAAATTTTCAGTTGTTTTTAAACTAGCTTTCATCTCTCAAAGATGTGAAGAGCCGCCAAGAAAGATACATGGTTCGGATTTCACGTTCAAGTGCAGGTCCCCTTTCCCAGTTGAATAACTGAGGTGGATTTGAATATGGACGTGGTGAAAGGGGCGTCCGATCTAAAGTCTTGCACCCAGCCACTGAGACACACGAAATCATTGTTAGTCTCTTGAAGTACTCTGGATACGCGAACTCAGCGACCGATCACAGAGGTCGTAATATAGGTTAATGTTGGCATCTGTTATGGCAACAGGTGTTCGAGGCTTGTATACAATCTCTTACTTGCACTATGAGTAGCAAAATATCGGTAAAGTTGTTATAGTGGAGGTTTATTAGTGTGTTTAATTTATTTGTTAATTTTCTTCAAATAATAGTTACACCTTACACAAACAATGACAGGTGTTTTATCTCAAATTTTTTACAAGTTTCCGGGGCCGATTTAACGTTAGTGACAGTAGTAATTAACAGCGGGGGTCTGTGAAAATCAAAAGACAATGGTCATGATGACAAGATGACCTGAAGATAGGAAGTGAAGAAGCGTGAGTTGAAGAAAAGTCGAGTATACAAAAACATGACAGCAGAAAAAGACGACGAGCGTTTAGCTGTTGTACTAGACAATTCATGTATAATGACTACGAGTTTGAGTATTATTATTATTATATTCAATGTTCAGTTGAAAATCTGAACGTCTGTTGCAACACTCTTACAGTCAGATAGAAATTGGTATTACATTAAATATTTTGCAATAAATTCTTTAAGGCCGTGCTAAAACATCTTATCCAGGAAGCCTTCATAGACTAGCAACGCTTTACAGGCAAGGACATAAAAAGAAGGCTTACGATCAGGAAAATTAGCTTGTGTTGCATAAAAGGAGCTTCTCGAACTGATTCTCGGAAACGTTGCCTTTACTGCTCTGGGTCTGGGCTCAGCGTGATTGCTTTTCTCGGAACTGGCAGCTGGATTACTGGCTTACAAGGTGACCGCACCGACTTCGGGTAAGTTCCCAATCAATTCGAGGTCTTAAAACCTCCTGACGTACGCTGAGGTGGCAACCACACAGCTTCTCATGTTAGATAAGGCTTAGTTTGTATCCCCGACGCGAGCATCACTGTGCTTACTCATGACATCGATGTATCCTCCCTGATGCCACCTAAATATACAGCCTCATGTCATCTGCACATGAACTTCTAGGAAAATACTGTAACGTTCTGCTTTGTGGTCGTCGGGTATTTTCAACATAAAGTGTCTAAAACTCCAATGAAATGGAAGAAGATGAAGAGGGGATAAAATAGTGTCATCCCATGTCATCTGTTATTTAAATCCACATTTACGCTTTTCATCCTTAAAAGAGGAGTAACTTAGTTTTATTATAGGTTAACATTTTCCTTATATTTACAAGTATAACAAAGCACAAGAAGACAAAGACAAGTAGATCATTTAATTTAATCTTTCAAAACGAAAAACAAAATTAACAGAAGATATCGTTTATGAATCAGACGAAAGGGAATTCAGACGTGTTAAATGTGCAAAATGTGGAAGTGGGAATAGTTAGAGGGAAAATGTAAGGCTGAGAAAGTATGCATGACTAGGGAAAAGATAGAGGTAGCCTACAGGAAAATTAAAGAGCCCTTTGGAGAAAAGTGAATTAGCTGTACGGGTATCAGGAGCTCAGATAGAAAACCAGTTCGAAGCAAAGAAGAGAGAGCTGAAAGGAGGAAGGAATATATAGAGGGTCTATACAATTGAAATGAGCTTGAAGGTAATATTACGGAAAGGGGAGAGGAAGTAGATGAATATGACATGGGAGATATGACACTGCAGGAAGAATTTTACAGAGCACTGAAAGACCAAAATCGGAACAAGACCTCTCGAGTAGCCGACATTCCTTAAAATCTATTGCTTTCCTTGTGGAAGCCAGCCGAGACAGAACTATTCCACAGGGAGTGCAAAATATATCATGCGGGAAAGATACCCTCAGACGACAAGATGAATGTATTTCTTGCAATTCCAAAGAAAATAAGTGATCAGTTTAATAAGTAGTGGTTGCAAAATATTACCACGAATTATTTGTAGAAGACTGAAAAAACTCGAAAAGGCCATCACCGGACAATACTAACCCTATGACTTATCTTAGAGGATAGGCTGAAGAAAAGAAAATCTACGTTTATATAATTTGTAGATTTAAAAGAAGCTGTTGGCGGTCCCGACTGAACTACACTTTTCGAAATTCTGAAGGTAGCAGGAATAAAATACAGTAAGTGGTAAGTTAATCACAATCTGTACAGGAAACCGCTTGCAGTTATAATGGTCTAAGCCGGCCGGAGTGGCCGAGCGGTTAAAGGCGCTACAGTCTGGAACCGCACGACCGCTACGGTCGCAGGTTCGAATTCTGCCTCGGGCATGGATGTGTGTGATGTCCTTAGGTTAGTTAGGTTTACGTGGTTCTAAGTTCTAGGGGACTTATGACCACAGCAGTTGAGTCCCATAGTGCTCAGAGCCATTTGAACCATTTTTTATAATGGTCTAAGGACATGAAAGGGAAGCAGTAGTTGAGAAGAAAGTGAGACAGAGTCGTAGTCCATCCGCGATATTCTTCGATTTATACATTGAGCAAGCAGTAAAGGAAACAAAGGAGAAATTTCAGGAGGGTATTTAAGTTCAGGGAGAAGAAATAAAGACTGATGTTCGCCGACAACATTTTAATTGAGTCAGAGACGGTAAGGATTCGGAAGAGCAGTTGAACCGAATCAATAGCGTCTTGAACAGGGGCTATAACATGAACATCAACGAATGTAAAATAAAGGTAATGGATTGCAGTCATACCAAATCAGACGATGCTGAGGGAAATGGATTAGGAAAAGAGACACTTAAAGCAGTAGATGATTTTTGTTATTCTGGCAGCAGAATAACTGAAGATGGCCGAACTAGAGATGATATGAAATGCAGGTTGGCAACAGTAAGGAAATTATCTGAAAAAAGAGGAACTTGTTAATATCGAACGTAAATTTGAGTGTCAGGAAATATCCGAAAGTATTTGCCTGAAACGTAGCCTTATATGGAAGTGAGACGTGGACTGTAAACAATTCAGACAAGAAGAGAATAGAAGATTTTGAAATGCGATGCTACGAAAGAATGTTAAAGATTACATGTGTATATTGAATAACCAATAAGGAGGTGCTGAACCGAATTTAGGAGAAAAGAAGTTTTCGTCTAACTTAAGTTCTTTTTTTTTTTTTCATTGAATGAAAACATTTGTAGTGTTTCAGCTCTACGTCCAAATGTGTTTTATGTCATTCTGGAAAGGTCTTTTTGCTACGTAATTTACTAACTTATTCTTCTTTACTAAACAAATCTAATGGTTATTTATAAATTCATAAGAGAGGCAATACGAATAAGGGAAAGTTTGGAATACATATCAACTTTCTCAACAATAAAGTAACGAAAACAGCGAGGAAACACGACCCAGTCAGTTAACACCAGAGAGAAAGGAACTGGAGCCAAGTGAGTTCTTTTCCTTGCTTGGGAAGCATGCTTACTACAAACGGAAGTTGTACTGAAGCTACAAAAAGTAATCACCTGCGAGAAAGAAGCTTCCAGAAGAATACTAGTTTACTAGCATGCGCGCCTACCATGCGGGTGCACTGGGGCTCAAGTACCCATATAAACAATCTTGTGTGCGCACCACACCCACAAAATGTTTAGAGTGATAAAAATAAAATAAAATAAATATTTCTCACTTGCTTTTATCAAAAAGTAACGAACTATTGAAACAATGAGGCGGAAGTCAAAGTTTCTGACCTCTAAAATATATCTGTTTGTTTCAGAAGACTTTATGCAAAGGCAGCCAAGAACAAACACCCCCGTTGTTTGCCTTTCTCTGGACAAGTCCAAGGCACTCCTCAAAATAGCAGTCGCACAGTACTGTGAAAGGAATCCTATCTTTTCAGCTTGCGTTCATGTTTCCTTACAAGTAAAATGCTACAATATGCCCACTTCATTCGTCAACAATCGCTTTAAAATATCTGCTTGGCGATACTGAGCAGTAATAAAGAATAATCCGAGATACAAGGAAGCCGATTGTAACAGACTACCTCACAGCTTCTTTTTAATAATAATTAAAAAAACTTAACAGACGGTGTGGTTTAAGATTTCAATGAAACTGTTTACACGTAATCTGGATTGATATCGTTTTGTTTGTTGAGACAGTGTCTTTGAAGGACGCGGGAGCTTATGCTGAAGACTGAAGGGGAGCTGCGGCGGGGTGGGGTTTTATTTCTGTTTGTGCAGGTTGCAAATTAAAATTCACCTACCTCAGAACGGCGTCTGCTCGCTGTCCCTTCACTCGGCAACGTAGATACTTAAAAGATGATGTAAAAGCAGTGTCGATAAAAAACAGCACCTAATATCTACAATTACTGAGGCCGCGCAACTCTAGTTATGAAAGAAAGTTCTGTAGAAAAACTGTCATTCAATTTAATCGGGCAGTAAGAAAATGGATTGGCTTCTGGAAAATAATGTCCAAAATTTCCACACAAAAATATTTATTTTGTCCTTATAGCCAAAGAAATGGTACTATTCGGTCCACATTTAAACTGTTGGCTATTTTCTTCAAGTTCACAATTTATACAAACATTTTACATGCACAGCAGCCAGAAATTTGTCCAAACTCAACCCGAATTAAACAACGTTTTCACACTAATTTGAATTATTACATTTTGTCCTTCTTGTGGATTTCTAAAAAAGAAACTGCTCGCCAAAAATGCTCAGAGGTTGAATACTGAAACATGCTCAGCTATGCGGATACTATGAAGGCCAAATTTTCACACGCGAATATCTTTCCAACAAAACAATTCCAAAGCTTCCAAACTTCACAGAACTGTCTGTAACGACATCAGCGTTAGTTACGACACGTATCAAACGCGAGGAACTCAATATTCTTTCATTTTAGACATAATGATAAACATCACATTTACCATGTCCTTCCGCGACCAAAGATGGCGAGCGACTCCCTTCTTGCAGCCTCACTCCCAGTATAACTATTAGGTAATGAGCGGAAACTGTCTCAATTCTGATTGGCTGATCATACTCGCTGCCAATCAGAATGCTCACTCATGATCATCCTCGCGCCAAACTTGCCTGCACCAATTCTTATAGAAAGACGCGTTTACGTCATTCTGACATACAAATATTAAAGTAATGTTTAATAAACGAAAACGAAAAGGCAATAATTCTGTAAATATTCTTTAGATACTGATTTTACTCCAGCTGACTTTCTGGCTACTCCGTTACAATAGCAGTCACACCTAGACATACATAATCAGCAAAGTAGGTAAATCCCCTAGGATCATTTTCCCACAACAGGTTTGTGTAACACTTGCAGGTTACTTAAGACGGTATATCATGCAACATTTAAATCTGATGAATGTCCCACGTACACACTCTCATTTACTCACATTTATTCCCACAACAATGTTAGACACAAATAATAATTTTGTATAATTTTTATATTACGAAAACGAAAAATAATGAAAGTTATAATATGAAAATCTCAGCTAAATAATTCTACACACTGAGAGGCTCAAATGGCTCTGAGCACTATGGGACTCAACTGCTGTGGTCATACGTCCCCTAGAACTTAGAACTACTTAAACCTAACTAACCTAAGGACAGCACACAACACCCAGCCATCACGAGGCAGAGAAAATCCCTGACCCCGCCGGGAATCGAACCCGGGAACCCGGGCGTGGGAAGCGAGAACGCTACCGCACGACCACGAGATGCGGGCACACACTGAGAGTTCTGTTTATGTTTTCCAATTATACCAAAAGATAAACTATTATATTTCCTAACTGAATTTAGTTCCCTAAGTGTCGGGTTTTGACGTTTTTACCAATCTCCGAAACTGTGATAGTTACAATGTTGAAATTTTTGTACAATCTTCACCTGAATAACGAAAGGTAGTGTGCCGATTATGAAAATGATTGAATAACATTTAATATCATTTATTTAGATTCATGGATGGCATGAATATACAGTCGTTCAAAGTGACACAGGAGCCGTTCTCACGCTGCAGTAGCAGCAGGTGTATATGACTCATAGGTAGGACACAACTTGCGGTCTCCTTCACAGCCTCCGCCTCCAATACTACTGGCTGTACTGCAATGTAGCTTACTGAAATAATTTTTATCGCTCATTAACTCGTGACGTCACAGTGCTACGGCACTAACTACAAAGAAGAAACTCTACTGATGGGATCCGTGGAGCAATAGCTCTTCGGCGTGCAAAAATTTTCGCAGTTTTCAAACGCTGTGCGTTTACTGGACGCGTGTGGAAAGCTGGAAAACAAGACAGTACTACACACGCAAAGTTGACATCCGGCGCGGTGACTGATAGGACCGACCTCAAAGGCATTTCCCATTTACAGTCGCTCCCATCAGCCACCGCGCCGAGTCTTAATTTTCTTTGCGTGAATATCATTGCTTCTACACAAACTTTCGAATTCTAACAGTTTCCTAGTCGCTATGGATAAATTCGTCATTCGTTCGTCGCCATCATCACAAGTGGATATTATTAACACCGATAATAGTGAAAAGCATGTCCAACCCAAATAAGGAACCCGAGAATGTGTCTTCTGAGCTAGGGTAGTATTAACGTATGCTTATAGTAGTGGTATATCACAGTACATAGATTTATGACACAGGAAGTGTTCATAAAAGATTATGAAAGAAAGGAATGGAAATGAAGTCCCATGCTTCTTTACAGAGCGTAGGGCAACGATGCGGAGACACGACCGCCGTACTAGGCAATGTCCTAATGGAGGTGGTTTGCCGTTGCCTTCCTACGACCGTAATGGGGATGTGCTAAATGGAGGTGGTTTGCCGTTGCCTTCCTCCAACCCTAATGGGGATGAATGATGATTACGAAGACGACACAACAACACCCAGTCATTTCGGGGCAAGTGAAAATCCGTGACCCCGCCAGGAATCGACCCCGGCCCCCTTGCTCGGGACGCAAGAACGCTACCGCAAGACCACGAACGGCGGACATTAAGGATAGGTAATCTTTTAAAAAATGTCGAGACTCGCCAGGGAACGTAGTACATTCCGCCACTGATTTGCACCCACAGAAATTTTGGAAAGTTGGTGCTCTTGTTTACTAGAGCAGTAGGAATTTCATCTAAGAAAAGTATGCAGTTATACTCTGAAGAGCCAAAGAAACTGGTACACCTGCCTAATATCGCGTAGAGCCCCAGCGAGCACACAGAAGTGCCGCAACACGATATGGCATGGATTCGACTAATGTCTGAATTAGTGCTGGAGGGAACTGACACCATGAATCCTCCAGGGCTGTCCATAAATCCGAAAGAGTAAGAGTGGTTGGGGATCTCTTCTGACCAGCTTGTTGCAAGGCATCCCAGATTTGCTCAATAATGTCCATGTCTGGGGAGTTTGGTGACCAACGGAAGTGTTTAAACTCAGAATAGAGTTCCTGGAGCCACTCTGTAACAATTATGGATATGTGGGGTGTCGCATTGTCCTGCCGGAATTTCCCAAGTCCGTCGGAATGAACAATGTACATGAATGGATGCAGGTGATAAGACAGGATGCTTATGTACGTGTCATTGGTCAGAGTCGTATCTAGTCGTATCAAGGGTCCATATCACTCCAACTACACACGCCCCACGCCATTGTAGAGCCTCCACCAGCTTGAACAGTCCCCTGCTGACATGCAGGGTCCATTGATTATGAGGTTGTGTCCATACCCGTACACGCCCCTCCGCTCGGTGTGAAATGAGACTCGTCCGACTAGGCAACATGTTTCCAGTCATCAACAGTCCAACGTCGGTGTTGACGGGTCCAAGCGAGGCATAAAGCTATGTGTCGTTCAGTTATCAAGGGCAGACGAGTGGGCCTTCAGTTACGAAAGCCCATATCGATGATATTTCGTTGACTGCTTCGCACTCTGACACTTGTTGATGGCCCAGCATTGAAATCTGCAGCAATTTGCGGAAGGGTGGCACTTCTGTCACTTTGAATGTTTCTCTTCATCCATCTTTGGTCCCGTTCTTGCAGGATCGTTTTCTGGCCACAGCGATGTCGGGGATTAGATGTTTTACCGGATTCCTGATATTCACGGTGCACTCGTGAAATTGTGGTACGGGAAAATCCCCACTTCATCGCTGTCTCGGAGATGACGTGCCCCATCGCTCTTGCGCCGACTATAACACCACGTTCAGACTCATTTAAATCTTGATAACCTGCCATTGTAGCAGCAGTAACAGATGTAACAACTGCCCCAGACACGTGTTGTCTTGTACAAGCGTTTCCGACCGCAGCGCCGTATTCTGCCTGTTACATATCTCTGTATTTGAATAAGCATACATGTACCAGTTTCTTTGGCGCTTCAGTGTATATAACACAATCGTGGACAATAAGGAAGAAAGAGGAGACAGTTTTCCAACGCTTTGAAAAATGGTTGTGGAGAAGAGCGGATTAAATTAAGTGAGCAGATAGAGTGAGAATTCCACCTCCACAGCTGAGTGGTTAACGCGGATTTTTCCTCGGTGGGAGGACTGGTACAAGTTGCACTCAGCCTCGTGAAGTCAACTAAGGAGGTATTCGACCGATCATTATCGGTTCGAAGGTCAAGGAATCTGACAACGACCGGAAGAGCGGTGTGCTGACCACATGCTCCTCCATATCCGCATCCAATGACGCCATTGGCAGAGGATGACACGGCGATAGATAGGGCCCGACTGGTCCTTCTACAGCCAGACACGGAACCTAACCTTACTTAATCTTAGACAGAGTGAGAGAGGATATGTGATGACAGAAAGAGAGAAAGAAACAAGAACTACCACGAAGTATATAACAAAGAAAAGATTAAACTAGATTAAACACAGTCCAAACTATATCCAGAAAACTGTCAGTGAAGAAAAACTAGGGAAGGTAGAACGACATATGGCACGCTAACAGATTTGAGAGAAGTAGTGTCTTACTAAGAACTGAAAGACACAGCAACGAATAGGACATCCCAGAGAACAAATTTCAGCTGAGATTTTTCTTTGGGTATAGGACTGATTTTCGCTGTCGAGGCAATCGACATAGAGGTACATAAATGCTAAGACGAGAAGTAAAATGCCACTTGGTAACAAAATTCTGTAGAAATCACGGCACTAAATAAAAGCGAAGCCAGGAAAGGGTATTTCAAAAGCTTTCAACGCATTTAAATTTGTAAAAGTGAGACAATGTACCAAACTTTCGTTGAATTTGAACTACTTGGAAGGTTTCATATCAACTAATCTATATACAACTGACACCTGCGAAAAATTTCGAAACTACGCACGTGTAATAGCAGTTCCTGCCCATAATGTAGGATTCAGCAGTTGTATGACGTGTCCTGGTTTCATAATCGTAGCACCGAACTCGTAAGCCCTTAATATACCTCCACTTCCGGAAATTTCCGAACAGAGGAAGACATCTAGTAAGCAAATGTTTTGCTCCTTAATGCGCATTAGCGGCTTACAGAATGTCAGGGAAGTCTGCTTTTGTTTCTTCAAGGTGTGGAACAATTTAGCGGGATGAACAATTGAGAGAACGCAGTGGAAGGAATAAAAATAGCGAGTCTGCATTTCTCAAGCTGCGCTGCTTCCCACGGTATCTTGGATTACAGAGGATTTGCGCCCCACCACAGCTGTATAAGCGACAAACTTTTACAGATTTTTCGGGAATGGGTGCTAACTAGAAGGGGAGACGGATGAGAATCTGTCTTCATCACAGGCAGACTGAGCAGACTGAGTTGCTGGTCCACGCGAAACAGTTGCATTGCACGACGTACGGTGTTACAGATAAGCAGTATCTTTACTTAAATGATGTTACTGACAAGCCCTGCGGTTCGCTGTTACGCCAAAAGTGCCTTATACAGTGAAGTGAGACAGCCTTTAGATAAAACGCTTAGCTCCTAATAGGATGAAAACAAATTTCTAAAACTGATCCGGCATCCTAATTTAGGTTTCTACAACTTTCACTAAACTGCACTCACTTTTTAGGAAGCCCGTCTCCGAAGTTCCTTTTGTCAAGCTGATTCTGAGGAAGAACTCCGTCTAAAATAAATTCGTCGTCACTGAAAAATTAATTTTTCTGCAAACAAAATTAATGTACTTGTGTGTGTTTTTTATCATAACTGACACACAGGTACACGTTGCTAAACCGAGTTTCATCTACTAAATTGCTATAGAACACAAAATACAACTTAGTCTGCCGTAAAAGGCAAGACGTGGACTGACAATAATATGCTAAACTGAAATAAAAGTTAATGATATGAAACGGAACATCATTAGAATGTTAGACGTACAAAGAGAAAAAACAAAACCAGGGTTGCCATCAATACACGTGT
This sequence comes from Schistocerca serialis cubense, assembly GCF_023864345.2. Classification (NCBI taxonomy): domain Eukaryota; kingdom Metazoa; phylum Arthropoda; class Insecta; order Orthoptera; family Acrididae; genus Schistocerca; species Schistocerca serialis. Next base: position 215,368,724 of record NC_064640.1, read on the forward strand.
TTAAGGAGTACGTTTTATTATTAACTATATAAAAAAAATTCATGTTGTGTCACTGAAGGAATTGCAGATAAAATAGCAAAATAGTATTAAAAACGAGGCAAAGATATTAGAAAGTAAACTCACTGTACAAAATATTAGTCTACATTTATAGTCACATACATACTCCGCAAGCCACCGTATGGTGCGTGGCGGAGGGTAACCTGTACCACTACAAGTCATTTTCTCTTTTGCTCCACTGGCAAATACAGCGAGGAAAAAATGACTATCTATGTGCCTCCTTCATGGCCCTTAGGCAAAATGTACGATGGTGGCAGTAGAATCGTTCTACAGTCAACCTCAAAGGTCGGTTCTCTAAATTTTATCAATAATGCTCCTCGAAAAGAACGCCGCCTTCCCCTTCAGTGATCCCCATTTCAGTTCCCGAAGCGTCTCCGTAATACTTGCGTGTTGTTCGAACCTACCTGTCAGAAACCTAGCAGCCCGCCTGTGAATTGCTGCGACGTTTCCCTTTCAACCGACCAGGTGCCGATCACAAACACTCGTTCAGCACTAAAGAATGGGACGCACTAGTGTCCTGTATGCGGTATCATTTACAGATGAACAACACTTTCTTAAAATTCTCCCAATAAACCGAAGTCGATCATTTGCCTTACCTGTTACAGTCCTTACATGCCCATTTCATTTCATATTGCTTTCCAGCGTTATGCCCATGTATTTAATTTACATGACTGTGAAAAGCAGTACATTACTGATACTGTATTCGAATATTACAGGTTTGCCTTTACTATTCATCTACACTACTGGCCATTAAAATTGCTACACCAAGAAGAAATGCAGATGATAAACGGGTATTCATTGGACAAATTTATTATACTAGAACTGACATGTGATTACATTTTCACGCAATTTGGGTGCATAGATCCTGAGAAATCAGTACCCAGAACAACCACCTCTGGCCGTAATAACTGCCTTGATACGCCTGGGCATTGACTCAAACAGAGCTTTGATAGAGTGTACAGGCACAGCTGCCCATGCAGCTTCAACACGATACCACAGTTCATCAAGAGTAGTGACTGGCTTATTGTGACGAGCCAGTTGCTCGGCCACCATTCACCAGACATTTTCAGTTGGTGAGAGATCTGGAGAATGTGCTGGCCAGGGCAGCAGTCCAACATTTTCTGTATCCAGAAAGGCCCGTACAGGACCTGCAACATGCGGTCGTGCATTATCCTGCTGAATGTAGGGTTTCGCAGGGATCGAATGAAGGGTAGAGCCACGGGTCGTAACACATCTGAAATGTAACGTCCACTGTTCAAAGTGCCGTCAATGCGAACAAGAGGTGACCGAGACGTGTAACCAGTGGCACCCCATACCATCACCTCGGGTTATACGCCAGTATGGCGATGACGAATACACGTTTCCAATATACGTTCACCGCGATGTCGCCAAACACGGATGCGACCATCATGATGCTGTAAACAGAACCTGGATTCATCAGAAAAAAATGACGTTTTGCCATTCGTGCACCCAGGTTCGTCGTTGAGTACACCATCACAGGCGCTCCTGTCTGTGATGCAGCGTCAAGGATAACCGCAGCCATGGTCTCCGAACTGATAGTCCATGGAGCTGCAGACGTCGTCGAACTGTTCGTGCAGATAGTTTCTGTCTTGCAAACGTCCCCATCTGTTGACTCAGGGATCGAGACATGGCTGCACGATCCGTTACAGTCATGCGGATAAGATTCCTGTCATCTCGACTGCTAGTCATACGAGGCCTTTGGGATCCAGCACGGCGTTCCGTGTTACGCTTCAGAACCCACCGATTCCATATTCTTCTAACAGTCATTGGATCTCGACCAACGCGAGCAGCAATGTCGCGATACGATAAACTGCAATCGCGATAGGCTACAATCCGACCTTTATCAAAGTCGTAAACGTGATGGTACGCACTTCTCCTTACACGAGGCATCACAACAACGTTTCACCAGGAAACGCCGGTCAAATGCTGTTTGTGTATGAGAAATCGGTTGGAAACTTTCCTCATATCAGCACGTTGTAGGCGTCGCCACCGGCGCCACCCTTGTGTGAATGCTCTGAAAAGCTAACATTTTCATGTCACAGCATCTTCTTCCTGTCGGTTAAATTTCGCGTCTGTAGCACGTCATCTTCGTGGTGTAGCAATTTTAATGGCCAGTATTGTATATTAAGTTACATTTTTCTAGATTTACAGCTGGCTGCCGTTCGTCACACCCCCTTAGACGAAAACACTTGTCGCTTTGGAGCGCTGTTGAACAGATACTGGCCGGTCATGTGAAATTCCAAGACTGATGTAAGTCATGTCACTGTAGTGGCGTGTATATGTCAGTCGGTTGTATGCAAAGAGTGGGTTTTTGTGGGGAATGACAGATTGACAGAAGGAAGCTATCGTGTTTTTGCGTGTTCAAGACAGCGCCGTAAATGAAGCTGGCGAGGTTTTTGATGTGACAACGTGGACAGTGCAGAGTGTGCACAACGAATAGTATACCAGTCGCACCCATATAGCGCGGTGTGAGAACAGTGGTCGTAAAAAAATATTAACTATCTTGACCGAAGACAAGTATCACGCCTTGTCAAGACAGTCGGTACCACACCCACAAAAAAAAAGCTGTTTTCAGAGAATTTAGGTTCATCTGTTTCGGTTTCTGAACGAACGCAATAAACATGTGGAGTGGGATACCTCGCAAAGGGACACTGGTCACAGAAGTACATAAAGCAGCACTTCTTTAATGGGACAAACATTACAGAAACTACACAGTAGATTACTTGAAGCGTCTAGTGTAGTCCGACGAGTCGCGATTTAGTCTCTTTTGAAGTATTGAAAGGAGTCAAGTGCGTCGACGACCCAGTGAGGTATTTGACGCGCAGTACAGGATGGTTATGACGAAACTTCTGCTACCTGTGAGAGCCCACATGAAACACGAGTGAACTTAGGACAATGAAACTTTTTGAAAATGTTTTGTGAGGACATGCAGAAGAGAGTTAACGAATACCATTGAAAGAAACACTTCTCATTTTCCACATGAGTGAGTAACATTTGTTAACTGCGTATAGTGTTTACGTTCCAGATTAGAAACGCTGCTCAATGTGACGACCATCTGCATCCACGACAGCATGGGAGTTTGTACAGATAGCATTTCACAACTGTTCGCAGCACTTTACAAACGGTGGACCATGGAATGTTCAGCTAACGTGACACAGCTCATGCACTACCTGAAGACAGCACATTGCGTCCAGCATCTCAGCCATAGCTAAAGTAGCTTCTTCAACAATTTATTGCACAACTGGGGGTTCACCTCTCCCTGGAGCAATTTCCAAACCGCCAGTTAATTCGAACTTCCGAATCATGTTCTTCAACCCTGTTACGGAAAAGAGGACCTCTCCGTATCCCTTTAATGAATGGATACTCGCGAAGATCAGAATCACAATTGCTGTTGTTTAGATAAAAAAGCATTGGGAGTAAAGCCCTGTTCACCATGTCCAGAGCCATGTTAACTGTCTGCAACTACAATGCACACTAATGCTTGCGTTTCAGCCCTACCTCGCCGTAAGAGTACCTAAAGGCAAGTCATGAGACTAACACTACAGGAATATCATTCCTGTACAGTTGGGTACTCGTAGGGTAAATAGTTTTCCGTCCACACTGGCACAAGTAAGGAGAGTGTATACATAATCTCCCTTTATTTGGAGGATCTACACTGAAGAGCCAAAGAAACTGGTACACCCGCCTAATATCGTGTATGGGTGACGCGAGCACGCAGAACTGCTGCAACACGACGTGGCATAGACTCAACTAACGTCTGAAGTAGTGATGGAGGGAATTGACACCATAAGAGGGGATGGAGATCCCTTCTGAAGAGCACGTTTGTAAGGCATCCCAGATATGCTCAAAAACGTTCATGTTTGCGGAGACTGGTGGCCAGCGGAAGTGTTTAAACTCAGAAGAGTGTTCCTGGAGCCACTCTGTAGCAATTCTAGACCTGTGGGGTGTCACATTGTCATGCTGGAATTGCCCAAGTCAGTCGGAATGCACAGTGGACATGAATGGATGCATATGTTCAGACAGGATGCTTATGTACGTGTCACCTGTCAAGAGTCATATCTAGTCGTATCAAGGGTCCCATATCACTCCAACTACACGTGCCTTGCACCATTGCAGAGCCTCCACCAGCTTGAACAGCCCCATAATGACATGCAGGGTCTACGAATTCATGAGGTTGTCTCCATACCCGTACACGTCTATCCACTCGATACGATGTGAAATGAGACTCGTCCGACCAGGCATCATGTTTCCAGTCATCAACAGTCCAATGTCGGTGTTGACGGGCAAAGGCGACGCGTATAGCTTTGTGTAGTGCAGTCATCAAGGCTACACGAGTGGGCCTTCGGCTCTGAAAGCCCATGTCGATGATGTTTCGTTGAATGGTTCGCATAATGACATTGATGGCCCAGCACTGAAATCTGCGGCAATTTGCGGAAAGGTTGCACTTGTCACGTTGAACGATTCTCCTCACTTGTCGTTGGTCCCGTTCTTGCAGGATCTTTCTCCAGTAGCAGCGATGTCGGAGACTTGATGTTTTACCGTATTTCTGATATTCACGGTACACTCGTGAAATGGTCGTACGGAAAAATCCTCACTTCATCGTTACCTCGGAGATGCTGCGACCCATCGCTCGTGCACACCATGTTCAAACTCACTTAAATCTTGATAACCTACCATTGAAGCAGCAGTAACCGATCTAACAACTGCACCAGACACTTGTTGTCTTACATAGGCGTTGCCAACCGCAGCGCCGTATTCTGCCTGTTTACATATCTCTGTATTTGAATACGCAGGCCTGTATCGGTTTCTAAGGCACTTCAGTGTAGTTCTGGCAAGAGGTGGTTCTGTGACTTTTTGGGGGTGTTTTCCGTACGAGGCCTTCATTCTATTCATTCAGGTTACCATGAACGTGATCTAGGTTGTTCATTTAAATATTCTCGATGACCAAATGTGGCCTTTACTTCCGCATCTTCACGATGAGTATGGTTTGTACAATTCCGCCTTCCAAGGTGACAACACTCATGTTCACAGAGCTACCCGCGTATGTCCCTACCACACCACGACTGGCCCGCTAAATCACTGCCCTGGCAAAAACATGTGGGGCCGTTTGCATCAGTAGTGAAACGCAGCGCTCAACATCCTCGAAGTATGGTAGCTCTACGGGATATAATCATCAATGAATGGCTTCAGCTGGATATCTCATACATGAAGAAAGTGGCGAGCTTTCTTCCTTGCCGAACCGAGGTCATTACTAAGGCTAGAGGCGGTATTACACGGTGTTAGCCAGATATCCCTTGAAGGCGACTAATTTTTTGTCCAGTGTGCTTATTATACACTCTGAGACAAAAAAAGACGCACCACGAAAGAATTGTGCGGATGGGACGGAAATCGGTAGATGTGGTGTACATGTACAGAAAACAAATGATCACATTTTGAAAGAGATTGGCCGGCCGCGGTGGTCTAGCGGTTCTAGGCGCGCAGTCCGGAACCGCGCGACTGCTACGGTCGCAGGTTCGAATCCTGCCTCGGGCATGGATGTGTGTGATGTCCTTAGGTTAGTTAGGTTTAACTAGTTCTAAGTTCTAGGGGACTGATGACCTCAGTAGTTGAGTCCCATAGTGCTCAGAGCCATTTGAACCATTTGAAAGAGATTGGATGATTTATTGAACAGAAAGAGCTTCACGAGCTGAGCAAGTCAATAGCACGTTGTTCCACCTCTGATCCTTATGCAAGCAGTTATTCGGCTTGACACAAATTGATAGAGCTGTTGGATGTCCTCCTGAGGGATATACATAGTGCGTTCCGTAAGTTTTGCGGCCAATTTTTTTCTGACGCAACGGTACAGCGTGTTGTAACCCGCTGGGCTGGGTGGAGGGGGGTGTTAGCTTCAAAACGCTCTTTGTCTCATTCGGCTGCGAGCTGCCGGAGAGTCAGGACGTGCGTTTCCGTCAACCCTGTTTTGAGTTTATGTAACATGGCACAACTGATCATTCTGTAGAGCAACGGTACGCTATCAAATTTTGCGTTAAACTTGGGAAGTCCGCAACCGAAACGTTTCCATTACTTCAGCATGCCTTTGGGACTCATTGCTTGTCCAAATCACAAGTTTTCCGATGGCACAAGTCGTTCATGGAGGGCTGAGAGGAGATCACCGACGAACCTCGCAGTGGATTGCTATCAACCGCACGAGTCGATGAAAATGTGACGCGTGTGCGCGATTGTTTGAGCTCTGACAGACGGCTGAGTCTTCAATTGATAGCACAAACTTTAAACGTGTCAAAAACAACCGTTTTCCGCATTGTGACCGAAGATTTGAACATGAGAAAGGTGTGTGCCAAACTCGTCCCAAAAGCGTTGACCTACGATCACGAGCATATGCTAGTGCTTCGGTGCCAAGAAATGTTGGAAATGTGTGAAAATGATCCTCATTTTTTAAACTCAATTATCACTGGTGATGAGTCGTGGATTTTTGAGTCCGACCCTCAGACAAAAAGGCAGAGTTCAGAGTGGCACAAGCCATCGTCGCCCCATCCCAAGAAGGCACGCATGAGCAAGTCCAGAATCAAAACCATGCTCATTGTCTTCTTTGACATCAGAAGCATTGTCCACCACGAATTCGTACCTACCGAGATTACAGTGAACTCAGCTTTCTACTTGGAAGCGCCCAAAAGACTGAAAAGGAGCGTCGTGCGCTGCCGAAGCGACATCAAGGACACGTGGAAAGTTCACCACGACAATGTGCCGAGTCACAGCGCCTTCACTGTCAACGACTTCGTGGCCGGGACCAAGACCACATTGGTTCCCCAGCCTCCCTACAGTCCTGACCTGGCTCCTGCTGACTTTTCTTTGTTTCCTGAGCCGGCCGCAGTGGTCTCGCGGTTCTAGGCGCTCAGTCCGGAACCGCGCGACTGCTACGGTCGCAGGTTCGAATCCTGCCTCGGTCATGGATGTTAGTGATGACCTTAGGTTAGTTAGGTTTAAGTAGTTCTAAGTTCTAGGGGACTGATGGCCACAGATGTTAAGTCCCATAGCGCTCAGAGCCATTTGTTTCCTCAGTTAAAAGGAGTTGTGAAAGAAAAACATTGGGACACGATTGAAAGCATCCAGGCGCATGTTACATCAGCTCTAAATGACATTCCGGAAAAGGCATTCCAGGATGTCTTCCAGGCATGGGAACACAGCCTCCAGAAGTGTATCGACGCAAGAGGGTGCTATTTTGAAAATCTTTGATTATTTGTACGAATATATTCAATAAATGATTTTTTTATGAATTTGCTCGCCTTGTTTATGGAACGCACCTTTAGTGCCAAGTTCTGTCTAATTGTTGCGTTACACCGTCAAAATCCTGGTCGAGGCCCAGGCCGATGATGTCAACCTGTCTGTCGCCCTCCATCTGGCCTGACAACAATGAGTGTTGACTTGGGGTGCCACTTCTTTTCATACCAGCATGCCTTTGGTTGTCAATTGCGGCACCCTTACAGCATAGCTGTTCGTCGACGATATTCTACGCCCCGTATTGTTGCCCTGAATGGAAAGCCATCCTGAGCTTATTTTTCAGAAAGACAATGCTCGCCCGCACCCGTGGAGTGTTCCTACTGCTTGTCTTCGTGCTTGCCTATACCGTGGACAGCAAGGTCGGAGGTTCTCTACCCAACTGAGACCATTTGGAGCATTATACGCAGGGCCCTCAAACCAGGTGGGGATTTTGACGATCTAATGTGCAAGTTCTACATAAAGCACTCCGTCTTCAGGCCACAAGTTGAAGTGGCCCATCGGGACCATCCGACCGCCATATCATCCTCAATGAGGATGCGGATAGGAGGGGCGTGTGGTCAGCACACCGCTCTCCCGGTCGTTATGATGGTTTTCTTTGACCGGAGACGCTACTATTCGGTCGAGTAGCTCCTCAATTGGCATCACGAGGCTGAGTGCACCCCGAAAAATGGCAACTGCACATGGCGGCCCGGATGGTCACCCATCCAAATGCCGGCCACACCCGTCAGCGCTTAACTTCAGTGATCTGACAGTAACCGGTGTATCCACTGCAGCAAGGCCGTTGCCCCAAGTTCTACATAACATGTCACAATATTCCTCAAGAGGTCATCCAACAACTGTACCAATCAATATCAAGCGCAATAACTGGTTGCATAAGGTCCAGAGGTTGACTTGCTAAATTGTAAAGCTCTTTCTCATATATAAACCATCCAACTTTTCTGAAATTATACCGTACCATTCGGATAATTCGTTAGTGGTGTGACGTTTGATTTTTCGTCTTAGAGTGTAAATGAGTACTGAAATATTATTTCGTCTATATGAAGTTAAGTCTTCTGTAACAAACCGGGACTTTACATTAAAAATGACAGAGGAAATACACCATTGGATTTCTCAAGCAGGAAGAGATTATGAACATAACATTCAACAAAAAGTTAAACATACAATGGACAAGGGAAGAGATTAAAAATCGAATTCATTGTATTCTGCGGAATAATACCAAAATCATGCAAAATTTGCCACTTTAGAATCCCCAGTGAAAACAAGTTAGTAAAATTCTCTCTAAAACTACACTCCTGGAAATTGAAATAAGAACACCGTGAATTCATTGTCCCAGGAAGGGGAAACTTTATTGACACATTCCTGGGGTCAGATACATCACATGATCACACTGACAGACCCACAGGCACATAGACACAGGCAACAGAGCATGCACAATGTCGGCACTAGTACAGTGTATATCCACCTTTCGCAGCAATGCAGGCTGCTATTCTCCCATGGAGACGATCGTAGAGATGCTGGATGTAGTCCTGTGGAATGGCTTGCCATGCCACTTCCACCTGGCGCCTCAGTTGGACCAGCGTTCGTGCTGGACGTGCAGACCGCGTGAGACGACGCTTCATCCAGTCTCTAACATGCTCAATGGGGGACAGATCCGGAGATCTTGCTGGCCAGGGTAGTTGACTTACACCTTCTAGAGCACGTTGGGTGGCACGGGATACATGTGGACGTGCATTGTCCTGTTGGAACAGCAAGTTCCCTTGCCGGTCTAGGAATGGTAGAACGATGGGTTCGATGACGGTTTGGATGTACCGTGCACTATTCAGTGTCCCCCGACGATCACCAGTGGTGTACGGCCAGTGTAGGAGATCGCTCCCCACACCATGATGCCGGGTGTTGGCCCTGTGTGCCTCGGTCGTATGCAGTCCTGATTGTGGCGCTCACCTGCACGGCGCCAAACACGCATACGACCATCATTGGCACCAAGGCAGAAGCGACTCTCATTGCTGAAGACGACATGTCTCCATTCGTCCCTCCATTCACGCCTGTCGCGACACCACTGGAGGCGGGCTGCACGATGTCGGGGCGTGAGCGGAAGACGGCCTAACGGTGTGCGGGACCGTAGCCCAGGTTCATGGAGACGGTTGCGAATGGTCCTCGCCGATACCCCAGGAGCAACAGTGTCCCTAATTTGCTGGGAAGTGGCGGTGCGGTCCCCTACGGCACTGCGTAGGATCCTACGGTCTTGGCGTGCATCCGTGCGTCGCTGCGGTCCGGTCCCAGGTCGACGGGCACGTGCACCTTCCGCCGACCACTGGCGACAACATCGATGTACTGTGGAGACCTCACGCCCCACGTGTTGAGCAATTCGGCGGTACGTCCACCCGGCCTCCCGCATGCCCACTATACGCCCTCGCTCAAAGTCCGTCAACTGCACATACGGTTCACGTCCACGCTGTCGCGGCATGCTACCAGTGTTAAAGACTGCGATGGAGCTCCGTATGCCACGGCAAACTGGCTGACACTGACGGCGGCGGTGCACAAATGCTGCGCAGCTAGCGCCATTCGACGGCCAACACCGCGGTTCCTGGTGTGTCCGCTGTGCCGTGCGTGTGATCATTGCTTGTACAGCCCTCTCGCAGTGTCCGGAGCAAGTATGGTGGGTCTGACACACCGGTGTCAATGTGTTCTTTTTTCCATTTCCAGGAGTGTAGAAATTAACTTGGAACGTTTCATACCTGCTAAGAACACGTACAGATTTACTCGTTCAGAGAATTTTACGATATACGAGGAACAAAATTTAACAGACTTAAGGGTCCGATGAACAAAGAAACATTAGACTTCACTTTAAGAAACGACAACAGAGTGAAATGTCGTTTTCAGGCCGCTAGACATATCACAGATACCTAGAAAAACTAACGATATGTAATTTAAGAAGGAACCTGGCTACTGGTATAGAAGGAAAAAGAGTGTGGTGTGCGTACTGTAAGACCTTCGGTACACACACCATCAGATTATTTGACTTGTCGCTCTAACGAAGTAGGCGAGTGTCAGCAATATGTCTCGTGGTCTTATCGTGGCGTATTTGTCTTCTGCTGTTAGGTCAGATGATAGAAATGCCACTTGCACGCTTAGAGCAGCAGATTGACGGTGACCAACTTTAAACAGAACTTGATTAATTTTCACACACATTTATTAAAATAATAACAAGCATAAAATAGCTTAACTTGGTTCTGGATGCTATTTACAATTGACAATCTGAAGTTCCTTTTGGTCTTGGTACGTTAATCTTATTCTCACATCTCTGATACTTGACAAAGTGTCTATACGTTTCTCTTCATGGCTATGTACAAGAATATGATAATGTTATTAGGCGCAGACTGAAACTTGACTACAGACAAATGCAGACTAATGCAGACTGACTAATCAGAGGTCTGTACACTCGTTATAATACCTCGCGTGTTCAGGTATCACTGCGCGAGTGTGATCTGCGAGGAGAAAAGGTTTTACGTTAGCAGCAATCTCATTGGCTGCATTACATATTAATACGCGGATCGGCGGAAGCAGAATTTGGTCCGTCTCTAAGACAGCGCCATCTCGTAGTGCGGAGACGGACGAGCGCTGCGCCTGCGCTGTTGTGCTTAGCGGGGCGCGCTCTTGTGGGAAAGTTGTGTATGCGCTGACTACGTGGAACTATGTACACAACAAAGAGTAAAGGGTGTTTCATAACACAACAATATATTTCTAAGTGCTGGACCGTACAATGTGGCCACAGCAGGGGATCTGCGCCATCTTTTCTACAAGTACGTAACGGAACGTAGAGCTGATCTTACAGTGGAACGCAGCAGTGTGTGTGAAGCTAGTGGATAGGTTGCTGTATACTTCAAAACGATCATATTAGATTATATGTAGTGGATCTTCAGCTTTGACAAGTCATACGCATTTTGTCAGGTACACTACTGCCTACATCCGTTTGGTGGCTCCTGGTGCTAAACAATTTCCCTCCACCTCACGTAATAAGCTATTTGTCAAACAACAAAAAAATGGTTCAAATGCCTCTGAGCACTATGGGACTTGACATCTGAGGTCATCAGTCCTCTAGAACTTAGAACTACTTAAACGCCGGCGGGAGTGGCCGAGCGGTTAAAGGCGCTACAATCTGAATCCGCACGACCGCTATGGTCGTAGGTTCGAATCCTGCCTCGGGCATGGATGTGCGTGATGTCCTTAGGTTAGTTAGGTTTAAGTAGTTCTAAGTTCTAGGGGACTTATGACCACAGCAGTTGAGTCCCATAGTGCTCAGAGCCATTTGAACCATTTGAACTACTTAAACCTAACTAACGTAAGGACATCACACACATCCATGCCCGAGGCAGCATTCGAACCTGCGACAGTAGAAGTCGCGCGTTTCCGGACTGAAGCGCCTAGAACCGCTCGGTCACTGCGGCCGGCAGCTATTTGTCGATTATGGACAAGAATGCGGGAGAATAAGTATACACCTATAACCGACTTAATCCACCAGGCTTCAATAACCCCACTGATATCTCATCAACTAAGCTGGAGAAGCGCAGCAAAGGGTCTGAACGAAGTCGAAGTTCTGACTCATCCTAAAGGCGTACCATTGGGTTCAAGTCAAGACTCCGTGCAGACCAGTCCATTTCAGGTATGTTATTGTCCACAAACCATTGTGTCCCAGATGCTGCTCTATGAGGGTGCACTGTCATGGTGATACAATCAATCAACGTCTCCGAACTGTTCCTCTACTTTCCGCAGCATACAATACTGTAAAATTTATTCATATACTTCTGCATTTAGCGTTTTCTTAAGCCCAATAAGGGGACCACACCCTAACTACGAAAAACATCCCCAGATGTACCACCAAATCCTCTCTCCTTCACTGTTGGCATTGCACGTGATGGCAGGTAACGTTCTCCAGGCCAAACCCTTCTGGAGGATTGCCACAGGGTATACGACGATTCATCACTCCGGATTACCCATTTCACGTCATCCATTGTCCAGTAGCATCGCTCTTTACACTACTTAAGCGTCGCTTAACACTCACTTAAGAAATGTGTGGCTTATAAAGAGATGGTCGACCATTGTACCCCATACAGTCTATGTCTAGTCCACGCTCTGCTGTAACTGCTTCTCCACTGACAACGCAATACTCTCCGCCTACTTTTATACTGGCTGGTCCATCTTTCGTGACATCTAGTGATCACGTTCTCATTACATAACGATGTCCGGATACTTTTGATCAGATAGTGTACCGGAATTTGTGAGTGTCCAAACACTAAACAAATATTCACCCCTGAAACTGTTGTGCAGACCATGTAACGTCGTGAGTCAGTACTAGATAACTTTATTGCCGTAAGCTACTTTGCAGAACAGCCCGTAGCATTGGAGCCGTTGGCTGTGAAGGAGACAGCCAGTTGTGCCTCTCATTCGCACCTGTCGCTGTGCTAGTCCTGGGAATCAGTCGTATCATGGAATATTTGGCGAGCAATTTCTTTAATAGAAATCCACTGAAAAGGGCTGAATGTGAAACTGAGATATAGTAGCGGAGTACTGACTGTGAAATCGCGTAATTCTTCGGGTTGGACTTAAGTACATTTCTGGTTGCCTTACGTGTGTACTGAGTTGCATGAACTGTGAAATGAGGACACTGATGTTGTTCGGTAATTACATGTGGGCTGATGGCAGGTATTTATTTTCAACTGAAATGGAATAAAAGACTCGTTTCAGAATTTTGACATTTTACTGAGAGAACGAAGCAACTACTTTCCGCCTCAAAAGTATTATAAGAATTCACAGGATAGTTTGCTGCCAGAGTTTACGTGGACTTTGCATCATAAGTATTGACGGCGTTTTCTTCAACGCTGTTTTTGCGTCGTCAGCGCAGTCCATACATATGCAGAGAAACGGGCTGGTGATCTGACGCCGTCCTGAGGTAGGTGGAACTTTTGCATTGAACAGTACGACGAAAGTCAGTGACATTTCAGTACGAAAATTGAACCCGCCCCGCCACAACCAGGTGAAGTATAGTAACCTTTTACTTTTTAAGCAGGCTTGCACGTTCTACATCATATTTCACTGGGCTTATCCAGATAAGGGAAAATGCAATTTTTGCAATAGGACCGTCTCGACGTGCTCTACGGTGATGTATGTATACATGGTAGTAGTTACCACGTGACCTTATTCTGGCAGCCTGGATTTATGAGCGACTCAGCGTAAAAGCTTAAGCGTAATAGCGCGGAGCCATGGCACAAAACACATGAGGGTTGGGTTGTTTTGGGGAAGGAGACCAGACAGCGAGGTCATCGGTCTCATCGGATTAGGGAGGACGGGGAAGGAAGTCGGCCGTGCCCTTTGAAAGGAACCATCCCGGCATTTGCCTGGAGCGATTTAGGGAAATCACGGAAAACCTAAATCAGTATGGCCGGACGCGGGATTGAACCGTCGTCCTCCCGAATGCGAGTCCACTGTCTAACCACTGCGCCACCTCGCTCGGTCAAAACACATGATCTCCATGCAAGTTCATGGAGGGCAGTCTGAACAGTAGCCGCTACGTCGTAGTTCATTTATAGACCAAGGAAATTCCCCGCCTTCAGACAACTCCACATGAAACATATCAACTGCATAATATGCCACTACACGCGATAAGTAATATGCCTTCTTGAAGACTCGACGTGTATTGTTGAATTTTGTTAACATTTAAGATACACCGATGATATTGATTACATGTGACGATCTGTGCGTTGTATACTCGATGATGTAGGTTCAACTGAAAAAATAAATGTCTTGTTGCATTGTTATGCCCGTAATAAGCCCCTGCACGATCACCTGGCAGGTTACCCATCGAGTATGTCTCGCATCTGATTTGTCATGAACTTGTTCAACACGTGGCTTTACAGACACGCATACAAACCGTGTGGAGTATTGAGGTAGCATATCTGCATATCTTCGATTTCATACCATTACTTTTAGTAAGAAAGAGGAATCGGGGTTAAACCCTGCAATCACGAAACCCATTGTACGAGTGACCAAAGGGGGCTGGCCCCGTTCCTATGCGCCATATGATGGGCAAAAGGAAGCGTGCCCTCACTATTACGACCGTCGTATGACGGTCCCGATAACACTTCAAAAATGAATCAAATGGCTCTGAGCACTACGGGACTTGACATCTGAGGTCATCAGTCCCCTAGAACTTAGAACTACTTAAACCTAACTAACCTAAGGACATCACACACATCCATGCCCGAGGCAGGATTCGAACCTGCGACCGGAACCGCGCGACTGCTACGGTCGCAGGTTCGAATCCTGCCTCGGGCATGGATTTGTGTGATGTCCTTAGGTTAGTTAGGTTTAAGTAGTTCTAAGTTCTAGGGTACTGATGACCACAGCTGTTAAGTCCCATAGTGCTCAGAGCCATTTGAACCATTTTCCCATAGTGCTCAGAGCCATTTGAACCATAGAACCGTAGCAGTCGCGCGGTTCCGGACTAAAGCGCCTAGAACCGCTCGGCCACAAAGGGCGGCCCGATAGCACTTGCTTGTATACAAACTGTGTAATATCATCTCCAATACTTCCTGCTGTGCGACCGTTTGTCGTTAATCATCGTGTAGGGCAGTCTCCCTCTGCTGAAAATTTTGCTATTTGGACGGTACTGAACTTGCTGTGTGCAGCTGCTTCAATAAAAACATCCATATGCAAATGTTTAGAATGCCGAAACAACCGCATATGCCAGAGGAGGAATTGTTGGACTAGTTTCTTGTGGATTGTGCTTTGAGCCCTGACTCGAACTGTACCATACAAAACAAAATTTTTAAACTGTTCAGAATCATCAATGTAGAATTATAAAACGTAATCCAGTCAATCAGAGATTTTATTCCTTCCTTCTTTCATGTTCTCGTTTTCTGAACGTCTGTTCTGAGTGAAATAACATAAAAACAGACCTTACTTGAAACAGTTACGATCATAAAAAAACTCCGTCCTAACAAGCCTTGAAGGCACGACGGGACCGACCGACCGCCGTGTCATCCTCAGACCACGGGCGTCACTGGATGCGGATATGGAGGGGCATGTGGTTAGCACACTGCTCACCAGGCCGTTGTCAGCTTTGCTGGCAGGAGCCGCTACCTTCCTACCAAGTAGCTCGTCAATTGCTCTCACAAGGGCTGAGTGCACCCCGTTTGCCAAGAGCACTCGGTGGACCGGACTGTCACCTATGCAAGTGCTACCCAAGCCCGACAGAGCTTAACTTCGGTAATGTAACAGGAACCGTTGTTACCACTGCGGCAAGGCCGTTGGCCAGCTATTTTTTTCTTCTGGCTCTAGACTGACGATCGATAATGAAAACAAGTAATGCAATTGTAATTACAACAGGTCAAAGAATAGCGTGATGGCATACACAAGTTGGAGAAAAATCGTGTCACGAAACTTTAAAACTGGATAGCTGATGCCAGTAGGGACAAAAATTACTAATTTTGTGTAGGTCGCCAACGCACCATTTTTAAACTACGTGCTCCGATTGGCCGTGGTATTGTCCTGTTGCCGTTCGTCGGTTGACGGGCAGCGCTATAGTTGTCGGTCCACACATACAAACGTCCCTCGCGCCGTCACTGCCAGCGTGTGATGACGCACACGTGTCGAATAGGTTTTGCTGTTTGTCTCCACCTCACGTCAGAGGCATTCAAATTTAAGCTTCGCTTCGGAGCACAGACACGTCACTAACGATTTGGTCATACAGTAAGCATGGCGGCACAGTATTCGTTTGAAGAACAACCAGATATGGTTTTCGTTTATGGACTAGCCGACGGTGATACACATGAAGCTCGACGGTTGTATGAGAAACGGTACCCAGCAAGACGCCACCCACACATGCAAACGCTTACAGCAATTCACTGGCGACTTGGCGAAACAGGATCGTTAGGGAGATATCATGGTGATGCTGGAAGACCTCGAACAAGACGGGCTGCTGCATTTGAAGAGACTGTTCGCGAGCGCTTCGAGTGAGCACCTACGACAAGTACTCGACCGGTTGGACACGACATGGGGAACACTCATCGGATAGTCTGGGAGGTTCTGAGGGAGGACGGCCACCATCCATTTATTTTCCATCCTGCCCAAGACCTAAATCCTGTGGCGGACTATGAACACAGGCTATGGTTTTGCCGGTGGTTTCTGTGACGTGTTGCACGAGATCCTGACTTCCCCACCATTGTGTTGTTGACCGACTAGTGCACCTTCCATCGGGATGGTATTTACAACACTCGAAACGTTCACTACTGGGTAAGGGGAAATCCTCTCGTCACGTGCGTCCACGGACACCAGGAACGATTTTCGGTCAACATTTGAGCAGGCATTGTGGATGGCCATCTGATTGGGCCGGCTCGTCTACCTCCTGGACTTACCGGGGCAAATTACTTTCAATTTTTGCAAGATACTCTACCCAGCCTGCTAGAAGTTCTTCCCCTAGACATATGGCTACGCATATTATTGCAGCATGATGGGGTGCCCGCACATAACAGTCTTACTGTGCGCGGATATTTAAATGAACTCTTCGTCGGCCGAGTAATTGGCAAAGGTGTTCGTAGGACATGTCCCCCGCGATCACCAGACCTCACGCCACCGGACTTTTTCTGTGTGGATTCTTCAAGGTCCTAGTTCACCCATCCGGACGCGAACCACCTAGAAACGAAGAGGAATTAATGGATATCATTCAACATGCCGCCAATCACATCAGCGAAATGCCAGGAATTTTGGAAAGAATTCGGCAAAACACCGTTCGACGTTACCAAGCTTGTGTCGCGACCCGCCAGTTCGAGCACCTGCTTTAAGTAAACAATGTCCTAGCTACAAAAAAGGGCCGACATCATGAAACTACAATGGATGTGACGGGACCCCGACGGATTCGCCCCCAGAGTGAAAGGCTGGCGCTCTACCACCGAGAGTGCGGGCCGTCTTGGATACATCGTGATCTCCAGCAGGCAAAGCATTCGCGGTCATGCGTTGTCCAGAGAATCCGGCAACAGGGCAGTACCGCGGCCAATCTGAGAGCGTGTCGCCAAGCTTCCATAGTTTAAAAATTTTGCGTTGTCGACCTACACAATATTGGTAATTTTGGTTCCTAATGGAATTAGCTATCCAGAGTTAAAATTTTGTGGCACAGTTTTTCTCCACCCTGTATAAAATAAATCTCAATATCAATAATTACTCATGAAAAGTAGTGACAAGACTACCCAGCGTATAATATGGAAAATCATTTTTTTTATTGTTGAGCACAGCTCAAAATTCCTTTGCAGAATCTAAATACATCAACAAGTTTCAGTAAAATAAGTCTAACTTTCATATGAAAAGTATTAATATACAACTATTTTTAAGTCAACACACACTAATAAAGTGAAATATATATTTTTGATTCCGCCAGCGCCACTCCAAAGCCCAGGTCCAAAGGAAGAATCACAAATATGTACAGTCTTTGGCAGAAAATTTGGCCGCCGACCGAAACTAACTTCAAGTCATTCACTTTGAAAGTTGTCTGTCACAATGACATCTTTCAGAACTGTTCATTCTTTCCTATATTCTAAATCGCAGATAAACCTCAAAGATGTTTCTGTACGAAGCAATCGATCACTGCAAGTGTCACAGTCTTTGGTGGACTTAGAAGGAATGTCTCAAGTGAAACACTTTGGCGAGCTCTTCGGTTAGCCATTCTGAGCATTTAAACAGCACAATCGTAATCTAGCCTAGTCTTGTCTCGATCTTTCTGTAGGCGTTTTCCGTATGCAGCGGCACTTATGGATAAATAATGTATTAAGTTGCTTTGAAGTCGCTTCTGTTTGATCTGTCTCAGATTACGTGTAACAAATATATGTTGAGATGATGACTCACTTCGCACAGCTCGGCGTAACTTTATCTGCAGTGTGCATTTCTCCATGTTCAAACCTATCGTTTGTTGTTCTATGACGTTATCAGTTTTCGAGGCATGGTACAGAATCTGGTTTCCATTAGTCCATCCGCATACTAGGCACTTCAATTCATCACACCCTCGTCTAGTAAAATGTATTCAGCATTTTCTAATGCGTATGAAACTCTTTTTGTTCAATTCTTCCTTTATAGTGATCCATTATACCACGTGCTTAATGCATGCACAATTTTATGCCTAATTTTAGCGATGACTATGCTTTAGATGAAATAATAACCACTAGAATCAAAGTTTACGAGGTTCATTCATGATACTGTGCTACTGTTAAATATATGTTTAAAGACTGTATTATTTTCATGATACTGTGTGCTCTTTGCAACCCGAATCGAGCAACAACACGTAATTCCATAATTTTTCGGGCGTCCATCCAGGATATTTTTAATTTATGTTCCGATATAGCGGCTGGCAACTTTTCAGCCATTCTCAGGGTGAGTCGCTTGCAAGTTACTAAATTACTTTGAACACTGTGAATTAAATACCACTGTTGGTAACAAAAGCGTCAATCACACATTAAACTTCCTGCGTCTAAGAGTAAAACAAAGCAAACGACTCACCTTGAAAATGCCTGAACGATTGTCAGCAGAAATATCGGAACACGAATTAAAAATGTCCCGAATGCACTCCCTAAAAATGATGGAATATTCGTTCTGCCGAGAAAACTTCAAGGAATACGCCACGCAACTTTACAGACGATCTGGTTTCAGCAGCCATACCAGTCATAGTGAGCCACTATTATAAGCAATATACACGTTTCTCCAAAACTACAATCAGCAGAATGTTTCTACCACTTGTTTGCATGCATTCCAGGTCAGAAGGTGAATTATCTTCCGGACATCCAGAGGGATCTGCCGGTACATCACCTCATGTACAAAGTTGTTATTGGGTCTTTAGATTTCAGGTTTCTAAATAGAAAAGAATAGATTAACAGACTGAGCAATGTATGATAATTATAAGTAATTTGCCTACAAGGTGGGTTACATACACGTACTTAAAATCAGATTATGAACTTATTATAAGTGAATATGATCACAGAATTTATTTAGACGTTCAGTTAGGCCAGCTATGCTTTCGTTGTTCAAATTAAGTTGTATCTACTCTTCAATATGTTCCTTTTATTTTAAAATTGCAGTCAGATAGCATAACAAATTCCTTACTTTCAAACTTCATGTAGAAGAGAGCTTTCATTCAGGGCATGTTTCAGGATTACATTTTTCATCGTAATCCGAAGAAATTTGGAAGAGAGGTGGCTTAAAACTTAAGACGGCAATTAAACTGGCCATCTCTCAGAATCACACGTCCAGATATTTGCCTCAGCTGTTAACAGTGTAGGACGCAGAAGTACCTGGAAACCCTTTAATAGTACACAACAGCCTGTTTGTGCTACCAATTACGGGTTCATCAATTAATATATTTTTATGTAGTTTACATAAAGACATATATATCGTCTGCATTAGAGACAATGGATATGAATGTTCGGTGAGCGACTGAAGACGTTAAAGCAAAATTGCATATCTAACTACCACTTTCATTTTTGTTGCTTCGAATTCGAGCATGTAGTATCTCTAATCACAGTAGAACCTAGAATATAAATGACTACTTATAAATACATTTATGGCAACCAAAGAAAAAACCCCATGCATTTTCAAGTTCATTTTTCCCGCAAAACTAGATTCCATAATTCAAAATGAATCACCTCATTTGCTGCATGAGCAATGATCATAATTCTGTTGTTACTGCAGGGCGTTCAGACGATTTATCGAATATATTTCACAATACTATAATAAGTAATTTTATACTTATATATGACGGTAGTATCTGTTCCCGAAAGAACAGTTACCGTGGATGACCATGCAGCTTTGCTAGAAATGAAATGATAATTAAATGGACACCCTAGCTGCAAAGAGGCGTTGATGTACTTCATTGGGGACATGTTGAAAATGTGTGCCCCGACCGGGACTCGAACCCGGAATCTCCTGCTTACATGGCAGACGCTCTATCCATCTGAGCCACCGCGGGCACAGAGGATAGTGCGTCTGCAGGGACTTATCCCTTGCACGCTCCCCGTGAGATACACATTCCCACCATGTCCACAACACTACATTCGTAGTGCGCCTAATAGATGTTTGCCCATCATACTCATTACTCGTGGCAGATTAATCTACCAAGTCCCGTACGAGTTCGGGCATAGCGTGTGCGTTCGCACAAGAAGGTCAATGGCCGGGAAGCCATATTTTAACTATATATGACGGTAGTATCTGTTCCCGAAAGAACAGTTACCGTGGATGACCATGCAGCTTTGCTAGAAATGAAATGATAATTAAATGGACACCCTAGCTGCAAACAGGCGTTGTTGTACTTCATTATCTATTAGGCGCACTACGAATGTAGTGGTGTGGACATGTTGGGAATGTGGATCTCACGGGGAGCGTGCAAGGGATAAGTCCCTGCAGACGCACTATGGACGTAGCTCAGCGTGTTCGGTCAGAGGGTTGCGTGCTCTCTGTAATAAAAAAACTGAGTCAAAGAATCCAACGATGAACTTGAACGGCTGTGTTGTGATGTCCGCCCAGACCAAACGCAACGAACAATAGCCGGCACGGTAGCTCAGCGTGTTCGGTCAGAGGGTTAGCTGCCCTCTGTAATAAAAAAAACTGGGTCAACTGATCAACAAACAACGGGCGTCAGGGAACGTCCGCCACGAACAGATCCAACAAACTATGACGAACAAAATGAGATTAAAAAAAAAAAAAAAGATGGCTAGAGCGTCTGCCATGTAAGCAGGAGATCCCGGGTTCGAGTCCCGGTGGGGGCACACATTTTCAACATGTCCCCAATGAAGTACATCAACGCCTGTTTGCAGCTAGGGTGTCCATTTAATTATCATTTCAATTTTATACTTGTCAATGAGAGTACAGAAACGTTCGCTACATATCATAGGCGCAAGACAGGAAGCGTCGCTATCACTTGGACAGCCACAGTGGCAGAAATTGTTCTGGTCTGGACAGAAAGCCACGAGCTTTCGCGGAAATGTGTATGGCAGTTTCTTTATCACTGGTGATTTAGAGGAGTAATTTATCTTTGAGAGTCCGGCAGACATACTTTTAGCGAGAAGAAAAGGAAAAGAATGAGTGGTTTCGAACTCTCCGTTTTACGTTTACGCTGAGAACTGTTTACCACTTGACAATGAGCAGATAAATCAGTAGAGCAGCTCGAGCTTGAAACAGCTCTTCCTGTACAAACTTCAATTCCTACAGTTTCTCCAGTTCGTCTAGATAGTCGTAATTAATATTCTGAGGGACAGCCCGTCTTATCATTGCATTCAGTGAATGATTCGGACTTGGTCTCTTGGGCTGCACGCCGGATACTAGGTTTTATGCCAAAAATTGTTCTGCGAGTTCATTTGAGACAAGGCACTGAAGGCACTGGTTTGGATTCGGCAAGAACATGGAAGAAAATCAGTCCTATTCATTCCAAGAAACAACTTATAAATGATCAGATCAACTTGGCAAACCACACACTCTTTAAACTGATTGACCACTTAATATAACATTAAAAGTCCGCCTGATTAGCTGGGTGGTAACGTTCTCGCCTCCCATGCAAGCGGGCCCGGGTTCGATTCCCGGCCGGGTTGGAGATTTTCTCCGCTCGGGGACTGGGTGTTGTGTTGTCCTCATCATCATTACATCCTCATAACCGGCGCGCAAGTCGCCCAATATGGGTGGCGTCGACTGAAATAAGACTTGCACTTCACGGCCGAACTTCCCCGGATGGGGCCTCCCGGCCAATGATGCCATACGCTCATTTCCATTTCTTATAACATTAAAGGTACAAACATAACCATAGGCTCCATTTACCACTACCCCTCCCAGATCTGTCCCATAATCACTGTCCAGGCCATATCCCTGTCGTTCCTCCCCCCCCCCCCTTGGAGAAAAAAGCACCACCCCTCTCACGTCTCTACCTACATACAAGACAATTTCACCAACTCTCTCTCTCTCTCTCTCTCTCTCTCTCACACACACACACACACACACACACACACACACACAATAGTTTCATAGGTTGGCAACACTCACAGCGTGAACGAAAACAAACGAATAGGCATAAACACTGTTGCAGTGATGAGTGAAAAACAGTTAAGGAAGTCAATTATAAATAGTGCAGCGCAGGAAATAACGCAAAATGCCAAAAACTGCAGATGTGAAATGAAGGCTGTTGGCATCAACCACTGCTATCACGAGGGAAAGGTGCAGACTATGTAAAGAAACACCGTAAGTAGCTTACAGACCAACTTCATAAAGAAAACGCTGTTTTCAACCTAAAAGAAACAAAATAAATAAATAAATGTACAAACGTGTGTATCCAATTTACAGAATACCACGGAAGATGCTTTGTAAATAAAAGCGAAACGCGTCTGGTGTAATTCTTCTTAATTACATTGCAGTCAGCTCAAGACAGATAACCTATACTAACAGATATAAAGGTATTTTCAGCCCATAAATCCTTCTTTATGGTACAATTTTCGCAAAAGAGGGTGAGTATCCGAAGTAAGACCCTTCAGCTGCAGGTATAATGGAAAAGGTGATGCTTCACTGTCAAAAAAGTGCCTTACAGATTTTTCATAGACACAAATAAAGCCTTTCTGTAACCAAATATAATAATGCGACACGCCACGGTCTTCGAACATGGTTTGGAGTAGTGTCAATGTTTCTCGTTTTATTGCGAGCTCTCTGTAAATGAACTGTCATGTCCGACGGCCAGTACCATGTACGGGGTGATTCAGATGCCCTTCATATGTCGTTTTATGCAACCCCCAATGTCCATCTGGCGTTCAAAAACCACGCGCGAGATTTTCACTTTTTCTTGCTCGCTACGCGCAAATTAATAGTCCTACAGAAAAAATTGAGACGATCTTTTTGTAGGAAAGATAATGTTGTTAAACTTTGCACTGGGTCACAATTTCCCTGGAGACTACTGTTTTCGATTCACCCAAGAAAAAAAACGTACAAAAGTGACATTGAAACACCCCCCCCCCCCCCCCCCCGCTCATTCTCCATCAGTCAGGATTTGTAGTATGTTTTTCATGGAACTCTCTCCTACCACTGTTCAAAAATTTACGAATTATTCCCGATATACGACCTTTTATGCTCCCTAATGCTCCCTATTGATTGGACTATTACGCCACCAGCATAGTCGGCTATTTTGTTAACGCTATTAATTTAAACGTACCCGTGAGGATAATGAAAGCAAATCGACTTTTGTAAACGTGCAGCTATAACTAACTGCTTTGACACATCTATTAAAACTTAACCCTTACAAGTACAGTAGTTCATTTCACGCTGCTAAATTCACAAAACCGTTAGGTAAAATTTAAATTTACACAAACATCAGTTTTACAATTTATAAGTACACCACTAAGCTGGTGGCGTAGTAAGGCCAGTCAATGAAAACCAAAAAGATCGAATGTGGGAAATAATTTGTGCTGTCACAAATTTTTATTCAGTGGATGGAAGGTGTGCCATGAACAATGTACTAGACCGGTGAAGGTGAGCGTGTAAGTGGGAGTGTGTCTGAAGCTCACTTTTGTAAGTTTTTCTTGAATAAATCGAAAACTAAGGCCTGTAGCGAAAACATGTAATATTTAACTATATTAGATTTCATACAAAAACGTCTTGTTCACTGCCGGTTCCATTATAGATCACTAGGGACAGCTGAATCATCCTCTACGTAGACGGTGGTGCAACTGCCCTACTTATACCTACTCTCAGGCACACTACACAACTAATCAAGCATCTCGCATCTTGGCGACACACAGAAATTATCAGCTTCCTGATGGTATGCCATTACATTGCTGTAGCTCACAATAAATGAACACAAAATTCTTTTCTTGGTGGTATACAGGACTTTCACTAAAAATTTCACTTCCAACTTATCATTATTACCCTGTTATTATTCTTATATTAATTGAACTAAGTATCTTGGCAGATTTCATACATTACATATGCAACGCTCGGACTAAGCTATCCAGTAATGGCTCAAGACTCAACTAAAAGTTTCAGGTTGCTAGAACATCCTTTCTGTTTCCCATATTACCTAATACCATGTGATCATACGTTGTGTGATGCCTAATGTTGAGAGAGGACATCTTTGGAAATTTCCCTACGCCTCACTTTGAGTGAGCATCTTGACAACTGCTGCCTGAATTAATAGCTGCTATTATATCGGTGAAATTATGCGTTTTATCTAAACAAGATAAAACATCTCTTATATTTATAATACAAGGAGAGGCCAATGGCAGAGAAAGTAACACTTTTCTCGTAAAATGGAACTGCTGATGCTCCAAGATCATGAAAATCGCTCAGCATATACGAATATGTTGAAGAACCGTGTGCTCTTACCTACCGTCAGACTACTGGAGAAAATAAAGTTTCACGTCCAGACACGCAACGACGTCGAAATTTTAAGGATTTTGTGAGCTTAATTTACGATGCAGATTAAAACACACTTGTTACTGTGCTGACAAAGGAGCTCCAGACAGCAGCTCACCGCCTTCTGATAAATGAGTATTTTAGCGTAGATTTGGAGCTGTCTCGGTGGAAGAAAGGACCTGACGGCTGGGAAATAATTGCGGGACCTGGAACCTGTTGAAAAATTGACTGAGGGCAGCCTTTAAAATAGAACGTAAAGAATGCCGCGACAGAGAGCAGGGAGAAAGTAAGCGGTAAGTGGTTTTTGAAAAAGATGTGCGGCGGTGAGAAAGAGGGTGTAAGGGAGAGTGGCGGGAGGAAGTTGTCCGGGCGCCTTGGGCGTCCGTTATTGAATTCTTGCGGTCGCCTGACGAGGATAAACGAGCCGCCCGCAATTAACGTGACGGCTATCGACAGCCGACGGCTCCCCACTTCTCAACTTGGCCGGCTGCAAGTTGCAATCTCTGCAATTCCCTGTCTGCACTCCCGAGAAAAGCGTTCTCATTCTCCGTGTATCTTCGTTAAGACTTTCAGTACAATACATTCTCCTAGTGTTCGACGCACATTATGCTACGTCGTTACCAGGAGTATGCAGTGAACTGATATTCTTCCAAAAATAAGAAATACCTATTCTGATGATTGTTATTGTCACTTTATCCATTTCTTAAATTACTCATCAATATTTAAAACAACATATAACCTCACAACTTGCCCGAATTTTGTCATTTCAAAGCATTAAGTTGAAAAAAACACCGCCAGTCACTCACGCGTAAAGGCACTCAGGAATCACATTCATGCACGTACACAGAGAATCATTTAAATAACACATCCCATGATTATGACCAAGACTTGGATCCACCCAAAGGCAGTGCACTGCGTCTTTTCAGTCAGACACAGGAAACCAAGTAAGCTAAACCGCTTCATTACAATACAACATAGAAACAACTCAAGTTAACTGATTATGGCAAGAAGCGCTGATATTATTAAAATTGCGAAGTTTGTACGAACTAGTTATGCCAATAGATTAGTATCAGTACTGTATTTTTCCAAGGATCACCTTATAATGATTAAGGATCTGTGAGCACGATACAAGCAAAACTTAAATTAAGCACAGTGAATTTTCCTAGATGGTACCTTTGTACGTGGTACACACAAGGTCACGACGTAACCAGCACCGATCACGTGGTCGTCGGGCACTTCTGCGAGTAAATATTAGCGGGAAGCCCCTCCCACCAACCTGTGTATCTCATCCAACTGCAGCACATTAAAATGGCGGGAAAATTCTCGTCTACCCCAATCTCTCAAGACCAAAGGGAGCACATTAAAATGGCGAGTAACACCTCGCCATCCTCTCTGTAACTAGGGGCAATGCATGGGTGCATCACTTGATTTCTGTGCACCGTATGGAGAGGATCAGTTTTATTATAAACAAATTATTACTAACAAAAATTTTTTCTCTATAGATTAGTTGTTCTGTAGCAGGTGACGACATAAAAACAAAGATATAACAAATTAATTTATGTGATTTGTTGTTGTTTATCAACAGTTTTTTCAGTCTTTTCTTGTGGTTTTATTCAAAAATGTTGAATCCTGCCTAGTCGTCTAATATGGAGAGGCTAGGAAATCTGTTTTCTCGGATCGCTAGACAACATTCAAATAAATCGCATTAATGAGTTTTATTATGAAAAAGAAATGACATACTTAACTTTGAGAATTACATAGATGTGTCCCAAGAAAAAGGTAACAGACAAAATAATCGAGTTACTTCAGTATATCAGTTCCAAGTTTGAGCTACATAGAATGTACGAGCAAAGTAATGAGCTTTGACGCTTCTCGTAGAACTGGGCGCGACCAGTCTGGCGCGGCGTTTATGTCCTCTTCGCATAAGAGGCCGGTGCTGTCGCGTTGTCGGTCAGCGACGGTCAGGGGACGGTCAGCGTTCGATTGGCTGCCGTCTTCTTCACAGCCGTCTCTGCTCTCTCGTTGCCGACTGACGTGCCGGCGCTTGACTTTACGCCGTAACATTCCTCCTCCCCCAAAGCGAGGAACTGTCGTCGTATAGGGAGCAGGACAAGGGCGGAGGAGGCAGGAGCGTCGATGCTGGGGACGGCAGACCTCCAGTCGTACCCCGCCATCTGGCCTTCGCTCTGGCTGGAACGTCCCCCAGGAAACGACCAAAAGGGCACGCGTCCACCTCCTGAGGCCCAAAACAAAGGCCTTCTAAGGCGTCGGCTGCTGCGGCGTGGGCGGTTCCAGCTCCATCGGTGGGACGAGAGGGGGCAGAGGAGGCGAAGGCTTCGTCACTATGGCGTCGTCTCACGGTGTCGTGATGACACCCTCTGGCGGCTGCTGTGGCCGCGCTGTCCTCGGGATCCGTAAATCTGGGTAAGGAGGTACAGAAGGATCACCGTGCGCATGACAGTGGCGAATTTGATTGCGATGTCGGCGCTGCAATACGTCGGAGCCTGAAATGTGATACATGCTTGCGCCAAGTCGATGAAGGATCTCGCCTCGCGCCCACCGTCTGCTGCCGCTAAAAACCCTGTAAAATACAACACCATACGGCGGGAAGCGATACTTGCGGCCTTCTTTCGGCGCCGGATGCTAAGGAGGTGAAGCAATTCCGCCTGCGATGGTCCATCTCGTGGATACGAGAAACAATTGCAATGCTTGATCCCTGATGTGTGCGGTGCGAAGTTTGGCCATCTACTGCTTGAAGGTTGTGACAAAATGTTCCGCTTCACCGTTTGACTATGGATGGAACGGTGCACTAGTTAAATGTTGTATGCCACTGCATTCACAGAATGTTTCAAATTCATTTGACGTGAACTGAGAGCCGTTATCCGACACTGTGACTTCAGGCGAATCTGCGAGGCAAAAAGTAGGGGACAACGCCTGGACTGTGCTACGTGACGCTGTCGAGTTCATTGGCACAGCAAAAGGAAACTTGCTACAAGAGTCAACCACAACTAACCAACGAGTGTTCCAAAAAGGCCCCGCAAAGTCTATGTGCACTCGTTGCCATGGTGATTGCGATTTAGGCCAAGCAGAGTATTTTTGTGGCGGACTGGACTGATTTTCCGCACATGCATGACACTGTGACGTCATCTGTTCTATGTGGGTGTCCATACCTTGCCAAATATAATGTCGACGGGCTAACTGTTTCGTACGAACCATCTCCCAGTGTGGTGAAGTACGTGCAACACTTCTTTTGTAAAGCGTTGGGAATCAACACATGTGACTGTCAACTGTCATTTTGAACAAGAATCACACCTTTCTGTAGAGCGAGGCTTTGCCGACGTGCAAAGTATCGGCGCACTACAGAGTTCTTTATGCTATGCAATGAGTGAGGCCAAGATGTGCGAATGCATTTTAACAAAATGTTCAAATCTAAATCAGTTTCCGTGGCCTAATTTTCCTGCAGTTCAGAGGAAAGGATTGAAGCAATTGAGAATCCTGAACACCGATGTGATAAAAAGATGCAGCAGAAGCGTCAAAGTCTGTAACAGGGCCAATTGGAAGACGTGAAAGTGCGTCCGCATTACCATGTTGAGCTGTCGGACGATACACAATCTCGTGCAACAAAACCCATCTTTGCAATATTTGAGCAGTTCGTAACGAAACCGGCTTCATCGGTTGAAACAAGGACTCCAATGGTTTGTGATCCGTTACTAAATAGAATTTTCTGCCATACATATAGTGGTGGACTTTGGTGACACCATAAACAATAGCCAATGCCTCTTTCTCTATTTGCAAATAGTTACACCGAGTTTTGGACAACACTTTTGATGCGAAAGTGATAGGCCTGTCTTTATAATCAAATCTGTGTGAAAGCACTGCACTTATTCCTTAAGAGGAAGCATCAACGTGCAACACAGCTAGTTTGTATGGATCAAAGTGAACCAAGCATCGATCACTGAGCAACGTATCTTTAAGTTTCTGAAAAGCTGCTTGGCACTCATCTGTCCAGACAAAAAGGACACTCTTGCGATGCAAACGATGCAATGGAGCTGCAGTTTGTGCAGCATTCGGTATGAAACGAATATAATAGTTCATTTTCCCTAAAACTGACTGCAGTTCTGTGATATTGCGAGGAACTGGCAAGTCTCGTATGGCTAACGAATATGACTGAAGAGGATGTACACCTTGAGTGTTTATTACATGACCAAGGTACTGCAACTCAGATTTTAAAAAAATCACACTTTTCTGGTCTACACTTTATTCCTGCATCAGATAACACACGAAACAAAGCACGCAGATTTACAGTATCGTCAAAATAGTTTGAACACTTTGGTACCTGCGCAGGCAGCTGATCCAAATATCGTTGAAAAATGGCGGGTGCAGAAGCACTGCCAAAAGGCAAACGCAAATATTTGAAAAAGCCCAAATGAGTGTTCACAACACACATGTTATGAAATTCTTCATCTAGTGGTATTGGAAGACATGCATCGCGCAAATCAATTTTTGAAAAATAACGACCAGCGCCTAATCTGTCCATAAGATCCTCTGTATGTGTCAATGGATAAGTATCAATCACAGTTTGTGGGCTGAGTGTAGACTTAAAGTCAACACAGAGGCGAATACGACCTGAAGGTTTGGGGAGCAAAACCAGTGGACTTGCCCATGGACTAGCTTGTATGTGCGCAATAGCTCCGCTATCTTGCAATTCTTTAAGTTCAGCAGCGACTTTGTCCCATAATGCAATGGGAACAGTTCTGGCACAGCAAAATTTCGGCTGAGCATTGCCTTTCAAAGTAATATGTGCAACAAAATTTTTAGTCTTGCCCTAAGCTTCAGAAAAGAGTTCAGGGATATCTTTCAGCAAGTTAACTACACTGTCTTTAGCATTGAAAGCAGTCACTGACAACACATTGTCCTGAACTTGAAAGCCAAACAAATCTAACGAATCAAGGCCAAATATGATATCCCAATCACGTGATTGTAGCACAGTGAAAGTTATAGTTCACATATGCGAGTGATACATGGCAGGCAGCCGCGCGGTATTAGCCGAGCGGTCTATGGCGCTGCAGTCATGGACTGGACGGCTGGTCCCGGTGGAGGTTCGAGTCCTCCCTCGGGCATGGGTGTGTGTGTTTGTCCTTAGGATAAATTAGGTTAAGTAGTGTGTCAGCTTAGGGACTGATGACCTTAGCAGTTAAGTCCCATAAGATTTCACACACACTTGAACATGGCAGGCAAAGTACATTTTCTGGGAACGAGCGATCGACCTACCTATTACGCCACACCAGGTCATCGACCACGCTCCAGATGTTTCGACGCGGCCTCGATGCAGGCGGCCTTTCGCAACTGTCAGCACGTGGGAGCATTATGTAAACCAGCAGGAACAGTCCATCAGCAAGTTGTTACATCTGGGCCGTCCGATGACGCAGAGACTGTGTCAATCGGTCGCCGACGTATGACACTGCATCCGCCGGGCGGCGAACCAACGACCCTGCCTGAGTATCCAGCCCCAGCACAGGGACGTCGCCTCGCTGCTACACCGCCAACACAGAGCCGTCAGCCGCCGTCCGCCAGGATGATGTGGTAGCCGGGCCGCCGCTGTCATCCACGTGAAAAGCCTGCGTCGGCACGCCAGAACCAAAGAGCTGGAACACCTCCCCTCGTCTGCATTCTGTCTTTAAGATGTGGTGAACCATGTCTGTTCGTGTTTATCATAAAAGCTGATTGGCTGCCTTCTTCGCCCGCTCCATCGCCAACTTTCGGCAGAGAACCACTGGCCGACTCCTGTCCTGCAGTAAATCTCTATTACAAATGTTATCTTCGGTTGGGCTTGTACGAGGGTTATTCGATCGGTCACGACATGGAAACCACAGTGAAAATCCGAAGAATTTTTGCACAGTTGTGTTGGTTAGTGGCTCTGCCACGCCCGTCGACTGCATCACGTCGCTCTATTCAGTTACTAGTGCACAGTGAGCATGTAAAGATGTCTAGAACAATAGTGTCTCCCGCCAAGTATGGATGCCTGCTGAGAGATTGTCATGCATTTCCTTCTTCGTGGCAATATTCCCGGCCGCACACTGCAGGGGCAATGAAGACGCTCCTGCAACGTTTCCGATGGGAAATGTTTGATCACCCACCATACAGCCCGGGCTCGGTTCCTTCGAATCTCATGCTGTCTGCTCTCATGAACAGCTGGCTGTAAAGACAACATTTGGCACAGACAAAGATCTGCAGAATAGCGTAGAGAATTGGCTAGGGTACTAGAAAGTTGATACAACGCTACGACAAATGTCCAAATCGGAGCGGTAAAAATGTAGAGAAGTAGTTGGAAGTTGTAGCTAACTATTGCAAATAAATCATATTTGATTTTTCACTGTGGTTTCCATTTCACAACCGATCGGACCTTACTTCCCTAATAACGCTCGTATACAGGATGAAAAGTATTTAAACAGACAAACTCTGGGAGGTTGTAGGTGACATCAAAACAAATATTTTTTCCTAATGTCATTTTTTCCTATGAGGATTATTTAAACCGGTGGAGGCCGTATTACGCTCTTCAGTTGTTAGAGGGCGTATTACACTCTTTAGTTGTAGGCAACTGCTGTCCACCAGTGTAGTAGTGCATTGTCACTGTTTACTAATGGAGCTACACACCTGGCGTGAGTACACTGATATGGTTGGTGCGTACTACGTAGCGCACCACAACGGACGAGCTGCAATTTGGGGAAGCTGTCTTGCAGCATGTGGAGCGGGATCCTTCAATCAGCACTCGTACAATTGCACGTAACATAGGGACGAATCAGACGAATGTAAGAACAGTCCTTCGCGAGCAATTGTTACGTCCATTTCACTTACAGCGTGTCGACAACCTGAAACCAGTTAATTATCCACCCAGAGCACAGTTTTCTCAGTGATACCTGGAACAGTGTGAAATGCATCCTACATTTCTATCCTCTGTGTTGTTTACCGATGAAGCAACGTTCGGGCGTGATGGTGTCTTCAACATGCACAATTCGCATGTTTGGAGTGAGGATAACCCTCATGCCAGAGTTACTAGCGCTCATCAAGTGGGGTTCATCGTTAATTTGAGGGTCGGTATTGTTGAGGACTGTTAATTGGGCTGTATCTGCTACCTAGGCCATTAAATGGCAGGCACTATTACAATTTTCTCGCCAGAGCATTGCCAGAATTGCTGGAAGACGTCCCGCTCCCTACAAGACAACGCATGTGGTTCCAACATGACGGGGCACATTTCAGTTGTCGTGGGCCTCGATTCCTGGACCGACAGTTCCCACAAACGTGGATTGGCACTGGTGGTCCTGTGCCATGGCCTGCTCGATCCCCAGATATGTCCCCTCCGGACTTTTTTGTGTGGGGAGAGATGCGCAACCTTGTTTACACAACCCCTGTTGCATCAGAAGAGGATCTAGCTGCCCGGATAGTAGCAGCAGCAGGAACAATTCAGCATACTCCTGGGGTTTTTGCCCGTGTCAGGCAGAACATGATCCGACGGTGTAATCTTTGTTTACGTGTCAATTAATTTGCAGCCAGAGAAATCTTCCTCTACCGGTTTAAATACTCCTCATAGGAAAAAATGACATTAGGGAAAAATATTTGTTTTGATGTCCCCTTGTCGGTTTAAATACTTTTCACCGTGTATAAGCAGCACTATTCAACACCAAAATGAATATCACTAGCAGAAACAATGTTGTTGTTGAGGTCTTCAGTCCAAAAACTTGCTTGATGCAGCTCCTCACTCTAGTCTATCCTGTGCAAGCCTCTTTATCTCTGTGTAACTACTGCATCCTACATCCGCTTACTGTATTCGAGCCTTGGTCTCTTTCTAAAAAATTTCCCTCGAACACTACCCACCATGGCAAATTGACGATTCCTTGATGCGTCAGGATGTGTCCTATCAGCCGATCCCGACTTTAAGTCAAGTTTTGCCATAAACTTCTTCCCCCCTCTCCCATTTAGATACAGTATCTCCTCATTAGTAGTTGAGTATACCCATCTAATGTTCAGCATTCTTCTGTGGTACTACATTTCAAAATCATTTATTCTTTTCTTGTCTGAACTGTTTATCGTCCACGTTTCACTTCCGTACAGGGATACATTCCTGACAAAAGCCTTCAGAAAATATATCCTAACACTTAACAAATTCCTCTTTTTCAGAAATATTTTCTTGTAGTTTCCAGACTGTATTTTCTATCTCTCTATTTCGGCCATAATCAGTACGTCTACCGTTTTTAGTATCTCATTTCTTCGTCTGATTCCCTCAGCATCCAGTTATTCGATTTTTTTCGTTCCATTACCCTTGTATTACTTTTTTATGTTCATTTTATAACCTTTGCTCAATACATTATCCATTCTGTTCAACTGCTCTTCCAAGTCCTTTGCGTCTCCGACAGAATTACAGTGTCGTCGGCAAACGTAGTAGTAGTAGTAGTAGTAGACGTTTTTATTTCTGCTACCTGAACTTTAATCCCCTATCGAAATTTCTCCTTGACTTGCTTTAGTACTTGCTCAAACTATAAATTGAATAATGTCGGGAATAGACAGCAACCCTATATGACTCCCTTCGCAACTACAGCTTCCTTTTCATGTCTTTTGACTAGTATAACTTCAGTACGGTTTCTGTACAAGTCGTGAATAACCTTTTACTTCCTGTATATGGTTCTGTTACCTTAAGAATTTCAGAGGGTAACACTGCCAATACCTTTCTCTAGGTGTGCAAATGAAATAAACATAGATTTACTTCAGCCTACGATCTAAAATAAGTCGTAGGGTTAGCATTATCTCACGTATTCCTACATGTCTCTGGAAACCAGACTGATCTTCTGCGAGGTGGCCTCCACCAGTTATTCCATTCTTCTGCAAGTAATTTGTGTCAGTATTTCATACCCATGAGTTATTAAACTGATAGTTTCGTAACAATCACACCTGTTAGTATCTTCCTTTTTTTGGAATTAGAATTATTTCATTCTTCTTGAAGAATGAATGTACACTAGCAGACAAAAAATGACGACGTACCATGAAGGAATAATGCAAATTGGTCTCAAACTGATATTCATACAGCTGTCGATGGAACATAGGAAACTGCAAACTCTGATGGCCGAAAGATGAATGTATGACGCTGCAGCGCAGTTTCACTCAGCAGCAGGTGACGATAGTAAACAGGGGGATGTCGATACCAGGGCATAAAATCTTTCTAATTTCATCCCGTGTACTGAATTGGACAGTAACTATGCCACGCAGACAGCGTAAACAATATACGCAGATCTCAGCATCTGACAGAGGACGTGCAGTTGGGGTCAAATAAGCAGGTTGGAGTAATCGATAAATCGTTCGAAATTTGAGTAGGAGCGTTGCCATTATCCAACGATGCTGGCAGGGAATGGGTGAACCATGGCCGAACACAGTGTGAAGAAGGCGGTGTTGTAGAATCGTATCATAGGTTTTACAGACGGAGAGGATTTCTAAGGGATTTTCCCCAGTTTTAAAATCTTAATAACCTTGGTTCTCCTCCCAATGCTAAGGAGCTGACCTGTTGTTCAGCGTGGCGCAGTGGTTAGCACACTGGACTCGCATTCGGGAGGACGACGGTTCAATCCCGTCTCCGGCCATCCTGATTTAGGTTTTCCGTGATTTCCCTAAATCGTTTCAGGCGAATGCCGAGATGGTTCCTTTGAAAGGGCACGGCCGATTTCCTTCCCAATCCTTCCCTAACCCGAGCTTGCGCTCCGTCTCTAATGACCTCGTTGTCGACGGGACGTTAAACACTAACCACCACCACCACCACCTGTTGTTCAGCAATGGCTGAAGAGTTCAGTAAAGTGGTTATGGACATTTCAACCCACCCCTCAGTCGTGGGTCCCAGCCCCATGACAGGGCAAGGCTATGGTGTCACAATCCAAGTTGGTGGTATGCGAGATGGTGGTAAATTCAAAAATGTAAGGTGGCTCTGGCGGAAATTATAAAAATCTTACTAGCTACTAAAATGAAAACGCAAATCATGTCCACTATTTCACAGGGTATTAAAACGAAAGAGTCAACCAGTATTGCACCATATTCAAAAGTATCCGAACAAGCTGAAATATTTATCAAAAATATGTTAAAGGTGTAACTTATAGTACTCCCACGATCTGAGTTTTCCATCACGTTCGAAAGTATGCGAAAGATCTGAATTTCAGTAAACTGGTGGCTTATTAAGAAGTTAATGCCCAGACACGAGAGCCACTGTTATAACATATGTTTTTGGGTGGGGTCCGCCTTTAGCAAAACACAATTTTGTTTGTGTTACGTTTTTACACTGTCAGCTTTTCTTTACAGTTTGTCATCTGCAACTATATATAACTTAATGTAGGCAAAATATTTAAGCAAAAATTGTGATTTCTAAACTGTTATGGCTATGCCTGAAACTAATACGGTTGTGTGTGTGTGTGTGTGTGTGTGTGTGTGTGTGTGTATGAAAAAAAAACAGAGAGAGAGGGGGAGAGAGAGAGATGGGAGAGAGAGAGAGAGAGAGAGAGAGAGAGAGAGAGAGAGAGAGAGTAGGTTTGAGGATTTATCATTATTATTATAATTATGTATGTTTATTTATTTATTTTTAGTTTTATGTGTATGTATGTGTCTGAGTGTGGGGGGGGGGGGGCTTGGTGTTATCCACAAGGTGTACAAGTTTGC
This sequence comes from Schistocerca serialis cubense, assembly GCF_023864345.2. Classification (NCBI taxonomy): domain Eukaryota; kingdom Metazoa; phylum Arthropoda; class Insecta; order Orthoptera; family Acrididae; genus Schistocerca; species Schistocerca serialis. Next base: position 215,404,175 of record NC_064640.1, read on the forward strand.
TTCCGCCGTTTTTTCGCCAACATTTGAGGCTTTAATGAAACAAATTGGTTACACATGTATCATTCAAAGTATTTTCCCACGCTAGCCACTACTTTCCCGCATCTTTCGGGCAGTGTACGAATCCCGCGTCGAAAAAATTGTTCATCTTTTAAAACGATCCACGAATCGATCCAATTTGTGACTTCTTCTTGAGATCGGAAATGTTGGACAGCCTGGCATTCCGCTATTGATCTAAACAGGTGTTAATCAGAGGGAGAATACGGCGTGGGGGGTAGGACTTACCATTTTAAGGTTTTCAAATACATTTTAACCTCTTTCGCAACTTGAGGTCGAGCGTTGTCGCGTTGCAAAATCACTTTATCGTGCCTCTCGCCGTATTGCGGCCGTTTGTCTTTTAATGCTCTGCTCAAACGCATTAATTGCATTCGATAACGAGCACCTGTGATTGTTTCACTTGGTTTTAGCACTTCATAGTACACGACACCTAGCTGGTCCCACCAAATGCAGAGCATGATCTTGGAGCCGTGAATATTCGGTTTGGCCGTCGACGTGGAAGCATGACCGGGATATCCCCATGATTTTTTGCGTTTACGGTTATCGTAATGAACCCATTTTTCGTCTCCGGTCACAATGAGATGAAGAAATCCCTTCCGTTTTTGCCTTTGAAGCAACTGTTCACAAACACACAAACGCCGTTCAACGTCTCTTGGTTTCAGCTCACACGGGACCCAAGTTCCTTTTTTCTGAATCATGCCCATAGCCTTGAGACGTTTTGAAATGGCTTGCTTTGTCACTCCCACTAATAGTGCCAATTCTTCTTGAGTTTGACGTGAGTCTTCACTCAGCAATGTCTCCAATTCTGTATCTTCGAAAACATTCTCTCTTCCACCACTATGCCGGTCTACGACGTTAAAATCACCGTTCTTGAAGCGTTGAAACCACTCACGACACGTTCTTTCAGTAATAGCGTCCTTACCATAGATACTTGAGAACATTCGATGAGACTCAACCGCTGTTTTCTTCATACTGAAACAAAACAGTAACACATCCCAAAAATGACGAGAATTAGGCTTGTAAACTGACATTTTCAATCAAGAACAACTTTATGATGCAGACAAAAATCGACTAATGTTTGAATGAGGTTATGCTGACCGAGGTCCAAGCTAACTGCCTGACGTCTGCGATCTGTTTCTTTCGGCCGCTACTTACCGTTGTCGCCACCTATCGGCAAACGGCGGAAGCAAAGTTGTACACCTTGTAATAATTCTTTGAGGGCAGAGAACAGAGTTCTATTGCAAAGAGCTGTGCTTTCATTTATTACTTGCTTTCCTTCAACCATGGCTTTTTGTATTTGATAATTTTCTTCAGTTATTAGTTTTGGTGAGGGGCAGTTGCTGCATTTGTGAATTTTCAAACCAGTGTCGATGTCTGTTGGGCTATGTTTATTGTCCATAAGGTCTTCAGCAAATATGGAATAACAGCTGTTACTTTTTAATGCTCTTCCGTGTTCTGTGTACCTGGTATAAAAGTTCCTTTATAAACTGACTTACAGTCCTGACACGTTAGTTGGTGAATACCAGATGTGTTGTGTTTGTCTGTGCTTGTGTTGGTTGTCCTTAGTATCCTCTGTGTTGAGTTTTCTGTCCTGTAGGCTACTTTTAGCTCTTGTTGAGTATGTTGTCAATTCTGTGGGCTGCTTTGTTTTTGTAGGTGAGAGTGAACCACTTGTTTGTTGTTGTGGGTGTTTCTTGTTCATGTGTGCTCGTTTGTTTTGTCTGTGTGTTTGTAAGTTGGTGTGAAGGCTTTTGTTTTTGTGTGTTAGGTGTTTTTTTTATTTTGTTTAAATTTTGTGGTTCAGTTTATTTATAGTGTTTGTATCATATCCATTCTCTACAGTTATTTGCCTGATTGTCTGTAATTCATTGTTATAGTGAGTGGAGTTTTGTTCAGTCTGTGTAGCATATATTGGAAACCGGCTAGTTTGTGTACAATTGCATGATTAGAATGTTTGTGAATGACTGTGCTGGTGGTGGTTACTTTTCTGAATATGGAGAATTGCTGTTGGTTGTTGTGACTGAATATTGTGAAGTCAAGAAAATTTAACATTTTGTTGTTTTCTGTTTCTATGGTGAATTTTATTTTTGGGTGGACTTTGCTCATATCGCTATGGAATTGTTGGATGCGACTGGGTGTTTCACCTAGAAGGCATATGATGTCATATACAAAACGATACCAGTATTGTATTGTTTGGGTCATACTATTGTCTCAAATATTTTATTTTCAATGTGTTTAAGAAATGTTGGCTATAAACCCACTGACTGGTGACCGCATTGGAAGCCCATCTTCTTGTGAGTAGAACTGATTGTCAAATGAGAAATAGTTTTGCTCTGTGATTTGCTCTAGAATGCTAGCTATTTCTTTTATGCGGAGTTTGGGAATTTCTGCCTGTTCCTCTAATTGTTGTTTGATGATGTTGATGGTTTCTGTGGTGGGAATATTGGTGTACATGGATGTGATGTCAAATGATGTGAGTGTGGCTGTTTTGGGTACATTGATGTCTGTTTTTTTGTATCAGCTCTTCGGTGTTGCGTATGCCTCTGTTATTTGTGTATATGTAATGTTTCTGTAAGTATGTATGCATTTCTCTGACTAAGTGATATGTGGGTGCACTTCTGAAACTGACAACGGGGCGTATCGGAATGCCCTCATTGTGGGAGCTTGGGGATTGCTTTGTTTCAGCCATTTCGCTTTCTGTTTTGTGAATATGTGTGAGATATTTTTTAGAAGCGTTTGTGTGTTTTTCTGTTATCTTTGTGTTGGGTCGCTCGTTAGCTTTGTTATGTTGTTGTCTTCCAGGAATTTTAAGGTGTTATCTTTGTATTCATCCTGTTTTATTATTATCATGGTGTTGTCGTTGTCTGATCTCGTAATGAGTGCCTCCCCAAGCACCCACACTGAGCAGCCTACTAAAGCTCCACATTGAGGACATTCCGATACGCCCCGTTAATCACATCTGGTATTTACCAGCTAACGTGTCAGTACTGCAGATCAGTTTAGATAGGACAGACAAGCAGAAACTTTAATATCAGGTACACAGAACACAGAAGAGCATTAAAAATTAACAGATGTCATTCCACAATTGCTGAACACCTTATGGACAATGAACATAGCCCAACAGACATCAACACCGAATTGAAAATTCTCAAATGCAACAACAGCCCTCCACAAAATCTAATAATTGAAGAAAATTATCAAATACAAAAAGGCATAGTCGAAGGAAAGCAAGTAATAAATGAATACACAGCTCTCTGCAATGGAACTCTGTTCTCTGCCCTCAAAGAATTATTAGATAACACCAACCCAAAGAACACCCGCTCCCCCTCCTCCCCCCCCCCACCCACACACACACAGACACATACATACACAAACATAAAACTAAAAATAAATAAATAAACATATATAATTATTATAATAATGACTAATCCTCAAACCTACTCTCTTTCTCTCTCTCTCTCTCTCTCTCTCTCCCGTTCTCTCTTTTTCACACACACACACACAATCTCATTAGCTTCAGGCATAGCCATAACAGTTCAGAAATCGTAATTTTTGCGTAAATATTTAGCGTACATCAAGTTGTATATAGTTTCAGATGATAAACTGTAAGGAAAAACTGACACTGTAAAAACGTAACACAAACAAAATTGTGTTTTGCTAAAAGTGGATCCCACCCAAAAACATTTGTTATTGTTAAAGCAAGCACAGACAAAAGAGCTTCAACTTCAAGATGGGTCACTGATATATTTGACTGACTTGATATCGGCTTTAACTGAACTAAGACTAGTTTTTGGCCAATAATGCAGACAATTGAAATGAAATGTCGTGTGACGAGGGCCTCCCGTCGGGTAGACCGCTCGCCTGGTGCAAGTCTTTCGATTTGACGCCACTTCGGCGACTTGCGCGTCGATGGGGATGAAATGATGATGATTAGTACAACACAACACCCAGTCCCTGAGCGGAGAATAATGCAGACAATTTAGATGTGGGAATAACATTGTTTACTTCGGTACAAAGATCTAACTATTCTTATTGACATATTATGTGCTATATATCAGTGTCAGTTAGGTAGTCAGAAAGGCGGGACCTTCCGTTGCTGCTGCAGATAAGGCGAATACGTCGTTTGTTTTAGAATTATATTTATGAGCTTCAAACAGAAGCGGCTTACTTTCAGTAATGGTTCAAATGACTCTGAGCACTATGGGACTTAACATCTGATGTCATCAGTCCCCTAGAACTTAGAACTACTTCAACCTAACTAACCTAAGGACATCACACACATCCACGCCCGAGGCAGGATTCGAACATGCGACCGTAGCGGTCGCTCGGTACCAGACTGAAGCGCCTAGAACCGCTCGGTCACACCGGCCGGCTACTTTCACTAATCTGCGTGGATACTAGTCCAGTTTTTTCTTTAATTTCTTGCCTGTTTTAGTACTCACTAGGCATAATCTAGTGTTCTAATAACTGAGTAGTATACAGTTTTTCAGTCTTTGGTATGGATAAAGACTGTGATTGCTGTGTTCAGATGCGAGCTGCATTGGTGACCCTTCGGACACAGGTCCAGGCGGTTTTGGTATTCGTCACACAGCTTGAGGATGTTGCCAATTGGTGTCACTGTGGGGGCCCAGACTTGGGGATCCGGGGAACGTGCACCCGATGCACCTGATCGGTGGCCATCCCCAGCACCGGCCAACCCTAACCTGTCACCTGTAGTCGAGTCGTACGTCGCTCCAAGGAGTGGCAGAAAGCGAATGACTTTCTGGGGGGCCAATCAGAGGGCTTCCCCAGTTCGTCTGACGAACAGGATTCGGGCCCTATCTGTAGCTGACGAAGTCAACGAGCCAAATGCAGACGTTCACCTTGTTCCAGAGGAAGCCCCTCGGCTCGCAAGGTCTGGGTGTTCACAGACGATGAGTTTACTGGTAGGAGGGAGCTCCAGGGTTAGGCACGTAACGGGCCCCCCTAGGTTTATGGCTGCCAAAGGAGAGAAGGAATCCAGTTTGCACTCTGTGTGTATGCTAGGACAACCCATTCCAGACGTGGAATGGCTGCTTCATGATACCATGAAGAGCACATGGTGCCTCATGTCGGAACTAATGACATGTGTCACTTCGGATCTGAAGAGATTCTCTCTGGTTTCGGGCAGCTAGCTGAAGTGGTAAAGACTGCCAGTCTAGCTTGTGATATGAAAGCGGAGCTCACTATTTGTAGCATCGTCGATGGAACCGACTGTGGTCCTTCAGCACAGAGCCGAGTGGAGGCTCCGAATCAGAGGCTCAGATGGTTCTGCGGCCGTGTAGGCTGCATATTCCTCGACTTGCGCAATAGGGTGATGGGTTTCAGGGTTCAACTTAATAGGCCAGAGGTCCAGTAGACACAGAATGCGGATACATGGGTAGCGGTGGCTGTGTGGAGGGAACTGGAAGATTTTTTAGGTTAGACGGTCTCAGGAAACTACAGAAAGAGCGTCTGTCTAAAAGGGTGCAGAACAAACACAGGAAAGAAGACCTAGCAACAGTCAGTATTGTAGTTGTAAAGTGTTGTAGATGTGCTGAAAAAAAAGCGAGAGCTCCAAGCTCTAATAGACAACACTTAAGCTCAAATCGTTATGGACATGGAAAGATGGCTAAAGCCGGAAATAAGTTCATCTGAAATTTTTACAAAAGGTATTCAGAAAGCCTAGATTAAAAACAGGCGGTCGTGGAGCGCTTATTGCTGTCAGAAGTAGTTTGGAGTGTATAGTTCCTGTGAGTTAGTATTGGTAGAGGTTATATTTGACAACCATAATAAATTAATAATTGGTTCCTTTTACCGATCCCCGTCTCAGGTGATACAGTTCTGAACAGTTCAAAGAAAACTTGAATCTCATTTCAAATAAGTACCACACTCAGAGAATTATAGTAGGTGGTGACTTCAATCTACCCGCGATATGTTAGCGAAAATACATGTTTGAAGTCGGTTGAAGGCATAAAACGTCTTCCGAAATCGTTCTGAATGCAAGAAAATTATTTGTAACAATTACTTCAGAATCCCATTCGAAGTGGAAATGATTGCGAAAACATACTTGACCTCTTAGCAACAAATAATCCTCAGCAAATCATGATGGATACAGGGATTAGTGATCACAGGGTTGTTGTAGCGAGACTGAATACCGTAACATCCAAACCCACCAAAAGTAAACGCAGAATACGTTCCTAAGACATAGTCTCCACTCGTTCCATTTTGATTGTGTAAGTGTAAATCAGATGTGGTTTAAATTAAGAGAAATAGTATCTAATGCAATTGAGATACATACTACAAATAAACTGATATGAAATGGTTCTAATCCCACAATGTACGCAAAACAGGAGAGAACACTGTTGCAGAAGCAACGAAAGAAGTATGCCAAATTTAAAAGAACCCATAACTCCAAGACTGGCAAATTTTAACAGAACCTCGAAATTTCAATGCGAGATGCTTTTAATACTTTCCAAAACAACATTCTGTTTCGAAATCTGGCAGATGTTCATATGTAAAGTACACTAGCGGAATGACTCAGTCAGTACCTCCACTGTGCGACATTGTGATGTTTCCGATGACAGCGCCACAAAAGCAGCATTGCCAAATACGGTTTTCCGAAATTCTTTCACCAAAGAAGACGAAGTACATATTCCAGAATTCGAATCGAGAACAACTGCCAGCATGAGTAACTCAGAAGTAGATATCCTTGTGGTAGCAAAGTAACGTAAATCCCTTAATAAAGGCAAGGCCTCTGTCCAGATTGCATACCAGTCAAGTTCCTTTCAGAGTATGCTAAAATAATAGCTCCATATTTATCAATCATATACAACTGCTTGCTCGTCGTAATATCCGTACCTAAAGACTGGAAAGTAGAAGACGGGAAATACAAGGAATCCATTGAGTTACAGACCCACAACGTCGATTTGCAGCTGGATTTGGGAACATATACTGTGTTCTAATTTTATGAGTCATCTCAAAGGAAACGATTCTTTGACACAGCCAACACGGATTCAGAAAACGTCTTTCCTGTGAAACACAACCAGCTCTTTATTTTCACATAGTAATGAGTGCTGCTGACAGCGGATGTCAAATTGAGCCCATGTTTTTACATTTCCAGAAATATTTTGACACCGTTCCTCACGAGAGACTTCCAGTCAAATTGCATGTCTATGGAGTATCGTCTCCCTGTGCGACTGGAATGTCATCGAGTAAAACAGAAGTAATAACTGGCGTTCCCCAATGAAGTGTTACAGGCTCTCTGCTGTTCCTGATCAACATAAACGGTTTAGGAGACAATCTGAGCAGTTGTCTTAGACTGTTTCCAGATGATGCTCTCATTGACCGTTTCATAAAGTCATCGGATTATCAAAACAAATTTCGAAACTATTTAGACAATATATCTGTATGGTGCGAAAAGTGGCAATTGATAATACATATGTTTTTGGATGGAGTCCGCCTTGAGGAAAACACAATTTTGTTCTTTATCCCAAATATGTTTCACTGCAGTTGCAGCATCATCAATGGGTTTCTGTTTTATGGCTGTTAAACATAAGGAATCTTCTTCACTGTTTGTACATATGTATATATTAATTTTTAATATCGTAATTACAATTTTTCGAAGAACACATAAAATTATGTGTTCATATCCTTTTACCACATCATGTGCTATGTATTCATATTTTTTTACCAATCCACGTGGTAGAACACATAAAATTGCGTAATGTGTTCTTCAAAAGTTTGTACTTACGATATTAAGAACTAATATTTACATGTGTACAAACAGTAAAGAACATTCTTTATGTTTAACAGCCATAAAATAAAATCTCACTGATGATACTGCAACTGCGGTGAAACATGTTAGGGATATAAAGGCGGACCCCACCCAAAAACATATCTATTTTTAAAGCAAACACGGACAAAAAGCTTCAACCTCAAGAGCATTATAGTGGCAATTGACTCTACGTAATGAAAAGTGTGAAGTCATCTGGGTACTCCACGCGGTTCTAGACGCTGCAGTCCGGAACCACGCGACTGCTACGGTCGCAGGTTCGAATCCTGCCTCGAGCATGGATGTGTGTGATGTCCTTAGGTTAGTTTGGTTTAAGTAGTTCTAAGTTCTAGGGGACTGATGACCTCAGATGTTAAGTCTCATAGTGCTCAGAGCCATTTGAACCATTTTTTCATCTGGGTACTAAAAGGAATCTGCTAAATTTCGGTTACACGACAAATCACCCAAGTCTAAAGGCTGTAAATTCAACTAAATACTGAGGGATTACAGTTAGAGATAACTTTAGTTCGAATGATCACATAGATTATGTTGTGGGTAAGGCAAACCAAAGATTGTGATTCATTGGCAGAACACTTACAAAATGTAAAAGGACTACTTAAAAAGTCTGCTTACCCTCTTCTGGAGTACTGCTGTGTGATGTGAGATTCGCTTCAGATAGGGGACATCGATAAAGTTCAAAGAAGGGCAGCTCGTTTTGTACTAACGCGAAATAGGGGAGAGAGTCCCACGGGTATGATCCGCAACTTTGGGTAGCAGTCATTCAGACAAAGGCTTTTTTCCGATGGTGCGGGATCGATCACTAACTTTCTCCTCAGAGTGTGACAATATTTCGTTGGCACCTACCTATGTAAGGAGGAATGGCCAGCATAATAAAATAAGAGAAATTGGAGCTCGCATGGAGAGATTGAAGTATTCGTTTTTCCCGTGCACTGTTCGAGAAATAGCTTGAATGTGGTTCGATGACTCTCTGCCAAGCATTTAACTGTGAACTGCAGACTAATCATGTAGATGCGGATGTAGATATCTCAGTGTTTTTCTTGTGATCTGTAACTGTCGAGCCCCGTTTGAACTTGTATAACAGACAGAATATTCAGTCTCCTTCACGCATTGCCTATATTATATCACATAACAGCTTTCAGAGTCAGGACTGACCTGTATGCAGACAAACACGTGCAGACATTACGCTAGGTTTCTGTGAAGTCAGATAAGCCCAGACTTGACAAAGCTGCTGACTAAGCATCACGCTGCTCTCCTTGCCTCCACCCAACAGCGTTAGCTGGCTGTTTCGTATACACAATTCAGCTTTGGGGCAAGATGGCAAAACAGCGGCTTTGGGATGGCTGTTTTTATTGCTCAATTCAGGCCATTCGGGTGCTTTTGAACATCACGCCAATTTACGCCAATTTACGCTGATTTCAGGTTGTTCGTATACTTTTGCACATGGCGCTAATTTACTCAAAATTCAGATCATTTATACCTCTGAATATGACTTCACTTTACGCATGTCAGATCGTTCGAATACTTTTGAACATGGCAGTTACACACTGAGTCACTGTTTGGTTTTAATGGCCAGTAAAATGCTGCACTCTAATTGGCTGTTCCGTTTTAATAGCTGGTAAAATACTCCATAGTGATCAGGAAATCAAAATATGTGCATATGTGTGTGTGTGTGGGGGGGGGGGGGGTGTGCGCTTCCTTGATGTTTTTGGTAAATAATTAAGGTTCTTCAGATACTTTTGAACATAGCAAAGAAATTCAGATTATTCGGGTACTTGTGAACAGTACACAAACTCAGGCTGACGATATACTGTATATATTTTTGATAAATAATTAAGATCATTCAGATATTTTTGAACATGGTGCAGTACTGATTACCTGTTTTGTGTTATTGCCCCGTAAAGTAATGGGCTGTGATTAGCTCTTTCATTTATATGACTGGTAAAATTTTTCTATTTCCTGCCAGCGCCATCCTGTGTACTTTAAATTTAGCGTAACGCTTTCTTGTATTGTGACACCATTGCCCTGCACCTAAATCTTATCAATCTGCAGATACTGGTAGAACTGCCATATCGGGTACTGAGGCTGGGACCTTTAGATCTGAACTGAGGGCTGAGGGGTCGGCTGGAATGTACTGAGTTTTAATAGCCGTTATTTTGTTTTATCTTCCAAATGATTAATTTTTTCTACTAGGATATCTTGTAACCCTGTAGCCTTCCTTCATTTTCCCTTGGTAGTTACCCTGCGTAGGTTATCTATTCTGATAGGGTGAGAAGTATTACCAATTTAACAGTACATTGTCCTTCGTTCCCAGTTAAAAGAAAGTTTGGTTTGTATCCTTTTAGTGATCTCCTGATATTAAAGGACAAAGTTAGTTTATATTCGTAGATCAGCTCTAAATTGTTCGTTTGAGTACACTGAATTGCACCCTCCTCAGCTCTGTTGTCATCAGAGCATGCTCACAGGCTCCCGTGGCCGTTGAAGTCTCCGAAGATGAAGTTGGCTTCGTCTTTGTTGAAGCTAATGACTTTGTCACTGAAGAATTCTGCATTCGGTGTTCTGTATTTTCAAGTGATCGTGCAGTCCCATTCGTCAACTGAGCCTTGCACGTTTGTCGACTGGAACTGCAGGTATGGTTTGGCAAACACTACATACGCGTATTGACTGTGTGACCTTCCTGCCATTAGTTTCATGCCATTTGTTTTCATTTTTTGTGAGTTGTCTCTTTGGGTATCCCATAAGCTCAGGACATACCATTTGTATTTCTGGCATAGGTGTTGTAATACAGTCTTCAATAACGAGCGAAATTGTACAGTATTTCACTCGGTTTAGTCACATACACTGAATAATTTTTGCCGCTAGCCGCGAAAGCGCACACTCATACAGAAATCTCTTATTGATAGACCGTGACTGCATAAGAAATAGATGTTTTATATCCCCGTAGGAAATTTGAAGAAGCTGAATGTCTAATGAAGTCCAGTGACATGCACACAACTATACTACCGAAAAAATCGTACGATAATAGAAAATCATTAATATTTTTTATTACTATTATCGTATGCATCATAAGTATAAATGAGGATTAACTATGGTACTGGGTTGGCGCATACTGGTAGCGTTTTCCCTTAAGTTTAATAAGCACAACAGATACACATTATAGAGAGTTTAGTGGTGGTGGTGGTGGGTAGTGTTTAACGTCCCGTCGCCAACGAGGTCATTAGAGACGGAGCGCAAGCTCGGGTTAGGGAAGGATCGGGAAGGAAATCGGCCGTGCCCTTTCAAAGGAACCATCCCGGCATTTGCCTGAAACGATTTAGGGAAATCACGGGAAACCTAAATCAGGATGGCCGGAGACGGGATTGAACCGTCGTCCTCCCGAATGCGAGTCCAGTGTGCTAACCACTGCGCCACCTCGCTCGGTAGAAAGTTTAGTCATCAATATTATATTCTCCTTCACACTTTCAACAATGAGGTAACTTTTCGATTTCGCGAGTGTAGAAATCATCCGAATAGGAAGTTCCCTGAAGGCTGATCATTAGAAAAAGAAAAAAGTGAAAATCTCAGGGTGCAAAATCAGGTTAATAACATGGGTGCTGAATGTCTTCCCAAATCAACTCCTGTATGGTATTACTTGCTTTTTTTTTCAGTGTAGCAGAATGCGGGCGGGCGTTGCAAAGTAGCGTCATTTCACGCAGTCTCCCTGGTCGTTGTTTTTGGATTGATTCTGCAAGACATTTCGGGAAAGCAAATTGTAGTACGCCAACCGTCTCTGTTCCACCAGAAGCATAGCATTATCTTTTGTGGATGCGAGCAAGTCTTTGTACGGGCAATTGCTGCTTTTTTTGCGCTCAGCCATTCATTTCTTTTCCTTGTGTTAGCATAAAGACACAATTTCTCGTCACTAGTAACGATACAGGACAGCAATTGTCAGTGTTGTTTACGAGCAAATTGACGACTAGCAAGCAAAGTGCACATATGGCCACCCATTGATTTTTGTGGTTTTGACTTAGAGCATGCGATACCAATACATCCGATTTTTGAACCTTCCCAATTGCTTTCAAATGTCTGGGGTATGGTGGAATAATCACAGTTCATCACATATGCCAGTTCTCGAGTATACTGACGTGGATCATTGTGGATTAATGCGTTTAAATGATCATCATCAAACCCTGCAGGTCATCCTGAACGTGGACAGTCACTAATGTCAAAACAATCTTCCTTGAAACGAGAAAACCAGTTTCAAAAATGGTTCAAATGGCTCTGAGCACTATGGGACTTAACATCTATGGTCACCAGTCCCCTAGAACTTAGAACTACTTCAACCTAACTAACCTAAGGACATCACACAACACCCAGTCATCACGAGGCAGAGAAAAAACAAGTTTCCTGCCGTGCTCTGTATAATGACATTATCCCCACACACGGCGCAAATCTTTCTGGCTACCTCTGCTGCTTTCACTCCTCTACAGGACTCGAAAAGAAGAGTATGTCAGAAATCTTCAGATTTCTCCACTTGGCACTCCATTTCCTAACGTCCAAAGCCTCAAATGAAAACTGTGAACTACAAATAGACAACGACAGTCGATAAATAAATCCATAGTAGCCAAAATACCAACATGCAAAACAAAAACGCTACGTAATTATGCTCAAACCTTATATAAACAGATCAGATGTTGGATTTGGGTCAAGTCGATGATTACGAGATTTAACCACTTTGCATTCTCTTTCCTAGTACATCCTCTCTTCAAATATACCTTGCAGTAACAATATGCCTTTTTCATTTGCTAGTCTCCTCAACTTCACTCTCTTTGGTGGCAGAGAATGAAGGTCTGCACATATGGGAATGTCTTTATTCTTCATAATCCTCCCACCCCACTCGTTACGGTTCAGAATTTTATGGCAGAAGAATGTTGTGCAAATATTTTGGAGTACTGAACTGATGGGAGTTTATCGAATGCTTTCACTGATTGTCCTTATAGCCTCGATTAGCTGCATATCATTTTGGTGAATGTTAGCAGTTTGCATCACTTCAAAGTACAGATGTTTCCACTCCTTGAGGTTCTCGTAAGCTTCTTGACGAGGTTATGTTTTATCTGAAGTTACCCAGCGGAACTGTTCAACTTAATGTGAAAACTTAATGTTTTAACTACACTATCTCCAAGATATTTTTATGTTTTTGGTTCTCATTGTATGTCATTGCCACGACCATCTCAGAATCTTATCTTGTCCAGTGATGTAGTCGATTCGATAGGTAGGCACGTGGCCACAAATATGGACAGGGAAAAGTGTGATATAGCTGTAAAACATCCTGGATTATCAGATCATTTCTGCCAAACAGTAACAGTAAAATCGGATATGTAAAAATTCCCTAAACTGTAAACTTACAAAAGACATCTGTCAGAAATCAAATTATAAGATTTTTCAACAGAACTAGCAAAGCAAAGCTGGGATGAAGTGTATAGAGAAACAAATGTAAATGTGATATTTTCTAAATTCTCAACATTATTTAAATTGAACTTTGGAAAGACATTTCCAACAGTAAGCACAATAGTATCAATGTCTCACAATAATAAATGGATAACAGCAGATAATCCTCTCAAACCTTGAAGTACGCCAGTTCCATGAAAAAGTGTCACAATGAGCCAGAGTTCTTGAATAGGTACAAAAAGAATAATAGTAAGGTGCTGAATGCTAAGAAAAAGTCATTTACTGACAAAAAACAAACAATCCAGAGAATAAAAGCGAAGTAGTGTGGTATGTCATAAAATAGGAAACAGGCAGGTACAAATAAAAATATAACAGCATACTGATAAGGGCGGAGGGAATTAAGGAATAAAGAATACACACAACCTAGCAAACAATGTGAATGAGCATTTTTCAAGTATTGCTGAGAAATTAAAGTGAAAATTCCCTGTAAATATTTATGCTCTAAATACAATGATGTTGCTACCAACCACAGATCATGAAGTCAGTGACGCTGTACAAAAACTAAAACATAAAAAATCTGTAGGCTTAGATGAAACAAAAATGTGTGTACTCAGGGCCGGTCTTAGCTGGCACAGGGCCATGCGCAAAACTTCCACGCGGGGCTCTCCCACATACGCCCCCTCCCCGCCCCTCTACCAACTAGGCTATACACCTTCGTCACGTTCAAAAGAATTCTAAGTTTCGTCATTGATATACTACCAATATATCAAAATACTGTTACTCTAGCAGACATACTGTTGTGATAGGAAAATAACTAATCGGAGGAGGAATCATAATAGGTATGGTAATAACTAAAACGGTAATAATAAAAACTAACTTAGGTATGGGAATCCTCCCAATTTAATGAAATTCGAAATCAAATAAGGTTCACAAGTATTGTTCAGGGTACACACTTAAATGTTTTCATCACTTGACTGTGCTCTATATTTACAAGAAATCAGCGCTTTAACCTCCTTCACGGAAATTCTCAATAAACTTCACTAGACTTTCGACGCATTTAGTTGCTACTTTCACGTCCATGTCTTCTGCTTGAAGTGCCTTATTTGGTAAAGAGGTCAGAACATATGACAACGCCTACAATAAACTCGAAGCTTTCTAATTCATGCACAGTAAGCGATTGTGCTTCGCTATTTGTTTTCGATTGAACAGTGCTGTTTCTCACCTCAAGAAGAGCATTTCTGACTCCTCTTGTCTGGTATCTTCTAGCTGTGACACTCTCCGCCCTATTTTCCCGTCGAGTATCTGATAGCTTCTTCACTGTTGAAGTTGGTACCCTGTTCAATCAAATTTCCCATCTCTGAGTGTCGCACCGAAAACAATGTATATTCTTTGAATTGAGTGGTTTTGCTGTAGATTTTGCCGCATCTGGGAACACAAGATTATGACTGTGGCTGGCACATGGCCTATAAAATAATCTTGGATTGCGCTTTAAGAGACTGGCTTGAACACCATTTAGATAACCTTTCATATTGGCACCATTATCGTAATTTTGGCCTCTACAGCTATGGATGTCGAGTCCTAGTTGATCTAGTTCCGACAGAAGGGTTTCAGTCAAACTTTCTCCTGTTGTTGAAGTGGCGTTCAGAAAGTCGAGGAAGTGTTCTTCTAGAGTCACTGCGTCCTCTGATAAATTTACAAACCTAACAATCAATGTCATTTGTTCATTGTGGCTTGTACCAGGAGTACAATCAAGTATGACAGAAGAATATTTACTTCCTATTACAAAATTAACAATGCTGATTTTCACTTTGTTGGTAAGCAAATTTATGAGTTCATTTTTAATGTTTTTCCCCAAATAACGGTCACGAATTTCTAGAGTTTTGCGCGCCTTAAATGTTCCTGCAAAATAGGGTCAAATTCTGCTATCGTTTGGATCAAACCAAGAAAATTACTATTTTTTTCTTGATAGAGCTTGTCGCTGGCTCCCCTTAAGGATATATTATGTTGATCTAGGTACCTGACGGTGAGAATAGTTCCTTTTAGAAACTGATGTCGATGTTTTTTTCTCTTTTTCCAGTAGCTCAAGGTCAATTTAATCAAGACCACTTTTTTGTTTCAAACGTATCTCAGATTCTATCCTTTTATGTACAGTTTATGTGGTTAAATGGTTGTTCATTCTCTTGAAGCCGAATTCCTAAATGAAGCCCATCACAGAGTCCCTCGCTTGACAGTTTGTTTGAAGGGGATCCAAAACCAAAAAAAAAGCTTTGGTGGTAGATTTCGAATACACAAGCCATTTACGATCCCGTTTTCCTCCATTTGGTATAGTTCTTCAGCAAAAATGAAAATTTTCTTCTGTTCTCATTTCAGGGATACTCAGAATTAAGAATTTTAGTGGAGCCTTTCTGTAAAGTTTTATTTACAATGGACGACGTTAACGCATTAGGTCAAGTGCCTGGGTCCGAATTTGTGATTACTGCACAATTGCTATAACTATGCCAACCTGGACCTGGGATAGCAGGAGGACCACATTCCAGTGCTTCATGTTCACTTGTATCTAAAGTACCACATGATGAGAGGCAACTGCTAATGTCATCGTCCTTTAAGCACACTGTAATCTCACAGTCTGAAGTCGTTGGTCGAAGAGATTTTTCAAAAGCGCCTTTTTGTGAGTTCAGAAACTGTTCATATTGTAGCTTTTTCTTGATCTTTTGAGCACTTGAATCGTATTTTCTAAATCTTTCCTTTTCACGAGACATTTCCCTGTTGGCACTTGAACTTCACAGGACAGGCAAAGGCACTGTATCTCCACACAGAGAGCACACGCAACATGTGAAATGACGTGAACTGGAAAAGCAACGTGCGTTTAAACTGATGACAATGAACAAATTATTCTTTCGGAAACATCTGCTGGCGGAAGATCGTAATGCTTGATCGTTAGCCACAGCAATGAGCAGAACGGGCGCGGAGAGGCGCTGAGAAACAATGAATCTCGTATCTCTTAATTTACGCATGAGCAATAGTCATGTGTTGACAACAGGCATTACTATAGCGCATGGGTATCATAGTCCATGGTTCCCTCGATCTCGATGCAGGCATAATTTTCTGAGAAATACTCCAGTGGCCCTAGTCGTGTCACAATGGGTATATAATTGAATTGAATTACATTACATTAAAAGTGGTGTCAGAGACACCTTACTTTATTTTTTCAATTTATCTGTAATAACAAAATTACAGGTGAAGGTTTTCAAATTACCTTCTAACGTTTGCACGGGGGTCCTGGAAGTGCGGGACGCCTAGAAGCGTGGTGCCCTGTGATGTTGCACCATTTCCACATGCCTAAGGCCAGCCCTGTGTGTGCTGCAACCATGCATAGAATGTGTACAAACACCCTTAACAAAAATAATTAACGTATCTTTCACATCAGGTAAATTTCCTGAGTATTTAAAATCGGCAAGAGTTGAACTTTTGCGTAAGAAAGGTAATGCTGAAGACACAGATAATTACTGGCCCATTTTCCTGGTGTCACCATTCTCAAAAATAATAGAGTCAATTATGAAAGACAGTTTGATGATTTACTTGAATAAATACAATCTTTCAGGCGAACCACAGTTTGGTTACCGAAGTGGTAGAAGTGCGGAATCAGCCAGAGCTGAGTTCACAAAAGCAGCAATTGATGCTCTTGACAAAGATGAGCGTGTTACAGGCATACTTTTAGCGCTCTCTGAGGCTTTTGGTGCCGTTCCAATCATACCTAGAGGGTAAAGTACAAAGAGTAGAGATAATACACACTCAAATAAGTCTATGGTTTTGCCAGAGCTAAAATGCGTTAACGTAGGAGCTCTTCAGGATAGCATTTTAGGACCAACACTGCTCCTGATATTCGTCAATGACTATCCCCCTATTGTTAGTGGTGCAGAAAAAAATTGTTTTTGCTGACAACAATATTATAATCAAACAATTGAAAGTCCAGGTTGAAATATCAACAATATTATGAAAAGGATAGATTGCTACTCACCGTGAAGGTGACAACGAAAGGATTGTTACACACTGAGAATTTCGCCAAAGCCTTCATCAGAAAGGAAAACACACATACATTCACACAAGCATGCACGCCTCATTCACACATGACTGTTGCCTCCGGTTACTAAGGCCAGTATCCTGTCATCAGTGTGCAACAGTCGGTATCTTCGGTTACATAATATTTATATGTACAATCAGTTCTTAGCTGAGACATTCTTTTCTGGGGACCAAATTCACAGAGTATTAAGACAATTTTCAAACTGATTGTGGTCGGAAAAGCTGGAGATAGCGTCATGAGTGCGTGAGGTGTGCTTGCTTGTGTGAATGTGTGTTGTTTTCCATTCTGAAGAGGATTTTGCTCTAAAGCTCAATGTGTAACAGTCTTTTTCGTTGTGCCTATCAGCAACTCAGCATGTCATCTTCACAGCAAGTAGCAATGTATCCCTTTCATAATATTCTCAATACAATAGTCACAAAAGAAACAAGAGAACTCCTTGCAGAAAAGCAAATGAAACAGTCATAGAAGTTTGCAAATGGCCAAGAACCAATAAAGTGACATTGAGCATAAATAAAAAAATGGTTCAAATGTCTCTGAGCGCTATGGGACATAACATCTATGGTCATCAGTCCCCTAGAACTTAGAACTACTTAAACCTAACTAACCTAAGTACAGCACACAACACCCAGCCATCACGAGGCAGAGAAAATCCCTGACCCCGCCGGGAATCGAACCCGGGAACAAAACAAATGCAATGAATTGCAGTTTGAAAGGGGACAATAACACTACTAAATTGTATGTAAAGGGTATCTTTATAGACAGTGTAACAAATCCAAAAATTCTAGGTATGAATTCTCAGTTGAAGTGTTGTGAACACAGAAAGATACTTGAAGCCAGAATGTCATCAGCATCTTATACCCGTAGAGTCCTGCCATCAGTGTGTAACAGCAAGTGTCTTCTGCTACATACTATACACACATACACTACTGGCCATTAAAATTGCTAAACCACGAAGATGACGTGCTACAGACGCGAAATTTAACCGACAGGAAGAAGATGCAGTGATACGCAAATGATTAGCTTTTCTGAGCATTCACACAAGGTTGGCGCTGATGGCGACACTTACAATGTGCTGACATGACGAAAGTTTCCAACCGATTTCTCATACACAAACAGCAGTTGACCGGCGTTGCCTGGTGAAACGTTGTTGTGATGCCTCGTGTAAGGAGAAATGCGTACCATCAAGTTTCCGACTTTGATAAAGGTCGAATTGTAGCCTATCGCGATTGTGGTTTATCGTATCGCGACATTGCTAGTCGCGTTGGTCGAGATCCAATGACTGTTAGCAGAATATGGGTTCAGGAGGGTAATACGGAACGCCGTGCTGCATCCCAACGGCCTCGTATCACTAGCAGTCGAGATGACAGGCATCTTATCCGCATGGCTGTAACGGATCGTGCAGCCACGTCTCGATCCCTGAGTCAACAGAAGGGGACGTTTGCAAGACAACAACCGTCTGCACCAACAGTTCGACGACGTTTGCAGCAGCATGGACTAGCAGCTTGGAGACCATGGCTGCGGTTACCCTTGACGCTGCATCACAGACAGGAGCGCCTGCGATGGTGTGCTCAACGACGATCCTGGGTGCACGAATGGCAAAACGTCATTTTTTCGGATAAATCCAGGTTCTGTTTACAGCATCATGATGGTCGCATCCGTGTTTGGCGACATCGCGGTGAACGCACATTGGTAGCGTGTATTCGTCATCGCCATACTGACGCCATCGTGATGGTATGGGGTGCCATTGGTTACACGTCTCGGTCACCTCTTCTTCGGATTGACGGCACTTTGAACATTGGACGTTACATTTCAGATGTGTTACGACCCATGGCTCTACCCTTCATTCGATCCCTGCGAAACCCTACATTTCAGCAGGATAATGCACGACCGCATGTTGCAGGTCCTGTACGGGCTTTTCTGGATACAGAAAATGTTCGACTGCTGCCCTGGCCAGCACATTCTCCAGATCTCTCGCCAATTGAAAACGTCTGGTTAATGGTGGCCGAGCAACTGACTCGTCGCAATACGCCAGTCGCTACTCTTGAACTGTGGTATCTTGTTGAAGCTGCAGGGGCAGCTGTGCCTGTACACGCCATCCAAGTTTGAGTCAATGCCCAGGCGTATCAAGGCCGTTATTACGGCCAGAGGAGGTTGTTCTGGGTACTGATCTCTCAGGATCTATGCACCCAAATTATATGAAAATGTAATCACATGACAGTTCTAGTATAATATATTTGTCCAATGAATACCCGTTTATGATCTGCATTTCTTCTTGGTGTAGCAATTTTTATGGCCAATAGTGTACCTTTCGCATCCCTGCCATTTTTGACCTGCAACTCTGTAAATATCTGTATACATGAATTTATTCCTTGTAAAAGAGATTTACGGACGAAAAAAACCTACTACTGCTACTACTATAAACAGAACACTTTTGTTGTAGCAATGTTGGGCAAGCGACTGTTGACGGGGCGACGTCTGAGACGAGCTGGAGCAGGTCTCGATTAGCGACAGTGCAGGAGTGCTGGGTCTCGGCGGCTACAGCTTTGCTCCCTCCCTCCCAGAGGCATTACAGCAAGGAGCAGGTGGGCGCGCCTCCATTAATGGAAATTAATACAGCGCTCTAAGAGCAGCGCCCCGCTTAAAAGCCGCCTAATATGTTTCGGCGTTTCTAATTTGTAGCCTGCATATAAATCGAGCCGAGATTCAACTTTGCAGTAAAAGAACAAATGAAGCTTAACGTTTTTCCGAAGAACGTCAGGTGCAAATAGAAAACTTCCTCCTTGTTGCCTCTATCTTCTCACTTCCTCTCCTTCCTCTTCTTCTGCAAAGTTAATGAGTTGGGCACGTTCTTGCATATCTCGGCTTACGCGTAATCGACGTCGATTACTTACACATTAGGGAATTCTTAGGCAGAATAGCGTCCGAAGAAACATTTGACAACCCGTGAGTGCCGCGTAACATTATATTTTACTCTGAGAAGGCTTTTTATTAAATGCTAGTATCTTTCAATAAGTACTGGGCCTTTCATAGCTCAAGAATCGAATTTTAGGTCGCCTTATAGATGGTAGAGTGGTTTAATATCGACACGGAAACTAGTGGTGGCACCAGCCTAGTGATGTAATTTCTCAACTTCAGGAATTAAAAACGTTTATAACGGAAGATTATTTTTTAATATTAGAATTTTCTTCGAATAGTAGCGTCTAGTTTGTTATGAAAACACAACTGGTATCGATAATTTCTTGGCTATTTTCTGAAGGATATTCATAAAAATATAATTTTATGCAAATGGGGCACAATTTAGATGCTGTGTGCACTATGTGCGAAAAAGTAGACTTCGATAGACCACCGGAATATTAAGGAGAAATATTCTAAAATGGTGTCCGCTAAGTGGTCAGCATAGAAGAGTGCTATGTGGAGGACCAAGGTTCGATTCCCAATATTACCAGGGGTATTTCCTCTGTGGGAGGACTGGTACGGGGAGCACTCAGCCTCTTGATGGCCATTAAGGAGCCACTTGATTGAAAAGTAGCTGCTCCAAACTCTGGAAAGTCAGCAAAAATAGCCAGGAAAACAGTGTACTGAGCACATGCTTCTCCACGGCGCCGCATAGCGCAGGATGACACGGCGGCCGGTCGACATCCTTTTGGCCTTCACGTCCTCAACAAGAGACTCTTCTTTTATTATGATTTGAAACCGGTAAAGATAACGCAAATTTCCGCGGAAAAGGGGAATTTTCGTTGTAAGTCTTAGAGACTACTGATCTACTGATTTTAATAATGTCGTGGTATTCCGTCGTCATCTAAGGTCAAAATGTAATAATGAAACTTCTGCGTCTTACGTCAGCTAAAATTGATCCGTGGGTATCGGTTACTGAAGCTGTGACCCTGCATTCCAGAGACGATTGGCTAGGCTTACAACTTTACTGAACAACCTTAATTAACATTTAAAACTCTCGCGCGACCAGGCACAGAGTGCTGCGTGATGCAACCGGCCGCCGTGTCATCCCTTGCCGTATGAAGTCATTCGGATGCGGTAATGAGGGTCATGGGTTTAGCACACCGCTCTCCCGGTTGTTGTCGTCTTTCCATTCTCATTCATGTAGCTCTACAGTTGGTATTACGAGGCTGAGTAGACCCCCTTCCACTCCTCCTACCAAGGAAAATTCGCTGACAGTACCGGGAATTGACCCTGGTCCTTACATGGCAGTCAAACGTGCTGACCATCAACTAGGGAGGTAGAATTAATTACCATTTCAGAAAGGAATATTCGAGTCTAACATCTCGTTGGCGGTGAGGTAATCAAAGGCGAAGCTAGGATTGAGCAAAGAGGTGAAAAACTCAGCTGCATCCTCTTGAAACGAACTATGTCTTAATTGAGTGAAACTACGGAAAACCAAGATCAGAATGGGTGGACGGCATTTGAGCCGGTGGTCTGTGTGTATGTGATCAGCGTTTTAGCCACTACGCCATCTCTCTCGCTGAAAGCCAACTGCCAGTTCCCGCAACAAACGTCAATTGTCTGCAAGCCTTCTTGAACTCTTGAATTCCACTACATTTGTCTGGACTTACAAATCTTCTATATACGACAATATCGCTAGCGAAAACCCTAAGAAAGTTTCCGGTATCCACTAGTTCAATAATATATACCATGAACAATAAGGGACCTGTACTGTTTCACTGGGGTATTCTCAATGTTTCCGTCACACGTGATGAATTCGGTCCGTTAAGAGCGACGCGCTGAGTTCTGCCAACTAGGAAGTTCTAAACCGAGTTGCAAAGCGGGTCTGATATTTCGCTAACTCTTATGTCGTTCAATAAGAAAAACTGCGGGACTGTATTAAACGCATTTCGGAAGTCGTGATACACAGTATCAATCTAGAACGCCGTTAGTCACATATATCTGGATCTCATAGACGAACAGAGAGATCTGAGGTTCACAAAATCTCTGTTTGCGGATCCATGTTTATTATTACTAAGGAGATTATCATTCTCCAGAAAAGTTGTACAAGTCATAACATGCGAGCATAAAAGCTTTCCCATAATTCTGCAGTAGACTGACGTCACGGATGATAACATTTAATAGAGTACACCTGTCCGACGACACTTCTTGACAGCGCGAATGACTTGCTCCTGTTCCATTCGCTCGGGACCCTTCGTTACTCCAGCGATATAAGATAAACTTCTGCTATATAAGGAGCAAGATCTTTCACATCGTATCTGTAAAATCTCACAAGTATCTCATGCGGTTAAGATATCTTTCTAATGTTGAGCGATTTTAGTTGATTTTCTGTTCCCTGCTGACTTATCTCACTGTCTGCCATTTCTGAGTTGGTGCGATGACTGAAAGGAGCAACAGTGTTACAACCTTCCACAGTGAAACAATTAAGCAAGAACGGATTCAGAATTTCGACCTGCTCTCTTTCATCTTCCGTTTCGGCGCCAGTATGATCACTGAGAAACTGTATAGGGTAGTTTGATTTCTTTACTTACTTTATGCAAGCCCAAAACTTCTTAAGATTTCTGGTCACATTTGTCGGCAACATTTTACTACTTAATTCAAAGAACGCTTTTCGCACTGCTGTTCTTGCGCTCTTTTTGTCTTCTTTCAGCTTTTTTGTCAACGAAGCTTTGGTTTTGCTTAAATCTCTGATGAAGTTCTTTCTACCTTCGTAATAACTTTGTAACACCACCATTGAAGCACGGTGAGTCTCTGCCATCCCTTACAACTTTTCTCGGCACTGACATGTCGAAACCGTATTGTATATTACGTTTGAATTTTACCTGTTTATACTCCACATCTTCGTACATAGAGTTGAATTTTTTATGTTGACTGTATATACACTCCTGGAAATTGAAATAAGAACACCGTGAATTCATTGTCCCAGGAAGGGGAAACTTTATTGACACATTCCTGGGGTCAGATACATCACATGATCACACTGACAGAACCACAGGCACATAGACACAGGCAACAGAGCATGCACAATGTCGGCACTAGTACAGTGTATATCCACCTTTCGTAGCAATGCAGGCTGCTATTCTCCCATGGAGACGATCGTAGAGATGCTGGATGTAGTCCTGTGGAACGGCTTGCCATGCCATTTCCACCTGGCGCCTCAGTTGGACCAGCGTTCGTGCTGGACGTGCAGACCGCGTGAGACGACGCTTCATCCAGTCCCAAACATGCTCAATGGGGGACAGATCCGGAGATCTTGCTGGCCAGGGTAGTTGACTTACACCTTCTAGAGCACGTTGGGTGGCACGGGATACATGCGGACGTGCAATGTCCTGTTGGAACAGCAAGTTCCCTTGCCGGTCTAGGAATGGTAGAACGATGGGTTCGATGACGGTTTGGATGTACCGTGCACTATTCAGTGTCCCCTCGACGATCACCAGTGGTGTACGGCCAGTGTAGGAGATCGCTCCCCACACCATGATGCCGGGTGTTGGCCCTGTGTGCCTCGGTCGTATGCAGTCCTGATTGTGGCGCTCACCTGCACGGCGTCAAACACGCATACGACCATCATTGGCACCAAGGCAGAAGCGACTCTCATCGCTGAAGACGACACGTCTCCATTCGTCCCTCCATTCACGCCTGTCGCGACACCACTGGAGGCGGGCTGCACGATGTTGGGGCGTGAGCGGAAGACGGCCTAACGGTGTGCGGGACCGTATCCCAGCTTCATGGAGACGGATGCGAATGGTCCTCGCCGATACCTCAGGAGCAACAGTGTCCCTAATTTGCTGGGAAGTGGCGGTGCGGTCCCCTACGGCACTGCGTAGGATCCTACGGTCTTGGCGTGCATCCGTGCGTCGCTGCGGTCCGGTCCCAGGTCGACGGGCACGTGCACCTTCCGCCGACCACTGGCGACAACATCGATGTACTGTGGAGACCTCACGCCCCACGTGTTGAGCAATTCGGCGGTACGTCCACCCGGCCTCCCGCATGCCCACTATACGCCCTCGCTCAAAGTCCGTCAACTGCACATACGGTTCACGTCCACGCTGTCGCGGCATGCTACCAGTGTTAAAGACTGCGATGGAGCTCCGTATGCCACGGCAAACTGGCTGACACTGACGGCGGCGGTGCACAAATGCTGCGCAGCTAGCGCCATTCGACGGCCAACACCGCGGTTCCTGGTGTGTCCGCTGTGCCGTGCGTGTGATCATTGCTTGTACAGCCCTCTCGCAGTGTCCGGAGCAAGTATGGTGGGTCTGACACACCGGTGTCAATGTGTTCTTTTTTCCATTTCCAGGAGTGTATATATAAGTACTAGTCAGCTAGATAGCAGACAGATGGAAAATAAGCAATTAAACTGTTTAGTATTTCAATAGCAATCGTCATGACTGATAACACATTTATCCCACTGTGAGACAAGACAGTCAGTGTCTCCGTGAAAAAATGTTTGCGATTGCATAGGGAACAATGCTTGTACCCAGGCGTGCACCTATTCGTCCGAAGCAAATCGACGACTACGAATGTCTCTCTTCAGAGGTCCAAAAATGAGGAAATCGCTTGGAGAAAAATAGGGACTGTGTGGGGGAAGTGTAAGAATTCCCCATCAAACCTTCACCAGCGTAGGCGAAACGGGTACACATTTTGCAGAGGTTGTTCCGACTGCGTTACAGAGATTTCGTTGGGAAGCCCTTACACATCCTCAGTATAGTTCCGATCTCTCCCCATGCGATTCCCATATTTTTGGAGTGCTGAAGAGAGACATTCGTAGCCGTCGATTTGCTTCTGACGAAGAGGGGCACGCCTGCTACAATCAGTGTTCCTTACGCAACCACAAACATTTTTCCATGAATGCACTGACCGTCTTGTCTCACAGTGGGATAAATATATTAGCTGTTGTGGCGAATACTTTTTAAATAATAAACGGCTTACCAACATTTTTTCCATCCTCCCTTCTTCATTTATTGCCGCCTATAATTGAGAGCGTGTTTCCCGTCACACTTCCTAATCAAAAATATTTTCCTACCATTCTTAACATTTTTTTTAACACCTGTAGTCACTGATGCTATAACAGATTTATGGATCTAAGAAGTTGCCCTCACGAATCGATTTCAACTGATCTAAGAACTTTTCAAAACTAATCTCACTCAAAATCCTATCTTTGGTACCTGTTTTAATCATGTGAATCTTCTATTCTATAGCTGCTAAATTGAAATTTCTCGGTACTATGATACCATGATCAGAATATTATGCAAAATATTCTTCCTCTGTAGCGTTCTGCCATTACAGCTCCTGAGGCAGCTGATCTACGAAGGCGTCCTTTTACGATGTTTGACACAGCACTGACCTATAATAACCATGCTACACTGTGCAAAAGAATTAAACGTACAGTTCTATGTAACCATGTCATTTATTCTCCATTTTGAGGCAGAAATTTGAAATTTGGCTCAAAGGTACCTACAACTTACCTCTGTAGTGGTGGAAAAGCGTAGCGTCCTATAACATCACAATCGGGCTCGGCGGCGCTCCAAAAAGCAGAGCGTCGATACATGCGAGAAAAGGCCAGAGGTCAAAAGTTCGTGTGAGGTTTAGGGTGGGTTAATGACGTCACTTCGGCACCAAACTTCACCACAAATCTATCCAACGGCACCGCGGTCTTGTCACCGCTTGACGCCTCTGCGATGGAAGTCAGAACCGCGACCCCCAGCGTTTAAATCACGCGGTTTTCTTATGGGCGGCCAGTGAAAACATTTCAGACACACCACCTCTCAGAAACGACGCGTAAAGTCCTCAGCAGGTGGCACAAAAGCCGTCAATGAAACCACCTATCCACTTTGGATGTTCATTTACACACACCGCGCTGTCAAAAATGACAATTAACCGTTCCATGTGCAACAGAACGACGTTCTTGATAATCTTTGATACGGCCGTTACGTCTCCCCCCCCCCCCCATGATGATACAAACCTTCTCTAAGGACATCGTAGCGCTGCAACACCATTGAATATGACTTGATACCAGCCACTAGGGACCATTCAGAACCATGTGAACCAATTTGAATGTGATGCAAAGTAGCAAATGGTGCTTATTGCTTTTTCTACCCTCCTCTTTTTCACGCCTTCTTGTGGCGCGATGGTAGAGGGGGGGGGGGGGGGAAGGGGGGAGGAGCGTCACTCTAAGACCCCCCATTTTGGTAAGGTACTCAATCCGGCCGCTGTAATATATAAATTAATTTTACTTCAGACATTTGCTTTAACGATATCACATGTATTGTATTTTTCTTTGTGCCTTCTTAAGGGTTTCTGAATTTAATGCTGGTATGACAGTGCGAAGTAGAGAAACATTGCGTTTATAATCGGATATCACTCAGTAGTGACTTGAATCATCCGACTTCGAAAGAACGACCTAAGGATAAAAGATAATACCACAACAAAAAAGAAAAGGTGAATAAAAAACTGATTTAAATTTAACCCATAGCGATACCACTGTGTGGTCCGCAAGGAATATGGCAAAATTCACACAGGTTTTTCATACTAATGCCAGGGTATCTAAATGAGTGTGGCGTCTGTACTGGGGAATTACAATCAAGCACTACGTATCTGAAAAACTTCAGCTGCATGTACAAGACAGATCTGCGTAAGATAGAAACTACCCGCAGTAATTCAGGATGAATTTCTGAACCCTTTCATACCGATTTAATATGTAATGGTAACACTACGAAGTTATATAACATGGAAGGGACGCGTGAAAGCAGTGGCAGGGAAAATAAATGGAATAATTAGATAGACTACATGAGTCAAAACATTATGACCACTGCCCACCCCGAGACAATGAATGCCTCTTGGCAGCGTTGCGGCAACGTGACGCAGTAAGGAAAATATACAAGCGGAGCAGAGACGAATGGGTACTCATTCGAAACCTAAGTCTGGAAGATCGGACGTGGATTTGAACCATTATACTCTAAAATGCGAATGCAGTGTTTTAGTCACTGAGGCCCTTGACTCAGATTTTGCAAAGGACAAATTTTTTTGGTCCAGTGCCTGGGAACGAGCATCTCGGAAACAGCGAATCTGGATGCTGCTCACGTGCTACTGTCGTGGGCAAGTGTGGAAAATGGTTGAAGGACGATGAAGCCACGCAGGCGTTTCAGCTGTGTAAAGTAGGATAGGCTTTGATCTGTGACAGATCTGACAGCAGAGCACAATGTTGGTTCATGCACAAGTGTTTCGGAGCTCACCACTCAGCGCACGACCCGCAGTAGACCACCCTTACGTATGAGGGTTGGAACTTAAATAAGGGCAACTATTTATTTACAACCGATACAAAAGAGTTACATGTTTGCAC
Organism: Schistocerca serialis cubense; assembly: GCF_023864345.2. NCBI lineage: Eukaryota > Metazoa > Arthropoda > Insecta > Orthoptera > Acrididae > Schistocerca > Schistocerca serialis. The sequence continues at coordinate 215,431,823 of NC_064640.1, forward strand.
CTGTTACTGTCCTTCAAAGTAGTCACCAGCGTTGTATAGAACCCGTTGCCAGTGATGTGGAAGGCGTAGTATACCGTTAGCAGAGCCTGTTCTGTTGGTGGTGCGAATGGAGCGGTCTACTGCCTGTCGAATCTCTGGAATAGTTCTGAAGCGAATGCCACGAAGTGGTTCCTCCATCTTCGGAATCAAATCAAAGTCACAAGGTCTTAAGTCCGGGGACTATTGTGGAGGGTACAGCACTTCCCAGTCCCATCGACCGAACAGAGCAGCCACAGATTGCGCTGTATGCTCCCGCGCATTGTCGTGCAAAATGATGGGTTGGTTGCGCAGAAAGTGTCGCCGCTTCTTTCGCAAAGCTGGTCGTAGGTGATGCTCCAAAAACGAACAATAATACTGTGCACTGACGGTCTGCCGTGGAGAAACGTAATGCGTTAGGATAACACCATCACAGTCGTACACGACAATCACCATAACTTTAGACCGCTCTATTCGTACCATCAACACAACAGGCTCTGCTTACGGTATACTACGCCTTCCACATCGCTGGCAATGGGTTCTACATAACGCTGGTGACTGCTTTGAAGGACAGTAATAGGTGCAAACCAGTTACTCTGCCGGCCGTTGAGGCCGAGTGGTTCTAGGCGCTTCAGTCTGGAACCGCGCGACCGCTGCGGTCGCAGGATCGAATCCTGCCTCGGGCATGGATGTGTGTGATGTCCTTAGGTTAGTTAGTTTTAAGTAGTTCTAAGTTCTAGGGGACTGATGACTTCAGATGTTAAGTCCCATATTGCCCAGAGCCATTTTAATCATTTGAACCATGTAACTCCTCTGCATCGGCTGTGAATAAATATTTGCCACTATTTAAGTTCCAACCTTCGTATTTCCATGTTGACCCAACGACATCGTCAATTGTGCACGTTACCATCGAGATTGGACAGGCGACGAATAGTAACGTGTCACCTGCCAGATGAACCACGTTTATTGCCATACCAAGTCGAAGGTTATATCGAGATACGCCGTCATCCAGGCGAATGACTGCTCAAAATAAGTATCGCGCAACGGACACAGACCGACGATACCCACTACATCATTTATATGCAGGGTAGTGAAAATAAAACTTTTCCAGAAAATATTTACTGTAAGACTGACGTGAGATTGACTCTTGTTAATAAGCATCAAAAAACATGCCGGAAATAACTACTGTTGATGTTCGCTTCATCAGTCTTTTATCGGACTTAGCTGGAGGTTTTGCATAATACACTATGTGATAAAAAGTATCCGACACTCCCAAAAACATAGTTTTTCTGTTAGGTGCATTGTGCTGCCACCTACTCCCAGGTACTCCATATCAGCGATCTCAGTGACATCGTGAGAGAGCAGAATGGGGCTCTCCGCGGATCTCACGGACTTCGAACGTTGTCAGGTGACTGAGTGTGACTTGTGTCACACGTCTGTACGCTAGATTTCCACAGTCCTAAACATCCCTAGGTCCACTGTTTCCGATGTGATAGTGAAGTGGAAACCTGAAGGGACACGTACAGCACAAAAGCGTACAGGCCGACATCGTCTGTTGAGTGACACAGTTGAAGAGGGTCGTAATGTGTAATAGGCAGACATCCATCCAGATCTTCACACAGGAATTCCATACTGCATCAGGATCCACTACAAGTACTACGACAGTTAGGCGGGAGATGGGAAAACTTGGATTTTATGGTCGAGCGACTGCTCATAAGCCACACATCACGCCGTAAATGAAACATGACGCCTCGCTTGGTGTAAGGAGCGTAAACATTGGACGATTGATTGTGGAAAAACGTTGTATGGAGTGACGAATCACGGTACACAATGTACGATCTGATGGCAGGGTGTGGGTATGGCGAATGCCCTGTGAACGCCATCTGCCAGCGCGTGTAGTGCCAACAGTAAAATTCGGAAGCGGTGGTGTTATGGTGTGGTCGTGTTCTTCATGGAGCGGGCTTGGCACACCTTGTTGTTTTGCGTGGCACTATCACAGCACAGGCCTACATTGATGTTTTAAGCACTTTCTTGCTTCCCACTGTTGAAGAGCAATAAGGGGATGGTGACTGCATCTTTCAACACGATCGAGCACCTGTTCATAATACACGACCTATGGCGGAGTGGTTACACGAAAACAATATCTCCGACATCGATACCTCTCCTCAGTGCAGCACACCATGAAGAATGAGCTGTCATTCCCCAAGAAACCTTCCAGCACCTGACGGAACGTATGCCTGCGAGAGTGGGAGCTGTCATCAAGGCTAAGAGTGGGTCAACATCATACTGAATTCCAGCGTTACCGATGGAGGGCGTCACGAACTTGTAAGTCATTTTCAGCCAGGTGTCCGGGTACTTTTGATCACATGGTGTACTTCCACTCTAAAACTCTTGCGCAAAGAGTTCTGCACACATTTTACACTAATTTTTATTCGCATAACTGTCAACAATGAACACACGCTGTTTTATCGTGAGCACCATTTTGTACTGCATTCAATCGGTCACTAAACAAGTGTGCTCCTCTCACTCACGCAAACGTAGTGACGCAACGAAGCACTGGGGGCAGACCGTGCTGGAGATGCGAATGCGTAGACGTCAGACGACACCCAGCTGGTGCATGGAAGTCAAGATTTTCACCATTTCGGTGATGGACAGTTCTCTTGTTCATTAACAAGTTCAGTTCCACGTCAGAATCATAAATATTTCACGGACCAGATTAGTACGCCCACCCTGTATACAGGGTGTATCATAATTGTGGTGCAAACGCATACAGCCTAAAACACCATACTAGATGGAAAAAGTCTGAGTCAACATGGGCTCTAAAATGCAAACCTTCAAGAGCTATGAGCACTTCTTCACCTTCAGTAATGTGGAACAAAACTGTTCTAGTGCATACTCTTTGCTTTCCATGTTCTGGAAGGCAACAGTATGGACCAAAACACGAAAACAATTCGAGTAAACATGGGCTCTGAAGTGCGTAACTCAAGAGCTATGCGCAGTTGTTCAGTAGAAAAGATGTGTTTCACAGTAACGAAGATGGGCGATTTTTCATAGCTCTTACAGTATTCACTTTAGACAACATGTTTACTGGACATTTTTTCTTGTTTTGGTCCCTACTGCCTTCTCCAAAAATATAGAAAGCAAAGAACCTGCCGTAGAAAAGATTTATTTCGCAGTATCGAAGATGAAGAATTCCTCATAACTCTTAAGATATGCATTTTGAAGCAGTTGTTTAGTGAGACTTTTTTGCTTCTGCTATAGTGTATCCGTTTACTCCAATAATTATGATTTACCCTGTATAGTTAATAGTAATGTTCCTATGACACTTTCTTGGGGAACATCCAAAGTTACTTTTACGTCTAAAGATTTTTCTCCATTAAGAATATAGTGCTGTATTCTATTTACTATGAACTCGTCAATCCAGCCACAAAGCTGGTCTGATATTCCATGCGCTCGTATATCGTACAGATCCGATGTCACTCGTGTTAGTATCGTTGAAAGTAGATTGGCCTGATTATCAAACGTCCAGCAGAACATTTCTCATTTCTGCTTCACACCTCACATTCGTAAGTGGAATGTGAAAGAATACCTGGCAGTTATGATATAACGATATAACGATAGTCCAGTCCCATCATCCAGTTAACAGTGATTTACAAAACGCAAACGTAGTTGTGGGTGTGGTAGCAATCATCTGTCTCGGGAGAGGTAACCTGCGGAATGCCTTCACTGATTGCGTTAGGGAGGACGGAATTCGTTAGTTAAATACGCGGGCAACAGCTGCCTGCCTTCCTCCCCTGCACAGTCGGGAATGCAAGGAATAACAAATGAGTCGACTCTCCCAGTCTAAGATTTCCTTAAGCGACCTGTGGAATTATATTAATGGCGCTGGTCTCTGCTTCCCCTTCTCGACAAGTTATTGTGAATGACATTCAGTGTGTTGTATATATCACATTCGAGCTATAAACCGCACCCAAACACTTAACATTTTTTAATTACGTGAGTTTTCATTTTGTTGACTGTGGTTCGTTATTTCTGTTCACTCTGTGTATTAGTTGTCCGTACTTACTCAACTCAACTTATTCAGCTTTCCATAACCAATTCAATGAATCCCAGATATATCACACTGTACCGAATCACCTTGTTCTACCTTCCCATAACTCTCCTATTAAGGCTCGTTCATTTTCCATAACGTCAGTCTACTTGGTTTCCGAAATTCATTCCAAACATCTCACTTTGAACAACTTTGGCGTCACGTTGTCTAATTTACCATGGATTCTCTTTGCCTAGCCTGAGATTCAGTGCTACACAAGCAGAAATCGAAAGAAATTTTAATTGACTACAGACCAAATTATATCAAAGAAAGACGACTGGTGTTTACACGAATTTGTAGAGTTTATCAAAGAGCAACATTGCCTACTTTTATTGAGCATCAGATTTTCCGCTTTTGCTTTCGCTTCAAGATATATGACTGGCATCTGCATTCGAAAGGAGCGGGGCTTAAATATTCGTCCTGCGATTGTGATTTACGATCTCCGTAGTTTCCTGAAATCACGTCAGATAAATTCTGGGGTGATTCTCGAACAAAGCCTATCATATCCTTCCATATCATTGCCCAATTGAAGTAGTGCTCCTCCTGTAATGTCACTGACGTCACAAAGTGTTAAACAGAAACTTCTTCCACAAAATGCAAAAGATATTACATTCACATACTTTTCTCGAACGTATATGTATTCAGTTCCCCATGTTGTGTGAAGGTATACGCGTCTTCACGAAAACAACTATCGTAAGGAATATCCTGTCGTCCTCTCCACACTTTGATGCTCAAGACGTGCAAATGTGGCAACGCAACCAATTCATATATGAATGGATAATGGTACTGTTTATCTAGACGCCAAGCATAAACGGTATCTCTTCGAGGAAGCAGAATTTTTACCTTGAAAATTACAGGGTAAGTATTCGAAATTACGTCTATTTGATTACACAAAAATGTAGGGAAGCTACACGGAGTGGAAAGTGAACTCTATGAGTTACAAGCTTGTTTCCTGTGGCACAAAGTAAGCTACGGGAACAGAACAATTGGATCGAAGTCGCCGTGCTTTCTGTGTTGCAACTCCCTGGTTTATCGACACATCACACTACCACGCGTACGGAACAGAGTGTTAGTGAGCCATGTGGTCAGCTGAGAGTGAACTACTTCGATTATACGCCACCGAAGCTCGCAATCGTACACCCGCCGCTTAACAGCTCACCAGCTTGAAGCTAACACAGCACATTGCACTACTATGGAATATCTCGATGCAAATTTGTTGTTATGGGAAACTATTACGTTATATTTACACAAATCATCACTACATGAACAGTCCGCCCCAGTAGCTGAGTGGTCAGCGTGACGGATTGCCGTCCTCTGGGCCCGGGTTCGATTCCCGGCTGGGTCGGAGATTTTCTCCGCTCAGGGACTGGGTGTTGTGTTGTGTTCATCATCATTTCATCCCCATCCGGCGTGCAGGTCGCCCAATGTGGCGCCGAATGTAATAAGACCTGCGATATGGCGGCCGGACCTGCCCCGCGAGGGGCCTCCCGGCCATTGACGCCAAACGCTCATTTCCATTTCCATACTACATGAACACAAGATAGTTACCATATAAACACTAGTTGCTCTAAAAGTGTTCTGGCAGTCAAATATGTTATAGACTAACAGAAATGCTTCGTTTAGTTTCCACTTGCGTGACATACGATATAGAAATACAATACTATGTTGCATATTTTGCCTAACGTCCTTGATTATGCGGTAATATATGTACAGGTATGCTTAAGATAAGGGGTATTGATTTCATGTTGGTATTATTTCTAACAAAATAATCAACACTAGATTACGTATGTAGAATATAGGTTACTATTCTGGCATGAACAAGAATATTGCAAGAAAGTGTTAGTGTACTCGGTAGTTATTATATGATCAGGTAGTTTATTTTTCTCAGAAACTTGTTGCTCTTAAATGCTGTATCTTCTTTCAGCATTTTGCTCCCAGCCTTGATAATATTTTTATGCAGACAATTGTTAATGAAGAACTGATTCTGAAGTTAGTTTTCTTCTTGAAAGTTAGTTGAGGTCGACATCGTCTCCAAGCGAAATGCTTGGCAGTCCGCAATCGAGGTGGTTACCTTTAACAGTGGCCCATCGGCACAGCCGGCTGCTGGGAAGTTACGGACAGCCACCAGTTTCAACTTGTGGACTACGGTTTTCTCATACATGTTCAGTGATCTTATACTGTTGCGATGATATCGAAAAGTCACAATGTAGTCGTGTTTTGATGTGCTACTGAAACCCACTAGCCGTACCTCCTGATGCAAATTCGTTTATTTCTCACACTCAACGAAACAAATACGGTATTTGTACAAAGTTAACACCCGTCCAGCATTGCAATTCTGGTGCTATATTCTAGCAAGATAACGGCCGTCTCTCTGTCGCTCTGATTTTCCAATAAATAAACGTAGGAAAGCGCTTCTGACTAGGTCTCTACCACAAGTGCCTGATATGTCGCGAGTGATCATTCTGCAGCTTGCTCGTCCAGAAATTGATATACCCAAATGCATCTGCCAGCAAATGTAATGAACTACTGCTACGTAATTTGGCAGTTCCTGAACGGGGAGAATATCTAAGAGCTGTTAAAGCCACTTATGGTTCCTGAGGAAGCTTTCCTCGACGTAGAGTAAGTACACTAGCCATCAGTGAAAATGTGACTGGAATTAAATAAATGTTAGTTAATCATATCGACCACGCTGATAACGTAAACGACAACGAAAAACTTGAATTAGCTCTCGTTTCCAAGTTAGAGGCGGGTGCACTTAATTATATTTTATTAGCATTCATTGTCAGTCCCTTCCCACATGGGCTTAGAAATCCCGCTGATAGTAGACAGAGTGATGAAGTTTCAGGCAACAATAGCTATATGTACGGTATTTTGTCGCTATTTTAGCCCGGGCTCGTAGCAACAAGTGGAAGTGGAAGAGGAAGGCAAGAGCGGAGCATTGTCATTTAAGCGTAGTTTCAGTTAGGGCTGCTGATGGAAAAAATGATCGTATGTCGTCAGTGGCCGGGAGTTCCCAGACGGGAAGTTCGGCCACCAAGTGCAGGTCTTATAGAGTGTGACGCCACATTGGGCGACGTGCGCGTCGACAATGGAGGTGAAATGATGATGATGATGACAGCACAACACCCAGTCTCTGAGGAGAGAAAATCTCCCTCCCCAGCCGGGGAGGGAGTATTTTTTTTTTTCAAAAAAAATCGAGATAAATCGGCAGTTTTTTCTCCCCGATATATTGATAACAAAATCACAATATCGAGCGCCTATATTTTTATTTTATATTATATTCTTTCACATTTTTCGGTGCATATTTAAAGTGTTCTTTTGAAACTGTAGTAGAACATGGTTTTACTTTCACAGTGTGAAGGAGTCTTACTACTTTTTGACCTTTCATCACTCCGAAACGTTCTCTTTGACTGTGTGAAGCAAGTACATGTGGCATAAAAGAATAACTCCGACTGCACTGTGACCGGGGCGGGGAAGGGGTGAATAGAATAACAAGTTTTCCGATGTGAAGAAATAGCACACCAGTTGCGCTAAAAAAACAAAATTTTAACGCAACTAGTGTGCTATTTCTTGACATCGACATTCTTCAGAAGCAGTTGCTGAAAATCACGAACAAAAATCTAAATGGCAAGACTTGTCTTTGCGGTGGGCGGATACGTGTGAGGGAAAATGCTGGCGTAATCGGCACTTGGCGCTACCAACAGAAACTGCAACGCTTAGCTTCACCACGCAATTTTGACAATGCAACTGCTGGGTCGCTGGCGTTGGCAGAAATTAAAAAAGCAGGGAAGTCGACACGAAGTATTCGGGACAAATACGATATGTGACGAAACCGAGCGATAGACCCATCGGACACCTTTTATTGTGCCACATACGTGCAGTTATCATTGTTAGCAAAGTGGTTATCGACAAGTCTGAACGTGCATAGTTTTCCTTTCAGTTCTTGCTCTAAGGGGAATGGGCAGGCTACTAGTTTATTGATGTACAGAATATCTAATAATAAATCTGTACTTAAATCTACAGCTCTAAAACCGCAGTATATTTACAATGTGAAGCCGATATTTTTATGAGGCTGTTACTTCGATATTTTTCCCGTCGATATATCGTCACTTATTCTCGATGTATCGAAGGCCGTAAACGATTTTTTTAATATCGATATATCGGATTCCCGGTATTTTTAGAAATATCAACAGTCATTGTTTCAGTCTGTTACAAGCTGTGTTCTGTTCCTGTGCTGGAAGAACGTGTTACTGTGACTCAATATGCCTAGCAGATGCATAAACAGTGCTGACAGTTTTTTCTACATTTGCATACAGGCTACATAGAAATCGCAAAGAACGCGTGTAGACTGTACTTTGGCTGTTAAATCGGGGACCAGGTCAAGCCTTGGGCTCCTCATGTATGTTGTCTATGTTCTGTGTCCAGCCTTCATTCGTGGTTAAATCGTGAAAGATCTTCCATGTGCTTTGCTTTGCCAATGATCTGGCGAGAAACAATGTAAAGGATTTGTTACTTTTGTATGACAACTCCATTAATAAATGGTATTTCCTAGAAGGGAAAAAGTCTTCCTTGACATATACCGTCGGCCATTTGACCAGGGCCTCACGGACACGAACTGTCTGTTCCAGTTGAAGCTGATTGTGAACGGTAGTGAAACTAGTTTTACATCATTACCTTCAAAACCTATTTCATCGAAAGATCCTGATTGTGTGTGTAACGATAATTGTGCAGAGGTTCACGAAATAACAGTGTGAACGTAATGGACTAATGAGAGATCTGGGATTGCCGAAAGATAAAGCGTCAAGAGTACAACAGTGGAATTTTCTTGATAAGACGGTAAATGTGACTGGGTTCCGTAACCGCCAGTTGTCGTGCCTTCCATTTTTCTAAAGTGAAAATAATTTAGTATTTTGAAGTGATATACAGGGACAATGACAGCTATGGGCATTGACTATAAAAGTAGTCAGTGGACGTTGTTCATAAACTCTTCCAAAGTAAGTATCAAGTGCGTACTACTGCATAATGGCAATTTGTTACCAGCCATTCCGACTGGGTATGCACCTTATATGAAAAAAAAACATATGATAACATGAAATAATTATTACTGCGAATGAACAATGATAACTTTAAATAGCAGATTTTCAGGGATCTGCAACTCATAGACATATTTCTTGGTCTACAACCCGGCCTTACCAAATTCTGTTGTTTCCTATGCCTCTGGGACAGCCGCACCAAAGCACTTCACAATAAAAAGAAAGATTGGTCTAAGCGTCATCTCATGAGATGGAGTGCTTGTCGAAACTTCTTTTCCTTCAGCGTTTGTCCCGCGTATCTGCGAGGTCCGCTACATGGGTCCGTTGTCTCCATTTCGCTCTATCACTGGCTGCATCTGGGTGAATGTTCACGCATTTAAAGTCTTTATGAATCGTATCAGCCCAACGTTGCTCAGGTCGTCCTTTGGGTCGTCTGCTGACGACTTCGTGTGTAACGTGCCTTCGCGATAGACTCATCACCGGCCCGTAAAACATGCCAAAACCATCGAAGACGACTCTCACGCATCTTGTCTTGGATTGGTGCAACACCAAACTGTTTCCTAATGCTGTCATTGGAAACGTACTCTAACTTAATGAGGCCCGCTGTCAACCTTAGCATCTTCGTTTCCATTACACTTAAACGGCGTTCTGTCTCAACTGTAGTCGGCCAGCACTCAACCATACAAGGCGACTGGTCGGATGACAGCGCGATAGATTTTTTATTTTAAATTATCTTTCATCCTGCGGTCGCAAGTGACTCCGATTGTTGTTCGCCACTTCATCCAGGCTGCCTGAGTTCTGGTGTTGACCTCTACGGTGAGTCGACCATCAACAGTGATCGTGGAACCAAGATAACTTAATCACACGAGTCAGATCTTCACCATTAATCGTGATGGTTCCCATTTCGTGTCTGTCTGATGTCATGTACTCGGTTTCTTCAAATTAAGGCGCAAACCGTGTTGAGCCAACCGGCCACTCCATTTTTTAGTTTGGCTATGCAGATCAAGCTTGTTTTCTGCTGCCAGCATCACGTCGTCAGCATAAAGTAGGGCCTATAGTAATGGCCGGTGCAGGTCAGCTGTGATGGTGTCCATTACAAGAATGGACAGAAGTGGTGATAATGCAGAACCCTGATGGGCGCCAACTGCGATGGGAAAGTCCTTGGATAGTCCTGAGGTTCATAACTTCTTGTCTGTGCATAAAGTAACTGCACCTAGTTAATAAGCTGCTCTGGCACAACATGCTGTCGAAGTGCTAGCCAGATGAGACTGTATGGCACCCGATCGAAGGCTTCTTCGAGATCCAAGAATGCTAGATGCAGCGGCTCGGCTTTCTCAAAAAAAATGGTTCAAATGGCTCTAAGCACTATGGGACTTAACATCTGAGGTCATCAGTCCCCTAGACTTAGAACTACTTAAACCTAACTAACCTAAGGACATCACACACATCCATGTCCGGCTCAGCTTTCTCATGATGTTTCTCGACTAAGAGTGTTGCAGCATGAATCGCATCAGTTGTGCCGCAGTTCTTCACAAATACAGCTTGGTTTCTTTAAATCTGTGTGATCTCACGGATCCTTTGGTCCAGAATACGCTTAAAGATTTTCATGGCGTGGCAGAGAAGTCGAATTGGACGTTAGCTGGTGCACTCAGCGGGATTTCCCTTCTTCTTAAAGATAAGCATGGTGGTGCTCTGTTGCCAATCAGTTGGTGTTTGTCCCTCATCAATGATCTTGTTGAAGAGTTTGGTTAACGATTCGGCTGCCTTCCAATGATGGAAACACCATAACTCTGCTGGAAGGTCATCTGGACCAGCAGCTTTCCAGTCTTCATTTTCCTCAAAGCAGTCTTCACCTCTTCGATTGTAATTTCTCTTGTGGGCCCTTCAACAGGATGGCTGGTGGGTACTGGTGGAAGGGGGGACTCTTTTGTTGAGATCTTCTTGAAGTAGCTGCGCCATCGTTCTTTGGCCTTCTTCCAGCCAACTAGCAGATTACCGATCTCATCATTGACTCTGTAGAACCGATGAACATCTTCCGAATTGTGATGTCTTGCTTTAGCGAGTCGATATAAGTCCCGCTCTCCATCACATGTGTCGAGTTTTGCATATAGATCAGCTGAAACGTAACTCTGGTGGAACTATTTAATTGATTGAGAACGTTGGCAAAAATTTAGTATACTAACAACATTTATTTTTTCAAACAAGACATAAATTATGCTAAAAAAGCTATAGATTGAATACCCTAAACAACTAACAGGTTATTTACTACTCTATTGCGTGGATCCTGGTTTGAAAAGACGGTTTAACTAGGTGATTAGTAAGCTAAGTACTCTGGCCATAAAAATGTGAATAACGCAAGCTGAATTGATCTGACGCGGAGTAGACTTTGAGTGATCAAATCTACGGACGTTTCTCTACAGAGGTACAGCTGAGAGCAAGTGGCGATTGGGATCTTTACCCTCTGACAATGCCAGAGCGGCAGGACATTACCCTGTTTGCTTCATGCAGCGACGTGACTTACAGCTGGCGAGATACGTGCGGCGGAGGAGGTGAGACATGGAGGCAGCACCTGCGAATTGATCACAGCCACAAAATAAATGCAAAAATCTCACAGTCTGGCGATCTGGCAGATGGATCGCAATTTACTCCCTGCCAGAGCCCTAAAATCACTGTAGATTTCAGTGTGTGTCACACCAGTTCACTGGTCATACGAAGGACCAATTTGGCTCACTTATACAACAGAGCACATAAGGATACCAAACTGGTAAAACAAAAACGAATAAGTGTGCCCTCAGCAAACGAGTAGTCTGAGACGTTTGAAGTCACACTGTCGGTACAGTAAGAACTTCACCACAGGCTCCCCAGTCTAAACTACTCGCAAGTGATTTCAGTCTCAGGACAGGTCCCAAGAACCAACCACACATGCCAGAGCTTCGACCAGAAGTGCTTCCAGACTAAAGTCCTGCACCCAAGTGCTTCGCACCTCTCAAAAAAAAAAAAAAAAAAAAAAAAAACAGATACAAGATCTTTACCTAAATCGTCTGTGCCTTGGAGCTTGTTGGGAAGGTGTTCACTGGCCTATTTGCACTATCAGCGAACACAAAAACATGTGAAATTTTATTGCACGTGGCTCTGCACACAATGCCCAGTTTATGACACCACTGTGTAGACGCATTCCTTTCGACCATCGCCCCAGCCGAGGCTTCTGCTGGCGCTGCGGCAGGTATCGCAGCATTGTTCTGCTGCAGACCTGTCTTGACAATGGTCTGCCCTGTATGGCTGTGGGCCTGTCCGGCCAGATTTACTAAGGGATGACCTCACCATCTATTGCTTTCAACTCCCAACAAGCTGTTTCTATGAGCTAAGAATCATAAAAAATACCTCACGCTTTCAGCGTCCTACCAGACTCCATCAACGTCTGCTCAGGCCGTTAAACTTTCTAGAGTCTCGCTCAAGGTGCGTCAGGTTGCAACAAAATCTTTAATAATTTTCTGTACGCAAAAAGTAGGTGAGAGAGTAACTTGCCCTCTTTCACTGCATACATGAGGATTTGGTGACTGCTATAACCTGTTTTGCATCTCTTCAGACTTCTGGCTCTGAGCACTATGGGACTTAACTTCTGAGGTCATCAGTCCCCTAGAACTTAGAACAACTTAAACCTAACTAACCTAAGGACATCACACACGTCCATGCCCGAGGCAAGATTCGAACCTGCGACCGTAGCGGTCCCGCGATTCCAGACTGTAGCGCCTTTAACCGCTTGGCCACCCCGGCCGGCCTCTTCAGACTTCTGTACGCATTCCATCGCTCTGGTGTTTAATCAGCAAGAAACCCATGATACAATCGTTTCTTTGTGTGAACCAAATCTTCGACAGTGTCATTCCAAAACCACGTATCTCTATCGATCCTCCAGCGTCCTGGTTTTGTTAGTCCCAAGAATTGTATGTTCAGCTTTGTGAGCAGACTCTTTCAGTTTCTCCCAACTTTCTTCAGCTGTGGTAACTGGTGGCAAAGTAATTCGACTTCCTTATCCATGAATTTCCACCATTTGATTCTCGCAGGTCCTGTGCGATCTATGTGCTTGTTTGTTGGCAACTTGATTTGTAGCTTGCAGATCAATGGACGGTGTTGTATAGCATCTGTTTCATGGGGGATGACCTTTGCATGAAGCACATCTTTGAGATCACAGCGACTCACGAGGTTGTAGTAGACCTGCGTCGCATTAGTGCCGCTGTAATACGTGATTAGATGTGAGTCACGCTTTTTGAACCATGTGTTCGCAATTGTCAGGTTATGAGCTTCTGAGAAATCGAGGATCGCTGATCGTCGTCACTCTTTTCTCCGAATCCATGCCCACTGTGAGCAGTATGTTCTTCCTTTCTGCACCGTATGTGCCCATTCAGATCACCAGCGATGATGGTGTAATCATCTGTGGGCACTTCAGCAGTCTTAGCATGAAGCATCGTCCAAAAGGCGTCCTTGATTGAAGCTGCTTGGCCAGTTTGTGTAGCGTAGGCACTGAAAAAGTGGACTTTTCTGCCATCTGTGATGTACACGGTCTTCATCAGGAGATCATCATATCTTTACACTTCAGAAATATTACCGTCCAACTTGGATGATACTATAATGCCAACGCCGCTAGGTGTTCCGCGTGTGCCCTTATACATAAGCTTGTAACTGCATCCAATGTCGTACGATTTGCTTCCGCTCCACCGTGTTTCTTGAACTGTACAGATGTCTATGCGTCGGATTTCAAGGGCTTTAGATAGCTCATTGTACCGTCCAGTGATGGTGCCGCCGTTTAGTGTTGGAAGACGGAATGTGAGGGCCTCACTTGTTTAGCCGTCGCCGCCCGTGCGACGGTAACCCTTGCATATTCCTCACGCTGACCGGTCCATACCAACGCGCGACGCCTACGGTGGACGTCCTAGCCTTTGTACCAGATCCAGAAGACAACATTTCCACGAACATGTGACAGAATTTTTACGGTCGGCTCGTTACATAACCCGTCACAAAGCATTTTAGAGCTACTGCCAGCAGGAGGAAAGGCCTCTCCTGACATAGAGAACACATGCCTGTTGCAGCTGGTCGTAACATGGAGTACAGACGCTGCTGAAGTTGGTTCTTCCACCTTCTTCGTCCTTGGGTCTCCAGACCGCGACCGCCGTTGAAGCTGTTGACTAACTTGAAAAGAAATGGAAAGAGAAAGAGCTCCGACAGTCGAAGAATGAGCTATCGAAAGCACAAGGGCAAGGGCCATGAAAGGCAGAAAGAAGAAAATAAAAGACTCCCTAGGCCTCGGATGCCCTAATACCGTCGGGGTCGGAAATGCTCAAGAGGTGACAGAGAGTGGTCGACAGGAAAGATAACAGGAGGGACCTGGCACAAGTAAGTGGAAGCAATGCCACACCCAGCTCGAGGCCCCGTGCTCGCCACGCACGTCACGCAAGATAAGAACATAATTCTCCCTGCTCTTCATATAAAACTGGGCCTAATGAAAAACTTCGTTCTGGCCGTGGACAAAACTGGAGAAACATCTCTCCATTTGTGCGAGAAATTTCCACGTCTTAGTTAGCCGAAAGTAAAAGAGGCGATTTTCGTGCATCCCCAGATTCGCAAACTGTACACCATCCTGACATGAGATGAAAAATTAGCTTGGGATGCCTTTGTTCGAGTGTCAACCAACTTTCTAGAAAATAAGAGAGCATAAAACTATATGGATCTAGTTGCAAATCTTCTACACTGCTGCAATAGACTGGGGTGCAATATGTCCTTAACATTACATTCCTTAGGTACCCACTTGGACTTCTTTCCTGACAATTGTGTTGCTACAACCATAGAGCGCAGAGAAAGCTTCCACCAGCAAATGTAGGACATGGAAATGAGATACCAGGTAAAATGGAGTGCATCAATGTTGGTCGATTACTGCTGGACACTAATCAGGGAATCACCAGCAGAAAGCTATAAACGCCAGGCAGAGCAGTTGCGCCTTCAGTGACTTTCCTCCGAGGGATAACACCAAGGTAAATACATGCATAATCTTATATAGGCAATAACGTAAATTTATCCTAACTTCAAAACGAGAGCTACTCTTGCATTTTCATTAAGATTTCCGTCAACAGCACACCCGAAAACATAAAGATTAGCTGTTTTCATGTCAATTACAGAAAAAAGTAAAATTTTGTTGGCTAGTGTTATGAAGCGTTGAAAATTAAATTGAGCACACTTTGCGTCACGTGTAATCCGTACAAGAAGTTTTACTTCTCTATCTACAATATTTACGTGTATTTCCATTTTCGCAAACTGCTGCGTGCCAGGTGATTAAATTTACTACCAAGTATGTAAGAACATACACAAGCGATTCTTGACCTGTAGATCGGAAGGAATTGTTTAACAGTCAAATTTCTACTAATCATTACGCAGTTCGAGGCACAGCAAGTGCCGGCGAACTATGTAGGCGGACCGTGACACACCAGTGGAGTGCCCTAAGGTTGTGCCAAGTGCCAACACTCGAAACGTCCAGTACTCTTCTGCGTTTCACAGACAGCATCAGCACTATGGCCGTATGTGACGCAGTTTCATAACGTGCTACACAGCGTTCACGAATGCGGCTGATTGCAGGACTTTTTAAAGTAAACTAGTCCACAGCAACTAAGCTCAGTGCCTTTATCATGAATAAATTAACATAACGTGTGAAGTTGTGTAGTGGTAAGACACAAGCCTCGCATTCGGAAGGACGTCACTTCAGACCCCCGTCTGGACATACAGACTTCGATTTTCCATGATTTCCTCGAACTGTTTAAAGCAAGTGAGGAGATAATTCCTTTTAATAGGACATCGACGCTTCTTTCACTCCCCCCCCCCCCCCCCCCCCAAATCCCAATTTGTGCTACGTCCCTAACGGTCTCGCCATGCACGGAATGTTCATACCTTAAGTTAAAATTCACAAGTTCCGACCGTGTGCCCTCATTGAAAACGGTGACATCGTCATGTGGTGCTCTTTGCAGTCCATGAGGCGTGCACATCACGCGACATCTCCATCTGGCAAAAAAAGAAACAAACTTTCAACACCTCTGTAGATCCCTTTATTTCCTAACGTTTGTGGAAATTGAAACACAAAAAGCATTTATGTGACTGAAAGGGACTTTGTTCCAAGGACTAAGTGCATGACAATACACAAATTAAAACTGCAGAACTGCCCAGTATCTATGAATTTGCGAATTCAATACTATGTAGTGCAATCACAGCCCCTAAACGCGGTAGCATGAAGTGAAGGATGGCCTGGGGATGTTTCAGGAGGTCTATGTTTAAGGGATATGTATACCAGTCTGCAAACCATAAATGTTTGCTGTGGGTTGACAATGACGAACAAGTTGCCGACCAATTATACCCTAAATATGTTTGATGGGTGACTTGTTAAGCAAACGAGCAGTGTAGGAAATCAATAGTTTCCACAGGGTTTCTTCTATTTTTTTTTTTTTTTTTTTTTTTTTTTTTACAGTGGCTGCAGTAGAAAGGAGTCGAAATTGTATGTTGCATCCATTAGCGTCCCACACCATTGCATTTGGCATTTATCCTCTATGACGTCCAACAATACATGCAGAGTCCGCGGTAAATGTAATATCTTCAAAGTCGTTCCGGCTATTACTGTAACACAAGTTGAAGCGGTATTCGTCGGAAACACCACATTTTCCCACTCATCACGTCTTGTTGATGGTCTCATTCGTTTGTAGATTCGGCGTAAAGGAAACTGACGGAATGTAATTCGTGGCAGCAGTTCAGATGGCAGCAGACAGTGTCTAAATGTCAATGCAGGCAGCCGTCGCAAAGTTCTTGCGTTTAGCCAACATTACGGACGAAGCTCTGCGTTCCGTAAGGCTATCTAGGCAAGATAGTTGTCTTTCCACAATGTGGTCATATTACATGTCCTATACCCACAGTCGCTGTGCACGACCCTATTCTGTACACCTTAACTTAAACCACTATCATGTGTGCTGAACTGGCAAAGGCTGCTTCAAATTTCGCGTACTGGATGATATTGGGAACAGGTGGAGGCGGAATTGGGACCACAGATTTTTTTCGGTTGAATAATTTTACCAGGAAAAGATTATGAGGGGTTTTATTACTGGAAATCAATGTAGGATAGTTACAGAGATATTTACTAAGTTTGCAGCTTCATTTGTTGCAGCTTAGGTCACAGATATCCGAGATTTCTGTGAGAGAAGAGTGGGGACGGCACTGCTATTGAGGGCATTTCGTGACACGGCGAGGGTCTTTCGCAGCACTTGGCGAATCCGTGTCATTCCTACAGTTCTGTCGTGAACTACCACCATCCACAGAACTTTCTCACATTGAGTTTTGTGCGTTATAAGATTTATTTTAGAAGTACGCTCATTCTGAAACACTGTGCATAAGCTTGTCTTGTGACATGCGATCATGTGACACATGTGTCTACCGTGTTCCAATAAAAACACATGTATCGAATATTAAAATTTGTTGCTAAAACGGAGGATCGCTATATTATCATTACTAATAAAATGTTCTGACGCAGTGTGTCAGCAAATATTGGGCTTCTCTAAAACAACTCTACAGATGTTTAAAACGTCTACTTAACAGGGAGTCCAGCTTGAATCTTATGCCAAACACAAATTTATTTTGTGTTTGTGCTCGTCTCGTGCTATTATAAAAGAAAGTAAGAACAACTAATTTCTGTCAGAGAACAGAAAAAGATTCTTCGGGAAAGTCACTAAGTTAGACTGAACTTTCATCATCAGAAAGTATTCATTCGGATTCTGTTTTCAAACACACATAATAATTATCAATAAGGCATCTGAATCAACTGGTGTATGTATAGCGAAAGGAAAGAAATTAAATACGATACGTAAAGACAGACGGAATCTAGAGGTACAAAAGGTAAATAAGATTTTAATATGAACATTCATTCAGAAGTTCTTAATTATAGAAGAGCAGCAGTAGTAGGAAACAAAAAATTGTAAAGGTGTGCTTCCTGACATTTCTCACGTCAGATTCCATTTCTTCCGCCGTTTACAGCTCCCATTACATTTACCTGCATATTTTCAGGCTACTTCCTTCCGTGTGAATTACTGAATTAAAAAAAAATGTTAGAGATCCGTCGAATGAACAGCAAATAATTTAGTTAACTGAAGAAACAAATTCCCCACTAATCCGAAATTTGCGCTATGATGTAAAGTACAATATGACTTCGGCAACATAGGGGACAGAAACCGATGTCTACCAGCGGCCGCCAAGGCTGTGACGGCTATGCCTCTATGCAAGCCGTTGCAGCCAGTATTCGAGTATACTGTTACATTTTCCTCCCGCTAGACGTAACTTGATATGTCGTTGGAGAACGAGTTCAGTGCCCGGTCAGTGATACAATTTCACGTTGTCAATAGACACCACAAGAGGGAATAAAGATCGCAAGGGGAACTCACTCAGGCGCATATGTCGGCAAAGCAATGCCAATAAATTCACGGTACCGAAAGGAAGAAGATATGAGGGATGGATGAAATATGCAGTTGATGATGGTTCGAGCTACCTACTGCTCAAATAACGATCATGAACATTCAGAATTTTGAATGTCTTGCAAACCCAACAGATTCCAGCCCTATTTACGAATTTGCAAATCCAGACATAAATTATCTGTCTTACTTTCGTAGTGATACAGAAAGGTTCTTTACACACAGCGTAATTAACTATAGGCAAAAGCTTCTGTTGATATCTCATTACAACTTCGCGATGTCTGGTAAGTTGTGTACCTAAGATGTAAGGAACACCAATATAGTATTAAATAGGTGATAAAAGATCTTCGATGGCACGGTTAATACAAAATTTTTGTGGGTGAATTATAAGCATTTCAGCTATCCAGAGGAAATCTTGATGTTATTCTTCCTGTACACTTCAGTTTCCACCCATCTTCCCAGTTAGAACCAGAAATCAAAGAATGTAGCCAATACGGCTGCTGCATCAGTAAGGGTATATACAATTTAGATTATTTATTACTTGATGGCTGAACGCGTAGGAGATCCATCACGGTGAAATAACGTGTGCAAATTGTTAGCCTAAGTATCTGTATCTAACTGTTGTTCAACTCATTTCCCAATAAATCTCTAAATGGGAGTTCCGTCGTGTGAAACTAAAAGATAATCGGCCCAATTACCCTGCTGTCGCTCACACTCTACCACACATTAACAGAGAAGCTATAATGAAAGTGCGTCTCTAGAATGGTATGTGGATTTTGTCGCAAAGCTGATGTAAGTTACACGTGACGCCCAAGCCACCATGCCTGATGGAAGATTCACACAGGAATTAGTCACAGTCATCATATATTAGGAGTAACACAAGGAGCTATTGAAGGTCGAACGATCAAATAATCAAGTAGTTGGTGAAGGCAGGTGCCACATGGTGCTTCACTGGAATAGTATTTAAGAATCGTAATTCAGCTACTTACTTGCGAAATAGTCGTACAACCGATTGTGAGTGTTGCTATTCACTGTGGAATACACAGGAGGGGAGGACGGATAGCAGTGGAGGGAGGGAGGAAGAGAGGGAGAGAGAGGGAGAGAAAAGCCAAAGCCGTTAGACCTGCTTCGTAGCTCATCTTCGGACACGATATGGCAGCGGTTCCGCGTGCCATGGATTCAATAAGTCCTTGGTAGGTTTCCGGAGATATACGGTAGCAGATGTCTATGTACAGGTCACAATCCTCGTAAATCACAGACTGATGGTTTTGGGGCGCCGAGCTATTGCACGATACTATCCTAGATATGTTCCATTGGGTTCATATCAGAAGAGTTTGGAGAAGGAAACATCAACGAGACTTAACTAATATACCTCTCAAATCACTGAAGAACGATTCTGATCTTTTGACATGTACAGTTATTCTGCTGGAATATTCCGTTTCTATCGGGGAGGGCATCAAACATGAAGAACTGCAGGTAATCTTCAGTAATGTTCGCGTAGTACACAGCTGTCGTGGTGCCTCCGATTAATACATCTTCCTTGGATGTCCGGTTGAATGCCCCCATAGCACAATAGTGCATCGGCTGGCCTGCGTCTGTGGCTCGTGGCATGTTTCGATCAGCCGTTCGCGCGAATAACGACAAATCTGGACACGACCATCCATCTGACGTAACAAGAAATGTGATTCATCCGCCCAGATGAAACGTTTCCCTGTGCCCAAGATCTTCTATCGATGATCCCTTGCTCACAACAGTTGTAACTGACGATGTCGTTGTGTCAAATGGGAATACGCATTGGTCGTCTGCTGCAGAGCCCCAGCTACATCTAAATGCCCGGCATGCTGTGCTTAGAAACGCTTGTGCCTGAACTGCACTACAGGCCATTAAAATTGCTACACCAAGAAGAAATGCAGACGATAAACGAGTATTCATTGGACAAATATATTATACTAGAACTGACATGTGATTACATTTTCACGTAATTTGAGTGCATAGATCTTGAGAAATC
Source organism: Schistocerca serialis cubense (assembly GCF_023864345.2). Lineage (NCBI taxonomy): Eukaryota > Metazoa > Arthropoda > Insecta > Orthoptera > Acrididae > Schistocerca > Schistocerca serialis. The sequence goes on from NC_064640.1 coordinate 215,452,451, forward strand.
AGTACTCAGAACAACCACCTGTGGCCTTAATAACGGCCTTGATACGCCTGGGCACTGAGTCAAACAGAGCTTGGATGGCGTGTACAGGTACAGCTGCCCATGCAGGTTCAACACGATACCACAGTTCATCAAAAGTAGTGACTGGAGTATTGTGACGAGCCAGTTGCTCGGCCACCATTGACCAGACGTTTTCAGTTGGTGAGAGACCTGGAGGATGTGCTGGCCAGGGCAGCAGTCGAACATTTTCTGTATCCAGAAAGGCCCATACAGGACATGCAACATGCGGTCGTGCAATATCCTGCTGAAATGTAGGGTTTCACAGGGATGAAGGGTAGAGCCACGGGTCGTAACACATCTGAAATGTAACGTCCACTGTTCAAAGTGCCGTCAATGCGAACAAGAGGTGACCGAGACGTGTAACCAATGGCACCCCATACCTTCACCCCGGGTTATACGCCAGTATGGCGATGACGAATACACGTTTCCAATATACGTTCACCGCGATGTCGCCAAACACGGATGCGACCATCAGGATGCTGTAAACAGAACCTGGATTCATCCGAAAAAATGACGTTTTGCCATTCGTGCACCCAGGTTCGTCGTTGAGTACACCATCGTAGGCACTCCTGTCTGTGATGCAGCGTCAAGGGTAACCGCAGCCACGGTCTCCGAGCTGATAGTCAATGCTGCTGCAAACGTCGTCGAACTGTTCGTGCAGATGGTTGTTGTCTTGCAAACGTCCCCATCTGTTGACTCAGGGATCGACACGTGGCTGCACGATCCGTTACATCCATGCGGATAAGATGCCTGTCATGTCGACTGTTAGTGATTCGAGGCCGTTGGGATCCAGCACGGCGTTCCGTATTACCCTCCGGAGCCCACCGATTCCATATTCTGCTAACAGTCATTGGATCTCGACCAACGCGAGTAGCAATGTCGCGATACGATAAACCGCAGTCGCGATAGGCTACAATCCGACCTTTATCAAAGTCGGAAACGTGATGGTACGCATTTCTCCTCCTTACATGAGGCATCACTGTAGTGTTGGCAGAAGAGCCAACACTGTGTTTCTAGAGGAGGCCGAAATGCACGCGTTTAATTACACGCTGACTGGCGTGAGGTCTGGAACAGGACAATATCTTGAGAATTGCAAATAAAGTACGTAGATGATGTAATACTTAACTTTAATCCACAATTGTAGAACATCTCTCTTGACGGTACATGTTATAACCACAATATATATAGCAAAGGATTATGGCGCCTTGCTAGGACGTAGCTGAAGGCTATGCTAACTATCGTCTCGGCAAATGAGAGCGTATCGGTCAGTGTAGCTTCGCTAGCAAAGTCGGCTGTACAACTGGGGCGAGTGCCAGTACGTCTCTCTAGACCTGCCGTGTGGTGGCGCTCGGTCTGCTATCACTGACAGTGGCGACACGCTGGTCCGACGTATACTAATGGACCGCGGCCGATTTAAAGGCTACCACCTAGCAAGTGTGGTGTCTGGCGGTGACACCACAATCACAACGTTTCACCAGGCAACGCCGGTCAACTGCTGTTTGTGTATGAGAAATCGGTTGGATACTTTCGTCCTGTCATCACGTTGTAGGTGTCGCCACCGGCGTCAACCTTGTGTGAACGCTGTGAAAAGCTAGTCATTTGCGTATCCAGCATCTTCTTCCTGTCGGTTAAATTTCGCGTCTGCAGCACGTCATCTTCGTGGTGTAGCAATGTCAATGGCCAGTAGTGTAATTGATTTAAAACGTCTAGCGACATGTTTGTCCATTTCCTACGATTGTCCCACAAAAACAAAAACAAAACAAAAAACATTTCATCTCGGAATGATGTTTTTGGACAACTAGACACTGGACAGTGCACCCGGGTTAGACGTGACTTGTGTAAACATTACTCACAGTAGACTGGGATAATTCATTAAACAGGATCAAAACACTAGGGGGTTCCTGCTCCGCCCCCCATCTGAACACAGGAGCACTTACGTAAGCAATCGGTTCGTGTTACTTGCAGCTGCGCGTATTGACATCGCGAGCGTGAGTCGCAGACAATAGGCTTGAGCGATTGGATCATTATAATACGCCGCTCGTCGAATTACCCGTGCATATGTTATTTCAACTCTGTTAAACGTTAGGATGGAAGGGATATTTACTATCGCTGAACTGTGTGATATTAATTTAATTTGTGGCGAGACAAATGGTGTTGCGAGGGCGTTTATACGAATTTATCGAGAACGCTTGCCACAACGAAGACTTCCTGCACGATCGACATCTTTACTGTCCACCAAATGTCTGTATCATCGTAATTCTACTTTCACTCGATTATTTTGCGATTCATTCATAACGAATTACAGTAGTTATCTTTACCTTTTTACATTTAATTTTGTATCCGAAACATATTGCCTGTTCGGATATGCTTTCATTTTATTATTAAATAAATCATGACAGAATACAACTTACGAGTACGTACTTAATTTGCATAGTTTGAGAGATACTGGCTCTTTACTGCCCCGCGCGGAAGGCAGAGGCCCCCAACGCGAATAACGTACATTGGGAGCTGAGGAACAACTTCTGGACCACATCTCCGAAGATCCTACTCAGAATACCAGACGCATCGCCCGCCAAGTGGGTGTATCACACACTGTCGTTCACTCCACTTTGAAAGAGGAGCATCTGTGGCCTTACTACATTCAACGCGTACAAGAGCAAGTTTTCCCTCCTCGAAGAGAATTTTCAGAGTGGATTTTGTTACAAAGTGCGCAACATGATTTTGTAAACGAAATACCCGTCACAGATGAAGCGTGTTTCACTCGCGACGGAATAACTAATTTCCGTAACATGCACACGTGGAGTGTACACAATCCGCTCCAAGTAGTAGGAACACAGTTACAGCTCCGCTTTTCCGTAAATGCATGGGCGGGTATAATCTATGATTACATTATTGAGCCTTATGTTTTACCTGCACGATTGACTGTGAACAATTACTGAACCATTCGAGAGCAAACATTTTTACCCACTTTATTGGAAGTTATTCCGTAAGCAGTACGTCTTAAAATGTGGTTCTTCCACTATGGTACTCCACCCTACACTGGAATAGTTTTGAATAAACGATTTCCAGGACTATGGATAGGACGTTTTGGTTCACGTTGATGGTCCGCACGCAGTCTTGATTTAGATTCACTGGATTTTTACTTTTGGGGCCATATGAAGGAACTTACTTATGTTCAGCAAGTAAATAATGTGGACGGACTTACGTAAAAGATTTTCGATGTTACAAATAGTATAAAGACAAAGGTGTATGTGTGTGAACGAGAGCGACGGAGTGGGCTCGCCGTAATGAAGCTTGTGTCGAGTCTAATGGTGGGCATTTTTAACACTTATTCTAGTACTGGTGTAAGAGGAAACAAAGTAATGTGAGTTTCATTTTCGTTACGGTATCGTTGTACAAAAGGAAAATAATATGAATTTAATTTTCGTTGCGGTATTGTTGTAAAAAGAGGAAACAGTTTATTGTAATTAATGCACAACGAATTACGTGGTAATTGGTTGATTTTGCACTAAGGAAAACACATTTTATTTGATGCTAGCTTTTCTTCACTACCGCGACCCTCTTGTGGTAATATTGTAAAAGAGAAAAGTCTGGTTGTACTTAATTCACTGTTTACGTACAACGACTTACACGTTCTTGGCAACCCAGCGACTGTTGACACTGCTTGTTTCGGCAGCACCTGACCGCCGCGCAGTGTCGTTGAGCACGTCCAATGTTTACATTGCTCTGGTTCGTCTGTTACCTTTCTCTGACTGCCGCGTCGTTGACGGTAATACACAAGCAACGTCATGTACCGTCAGTTGACAATGTAAACAAAAATGCGTCCACTATCTATCCTGTAAGTATCTGCCTTTTAGGAATACAAAAATGTAGAACATGATACAATGATATTTCATTAGACTTTTTTGTCAAGCACACCGAGATGTACCGTCTGTGTAATTTTGGCAGCTTATACCATTTACACCCCGTATTTGCAACGTAACTTAACAACGGGGAACCCTATCAACACAAGCATACTGTAAATGTTCAAATGGCTCTGAGCACTATGGGACTTAACATCTATGGTCATCAGTCCCCTAGAACTTAGAACTACTTAAACCTAACTAACCTAAGAACATCACACAACACCCAGTCATCACGAGGCAGAGAAAATCCCTGACCCCGCCGGGAATCGAACCCGGGAACCCGGGCGTGGGAAGCGAGAACGCTACCGCACGACCACGAGCTGCGGACGTTGTACTTGAGGCGAAGAACAGAGCGAAAAATGAATTAGACTACTTTCGAAGGTATTTTATAGGCTTGTTGAATCACTCTTCTAAATACTGTAAAAACATTGAACAACGTACGCCGACGAAAAGAGTACTACGAAAACAGTCTTCCTTCGCCAGTAAGAGAATTTATCGCTATTTCCTTGCACCTGATCGTAGCATGTCTATGTCAGAGTAAAACAATAGTTTTTGCAGGATGTACCAGAACTCCATCGAAAAAAAACTGGACGGTTGTTCAAGTACAGGGTGTTTATAATTAAACTTTCGCTACTTGAGAGGGTCCCCATGAAAAAACTATTGATCGTAGGACACTGAAACTTTGTGGAAACATTTGTAAGGACATGCGGAAGAGAAATAACGAATACGCCATTGAAATAAACACATTTTAATTTCCACATGAGAGGATAACATTTATTGATTGTGTACCATATTTATGTTCCTGGTTACAAACGTTGCTCAACATGACAACCATCTGCATCCAAGACAGCCGGTAACCGCACTAGAGATAGCTATACTGCCGCCGGAAAAATCTCACGTGGGATGTTAGCGGCCTCTCCCGCTACGCTCATCTTCAGCCTCTCAACATGTGTTGGTGAGCCGTTGATACACTCTGTCTTTCAGGTAACCCCACAGTCAGAAACCACATGGGTTCAAATCTGGTGATCTCGGTGGCCACGCGGTTTGGAAAGACCGGCCAACAATTCGATTATCTTCAATGGGGTTGCGGTGTAACCGAATGATACCAATAGCAATGTGAGATGGAGCACCATCGTGCATCAAAACTTTTAGTACAAAGCACCTCTCTCCCGTAGAGCAGGGATGTTGACGAAGCAGGTCACACTAACGTGTGCCATTCACGCTGCATGTCCTTGGTCCATGGAGTCCGAGTTCATCAAAGAAAAATGACGCGTTTACTATGAAGGGAAAAGTCACGAACGGTCATTGACGGTGACGACCCCCAACTGCGACAATTGTGAGTGTTCACTCCCCCACAGAGCGCAAAGTGTGCTTCATTACTCCACAAAATTTTCCACGGCCACATGTCGTTAACTTCAACTCTTGCAAGAAACTTAAGAGCGAAGTCTACTCGAATGTCTCCGTCACGAAGAAGAAGTTTGTGAGTAATGTGAACTTTGTACGGATACCAGTTCAAACCTGTTCCCAGCACTTTTAGAAAAGTGGACGAGGGAATGTTCAGCTGTCTTGACACAGCTCGTCCACAGCTTAAAGATCGCATATTGCTTCCAGCATTTTCAGCCATGGTAACAATAACTTATTCAACAAATTGTGGCGCAACTGACCTCCGGTCTTTCCCAGAAGCATTCCCAAATGGCCATTTAATTCGAAATTCCGAATCATGTTCTAGAAACCTGATTCCGAAAGAGAACCTCTCGATGTTCCTTTAGTGCACCGAGACTCGGGAAGAACAGTAGCAAAAGCCCTGCTCCTCACCTCTTCGAAACCCATGTTAACTTTCTGCAACTCTAATGCACACAGATGCTTATGTTTGAACCCTACATAGCCGTACCAGTACCGGCCCCTAACGGCAAATCATGACATTTACATTCTAAAAACGCAAATCCTGCAGCTCATAGGCTGAACACCATTCCTATAAAGCTACGTACCAACACGGTAAATAGTTTTCCGTCCACACTGGCTCAAGTAGCGAAAGTTTAATTGTCAACACAATTCATATTAGTCCGGAACTGCGCGACTGCTACGGTCGCAGGTTCGAATCCTGCCTCGGGCATGGATGTGTGTGATGTCCTTAGGTTAGTTAGGTTTAAGTAGTTCTAAGTTCTAGGGGACTGATGACCAAAGATGTTAAGTCCCATAGTGCTCAGAGCCATTTGAACCATTTTTGAACAATTCATATTTTTTTCGTATTTTGACAGAAGTGATCTATGATCTTCGGTGCTTCCTTACCTCAGTCATCTTTGTTTCTGCGAAAATATCTTTATAACTGTCAAAAAGGCTGTATTATGCAATCAGCAGAACGTGCAACACGAAACACAGTGCAATTAACGACCCCCAGATGCAAAAGTATTGTGATGTGGCAGTCGTCCAAGCGGGATCAGCTCAGCGTATCGCCGTTGGGCCTCTTCCACGGCATTCAGTGAACCCATACGCGAGTTTCATATCGGGCGACTCTTCATCAGTAAACCTATCCATACTGCTGTGGATTACAGTTAACGTACAACAAAGACTGCCGGGAAAACAAACGCAAGGCTGATGTTCAAATGTTCAAATGTGTGTGGATTCCTAAGGGACCAAACTGCTTAGGTCATTGGTCCCAAGACTTACACACTACTTAAACTAACTTATGCTAAGAACAACACACACACCCATACCCGAGGGAAGACTTGAACCTTCGGTGGGACGGGCCGCGCAGTCCGTGGCATGACGCCTCAAACCTCGTGGCCACTCCGCGCGGCCGCAAGACTGAACCGAGCAGAATCCAAGATTGAGGGCTAAGATTAAAATGGGCATTATTACTGTCAGCAGCAAGTACTATGAGTGTACGGAAATTTTGCTTCCAAACAAGACACAGTCCATATCGTCAGTATATGCACAATTGTGCAGAAATTTTCAGTACACTATAGATAAAAGTTTAATGCGGATAAGAAAGCAGACGAAACACACTACTCTACAGGGTGATTCAAAAGGAACTGTACACATTTCGTGGGTGTGTATGCATCAAATTAAGAGTGAAATGTTAAATAAAGTTTTGTCTGAAAATGTTCTATTTCCAAGACATGCAGTAAAGTAGGGATCACAAGTGCAACACAGACAACACAAAATTAATTCTTCTCAGAAAGCAGCAACACGAAGGGACCTGAAATGCTACACACCTACTTATTGTACACTTACCCCATAACATGTTCAAAATTATGTCCATGTAGACGAAGACAGTGACGCGGTCGATGTCTTACTGCTCTCGGAATTGTTGTGGATTGGCAAGACAGCCAACCCACTATGAGAGGAAGCCGAAAGGCACGCGTTTTAGCTCACGCAGGCTGGCGTGAGGTCTGGAACAGGTCAAGGAAATGAGACTAACAAAAAACGTACGTAGCTGCTGGAATACTTAACTTTAATCCATAATTGGTGAACATCGCTCTTGACGGTACATGTTTTACAGCATCAATAGTAACTGGTAATGGCGCCTTGCTAGGTCGTAGCAAATGACGTAGCTGAAGGCTATGCTAACTATCGTCTCGGCAAATGAGAGCGTATTTTGTCAGTGAACCATCGCTAGCAAAGTCGGCTGTACAATTGGGGCGAGTGCTAGAAAGTCTCTCTAGACCTGCCGTGTGGCGGCGCTCGGTCTGCAATCACTGATAGTGGCGACACGCGGGTCCGACGTATACTAACGGACCGCGGCCGATTTAAAGGCTACCACCTAGCAAGTGTGGTGTCTGGCGGTGACACCACAGGAATGTTGCAGGCTCCGGTCATCTCATTCTGCACAGTTGCACAGCCATTTCCATTTCCCTGCCACATTCTCAATTGCAACACCATATATGAGCTCCTTGAGACGGATGCAAAGGTAGAAGTCCAAGGGGTCTTCTGGAGATCTGGCGGCCCAATGGATGGTCCCTCTTGACCTATCCAATTATCGGGATAGGCAACATTGAGATACTCTCTTGCCTCCCGGCTGCTATTTGCAGGGGCACCGTCGTGCATAAACCGTAAGTTGGTCCGTGTAGCGAGTGGGACATTATGAAGCAGACCACCAAATTCATGTTCCAAAACCTGTCAATATGCTCTACCTGTCAAGCGCTGTGGAATAACATCTGGTGCGAGTAACAGAATGTCCACTATACCACATCAAATGTTCACCGTAAAACGATGTTGATATCCTTACACTACAGTTACACGGTATATTTCATGCGCTACACCTGGCATGTTATGGGTGTTGACGATACCCGCAGGGGTAAAGAGGCTCTCATCTGTAAACAGTACCCGACGACCGGTCAGTGGACCAGCAGCATGGTACTCTAGTAACCAGACAGAAATTCAGAAATCTAGGGTAAGCTACAGGTCTGAGTTCTGTACCTTCTGTGGGTGAAATGAGTGGAACTGCTTCCTCCGAAGCAGGCGCCATACAGTTGATAGAGGAACACCTGCAATGGCACTTATACAGCGGGTACTTACGGCCGGATCTTCATCTCCCTTTCCAGGATATTCTCTACGCTCATTCATACAGCTGAGGCCGACTTAAATGTGGCGCACCATGGATGCCATAGTCCCTTAAGCGTGAGTCCACGCCTGTGAAAGTCTGGTAGTATGATACTCGTCGGTTTGGAAACGTTTCCATATACTGTCGTCTTGCTGCTCTTGCGTTGCCTTCTGCTGCGCCGCAAAGGAGGTGCGTATCCGCGTATTCAGCGTTTGAGTATGGCACTGCACCGTACACGACTGCACTGTATGAACTACCGCCAAAATGAACGTATGTAGTACGTCAGGTGCCGTTACGCTACAAAAGTGTATATAACATAACGAACCACGCCTAAGTCAAGTAAACAACGGTGTTTCATACCAGAATCAACCGAGCAGTGTAGAGAGCTGTAGAAAGCAGCATAAGTCGACGTGCAGATGAACACAGCACGCCAAAAGCCTGTACTGGCTCGTGATGTAATATCTACCACAAATGACATTATGCATCACAACTCGGAAATAAAGTAATTTCAGAAAAACTTTATTTGAAATTTCTGTTATTTTGGTGCATACATTACACCCACAAAGTGTGCGCAGTTACTTTTGAATCACCCTGTATAATGAACCACTGGTGATCACGGGTTTCTTACCCAAAATTACTAAGAAAAAATCCCGAATAACTTCCGAAATTTTGATGGTGGAGTTCGGATTCACCTTTATGGAAGTCACTCGTAAACAACGGATGCCATACTCCTCTTTTAAGCGTAGTGCGGTGCAATTTACACAAGAAGCACGAAAGCTGACATTAGCTAATAACAGTGTGTGCGCAACAGGATCGGACCGTGTCTCTGTGTTCGAACTGAGAGTCCACTCAAGAGCTGAAAGCAATTTCAGTAAACAGGGAGCGAGACACGGTTATGCGAAAATACCTGCAAAGTCGGTGCGTAGCGTAATGGAAATACATTGGGCGGAGAAAGGGAGCAGCCGAGTGGGGTGGCTAATGCAGGGCCCAGGTGCCCGCTGCTGCCACTTTAGCCGCTGCCACGCGCCGCCTCCGCCTCGTAGCATTCTTTCAGCAAAACTGCTGATTTAAGTACACCAGCCTTTCAGACGTTTCAAAGGCGTACAGTCCTGGACACGTGTCATGAAGCTACAATAACGGCAACTATCCATTCACATGATTATACATCACGGAAGCACTTACGAGTTGCCACCGTAACTTCAAGATATAAGAACTTCATACTTCCCAGGGGAACAGACCTTAGAAGACAAGGAAAAAAGTAGCCGATGTAACAACAAAAGTAGCCTCGGTCGCAAACACACGCCCCTGCGATGACACTCGACTTGGATCTAGCCGGCTCTAATCCTCGTGGCGCAAGATATTTTTGCCAGCAATATTTGGCCAACAAGAGGAAGGGAGTTAGTGGCTTAAAGTGCCTTATCACGAGGCCTTGTGCCAATGGACTCTTTGCAGCGCCTCATGGTATGAAATGAAATGATCGTATATCATTATTAGCGGGGACACTCCGTCGGGGTTGCTCGGCAGTCCAGAGCAATTCTTTCTTTTTGAGATAACTTCGGCGACTTCCGTGGCGGTGAAGGTGAGATGAAGTGAAATGTTTAGGACAACACAAATACCCAGTCCCCGGGCGAAGAAAATCTCCAACCCGGCAGCGAATCGAGCCCGAGACCCCGCGACCTAGAGACAAGGACACTAACCACTTTTTATTTTTTTAGTAGTGGCGAGGTTCGAACACCGGACCGACGACACGTGTTGATTATTAATTTAAGATGCTACCCTGCTTTTTTTTATTAAGTTTTATTAAGACTGTACTCTTTTTTTGCGGACCTATCTCCTCATTTAACTGAGTTGTTTAATCTAAAAAAAAAGAAACTAATCCACACCTACTTGACCACCAGCTTTACCCGACTGCAAAAAAAAAAAAAAAAAAAAAAAAATAAATCCTTCCCCCTAACTATTCGCAAAAATTCTTCCAAGGCGATAGGCTCCGCAGGTCTATATTTTTTTAATTTCTTTATTTATTTTATTTATTATTTTTATTATAGATTATAATTAGTGAATGTGTACAAATGAAAATTGTATAAAACAGATTGTTACAAAAATGTGATTCAAAGCATTAACTACCCCTGTACATTACTTCCGCTACTTCAGCTAAAAGAATCTTTGTTCAAGAAATAGTGCACCGGGAGGTTTCTTGTCCACGGCCACTGGCGTTTTTCTATCTCCAATAATGCCGCCTAAAATATCTACAAAAGACTAATGCTGCATTGCTAATGCCTTAATGAATGCAAAGTTCCATGAATCAGCCAAACTCTTTCCTTCTTCACTGCTTGCAGTTCAGGTCATTCTGTCTTGCACGAGTTGCTGTACAGAACTTCACACTGAGCCTGGCACTGCCCAACTAGTTGGAGGGGGGGGGGGGGGGCAGGAGGAGGAGGGGGGGTTACGATAGCACTGCGTAAATAACTTGCAAAGAGCGTACGGTACCTGGACGTGCATTCAAGAGCGTTGACCACTACACCAGGCGTGGATAACCTTTGGTGACTTGTGGGCCTGATTCATATACTTTCTGAAGCTCGTGGACGGCCTCGTCACGTAACGCAACAGCAGCGCGCCTAGCGCATAACATCGAAACTCTAACGTACTTGATGTTAATGTTTATGGGATAGCGCACTGATATGAATGGCAACCCTTTCTTGTCATCAACGTGAACAAATTACGCCGCAAAACGCGCTATTTTGATAGTCAATTTAAGTACACCCCATCGTAAGATATTTACATTTATTTGTCTGTCGTGAAATTGTTTCTTTACTTACCACGTTTTACAACAGCTGTCTAAAAATTTCCGTTGCAAGGTTTAGCAACTCCGTTAGTGAAAGAACAATACTCACGACACGTAAATAAATTTAAACATTTGAAGATGGGATAGCAGGCACCTTGAAATGCCATCGCTGAAAAATAAACGTCTTAACAGCAACTGGTTGCAACTAATTCGTTATAAATTTCAATCAGTCTCAACGGCTGTAGTGCTCTAGTACATCCACTGCGAGTAAGAATGACTTATTAACATTAATACGACAAAGGATACAACAAAAAAATGTGGCAATGAGGTATGAAATTTCGATCGACAAGAATTAGGAATGACTTTGCGATTTTTGGCTACAGGTAGCTTAATCTAATGTTTAAAATGTAGAATGTAAAATCCACCATCACTGTAAGCAATTTTTTTTCAAATATTTGAGCAAACATATTAATTACGACTGATAGCATAGGCCGGTGTTGTTTCTGTGCAGCCGCCCGCTGTGACCGAGCGGTTCTAGGCGCTTCAGTCCGGAACCGCGCTGCTGCTACGCTCGCAGGTTCGAATCCTGCCTCGGGCATGGATGTGTGTGATGTCCCTAGGTTAGTTAGGTTTAAGTAGTTCTGAGTCTAGGGGACTGATGACCTCAGATGTTAATTCCTATAGTGCTTAGAGCCATTTGAACCATCTGTTTCTGTGCAATACGACTGCCTCTCTCTCTCTCTCTCTCTATCGCGGTCCAGGTCCGGCCTGCCAGTTGCCCACCCGTGCACTAGACCATAAGCTGCGGCTACCACATGAAATGACAACAGGAGACACTGTTGATGGTGATACATCCGTCGGATGGGGACGTTAAGCTCGACAGCCCATTGTTGGTATTTGAAAGGAGTACGCTACGTCACGACATCGGTTCGAAACAGGGACCCTATGGCGTGCGTCGCAGTGGTAGGAGACACCCCAAATATTAAGAGTTCCAGCCACCGTCTACGGCAGAGAGCAAGTTAAACTACTATTTCAGACCATGCGATTTTAGACACACTGATGAGCCGAAACATTATGACCACTGCCCACCTCCTGGTATTGTGGGCATATGACACAGCAAGCAATCAACGTAAGCGGAAGAAACACGAACGGACAGACCTTATAGCGAAGATACTGGCCGAAATGGCGGAAATCTACCGATATAAGCGGTTTTGACAAAGGGCACGTTTTTGTGCTGGTGCAGCTGGAGGAGAGAATCTATGAAATGGCGAATCTGGTCGCCTGTTGGCGTACTACTGTCGTGAACACCAATGGAAAGTGGTTGAAGGATGGTGTGGCATTGGACGACTACGCTTCTTCACAAAATCTAGAGATCGGAGGATCCTCCACTGTGTAATCCAGGGTAGGCAGCGTTCTGTGGCAGATCTGACGACAGAGTACAATGCTAGTGCAGGCACAAGTGTTTCGGAGCACACCGTTCAAAGGCTATTGTTGAACATGGAGCTCCACATCACACGACCCGTATGTGTTCCTGTGTTGAGTCAGCGACATTGTCAGTTATGATTGCATTGGGCACAGCGTTACTGAGTTTTCGCCGTGGATCAGCAGAAACGTGTCGCCTGTCGAATGAATCTCATTTCTTGTTACATCAAGTCGATGGTTAGGTCCTTACACGCCGTCGTCCAGGCGAATGGGTGCACGAAACATGCACCGTTCCACAGATGCAGGCCGGTGAGGGCAGAATTAGACTGTGGCGTACATTGAGTTGGTCTTCTATGATATCTGTGGTGTTAATCGAAGGCATTATGACAGCCGTCGACTGTGTGAACATTACTGCGGGCCACCTGCATCGCTTTACGCTTGAAGTTTCCGCGTGTGGTGATGAGACCTTCCAGTATAATAGCTGTCGGTGTTGCACGGCCAGAATCGTGCCACAGTGGTTTGAGTAGCATAATAGTGAACTCAAATTGATGTCTTGGCCAGCGAATGTGCCTCATCCGTACCCACTGGAACACATATGGGACGCCCGTAAACCAACATCCCATAATTTATCCCATAATTGCTTGACCTGTGCGTGGACATCTAGTGTCACATACTTCTGCAATCCTGTCAACGACTGTTAGAATCCATGCCAAGCAGATTCTCTGTTGTACTGTATATGAAAATTGGAGCAACACGCTACTACACAGGTGTTCATAATGTTGTGGCTCATCGGTATATCGCATTCGGGAGGACGACGGTTCAATTCCGCGTCCGGCCATCATGATTTAGGTTTTCCGTGATTTCCCTAAATCGCTCCAAGCAAATGCCGGGATGGTTCCTTTGAAAGGGCACGGCCGACTTCCTTACCCATCCTTCCCTAATCCAATGAGACCTACGACCTAACTGTTTCGTCTCTTCCCCCAACCAACACAACCCAGCCTATCCAACCTCATCGGTATACATATAAGCTTTCGACAACATCGGAGAAAGTTAAGACTTTTAGTGGGTTCCTTAATTTTCATTGACTCATTCATTTAGCATCGTGGTACGCCTTCTAATAATACAAACTGCATTACAATGCCTAATCGCCTCAGTAGCAGAGGTTGTTAGCGCACAAGTGTACGGTGCCGCTGGACACGGAAGTAAGACGCTGAGGAAAATTTTCCTGCCGATATAGAGCTGCGTGCGGGATAAACAAAAACTTAAATCCCACCGTGCAAGCTCTGATTTCTCTTATTTTGGTAAGATAATCATTTCTCCTCATGCAAATGGGTGTCAACAGAATATTTTCGCATTCGGAGGAGAAAGTTGCTTATTGAAATTTTGTGAAAAGATCTCGCCGCAACGAAAAACGCCTTTATTTTAATGATTGCCACCCCAATTTGAGCATAATACCCTCGATATTCTCTCCCCTATCTCGCGATAGTACAAACGCGCTGCCCTTTCGAACTTTGTTTTGATGTCCTCCATTAATCCTTTCTGGTAAAGATCCCATACACTCCAGCAGTTGGCGGACAAGCATACTGTGGGCAGCCTCTTTAGTAAATTTGTAGCATCTTCTAAGGGTTCTGCTAAAAAGCACTGTTTTTGGTTCCCCTTACGCACAACATCATCCATGTGATCAATATTTGAAGTTGTATTTCCTAGAAATTTCGTTGAATTGATAGCCTTTAGATTTCTGCATTTTATCGTGAATCGAAATTTAGCGGATTGATTTTAGTATTCATGTTGATGATCTTACACTTTTCATTATTTAAGGTCAACTGCCACTTTTCGCACCATAAGGGTATATTGTCTAGATAATTTTGCATTTGGTTTTGATCATCTGATGGCTTTACTAGACGGTAAATGACAGTAAATCTGCAAACAATCTAAGAGGGTTTGGATGTTACGGTATTCAACCTCGCTACAACGACTTTTGTATATATATATATATATATATATATATATACACGGAAGAGTAGAAGGCCTATAACATGTCCTTGGGGACGCAAGATATGACTTCTGTTTTACTCGATGACTTTCCATAAATTACTACGAACAGTGTGGCGTTTCTGAGAGGAAATAAGGAATCTTGTCGTACAGTTGAGACGATACTTCACAGGCACGCAGTTTGATTAGAAGTCGCTTGTGAAAAACGGTATCAAAAGCCTTCTGGGAGTCTAGAAATATGGAATCAATTTGAGATCCCCTGTCGATAGCATTCCCTACTTCATGTGAATATTGAGCTAGTTGTGTTGCACAAGAGCGATTTTTTCTGAATCCATGTTGGCTATTTGCCAATAAATCGTTTCCTTCGAGGTAATTCATAATGTTTGAACAGATTATATGTTCCAAAATACTACTGCAAATCGACTTTAATGATACGGTCCTTTAATTCAGCGGATTAGTCTTATTTCAATATTGGCGTGGCCTGTTCTTCGTCCTCTTTGGTGATGAAATTTCGGGAAACCCTATTTAACAATTCCACGTTTCTGGCACTGCCATCGGTAATATCACCATTGCTATCGTCCAGCAAAGATATTTCTTCTTATTCTTAAAAATTCTTAAAAATTCTTAAAAGTATCTCGCACTGAATTCGTCGCCAAATTTCGAGCTTCTATAAAACTTAGCCAATCTTCGGGATTTTTCTTTCTTTTAAATTTGCATGCTCTTTTCGTTGCTTCTGTAACAGTTTTCTGACCACTTACGTGTACTGTAGGAGACCAGTTCCGTCTCATTAATTTATTTGGCATTATTTTCTTAAATTCAAGCCACATCTGGTCCACGTTTACATATTTAAATCGGAAGGAATGGAGACTGTCTGTTAGGAGAGGATCAAGTGAAATTTCATATACTTGTTTTTTTTTTTTTATGGGTTTGGATGTTACGGTATTCAACCTCGCTACAACGACTTTGTGGTCACTAATCCCTGTACCCGTCGTGATGCTACATTTTTGCTCAGGATTATTTTTTGCTCAGAGATGAAGTATGTTTTCGCAGCCATTTACACATTGAGTGAGCTCCTGATCTAAGTGCTCAAAATAATTTTCGGAAAAAGAATTTAATACAATTTCGGACGAAGTTTTATGCGTACTACCATTTTGAACATGTATTGTCGCCAACATATCGAGGGTAGATTGAAGTCACCACTAACTATAGCTTTATGAGTGCAGTACCTATTTGAGATGATACACAAGTCTTGTTTGAATCTTTGAGCAACATATCATCAGAGTTAGGGGGGAGTACAAGAAACAATTATTAATTTATTCCGGTTGTCAAGAATAACCTCTACCCACTAACCCATAGTAACTCTCTGCTTCAATTTCACTGCAAGACAAACTAACAGCAACAGCAAAAAATACGCTACCCAAACATGTATTTAATTTATCCTTTCTGAACACCATTAGGTCCTTTGTAAAAATTTGGGCTGAACTTATCTCCGGCTTTAGCCATCTTTCCGTATCTATAACGGTTTGAGCATCAGTGCTTCCTATTAGCGCTTTGAGCTCGGTTTATTTCCCAACAGAGCTATGACATTTTGCGCCTATAATGCCTATGGATTGTACGTCTATCCACGACCTGCGTTTGTCTGAAGCTGTTTTGTTCTTTCCCGTGGCCCTCTAACCTCAAAAGCGCTCAGTCCAGTCCACACAGCCGCCGCTACCCGTGTGGCGCTTCGTGTGTAATGGACCCCTGATCTACACTCCTGGAAATTGAAATAAGAACACCGTGAATTCATTGTCCCAGGAAGGGGAAACTTTATTGACACATTCCTGGGGTCAGATACATCACATGATCACACTGACAGAACCACAGGCACATAGACACAGGCAACAGAGCATGCACAATGTCGGCACTAGTACAGTGTATATCCACCTTTCGCAGCAATGCAGGCTGCTATTCTCCCATGGCGACGATCGTAGAGATGCTGGATGTAGTCCTGTGGAACGGCTTGCCATGCCATTTCCACCTGGCGCCTCAGTTGGACCAGCGTTCGTGCTGGACGTGCAGACCGCGTGAGACGACGCTTCATCCAGTCCCAAACATGCTCAATGGGGGACAGATCCGGAGATCTTGCTGGCCAGGGTAGTTGACTTACACCTTCTAGAGCACGTTGGGTGGCACGGGATACATGCGGACGTGCATTGTCCTGTTGGAACAGCACGTTCCCTTGCCGGTCTAGGAATGGTAGAACGATGGGTTCGATGACGGTTTGGATGTACCGTGCACTATTCAGTGTCCCCTCGACGATCACCAGTGGTGTACGGCCAGTGTAGGAGATCGCTCCCCACACCATGATGCCGGGTGTTGGCCCTGTGTGCCTCGGTCGTATGCAGTCCTGATTGTGGTGCTCACCTGCACGGCGCCAAACACGCATACGACCATCATTGGCACCAAGGCAGAAGCGACTCTCATCGCTGAAGACGACACGTCTCCATTCGTCCCTCCATTCACGCCTGTCGCGACACCACTGGAGGCGGGCTGCACGATGTTGGGGCGTGAGCGGAAGACGGCCTAACGGTGTGCGGGACCGTAGCCCAGCTTCATGGAGACGGTTGCGAATGGTCCTCGCCGATACCCCAGGAGCAACAGTGTCCCTAATTTGCTGGGAAGTGGCGGTGCGGTCCCCTACGGCACTGCGTAGGATCCTACGGTCTTGGCGTGCATCCGTGCGTCGCTGCGGTCCGGTCCCAGGTCGACGGGCACGTGCACCTTCCGCCGACCACTGGCGACAACATCGATGTACTGTGGAGACCTCACGCCCCACGTGTTGAGCAATTCGGCGGTACGTCCACCCGGCCTCCCGCATTCCCACTATACGCCCTCGCTCAAAGTCCGTCAACTGCACATACGGTTCACGTCCACGCTGTCGCAGCATGCTACCAGTGTTAAAGACTGCTATGGAGCTCCGTATGCCACGGCAAACTGGCTGACACTGACGGCGGCGGTGCACAAATGCTGCGCAACTAGCGCCATTCGACGGCCAACACCGCGGTTCCTGGTGTGTCCGCTGTGCCGTGCGTGTGATCATTGCTTGTACAGCCCTCTCGCAGTGTCCGGAGCAAGTATGGTGGGTCTGACACACCGGTGTCAATGTGTTCTTTTTTCCATTTCCAGGAGTGTATTAAGCGGTACCCGATACTCTAACGCTCCATGGCGCAAGTCGAGGAATCTGCAGCCTAAATGGTCACAAAACCGCCTAATCCTCTGATTCAGACCCTCCCTTGGTGCTATTAGAAATTAGTAGCCTATGTGTCGGCACTGGGTTTCACCCTCTCCCTTTTATTCATAGATAACTACACAAATCCAACACTATATTGCTAAAGTACCAGTCACAGTCATCCACACAAATCAGATACATCGCTTGACACTATAGAATAGCTCGGACGAGGGCATCGCCAAACCAGTTCCAGTAGGAACTTGTCTGGAACGGCGATGCAAGATCTCTGCATCTGCTAGCCTACTCTCGTGTCCTGGGTATGGGACTAGTTTGGTTACAATACCTCCTCTTGCAGATTTTCTGCAAACAGTAAAAACGATCAAAAGCATAAACTTTCAAAATGCTTCAAGGTAGAATATATTTCTGCTTCCAGTCATTCGTTCAAACTGTATGCAGTTCATTATGTATAACTGTTCCCTTTTGAAACGAAAGTTATGGACAATAGGTACAAAACTTAATAAAAGGAAAGTGTACGAACCAACTAAGTTGCAAACGTCTCTCCTTTTCGCTTCTCAATATAGGAATAACAAAAGAACTGTGTACAAAGTGAAAAATTGTAAGAGAAGGAGGTGAAAGTACAAAACATTGGTCTCCAAAATCTAAAAAACTCCAAGCTCCATCAGCGACAAATTTCCTACTGGGCATAAATTAATCACCTATAGAGAAAATAAGTAAGTCACAGTTCAGTAAATGATCTGTCGATAGAAGCCGCAAGCTGATACATGTCCGTTGTGCTGTAACATTTCACGTCGTTTTTGACTGATCTGTTGAAGCTGCAGCGTTTTTCTTTGGCGCGCTAGTGTAAAATGGGGCACAAAATCAGTTAAGTGGCAAAATATCTGCAGTTCGCACGTTTATTTACTTATATATACAAGCCAATTCCCGACATTTCCTTTGTGTTAGAGTAAAATCATGTGCGGCACATGAATTCACTTCAAAAACTTAGGTACAAAAACTTGACCTCAGATTTAAACGTGTTTTTCACGCTGACTTTGTCAAAACTCGTGCGCGTATCCAGATATATTGTGTAGTATTACGTTGTCAATTGTAAACATAACCTGTACTTTCCAGGGACGTGTCATGTTGTGTAGTGTTATATCGTCAGCTGTAATGTTTCAAAAACCATGGCCACGGAATTCACGTTCACAACTAACAGTTCCAAAATTTCGTTATATACTTACGGAAAAAAGTATAGTTTGGGAAGTCTCGGCCGCTTGGAAAAATTTTAGCAATTTACAAATGTTTGTATCATCTATTTCGTAATAAATCGGTGTTTGTGATTTATAGTTACTTTCAATAAGTAAAATATCGTATCATACTAGTTCTTTATTTTAATACGAGTGTATATTGTCTACATATATCGTAAAATAACCCTGCTACCGAAGTTTCTTAGTAACCGTAACGTGAAAAACGCTTTAGAGAAGTAGTAAAACTTGTACCAAGTTTTCTGTTGACGCAATATGTATCTCGTTTCTGTCTATAAGTTACTTAAATTCCTAGACTGTTCATAATATTTGTAGCAAACCAAACTCATAAATTAAGAGAATCAGCAAGCTTCGTATAAAATTATTTGTTTATTATTCTGCAGAACATTACACCAGGAATAAATTGTTTACTGTTCTGTAAAATACTGCACTAAACATAATCCAGTACCACTGTGTTTACTGTTCTCAGGCATGGGATAAATGTGCTATTGTAAGTAAGCAGCTAGAAATAGCTCTGACTACTGTCAAGCGATTGGAAGCTGCTGAGAATTGGTGTAATGGAAGGGCTATTGGGAGTTGTGAACCAGAGGTACCAAAGATACCTCAGGTACTATCCTCTCTTGTGGACACTGTCTCTCCGGCAGGAAATACAAGCCCCATAATTATCGGCCCACTTGATTGTGAGTGGTGTGTCAATGTCAGTCTAGGCGTCCTGTGCGGGGTATGCAGGGACCATGAAGGACCAACTATAGGCTGTGACACACGTTGCAATGAATTATGCCTGTCGTCTGTGCTCCGAGGTCATACTTGGATCATTCCAGCGACTAACAGAGAGGGCTGAGAATATCAGCCTTGCACATGAAGTTTCAACGGAGCTCACAATCTGCAGCATTGTCCCCAGAACAGATTGGGGCTCCCTGGTTCTTAGTCGAGTGGAAGGCTTAAAACAGAGACTCCGAGAGTTGTATGACAAGCTAAGCTGTGACTTCGTAGAGTTGCACCATAGGGTTCAGAGTTGTAGGGTCCCCCTAAATAGGTCAGGTGTGCACTAAACATCAAAGGAAGCTATCAAGTAGCTGACTGTGTGTGGAGTACACAAGTGTTGTTTAGATTAGTGACTCTCCATCCAACTCAGATAACGATAGCTGTGGGAAACCCAGAAGTATCAGCTTAAGATCCAAAGAAATGCCTCCCGCAGATTATCAAAATCCTAGTGGTTAACTACCGAATCATTCGCAACAAAGTGGGAGAGTTTGAAGCTCTGCTAAAGAACACTGAAGCTCACATAATATTAGGCACACAAAGCTGGTTAAAATCTGAACTTGACAGTAGTGAGACATTTGAGGAAAATTTAAGCATACACCGAAAGGACAGAGAAACAGAAAATGGAGGTGGTGTATTTGTTGCAGTTGACAAGAAACTCATATCCATCGAGATAGAAGTTCAAGCTGCATGTGAGATTGTTTGGACAAGACTGAGTATCTGTTCGCTTGTATATAAGTTCCCTAATGATACTGTAATCATTGGAGAAGACTTCAATGATCCAACAGTCAGTTGGTATAATTGTAGTTTCGTTAATGGTGGGCGTGGCAAGGCTCCTGTGAAACGTTACTAAATGCCTTCTCTGAAAACTACCTGGACAGTACAGTTCAGAACCCCACTCGTGATGAAAATATATTACATCTAATTACAACAAAAAGACCCGATCTCCTTAAGAAAGCCTACATTGAAACTGGTATCAGTGACCATGAGACAATCATAGCAACAATGAATACCAAAACACAAAGGTCAACTACAATAAGCAGAAAGATTTATATGTTCAGCAAACTACAACAGAGAAACAATAGTCTCATAACTCAAAGACGAACTTGAAACTTTTATCTCGGGACCGGAGCATTTAGAGGAACTAAGACCCAAGTTAAAAGAATAGTTCACCATGCACTGGATAGATATGTCCCCAGTAGGACAGTTCATAATGATAGAGATCCTCCATGGTATACAGTCACTACACAGAAACTTCTAAATAAACAGAGCCCACTGCATAATAGGTATAAAACAAAGCATAGTGCTACAGATAGAGAGATGCTCAATGAAACGCGTTTGGCAATCAAGAAAGCAGTGCGTGAAGCCTTCAATGACTATATCAGCAAAATATTGTCAAATGATCTTTCACAAACCCAAAGAAATTCTGGTCATATGTAAAGGCTGTTAGTGGCACCAAAGTGTCCAATCACTCACGCACGAGAATGGAATTGAAGTTGATAGTAGCGAAGCAAAAGCAGAAATGCCTAACTCCGTTTTCTAATGTTCTTTTACAACAGAAAACTCAGGAGTTCTGAACCAATTTAACTGTCTGAAAGGAGCAAATTATTCCCTGTTGGCGTAATTAGAATGAATCGACACGTTTAG
This sequence comes from Schistocerca serialis cubense, assembly GCF_023864345.2. Taxonomy (NCBI): domain Eukaryota; kingdom Metazoa; phylum Arthropoda; class Insecta; order Orthoptera; family Acrididae; genus Schistocerca; species Schistocerca serialis. The sequence continues at coordinate 215,474,037 of NC_064640.1, forward strand.
GATTAAGTTTTCTTTGTCCTCCTAAGCGGTGTCGTACGGACTGCCTGCCCGTAGGCGCTAGAGCACCCGCGGGGCTCCAGTTAGCTGAAATGGGTCGAAACATCTTTCGGCTACCTGTGTGGCGCTGGGAGTGTTGTCGAACTGGGGGAGGGGGATCTCAGAGAGACCATTTGTCGTTTTACTCATTCGCATATCAACGCTGTACCTCTCGGTGATAACAACATACAAGAGCGGGAAACAGGAGGACTGATAAAGCATAAACACCCTTTGCTGTTGTAAAAAACGTTCAAATTTCGTCGAGTGGTTTTTAACGCTACCTAGAAGTTTCCACCCCGTATATCAGAGCAAGAACTGCGGTCGCACTACATTACAGATGGGTCAGATCACGTTCAATGGGGTTCCAGCCACACAATGTCCTTAGAGTAAGATTTAATCGTCTGCAGAGGGGGCGATGGCATTCGACAGTGTCGAACGTTGTCAAGGACGTCGTCCTGTCATTCACAGAACTGCGAACTGTCGTTTTTGACCGCTAAATTTGTGGGAATCAACGCCTCAAGGGAATGGATAATTTCACTCTTCGTGTAGCAGTTCTGACCTCCCTCGCAGAAACGTCAAAAAAAGAAATGAAATGTGGGTAGGACGACCTTCCCATCGTCTGACAAATGGACCATTTCTCCAGTGGTGTGTGTTCGTTTACGTAACAAAACCAAAGTAGAACAATGTTTTTATGACAATATTGCTTTTTTTAGAAACTTAGGATAATTATGAGCGTTACGTATCAACAGTCTCTCTCTCATAATACTTTCCCGTAATAATTTATAATATTCCTTGAATAATGTTGACTTTTTTCAATACCATGCCTTAACATCGCTGGTATTTCCTTGATTCCTGGTGTTGTATTTCCTTTCGGTATTTACATGGCTACAATTTCCCTTTTGTGAGGCTGTAAATTCGCTTGTAAATTATCTTTTTACAGTGCATTAGTTTGTATAATAGAATTCCTATATCCTCACAAACAAAAATCTTCCTCTTGCGCCATATGTGCAATTCGCTATAAATAGTGCCTCAATAGTTGAGTGAACCTTTCTTCTTCCTCTATAATGAAATAAAGCCTAAGTGCGGCAAGCAAATTAATTCACGGATTTTGTTTCCGAAGACTCGAGTAAATACATACAGGGTCTATAAAAAATAACGTTTCAAATTCTACTTGTAGATGCATTTTCTTATACCAAAACAGAAAAGTCCGCATAACAAACAGGTCCAAACTTAGTTTGTTTTTTCGGTTATCAACAAACATTTCACAAAGTTCGTAACTCAGAACCACATGACAAAAGCTCAAAGTATCCACCGCTTGACGAAATAAATCTCGGGTGAACAGCCTGTTATGAGTGTGCATAGGACACAATATTTCGGCAATCGACCACGTTGCCATCATCAGGTGCGCTGATGTACTGACCGGCTGTAAAGTTTGGAAGGTAGGAGACGAGATACTGGCAGAAGTACAGCTGTGAGTACCGGGCCTGAGTCGTGCTTCGGTAGCTCAGTTGATAGAGCACTTCCCCGCGAAAGGCAAAGGTCCCGAGTTCGAGTCTCGGTCGGGCACACAGTTTTAATCTGCCAGGAAGTTTCATATCAGCGCACACTCCGCTGCAGAGTGAAAATCTCATTCTGGAAACATCCCCCAGGCTGTGGCTAAGCCATGTCTCCGCTATATCCTTTCTTTCAGGAGTGCTAGTTCTGCAGGGTCGCAGGAGAACTTCTGTAAAGTTTGGAAGGTAGGAGACGAGATACTGGCAGAAGTAAATCTGTGAGTACCGGGTGGGAGTCGTGCTTCGGTAGCTCAGTTGGTAGAGCACTTGCCCGCGAAAGGCAAAGGTCCCGAGTTCGAGTCTCGGTCGGGCACACAGTTTTAATCTGCCAGGAAGTTTCATCCTTTTTCTTCTTAATCTGGGTGATCGCGGGTTCCCACGCCTTGCTAAGGATGTAACCGCTGTCACGATTTTGCTGTGGTTCCCTTACTCTGTTCTCTATGGCTTCTTTGATGACAGAGTCCCAGTATTTGGAAGTCTGTGTCAAGACTTTGGTTTGGTCATAATCCATGCTGTGGAGTTCCGACAGGCAATGCTCAGCGATTGCCGACTGACTGGGCTGTTGCAGTCTAGTGTGCCGTTGATGTTCTCGGCATCGGTCCTCAATGGTACGAATGGTCTGCCCTATGTATACCTGTATATACACATGGCGCTGCCCCACCGCCGGCCAGCACATCAGCGCACCTGATAATGGCAACGTGGTCGATTGCCAAAATATTGTGTCCTATGCACACTCATACCATGCTGTTCACCCGAGATTTATTTCGTCATAAAATACGCCTGGAGAAATTAAAGAATCATATCCATCGCTTGCTTCTAGAAAGTAGTCTTCAGCAGTTTCATCTGATATAACTGTTACGAAGAAATACTATATTTAAAGCTAGGCGCCTTGGTGGGAATAGTTTAAAATCGGATTTAATTTTTCCGTGGCCTAGCCATATCATTCTGGGTCACTTCGCGGTAACATTTTTGATGTAATTATTTATTTACCTTGACAGGATTAGGTTCATTACGTCTTCTCTTGCACCTAAAAGGGATTCTAATTATTTCAGCCCACAATCATTAGAACATAAAATGCTCAACAAAAATCTGTGAAGCACCCAGAGGACATGGCTGGATATCAATGTAACTTCGTACACACACACACACACACACACACACACACACACACACACACACACACACACACACACACACACACACACACCATCGGCTGATACATAAATGGTTAGAGAAGCAATTCACAGTGCCAGATATACCAGCCACCAGAGTGCGGTAGTTTTGTTCGTGTTTGGTGTTGTTACCGGGCCTGGTTCGTATAAGGGGCGTGAACAGCGTCAGATCTTGAGTGATCACTGAGAAGGAGACGGAGATGCCACGTACTAGTATGAGACAGCGTTATCAGCACCTGACAGAGTTTGAAGGGGGCCTCATTGCGAGTCTCCGTTTGGCCAGCAGGTTGAAGGGTGCAATATCCAGATTTGTGCAGCATTCGAGCATTCGGATGTGGTAGTGGTCTGATACTGGCCTTCATGAGAACGTAAGGGCAGGCATAGTCGTCGTCAAGGTTGCTGTCAACCGATCTCTTTTCCAGGATTGCACCAGTCATTCATGTTGTAAGCAGTCTCGTGGAACGCAAAAGCTTGCGTCCCTACACACTGACCCGATCGTGCTGGTGGAAATTTTGAACAGGTGTTACGTACAATTAGTTCAGCACAGTAGGACGGCAGGAACCGACAAAGCTGAATGTTGTTGCACTTATTTTGTAACTGTTTATTTGCTCCCGACGAAATTATATTAGAGTCGTCAAGTGGTGCTGTAGCGTGGTTTTGTAGCGAGATCAGACTCGATTTAAGTTTCATGGATGGACAGCACAGCACAGAACCTCTGAAATGGACGAGTTCGTGGATTTTCGGCCACATTCAAGGCAGTGGTTCAAATCAAATGGCTCTGAGCACTATGGGACTTAACATCTATGGTCATCAGTCCCCTACAACTTAGAACTACTTAAACCTAACTAACCTAAGGACATCACACAACACCCAGTCATCACGAGGCAGAGAAAATCCCTGACCCCGCCGGGAATCGAACCCGGGAACCCGGGCGTGGGAAGCGAGAACGCTACCGCACGACCACGAGCTGCGGACATTCAAAGCAGTGGTTGCGATGTCCGGCCTGGAGTGGAGAGTACAGCAGTCCTCGAGTTACGGGGTTTCAGGCTCGAAAAACGGAGACCTTTAAATAATCCTAGACTGAAGTCCAGAGCACGGTTATTCTAAAAGTGTAGAGCCCGACTGCTACTTCTCGAAAATGTAGATCAGGCAAACGGCGGCGGCCTCTAGGGAGCCATGAAGAATATCGACCGCACCCGCTCAGCTGCGCCCTAGTTATTCCAAGTGTGCTGTATTGTGTTGCAGCTGTCAGTACCTGATGGAGCAGCCGGCCCGTTTCATGGTGTCGAGTCAACCATCAGTTCACTTCTGGCTGACCAAGACCTGCGCGGTGCAAGGGCCCATATTCCACGGGAGGTTTTTTTTTTTTTTTTTTTTTTTTTTTTTTTTTTTTTTTTTTTTTTTTTTTTTTTTGCACTGTTCATATCCATCCTTCATAAAATTCCCCCCTTACAAGAAAGCCTTGGCACATTTGATATTAGTGCACTTCACATGCACTTCCATTCACATGAATATGACCACCTGTCAAAAACCTGAATAGCCACCTTTAACAGCGTCGACCTATGCAAGACGTACGGGAAGAGAGTCAGTGAGGTTCTGGAAGGTACAGACAGGGAATTGGAGCCATGACGACTGCAGTGCCGTGGCCAGCTGAGCGAGGTTATTCGGTTGAGAAAAACCAAACTGCATGTAGGGATGGACATGGTCTCCAAGGATAGATGCATACTTGTGTTGATCCATTGTGCCTTCCAAAATGACGAGATCATCCAGGGAATGCCACGAAAAGATTCCTCGCGCCATAACGCTTCTTCCTCGTCTTGGGCGCCTGGACGCCAACTGCCATCTGTCCAATGGAGAATCAATCGTGATTCATCTGTAGAGGTCTTCTGTCGCCACGCAGTGGACGTACTGCTGCGGTACTGGCGAGCAGATTCCAGCCTTCATCTCCGATGAACAGCAGTCAGCGCTGGTGCATGAACCAAACGCCTGCTGCGGGAGCCCATATACAACAAGATTCGCTCAACAGTCGTTGAGGCCGCCCGGTGTGGCCGAGCGGTTCTAGGCGCTTCAGTCTGGAACAGCGCGACCGCTACGGTCGCAGGTTCGAATCCTGCCTCGGGCATGGATGTGTGTGATGTCCGTAGGTTAGTTAAGTTTAAGTAGTTCTAAGTTCTAGGGGACTGATGACCTCAGAAATTAAGTCCCATAGTGCTCAGAGCCATTTGAACCATTTTTGACTGTGTTAATCTTTCTGCCCATATTCACCCTTCTCTGCGACATATTTTTTCCCAGCGATGAATGACTTGAGGGGGAGACAATGGTTCTATAAATCCACCATTTGGGTTGCCCAGTAAACATTCCACCTCAAAACTCACTGTGTTAATCCTTCTCCTCATATTCACCCTTCTCTGTGACATATTTTTTCCAGCGATGAATGACTTGACGGGGAGACAATGGTTCTAGAAATTCGCCTTTTGGGTTGTTCAGTAAAAGTTCCACCTCAAAATTCACCAGTTCGTCATTCTGGAAATAACTTTGACTCAGTGGTTTCTTCGCCCGAGGAAAGGGACGTCACTAGGTACTATATCAGGGCAATACGAGAGGTGAGGTAAAATATGATAGTCCCAAGAAGCTGTGTAATAAGAGAGTGTGTTCTGTGCAGACTGGGCTGGGGCGTGTAAGCAGTAGCGGGTCGCAGCGGGTGGCCACATATGTCATAGAATGAATTTTTCACTTTGCAGTGGAGTGTGCGCTGATATGAAGTAGAGCTGTGAAGAGTGGTTGGGAAGTGTGCTTGGGTAGCTCGGTGGTAGATCATTTATGTGGAAGACAAAGGTCTTGAGTTCGAATCTCGGTCTGGCATACGATTTTAATATATCAGGAAGTTTCGACATTTGTCATGTTCAAAATGCTATTCAAGATGTGGAAAACAGATACATAACTGATTTTCACTTTTTCTACTATTGCCCTAATTGTGATACGCCTGTCTTCGAGTATCAGGGCATCCGCTCTTTTTGCAACTCCCCGTCCTTCACAGTCAGATGGTCTGCCCCTTACGGGGGATTGTGGCTATACCCGAAGATTGGGGCTCGGACCTGTCACGAACTGAGTCACGTATTTGGTGTCATGAACTTCGATGCGCGGATGAGGTGCTATTAAGCTTCAGTGCATTTTTTTTCTTTTTTTTGTTTTTGTTAATTCGCGGGAGAGGAAAGGTGCAGCGAGATTGCAGGGCAACGAAACAGGAAAAACTCTTCGTGACTCGTTTGTCGAAAAATTCTTCTCTCTATACCAAAACCGTTCACTTGCGACTGGTGGAGCGAGTTACCTTCGGCCGGCCGGTGTGGCCGAACGGTTCTAGGCGCTACAGTCTGGAACCGCGCGACCGCTATGGTCGCGGGTTAGAATCCTGCCTCGGGCATGGATGTGTGTGATGTCCTTAGGTTAGTTAGGTTTAAGTAGTTCTAAGTTCTAGGGGACTGATGACCTCAGATGTTAAGTCCCATAGGGCTCAGATCCATTTGAACCATTTTAAGTTAATTACTTACTTTAAAATTTCAACCTTAAATTTACCTGTTGTCGGGATAGCCATCGGTATCGCACTTTGCGTCATACCCTTCACTTTCCGTCAAAGAAGTGACTGTGCAACATTTTAAACGGGAGAGCAAGACCTCAATAGTCTCCTGTCTCCTTTCGTAGCGTCCGTCTGCTTAGCTGGGTGGTAACGTGCTCGCCTCCCATGCAAGCAGGCCCGGGTTCGATTCCCGGCCGGGTTGGAGATTTTCTCCACTCGGGGACTGGGTGTTGTATTGTCCTTGTCATTATTTCATCCTCATTATCGGCGCGCAAGTCACCAAATGTGGCGTCGACTGAAATAAGACTTGCGCTTGTCGGCAGAACTTTCCCGCATGGGGCCTCCCGGCCAACGATGCCATACGCTCGTTTCCATTTTTTTGCTTTCATAGCTGCGTAAAGAAAAAATCAACAGTTCACCACTTAACTCACCGGAAATGCATTATATTTCCATTAGAAGGTAGTGACTGGAGCCTGCATGACTATTTCTTGCAGAACAGAAACCACACTAAACAATTTCTGAACCATATCAAAAGTTCTGTACGTAGCAACAGTCTTCCTTTCATTAATTTTGAAACACCCAAGTCAACTAAATTAATAAAATAACATCCCTGAGACAACTTCGGAGTGTATCCTATGAAAAAACAGGCGCTCTCCAGAGCAGCGACGGCTTTCGACTCGCCCTCAGCAGCGGCCAGATAACTGCGTCCCTCGTCGCTCCAGTGATGCGCCACGCCTTGTCCCGCACTCTCTTCACGTATAACACAAATGTTAACACTCTTAAGCAGTGTGATACAAAAAAATAACAATAAAAATGAACACCACACATACACAACACCAAAGTCAGTAACAAACATCATCATACCGGCACTTATCCTCGTTTGTCCTGCCAACAGCTCGCACGGCACATTAATCCGGTGGAAAACAATAGGGTGGAGCTCCACAGTCTTGTTTGTTTCACTACAAGATGAGACAATTATCTTGAAATAGACTGTACATAAATCAGATAAACATCAAAATAAAGTAAAAAATACAGATGTAAGGATATTGACTTTCGTTGGGATAAATAAATAAAAACTGAAATTCCTATGGATAAGAAAATAAGTGTGCTCCAGGAGGAGCGTGGACTCACCCATATCTGAAGATGAGACAATATTGTCTTGAAATCGGTAGTACTCTAATCAGCCAGAACATTATGGCCACCTACTTGATAGCCGGTATGTCCACATGTTGACATCGGCGACACGTGGTGGCATGGAAAAAATGAAGCCTTGGTAGGTCGCTGGAGGGAGTTGTCGCCACATCTGGACACACATATCTTCTAATTCCCGTAAATTCCCGGGAGGGGGGCGATGAGCTCTGACGTCGAGTTCAATCACGTTTCAGATGCGTTCGATCGGGTTCAGATCTGGTGAGTTGGGAGGCCAGCACATCAATTGGAAATAGCCACTGTGTTCCTCGAATCACTCCATCACACTCCTGGCTTTGTGACATGGCGCATTATCTTGTTGAAAAATGCAACCGCCGTCTGCAAACAAGATCGTTATGAATCAGTGCACGTGGTCTGCGACCAGTCTACAATACTCCTTGGCCTTCATGATGTCTTGCCACGAGCCCCACTGGACCCACGGATGCCCACGTGTATGTTCCACAGAGGACAACAGACCCGGCACCAGTTTTTCTCCGTCCCGCAATACAGGTGTCGTGGAGTTGTTCGCCTGGAAGACAACGAATTCGCGCCCTTCCATCGGCATGCTGAAAAAGGTATCGTGATTCATCAGACCATGCAGAGCTCTGCCACCACGCCAACGCCCAGTGCCGATGGTCACGTGCCCATTTCAGCCGTAGCTGCCGATGTCGTGGTTTTAACATTGGCAGATTCAAAAATCGTCGACTGTGGAAGCCCATCGTTAGGACTGTTCGGTGCTCTGTGTGTTCAGACATGGTCGTACTCTGCCCAGCATTAGTCTGATGTTAATTCCGGCACAGTTCGCCGACTGTCCAGTTTTATCAGTCTGTACAAACTACGACGTCCGACATCTGTAGTACGGGATTGCCGCCCATTCCCACGACGTCTGGATGTGGTTTCACCACGCGTTGAAGAAACTCACCACAGCACTCCTCGAAGACCCGACAAGTGGTGCAGTTTCCGAAATACTTGTGCCGAGCCTCCGGGCCATCACAATCTGTCGTCGGTGAAACTCAGGTTGCACGCCTTCCCAATCTACACACGGACAGCACACTCACTGATACTATATGCACCGTGTATGTGTCTGACTAGCAGTCATTCCTCGCCAGGTGTCGCTGCTGTCACCTGGATGGATTAATATCGATAGCAGGTCGGTGGTCATAAGGTTATGGATGATCGGTGTATATATATGAGACAAACATCGAGATTAAGTAAAAAGTAAATTTGTATGGAAATTGATTTTCATTGGAATACATATCATGGCTGAAATTTGTGTAAGATTTTAAGTATTAAGGAAGTAGATACAAAGCAATTGGAGGCATAGAACAAACACTAAACTGAGTATAATAGAAGAGTATAATCAAACTAGGCCTGCACTAGTACAGGAGGACTTTCTACAGGTGTGTGGAAATGGAATTCAGGAAAGTCTTGATGAGATGTGTTGTCTGGAGTGTTCTATTAGCCGACATGAAATTTTGATGATGGAGAGATAAGACGGGAGAGAGCTGGAGGCGTTTGAAATGTGGACATGACAGAGGATAAGAAAAATGGTACAACAGAGTGACAACTGAAGAATTGCGGAGGAGGCTTGCATAAGAAAGAAGCGGACTCAGTCCCTGGACAATTTGCTCACTGGGTACAAATACAACAAGGAAACGAAGTGAATTCAACAAGGATCTGCTCACAGAGCAGAAAACTGTTGGTCCTGTTGATGATGAGAAGGCAGTAATCTGATATCTCTTCCACACTTAGCGATTCTTTCCCTTGATCCCATAAAGAATAGTTGAACGTTGCATCATAACCGGCTTATTTTGATACCGACTGAACTGTATATCACCATCATTTCAATTCATGAAGTAACCTAAAACTTCACTAACAATTAATATGCATGGTCTACATGCACCCTGAATTGACGAAACGTCAATTAACCAATTAACATAAAGATGTACATGTATAATCTCTAAAACGTGTTGGAGAAAAAATGAGATTTTAATCTCTCTTAGATGACACTCAACTTCAAGTAAACCGAATCCGGAATGGTACCAAGTGTACCTCTAGTTGTTGCAGAAACGGAGAAATTGGATTGTAATTGTGCTGGTCGATTTAATTCGCGGGCTTGGCGCGTACAAAACTTCTTCCCAACGCCAGAGGTGGAGCCCGCTCCCAATGGGGCCAGCCTTGTTCCATATCGAACGTGACATAAATTTCGTGCCGGTAAAATGATAACTTATATCCCTGGGCAGCTAGGAGGCGGAATGACGTTAAAAGTAGGCGCTCCGCAGAATCCTTGTGGGACGTCGCCCGTGCAATCCGCCGCGCAGCTGCGGCGCGGCCGCGTGGCCCGCATCCACAAGTCCTTCATTATTGCCCAGTCCCCACTGTACGGTACAATGTCTCGTCGGAAATTATACGGCAATCTGAAGAACAGAAGTTGCGACTCAAAGAATGTAACATCTTAAAGCCCCAGGAGACAGGTTCTTTCTCCCACATGGATCACATCACAGTGGTAATTGAAGACACCACAGACCAAGGAGTCAGAAAGTTTTCTTCTTTTCTTTTTAAGAAAAAGTAACACCATGGCTAAGCAGAAAAGTATAACTAAAGTTGAATAAACTCAAGTTCTTCCATGAGGTCGTTCAACCTAAGAGAGTCGATAAGCCGGCCGTTGTGACCGAGCGGTTCTAGGCGCGTCAGTCCGGAACCGCGCTGCTACTGCAGTCGCAGCTTCGAATCCTGCCTTGGGCATGGATGTGTGTACTGTCCTTAGGTTAGTTACGTTTAAGTAGTTCTAAGTCTATGGGACTGATGACCTCAGATGTTAAGTCCAGTAGTGCTCAGAGCCACTTGAATTTGAAGAGTCGACAAACCAACAACCGCGAGAGGGCTCGACTTGGAACTTAATTAGATTATGTACTATCAGATACTTTGTTCCTTCCGTATCCCCACAGTGAAGAAAAAAAGGAAGGACGATCAGGTTATTTCATAGCTTCGGATTTATTGTGTATGTGTAATGTTTTTTGTAAGGAAGTATGCATTTGTCTTGTTAGGTGGTATGTTGGGATAATAGATTAAGATGTTTTGTAGGTTCGAATTTTTTGATATGTGTAATGTTTCTAGTAATGAAGTATGCATTTGTCTTCTTAGGTGGAATGTTGTACTTCTAAAATTTGTTACTGGTCTTGTTGGAACAACAGATTAGAGGATTTTAATCAAGTTGAGTGTGGGTTTTATGGAGTTCGTTTACATTTTTCTTTTTCTTTGGTTTTATGTCAGACTAAAATTGGTGTTTCTAGCATTTTTGTGTGTTTTTATGGAGTCTCTAGGCTAGGTGCTGTTCTAGATCTGTTACATTGCTTCCTCTTAGGAACTTCTTTGTGTTTTTTCGTACAAAATTTTCTCATACGTGACGGCCAGAGTGTTCTCTTTGTCTGCTTATTATATCCTCCAAGTATTGCAAATTTTCTCAGCTGTGTCCTCCTCTGCAGTTTGCTTTTTACTGCTAGTGGCATTCCTCTTCTTTTTAGCAACCTGCGTCTCTTCTTCCACTATCAACTCTAGTTACTGCTGCTTTGAAGTTCGTTGTGCCTTTTTCTTCTACTTTTTACTATAAATATTACCGCATTTAAGTTAAGAAAAACGGTAAATATTGCAAATAACTTAGAGTATGTGAAATCATGAGTAATAAACTAAGATTGTGACAGATGTAACACCAATGACAATACATGTATAAATAACAAATGGCTCTGAACACTATTGGACTTAACATCTGTGGTCATCAGTCCCATAGAACTTAGAACTACTTAAACCTAACTAACCTAAGGACATCACACACATCCATGCCCGAGGCAGGATTCGAATCTGCGACCGTAGCGGTCACCGGTTCCAGACTGAAGCGCCTAGAACCGCACGGCCACACCGGCCGGCTATAAATAAAACATTTGCTTTCATCAGTCTCTTATTTACTACCCTACTAAGCGTTTCATTATACGAACAAGATACTCGCATATCCTTTTCAATAATCCATAAAGATCTTAAAATTCCACTTAGCTGTAGCGACACGCAATCCGGCTAGGGTCTGTTCTCGAAATCCAGGGTCTCAGCACTTCCGTCATGCAGTTGCCCTACATCTATGTGAAGGCGATGGGGCATGGTGCCTCGAGACATTCCGACGGAAGTTGGCGAGTCGTACAGCTGGGCTTCGAATCGGTGTCCGCTGTGTGCTGTATTCCGCCGTGATGGCCGGCCATTGTGGCCGAGAGGTTCTAGGCGCTTCAGCCCGGAACCGAGCTGCTGCTGCGGTCGCAGATGGGAATCCTGCCTCGGGCATCGATGTTTGTGCTGTTGTTAGGTTTAAGTAGTTCTAAGTCTAAGGGACTCATGACCTCAGATGATGAGTCCCATAGTGCTCAGAGCCATTTTTAAACTGCCGTGATGGCGCTAACGTCCTTCCTGCTGCAAACAGCAGCCACCCTAGGTCGAACCAGTTCCCTCTAGTCACAAAAGCCACGGGCGCGACACTGTCGCCACGCCAGCAGCCTAACAATAACGTACAGCCGCTGCATCCGTCGCAACATTGCCGAGGTAATGCGACCAGAGAAGACCTTTGTACTATTGGGCAACAGCTACCGCCGTTCTCGTGCCTCGGCTTCTCGCAACAGGGGGCCGGGGGATCGACATCTCATCACGCCAGTGGAACATGGACGCGGAAAATCAACATCAAGCCACACCGCTAAACGATGCCGCGCACCTGTAACTTCTGTAGCTTTTTGGAGTAATGTACTGAAGCGCCAAAGAAACTGGTATAACCATGGGTATTCAAATACAGAAATATGTAAACAGGCAGAAAACGGCGCTGCGGTCGGCAACGCCTATATAAGAAAACAAGTGTCTGGCGCAGTTGTTCGATAGATCGATCACTGCTGCTACAGTGGATGGTTATCAAGATTTAAGTGAGTTTGAACGTGGTGTTAAAGTCGGCGCACGAGCGATGGGACGCAGCATCTCCGATGTAGCGATGAAGTGGGGAGTTTCCCGTACGACCATTTCACGAGTGTACCGTGAATATCAGCATCCGGTAAAATATCAAATCTCCGACATCGCTGTGGCCAGAAAAAGATCCTGCAAGAACGGGAAAAATAGTAAATTTGTGGTAACGTCTTATGGGACCAAACTACTGAGGTCATCGGTCCCTAAGCCTACACACTACTTAATCTAACTTAAACTAACTTACGCTATGGACAACACACACACCCATGCCCGAGGAAGGACTCGAACCTCCGACGTGGGGAGATCCACGGACACTTACAAGGCCCCTTAGACCGCACGGCTACCCAGTGTGGCGAGAACGGGACCAACGACGACTGAAGAGAATCGTTTAACGCCGCAGAAGTGCACCCCCTCCGCAAATTGCTGCAGATTTTAATCCTGGGCCATCAACAACTGTCAGCGTGCGAAACATCATCGATATAGGCTTTCGGAGACGAAGCCCCACTCGCGTACCCTTGATGACTGCACGACACAAAGCTTTACGTCTCGCCTGGGCCTGTCAACACTGACATTGGACTGTTGATAAATGGAAACATGTTACCTGGTCGGACGAGCCTCGTTTCAAATTTTATCGAGCGGATGGGCGTGTACGGGTTTGAAGATAGCTTCATGAATCCATGGACCCTGCATATCAGCAGGGGACTGTTCATGCTGGTGGATGCTCTGTAATGGTGTGGGGCGTGTGCAGTTGGAGTGAAATAGGATCCCTGATACGTCTAGATACGGCTTTGACAAGCGACACATACGTAACCATCCTGTCTGATCACCCGCATCCATTCATGTCCACTGTGGATTCCTACGGACTTGGGCAATTCTAGCAGGACAATGCGACACCCTACATGTCCATAATTGCTACAGAGTGGCTCCAGAAACACTGTTCTGAGTTTAAACACTTCCGATGGCCGCCAAACTCTCCTGACATGAACATTATTCAGCATATCTGGGACGCCTTACAACATGCTGCTCAAAAGAGCTCCACCCCTTCGTACTTTTACGGATTTATGGAGAGCCCTGCAGGATTCATGGTGTCAGTTCCATCCAGCACTACTTCAGACATTAGTCGAGTCCATGCCACGTCGTGTTGCACCACTTCTGCGTGCTCGCAAGGGCGCTACACGATATTAGGCAGGTGTACCAGTTTGTTTGGCTCATCAGTGTAAAATGTTTCCGTGCACGCCGTCTGTCTAACTGCAGCCACCTTCTCCTCACGATGGAATTTTATAACGCTTGCCAACCCATCGAGCCCACGAACTCACATGAGAAAGCATCACCGTCCTTACCACAAAAAGAACGGTTCTTTCAGCCCTCCGTAGCGATAATTGCAGTCACGACCCACTAAACAGTGAAAAGAACATCCGAAATGGAACGGAAACCACAAGAATCAGCAATACACATTCACATAAATTTGGCTTAAAATAAAATAATCTCAATAATCCTTATGAGGTAAGAAACAAATAATAGCATGCAGTTCCTCTCAAAATTTTACTTACAGTTTCAAGCAACACTGACGGAAGGAAATCGCAACACCAAAAAATAATTAATGTATAGTAATGAAATTTCGGGAGTACATTTGTCTAGGTAACATATTTAATTGTTTAACGTTGCAAGTTCATAGGCCAACGTAAGCGTGAGATAAGCCATTGCATATGTGAAATGCTGTTACATTAGTAACCGGTGTACCCGCGAGAATGTTGACTAAAAAAGCATGCAAACGAGCATGCATATTGTTCTACAGGTGACGGATGGCAGTTTGTGAAATGGAGTTCCAGACCTGTTGCATTTCGTTGGTCAATACAGGGACGGTTAATGCTGTTGTGGATGACGGTGGAGTTGTCTTTCGATGATGTCCCATGTGTGCACAATTGGAAACAGATCTGGTGATAGAGCAGGCCAAGGCAATATGTCGACACTCTGTACAGCATGTTGGGTCACAACAAAGGTATATGTGCGTGCGTTATCCTGTTGGAAAGCACTTCCTAGAATTCTGTTCACGAATGGCAGCACAGTAGGTCGAATCACCAGAGTGACATACAAATTTGCAGTCAGGGTGCGTGGGATAACTACGAGAGTGTTCCTGCTGTCATACGAAATCACACGCCTGACCATAACTCTAGGTGTAGATCCAGTGCGTGTCTAGCATGCAGACAGGTTCGTTGCAGGCCCTCAACTGGCCTCCTTCTAACCAACACACGGCCATCTCTGGCACCGAGGCAGAACCAGCTTTCATCAGAAAACACAACAAACGTCCACCGTGCCCTCCAATGATCTCTCGCTTGACACCGCTGTAGTCGCAAACGGCAGTGATTTGGGGTCAGTGAAATGCACGCTACAGGGCGTCTGTCTCAGAGATGTCCTTGAAGTAACCGATTTGTAACAGTTCGTTGTATCTATGTGTTGCCAAACGCTCCTCAGATTGCAGCTGCAGATGCAGTTAGATGTGCTGGAGCCAAACGCCGAACACGATGGTCTTTCCTCTCGGTAGTACCACGTCGAGACCGGAGCCCTGTCTTCCTGTGACCGTAAATTCTTGTGACCACCGCTGCTAGCAGTCATGTAAATTGACTACATTCCTGCCAAGTCTTTCTGCAGTAACGCAGAAGGAACTTCCAGCGTTTCGTACCCCTGCTACACGCTCTCGTTCAAACTCAGTGTGGTGTTAATAAAGACGTCTTTATCGCTTTAAAGACATTCTTGACTAACATCAGCTCCCCACGTTCAGTCTCAAAGGTAAGTAACGCCCACGACCGCTACACTGTGTATTTAAAGCAAAAGTTATTTGCATCCTCATAGCGCCGCAACTAGCGCGACTGTTATACGACTGACATGAACCTTAGTAGACATCATCTTTCAGCTGTAGAAACACGTCTACGAACTTTCGGTTATGCCGCACAGCTCCCTCTTGGTGTCCTTATTTTTTTCCGTCGGTGTATGTAACGTAAAAATTACGTTCCAAATAAATAATGATTTATATAACAGGTTCCCCCATAATTTAAGAACTAATCAAGGTATCTTTTTATTCTCCAGTCTACACAAAAATGCATGAAGTGAGCGCCATTTCAACATAATGAGCAAACTGAACAAAACTTCCACATATCGTAGAACAGCAAATTCAGATTCAACACACCAGACAAATCAGTGATAGCCTCTCGTAAGTAAGAGCTCTTACTTCGACAATGAGTGGGGTAGAGTCCTCATTACGCGTAAGGTATGGCCTTGCCAGCAGCATGATTCTCAGTCTGTTCATCTGGTCTGTCCCTTGGATACGTTGCAATTCTGCCAGCGTCGTAAAAAGAGACAGGTGTATCAACGCCCGTGTTCTCGTCTCGTGGCAGCATTATGTAAGTACCCCATATACTGACGTATACAGGGTGGTCCATTGATAGTGACCGGGCCAAATATCTCATGAAATAAGCATCAAACGAAAAAACTACAAAGAACGAAACTCATCTAGCTTGAAGGCGGAAACCAGATGGCGCTATAGTTGGCACGCTAGATGGCGCTGCCATAGGTCACACGGATATCGACTGCGTTTTTTAAACCCCCATTCTTATTACATATTCGTGTAGTACGTAAAGAAATATGAATGGTTTACTTGGACCACTTTTTTCTCTTTGTGATAGATGGCGCTGTAATAGTCACAAACGTATAAGTACGTGGTATCTCGTAACATTCCGCCAGTGCGGACGGTATTTGCTTCGTGATACATTACCCGTGTTAAAATGGACCGTTTGCCAATTGCGGAAAAGGTCTATATCGTTTTGATGTATGGCTATTGTGATCAAAATGCCCAACGGGCGTGTGCTATGTATGCTGCTCGGTATCCTGGACGACATCATCCAAGTGTCCGGACCGTTCGCCGGATAGTTACGTTATTTAAGGAAACAGGAAGTGTTCAGCCACATGTGAAATGTCACAACGACCTGCAACAAATGATGAAGCCCAAGCAGTTCTTTTAGCTGCTGTCGCGGCTAATTCGCACATCAGTAGCAGACAAATTGCGCGAGAATCGGGAATCTCAAAAACGTCGGTGTTGAGAATTCTACATCAACATCGATTGCACCCGTACCATATTTCTATGTGCCAGTAATTGCATGGCGATGACTTTGAACGTCGGGTACAGTTCTGCCACTGGGCACAAGGGAAATTACGGGACGATGACAGATTTTTTGCACGCGTTCTATTTAGCGACGAAGCGTCATTGACCAACAGCGGTAACGTAAACCGGCATAATATGCACTATTTGGCAACGGAAAATCCACGATGGCTGCGACAAGTGGAACATCAGCGACCCTGGCGGGTTAATGTATGGTACGGCATTATGGAAGGAAGGATAATTGGCCCCCATTTTATCGATAGCAATCTAAATGGTACAATGTATGCTGATTTCCTACGTAATGTTCTACCGATGTTACTACAAGATGTTTCACTGCATGACAGAATGGCGATGTACTTCCAAGATGATGGATGTCCGGCACATAGCTCGCGTGCGGTTGAAGCGGTATTGAATAGCACATTTCATGATAGGTGGATTGGTCGTCGAAGCACCATACCATGGCCCGCACGTTCACCGGATCTGACGTCCCCGGATTTCTTTCTGTGGGGAATGTTGAAAGATATTTGCTATCGTGATCCACCGACAATGCCTGACAACATGCGTGAGCGCATTGTCAATGCATGTGCGAGCATTACGGAAGGCGAACTACTCGCTGTTGAGAGGAATGTCTTTACACTTATTGCCAAATCCATTGAGGTTGACGGATATCATTTTCAGCATTTATTGCATTAATGTGGTATTTACAGGTAATCACGCTGTAACAGCATGCGTTCTCAGAAATGATAAGTTCACAAAGGCACATGTATCACATTGGAACAACCGAAATAAAATGTTCAAACGTATCTACGTTCCGTATTTTAATTTAAAAATCCTACCTGTTACCAACTGTTCGTCTAAAATTGTGAGCCAAATGTTTGGCCGGCCGGGTGGCCGATCGGTTCTAGGCGGTACAGTCCGGAACCGCGCGACCGCTACGGTCGCAGGTTCGAATCCTGCCTCGGGCATGGATGTGTATGATGTCCTTAGGTTAGTTAAGTTTAAGTAGTTCTAGGGGACTGATGACCTCAGAAGTTAAGTCCCATAGAGCCATTTTGAACCACACGTTTGTGACTATTACAGCGCCATCTGTCACAAAACGAAAAAAGTGGTCCAACTAAAACATTCATATTTCTTTACGTACTACACGAATATGTAATGAAAAATGATAGTTCCTATTTTAAAAAACGCAGTTGATATCCGTTTGACCTATGGCAGCGCCATCTAGCAGGCCAACCATGGAGCCATCTGGTTTCCCCCTTCAAGCTAGACGAGTTTCGTTCTTTGTAGTTCTTTCGTTTGACGCTTATTTCATGAGATATTTGGCCCGGTCACGATCAATGGACCACCCTGTATACATGTATTTCTAAACATATCCTCCGCAAGCAACAATACAGTGCAAGACAGAGGGAACTTGGTAACAATACTAGCGCTTTACTATCCTATCATATTCGTGTATAGACAGAGGAAAAAATGAAAGCATGCAGGGTGATTTGCAGATGTGTACAGAAATGTCGCCTGCAGAAAGTACAAATAATTTACGGATCATAATTACTCGTCTATTTTTTTACTGGCCTCGAGCTGGACAATAATTAACGTCAACGCTTTTCGTTATCAGGAACGAAATTCAGAAACCGCCTGCTCCGACAGACAGCTTAGTGCAGATGTCGAGACGATCAGTTGCACAGGAATCTTCCTTACATTCGCCAAGTAGGCCTGCCGGTTGGTGACCGAGCAGGGAGCTAGTAGTGCGTTACGATCCTCTTTCGCTTGGTTCGCTGCTGAAAACTCGTCGATCGTGTTGCAGCCAACATGCTTCATGTAGGCGATGGCTGTCCATGAAATCATTATAATCTGATCATTTTAGGTATTAATTAACTATTTTACGCTCTCCCATAAGTGTTGGTTTGTACGAAAAATCGTGCATGGCTATATGATTTCTTTTAAAGGATTTGCACTACTTTATACTTTAACCTGTGAGTTCATGAAAGACGACAAAACCGGCTTTTACCACCCTGAAACATTATGCCTTTGTTTAGAATCTGACCCTTACCTAAATAAACACAATCTGAGTCACTTTGTTTTTAAGTTCGTAGCGAAAAAACTTCCTCATAGCACAGTGGAATAATTGAAGGGGGACGGCGGTTCAAAAATGGTTCAAATGGCTCTGAGCACCATGCCACTTAACTGCTGAGGTCATCAGTCCCTTAGAACGTAGAACCACTTAAACCTAACTAACCTAAGGACATCACACACATCCATGCCCGAGGCAGGATTCGAACCTGCGACCGTAGCATTCGCGCGGTTCCAGACTGTAGCGCCTAGAACTGCTCGGCCACTCCGGCCGGCAGGGGGTCCAACAAAGGTAAACCAAGACAAGGCTAAAACGGTAATTTTTAGAATATACCTCAAGCAATTAGTCACTATACATGTGTATGAATTTTTAAAAAAATGGTTCAACTGGCTCTGAGCACTATGGGACTAAACATTTGAGGTCATCAGTCCCCTAGATTTAGAGCTACTTAAACCTAACTAACCTAAGGACATCACACACATCCGTGCCCAAGGCAGGATTCGAACCTGTGACCGTAGCAGCAGCGCGTATGAATTACACGTTATAGATGAAATTCGTGTGGTGCTAATGTCTTGGCATTCTGTATCGTGCGTAATGGCGTCGGGGGTGCGGACACCATTGAATGCCAGGATAGTCGTTTTGTGTCCCAGGATGGCTGGCACAGGACAGTGGATAGCGTTGTACCAGTACCACGCTGAGCACGAAATCGGAAGAGCTCAATTAGCAATAACGTTCTTTACCCTGCAAGACGTCCGCACAGAGGTTGATGCCGGTGTCTCGGTGGCGTGCATAGTCTCCCATGCAGCTCTTACTACCTCAGCGTAAAGCCCGTTTTACACGAATGATTTTATAGCCAAAATCTATCACTTGGCCGCGCGGCGTTAACCAAGCGGTCTGAACACAAAGATAGACAGTTAAGCTCACTTTACAACCACCTTTTTTAACTGTTTTCCAAGTATTATGGAAAGTCAGATTTCACTATTCTAACGAGAACATGGAGAGCTTTGTAATCTAATCTTTCATTTGTTAATCCAGTGGTGCTTTCAGCATCCACAATAGCTTTTTAGTTGACTTCTCAGTTAGAGAGCGTTTATTATTTCATTTAATTAAATTCCAGTATTTGTAAAATTTTTTTGGTAGTATAAGCGTCTCCCTTTGTGCAACCTTCAACCATGTGGTCACAACCGTGTGACAGAAAGGTTCATTTCCTTATTGTACTTTCAGTTTATGAATTGGGAAGGTGGATAGTGTAAAATATTTAACGAATTTGGGATGTGAAGTTAGTTGATTTGATTTATTTTTTCTTTGTCGGTTTTTGTCTCCAAACTGCCTCGTGTGCAGTACTCTTTAACGATCAGCATCCTACGTTAAATTCCGTTAGGTTTTGCGTGTGAAAGTATAACGTAAAATCCAAGAACCATCACAGATGGTGAGTAATTTGGAGCAATTGATTTCCAGTATCCCACGTGGACTTGGCTGCACAACCGATGAGCTCTTGTGGAAATACAGAGTATGGATTGCGTGAGTTTCGTGTGAAAATTTGATGTAGCCAAGAACGATCAAGGATGGCGAGTAAATTTATTTGCAATGACAAGGTGTTAATGAAATGCTGTGATTGGTTCGTAATTGCATACGATCTTTCTTGTAGAAATTCGATGAAGGTGTGGCGACAGTGCGTGTAACGGATTTAACAGGATGTATTTCATTTTTGCGTATTAACTGTGTGTATTTGTGTCTGCTTACGTACCACCCGACCTCCCCTCTCCCCTCCCCCCCCCCCCCCCCCCCCCACAATAAGATGGCGCCTTGTTTGTTATGTTGTTTCCGCAAAAATCAGAGGGGAACACAGCAATTATTTTTGAATAGATTATGTTAAAATAGTAGTTGTTACTCAGTCCATATGTGGCATGGGTATGAGAGTGTCGTATAAGAACGTTAATCCCAAGAGAAACGTAACATTTCGCCCCATTCCGTGCACGTCACTTAAGTAAGAGACTATTTAGATTAGAGAGAGTGCGCATCATGTCATTGTAACTTAATGAATGTTAATTTGTGCAGAATTGAGAGTAGAGGCGTGTAGCCCAATAAAAGTGATATTTAAAAGACAATCTCATGTGTATAGAACAGCAATTCCACTCCCTGTCCCGTACCCAGTAAGTGTAATCCTGCAATGAGCCCTCAGTATATAGTCTGTTAAACCAGAAATTAATGAAGGTAAAGATCCCATGTGGGAGTATATAGTGTAAGTGGTTCAAATGCTCTCGGTTGACTTGGGATGTCGCACCTGTTTGCGTTCTCCGTTGCGAAGTAGATTCGTTGCATCCTCATTAAATATAATAACCAACTAAATAATCCATGCTGTCCCTGTAACGATTATCTTCCAAGCACTGAATCAAGGACCGCAACGAGAGTACTAGTAGCAATGTAAGCTTAAATCACCAGAATCAAGCAACGAATCCTTGAAAGATTCGAGACAGAGTAAAATTTAGTCACTCAAACCGCCCACAAGTAAGAAAGACACGCAAAAAGAACGGTAATCTTGCAACTGGTCCGTGATATCGTGGATATTGGCTATATAACAAAGTCGACGTCCAAGTTAATCCCACACATGTTCTACCGGGAACAGATCTGGAGACCTTGCTGGCCATGGGAGTACCTCAACATTCAGGCAGTTCATAGAGAAACGTGTGGACGAGCATTGTTGTGTTGAAAACTGCCACCACGATACTGACCCATGAGGCGTGACACAAGAGGACGCAAAATGTCGGTGTGGTACCGTTGTACCGTCAGAGTCCCCTCAGTCACTCCCAGACGTGACCTGAAGTCATACCCAATGGTTCCTCACACAAAGAATCCAGAAGTAACACCGTTGTGCCTCTCCAAATATTTGATGAAAGGTACTGCTCATGTCGTCGTCATACTCGCAGACCATGGTCATCCGGGATAGTACAGAACAACGATTCATCGCTGAACACAATGCGATGCCATTTAGCAACAGTCCATGCTTCCCAGTAAAGCACCACTCCAAACGCAATCGTTTGTGAAGTGATGTTATAGAAATCTTACGAAAGGCACGCTAGTACCCTAGTCCGACTGATGCCAGTTTATTTATTTATTTACACGTCAAGTACCGTAGGACCAAATTGAGGAGCGAATCACCAAGGTCATGGAACGTATCAATACATGAAATTCCACATAAAATTAATAACAGATAAAAATAAAATGTTTATGAACCGAAAAAATCAAGCCATAAGTTGAAGTAAACGCCATCAACAATATAACATACGGATCAGTTTAATTTTTCAAGGAACTGCTCAGCAGAATAGGAGTGACCCATGAGGAACCTCTTGAGTTTCGATTTGAAAGCTCGTGGATTACTACTAAGATTTTTGAATTCTTGTGGTAGCTTATTGAAAATGGATTCAGCAGTATACTGCGCACCTTTCTGCACAAGAGTTAAGAAGTCCGATCCAAATGCAGGTTGGATATCTGCCGGGTATTAACGGAGTGAAAGCTGCTTATTCATGGGAATAATCTGATATTGCTACCAAGAAACGACAGTAAAATATATATATATATATATATATATATATATATATATATATATATATATATATATACATTGAGAGGCCAATGTCAAAATGCCCAGACTAGTGAACAGGGGTCGACAAGAGGTTCGTGAACTTGCACCACTTACTGCCCGAACCACCAGTTTCTGAGCCAAAGATATCCTTTTAGAATGGGAAGAGTTACCCCAAAATGTAATACAATACGACATAAGCGAATGAAAATAAGAAAGCAGACCAATTCTCGTGTCGAACGATCACTCACTTTAGATACCGTTCGAATAGTAAAAATTGCAGCATTAAGTCTTTGAACAAGAACCTAAAAGTGGGCTGTCCACGACAGTTTACTATCTATCTGAATACCTAGAAATTTGAACTGTTCAGTTTCACTAATCATAAGCCCATTCTGTGACATTAAAACGACGGGTTTTGTTGAATTGTGTTTTAGAAACTTGAAGAAACAGAGTCTTACTGTGATTTAGCTTTAGTTTATTTTCTACAAGCCATGAACTTCTGTCATGAACTGCACTATTTGAAACCGATCCAGTGTTGCACACAACATACTTTACTACCAAGCTAGTGTGATCAGCAGAAATTACTAGAGGGCATATCATTTATATAAATAAGGAACTGGAGTGGCCGCAACACTGATCCGTGGGTCTTCCCCTCCCCCCCCCCCTCCCCACCCATTTAACTGTACCCCACTCAGACCCCACATCACAGCCATTCTCAAAACGGTGAATAATGAACTTCTGCTGTCTGTTGTTAAAGTAAGCTGTTCCCCAGATTCCGTAATGGTCCAACTTCTGGGGCAACATTTTGTGATCAACACAGCCAAACGCCTTTGTTAAATCAAAAAAGATGCCTAGCGCTCGAAACCTTTTGTTTAACGCATCCAGTACTTCACAGAGAAAAGAGAATACGAGAGCATTTTCAGTTATTAAACGACTTCTAGAGCCGAACTGTATACTTCATTGCAAATTATGTGTGATAAAATGATCAATTATCCTTACATACACATCCTTTTCAATAACTTTAGCACCGAGCGAGGTGGCGCAGTGGTTAGACACTGGACTCGCATTCGGGAGGACGACGGTTCAATCCCGCGTCCGGCCATCCTGATTTTGGTTTCCGTGATTTCCCTAAATCAGTCCAGGCAAATGCCGGGATGGTTCCTCTGAAAGGGCACGGCCGACTTCCTTCCCCATCCTTCCCTAATCCGATGAGACCGATGACCACGCTGTCTGGTCTCCTTCCCCAAACCAACCAACCAATAACTTTAGCAAACAATGATGGCACAGGAATAGGTCTAAAATTGTCTACATTATCCCTTCCTCCCTTTTTATAAAGCGGCTTTACTACTGAGTACTTTAATCGTTCAGGAAACTGACCATTCCTAAAGGAAAAATTACAAATATGGCGAAGTCCAGGACTAACATGTGCAGCACAGTACTTTAATATTCTGCTAGGCACTCCATCATATCCATGAGAGTCCTTAGTCTTCAGTGATTTAATTATTGACTCAATCACCTTCTTGTCTGTATCCCAAGGGAGTATTTCTGACATCAGTCTCGGAAAGGCATTTGCCAAGAGAGTTATACGATTCCCTGTAGAAACTAAATTTTTATTTAATTGGTCAGCAATGCTCAGAAAATGATTGTTAAATACTGTACATATATCTGATTTATCAGTAACAGAAATATTTTTACTACGAACTGACTTTATATCGTCGATCTTGTGCTGCTGCCCAGACACTTCCTTCACAACTGACCATATGGTTTTAATTTTATCCTGTGAATTAGCTATTCTATTTGCGTACCACACACTCTTCGCCTTCCTAATAACATTTTTAGCACCTTACAATACTGTTTGTAATGGGCTACTGTAGCTTGATTGTGACTTCTTCTAACATTTTGATATAGTTCCCGCTTTGTTCTGGATGATATCCTTATTCCACTAACCAGCCTCCCAGGCTGCCTTTTACTGCCAGTACCCCATTTAGAACGTTCTAATGGAAAGCAACCCTCAAAGAGCACGAGAAATGTGTTAAGGAAAGCATTGTATTTGTCATCTATGTTATCGGCACTATAAACATCCTGCCATTCTTGTTCCTTGACGAGGTTTAAAAATTCTCCATTGACGTTGGATTAACTTTCATGCCTAATTTGTAGTTATATGTGACATTTGTTTAAGTAGAAAAGCCTTTTAGTGTTAAAATTTGTTCATCATGGACTGAAAGGCCAGTCACCCTTTTACTAACCGAATGCCCATATAGTAATGAAGAATGAATAAAAGTATTGTCTATGTCTGTGATACTGTTCACCTCCACCCTAGATGGAAAAAACACGGTGTGTATATGAATTTAGGAGATCTACCAGCATCCTTTTTCTTGCACAATCATGAATCATATACAAAATTAATATTGAAGTCACCACATATAACCAATTGCTGGTACTTCCTATAAAGTGAATCAAGTACCCTCTCTAGCTTGGGCAGAAGTCAGAGCCAGGGGACATATAAACAAAAAAAGTTTACTTTCACTAAATTCAATTGTCCCTGCGCAACATTCTGATATCTGTTCAGTGCAGTGCCTTGACACGTCTATGGACTCAAATGGAATACTGTATTTTACACACATGGCCACTCCCCCACTCCGCAAGGACTCAATGAAAAACAGCCAACTAATCTGTAACCTGGTAAAGAAGCCTATGAATTGTCAAATTACGAGTGCTCCGAATACCGATAATTTCAGAGTCAACATCTATAAGCAGTTCACTAACTTTATCTCTAATACCTCTCATATTTTGATGAAATATGCTAATTCCTTCTGTACTTGGAAACGTGATGTCCTCCGAAGGTGATTGCTTAGTTAAAGAGACTTCCTTTAACCAAGTATACCTATCAGCTGACTTCAATCTAAAAAAGGTGCAGCTCTAGCACCAGCTACTACAGGAATTTTCCATGAGTGATCCCACCACCACTCACTACACTGTCACCTATAAGCTGTGCCAGCCTCCCCTTCCCATACCTATTGAGATGCAAGCCGTGCCTAGTGAAATCTGATCTACTGATAGACTCAACTAGGCACCACTGCAATGTGACCCATGCCCTCTGCCATCAGTACCTTCTCCAGCCTCATGTTAACACGCCTAACAGCCGCATTAAGATCGACCAATAGTGTGGGATGACACAGAATATTGTAGTAAGTCCACTATTTGTTCTCGAGTGGCAGGTGTAGATGTACTTGGTGCACAAAACGGTGATCCTCATTTTTCGTGATCAGACGTGACCGACCGGAACCTTGACAAAGAGTGTGCGTGTCCTCATCTTCCCAAGCACTATAACATCGGACCACTGTCACATCCGAATGCCTGACAAATCTGGATACTGCAATATCGACCAGCCAGCCAACTGGAGACCCACAATGAGGCTCTTTTCAAACTGTGCCAGGTGCTCATAACGGTGTCTCACATGAGTACTCGGCGTCTCCGTGTCTTTCACAGTCATTACGCAACATCTGACGCTATTCACGGCCTTTACATACCCTACCAAGCCTGGTGACAACACTAATGCACTCTGGTGGTTGTTCTACGTGTCATAGAAAATTGCAGCTCTAGCCATTTCGTACCGTCCGATGACATGTACGTTTACGAAGCTGCATTGACATCAGGCTTTTTATTGTGGGTGCTTCACATTTTTTGTCAGACAGTGGATATCCGTTTGAAATAACCGTTTGGCAGTCTGTTAAGTCGTGTGACATCGTTGCAAAATCGTTATGATTTGTTTTCTACAGCATACGGTAAAACCCCTTTTTAACGAATCTCAGGGGACCAAAAAATTTGTTCCTTAAAAGAAGGTTTTGCTTAAATAAGTGTTTAGGTCAAAATGCACTAAATAAGTGTTCCAGAATCAAAATTGGAACCTAGGCTATTTAGGCCATATAAATACTCAATAATCACAAACTCACCTTGTGCTGTATACAAAAATACAGTGAACATGAAAATGTTTCTCGGCAAATTTAAAACTACTCGATATATTTATAATACCTTTTTGTTTAATTTCAAGATATTTTGGATGTTAGGTCACATCCAAAGTCATCAACTCGTATCTTGATTTAAAAGGAGAAAATTTTATTTAGCTAATGGCACTCAATGAATTAGATATCACAATAATGAATAAAACTGCTATACTGTCTTTATTTCTGAAAAAAATCTAGAAGAGTAGTCTGCTTCTTCCTTCCAGCACAGCGTATTCCTAGAAGTTGTCGTTCCAACTGGTTAATACTGCTTTCACTTTATAGCGTCAGACACGACAGCTGGAGCACGGTAGTGCGGAAGAATTGTGTTTTCAAATGATCAGTTTAACATTCACCAATCTCGATAACTTCACAACTATCGATACGAGACCAATATCCGAAAGCTAACGCGGACATCGATTTTAAGAATGCAAATGATCAAAGCCTAACGTTACGATATAATGTCCGAAAACAAGAAGTGCAGCTGCAGACCGTATTTTAATTTGCAAATTGTAACACACTTATTTCTTAAAAGTGGGATTTAAAAGAAAGCGCGATTCGTTAAAACCGAATTTCAGGAACACTGTTTTTATGGCGTTATCGCCGGGACCAACGAAAGTATTCCTTAAAAGCGGGATTTCCTTAAATGCGGGTTCGTTAATACGGGGTTTTACTGTATGTAGCTGAAGAATGAAAATCCCCTATAAATCAATGGAAATATACCGCCTCTCTCCACCTTTCTATATTCTGTTACACGAACTTCCAGTCTGGCACAGAAGCGGCATTGATAACTATGAAATGTTGTTGCTGTTGAGTGGGTACATGTTGCTGTATAATTTTCTTTATACTCCTATAAGAACTTTAGTGTTATATGTGTTTTGTTGAAATGTATACTCTGCAATAGCGTTTCATTGTAAAATTCTTTGTTCTGAACGTTTTATCGTCAATGTAAATTCATGTAAAGTTTGCGAATTTATACGAAACGTTTGATCCGTAATTTCACTTGGATGAATTCAAATTTGGTTGAACTTTTCATGAATGTTATGCACGTGAAGGCCGCGTGAAGCTACAGCCATACTTGAAAATTCGCATTAAATGCCTAATATGGTATTGTACTATCCCAATTAAAAGTGTATGAGGAAGTTGGTGCCACAGGCATATCAGTAGAAATAGTAAGCTACGTTTTACGTGAAGAATTAACTAAGAGAGAGCCTCGTGCAGGATCGGGGGAGCGGTTTTTGAATGCTGTCCAAAAGCGAATGCGAAAAGAAATATTTCAGCTATGATTGGACCATCCTGAAAAGGGTCCGTCAGGCTCTGTTCGCCGATTCGTTGCTGTAGGTGAGAAATGAAACAGTAGTCAGAACAGTGGGTGGAATTCGGTGACTTGTAAGACGTGAAAGGGATGCCATGTCCCAAAGTATAATGCAATCAAAATAACCGCAAAATATTACGACAGCCTTCTGGATTAATTGGTTGAAAAAGTAGATGAGATGAGGCCTGACACAAGGGAACACAATAAAAAAGGAAAACACATTTCAACCAAAGTTGCTTTGTCAAAGAGAAAATTGAGAGGTTAAGAAGTAGGAATTATTGAGACATGCTCCTATGCATACGATTTGACTTTCTATGACTTGCACACCATCTCATATGTAAAGAAATTTGGGCTGACTGCAGAGGTTATTACAACCACAAACTGGTATTTCACTGGTCTTCCAGATCACATTCCAGGGACTGACTCTATTCATAAGAAAAACTTTGGACAAAGTAAATTGGTCTAAAATGGAACTCCAGAGATAAAAGTGGGTTTTTCGTATCAAAAGACTGTCTTTCAGAGTCGGTGAGAAAAATTTTTGTCTTGCCTCCTCATAAACAAGCGTTTCTTAACGGAACAACATTTTATCCTGACACTCAACCTCGACATCCACTCGGCAGCTTTTCCACGACTCTACAGACCATGATTTATGTGTTTTATGTAGTCGAACTACACTACCATAAGTAATACATAAATAATGCTGTACTAATAACGTTGATTTAACACAATTCATTCTAAGAGTCTGTTATGGAGATAACTTTCTCTGCAAAATAGACTTACATTGCGTTTCAATCTTTCAAAAATGACAATCGACATAGCTAACGTTTTAATTCTAGAGGATGTCCCACGAATGTTGAGACAAACTTCAGGGGGCTGTAGAGAATGTCTTAAGGAACAAATGGAGGATAGGACCCCCGGTCCAGAAACATCATCCAATGACGCTTCAATGCGTCGAATTTGTAGGCGCTGGCGCCTGCTATTAGGCCACCCCTTCAGCAGCAAACGTGACCGACACTCAGGGACCGTAGGTGGAACGTCTTGCAATGTTGTTTGTTCTTCAGTGATTGCGACTAATTGCCATTATCAGCAGTGGAGAAGATGAAGCTAGCAGTTACATAGACAGGCCTTCTCTCCTATGAATGTGATGCTCTGCCTTGGTGATGACGGGTTATGACACAGGTTTCCACCTGCAGTTTATTTTTCTCCTGTATACCTAAAAACACTGGAGATTTTAGAGGGATCCCTGAGAAAAATAAGCTGCAGAAGGAATCCTGTGTCTGCAACCATCATCCACCAAGCCACCATTCGTAGAAGACAAGGCCTTTGTACATAGTAACTAGTTTCGTCTTCTCCTTTGACGACCGTGGCAATCAGTCGAGATCACGGAATATCAAATAATATTGCGAGACGCTCCACCTGCAGTCCGTCAGCGTATGAAGTCACGTTTGCTGCTGAAGGGGTAGCCTAATGGCAGGCGCCAGTGCCTATAACTTCGAGGCTCTGTAGCGTAGTTTGATGATGTTTTCGGTCACGGTTCCCATCCTCTATTTGTTCCTAAAGATACCCTCTAAAATCCCTCGAAATTGGTGGCAACATTTCTGGGACATCCTGTACAGCCTTTCTATAACGTTTCAGTAAATACAAAACAATGTGGAGGAATTCTATTGGGGCCAAACTGTGAAATAACCTTTAGAAACATGTTCAGGCATTTATCAATACTTCAGCTATAGTGGCAACATTGTCAATCTCATTTCAACAAAACTTTTTAATGGTGAAAATTTTTTTGGCCCAGATAGATAATTTTGTTACGTGCAGGCAGGGCGCCATTAGAGTCGTTGTTTTGAACAGTGGTGGAGTGCAGTTGATAGTCGCACCAATTTATACGTTTGCATAGTGCAACGAGTACCTATTCTGTCGAAAGCACGTCTAACGCCTAATGCAGTTCATCGGCTTAAATAACGAGTTGTGACAATTCCGAGACCGCCGTAGCAACGTCTTTTGGTCTATAAAGAATAAGAAGCGTGTTTTTTAAGTAAGAGCCGTTTTGAAATTTAAAAAAGACGTGTTAAGATATCTCAACAATTTTACTTTTACACGAAAGCCTGTACCTTAATCTACGCACTGACACCATTACAGTCTGATTCTTCCTTGTTACGTTGTGTACTGAGTGTTTAAGATGCCTCCGATAATCGTGAGTCCCGCCGACTGTGAAGTACGGGCTGTTATACGATTTCTTAGTGATAAAGACCTAAAGCCGATCGACATTCATCGTGAGATCTGTGCAGTTTATGGAGAAAACATTATGAGTGATGGAATTGTAAGAAAGTGGGTGAGATCATTTAAAGATGGCCGCACATATGTGCATGATGAACAATGGAGTGGGCGTCCTTGGGTCGTTAATGAAAGTTTGGTGCAGGAAGTGGACAATAAGGTGAGAGAAAACAGACGCTTTACGATTTCCTGCTTGCGGGATGACTTTCCTAATGTTTCTTGTAGTGGTTTGTACGGCATTGTGACCTAGTACTTGAATTATCGAAAATTGTGCGCACGT
Organism: Schistocerca serialis cubense; assembly: GCF_023864345.2. Lineage (NCBI taxonomy): Eukaryota > Metazoa > Arthropoda > Insecta > Orthoptera > Acrididae > Schistocerca > Schistocerca serialis. Next base: position 215,504,217 of record NC_064640.1, read on the forward strand.
TGGGTACCGAAAATGTTGACGGATGTGCACAAAACCAAACGTTTAGACAGTGCATTGACTTTCCTTGAGCGGTTCCACAACGACGGTGATGATTTCTTAAGCCAAATCGTTACGGATGATGAAATATGGGCGGCCTACGTCACACCAGAATCAAAGCAACAGTCCATGGAAGTTGAGCAAGCACTTCGTTTTGCTGCAAGACAAAGCCCGTCCGTATGTGGCGAATCAGACCAAAGATCTCATCACATCTTTTCGATGGGAAACTCTAGATCATCCTCCGTACAGCCCCCAAGTTGCGCCCTCTTCCTGCACTTGAAGAAACACCTGGGTGATCAACGTCTTCAAGACAATGACGAAGTCAAAACAGTGGTGATGCAGTGGTTAACAAGTCAGGCGGCAGACTTCTATGAGGAGTGTATTCAAAACCTGTTACAACGTTATGACAAGTGCCTCAATATTGACGGAAAGTATGTAGAAAAGTAGATTAAGGTACAGGCTTTCATGTAAAAATAAAATTTTTGAGATATCTTAGCACGTCTTTTTTTTTAATTTTAAAACGGCACTTACTTAAAAAATACGCCTCGTATCATGGTTTACAGACCGTCGACGACAAGACATTAGAGACGGAGCAAAAGCTCGGATAGGGGAAGGATGGGGAAGGCAGTCGGTGGTGACATTTTCAAAGGAATCATCCCAGCAACTGCCTTAATCCACTTAGGAAAATCTATATGGCCAAACGGGGATTTAAAACGCCGACCTTCCGAATGCAGATCCAGTGTGTTACCACTGTGCCACCTCGATCGATGCCCTTTAGAGTAAAAATAATTATATTAGCTGTAAATTTCCTCATTTAATAACAATTAAAAAAATCTTCCGCGCATTTGTTTGGAAACCACGTCTCGTTGCTGACAATGCTCTTTCAGTAATGTTTCTATTATTTCGGTATCATGCAGGTCACTGAATACGCAATAAGGAGCGATTGTCAGCGGGCGTGTCACAGGACTAAGATGGAACGAGTGAGAGAAATGAAAGTGACAGGCACCGCTTATGCTAGTGCAGGCTACAGGGTGTGGCTATGCCTGCACAGGCTACCCGCTACAGGGTGTGGGAACGGCCAGACGCACTCAGCGCGCGAACCGATACACGCAGAGCGCGGGCGCGGGCGCAGGTGGCCGGCTCGCCTTAAATGGAGCGCGCTTAACCGCAAAAATTTACGCCATCTTCTACTTGCTTAAAAGAAAATTTGTTTCAATTTGCCGTGCGCCGTATAAAAAGTTTTGCTAAGAGTTAGCCGCCCGGATATAAATGGATTTAGTGCGAGAGATAAGTGTAAAACAACGCGCCGCACAGTTCCTCTTAAGAACGAGGGATACGTCGAGCGCGCGGAGAATATTTTCCTCCTTTCACCTGTTTAAAATTCTTTTTGTGTCTCTTAGCTGCCTTGTATCTTTCTATCAACGTTTACAACAACCTGAGGAGAGACAACTGCTGAGTAATACTCCGACATGAAGCACCAAATGTGGACAAAGTTCTTCGTTATCATAATTAATTTCTTTATTTCATTAGCCTACCCTCTAAGGACCACATTACAAGCGCTATGACGATTGCTCTCATTCGTTGTCTTTTGCTTGAGCCGTTTCTAACGCAATGTTCATTCGACCGTTTCGCTGTATTTTCCTATTTTTCATCTCAGGAAGTTCTAAACGCCTTGATTGATGCATGAAAAGTTCTCGATTTGTTTGCAGGTTCAAATTCGGACAAAATTCAAAATCCAGAGCTCTCGACGATTGCCTCCATCATCGCTGTCGTGGCTCCTAACAACTTAATGTGTGTACTTCCTTTGTGGGTGGTCAAGGTGTAACTTTATCTTTATTGCAATCTTGATAAGGTTACTGGACTTCGTGTCCTTCGGCCCTTATGGTATGTAGGTGAAAGCTGAGGTAAATGGTTACTGTGGGATTTCTATAATCAAAAACGGCTCTGAGCACTATGGGACTTAACTTCCGAGGTCATCAGTCCCCTAGAACGTAGAACTACTTAAACCTAACTAACCTAAGGACATCACACACATCCATGCCCGAGGCAGGATTCGAACCTGCGACCGTAGCGGTCTCGCGGTTCCAGACTGTAGCGCCTAGAACCGCTCGGCCACCCCGGCCGGCCTTTCGATAATCGCCCTAGGCACTGACCCAGTGTCAACGATCAGGAGCTACTGATCCAACATATATTAGGCGATGTAACGTAGGTCGTAGGGCTTCTTTTTTGTCCATGAGCTTGTGTGTGTGTTGGATGATGTTTCCCTGGATGGTTGGTTGGTTAAGCTCTTCGTGTAGGTCACGGATTCTTGCCCACCTATGCACCCCAAGAATGAGTAGAAGACATCGATTTTGCAAAGTCTGGATGGTTTTCAAATTAGAGGGGCTGGTTGCGCCCCACATGGAACAACCGTATAAAATAGCTGGGAGGACTGTTGCCCTATAAAGGCGAAGTTTCGTACTGACGTTCATCTCCGAGCTTTCCTTAGCGGGTACATTTGGCAGATAAATTGCGAAATCTTGGTCTTCTTATCCTGTACATGCAGTTTGAAAAGTAACTTATTGTCGAATGTGACCCCAAGGTACCTGACGTGGTGATGCATCAGTATGTCTCTCAAATCCAGACGGCGTCGGATAAACATCACCGCTTTTGTCTTGTCTGCATTGATAGTGATTGTATTTTTCTTGGCCCAGTTTTTTAACATCCTGAGTTGACGTTGTAGGCGAACGATGACCGCGCTGACCTCCCGGCTGCTGTTCAGCAAGGCAGTGTCGTCCACGAATCGGGCAAGCACCACCCAAGGCAGCAGCGGTATGTCATCGACGTAGACGACAAAGAATAGTGGAGACAACACAGATCCCTGAGGGACCCCGTCTTTGAGGAGTCTGAGGCTGGAGTGCTGTCCTTTGATCTTCACTAGTTTACACCTATTGTGCAAAGGGCTGTCTACGATCTCGAAGCTGTAGTCCGGGAGAAGTAGCAAGTTCTCCAGTTTGACTAATAATTTGTCCCGCCGAACACGATCGTACACCTTTACGATATCCAAAAAACTGTCGATGTATAATTGGACACATTAAAGTTGTTTGTGATAAATTAGCAGACCCGGATGAGTTGCAGCTCTGCTCGGTTGGCTGTCTTAAAACTAGGACTTTTATAGCAAGAGGACAGCATCTTATTGGTTGCATTATGGCATGATGACATCACAAAATAGCGCGTACTGAGGTACCGCCCTCTTTGTCAACAAATTACGTTCACCCTGTTTCCAGGGCTCTTGGGTGTCCAGCCGGATGCGATCTGATGGAAGCAGAACCAACTGATGATTGCGGAAAGGTTATTCGCCGAAATATCGTGGGACTTCAGCGATCCCATCCTGCTGGACGCCCGAGAGCCCTGTAGACAACACATGCGCCGGGAAAGCCTCCGATCACATACGCTTACGCTCTTCACCCAGCGGCAGGTCTGCTTGTGCAGCGTGGCGAGCGCATCACTGTGATGACCACGCGACGCAACGCCAGAGAACGCAAGACGACCCGGACATAAGTGACAAAGCTCCGCCCGAAGATGGCCATCAACCGAGCGGCACGGACGACGAAAGTCGTCGGAGCAAAGAATCTGCGGACGGCCGCAAGGATCACCCGGGGATGAGAAGCGGAATTGCGCAGACCAACAAAATTGTCGAGGTCCAACGGATCCTGATGGCCATAGAAGAGAGCAAGCAACATGAATGGCATGTGAAATGCCTTACCACAGGAAGGGGCCGACAACAACAAGGTGGCAACACCAGCAGTTCTGGCTAGGATTTTCGGAGGTTTCTCTTGGCTGTAAGGTGAATACTATACCTGTTTCCAATATTCTCCATGTAAGTCCCCCCGCCCCCAAACACACGCATCAATGACACTAAAATAAAAATTCAAAACCGAATAAAAATTCCCTAACCAAATTTCTACAAAGATCAATCAGTCAAGCTCTCGAACAGCCCGCCTTCCTCCATAAAAGGAAGGTATGAAAACCGCAAAGAAAAAACAATCCCGCCTGGCTTGCTGCGCTATTACTCACATCAGACATAAACTACGAGAAATCTTCCTCTATGCTCTTTCTTTATCAAGTGCACCGTTCTATGCATTGCTATGTGTATCTCTGGTGTCTACTGAAGTTGTTTTCACATAGTCTAACTTCAACTGCTTCATTGATCACAGAATCCCGACAGTTCGATGTGTGAGCAAGAATTCTCGTTTGTTCGTCAGAAATCCTGTGTTTAATTAAGAGGCGACGTTGCTGCTCAGAACAGCGATCGGCAACAGTCCGTATAGTTTAGCAACGTAACTTTTTTCCACACTCGCAAAGAATATTAGAAATACTCGATACTCTAAAGTAGAGATTAACTTCGATTAACTTTAGCGGGTCGCAACATTTCTTTAATTTTCGTGAATGGCCGGAAGACCGGTCTGATTTCTTGCCTGTTTAAGATTCTACCTATCTTACTAGCTGTTACAACGCAAAATAGTAATCGTGCTATATGTTAATCATTCTAGGTTGGTCGAATGGCGTTGACCTAATATCACGAACGAAATACCCGTTCGTGAACTTAGTCGGATGGTTAATCACAGAGCTGAGGTGGTTTCTGTGCGAAATACACGTAGTCCTGGCTCTGTGTTTTAAGGTGTTCAGCGTAACTCTCTATTGAGCTGAATGGTGAAAGCCAAGCCCATTGAGATACAGGTCAGTATGCGTCGACCGAGTGACCGAGTCGTCCATCGGAAACTCGGAATTTTATCCAAATTTGACGCGGGAAGTAAACCGAGAACATTTTATCCAAGGACTCCATCGCGAAAGACTTCGTAACCGTCTTGATAGTTGTTTTAAAAACATTTCCATTTCGTATACATTATGGTTGTATACATATTTCCTCTAACACATTTTTTCTTCCATGTTGATGCATTTCATCCTTCTGGAGTCGTTGATTCTCCTTAGGCGGCCATAAAGCCTGAGTTTGCGCGTTGCGCCTGTAATGTTCTCTATTTTAGATAATATTTCTTCTTTTCACGTATTATATTCATCCGTCTTGATAATTCGGGTCAATAAAGCCTGTAAGCCCATTCTGTCTTTATCTTCTAACTCATTTAGCAAACATTTTCCCAATCAAATAAAACAGATGCTTCGAGACAAACCCGTTTACTGGCAATATTGTAATGTTGCAGTTTGTTACTTATAGTAGTCGCATAAAGTTGTAATTCATTTACTGTTTAATTATATATTAAGTGTTTCACTCTATTTGTTTGTTTGTGTAACTTTTTGATCCATATTACATATGTATTGTCAATGTACGAACATACCTGCAGCTTGCAGTACTCACAACCATTATCTATGTTTGTAAATATTTATTTTGTAATGCAAAGCATCTTAACTCAAAGACCGATGTGTGGTAAAGTGTAATATCTAGCACATTTATGTTGTGTGTGTATAACCTGCAAAATTTACATTATCAGAATGAATTTTTCACGCGTATCACGAGGCTGTATAACGCAAGTATCCTAAAACGTAACAATTATTTTCGTTTCACAAATTTTTCGTTCCCGGCAACTAAATCTCCATTATTTCCGCCAGCATCACATGATCCTGATAATATTCCTCTAAAACCTCCATCTGGTGATTAGGCTGCAGTGGTTTGAATACTAGTTAATGGCGCAGAAAAAAGAACGTACGAAAATTAAAAAAAGCGAGTGGTTGCTTATAATACTAACACATATCGCCAATTTTCCTATGTTTCTTGTTCTCGCTTTCATGTCTTCTTCCTGTAACCCATTGGTTTCAATCCACTTGTTAGGATACTTTATGGTATACCGAGTTGTATTGTGATTAATATTTGATATTACGTCCGTTCTTTCGAAATATACCTACAAACCAAGTTATTCGCCTACTTCTTTCAGCACCACAGCTTGTTCTCTTGCTGCTTCAAAACCTACGGTCATTGTCGTTATTAAGTTTGTAAAACATAAATACGTTTCGGCAAAACTACTATTAATATTGTTACAGTTATTAGCACATCTCTTTTTTGCAACAATTACTGTTAAATAAATAAGAAGAAATGATAATTGAGTCGCATTCAGGGGTCTAGTTCACTGGTGGCTCTCTCAACCCGACTGAGAATTTGAGTTTTAATTTGCCCCAGTTTCTCGTAGTGGTCATTTCTCGAGACTCTTCCTGGAAAAAACGCTCTCCGAATTGCAACAGCTAACCTCTCCCTGATACACAAGACCTGTCTTAGTAGCATCAGCCACTGCAGTTTATTGGTAGGTGAAGGTAAAGTTCCACGTTGTGGTCCTAATAGGCCAATCGCGCTGTCATTGGATGCGGTATGGAGGGGCATGTGGTCAGCACACCGCCCTCTCGATAGTTGTCGTGTTTCTTGACCTTGGAACCGATCTAATCGGTCAAGTGGCTCCTCAGTTGACCTTCCAATGCTGAGTGCATCCTGTATAAATTCTCTCATTAAGGAAAAAATCCCTGGCAGTCCGGGAATCGAGCCCGTGTCCCCCCGCGCGGCAGTCAGCAACGCTTATCACTCAGCCACTGCGGCGGATACTGCAGTTTTTTGATAAAATGAAAAATCTGCAGATAAAAGTCACGCTAACATTACGATTTTGTTGGCCAAAAACATTTTAAACCACCAAGATTTGTAACGTCATTTGCCTCAATGGCCGTAACAGCATTTCAAAATAGGGGTTTTCTCAGTTTAGACTTTACTAACTAAATCTGCCACGAATATCTGCACATGCGAGGGAACGTGCAGTAGCGAAATTTCCATAAAGATACTCATCTGCCCCAACACCACCATCAAACCTCGCAGACCAACGTAACCATTCACCCATACAGACAGATGGGGTAATGTTAAACGGCATTTTCAGAATCTCTACTGAAGATAAAACGTGCGTTGAAGAACTCGGAAACGAAAATCAACAGCCCCAAGCCATCATACCACGTTCCGCGTGTCTTGTGCGGCGCATCTGACAAATATGAAAGTACATGGGGTATGGATATTGAAGTCTACTCGAGGGAACCACCGGGAACTTCTCTCAAACCCCCTTCTGGCCCAACATCCTCACATCGATGGAAAGAAAACAATGAAGAAGAGTCAGAGCCGTGTTAATAGGCGACTTCCATTTTGCATTAAAACTTAAATTGATTAAGAGTGCCTTCGGGAAAGGTCAGAGTTGTGGCACAGAGCTGATCTTTATGACTATGTTTACAAGAAATGCGTTTTAAATTTTCCAACGGCCCTGGGATAGTGATCTGTAGTCTCTAAAGCAATTCAAGAGAGAATTACGGGATAATCTATCTTCATACGTGATGCATATCCCACCCCGTCTCCCCCTATCAACAACAGTCTGCAAACAGTTGCTATTACTGTGTATGTGCATCATAGAGATACTCCACGTTTCCTCCATCTGAACAGCATGTGCACTTGACAAGAGAAATTTGCATCATATTCGGTTTATCAGTATTGCAAGGGTCCCACGGCAGAAAAATGGCTCTGAGCACTATGGGACTTAACATCTTAGGTCATCAGTCCCCCAGAACTTAGAACTACTTAAACCTAACTAACCTAAGGACATCACACACATCCATGCCCGAGGCAGGATTCGAACCTGCGACCGTAGCAGTCCAGCGGTTCCGGACTGCAGCGCCTAGAACCGCATGACCACCGCGGCCGGCTCCCATGGCAGAAACCATACTGATCATATTATCCAGCGTTCGATACAGCTCCGCACTGTCGCCTGATAAACAAAGTAAGAGCCTACGGAATATCAGACCAGCTGTGTGGCTGGATTGAAGAGTTTTTAGCAAACAGAACACAGCATGTTGTTATCAATGGAGAGACATCTACAGACGTTAAAGTAACCTCTGGCGTGCCACACGGGAGTGTTATGGGACCATTGCTTTTCACAATATATATAAATGACCTAGTAGATAGTGTCGGAAGTTCCATGCGGCTTTTCACGGATGATGCTGTAGTATACAGAGAAGTTGCTGCATTAGAAAATTGTAGCGAAATACAGGAAGATCTGCAGCGGATAGGCACTTGGTGCAGGGAGTGGCAACTGACCCTTAACATAGACAAATGTAATGTATTGCGAATACATAGAAAGAAGGATCCTTTATTGTATGATTTGAAACGTCCCCTTTGAACAATTATACATGACTGTGCTTAAACTGATACACAATATTTTTTTTTTTTTAGCGCAACGCAATCTGACTTTCAAAAATCCCTACAAAAGAATGGCCCTGGCTAACATTAAACTATACCTTTCACAAATCACTTACCTCACAAAAATCTTCGCTGCTCAAGCTACTGCAATACAGCGAGCGCCACTACTGCCAGCTAAATAAAAGATTCAAACTATGGAAGGCACTAACTACTGATAGGGATAGTTAGCAAATGAAAGATATTAGTAGAGAACAAACAATGTATTTACCTTGATATCATCATATATAAATATAGCAGTTCATGACAAATTACAAATCTCCGCCATCTCTCCCCCCACATCCACCACTGCTGGGGGCTCACCTCCAACTGCGCAATGCTACGCGCTGTTCACATCCAGCTGCCGCTGCCCAACACTACAATGGCAGACAACAATGCAAACTAGCCACAGACTGCACACAGCACAGCCAGTGATTTCATTTTCATACAGAGAGCGCTACGTGGCGGCGGCGTTACCAATATAAGAACCTAAACAGCCTACTTACATAAAGAAAACAAACAGCCTACTTACATAGCCCCCATGCTCCCCACAAAAAATTTTTACAAATGGTGTTGGGCACTGGCCAATACAGATTTGACAAAAAATTTTCACAATTACAGTAACAAAGATATAAAATGCACACACTTATTGATACAATGTTGGTAGAAAGCTAAAATTTTCTCACAGTCCATAAAGACAGTCCTCATCATTCGTCACAGTAAAATTGCAGTGTTTTTCTCAAAGTCTGAGCAGTAAAGGAAAATGCACACAGAAGTAGTGGATTTCCATGCAATCTTGAAGAAGTAGTGTTGTCCTTCCAACGGAACGACAGTGCTGACTCTTGACATGCATACAGGTAATGGGCCACAACAGAGCAAACCCACAGCAGAGTCAGTCGAAATTTTGAAGAGTATTGGTAGGTAGGTCATCACAGAGCAGACCCACTGTAGTCCTGGTAAAGATTACGGTATTGGTGGGCCACCAGAGGTGCAGACCCACTGCAGTCCTTGTAGAAATAATGGTATTGATGGATCATCAAAGATGTAGACCCACTGTAGTCCTTGAAGAGATGGCCAGCAGCCATCTGTTCTGACTGTGCAGGTGCACAATCACCACTGAAGAGTCTTGCGGATAATGTAGCAAGTCCATAAGCCACCACTTGTGCACACACAAAGTTTTTGGAATTGTCCTTAGAACCAGCAATGCTGTTATCCAGTCCCTTGCTGAATCATTAACACACGTGCAAACACTATCAGTCCCTACTTCTCACATATTGTCCATATACTATGACCAACAGAAACGTGTGCAGTGAAATGTAACTTACAAGTTAATAATAAGATGAACTGGTGTCAATTACAATTTTATAAATTTACAACATGAAAATACAATTACAAAGGTACAAAATACATCATTAAAGAACATAATAATACAGATAACATTTGTAGTACAGGCTTTACAAAAGAATAGAAATAGACATATACATCAGTGTTACAGGAATTATGACATAAGTAAATACATAAAGATCACAAGAACTTTTGAAACATCACCTTCACATGTGAGCAACAAACCAAAATAAATAATGTCTAAGCATATTTACAAGGTACATAACATATTATTAATGCAAATTATATTTGAGGATAACAGTATTCCTCATCATAGTGAATGTAGCTTAATATTAAAAGAAGAAAAAATTCTATGAAACTACACAGAGACAGGAAGAAAACAAATACACAAGGGTACACAAACATATAGTGGGATAACACAAAAGGGAAAGGACAGGGTTTGTTTTACTGCAGTATTTTGCATGGAGATCTCCCTTTGTTCATCATTATTCCCAAAAAGTCCTATCTAAGCCTGCCTTCTGTATTTTGTTCACATCCTCTGTCAATAATAGTTTTTCTCCACTGTACAGTATCCTATTTCTTATAAATTTATAATAGTTAGTTTCTTATATATTCTACCCCCTCTTAAGCTAACTTAAATCTACTGAGCTCAGATGCTAAACTAAGGGACGAGGCAATACAGCAGCACATAAAACAATTAATATAAACAGCAATAAAAAAAATGGAAAATCGCAAAGCAAGCTACAGTAAATCTAAATTACCAAGCAATTCAACATTACAACTAATATGAGGCAATGTGCAGCAAACAAAAAATAAATCTGGCTTAGCAGAGTAACACAAATTAAAGTTCAGTAGCACTATGCCTGGCAAACAGCAGCTTATATCTAAACATGACATAGCTCAAGCAGAAAAAATAGTACACTAAAGATAACAATGCAGATAAGGGAAATGTATAATCACATCTTAATGTCCAAGTAATTAAAGTGGTGCACCACAACAACTTATTGTAAAAGAAATATTACCATGTACTTGAAAAGAAAATTATGTATCCAGTTACTGTTACTAGTCCCTTCTTATTGTTCTTTCCTTTCCAAGTGCTCCTTTTTTTTAAAGAATGTGGATTACAAAATTATCATTTAATAGATCTGTTGACAGAAAGTGATCACATTAGCAAATACATCTAAGTTTATTTTATAAAACTAATGCTGTAACACAGCTGGAAAACAGGTATCAAATGAAATAAGCAATTACGCAAATCAAAGCATACAAATATCATTCAATAGTCATGTGACATTTCATAAGTTAGTAGAAATTCTCTCAACTCTCGTAGAAAGACGCTTGTCGTAATCAAGTGTGCAGATGTAAAAATATTTCTCGTCATTTCATTAGTCATTTCAGTAAATATCATAAATTACGAGCTCCACAGAATGCTTTCAACAAGGAAATGTCAATAGCAAGGTTAATGGAAGCAATGAGGGTGTCGCATTTGCAATATTTTCTCTAAAGGAATGTCAATGGCGAGGATAAAGGCCTGCCTTTTTTTTCTACCTGTGCTTCCGGAAAGGCACACCCTAATGGCTTGTTCTCCAGGTGTTTGACACAGCTGTGTGCCCACGACGCATTACGTGCAGGTGGTCACTTAACTTTCTTACGGAAATATTTACGACAGCAGTTTCCGCTACAGTGACAGTCTCACATAAAAATATTCCACAGGTCAAGAATTAGCGTTGCAAATCTGTAGAAACAAAATCCTATAAATATAAGTCTCCAAAAAAATTTTCGCCGGCATTGTGATACATTCACGCATTTACACACATTTCATAACTCTTAAAGTACGATTTTTGGTTTCCAACAACCTTCTTATTCCTCATATACGGTAGCATCATCTTATTGATCATAAACATATCTCAACAGCATAGTACACATCGTCGTCGTAATAATAACATCATAACACCTCAGTCAAATCTCAAAAACGTCGTAGCTCTCTGCAATAATTTCAAAACCTAAAAAAAATTCTCTGCTCATTTCAATAGTGTCATCTATCTCAAACGTACTTTAAAATCATGCTCCCTTACCAAATATATCATTCAAAGCTCTCATAGTATCACAATGGTTCCGAAAAAATATGAACAGATCACACAGTACAGACAAAATACAATTTCGTAAGTGTGAAGTAATCCAACTCTGTAATTGCGTAAACATATGTCACTGATGTAATAAAAAAAGTTTATCTCTCAGTTACATGATCAGATAGCTGTGTAATTTGTGTGTTAGAGAAATATGGTACCGATGTGTAAAGTTGTATAAGCAAATACCATATTAGCTAGGGTTCCTTGTGGTTGCCACACACATGGTACACAAAGTAAGCGTGTACCCCTCTGAGGATTATTGTAATTATACCCTCAGGTGTTACAGATTACAGCAATGGAATGAAATGTATCACGGAAAACTTTCTTTGTAATTCAAAAATCTTAAAAAATAAATGTTTTAAGTACAAAATTAATCACTCAAATACGTGTCCTGTAGCGCTAAATATGCGTCTTGCTGTAAGATAATTTCTGTGGAAGTGTCGTAGTTATCGTCCTCCGAAAGCTAAGTTCTGCAGAAGACAATGTACTTACCTCATGATAAACGAAAGTGAAATGCTTTGCGTATAGATATCTTAGTTATTACGCTTATTGTTGTGGTGAAGAACGTACTGTGCTGTAACGTATTGCTGTGCTACGGAAAACCCTGTCTCATTGTAGCTATACTACGAAAGTTACTACTAAAACATGTTTTACTTTCCAGAATAAAACAGAAAAACTGTGCAGAAATAAAACAGAAACACTACAAAAGCAACATTGTAAATTGTCACTCATTAGAAGCGTCGTGATAAAACCGTGTAGTTGTCACTTAAACTAACCACTGTGTCGTCTGGTATTTCACAGAAAGTACATTAAACCCAGAATGTATTTTCAAGTAAACCAAAATGTTGCATTAAAATCTCATTAGCAGTACCAGTATGTGTCCTAAGTATGTAAGCCTGATAGTCGTTACGTAATCGTTCAACTAACAAGCAAGAATGTACAAATACAACACTGTGTCGTCTGTTCACTATAACAATGCATTCGTAATTTCTGTTTAAAAATGTTCCCTAGGTTCTAGACTGGATATTTAACTTCAAACATTGTTGCATGTTAACAGTTTCTTAAGTCTGACAAAGCATACTAGAAATGTGAAGTGAAAAGTTTTATGGCAAAGACAAAGTTAAAAAGCAGATTATCTTTCAATAAATGGTTTTACATGTGAAATGTGGTGTAAACCTTTACTCTTCCTAGTACGCAGACGTCCCCTTTGAACAATTATACATGACTGTGCTTAAACTGATACACAATATTTTTTTTTTTAGCGCAACGCAATCTGACTTTCAAAAATCCCTACAAAAGAATGGCCCTGACGAACATTAAACTATACCTTTCACAAATCACTTACCTCACAAAAATCTTCGCTGCTCAAGCTACTGCAATACAGCGAGCGCCACTACTGCCAGCTAAATAAAAGATTCAAACTATGGAAGGCACTAACTACTGATAGGGATAGTTAGCAAATGAAAGATGTTAGTAGAGAACAAACAATGTATTTACCTTGATATCATCATACATAAATATAGCAGTTCATGACAAATTACAAATCTCCGCCATCTCTCCCCCCACATCCACCACTGCTGGCGGCTCACCTCCAACTGCGCAATGCTACGCGCTGTTCACATCCAGCTGCCGCTGCCCAACACTACAATGGCAGACAACAATGCAAACTAGCCACAGACTGCACACAGCACAGCCAGTGATTTCATTTTCATACAGAGAGCGCTACGTGGCGGCGGCGTTACCAATATAAGAACCTAAACAGCCTACTTACATAAAGAAAACATAAACAGCCTACTTACAGATTATATGATAGCGGAACAAACACTGGTAGCAGTTACCTCTGTAAAATATCTGGGAGTATGCGTACGGAACGATTTGAAGTGGAATGATCATATAAAATTAACTGTTGGTAAGTCGGGTACCAGGTTGAGATTCATTGGGAGAGTGCTTAGAAAATGTAGTCCATCAACAAAGGAGGTGGCTTACAAAACACTCGTTCGACCTATACTTGAGTATTGCTCATCAGTGTGGGATCCGTACCAGGTCGGGTTGACGGAGGAGATAGAGAAGATCCAAAGAAGAGCGGCGCGTTTCGTCACCGGGATATTTGGTAACCGTGATAGCGTTACGGAGATGTTTAATAAACTCAAGTGGCAGACTCTGCAAGAGAGGCGCTCTGCATCGCGGTGTAGCTTGCTCGCCAGGTTTCGAGAGGGTGCGTTTCTGGATGAGGTATCGAATATATTGCTTCCCCCTACTTATACTTCCCGAGGAGATCACGAATGTAAAATTAGAGGGATTAGAGCGCGCACGGAGGCTTTCAGACAGTCGTTCTTCCCGCGAACCATACGCGACTGGAACAGGAAAGGGAGGTAATGACAGTGGCACGTAAAGTGCCCTCCGCCACACACCGTTGGGTGGCTTGCGGAGTATCAATGTAGATGTAGATCTTTATAAAGAGTCGTCTCATTTCACTGTACCTAAACACTTGATTGAAACTCCACATGTCCTCTTCGATGGCAAATAAGAAAGGACTTACAACAACACTGGAACTCTTGTCTTGGGAAATACACGGTCCAGTTAAATTAATGTGACCACCTGTCAAAAGCCTGAATAACCACCTTTTGCAGCGCGGTCGTGCTGGAAGTGTTTCAACGAAGTTATTGCGCTGCCGGCAGGATACGCGTCGAGAACAGCCCGATAAAGAAATTCTCGACCAAATCCGGTAAGTTTGGTGGCCAGAGGAGGACGGCAAACTCATCCTGGTGCTGCGAGCAGTGTGAGGCGTTGCATTGTCCTTATTGGTAGATGCTATCGTGCCGAGGAAAAAACAAACTGGATGTAGGGGTGGACATGGTCCCCAAGGATCCAAGGATGGATCCATATTTATGTTGATCCATTGTGCCTTCCAGAATCACGAGATCACCCAGGGAAAGCCACGAAAACATTCCCAAGACTATAACGCTCCCTAGTGGTTCGTTTCTGACGTTTCACGCCGTACACGCCAACGGCCATCTGTCTGATGGAGCATAAAACGTGATTTATCTAAAAATGCCACCTGTCGCCACGCAATGAACGACTAGTTGCTGTATTGGTATGCAAATTCCAGCCTTCGTCGCCGGTGAAGCATGGGTGCACGAACCAAGCACCTACTGCGGAGGCCCACACCAGCGAATGTTCGTTGAGGTGACACTATTGGTAGCCCCTTAATTCATCTCGTGGGCCACGTGCTCAACAGTTGTACGTCTATTCTCCCATACACATCTCCACAGCCGTCGTTCACCCTGACATCTATGGCCCGTGGTGCACCACAGTTGCCTCGGCGTCGGTTTTTGATAACTCTATTTTGCTATGCACGCAATACTTTCACCACGGTGGCACGCGAACAGTTAACAAACTTAGCCGTTTCGGAAATGCTTCCATACTTGGCTCGAAAGACAATAATCATGGCCGTTTGGACGTCAGATAAATCGCACCGTTTCCTCATTACAACAACGGCAGCACAGTTTTCCGCGTCTCCCCAACACGCTTTATACACCCTCTACTGGCTAAGCTGCCACCTGCCGACTGTGAGTAGTTACTGCACGTTGGCGTGGAACACAGGCGCTGGTCATATTAATGTGTCTCGATAGTGTATGACTCTGAAGGCTGCAAGTATCAATATACTTTGTTTCAAACAAATGTGTAGCAATTATGACTCTTGTGTTTCTGTAGTCTTTGGACTCGTCAACTTTCAAACAACGATCTACCCCCATGAATAATTTTTCAGATAAATTGCATTGATGGGTCGTACTGACAAACAACCACCACGGACTCAGAAAATAACGTTCTTGTGAAACCCTACTAGCTCTTTATTCTTCCGAAGTAATGAGCGCCATCGACAGGGAATGTCAAACTGAATCCAGATACACTACTGGCCATTAAAATTGCTACACCACGAAGATGACGTGCTACAGACGCGAAATTTAACCGACAGGAAGAAGGTGCTGTAATATGCAAATGATTGGCTTTTCAGAGCATTCACACAAGGTTGGCGCCGGTGGCGACACCTACAACGCGCTGACAAGAGGAAAGTTTCCAACCGATTTCTCATACACAAACAGCAGTTGACCGGCGTTGCCTGGTTCGTGTAAGGAGGAGAAATGCGTACCATCACGTTTCCGACTTTGATAAAGGTCGGATTGTAGCCTATCACGATTGCGGTTAATCTTATCGCGAAACTACTGCTCGCGTTGGTCGAGATCCAATGACTGTTAGCAGAATATGGAATCGGTGGGTTCAGGAGGGTGATACGGAACGCCGTGCTGGATCCCAACGGCCTCGAATCACTAACAGTCGAGATGACAGGCATCTTATCCGCATGGCTGTAACGGATCGTGCAGCCACGTCTCCATCCCTGAGTCAACAGATGTGGACGTTTGCAAGACAACAACCATCTGCACGTACGGTTCGACGACGTTTGCAGCAGCATGGACTATCAGCTCGGAGACCATGGCTGCGGTTACCCTTGACGCTGCATCACAGACAGGAGCGCCTGGGATGGTGTACTCAACGACGAACCTGGCTGCACGAGTGACAAAACGTCATTTTTTCGGGTGAATGCAGGTTCCGTTTACAGCATCATGATGGTCGCATCCGTGTTTGGCGACATCGTGGTGAACGCACATTGGAAGTGAACGCACATTGGAATCGTGTATTCGCCATCGCCATACAGGCGTATCACCCGGCGTGATGGTATGGGGTGCCATTGGTTACACGTCTCGGTCACCTTTTGTTCGCATTGACGGCTCTTTGAACAGTGGACGTTACATTTCAGATGTGTTACGACCCGTGGCTCTACCCTTCATTCGATCCCTGCGAAACCCTACATTTCAGCAGGATAATGCACGACCGCATGTTGCAGGTCCTGTACGGGCCTTTCTGGATATCTGGATGCAGAAAATGTTCGACTGCTGCCCTGGCTGGCACATACTCCAGATCTCTCACAAACTGAAAACGTCTGGTCAATTGTAGCCGAGCAACTAGCTCGTCACAATACGCCGGTCACTACTCTTGAAGAACTGTGGTATCGTGTTGAAGCTGCATCGGCACGCCATCCAAGCTCTGTTTGACTCAATGCCCAGGCGTATCAAGGTCGTTATTACGGGCAGAGGTGGTTGTTTTGGGTACTAATTTCACAGGATCTATGCACCCAATTTGCGTGAAAATGTAATCACACATCAGTTCTAGTATAATATGTGTGTCCAATGAATACCCGTTTATCATCTGCATTTCTTCTTGGTGTAACAATTTTAATGCCCAGTAGTGTACTTAGATTTCTTGAAGGCATTTGATACTGTTCCGCACAAACGGCTTCTAACCAAATTGCATGCCAATGGAGTATTGTCTCAATTGTGCTTCTGTAGTCGTGATTTCCTGTAAGAAAGGTTGCAGTTCGATGTAACTGACAGAAGTAATATCTGGCGTTCCCCAGGGAAGTGTTATAGCCCCTCTGCTGTTCCTGATCAACATAAACGGTGCAGGAGACAAACTGAGCACCCCTCTTAGATTGTTTGCAGATCATTCAGTCATTTACCGTCTCGTAAAGTCAGCAGACTTTCAAAACCAATTGCAAAATGATTTAGACAAGATATTTGTATGGTACGAAAAGGGGCAATTGAGTTTAAATTATGAAAAGTGTGAAGTCATCCACATGACTACTGAAAAGAGTCAGCTAAACTTGGGTTATACAACAGATCACACAAATCTAAAGGCTGTAATTTCATCTAAATTCTTAGCGCAGACAGTTACAAATAACTTAAATTGGAACGATCACATAGATAATATTGTGGGGAAATCACACCAAAGCCTCAGATTTATTGGCAGAACATTTAGAAAATGCAACAAGTCTACTAAACAGGCTGCTTACATTTCGCTTGTCTGTCCTCTTCTGGAGTATTGCTGTGCAGTGTGCCATCCACATCAGATAGGATTGACGGAGGACGTCGGAAAGTTTAGAGAAGGATAGCTCGTTTTCTATTGTCGCGAAATACGGGAGAGAGTGCCATGGATATGTTACGAGAATTGGAGTGGCAGTCATTAAAACAATGCCGTTTCCCGTTGCGGCAGGATTTTCTCGTGAAATTTCAATCACCTACTTTCTCGTCAGAGTATGAAAATACAGTATTTCGTTGGCGTTTACCTACAAAGTGAGGAATGATCATCATAAAAAAATAAGAGAAATCAAAACTCGCACGGAAAGATCTAAGTATTCATTATCCTGAGCAATGTTCGAGAGTGGAAATATAAGGAAAAAAATGGTTCAAATGACTGAGTACTATGGGACTTAACATCTGAGGTCATCAGTCCCCTAGACTTAGAACTACGTAAACCTAGCTAACCTAAGGACATCACATACACCCATGCCCGAGGCAGGATTCGAACCTGCGACCGTAGCAGTCGTGCGGTTCCGGACTGAAGCGCCTATTACCGCTCGGCCACCGCGGCCGGCGATAAGGAAACAGCTTGAACCCTCTGCCAGGCATTTAATTACGAACTGCAGAGTTATCATGCAGATGTAGATGTAGAACGTGAGGGTAGGCATAGTCGTCGTCAAGGTTTCGGTCGTCAACGTCTAACCACCTGAAGGGGGGTCACCATATTTTGAATCAAGCATATCGTATCCCCTCTCACGTATACGCCTGCCATCCGAGAGGGGAGAGGTCCCATTCTTCCATTGCTTTGCAGAAACACGGTGGTGTTGCTTCTGCCGTCATGGTGTGGGGAGCCATCGGGTATGATTTCAGGTCACGGCTGGTAGTGACTGAGGGAACTCTGACGACACAACAATACGTCACGAACATCCTGCGTGCTCATGTGTTAGCACTCATGCGACAGTATCGCGGTGCAATCTTTCAACAAGACAATGCTCGTCCACACGAACACGTGTCTTTATAAACTGCTTGCGTAATGATGAGGTACTCCTGTGGCCAGCAAGTTCCACAGAAATGTCCTCTAGGGAACGTATGTGGGACCAGTTCTGACGTAAACTCCGTCCCAGTGGCAGTATCCAGAATATTAAGGACCAAGTACAATAGGTACGTGACATCTTGTCTCAGGAGAAGATACAACGTGTTTGTGACACCCTTCCCAACCGAATCAGTGCATGGACCGGGGTAAGAGGTGGTGAAACGTCGTACTAATAAGTGGACTCATACTGCAAGTTCTTTGTAAATTTGAGTTGATTTTGTAATAAGTGAAATAACATCTCATACCCTCCCAACTAGTGAAGTTCCATTTCGTTTCCTTCTCCCGTTCTGAATGCTTCACTTCTTTTGTCGGGCAACGTATATTGAGTAACAAAATGTAAATGTAAACAAAAAATTAGTCATCCCCTTAAAAGAGTACACTTGCCTAGGAACGATGTAGAAGATGAGGAATTGGTTCCAAGTTATCATGCGGCCCTCCATCGCTGACGCAGTTCATGGCTGAAGTGATACGCTTGTGCGAGTCAGTTGCACGGAATCAGCGCAGTAAAACGGGTCGCCATGGAGGCGCTACAGGTTACTGAAAGGGATTACCTTGTTTGGACGGGCACATGTCTACCCGGTGAAATAAACATGGACTGTCCAACATATCTACAAGGAATGGTGTATCACTCGCAGCCACGTAACTTGCGTAAGAAGAGCGATTGTACAAAGATCCCAACCGACAGGGACCGAAGACAAGCGTCTCGCTTTGTCAACGGTAGTCGGTTTCAAATCTCACAGGAACTGCTGCTGTCGGTGACTATAGGTGCATCTCAACCAGTTTTCGCAGCCACGTAACTTGCGTAAGAAGAGCGGTAGTACAAAGATCCCAACCGACAGGGACCGAAGACAAGCGTCTCGCTTTGTCAACGGCGGTCGGTTTCAAATCTCACAGGAAATGCTGCTGTCGGTGACTAAAGGTGCATCTCAACCAGTTTTCGAGCAGAAATTGCGAATGGAACTGCGTGCAACAGATACTTGGAATCGAGAACCTCGCAAAAGGCCATTATCACAGTGGCCTGTAAGGCTGCACTACTTAATTGAGCCGAAGGCCACAAAAACTCTATAGCAGCTGACTAGAGACGAGTAATGCTCTCCGAGTAGTCGCGATTTTGTCTCTTTTCAAATAATGCAAGACGTCTAATGCATCGACTGCTGAACGAAACATTTAACCTGTAGCGTGTGCAGAGTGTCCTACAGACGAGAGGCGGCTATGTTACGTTTTGGGTATATTTTTCGTAGGATACCGTGGGCCTAAACGTTGGCCAAGTGTTGCTCTTTCTTCTGCATCTTCAGGATGACTATCCTCTGGACACACTCATCTTTCAACATGACGTCACCTACGATCCTTGGACCGCACACATACACTCCTGGAAATTGAAATAAGAACACCGTGAATTCATTGTCCCAGGAAGGGGAAACTTTATTGACACATTCCTGGGGTCAGATACATCACATGATCACACTGACAGAACCACAGGCACATAGACACAGGCAACAGAGCATGCACAATGTCGGCACTAGTACAGTGTATATCCACCTTTCGCAGCAATGCAGGCTGCTATTCTCCCATGGAGACGATCGTAGAGATGCTGGATGTAGTCCTGTGGAACGGCTTGCCATGCCATTTCCACCTGGCGCCTCAGTTGGACCAGCGTTCGTGCTGGACGTGCAGACCGCGTGAGACGACGCTTCATCCAGTCCCAAACATGCTCAATGGGGGACAGATCCGGAGATCTTGCTGGCCAGGGTAGTTGACTTACACCTTCTAGAGCACGTTGGGTGGCACGGGATACATGCGGACGTGCATTGTCCTGTTGGAACAGCAAGTTCCCTTGCCGGTCTAGGAATGGTAGAACGATGGGTTCGATGACGGTTTGGATGTACCGTGCACTATTCAGTGTCCCCTCGACGATCACCAGTGGTGTACGGCCAGTGTTGGAGATCGCTCCCCACACCATGATGCCGGGTGTTGGCCCTGTGTGCCTCGGTCATATGCAGTCCTGATTGTGGCGCTCACCTGCACGGCGCCAAACACGCATACGACCATCATTGGCACCAAGGCAGAAGCGACTCTCATCGCTGAAGACGACACGTCTCCATTCGTCCCTCCATTCACGGCTGTCGCGACACCACTGGAGGCGGGCTGCACGATGTTGGGGCGTGAGCGGAAGACGGCCTAACGGTGTGCGGGACCGTAGCCCAGCTTCATGGAGACGGTTGCGAATGGTCCTCGCCGATACCCCAGGAGCAACAGTGTCCCTAATTTGCAGGGAAGTGGCGGTGCGGTCCCCTACGGCACTGCGTAGGATCCTACGGTCTTGGCGTGCATCCGTGCGTCGCTGCGGTCCGGTCCCAGGTCGACGGGCACGTGCACCTTCCGCCTACCACTGGCGACAACATCGATGTACTGTGGAGACCTCACGCCCCACGTGTTGAGCAATTCGGCGGTACGTCCACCCTGTCTCCCGCATGCCCACTATACGCCCTCGCTCAAAGTCCGTCAACTGCACATACGGTTCACGTCCACGCTGTCGCGGCATGCTACCAGTGTTAAAGACTGAGATGGAGCTCCGTATGCCACGGCAAACTGGCTGACACTGACGGCGGCGGTGCACAAATGCTGCGCAGCTAGCGCCATTCGACGGCCAACACCGCGGTTCCTGGTGTGTCCGCTGTGCCGTGCGTGTGATCATTGCTTGTACAGCCCTCTCGCAGTGTCCGGAGCAAGTATGGTGGGTCTGACACACCGGTGTCAATGTGTTCTTTTTTCCATTTCCAGGAGTGTATGTTCCTGGTTTGAGAAACATTCAGGCATCCTGTCGCACCTCTAGTGGTCGAAAAAAATCACCTGATATTAATATCATAGCAAATGTCTGGCACTATTTGGAACAGCGGTGAAACGTAGCAGTCAACATCCCTGCAACATGGTAGCTCTCGGGGACCTATGCAATGAGTGGCTTCGGGGGGCTGTAGCATACCTGGGTCTGAGCACTATGGGACTTAACAACTATGGTCATCAGTCCCCTAGAACTTAGAACTGCTTAAACCTAACTAACCTAAGGACAGCACACAACACCTAGTCATCACGAGGCAGAGAAAATCCCTGACCCCGCCGGGAATCGAACCCGGGAACCCGGGCGCGGGAAGCGAGAACGCTACCGCACGACCACGAGCTGCGGACTGTAGCATATCTGAAGTAACTATGTACTCTCTTCATCGCCTCATTGATGTCATTATCAAAGCTAGATGCAGTGTTACACGATATTAGCGCGATGGCTCCTGGTGAGGGGGTTTGACTAGTTTTTCGTCCAGTGTGCTTGTCAATAGTGATTCAAATTGTACGCAACTTAAAAAGATGCATGTCAAGAAAAATTATGTAAACATCACATAAATGCTTAGTAAAGTCAATAGTCGACTCGGGTTTGGGTCGCCCAGTTTCTGTAGTTAGTTGTTGGTGCTTCATATAACTTATAGAAATGACTGACCACAACCATAAATACGAGGCATATACGAGGGCGTGCTGGAAAGTGGTGCCTCCGAATTTTTTATGTGAAGATTCTTAAAGCTTTTTAAATAAAACAAACGTTGTTAGCATTCTGCACATTTATCCTTCATGTCTACTTATTTCCAGCCTTCTGCTGCTAGACAGCGTGTAACATGGCGATGTTTACTGTAAATATGTCGGTGGGTGAGGAACAGCGAGCTGTAATCGAGTTTCGATTTCGAGGAACTCGTCCACACATGGAGCACACTCTCCTCCAGCATAGGAATGCCAGACCACACACGAGTGCTGCGACATCTGCAACAATCTGACGCTTTGGGTTCACTGTTGTCGATCATGCTCCATTCAGTTCCGATTTGGCCGCTTCCGATTTTGAGGACTTCACTTTGAAAGTGATAAGGTGGAGAAAGCAGAGGTGAGGTTGTGGCTCCGTCAACAAAGTCACATTCTACAGTGACGGTATCACGAAATTGGTCTCTCGTTGGGAGAACTACACTGATGAGCCAAAACATTATGAAACCCTACTTAATAGCTTGTTTGCTCGTCCTTGGAAATAAATTGTTGGTAGGTTTGTGGAGGTATCCAGCACTCGATGTCTATGCACAGGTCATGTAATTCGCGTAAATAGCGGGCCGCTCTTTTGCGTAGGCGGTGATGCCACCCGACAGAGACCCAGAAGAGTTCTACACGATTTACATGAGGTGAATTTGGTTGCCGAGACATCAAAGTAAGTTCACTAAAATACTCCTCAAAAAAATGTTGTACGGTTCTGGCTCCGAGACATGGACAGTTATACTGCAGAAAGATGACAGCACCGTCAGGGAAGACATCAAGCATGAAGGGAGCCAGGTGGTTCACAGCTGTCAGCGTCTCTTCGATTACCGCCACAGATACCACTGAAGCGCAGGAGAATGTCTCCCATAGCATAAAACTGCTCCCACCAGCCTACGTCCACGGTGGTTTGCACGTTTCGAGCTGTCGTTACCCCGATGACGGCGTCTGTGGAGACGACCATCGATCTAATGTAACAAGTATTAGGTTCGCCCGAAGAGCCGGCACGTTTCCATTGACCGACGGTCGAATTCCGATGGCCCTGTGCCCACTGAAATCGTAATTGACGATGTCCTTGGGTGAACGTGTGAACACATAAAGGTGGCCTGCTACGGAGCTATACGTTCAAAAATGTACGGTGAACGGTGTGCTCCAAAACTCTTGTGCGTGCACCAGCATTGTTCTCTTATGGCATAGATGCCACAGATCACCGTCTATCCTACTTTACAAACGAAACAAGCCTCCGACATCACGTTCCGTGAAGGGTCGTGGACGTCCAACCCTGAGCGGTCTAAAGCGCCATGGACTGTGTGGCTGGTCCCGGCGGAGGTTCGAGTCCTCCCTCCGGCATGGGTGTGTGTGTTTGTCCTTAGGATAATTTAGGTTAAGTAGTGTGTAAGCTTAGGGACTGATGACCTTAGCAGTTAAGTCCCATAAGATTTCACACACATTTGAACATCTTGACGTCCAACCACTTAGCACCTAGTGGTAGTTTCACTGTCCTCCTACCTCTTTCCGTAGATGCTCAAGACAGTAGCACGTGAACATTCGACCATCTTCGCCGTTTTCAAGACATTGGTTCACAGACTCCGCGTAATAAAAATTTGGCCTTTGTCAGAGTTGCTTATCTCAATGGATTTTCCTATTTGTCGTTCATATCTTCACTAGGTTGGACCCCCGTACTTGTCTGCGCCGCTTACATACTTTTTTTTAGCGCATTATGTGCCCACAACGTCATAGGGCGGCATCCAACGTCGCGGTGGACATTTGGTCATAATATTTTGGTTTATCAGCGTATGTTCGTCTCCAGGGTGACTATTTTGAGACATAAATATGCAGACATGAAGAATAAAGGTGTACAATGTTAACAACGTTTGTTTTATTTAAAAAGCTTTAACAGTTTTCACATACAAAATTCGGCGATATTCCTTTCAGGACACCCCAGTAGCCTCAAAACTTGTGCGCCGTTCCCTGCGCGGATCATTACGTCAGTGAATTCTAGGAGGAAACACGCTCAGATATCCATATAGAAACTAACGAGCACTGCTGATTTGCGCCGTGTAATTGAACTCCAAAGAGCGAAGTACTCCGTATCTTTGAGGCTACAGAGCTAAGAACGTCGGGACTGCATTTTCCGTAACGGTACGCCCACTTCCGTACTGTTAGGCCCTCGGCGCGTGAGTCACGGTCCTGCAATTAGGCTGCAAATAAAGGCGGCGGCATCGCAAAACACTTAGCGGCGGCGCAATAAAATAGAGAAGACGCGATTTGTTAATTAAATGACAAACGCAACGCGACCGCCAACAATGGCGCGCCACTCGTCAAGCGACGCGCAGATGAAATGGTCGCAAATAACGTTCTCAAACATGCAAATTAAAAAGCCTTCTCCGTCGCCCTCATTGTGGCGAAACAAAGGAAATAAAAATTGAAAAACACAAACAAAAGCGCTGAATAAGCCGGGAGGAAAATGGCAAACAGGAGCGGTGAATAGCGAGGTGACCTGCGCGGGCGGCGGCAGCGGCTGTCGCGTCGTGTTAGCGCGCTACTTCGTCACGCCGGCGTGATCGTTGTGCCAGCGCAGGACGCACACTTCAGACGAACATTTTGCCGTCTTCTGGCTGCCACACAACCGTGCCAGCGCTCGTAACAAGCTTACACCTTTCATTAAAGGCTGTTCCTGCGTCTCATCGCTGTTCCATCTCTGTTACAAATATGATTTACGCTGTATTACTCGACAAACTGAACTGCAGACCACTCCGTACCGGGAACTAACATGGTCACGTGTTTAGCTATATTCAAAGTTGTTTCGTTATTAACTCGCAGTACATGTACGTAAGGCGATCGCGAAACCTGTCATTAAATTTGTTCACAATGGGAACGACAGAGTAGAAACAGTTCTAATGGAAAAGGTGACGGGGCATGGAAGTAAATGATTAAGCTAAGTAAATCGATGGATTGCAAATTGCAGGAGGCGGGGCACAATATTGGATCTAGTGGGATTCAAGTCTCTACCAAAAGAAGAAGAAGCAAAGTGCTCTCAATGAATACACTACTGGCCATTAAAACTGCTAAACCAAGAAGAAATGCAGATAATAAATGGATATTCATTGGACAAATATATTATACTAGAACTGATATGTGATTACATTTTCACGCAATTTGGGTGCAAAAAAATGGCTCTGAGCACTATGGGACTCAACTGCTGTGGTCATCAGTCCCCTAGAACTTAGAACTACTTAAACCTAACTAACCTAAGGACATCACACACATCCATGCCCGAGGCAGGATTCGAACCTGCGACCGTAGCAGTCGCACGGTTCCGGACTGCGCGCCTAGATTGGGTGCATAGATCCTGAGAAATCACTACACAGAAAACCACCTCTGGCCGTAATAACGGCGTTGATGCGCCTGGGCATTGAGTCAAACACAGCTTGGATGGCGTGTACAGGTACAGCTGCCCATGCAGCTTCAACACGATTCCACAGTTCATCAAGAGTAGTGACTGGCGTATTGTGACGAGCCAGTTGCTCGGCCACCATTGACCAGACGTTATCAGTTGGTGAGAGATCTGGAGTATGTGCTGGCCAGGGCAGCAGTCCAACATTTCCTGTATCCAGAATGGCCCGTACAGCACCTGCAACATGCGGTCGTGCATTATCCTGCTGAAATGTAGGGTTTCGCAGGGATCCAATGAAGGGTAGAGCCACGGGTCGTAACACATCTGAAATGTAATGTCCACTGTTCAAAGTGCCGTCAATGCAAACAAGGGGTGACCGAGACGTGTAACCAATAGCACCCCATACCATCATCCCGGGTTATACGCCAGTATGGCGATGACGAATACACGTTTCCAATATACGTTCACCGCGATGTCGCCAAACACGGATGCGACCATCATGATGCTGTAAACAGAACCTGGATTTATCCGAAAAAATGACGTTTTGCCATTCGTGCACCCATTTTCGTCGTTGAGTACACCATCGCAGGCGCTCCTGTCTGTGATGCAGCGTCAAGTGTAACCGCAGCCATGGTCTCCGAGCTGATAGTCCATGCTGCTGCAAACGTCGTCGAACTGTTCGTGCAGATGGTTGTTGTCTTGCAAACGTCCCCATCTGTTGACTCAGGGATCGAGACGTGGCTGCACGATCCGCTACAGCCATGCGGATAAGATGCCTGTCATCTCAACTGCTAGTGATACGAGGCCGTTGGGATCCAGCACGGCGTTCTGCATTACCCTCCTGAACCCACCGATTCCATATTCTGCTAACAGTCATTGGATCTCGACCAACGTGAGCAGCAATGCCGCGATACGATAAACCGCAATCGCGATAGGCTACAAACCGAACTTTATCAAAGTCGGAAACGTGATGTTACGCATTTCTCCTCCTCACAACGTTTCACCAGGAAATGATAAAGCTAAGTAAATCGATGGATTGCAAATTGCAGGAGGAGGGGCACGATGTTGGGTCTAGTGGGATTCAAGTCTCTACCAAAAGAAGAAGAAGCAAAGTGTTCTCAATGAATATTTCGTTGGTCATATGGATAAATGTGTTATTAGGCAGTAATTTCTTCGATATTATAAACAACACAATGAAGCAACAACTTTAGAAAACTACACAGATTTTCTGCATAGAATTGGACTTCAAGACTCGCAAAGAAACTCTGAGGAAAATTGTTTCGTCCATGAGATCTGTTCTTAAAAGGTGCCACAGTAAAAGAATCATCACAGGCAACCGAACCAACATATTCAACCTGACAAAAAAAAAATGAAACGACCAGAAAGAGAGGAGGAAACGAAACAAAATCTTCACGGGATGAGAGGGTATATGATAACATAGTGTTCACAATGTGGAATTTACGTAGAACTTGGCAGTACGAGCCTACTTATAAGTATATATGGCACCCCTCTCCTCACCCACCGACCCATGGTCTAGATTCATGCACTGACTCGATTGGGAAGGTGTCACAAAGCCTTTGGATCGTCTCCTGATGCAAGCTAGTTCACAACTCTTGAAACTAGTCCTTGATACCCTCATACTGGCACTGGGACAGAACTGACATTCTCCTTGTTCCCACACATGTTCTTTGGCTACAGATCTGTGTATCTTGCTGGTCACGGGAGTACCTCAACAGCACGCAAGTAGTTCATACAAACACATGCCAGGAGTGAAGAAGCATTATCCTGTTGAAAAATGACACCAAGATATTTTCGCATGAGAATTAACAGACGGGAAGAGCGAATGAGATTTCTCACACACTACGTGCCCTGACCTGAGGTCATTACCGATGGCTCCCCACACCACGACGCCAGGAGTAACACCGTTGTGCTTCTCCAAAACATTGGAAGAGACTTCTCCCTGCGAGTCATCGCTGAATACAATACGATGCCGTTCAATAACAATCCGTGCTTCCCGGTCACGGCACTACTCCAAACACAGCCGCTTGTGTTGTGCTGTTAACAGCTACGTATTGTTATTATTTATTTCTAATTTCTGCTACCAGTCACTTTTTTTATTTTATGTTTAATCTAACATAATGCAACGCGTTTCGAACTTGTTCTGTTCATCTTCAGGATTTTATACATACATACATACAGAGAAATGTTACTTAAAAAGAAATAGTCTTAAACTAGATTAATCTAGAACTCTTTGTTCATCGTTTGTTACTGTAGCGGCTGGTGTGGCATTTGGGGGGAGGAGGGGAGCAGTGTATTGCTAGAAATCGAAATCAGTGATGTCTTCTGCTGGCTTTCTTCCTTGTGGTTTACTATGTATATCACAGCCTGTATAGGATGCCGATAGAGTTGCATCAGTTATGTGTTACGAAAATAGTGTGAAAGGCTTTTATATGACAGTTGATCACTTACGATTTCATCATATTGCTGCTTCACTTGCATCACTGGTGTAATGGCGGAGCTGTTGATTGACATTACACTATTACACATTGTATTTTGTCACTGATTGCCAAAGTAATTCAGTGCACAAATTGCTTCAACGTTATGCACACAACACAAGATTGCGGACTGTAGCATATGAGACTGTATCGATTATCGAGGTTTTGTATCGATATTCTTGGTACTGACAGATTTGTAGTCAATTATTTCCGTTGACATATCTAGGACCTATTGAGTTAGAACTGGCTTAAGACTGTTGAAGAATTTTGAGTTTTTGAATTCGGTTATTTCATTAAGAATGTTATCTCCATGCTTTGTATTATGTATGAAAATTTTCATTTCTTCCATGATATCCATTTTGTGTAAAATTTCGAGGTTGTCTTCGATTTTCAAAGGGTGGCCTGTGTCTTTAATGTGAGTAGATAGTACTGATTTGTTACATTTATCAAGCCTGTAGCAGTCTAAATGTTCTTTTTAAGTAACATTTCTCTGTATGTATATATGTATGTATAAGCGCCTGAAGATGAACAGAACATGTTCGAAACGCGTTGTACTATGTTAGGTTAAACATAAAATAAAAACGTGCCTGGTAGCAGAAATTAGAAATAAATAATTATCCCACACAGTCACGGTTCACAAACATAGCCATTATGGCCGAAAATAGCAACGTATTGGTTGCTAAATCCCAAGTCCAGCTGCTGCTTCAGGATGACACAGAATGTTGCAGCGTCCATTCCTTCTTCTCGAATAGCAGTCATAGATGTTAACGGTGTACGATGTGCCTGGTGCACCACAATCCGACGACTCTACCTTGTTGTGGTCAGACGTGGCCAACCGTAATCTTGACGTCTAGTATGACTGTGTTCATGTACGCATGCAGTCCAACATCGCGCCACTGTCTGATCCGAATGCCCCACAAATCCGGATACTGCACATTTCTACCAGCCGGCCAAATGGAGACTCACAAAGAGGCCTCTGTCAGGTACTGATAACGCCGTCTCACAGATGAATAGGGTATCTCAGTGTCCCACACGGTGATCACTCAATATATGACGCAGTTAACGACCCCTATACAAAGAGCAGTTAAACGAAAACGAGATACATGAAGAAAAAACAAATAAACTGTTTATTATTTCAAAAGAAATCGACCTAACTGTTAATACATTTATCTTACTGTGAGACTAGACGATCAGTATCTTCATGAAAAAATGATTGCACCTCTTCACCCGAAGCAACTCGACGGCCACCAATGTCTTTCTTCAGGGCTTCAAAAAATATGTAAACCGCATGGGGAGAGATTGGGACTGTATGGAGAATGTGTAAGGGCTTCCCAGCGAAACTTCTGCAGCATATTTGCCGGCCGTTGTGGCCGAGCGGTTCCAGGTGCCTCGGGCATGGATGTGTGTGATGTCCATAGGTTAGTTAGGTTTAAGTATTTCTAAGTTCTAGAGGACTGATGACCTCAGAAGTTAAGTCCCATAGTGCTCAGAGCCATTTGAACCATTGTTTTGTCCCCAGGCGATTTCCAAATTTTTGGAGCCCTGAAGAAAGATAATCGTAGCCTTCAATTTGCTTCGGGCGAAGAGGTGGTTACAATCGTGATTCCGTAGGAAATCGCAAACATTTTTCCGCGAAAACAAAGACTTCCTTGTCTCACAGTGGAATAAATATATTAACAGTTACGTCAATTTCTTTTGAAATAATTGGCAGTTTAGTTACTTTTCTTCCGTCTACCTCGTTTTCATTTGACTTATATATTCTACCAGGCCTGGCATCAAGACTAAAAACAAAAACAAAAAAAAACTAATGCACTGTCGTTGAGATTGTACCTGTCACAGAGAACGGTAGCGCTTATCATTTACTTACCCGCCGTAGATCTGTACGTGTATGAAATTACTTTGGTATCCGATCATGTCTTCTGGGTGTTTTTTTATCAGGCAGTGTCGTTTCAAAAATGGCAGCTTACATCCGATTTTTACGAAAAAAATAAGCGTCAGTATTAAAGCGGCCTGTAGTTTATGCATGTGAAACGTGGATTCATACATACTACACTGTCCTTAAATGTTTTCGCATTGATAATGTGGGAGCAGTATTGTTAAGCGAAAAGGGCTGGTCAGTAATGTGGTATGTAGGATACCAGCGTATAAAAGTGCAGCAAGCTGATAATAAGATTAGAGCAAGCTGGAGGACGTAGAATCGAGCAAAATTTGCTAAACAATCATAGATGGGAAACGCGCTTTCGTCGAGCCACGGTCATAAAGCGACAGCCGATCAGGGACAGGCGCGCGTTAGCTTGACGGATAAGCAGTTACCATGTAATTTTGTTTGTTGTTATTATACTGTTCTCACGCTAATTTACAAGCAATTTCAGAGAAGAAAATGATTATAAAGTAGTTGTTTTGTATCATGTCTATTTCAGTTTTACTACGCCATTAATTTAAGCATAATTAAATGGTAGAAAATTTTGAGGTTAGGCCTATAGGTCTGGTTTGAAACGGTAGACGTCTCAGTCTGTGAGTCGTACCTCAGGAGATTTAGTTTATCGTGCCAGTATGACCTAGGCGTTGATGGGAATTACATAACAATTAAAAATTGTTTGTTTCAGCTGATCTGGATGACGAAAAGAGCATACAATAAGTGGAAGCGGGAGGATATGGACGAAGGTTTATTGAAACATCGAAATGGTGAAACTGGATTTAATGAAGCATGTAGAAGACACAGTGTACCAAAACCTACACTGCGTCGTCATTTGAAGGGTTTAAATAAAATATCAAAATTCGGAAGACCTAATGGTATGGCAGGAGGGACGAAAGATGAATTAGTGCAACATATAATTAATTTACAGTGCAGTTTCTTCGGAGTAACTGGTACTGAATTAAGGGAACTTGCATACCACTTGCATAAAATTGGTATTACAAGTTTACGAAAAATCAGCCCACTTTTTCCTTGCTAGTTACCGAAGCAATATCGACGGCACGAAGGAAGATGTTTAATAAAGAGCGTATTAATAAGTTTCTTGAGAGAAAGTACTAAATGAAAAAAGCATACACCAAGGTGGAGCAATCACAAGCAGAGAAAGGGTCTTACAACAACATGTGTATGTCCAATGAATGCAGCAGGCGAATTCATACCAGCGATGTTAATGCGAGGGTTGGAACTTTAATAGTGGCAACTATTTTTATTACAGCTCTTACAAAGTAGATATGTGTTTCAAAGTTTTACTGACCTTCAAAGTAGTCACCAGCATTGTGTATAACCCGTTGTCAGCCATGTGAAAGTCGTAGGATACTCTTAGCACTGCCAGTTGTGTTGACAGTTCGAGCGGCGCCGTCTCTTGCCCGACGAGTTTGTAGTAGTTCTGAAGCGAATGCCGTGAAGTGTTTCCTTCAGTTTAGAAATCGAGTTGAACTTACGAGGGCTTAAGTCACGGGAGTGCAGTAGGTGGTATAGCGCTTAGCAGCCCCATCAGTCAAACATATCAGTAGCAGCTTGCACTGTACGTGCTTGAGCCTTGTCCTACGAAATGATGGTCAGGTCCTGCAGAAAGTGTCACCACTTCTGTGTCTAGGCTGGTCGTAGGTTGTGTTCCAAAAATGAACAGCACAGAGACAGAAGTGATGACACTTTCTGCAGGACCTGACCATCATTTCGCAGGACAATGCTCAAGCACGTACAGTGCAAGCTGCTACTGATATGTTTGACTGATGGGATTGCTAATTGCTATACCACCTACTGCACTCCCGTGACTTAAGCCCTCGTAAGTTCAACTCGATTTCTAAACTGAAGGAAACACTTCACGGCATTCGCTTCAGATCTACTGCAAACTCGTCGGGCAAGAGACGGCGCCGCTCGAACTGTCAACACAACTGGCACTGCTAAGAGTATCCTACGACTTTCACATGGCTGACAACGGGTTATGCACAATGCTGGTGGCTACTTTGAAGGTCAGTAAAACTTTGAAACACGTATCTATTTTGTACGAGCTGTAAATAAATACTTGCCACTATTAAAGTTCCAACCCTTGTATGTATGTTACAATTACTAGTGCGTAGAGAATACACATTACAAATACCTGATTTTTTATGTAAGTTATTACATCTACAATAATCATTTTTTACAAAATATACATTGCAAATGCATCAATTTCTAATCACAGTGGGGGCCTTACTCAGTTTCGCTGTCCCGGCCCTCTGACAGTTCTAGTCCGCCACTGCCATGGAGCCACTATTGTTCGGTCAAGTAGCTCCTTAATTGGCATCACGAGGCTGAGTGTTTCCCGTACCGGTCCTCCCACCAAGCGAAAATCCTTGGCAGTACTGGGAATTGAACCCAGATCCTCCGCACAGCAACCATCTATGCTGACCACTTTTTTATCAGATTGACTTGGTACTTTCATGAACATTCAGACGACCATAGTAAAAATCATAATGTAATAGGAGTTGCAAGCTATGAAAAAATAATCATTATAAACAAAACAAGAGAAAAAGCTTCTGAACAATCAGGTAAGTTACTCACAACCTATTGTCTTTCTATACATGTATATACACTGATGTCCAAAATTAAAGCAGCAAAAGGAAATTTTGCAAGTTTGCATTTATTTTGCCACAAAACAGTATACAAAGGTGATAGTAAAGTAGAAACAATCTAAAGAATACAGAACGTAAACAACTGCAGCATTCATAACGGTAGACAAAATTTTCTTCGTTTTTTCCAACTTAACGGATTTGCACATACATTCTGACAACTGGTTGGTGAGCTCAGTATGAGATGTGGAGACTTCTGGCAACAATATAGGCATGACAACGATGGGGCATGCTGTGAATGACGTCATCAATCTCATGTTGAGGCAATAACGCCCGTTCCTCCTGCAGAACTTCTCGCAAGTCTTGGAGACTGGTTGGTGGAAGCTGATGTGATACAACTCGTATCCCGTGCGCCCCAGACACACTCTATGCGATTCAAATCGGGAGAGCGAGTAGGCCCCGCCGTGGGTGTAATATCTTCCGTTTCCAAGAAAACATCAACTACCCCTGCTCTATGAGATCGACCATTATCGCTCATCAGTACGAAGTCTGAGCCCACAGCACCTCGCAACAACCGCACAAGAGGTCACAATATATTGTCACAATACCTGACAGCACTTAAACCTTGCAGATTCACCTATACATTTTCGTGAACACAGGTGTCTGTATGGTTAACATAACCCCTGCCCAAACTATTAGGAATCATCCCCGATATCGATCTCTTTCCACAGTGTTTCCGAAATCGAGTTCCACATTCGCTCCAGGTACGAGTCCGTTGAGAACCACTCTCCAGACCAAATCGGGTGTCATCTGTGAAAAGCAAATTGGCTCACTGTTTGACTGTCCAGGTTACATGTTGACGACTCAACTCTAGAAGTTCCCTTCTGTGAAGACGTGTCATAGGTACACATAAAGCAGGTCTCCGACAGTAAAGACCACTCTGCCGAAGCCTTCAGTTCATCTTTTGCTTCCATACAATACGTCCACTGGATGCTGCAGGGTCAGATGCCAATTGTCGTGCAGTACTAAGGCGGTACCGACGTGCCCTTAAAGCCAAAAAACGGTCCTTTCTTTCTGATGTCACAAATGATGGGCCCTGCCTTGGTTTTCAGAATACAGTCTCGGTCTCTATAAACTGTCACCACAACCGAGAAACAAAAGAACGATTCACATTAAGCCATCGGCCAAGTTTAGTTTACAACTCTTCCATTCTTCCAATGCCCTTCACCGCATAGAGTCTGGTAGGCATCTTCTCTGTGCAATACCAAACCGTCTGTGACTGTGTACACAGCAATTGTGAATAAGGGACTACCCGGCAAACACTGCCTCGTTTGATAGTTACCCTGACGTCATCGTTGGCGTGGTTGTCCGTTGACCGGAATGCCACTTCCGTGCAGAACACGATCGTACGGACATCAGTTGACAGTTCGCATGATTATATCGTGAATTAAATACAGAACGGGGAGATAGCGGTTTGTTGCTTTAATTTTGGGCACCAATGTGTACTAAGAACAAAACGGATCAAAACAATACTCCACGTGATTAGGCACCAGAAACAGGGAGGCATCAAAGACCACAACGGAACTTAACCAACATCCTGACTACTAAAGAGAAGAAAAAGCATATTTGTAAAAAAGTGCTCTATAACGTGGCAACCGCACCGATTTCCAATGCTCCGTCGGAGGTTCGAGTCCTCCCTTGGGCATGGGTGTGTGTGTTGTTCTCAGTGTAAGTTAGTTTAAGTTAGATTAAGTAGTGTGTAAGCCTAGGGACCAATGACCCCAGAAGTTTGGTCCCATAGAACTTACCACCAATTTCCAAATTTTCCGATTTCCAATGCGCTGTCTCCATATATTGGTGAAAGACAAGGGGATCAGTGACATTGTCTCCTTCAACAACATAGTAAATGTAGTGACCCAGGAGCCAGACGATCGTATTCGTTTTCGTCTTAGGAAAAGAGTATATGTCTAGACGAATAAGAAAGTCATCCGAAAAAGCAAATTCATGCCCTTGGGAAAAAAATCTACACTATGTGATCAAAAGTATCCGGTCACCTGGCTGGAAATAACTTACAAGTTAGTGGTGCCCTCCATGAGTAGTGCTGGAATTCAGTATGGTGTTGGCCTACCCTTAGCTACCACTTTCGCAGGCATACGTTCAATCAGGTGCTGGAAGGTTTCTTGGGGAATGGCAGCAAATAATTCACGGAGTCCTGCACTGAGGAGGGGTATCGACGTCGGTCGGTGAGGCCTGGCACGAAGTCGGCGTTCCAAAATATCCCAATGGTATTCTATAGGATTCAGGTCAGGACTCTGTGCAGGCCAGCCCATTACAGGGATGTTATTGTCGTGTAACCACTCCGCCACAGGCCGTGCATTATGAACAGGTGCTTGATCGTGTTGAAAGATGCAATCGCCGTCCCCGAATTTCTCTTCAACAGTTGGAAGTAAGCAGGTGCTTAAAACATCAGTGTAGGCCTGTGCTGTGATAGTGCCACGCAAAACGACAAAGGGTGCAAACCCCCTCCATGAAAAAAACACTACCACACCATAACACCACCGCCTCCGAATTTTACTGTTCGCACTACACACGCTGGCAGATGACGTTCACTGGGCATTCGCCATGTCTACACCCTGCCATCGGATCGCCACATTGTGTACCGTGATTCGTCACGCGACACAACGTTTTTCCACTGTCCAATCGTCCAATGTTTAAGCTCCTTACAGCAAGCAAGGCGTCGTTTGGCATTTACCGAAGTGACGTGTTGCTTTTGAGCAGCCGCTCGATCATGAAATCCAAGTTTTCTCACCTCCCACCTAACTGTCATAGTACTTGCAGTGGATCCTTATGAAGTTTGGAATTCCTGTGTGATGGTCTGGATAGATGTCTGCCTATTACACATTACGACCCTCTCAACTGTCGGCGGTCTCTGTCAGTCAACAGACGAGGTCGGCCTGTACAATTTTGTGCTGTACGTGTCCCTTCAGATTTCCACTCCACTATCACATCGGAAACAGTGGACCTAGGGATGTTTAGGAGTGTGGAAATCTCGCGTACAGACGTATGACACAAGTCACACCCAATCACCTGACCACGTTCGAAGTCCATGAGTTCCGCGGAGCGCCCCATTCTGCTCTCTCACGATGTCTAACGACTACTGACGTCGCTGATCTGGAATACCTGACAGTAGGTGGCAGCACAATGCACCTAATATGAAAGACGTGTGTTTTTGGGGGTGTCCGGATACTTTCGGTCACATAATGTAGTTGTCGACGGATTCAGAGCCAATGATGCCGTCCACAAGAGCCAGTCTCTGGAGTAAGGTATCAGTGTGATGACATTTGTGACGCTGATCGGTTGGGCGAAGACCTATGCGAGAAACACAGTCGCCAGTCGGTAACAAACGATGAGTGATCCTGTAGCACGACGAAGCGATCTCCGTCGGTAACATAAGAAGACTGATACGAGATCAGAGAGTTATCCAGGATGTTAACAGGGAAGCTATTTCAACAGGGGAGAGATAAGACCGTTCACCCCAACGCGATAATAAGACTCCGGTAATAAGTTGCGTCTTTGAAAGGACATCAGCACGTAAATAACTGAAAATTATAAAATATTAGCGGATATGTCGTCATTTAGGGTCCATCCGTTCAACATCGACGCGAGAAGTCATACTGATCGTTTGGCGACGGGAAAATAAACGAGATGTAGGATGCCAAATTAAACACCTTTCAGGCGTCCAGTTTCCAAACTTATTTTATTTGTCTACCAGTTACGGTGAATTACTATACCATCTCCAGGTCCTATGTATAGACAACAATGGTACCAGTATGAAATAGATAATCAAAAACGGGGGCGTGGTGCAAGTCTTATATGCAGTGGTAATATGTACTAACATAACAATACAACCAGTACAGGAAGTTGCATAAAGTTACAAATAATTTAAGGAATAAAATGAGAGAACAATTGCACAGCATATTAACTTAAACTAGTGGGCAAAGTATATACGTCATATGGTAAAAAAGGGAATCTACTAAACGGAGGCGAGCCGGAATTTAGAGTCAATCCTGCTGACATTGAAAGTGAGAAAAGTATATGCATCCAGAGATAATTGAAGTGGAGCACAAACCACAAAATTACAGCCGCGCGGGATTAGCCGAGCGGTCTGGGGCGCTGCAGTCATGGACTGTGCGGCTGGTCCCAGAGGAGGTTCGAGTCCTCCCTCGGGCATGGGTGTGTGTGTTTGTCCTTAGTATAATTTAGGTTAAGTAGTGTGTAAGCTTAGGGACTGACGACCTTAGCAGTTAAGTCCCATAAGATTTCACACACATATTCACACACAAAATTACAAAACCATCATCTGACGAAGCTATGTACAACTAACTATGGCAGAATCAATGGACAAAATGGAGGGAGCAAAAATACAAACATCTCCCCGATCTTTCAACCGCTTTTTTCTTCTTCTGTGACAAGATTCTCTTAGGTTGTATATGGCCTTTACTGCGGCTCATCGGAACTGCCACTACCTCATGCGGTTGTGTGTGGGGTGAGTGGGAGTTTCATAAAGAAAGTCCGTTTCAGACAGAGACTGGGAGACTGTCGCACCCTCCTTATCGACGGACAGGGGTTCGCTTAAGCAGATTTGTTTAGTAACAACTGGGCTCTCCTGCGCTTGGGAATCAATCAGGTTATCCGCATCAAGAGGGTGTGACACGGAGGCCGCGACAGAAGGCGCAGGAGTAGTTTGGGAAGCTAAGACAAAAGGAGAGATAGCCAATAGAGCCGGGGCGACAAGTGGGTTACTGATACAGATTCCTTAACAGGCGGCGCCGACGCGGTGGCCCGTATGACTGGAGGAGCACCAGGTGAATTACCAGTAACCACCTGATCTGATGCGGTATTACCCATGGCGTGGTGGTGGTGGTGGTTGTAAGTTCCTATGGGACCAAACTGCTGAGATCATCGGTCCATAGGCTTACACACTACTTAGTCTAACTTAAACTAACAATAAGGACAACACGCACACCCATGCCCGAGGGAAGACTCGAACCTCAGACGGGGGAAGCCACGCCAATCGTGGCAAGGCACCTTGGACCGCGTGGCTACCCCGCGCCGCACCCATGGCGCCATTGTCCATAAACACAGGCCGGGGAAGAGGGTCCTTCAATGGAGGGCTAACCGAAGGGCCAGCCAACGGAAAATGCTCGTCAATTGCATCTTTGTCCTGCATTCCACGACATTTGTTTTGAGTAACCGGAGCCGGCATCACGGAAGCGGCGGCGGTAATGTCCTTATGCGGGGCCAGCGGGGAAAATCAAGAACATTATCCCTCGAAAGCCCACTCTGACTCTTAATAACCGAGGTTGGCTCAGCTGCAGATTCCTGTGGGAGAAGATTCGTTGAAGTCCATTTTTACGCTTTTCGTAAGTGGGTTTTAATACCACCACACGATGAGGACAATTGGTACGGAGGTGGCCGCTCTGATTACAAATAAAGCAGGTTCCTTTCTGACCGGTGTTAAGTAATATGAACCCGATTACCAAATACCTGCAAGTGGGAGAGAATATTTCTTTTAATCAGCATTTCTACCGACCGAACAGCACTAAACACCTGAACAGGCCAGTGTTCTCTTCGAATATGTTACATACCCCCTTAAGGGAGCAGGCTGAACATCAGAAAACAGTCATATACCTTGGGCGGAAGATTAAAAACCCGAACATTCGTACAGACCATTTCTGCGTTGACCAAGAGAACTACCTAGTGGAACCATCGTGATGAGTAAAAGTGTCCTGAGAAGCGTGGCGTAATATTATCCTGTCAACCTGAAGCGGGTCAGAAAATTTAACAAAGAATACATATAAATCCAAATCAAAGTACCTAGTATGCACCTGATCTGCAGCAAATTTAATCTTGACCATCAACCAGCCGTGTATCTTCAAAGATTCGAGCTGCACGTGCCACATGGATTTACCAAAACTGAAACTGACAGTACCTGTACGTGAATAGTGGTGGGAAGCATGTTGGACACCACAGTGCAAGACAACGCCGCGTCGGGAGGGTCTACACAAACACCAGGTACTAGATGACAAACAGCTATGCGACTTGCACAAGGACTCACGCCACACTGAAGGAAATACAAGGAACATGCGGCTCTACGCTAGAAGGGGAACTAAGACAACCTACTGGCTGAACACGTAAGCAGGAATGACCACTCAGCTATGAATGTGGGCTCGGGGATAAAATACAGGAAATGAAAGGCTATCTCAGCTTGAAGTGTGACATAATGCTAAAAACATTTATCTACAGCCGGACTTGTTTTGTTCATACGAGAAGTATCGATTCAATGCAAGCGGAAAAAAATAAACTGCAAAAAAAGCAAGAAACTTAAAGTAAACAAGTCTGGGTTTAAACAGATGGAAGATTACACCATGGACGACGGAAAGTAGGTAACCTCAAGATCATTTGAAGCTGCTTGCAGCAGGTCTTCCTCGGCAGAGGACGCAGGGCGGACGTGTCGGCAGAGCGACTTCATCGTCTGCTTTTTTCTCTGCTGTTGCAATTCGTACAGGCGACTGGATACCCATTTTGGGAGATTACAGCTGACTCCAGAGCGTAGGTGACTAGAAGAACGCTATGTAGTTCACTTCCCTTGGTGACCAGGACGGAGATTTTCGGTAGTTGAGGCTAACGATGATTGTTTACTACCTGGGTTTTCCACATTTTCGTTCTTGCTCTGGATGGAGTGATTTGCTAGATGTTGCTGGTTTTCATGAAGCTATTCGGGACCACAAGCTGTGAATGATTAGTATATAATCACATAAGGGATAGTTCCTCGGTGCTGTGAGAACTTGATGGGTGAACCTACTTACTAGGCCACTTCGCAATCTTTACTCCTTAACTGAAACCAGCGTATGTCTAATTGTCTTGATAGTAGCGTAATGGGCTTACTGATTTTGTACCTCATCCTTAGGGCATAGTCCACAGTGTCTTAGAGGAACAACGTATTGCCCTTGCCAGCTTCTAACACAAAAATGTGTGAATTGTTCCTAAGTTCTAACATGTCATATCGTTCTCACTTGGAGATATTAGTTCGTGGTAACTTTGCATGTACTAAGGTCCTGACCGTCTCTTGCCTAACATCCTCTACTTCTGCTTGGGGTCGGTAGCGAAGTGATGATTCTATTGAGTCTATTACCTTTTTTGTTTGTAGGGACCAGTTTTAGAGCCACAGCGAAGTTGAGCCCTTTGGACTGCACTTACCCAGTAGGTCGCTGTAGGCACGGATTCGTTGTTGTGAACTTCTTCAGTGATGGGAGCTACGGGCTACCGTCCGCAGCTCGTGGTCGTGCGGTAGCGTTCTCGCTTCCCACGCCCGGGTTCCCGGGTTCGATTCCCGGCGGGGTCAGGGATTTTCTCTGCCTCGTGATGACTGGGTGTTGTGTGATGTCGTTAGGTTAGTTAGGTTTAAGTGGTTTAAGGGGACTGATGACCATAGATGTCAAGTCCCATAGTGCTCAGAGCCATTTGAACCATTTTTTAGCTACGGGCTACCGCACTGCCCAGTCCGTCAGACTACAGCGCCAGTTCGGCGCGGGCTTACGGCCATTTGCCGGCTGGCCAACTGCAACACCAGTGCGGCGTGACGTGACCAACCGCATCGGAGTTCGGCATGAGCTTTGGCTGATTGCCAATCGCCCGACTCCAGTGGACCAAAGCGAGCTACATTTTCCGTGTGATCCTTCCCCACATTTCCTTTCACACCCCTTCAACATTAACTCTATATAAAAAAATCTTTTCTTATCAGTTTAATATCTAATACGGCCTGCATCACAAATCGTTTAGGAAGTCACGGCGGCACTGCTAAATGTCAATGGCATCGTTTTCACAATAGGAGAGGAACTTTAATTCGTCGTAATTCAGCCAGTTTAAAAGAACTGTTACACTGACTTCCTCTTGAATCAGTCTGTCTAGTAGCGAAAACCGTCTCTACACCAAAAAATCTGTCTTACCAGGTCCTACATCACGGCACGTTTAGGAAGTTGGCGATAGTTCGTGCCAGCCTCTCGGTAGCGATGCAATGAATGATTCCTAACTCACACCGGCCACCCAGTAACAGTAGCTCTCACCGACTTGGTAATGGCATCGTCTTCACAGTGATGGAGGACTTTAATTCAGCCAGTTTGCACGAAATATTTATAAATCATATACACAAACCCTCCCCATTAATCTATCTGTTAGTGGAAACCATTAAAGAAAACCTACAGCAGCTGGCGGGATAATCTCAAACGTACAGACAGAATCAGCTGCGGGGACATTATGTATATCATTCCAATTATAAGCACATTGATCTAATTCACTACTAAGAAATGTAACACAAAAATAAAGTGCTTTTACAAGAACTGAAACAACAGGTAATTCTCAAATATTGAGTTACTCGGATTAACCTTAGCATTTATATACTGTCTGCAATAACTGTTTATCCTTTATAACTACTGCTTCATTACTAGTTGTATTTTTGCATATTCATGTTATAGAGGTGGGGCTGATTTCTAGAATTTTTGCTAGGAGTTCGCAGTTAAGTATTTACAGCTAACCATTTCGTGTCACAGTCGTATAGATGAAGTCGAGACTAACAAATTGATACAAGACATTTCTAGTCTATCAACAGCCTCAAACTGGCCTGCAAAAACCACATATGCTACAGCACATGCGAGCAGTGGGAATTTTCGCTAAATCATCTATGAATATTAAAAACTCCTTTTTCTTGCACTTAACAAATGCAAAATTGACGATTGTGTGAATTTTATCTCAAAATATTGTGAATTTAAAAAAAATTGTTCAAATGGCTCTAAGCACTATGGGACTTAACATCTGAGGTCATCAGTCCCCTAGACTTAGAACTACTAAAACCTAACTAACCTAAGGACATCACACGCATCCATGCCCGAGGCAGGATTCGAACCTGCGACCGTAGCAGCAGCACGGTTCCGGACTGAAGCCCCTAGAACCGCTCGGCCACAGCGGCTGGCGTGAATTTTAAGAGCATAAAATTA
Organism: Schistocerca serialis cubense; assembly: GCF_023864345.2. NCBI lineage: Eukaryota > Metazoa > Arthropoda > Insecta > Orthoptera > Acrididae > Schistocerca > Schistocerca serialis. The sequence goes on from NC_064640.1 coordinate 215,546,000, forward strand.
ACAATTATATCGTTTTATTTGTCTGGCCTACTAAAAAGGGAAACTTCCCATCGCGCCCCGTCATATTTAGTGGTAAGATGGCCCAGTGGATAGCCCGCCAAAAACTGATCACAGACCAAGCATGAAAACAGGAAGGAGGTGTACTGAACTGCGACAAAAAAAAAAAAGCAAAATAGAAACAGTGAACGATGCAAGAACAAGAAGTGCAACAAAGAGCAGCCTAAAACATCAAGTAAGTGATCTCGGTGTTAGACTGCCAAGCGGGCGAGTAGTTTTTCTTTTCTTTTCCCACCACTTTATGAATTGTCCGTCACGTCAGGGAAATATTTGTTCTCTTTCTGTAGTCTTGGCGGATGACGTACTAAATGTTGGTTATAGAATATGAGTCATGTGATAAGAATGCGTTACCGTCACAAGTAAATGTCGCGAAAATTGAGAGCAGGGGAGGTACCACATAGCCGTCTCACAAAACTGAAAACAACAAATAAACGGGTGTGAACAATGTTACAACAAAGGAATTAAAAAGTCAAGTCTTCCAAAATGGAACGCAACTTCAAAAACTTTGAAAACATGTATTTTGACAGAGCACAGAGAAACTCAGTGACTCTGAAACTGTTGCGTTCATTTGTTGCAGCTTATATCACAAACTATTATGTTTTCATCATTTCCTTGGGAGAGATCACATTCACATTCATACGAACATCTAAATCGCTCAAGGAGCCGTATCTCACTCTCTTACCAGTCGTACAAATTAAGTGCTTGGATAAGAGATTCCTATCATATGACACACGTACTGTCACTAATACCGTGTATGACACATCAGACCTGTTTTCCGGTGGAGGATCCGGTTGACTTGTCGCCTTGTCATCAAATGTTTGAGATTCCCATTCGAAAGCCCCTTCCTTTCGGCTGCTAATAGAGTAGTTGTGCAGGATCAGTTGTCATTATAGGTCCCTACTTTACACATCGCTGTTGCAAACGGATATTACACCACGACAGAGACACAAATTTGAATAAAGCAAACAGTGAAAAAAAAAATTAAAAAATTGGCACGAGAGGTTTGAACATGGCTCGGGTAGTTGGCAGTCCAACGCCGTAACCACTTTTTTTTTTTTTTTAATCTCATTTTGTTCTCTATAGTTCGGTAACTTTGTTCGTGGCGGACGTCCAATGACGCTCGTTCAGGTTGTTCGTTGATCTGTTCACTCAGTTTTTTATTAAAGATGGTAGCTAAATAACCACAACGCCACTGGTGTTCGCGGCTGTTCTATGTTGCACTTCTTGTTCTTGAACCGTTCACTGTTTCTATTTTGCTTTTTTTTTTTCACAGTCCAGTACACCTTCCTCCCGTTTTCATGCTTGATCTGTGTTCAGTTTCTGACAGCTGTCTGCTGGACCCTCTTTCCACTACATCTGAGAGGGGTGCGATGTGGAGTTTCTCTTGCAAGTACGAAACTAACATGCTTCTAAGGCTTAAGTTTAGATCGAATTGTAAACAAATTACGGGTAGATTTTTCATATCTTTTACAAAAGTCTTTTATCTTTGATTAGCCTCAATAAGAAAATTTAAATTGATAATGTTAACGAAATAGACGATTAAGACGGTGACCTAAGAGAGCGAGGGGATACTGAAAATCTCGCACATGGGCTGTAGCTAAAGGGTTTCTGTAGGCCAGTTTGAGGTTGTTTCACAGCTTGATAGTCAGTAAGCGTCCTTTATTAAATCGTTCGCCTCGACTTCCCTTACACCACCGTGGTACGCTATAAACAGTTATCGTTTACACCCTGTATAATTTTCTTTGTCTAGCGCCATTACTTGCACTCCCTGGCTAGCCATAAACCAGCGTCACACGGGCCGCCCTTGCCAACGTAATCCGCGACAGTTGTCCGCTACATCTGACGCGCACCACATAATTTTGTTTCCAGAAATGGACGCTGCGTTAAATTCATTACCGATTCTCAAAGCCGTAAGAAGAAAATACCGATTAGCACTGTGGAGATACTGAAAATACACTGACGGGAAAAAATTTGCAATACCAAGAAGGATTTGTACGACATAAACGAAAGTTGGTAGGTGTGTTTCTGCATCTTCTAACAACCCTACCACAACAAAAGTCAAAAATTAATTATGATTGTGGTGTTGCTCACGCTGCTAAACATTGAATTTTCGGGCAACAACAAAGTTATATTATGTGACAGGTATCATTAGAGCACAGTTAGTAAAGTCATTTCTTGAAATAATGGATAAACTAGGCACTCATCTTTTCGTGTTTTCCACGCTGGTCTCGTTGTGAACTCATGGCTCAATCGTCGAAAATCTAGGTAGTGATGATTCCAAGCAAGGATGCAAAGAGGCCTAGGTGTTATTCTGTGATATTCCAAAGTTTTATAGATGTGTTCCATAAACCATTCTTGAAGATTAAACTTTTGCAAGTCAGGGCAATGGTGATGTAAAAAAAGTAATCAGCACTCCGAATTTAAGTTACACTTCTTTTTTATTACTTTTGTTGCAATATCACGTAACTCGTTCCATAACATCACTTCACAATATAAAACATACTTGAAAATATCTTCCTCACTGTTAAAGTTCACATTTCATAAACTGACTACAATTTGCGTCTCTTTAACATGACGACCAAAGCTTGACTCTCTAATAACCGCTTACGCGCCCAAAAATCAATGTTACAAGTACGTCAAAGATCATAGTAACAAAAGAAAGAATACACGTAAGAATAATATCATTGCAACATATACATATCGATGTATCGAGGTACCTCCACATTAATGAAATCAAATCTGAATGTCGTCACAGAAATATGTTAACTATTTTACTGAAACACAGTAGAATATTGCTGGCATCGAGAGGTTGAGGTGAGGTACCGTAATGGTTACGTATTTCAAGTACCATTACAACCTGAAAGATGATGTCTGTTCAAACCTCGCGCCATTAGCGTAAGGGTGGTGCTAGTAGCATCATTATGAGGATGAAGATCAGGTTTGCTGTAAGTGCATCCTCTAACAGTCGTGAGCATTAGATACCTTGGAGAGAGAACGTGATGAAATATTAGTCAATAGTGCCTTTAAGGCGACAAAGACGTCATTATCAGCATCTCACTGAGTTTGAACGAGGTCGTATAATACTGCTTCGAGCTAGATAGTCCTCCTGTGATGTTGCAGAAAGACTTGGCAGAAATGTAGTCATTGCACATGATTGCTGGCAGCGGTGGCCACGTGACTGTACGGTCGCCAGAAGACCGGGGCCCGGACGGCCGAGAGGGAAGATAATCGTGTTCGGTGTGTGACTCTGGCGCATCGTACTGCATCTGTAGCAGCAATCTGGGCAGCAGTTGGCGTCACAGGACGCAATGGACTCTTACAAATCTGTTACTTCAAGAGCAGGGGGTGGGAGGAATTCTTCTGGTACCGCCATCATCCTATGCCTTTCCTGTTTCTTAGCGAACGGCACCCGGGAAGAACGACAGTCGGTAGACCTCCTCATGGGCACGAATTTCCCTGGTTTCCTACCATGGTTATTTCACGAGAAGTAGTATGTTGCGCAAATCTTCTTGGAACGTACGCTCTCGGAATTTTAGCAGTAAACCTGTCCGTGATGCGCGACACCTTTCTTGCAGCATCAGCCACTGGACTTTGATGAGCATCTCCTTGGCGCTCTCGAACTTTCTGCACGAATCCATGATTAAACATGCCGAACTTGTTTGTATCTTCTCTATTTTATCTTTTTTTCTACCTGCTAAAGTTTCCAGCCTGACGAGCAATGTTCAACAGTTGGTCAGACGACGGTTTTATAAGGAACAGTTTTTGTGTGATTGAGTATTCCAGCGCATCTTAACCTGATATATGTTCTCCTATGACTAGTTTTAAACGATCGTTTCATCTTCTACATCTACATCTACATGGTTACCCTGCAATTCACACTTAAGTGCCTGGCAGAAGGTTCATCGAACCATTTTCATACTACTTATATACCATTCCACTCTCAAATGGCGCGTGGGAAAAAGGAACACCTAAATCTTTCCGTTCGAGCTCTGATTTCTCTTATTTTATTATGATGATCACTTCTCCCTATGTAGGTGGGTGTCAACAAAATATTTACGCATTCGGAAGAGAAAGTTGGTGATTGAAATTTCGTAAATAGATCTCGCCCCAAAGAAAACCGCCTTTGTTTCAGTGACTGCCACCCCAACCCGCGTATCATATCAGTTACACTTTCAACCCTATTGCGCGATAACACGAAACGAGCTGCCCTTCTTTGCATTTTTCGATGTCCTCCGTCAATCCTACCTCATAAGGATCCCACACCGCGCAGCAATATTCCAGCAGAGGACGGGCAAGTGTAATGTAGGCTGTCTCTTTAGTGGGTTTGTCGCATCTTCTAAGTGTTCTGCCAATAAAGCTCAGTCTTTGTTTCGCCCTCCCCACAATATTATCTATGTGGTCTTTCCAATTTAAATTGCTCGTAATTATAATTACTGGGTCTTTAGTCAAATTCACAGCCCTTCGATTTGTGCAGTTTATCGTATACCCAAAATTTAACGGATTTCTTTTAGTACCCATGTGGATGACCTCGCAGCTTTCTTTGTTTAGTGCCAATTGCCACTTTTCGCACCATACAGAAATTCTCTCTAGATCATTTTGTAATTGGAATTGATCGTCTGATGATTTTACTAGACGGTAAATTAAAGCGTCATCTGCAAACAATCTAAGGAGGCTGCTCAGATTATCACCTAGAAAATTTATGTAAATCAGGAAGAGCAGAGGACCTATGACACTACCTTGCGGAACACCAGATATCACTTCTGTTCTACTCGATGATTTACCGTCTATCACTACTAACTGTGACCTCTTTGAGAGGAAATCACGAATCCAGTCACACAACTGAGACGATACTCCATACGCACGCAATTTGATTAATAGCCGCTTGTGAGGAACGGTATCAAAAGCCTACTGGAAATCTTAGGTCACTCCAGTTGGATGCGCCTGAGCATTTTACGTGTTTTACGGATTCCATTGATTGATCACCAATAGTGTAAGGCTATAAGCGAACAATAATATTTCTTTCCGAGGTAACTGTAAATCACTGCACCAAGCCTCGATCAGTTGCAAAGTGTTCCTGCTTTTCGCCACAGTTTTCTGGCTTCGAAACTTTCCTACTTAGACAAAAATATGAATAAATAGCGAGAAATGCATTCTTGAACATAAATGCAGATGCTAGTCATCCAGTAGGTTGCGCTATTGTATTTGACGGCGAACGGCACCCGTACAATGTCCTCAATACTTTGCAAGTGTTCAATCGTGGTCAGAAAGGTGTTCTGTGTAGTTATGAGTGCATTATGTCAAAGTTAAGTGATTTAGAACGTGGGCAATTGTTGGTACTCGTATGATAGGTGCTTCCGCAATCAACGTAGGCGAAATATTTGATATTTCAAGAGGCATCATATCGCTTATTTATACAGCATGCAGGGAAAGCGGAAAAACATCATCCGCTAAGTCACAACGACGACAGTGTGTGTTGAGTGATCGTGACGGACGGTTGTGCAAGAGGATTGTGACGAAAAATAAGAGGATGACAGCTGCAAAAGTCACTGCAGAATTGAATGTCGCACTCGTGAACACTGTCAGCACCAAAGCAACAGTAAGAGGGCTCCGTAAGCTGGGGATTGCAGGGCTAGCTGGAAGTCCAAAACCACAAATCAGTGATGAAAATGCACGTAATAGGAAAACGTGATGCCGAAGCCATAAAACCTGTACTGTGGGGCAATGACAGAAAGACATTTGGTCGGATGAGTCTTGCTTCACACTGTTTGCAACTTACGGCCTAGTTTACGTCCCAAGAGTGAATCGTGGTGGAGATTCAGTGAAGATTTTGGCAGGCATATCGTGGTATTCGGTAGGTCCCTTGGGTACTCTACAAGGCCATATGACCGCCAAGGATTGTGTAACTATTTTGGCAGATCAGGTGCATCCCATGATGGAATGTTTGTTCGCCAATGGTGATGCTGTGTTCCAAGACGACAAGGCCACTATTCATACGGCTCACATCGTCCAGGAATCGTTTTGTGAGCACCACGATGAATTGTCACATCTCTCTTGGCCACCACAGTGATCAGATCTATACATTATTGAGCCCTTGTGGCCTACGTTGGAGAGAAGTTCGCGCGATACCCCTCTATCATCGTTAACTAAACTTGCCTCTATTTTGCATGAATAATGGTATAATATTCCCTTGAAAACCATACAGGATCTACGAGGGCAGTTCAATAAGTAATGCAACGCATTTTTTTCTCGGCCAATTTTGGTTGAAAACACCGGAAATTTCTTATGGCATATTTTCAAACATTCCCGCTTCGTCTCGTATAGTTTCATTGACTTCCGACAGGTGGCAGCGCTGTACGGAGCTGTTAAAATGGCGTCTGTAACGGATGTGCGTTGCAAACAACGGGCAGTGATCGAGTTTCTTTTGGCGGAAAACCAGGGCATCCCAGATATTCATAGGCGCTTGCAGAATGTCTACGGTGATCTGGCAGTGGACAAAAGCACGGTGAGTCGTTGGGCAAAGCGTGTGTCATCATCGCCGCAAGGTCAAGCAAGGCTGTCTGATCTCCCGCGTGCGGGCCAGCCGTGCACAGCTGTGACTCCTGCAATGGCGGAGCGTGCGAACACACTCGTTCGAGATGATCCACGGATCACCATCAAACAACTCAGTGCTCAACTTGACATCTCTGTTGGTAGTGCTGTCACAATTGTTCACCAGTTGGGATATTGAAAGGTTTGTTCCCGCTGGGTCCCTCGTTGTCTAACCGAACACCATAAAGAGCAAAGGAGAACCATCTGTGCGGAATTGCTTGCTCGTCATGTGGCTGAGGGTGACAATTTCTTGTCAAAGATTGTTACAGACGATGAAACATGGGTTCATCACTTCGAACCTGAAACAAAACGGCAATCAATGGAGTGGCGCCACACCCACTCCCCTAACCAAGAAAAAGTTTAAAGCCATACCCTCAGCCGGTAAAGTCATGGTTACAGTCTTCTGGGACGCTGAAGGGGTTATTCTGTTCGATGTCCTTCCCCATGGTCAAACGATCAACTCTGAAGTGTATTGTGCTACTCTTCAGAAATTGAAGAAACGACTTCAGCGTGTTCGTAGGCACAAAAATCTGAACGAACTTCTCCTTCTTCATGACAACGCAAGAGCTCACAAAACTTCAGTGGACTGTTCTTCCTCATGCACCCTATAGCCCCGATCTCGCACCGTCGGATTTCCATATGTTTGGCCCAATGAAGGACGCAATCCGTGGGAGGCACTACGCGGATGATGAAGAAGTTATTGATGCAGTACGACGTTGGCTCCGACATCGACCAGTGGAATGGTACCGTGCAGGCATACAGGCCCTCATTTCAAGGTGGCGTAAGGCCGTAGCATTGAATGGAGATTACGTTGAAAAATAGTGTTGTGTAGCTAAAAGATTGGGGAATAACCTGGTGTATTTCGATGCTGAATAAAACAACCCCTGTTTCAGAAAAAAGATGTGTTGCATTACTTATTGAACTGCCTTCGTATATTTATTCATTCTGAGACGACTAGAAGCTGTTTTGAATGCCGACTGTTTTACTACATTGTATTTACATGCTCATGTGTTGTATATTTGGTGTTCCCATATTTTTGTCCACCCCCTATACAACAGCATCATCCAGGAGTAGCCTTCACCGGATCCTTTGTTTATATTGTAAACAGTAATGGCCTTGTAACACTTCCTTGCGGTACACATGACGATTTTGGCCCGTTAAGAATGATGTGTTGTGTTGTATGTATTAGGAAGTACTTAATGCAGTCGAAAAACTAGTCCCATATTCCCAAAACTCATAAGTTGTTAATTACATAGCAGTGCGGTACTGTATATAATGCCCTCCGAAAGTCTAGGTCCACTGTATCAACCTACTGCCCTCTGAATCTCACGGACGAACAAAGCGAATTTTAATCTTCGTACATCCATATGTAAGGTGGATGATGATGGGACACAGCTGGCATAATTTTTATTAAAAATGGAATACCTTCAGCTGTACTCAAGATTTTTATATTTATTTGACTACTAGTTTCGACGTTGCCTCAACGCCATCTTCAGACCCGTACACTTTGACGAAATCAATTGTGTGTGGCGGACTTCTAGTACTCAGCCACACACAATTGATTTCGTCAATGTGTACGGGCCTGAAGATGGCGTTGACGCAACGTCACAACTAGTAGCCAAATAAATATAAAATCTTAAATACAGCTGGAGCGGTTCCATTTTTAATAAAAAAAAAGCGAATTTTTGTTTCACATGATTTGTTTGCGAAATTCTTGTTAATCTCTAGGGTGATATACGTTTCCAAGGAATCATAGTGCGTGAGCATAGCTCGTGTTCCACAATTCTACAACACGTCGTCATCAACGATATAGGCCTCTCTACAACGAGTCTTCTTGAAAACAGGAATGAGTTGCGCACTATATGTTCCATTCGCTTGTAACGTTCGCTGATCCTGCGGCCAGTAATAAATTGCTTCTAGATGGGGAGCAAGTTCTTTCACATAATCTATGAAAAATAGTACGCATATCTCTTCAGGTCCAGTTTTTCTGCGTCTGTTGAACGATTGTAGTCACTTTGCTACACCAGTGGCATTTATCGAAATCTCCATCATTTGGACGTTCGTATGATGATTGAAAGCAGGAATCTAATTAAGATCTGCCACAGTAAAACAATGTCGGAGGACCGAATTCAACATTTTGTCCTCACCGTTGCCATCTTCCGCTTCGCCGCTATTATGATACTGAGTGAACCTTTAGGTGTTTTTCATCCGTTTGCTGATTTTACCAATACTTAAACTCCTTAGGATTTTTTGTTAAATTGGTCGACAATATTTTACTTACCAATTCATTGAATACTTTTCGCATTGCCCTTCATGGGCCCATTTTTGTCTTTGTACAGCTTTTCTTTGTCAGTGAAGCTTTGATATTGTTTAAATCTGTGGTGCAAGTCTATTTCATTCAGTATCATCTCTGTAACCAGATTTAAAACCAGACAAGAGTCGCAGTAAATACCAACAATAGCTGTGTCTTCTAACGCACAGCCGGCCGAAGTGGCCATGCGGTTAAAGGCGCTGCAGTCTGGAACCGCAAGACCGCTACGGTCGCAGGTTCGAATCCTGCCTCGGGCATGGATGTTTGTGATGTCCTTAGGTTAGTTAGGTTTAACTAGTTCTAAGTTCTAGGGGACTGATGACCTCAGCAATTGGGTCCCATAGTGCTCAGAGCCATTTGAACCATTTTTCTAACGCACAGCTGACGGTGTTGAAGTGAAAGCATAATGACACTTCTGGAAATTGTTCGTCATATCACCGCTAACGCGGCTGTCGAGTTATGCAAACAGCGGTGTTGCTGTTAGTAAAGACGGGTGTAAACTACGTGAGCCGGAAGCGCGAGGGCATACCAGTGAAATACTCGACCTTTAAGTGCAAACATTTCCTCTCTCTCTCTCTCTCTCTCTCTCTCTCTCTGTCTCGACTCTCATACATGAGTCGACAGCTTTAAGTGTAGTGAGGCGAAAAGAAAGCTGATGGATGACTCAACAGTACTGTGAAACGAACTTCCTTTCACTAAAGGCCTCATAATTGGAAAATTCGCCATCTGCAGCATGATGGGAAAGATGTTGAACAATTGTAATGCTATTTTGTCTAAAACTGACATGGTGAGACCGTGGCTGTGTACAATTAATGTAGCTTAATTCTTACGAAGAAGAAAACAGCAACCAGCCATTATTAATACTGCTATTTATTTAGTTAAATAGCGCCGTTACCGGTTTCGAACTGGAAAGTTCATCATCAGACGGCTGTTCACATGATTTTCAAGATACACTTTACATTATCGTCCGTTTTCAATTTCTATTATTCCACTGTGGCGAAGTATTTTTGGTGTGTTGTTGCCCTACGGTAGAAAAACAGTGTTAGACGCGCCCTATGTGAAAATAACATGAAATATAGCGTAAATAAATGTGTGAGGTTAAGTGGTTATGGTACTTACGTCGAAAATTCCGCGCGATTTTGTTGCGAAGTTGCAGGATTGTATTTTTCGTATATTCCTAAATATATCCAGCACTTACGTAACTTTTACATCACCATATTGTGCAAAGCACCACACATATTGCATAATGTTGTTAAAAGGAGTAGATTCATGAGGCTACCTTTCAATTGAAGACTACATTCAAATATTGCATCATGTTGAGAAAGGTAGCCTCATGAATCTGCTTGAAGAAATAGAAATATATACACATAAAAGCAAATCACCACATCATATTCTTAATGAACAGACAGAGCTAGCCAATGCAACCTTTCTACAAAGCTTCACTCACCTATTATCCAGTCTAAAACATAAATAAACACTACTCCTTTTAACAACAATATGCAATCAATAATCCAAATAAAGTATAAATAGCTGTCTGCTCAATGACACATTACTGCGACTGTAAAATTGATTTAAAAATAAAAGTGGTGTGCCATACTACATTTATATTATTACTACTGTCACATTTTTCATGTATCTCGTGTATATGTTGTCACCTGTTTATTGCACTGTATTTACACAATACCATATAAGTAACATTCATACAACTGGCCATCACATTTCCCCAATTTATTTGTAATTAATGCTCACTGAATATGGTATTCCTTATAACATAAATACTTGTAATACTACCTTGATTCTCGAAAAAAAAAATAATTACTGCTACTATACTTGATTCAAAATTTCAGTGCACCATAGATAGATGTTAATACAATTGTTACTAGCATGTTATTCATTTTATCTCACCTCTATGTAGTCCTTGTATATAGCACAGTATTTACATAATACCATATAAGTAGCATTCACACAAGCTGGTTACTACATCTGTCAACTTCATTTGTAATATTATACGCTCATAATCTAAGGTTTATATTTGTGTTTTAATTTTCATTAAGTTATGTTATTTTTTTAAAACAATCATTCTGTGAAATCAAAGCAACCTGTATATTGCGATGTCTCTAAGAGAGAATGTCTCTGACACTGTTGTGTTTGTAAATCTGCAATCTCTGTGATAACTTCACATGTGGCAAATTATTTTTGGTGTGTGTGTGTGTGTTTGTGTGTGTGCGTGTGTGTGTGGTGCTTTGCACAATATGGTGATGTACAAGTTACGTAAGTGCTGGATATATTTAGGAATATGCGAAAAATACAATCCTGCAACTTCGCAACAAAACCGCGCGGAATTTTCGACGTAAGTACGATAACCACTTAACCTCACACATTTATTTACGCTGTATTTCATCATTTGGAGGTTAGTTATTTTCACATAGGGCGCTTCTAACACTGTTTTTCTACCGTAGGGCAACAACACACCAAAAATACTTCGCCACAGTGGAATAATAGAAACTGAAAACGGACGATAATGTAAAGTGTATCTTGAAAATCACGTGAACAGCCGTCTGATGATGAACTTGCCAGTTCGAAACCGGTAACGGCGCTATTTAACTAAATAAATAGTAGTATTAATAGTGGCTGGTTGCTGTTTTCTTCTTTGTAAGAATTAACCTACATTAATTGAACAATTGTATTTTAACCATTCTGACGAAGAATGTATTCCAACTCGAATGTCTAATACCGAATAAAAATGATTTTCATATACTTTCTGTTCTATCACCAATTAACCTCATTTATCAGCAAAATTCTACAGCTGCATACAATAAATGTTTTAATCTTAATGTATTTAAGGCTAGAAAAACACAATACCGTGCAACAATCAGTTATGACCAGCTCATTCACGAGAATCGTATACAAAGTAGTATCTCGCAAAAAAACTAAAATTTTCCTTGAACCAATATACGTTGAAGCATGCAGTACTTTTCTGCTGGTCTGTTACACAGTGCTGTTCGTCCACTGACGTTTTCTTCTGTAGTCGTTACATTCATCAACCTTCAACACCTCTTGGGCAAAAATAAATGGTTTTTCAAATAAATGAACTTCACGGGTGGTAGAACACACAGCTCTCCGTATTTTAAAATTGTTTTATTTGTTGGTGAATGAAGCAACCAGCCACATATACTTTTTAAATGTTTTATTTTAGTTTCATAACCAGCTTCAGGCTATCATGTTTATCTTCAGATGGCTAATATTTTTAGCTACACAAATGTTTCGACCAACAGAATATCGTCTGATCCCACACAGCACAAGAATATTTGAGTATTTAGAGCCACTTTATAAGTTGTTTCATTAATAAAAATATGCTAAAGCACTATCATTTATTTATATATGATGCAAAATAGTTATGATCACTTACATAAGGTCCACTAGATGGCGATTTGTTTTTTGTGATCCATGTGATTTTCCATGTTGTTGAATGCCACACATCCCACCTACCGTAAATAAATTATTGTGGCACGCTTCATAATGTTCTTAATGTCAGTGCTGAGCATCACACAAGTGATAGACACGTGATGGTTTTGTTTACAATGCAAAGATTATCACTAAACAAAGATACGAAGATGTTGTTCATTTCGTATTGACCAAGGATGTAAACAGAAGACAGACGACGCGTGGGGTGCGCAAAATGTAACATGTTACTAACAGGAAAATGTTTGCGCACTAAGAGGAAAGTCCGGAGCTCGTGGTCGTGCGGTAGCGTTCTTGCTTCCCACGCCCGGGTTCCCGGGTTCGATTCCCGGCGGGGTCAGGGATTTTGTCTGCCTCGTGATGACTGGGTGTTGTGTGCTGTCCTTAGGCTAGTTAGGTTTAAGTAGTTCTAAGCTCTAGGGGACTGATGACCATAGATGTTAAGTCCCATTGTGCTCAGAGCCATTTGAACTAAGAGGAAAATTATTTTTAAAAGACAGTAGAACAAATAATTTTCAGCGATATCCTTTTTTCGTCAGTGGAAATTTTTGACGAAATACTTTCAAGCCAACTGATTGCTTAATATAAATTAGACATATATGTACACACATTTACATATACAGATATATGATTATCATTACTGTTTGTAAGTTAGTTGCAGGAAATACAAAATTTAAAACATTGGAATGTGGGATGAGAGCAACACATTTCTTCATCATAGTAGTTTATATTTATACAGTTGCATACTAATACCATAAACTGTAGTGCTGTGACTATTAAGGGTCCAGTTTTTGTTTGATTTCTGTGAACAGCTCAAGGAAATTATACAGAAAATGTCTGTTGGCTAGCTCCAGCTGCTCATTTAGAACGTATTAGGGTGAGATGAGGGTGTGAATATATATTTCTAGTTCCTCTAAGAGGTCCATTTTCTTGCCTTTGTAAGTGGTATGTAATATCTGTAAGTTGTCATTAATGTTAAAAACAGAGTGTCCGAATTGATTCATGTAAGTGGCTATTGCAGATTTATTTCAGTAGTTCGTGATACGTTATACTGATGCTTCTGCCAATCTGTCCAAGATAAAAACTGGGAAACTGATACGAATAATCCTGTAAATTCCTGATTTTTCTAGGTCTAGGCTAGTGGTTTTGGTGCTGTGGATAATGTTATACTGTATAGTGTTATTGGTACAGAAATTTATTTGAATTTATGTCCTTCGGAAAAGATCGACAGCTTGGTGTGAGATTGTGCCTACGAATGAAATGTATCCAAATAATTCCTTTTCTGTTGCTGGTTGTGAATTTACTGTAGATAGTTTAGTATCTTTAATTTCATTATACAAGTGGTTAATTATTTGTGGTTTATAACCATTATCTTTAGCTACAATTTTGATAATATTGATTTCTTTCTCTTGACAGATGAACTGAGGGTAATTTTATTTATACTGTTTGACATGGACCTGAAATAAGGCATTTTGTACTGCATAGGGTAGCATGAAGAATTATTTATAATTACATTTGTGATGTAAGTTTTCTATGAACTTCAAAAGCATGGTTTTAATTCAACTTTTTTGTTCTACGATCAAGAAATTGACACCCTCTTCCGTCTGATGCTTTGCAGCGAGTTTGATATTAGGGTTCACGTTATTCTTGGCATTTGCAAATGATTCTATTTCATTTTTGAACAAGATGATTGGGTCATCAACATAGCTTTTTAATAAATCAGTTTACCTTTTGAACAGGCATTGGCCCTGAAAAATTTATTTTCCAAATGGTTAATGTAAATATCAGCTAAAAGGTCTGCAAAACTGCTTCCCATTGCTAGGCCACCTGGCTGCATATAGACTTTCTTGTTCAATGTGAAGTAGTTATGTGCTACAAATAATTCTAACATCTTTATGAGTTTGTACATCTCTGCCTTGCAAAACTGTTTGTTTTTATTAAATTGCACTTAATGGTTTTATTAGTTTCATGGAAAGTTTTATATGTGTACAGGCTTACAATGTTCACGGATGCGGATCTTATACTTTCTGGTATGTGCACATCACGTACATAATTAATAAATTGTTGGGGGATTTCTGATAGAGAAGGTGTCTTCAAATATGTAAAAGTTGGTAATGAAATCTTTAAGCTTTTTAATTTTCTATTTGCTGCAACTAACTTATAATCAGTAACGATAATCAAATATCCGTATTATGTCCAATTTATAGTATGCAACCAGCTAGCTTTAAAGTATTTTGTCAAAAATTTCCACTGATAGCAAAAAAGGAACCTACTAAAAACTGTTTCTCCTACTGTTTTTTAGTAATAAGTTTACTCTTAGAGAGCAAATATTTTGTAGCACTAAATATGTTATGTTTTGCATATATCACGCATCATCTTTCCTCTGTTTACATACTTGGTCAATAGGAAATGAACGATATCTTTGTATCTTTGCTGAAGATAATCTTGACATTGTGAAATGAACGCTATTTTGTATCTTTACTTAATGATAATATTTGAATTGTAAACAAAAACATCAATTCCATAGCACAAACGTGAGGCTCAAGACTTACATTAAGAATATTATGAAATGTGCCACAGTAATTTATTTACGGTGGGTGTGCTGTGTGGAACTCTACATCATATGAATCGACCTAGAAAATCACATGAGACTTATTTAAGTGATCGCAACTATTTTGCGTTGTATATAATTCAATGCAAGCACTTTGGAATATTTTTACTACTGAAACAAGTTATAAAGTAACACCAAATACTCAAATATTCTTTTGCTGTGGGGGAGCAGACGACATGCTGTTGGTCAAAACATCTGTGTAACTAAAAGTATTAGCCATCTGAAGATGGGCATGGTAGCCCGGAACCGGCTATAGCACTAAAACAAAACACTCAACAAGTATTTGTGGCTGGTTGCGTCGTTCATTAACTATCATTAGCGGCTGCGGAGTTCAGAAGATCCAACATAAATGAAGTAACATCATTTCATTGGGCGTTAACCGTTCGAAAGATGGAACTTTCTCTGTGAGAAGGATATGTAATTTGTAACTGAATTATAAGGTCCGATCAAAAATTTTCCGCCCGAAGGCCGTGCAGTCCAGTATCGCCATGAGCATTGAGACAATCGCCCCACCGACACACCAGGTTGAAGATACACCCATTTGGTAAATCACCCTGTCATACTGCGACAAGAAGCCCTAAGTGCATGCTGCACATCCTCGTCCGACAGGAATCGTCGACACTTCAAGACCTTTTTTAAGGGACCCAAGGCGTGATACTCGCATGGAAGGGATTAGGACTATAGGACGGGAGCTCGAGTGTATACCACTTGAGTTGGGATAACTTTTGCGTCTCGACATTTGCGATATGTGTACGTGCAGCAGCACTATTCCACAACGGTGATTTTCGACAGACATGCTGTCCCATACACAATCTTCATTTTCCGATATGTGTCTACCGGTGTTTGTCCTTCGGCAGCCAAGAAAAGATTAACAGCACCTTTGTCCTGCTTGGAAGCATTTGGTAGTAAAGTCGCCATAGTCCACGTTTCCTCATTTACCGTTAGTACGTCAGAAAGGCACGAATTCCACACAAATCTCTTGCCTCCATGTCGGTGTTTATATATCCGCATAGAACTCGCACAACGTTTCTTGTATGTCGCAGCAACGCCTGAAAACGGAAACTTATTGATCGTCGCTTATGGAAAACAAATTTTCTTCCAATGTTATATTTAATAAAATTTCCATCTACCATCTCCACAAAGTATTCAAGAAAAATTATTTTATGTTATTTGCTCGCAGGTAAATGAACTGTTCCTGTACGCTGCTTACACGAAGTAATTACAATGATCAGCCAAAACATTATGAACACTGCCCTTAGCGAATTTGGATACCGCCTGGTGGCGTTGGCGGCACATGAAGCGGAGCAAACACGGACGGGGGATCATCCTAGCGAAGATGTGGGCTGAAAATAGGGAAATCCGTTACATAAGCGACTTTGACAAAGGGCAGATTGTTATTACGCAGGGCCTGTGAACGAATATCTCGAAAACGGCGAAGCTGATAGAATGTTCACGTGCTACTGTCGTGAGCATCTACGGAAAGAGGTAGGACAGTGAAACTACCACTAGGTGCTAAATGATTGGACGTCAACGACTCTTCACAGAACGTGAGGTTCGGAGGCTTGTCTGCTCTGTAAAGTAGGATAAATGGTGATCTGTGGCATCTCTGCAGAAAGAGCACAATGCTGGTGCACGCACAAGTGTTTCGGAGCACGCTCTTCATCGCACACTGTCGAACATGGAGCTCCGCAGCAGACCACTCCTACGTGTTCACATGTTGACTCAACGACAACGCCAATTATAGTTGCAATGACCACGGGACCGTAGGGATTCGATCGTCGATTAATGGAAACGTTTCGGCTCTTCGAGTGAATCACATATCGCTACACTAGATTGATGGTCGTCTCCACAAACGCCATCATCGAGATGAACGGCGGTTGGAAACATGCCGCTGACGCAGGCTGGTGGGAGCAATATTTTGCTATGGGAGCTATTCCCCTGCGCTTGCATGAGACCTGTGGTAGTAATTAAAGACACGCTGACAGCTTCGAAACACCTACATCCCTTCATGCTTGATATCTTCGCCGATGGCGATGTCATCTTTCAACAGCATAAATGTCCATAGGTAGGAACCACAACCGTGTTACAGTGGTTTGAGGAGCACTATAGTGAACTCACGTTAGTGGCTCGGCTACCGTATTCGCCTGATGTAAATCCTATGGGACCCATCTGGGTCGGTATCAGGCGCCATCACAGCGTACGCAAATCAGCGACCCGTTATTTACGCGTATTGCATGACCTTTGCGTAGACATCTAATGCCACATACCTCCACAAACCTACCAACAAACTGTCGGACACCTGAAACGCAGAATCAGTGATGTATTTCGATCCAGAGACGAACAAACAAGATATTAAGCAGGTGGTCGTAATGTTTTTGGCTCATCAGTGTATATGCTGCCTTACAATCACTTGCCAGGTACTCGCACGACATATTTTTGGAAAAGCGGTCCAGGATAGTAAATACAGTCAAACCGACTGCGCGCTTGGACCCATACCATGGAGAAATTTAGATAACGAAGAACACACCATTGCTGACGGCTAATCAGTCTTAATAAAACTGTCAGTCCAGACGAAACAATTGTCTTCTTTGAGACTGAAAAAAATAGTGCTGGTAAAGAAAATGAATCCATGACTTTCTTACCAGAAGCACAATGCAGACAGTTGCAATCTTACT
Organism: Schistocerca serialis cubense; assembly: GCF_023864345.2. NCBI lineage: Eukaryota > Metazoa > Arthropoda > Insecta > Orthoptera > Acrididae > Schistocerca > Schistocerca serialis. Next base: position 215,563,704 of record NC_064640.1, read on the forward strand.
TTGTCACAGATGAAAGTTATCCGTTCCAGTCGTTCATCGTGTTGAACAGAATCTGGCACGCATTACAGTGGAAATCGTAAAACGTGGAAGGAAGTATCCTGCTGACGAAAATTAGCGGGTTAACGTTTGATTTCGGCCATGGCTCGTATTAAAGTAGGGGTGGTGTCTTGCAGTCAGTTCGACTTTGTGTTGTTCCAGGAGATGCAAGGAATCAGTCTAAGCCGCTCCAGTGTAGGTGCTCAATTAACGATGAGGGATTCCTCACCAACAGCAATTTCCTTAGTACTTTTGAGTCTTTAAACGCAGTATTACCGCTCAACAAGTCTGCTGGCAACGTTTTCCAACTCTGCTAGCTGTTGAAAATGTAAAGTCAGTACTTCGACGTGCTGCTGTATACATATTCTCACACTATCAGACGCATACAGTCTTCGTATCAGTAGTTGCATAATCACCGACTCGGATTCCGTTCTGCTCGTATTGTTCTATGCGAGCAAAGTTCTTTGAATACCAGTGTATTCTATATTGAGAGATGATAATATTCCTTTCTCCGGCAGCTGTAACTGGGCGAACATGTTTAAACTGCACTCCATGACAAGAACTAACAATTTTTACGTATAAGGGGTTTTGCGAATCTCTGCTACTATAGCACAGTGGTTAAGACAGAGGACTCGCATTAAGTAAGTATGGGGCTCAAATCCCTGTCCCGCTATTCTGATTTAGTCTTTCGCGGTTTTCTTTAGTAACTCAGACGAACGCAGGAATGCTTCTTTCGCTGAGGACAGGGCCGATTTCCTTCACCACCCTTGTCCGGATTGAGCTGGTACTTCGTCTTTAACATGCACCTGAAAGTATGGATCGACTTTTGTTCAGAAATGTTACACTGTAGCCGTCCGATGCGGCCGAGCGGTTCTAGGCACTTGAGTCCGGAGCCGCGCTGCTGCTACGGTCGCAGGTTCGAATCCTGCCTCGGGCGTGGATGTGTGTGATGTCCTTAGGTTAGTTAGGTTTAAGTAGTTCTAAGTCTAAGGGACAGGTGACTTCAGATGTTAAGAACCATAGTGCTTAGAGCCATTTTTTGTTACAGTGTCATATCACATTATGTGGTTGCATTAATCTGAGAAGTATAATCAGTTCGTGAGCGTGAGTACCAAATTCTATGCTTTACATGCAATAGCCGTCAGCTTTTGAAGCCGTTACGATACATATCGGACTGTCAGTTACTGCCAACTAGCGTAGGCTCTGCGTTGTTGCGTGTAACTTACATTGCTGGACTGTTACGAAACATTTGAATGTCTCGCCATGACCAATCTAGGTCACCGTGACATTAGCACTGCACAAAGAGATTATCTTTTGCTAAACGTTTTCTCTGTCGTAACCCTTATTACATTGTGCTGTCGTGTTACGTCTGACATCAAATGTCGCTTGTACTGCTAACAAACTACACCTGTTCGAAAACTAAGAGTCTGTCGCTGTGTATTCGTTCTTCATTATTAAAAAAAAGTACCAATCTACCTGGAAGTTATCTATAATTTTAGGCCAAAACACTGGCACATAAGTCTTGAGATATGAACCTAAAATACGCGTAATGACTATTCTGTCAGGGGCCTTGTCTCGTTGAATACACCGGTTCTCGTCAGATCAGCGAAGTTAATCAACGTCGGGCGTGCCCAGTACTTGGACGGGCAACCGCTTGGGTACGCCACGTGCTGCTGACTGCTTTCCCTTTGGAGGGAGCAGGGGTGTTGACATTGAATTCATGATCGCCAGTCTTTGCGCCAGTGTTCTGAATTCCAAACATCACTGCGTGAGGATATATGACACTGTTGATAGTGGTCCGTCCACCGATTAGGGACATTACGCTCGGCGGCCCCTCTGTGCTTATTTATTCTCGGCCATAGGTCCGCCATCTTGTGTTGTGTGCATAAGGTTTACATGTATCTCGAAGCAATTTGTGCAGCGAATTACGTTGCCAATCAGTGACAAAATACAATGTGCAATAGTATAATTTTAATCAGCAACTCCGCCATTACACCAGTGATGCAAGTGAAGTAGCAAGATGATGAAATCGCTGTGATATCATAAATAGTCAACCACAAGGAAGAAAACCAGAAGAAGACATCACTGACTTCGATTTCTAGCCATCCACTGCCTCCCTCCCTCCCCCCCCCCCCCCCAAAATGCCACACCAGCCGCTACAGTAACAAACAATGGACAAAGAGTTCTAGATTAATCTAATTTAAGACTGTTTATTTTTAAGTAACATTTCTCTGTACGTATAAACGCCTGAAGATGAACAGAACATGTTCGAAACGCGTTGTATTATGTTAGATTAAACATAAAATAAAAAAGTAACTGGTAGCAGAAATTAGAAATAAATAATGAATCCTCTGTGCTACTCGAGAGGAGTAGGTTATGTGGTGGCACCGGGTTTCACCCTCTCTCTTCTCTCATCATCATCATACGACACAAACAGGATACCGCTTTACACACACACACACACACACACACACATATATATATATATATATATATATATATATATATATATATATATATATATATATACACGCCCGTTACAGTAACACTTATCAGATAAAATTAAACGTATAACTCGCTTACTTCGCTAAGGAAAGGTGTCGTCGTGAGCGAAGAACACAAAAACCTTTCAAATAAGGCGGCTGAACCTATCCTTCGATATCCTCCAGCCAACAATGCTGTACGAATTTATTACTATTCGTTCTAGGATGCCAGAAGACCACGAGAAATATGCATCGGAATACTTACAGAAAATGACAAATCATTATAGAATCCTCCTAAAATTCATTTCTTGTAAATGGTGTTATACGCATTCATTATAAATAAATATTTAACAACAAACTGTACACACAGTGACAAATTGGTCAGGTGATCTGTGTGTCGCTACAGGCGAACAACCGGCTACATTCAAACGCAAGCACAAGCGGGAGTGCAATTTTAGAAGGCATATTTTCGGATTTTTAGCACAGCTTAACCGCAATATTTCTACAGATTAGGCTTCGTCAATTGCTGCCAACAATAAAGGAAGGGGAGTTATAGTTCATAGTTCCGCGACATAAACAGGAATAGAGACGGGAGACAAGCTCAGACTGAGCAAAAATGAGACAGGAAGTTAGCTGAAACTTTGTATAAGGAACTATGGAGGCGCACACCTTAAGTGACATAGAGTAACCACGCGGCTACTACGGTCACAGTTTCGAATCCTGTCTCGGGCATGGATGTGTGTGATGTCCTTAGGTTAGTTAGGTTTAAGTAGTTCTAAGTCTAGGGGACTGATGACCTCAGATGTTAAGTCCCATAGTGCTTAGAGCCATTTGAACCATTTGATACAGAGTAACTATGAAAAACATAAGTTAGAGTGGCTGCAAGGGGATATGATCTCAGTTCTTTGCGAATAAAAGTTCGTAATCTCACCCACTGCGGCACCTTCCTCAGTACAGTTGAGTAGTGAATGTATGCAGTGAATTTACGGTGTATTTATTTAATTCTGTGATTTAATGTACAAAAAGTCGACCACACGAATATAGCGTGTTTAGACGATAGTTCTCTTATACTGAGCACTTGTTGTCACTGCTTGTAAGTCGAGTCTGCAGTAGAAGAACTAATTTCTTTTAGCGGATCGATTAGCTCTGATAACAATGGAGCGTTGACTATTTGTAGCTGCAGATAAGTAGTAGGTCGTGAAATAGGTCACCTGTTACTCATGAATCGACTACAGCTCTGAGATTTACGCAAACTGCCACTCATACTGTTCTCAGCAACATGATTACTCTGCACGATAAGGAAAGATATGGAGTATACTCACTAGATGAAAACATTACAATATTGTTTCAGAAACAGAAGATTATTCTGGTCAAACAGAGATTGCAGAGTACCATAAAATGTAATGCCAATTCTCGAAATATGACTTTGTCATGTGCCTCCACTGATAGCCAGAAACTACCTGGCAGCCACAATGGACATTTAAACCGCGCAATGCCAAAAACATAAGCTGGAACATACAAAGAAACAAGGACGTTCTTTATCCAAGATTTTACTTTCAAACTCTCAACCCAATAATCTACAACTTCCTAGTAGATTAAATCTGAATGCCAGACCGGGACTAAAACCTGGGACTCAGCTTCGAGTTACGGTCCGGCTACAGTTTTAATCAGCCAGGAAGTTTCATATCAGCACAGACGCCAATGCGCGGTAGTAAACGTTAGAGGGTATCTCAAACAACAGAGCAGTAACCCTCTTTCTACCTATGTTTTACGCTTATTATTATCTTTCCAGGGATGTTCTGATAAATCTGTAAAACTAAAAAGAACATTTTAATAAAGTAAGTGTGGTACTCTGAATGTAGGTTTTATTCGTCTTTCATACTCATATATAACAGCATTGGCTTAAAGTAATGGAAAACAGTCATTTTTAGTGTGAATTGTTTCAATCGAAGGAAAAATAATTGCATGTTATTAGCAGCACAAAGCTGCCGCTTGAAAACAAGAGTTAGCTTCACAAAAAAATAAACCCATGAAACCCAGAATATCACAAAAATCGACCATGGTTCTGTAACAAAAATAGTCAAGTGTAGCATGAGAAGAAGTATTTGTGATTGAAGGCTGACAATGTCACTTCACGTGTTGTGTTTAAATCAGCCATACCAAAGGGGGAAAAATAAAAATGTCAGCATCCGTACAGTAAAATTAGAACAATAAAACGTACAAACAAATTATGTAAAAATTATATACTGAGTTCTTGAACTACAACGTATTTTAATAACCGTTTCCCAATTCTAACATCACAGTTCCAGTTCGAAATCTTGTACGGGAAGAATATTTTTATCTTTCGGGCGCAGCTGGTACGTGTATAAAGTTCTCTGTACACCCGTGAAGTCATAGACATGCACATCAACAACAAGGAGACGTATTAAATCACTTGCAAAACATAGGAACTTCAAAATTCTTTACTAACTCTTAAAAACTTCACTGATCGTAAGATGCTGAAAACTAAAGCAACTCATTTTTAAGATATTACACAGTTACACTAACTATACCAAATCGTATATTCTCGTGGATTCTATTATGTTGACCATACCGTTCGCACACAAGTATCGACACATATTCATTCTATTGAAATAATTCAGAATTACTCCTGTCTTCATAACGTAGATTCACAATGTCGAATGAAGACTGTGCTTGACATTCATAAATTATTTCTCCAACCATTTGTAAGGTAAATACAGGAAATAACAACATTTATATGTATTTAACAGATGTAATTAGTTACACTGAACACATAAATACTGAAAATGTAAATTGAAATATCCATATGATATGTCTTGATTAAGAATGATCCACAGATATGAAAGAAGAGTCCAAAGGCTCCCAGAATAATGGCGTTTCCATTCAATGTAGGTGCGTTATACTTCAGTGTGACACCTTATCTAATGTGCAGTTGTGCGACTGTTGACGTCATCTGAAAAAGAAGATAATACTCTGTTACAAATTACTTACGAATATTTGCCTGTCAAACATTAAAGGTGCAAGTAAATTATGAGCTGTGCAACGAGTATACACAAACATTAAAAAAAGTTTTGCATCACCCCGGTTCCCAGAACTCCTGAAGATAGACGTTGACTGTGGATATTGTATCACAGACGCAGTCCCTTTGAATGTTCAAAGATGTCACTAAAGCCGGCCAAAGATGTAAACAACCATGCATGTGCAGCGCCTATTAGACGGAGGGGGTCCGACAGCCAATCAGTTCCAGTCATTCCACCAGGAAGGAGGTACACGGCTCGTGTTGTCTGTAGGTCAACCATGCCTAGACGGTCAATACCGCGGTTCGATCGCGTCCGCATTGTTACTTTGTGCCAGGAAGGTCTCTCAACAAGGGAAGTGTCAAGGTGTCTCGGAGTGAACCAAACCGATGTTGATCAGACATGGAGGAGATACGGAGAGACAGGAACTGTCGATGACATGCCTCGCTCAAGCCGCCCAAGGGCTACTACTGCAGTGGACGACGGCAACCTACGGATTATGGCTCGGAGGAACCCTGACAGCAATGCCACTATGTTGAATAATGCTTTTCGTGCAGCCACAGGACGTCGTGTTACGACTCAAACTGTGCGCAATAGGCTGCATGATGCGCAACCTCACTCTCGACGTCCATGGCGAGGTCCATCTTTCCAACCACGACACCACGCAGCGCGGTACAGATGGACCCAACAACATGCCGAATGGATCGTTCAGGATTGGCATCACGTTCTCTTCACCGATGAGTGTCGCATATGCCTTCAACCAGGCAATCGTCGGAGACGTGTTTGGAGGCAACCCGATCAGGCTGAACGCCTTAGACACACTGTCCAGCGAGTGCAACAAGGTGGAGGTTCCCTTCTGTTTTGGGGTGGCATTACGTGTGGCCGACGTACGCCACTGGTGGTCATGGAAGGCGCCGTAACGGCTGCACGATACGTGAATGCCATCCTCCGGCCGATAGTACAACCATAACGGCAGCATATTGACGAAGCATTCGTTTTCATGGACGACAATTCGCGCCCCCATCGTGCACATCTTGTGAATGACTTCCTTCAGGATAATGACATCGCTCGACTAGAGTGACCAGCATGTTCTCCAGACATGAACCCTATCGAACATGCCTGGGACAGATTTAAAAGGGCTGTTTATGGAAGAAGTGACCCACCAACCAATCTGAGGGATCTACGCCGAATCGCCGTTGAGGAGAGGGACAATCTGGACTTGCCTTGATGAACTTGTGGATAGTATGCCACGACGAATACAGGCATGCATCAATGCAAGAGGACGTGCTTCAGGGTATTAGAGATACCGGTGTGTACAGCAGTCTGGACCACCGTCTTTGAAGGTCTCGCTGTATGGTGGTACAACATGCAATGTGTCGTTTTCATGAGCAATAAAAAGGGAGGAAATGGTATTTATCTTGATCTCTATTCCAGTTTTCTGTACAGGTTCCGTAACCCTCGGAACCGTGGTGACACAAAACTTTTTTTGGTGTGTGTATAAGGCCGCGCGGGGGTAGCCGTGCGGTCTTGGGCGTCTTGTTACAGTTCGCGCGGCTCCCCCCTCCTCCCCCCCCCCCCCCTTGGAGGTTCGAGTCCTCCCTCAGGCATGGGTGAGTGTGTTGTCCGTAGCATAAGTTAGCTTAAGTTAGATTAAGTAGTGCGGATGCCTAGGGACCGATAACCTCAGCAGTTTGGTCCCATAGTCCTTATCACAAATTTCCAACTTTTGTGTGTATAATGTAAAGTTTTCTGAAACGTGTAATGACAAAAAAGAGGTAAGATGCGTATGTTTAAGATGATTGTTTTGAGAAATTCGTCTGTCTTTAATTTATCGTTATTTAATACATTTTCATTGTGAATCCTGTTTTCGAGTTGTAATATTCTACGGGTGAAACTTCTTCACGGAACGTAAAATTGGCATGTAACATCTAATCAAAGAATGGATATGGACAAACTGCGACCAAACGTACAGCAAAAAATGGGCTGAGTGAGAACCAATACTCAGGTGATCAATTTAAACCGTATTGTGGCGTTCATTACCGTATTAACCATCGACATATCTAATACACCGGATTACGTATATGATCGTGTTGTTGAGTAAGTACTTGCGATATCTACACTGATGACCACCTGCTTAATAACTTGTTTGTCCGTCTCTGTAACGAAACACATCACTGATTCTGCGGATCATGGAACCGACAGTTTGTTGGTATGTTTCGAGGGTATGTGGCATTAAATGTCTACGCGAAGGCCATGTAATTCGCGTCAGTGACGGGCTGCTGATTTGCATACGCTGTGATAGCGCCCTATAGCAACCCATATGGGTTCGATAGGGTTTACATCCGGCAAATTTCGTTGCCGAGGCATCAACTTGAGTTCACTATAATGCTTCTCATACCACTGTAGCTCGGTTATGGTTCCAAGACACGGACAATTACGCTGCTGAAAGATGACATCACCGTCGGGGAAGACATCAAGCATGAAGGGATCCAGCTGTCAGCGTGTCTTCGATTATTACCACAGGCCCCATGCAAGTCTCCTATAGCGTACTACTGCTCCTACCAACCTACGTCCGTGGCGCGCTGCATGTTTTTGCCGCCGTTCACCTCGATGATGGCGTTTGTGGAGACAATCATCGACCTAGCGTAGCAAAAGTGTGGTTCAACCGAATAGCCGAACGGCTTCCATTGATCGACGATCGAATCCCTACGGCCCTGTGCCCACTGCAGTCGTAATTGACGATGTCGTTGAGTCAACCAGTGAATACGTAGGAGTAGTCTGCTGCGGAGGTCTGGTTCAATACTGTACGATGAACGGTGTGCTCAAAAACATTTCTGAGTGCACCAGCATTGTGCTGTTGCGGCAGAAATGCTACAAATCACCATTTTTTTTAGAGAGGAGACAAGCCTCTGAACCCCACGTTCTGTGAAGAGTCATGGACGTCCAACCGTTTAGCACCTAGCAGTGGTCTCACTGTCCTTCTACCTCTCTCCACACATGTTCACGACAGTACAACGTAAATATTCGACCAATTTCGCCGTTTACGAAATACTCGTTCACAGGCTGAGCGTAATAATAATTTGCCCTTTGTCAAAGTCACTTACGTCAATGGATTTCCCCATTTTCAGCCCTTATCTTCGTTAGGGCGATTCCCAGTCCGTGTTTTCTCCGCTAACGTACTTTTTTTTCCGCGTCACGTGGCCGCAACGTCACCAGGCGGCATCCAACTCGTGGTGGGCAGTTGTCATAATGTTTTGGTTCATCAGTGCATGATTTCATGTAGTCTACTAATGGACCTGATAATTGAATTTAGCGACTCCGATAGACGAAGTGTATGAATACATGATCGTCAGAACTAAACTTTTACTGGTAAACAAATTTTGTGAATAAAAAGAAGGGAATATTATTATAGTCCCGGCCATCTTTAGCGAAAATCAAATGTTAGTTTTAACCCAAACTAAGTGGTTAATAATAATTCAATAATATTTCATACGTCTCTTGTAGCGTCACTTTTATGGTAAAATTATGAATAATACAGGGTGATTCAAAAAGAATACCACAACTTTAAGAATTTAAAACTCTGCAACGACAAAAGGCAGAGCTAAGCACTATCTGTCGGCGAATTAAGGGAGCTATAAAGTTTCATTTAGTTGTACATTTGTTCGCTTGAGGCGCTGTTGACTAGGCGTCAGCGTCAGTTGATGCTAAGATGGCGACCGCTCAACACAAAGCTTTTTGTGTTATTGAGTACAGCAGAAGCGAATCGACGACAGTTGTTCAGCGTGCACTGAGAATCCGCGGGAAACAACTCAGTATGAACGTGACTCGCCTAAGGTGAACGTTTTCTGTGCCATTTAAGCCAATAAAGTTTTTGGTCCCTTTTTCTTCGAAGGTGCTACTGTAACTGGACTACAGTATCTGGAGATGTTAGAGAATTGGCTGTTCCCTCAGCTCGAACAAGAAGCACAACAATTCATATCTCAGCAGGATGGAGCGCCACCACATTGGCACTTATCTGTCCGTAACTACCTGAACGTCAACTACCCGAGGCGATGGATCGGCTGCCAGGCAGCTCGTGACAGAGCACTTCATCACTGGCCTCCAAGAAGCCCTGGTCTTACCCCCTGCGATTTTTTCTTATGGGGGTATGTTAAGGATATGGTGTTTCGGCCACCTCTCCCAGCCACCATTGATGATTTGAAACGAGAAATAACAGCAGCTATCCAAACTGTTACGCCTGATATGCTACAGAGAGTGTGCAACGAGTTGGAGTATCGGGTTGATATTGCTCGAGTGTCTGGAGGGGGCCATATTGAACATCTCTGAACTTGTTTTTGAGTGAAAAAAAACCTTTTTAAATACTCTTTGTAATGATGTATAACAGAAGGTTATATTATGTTTCTTTCATTAAATACACATTTTTAAAGTTGTTGTATTCTTTTTGAATCACCCTGTACAACTATGAATGAAAATCATGTATTAATAAAATGTATTTTGCCATTTTTGTGAACTTATAAGCAAAAGTGTAAAACGTGTTACAGTTATTACTAATGTGAAGAGACATTTTATTTGTGCAACGAGAAACAACGTTTCGTAGACCTCTGATATTATGTTAAGCGTCGGTAAAAAATAGCTTTAGTCTTTTTCATTTATTTATAATGTAACACTTCGATTCTGACTTTGATATTGTTCTGAGCTGATCGATGGGTGTTCATGTAAAAATACATGAAATGTATTCGCAGCTGCGGATATGGACAACCATGAACTGTATAATGGAATGAAGACAATGAAAATTTGTGCCGGACCGGGACTCGAACCCGGATTATCTGGAGCGGTCGCCTTACCATCAGGCTATCCGAGCACGACTCACTGCCACACCTATACTTCCACATGTCATCAACCTACATTCGTAGATCCGTTCTGTATTTTCCCGTACAGGGGAGACGTTTTAATTGAAAATCCCATGCACGAATGCAGCGGATAAATAAGATACTGCAGTGCCCGAGTTGTTACGAAGGACGATGCTAAGTTCCTCGTTATGAAATGCATGAAACGTATTTGCAGTTGCAAATATGGACGACCGTCAGCTGTATAATACGAAGTTGACAATGAAACTTTGTGCCAGACCGGGACTCGAACCCGAATTAGCGCTAGTGGCCGCCTTACTATTAGGGTATTCAGATATTTTGACACACGGAGAGTGAAATGGTGGAATTGCAGTTTGATGTTTAATGTTGTCACATTAATGTGAATCGACTCACATTGTAAGGATGGCATATAATGTCTAGTTTTTATATGTAGTGAAAAATAATTTGGCAGTTACGACATTACACATGTGTTTGAAAATTACAAGTCATCGAAATTAGCTTATCGCACTATCTAAATAAAGATCGTCTACATTACAGCCTAATACAGACTATGGCCGGCCGCTGTGACCAAACGGTTCTAGGCGCTTCAGTCCGGAATCGCGCTGCTGTTACGGTCGCAGGTTCGAATCCTGCCTCGGGCATCGATGTGTGTTGTCCTCAGGTTAGTTAGGTTTATGTGGTGTCACCGCCAGATACCGCACTTGCTAGGTGGTAGCCTTTAAATCGGCCGCGGTCCGTTAGTATACGTCGGACCCGCGTGTCGCCACTATCAGTGATTGCAGACCGAGCGCCGCCACACGGCAGGTCTAGAGAGACTTCCTAGCACTCGCCCCAGTTGTACAACCGACTTTGCTAGCAATGATTCACTGACAAAATACGTTCTCATTTGCCGAGACGATAGTTAGCATAGCCTTCAGCTACGTCATTTGCTACGACCTAGCAAGGCGCCATGATCAGTTACTATTCATATTGTGAATAATGTACAGTCAAAGCGACGTTCACCATTTATGGATTACAGTTAAGTATTCTACCAGCTACGTCCGTTTTTCTAAATTCTAATTTCCTTGACCTGTTCCAGACCTCACGCCAGCCTGCGTGAGCTAAAACGCGTGCCTTTCGGCTTCCTCTAATAACACGGTGTTGGCTCTCCTGCCAACCCACAACAGTTTAAGTAGTTCTAAGTCTAGGGGACTGATGACCTCAGATGTCAAGTCCCATAGTGCTTAGAGCCATTTGAACCATTACCAACTATGTTTCTTTTATTAAGCATTTGGAGGCTGCGAATCCCCACAAAAACAAGAAAAAACTTAAATACATCACCTATTTTAAAACTTTCGAACTAGTTGTCAGTAGTGAAATGGATCGATAGTCGTCACGATCTCTCCTATTATATGTCATAAAAGAGCGGTCTACCAGTGGCATACTTTAGTCTGTCTGGAAGGATACCATGTGAAAAAGAGTACCATGTGAAAGCGACTTATTAAATTTTGGGTGAGTGCAATGACTATAATAATTTTCACTCCTAAATGAACAAATCACTTCTTCTGGAATGGAATCCAGTTGGAATGTCGTCTTATTACGATCTGACGTGATGCAACAAACACAATGAAAACTATAATCATGCTTGCGTTCATTCTTGGGTAAGCTACATTCTGTTGTACTCAAGTTTATATCTAGCATCAGTTCATTCCCAGAGAATACATTTTTGACTCAGCAACAGTATATTTATCCAAGTGAAAAGCGACTTTACCTATCTGAGCAGGGGCGGCCAAGATTTCGGCTCGCAGACCGTGCCCGGGCCCAAGCGCCAAAATGCTGGGCCTCGTTGCACGTTTCCCCCACCACCAAGCCGCGCTGTTTAAGGCGAGAAGGGGGAACGGGGGAAATCTGGTAACGCACCGCATTTAAATAGCAGCGCCGCCGCATGAAACACGACTTGGTTTCATAAATCGCACTTCTAACAACGTAGATCACAAACAAAACAAATTTTCAGTATTATTTAACAATTTTTGGCGCTCTAAAGACAATATAATTTTTATATGTTGCGAACTGTAGGCATACTGATAGACACATACAATTTCGCGGATTTTCGCACCCAAGTTGCCACGTAATCGTGAGTTATTTAGTTTCAGAATTGAAAAAAGTTCTTTCACATCAGCATGTCGATAGAAATATTATAGAACTTTTGCAACCTCATTATGAAGACATGGAAATTCTGCTCGAGGAAAGCAATGTAGACGCCCTGGACACTTTTAACGTAATAATATTTATAGATAACTTAGAAGCGGTCTTCTACCCCCTTCTGGTGGTGTGGCTGCTAAAGCGGTACACCACAAACCACAAACAAGAGGATTGCCATGCGCCACCGCCTCTGGCAGACATTCATGGTCCGAAGATGATCTGATAAAAAGATCGAAACCGGTCACCATTAAAAACGTTAAGCGATCGAGACTGCTTCTAAGTTATTTACAATAATTACAGATCGCTGTTTTTCTATATAAGAACTATGTTCTTTAAAATGGTAATAATATTTGTCATTAAAACTGAAATTACATTGGAGGTCAATCAGTTACATCTGCGCGTGCACAGGGGCGCTTTCAACTGAGACGGAGGATGGTCTCTAAATCAGGTGTAAGATTCACAGTGTCCACAAAAGCTTTGGAAATTTATCCTTGTATTTCACTCAAGGCCCCCCATCACACACGGGTGAGTGATCTAATTACATTTAAGCCTTCTTCACACCTGGTAACAATGGATCGGATGTGAGGCGCCCAGTTTAACTGAGAGTCAAAAATCATCCCCAGAAATCGATCTTGAAGTTCGGCAGGCCCTGTTGTAGAGGCTCATAAGCCTGTTTTATAACAGACGCAGGAACGGTGTCAGTATCTCCTAGCGGAACACTCCACGCAACTTGTCAAATCTGGCGTTCTCCTTAACGGCAGTGAGCTTAAGGAACCGGACTGCCTTGTCAGAAAGTGTCCTTTCTATAACGGGATTTTCTTTTTAAACGCATCCCAATCGAATCAGAATTAGTTTCTCACCTTGTAGCGTCTTACTGTCGGCAGTGTGCAGTCAAGTCCACTTAAAATGTGAGGTCTGCAACCCATTCCGGACGTTCTAATTTTCGTTCCCGTAATCCCTTTTCCTTCATAAATTCAACAATAACAAGTTTTAACTCAAAAAATCGTTCTGGGCTTGTTGTCTTGACTTGACCAACGTACTTTTCAGTAATATGTAAAGGTTCCATACTCTTCGTTCAGTTCTGTCGAAAATTGTTGCAGATGAAAGTGCAATAATGCAGACGAATTCATAAATTTTACTACTCATACTACCAATTCCTTCCCATGCCGTGTGCCTGAAAATTTAGAACAAAGCGCTCCTTGATGTATTTGAGAATGAATCCCATCTGTCGACCTTTGTAATTATTTGCTCGTTCATTGTAAACTAAAGTTTAAATTCTTTCTGCATGGTATTGTACGATCATTTCGCAGCAAATCTGCAGTATCCGTCACTTACGCGACTGCATAATAGATATTGAGAATTCTTATCCCTCCTTTCTGTCATTCCCATTCATTCTTAAAGGCTTGCGACGATAGATCGCTAGGCTGCCCCCCTTTTTTTTTTTAAATTAAAAAGCATCCACTGAACATGTGAACGTCCTTCGTACCACAGTCAAACAGCGCTTACACCGAAATTCTGACGAAGTGAAGAGAGATGTGCCGACCGGAAACTGCCACACCGCAACACTAAATGAAAATTCGTGCTGTACCGAGTACTGCGGGGAAGGAGAGAGCACAGCCGAGAAAGGTCGAACTGTGGCCCGCACAACCTGCCCGCGTGAAGTTTGGCAGGCCGTGGCTGGCCCTGTTGTAGAAGCTCATATGCCTGTATTGTAACGGACGCAGGAACTGTGCCACAACCTCGTAACGGAACACTGCACGCAACTTCTCAAATCACACGCGTCGTTGCCAAGACACAGTTTCATCGCAAACCATTCCCTCCTCTTGCTAGGAAGCGATGTCGCCCCTCATTTGTGTAACCCAAACGCGTTCTCGTTGTTTCTTGCCAGTTCAGACACGCATTTGTTGGCTGCAGCGTGACTTGCTAGAGCGAGGTTGAGCTCCTTATTAACAAAGCCCTTATTCTATGCTTGCGAATCTGCCCACAGAAGCGAAACATTTGCTATTATACACTTTTAATCGGTAGCTCTTAGCAACATGGAAGATGCAGGTAATAATTCCAATTCTGAAAAGTGGTAAAGATCCAAATGTGGCCTCTAACTATCGACCCACTGCTTTGTCGTCGTGTGTTGCCAAAACTCTGGAACGAATGGTTAACAGCAGTTTGGAATGGTGGCTTGAAAATCGCAATTGATACCTACGACTCAGTACGGCTTCAAAAAGGCAAAGGGGCTATGGACAATCACTATTCGTTTGCTATGGATATTAAGTCAGCCTTTGAAATGAAACAAACAGTGGTCGCTGCCTTTCTGGACGTTAACGGAGCGTACGATCACTTTCATATACCAGCTATCTTGGACAAACTGGCGGAATTCGGAATTCCTCCATAGATGATTTATGGCATCAATACCATGGTCGCTCAAAGAACCATCTACGTCCGTTACAAAGGAAACATGATCGGACCTTTTCTTGCCTCCCAGGACTTGCCTCAGAGTGCAATTTCAAGTCCCTTCCTGTGTATTCTGTATGCGCGTGATCTAGAGAGAATAATCACTCCCCCCACAAAGATACTGCAGTATGCAAACGATGCCTGTGTCATTTCACTGCCGCTTCGTATCGTCAGGCCAAAATGGCATTACTCACAACCATTCCTTATAATGACAGTCAAACAGCGCTTACACCGAAATTCTGACGAAGTGAAGAGAGCTGTGCCGACCGGAAACTGCCACACCGCAACACTAAATGAAAAGTCGTGCTGTACCGAGTACTGCGGGGAAGGAGAGAGCACAGCCGAGAAAGGTCGAACTGTTTACTAACTGGCTGGAGATTTCGGCTGAGAAATCAGTAATCCTCCTCTTTTATAAGTCGACATCGGCTCGCATTAATGGTCACTTAAGCTGGGCACCTCACATCCGATCCATTGTTGTCATGTGTGAAGAAGGTT
This sequence comes from Schistocerca serialis cubense, assembly GCF_023864345.2. NCBI lineage: Eukaryota > Metazoa > Arthropoda > Insecta > Orthoptera > Acrididae > Schistocerca > Schistocerca serialis. The sequence continues at coordinate 215,579,253 of NC_064640.1, forward strand.
TAAATGTAATTCGATCACTTACTCGTGTATGGTGGGGAGCGAACCAGAGTATTTTACTCACCATGTAGCAGGGGATTATTCGATCTCGGCTAGACTGTAGCTGTCAACTGTAGCACAATGCGTCAAAGGTTCATCTCACAAAACTAGGTACTCTTCAATACAGAGTCATTCGTACCTCTCTTGGAACCATGCGTCCGACGCCCATCAACGCTCTTTTAGTGGAAGCAGGGGAGATGCCCTTGGGCATTACACGCCAAATGCTATTGGATAAATTCTACACTACTGGCCATTAAAATTGCTACACCAAGAAGAAATGCAGATGATAAACGGGTACTCATTGGACAAATATATTATATAGAACTGACATGTGATTGCATTTTCACGCGATTTGGGTGCATAGAGCCTGAGAAATCAGTACCCAGAACAACCAACTCTGGCCGTATTAACGGCCTTGATACGCCTGGGCATCGAGTCAAACAGAGCTTGGATGGCGTGTACAGGTACAGCTGCCCATGCAGCTTCAACACGATACCACAGTTACCAAGAGTAGTGACTGGCGTATTGTGACGAGCCAGTTGCTCGGCCACCATGGACCAGACGTTTTCAATTGGTGAGAGACCTGGAGAGTGTGCTGACCAGGGCAGCAGTTGAACATTTTCTGTATCCAGAAAGTCCCGTACAGGGCCTGCAATATGCGGTCGTGCATTATCCTGGTGAAATGTAGGGTTTCGCAGGGATCGGATGAAGGGTAGAGCCACGGGTCGTAACACATCTGAAATGTAACGTCCACTGTTCAAAGTGCCGTCAATGTGAACAAGAGGTGACCGAGACGTGTAACCTATGGCACCCCATACCATGACGCAGGTTGATACGCCAGTATGACGATGACGAATACACGCTTCCAATGTGCGTTCACCGCGATGGCGCCAAACACGGATGCGACGATCATGATGCTGTAAACAGAATCTGGATTCATCCGCAAAAATGACGATTTGTCAATCGTACACCCAGGTTCGTCGTTGAGTACACCATCGCAGGCGCTCCTGTCTGTGATGCAGCGTCAAGGGTAACCGCAGCCACGGTCTCCGAGGCGATAGTCCATGCTGCTGCAAACGTCGTCGAACTGTTCGTGCAGATGGTTGTTGTCTTGCAAACGTCCCCATCTGTTGACTCAGGGATCGAGACGTGGCTGCACGACCCGTTACAGCCACAGCGGATAAGATGCCTGTCATCTCGACTGCTAGTGATACGAGGCCGTTGGGATCCAGCACGGTGTTCCGTATTACCCTCCTGAACCCACCGATTCCATATTCTGCTAACAGTCATTGGATCTCTACCAACGCGAGCAGACTTCGCCTGAAGATGGCAAGTAAAAAACTTGCTGAAACGTTGCCGGAGAACAACTCATTGACTCGGCTGTCAACCAGAGAAAATATCATCGTTATTAACATTCCTTATCTTTATTCTTCACGGCAACATATCTGCAGCCCTCTGCCGCCCGAAGGCTCCGAATTGTAGCGTGTAACATGGTATGTGTAAGGCAACTACGTCAGTAAGTGAGAAACAGGGTTTTGTAATCGACTTTCGAATTCGAAGAGTTCGTCCACACATGGAGCACCGTCTCCTTCAGCATGAGAAAGCCAGACCCATATGAGCGCTGCGACATCTGCAATAATTCGACGCCTTGGGTTCACTGGCATTGAGCATCTTCCATCCAGTCGCGACTTGGCCTTATCCGAATTTCATGTGTTTCCAAAACTCAAAGAACACCTTCGAGGACTTCACTTTGGTAGTGAAAAAGCGGTGTAAGCAGAGGTGATATTGTGGCTCCGTCAATAAGGTCAAACAATCTACAGTGACAGTATCAACAAACTGGTCTCTCCTCGGGAGAAATTTATTCACCGACAGGGTGGCTAAATAAATATCGGAGGTATTACTTTTCAGCTCTTCCTCGTATATGCTAATTACTTTTTCTTTATCTGAAAGTATCCACACTATTCTACTGAAGGAAAAGCCAGTCTCATACCTCTATTTTCGCTTTTGAGGACTTTTAGCCCATACTCCCGTTCATCAAATGATTAATCATTCTTAAGGGCCTACCTTTTTCAAATTGTGCCATCGTGTTTCTGCTCTACAAAAATTTTCGTGTTTTAGAAAAGTCACTTAAGTTTAGTTGTCAGTCAGTGGATGTTCCCAAAAATATTTACCTCTGTCTTAAATCTTTTTTCTTTTGTAATATGTAAGAACAGATACGTAGAATGTGCGACTCCTTCGTACAGGGTGTTTCCGTAAGAGCGTGCAGAAATGTAAAAGGACATACAGAATGCTCCACTGAACAATTCGAGGTAGGGAACCTGTGATTGGAGAAGTCAGCTTAAGGAGATATGGAAGTAAACTTGTCTACCGCTTTGTCTAGCATTACTGTTTTCCAGCTTATTTACAAGTAACATGAGTTCAAGTTTACACGTTATGTGCTGTTTATTTACATATACATTCATTATTTCCTGCAAGGAAACAAGGAGGACGAGCCTGGTAACTGGGACGTTATGTTGCAGGATTCGTTTACTTTACTTATCCACAAGGTGCCTCTGTTGCATCGTATTTACATTGTCTGTTGGCTGTTCGTGAGGGGATGTAGATACAGCATGACGGTGCACCGTCTCACTTCAGTGTGAATGTCCGCAACCATTTCAGTGCTGTATTTCCTGGTCGCTGGATTGGAAGGAGAGGTCCTATTCCATGGCCTGCGAGATCACCTGACCTGAATCCCCTTCATCATTCCCTATGGGGATATCTAAAGTCACTTGTGTATTAGACGCCTGTGTATACAGAGGTGGAAGTAGTTGCCAGAGCTGTAGCTGCCTGTGATGTGATTCGAAACACACCAGGGATATTTGTCAGGGTGCGTCACAGTCTTCTTCGCTGATGTCACGCTTGCATTGTGGGTAATTGCCGTCAGTTTCAGCGCATTTTGTAAGATATAGTATTTTGTCAATGACGGTAACTAACGTAAATAAAAAGGTACACAGTAGTGTGATTTTATTCCTATTATCTCCGTAAGCTGGCTTCTTCGACCCCAGGTTCCCTGCCTCAAATTGTTCCGTGGAGCATCCTCTATGTCCCGTTAAGTTTTGCATGCTCTCATGGAAACACCCTGTATACAAGTCAATAACGTACGCTTATTTCAACAGACTGATGTGCGGAAGAGAGCATCTATGCGTCATTTGAAACTATGCGTGAACATTTTACATTCGCGTGAACTGATCAGTTCCCGATTCTATTATTGAACGAATTCCGCAGCTTTGGCTACCGTTCGACGGAATGCCACAGCCGACAATGGATAATTTTAAATTTTATCTTTGTAACAGATCTGTATCAAACTTTTAGAATCCTTTTGATCTAAAGATGAGAAGGCAAACATCTACGGTGCCCATAGGAAGTACATTATGCTTGGAAAGGTCTTGTTTCAAATCGGACCAGCGTTTAGGTATCCGGTATTTGTTAGCAGTAACGGAATTGTATTAGTCTGAGAATTTATTTCCTGGTTTGTATAAGCATTAGCTATATACGGCTTAAATATTATACTTTTTTCTGATGATTTCTTTATACGAGGGTCACTCAAAAAGAAATGCAGACTATTTTTTTTAATCCATCTTTTATTCTACATGTTTGAAAGTTTTAAGTGTGTAGACACATCCTTTAGGAACAATATTTTCATTTCTCCCCATAATTTACATCCCTGTCAACTGCCTTACGCCATCTTGGAACCAGCGCCTATATACCCGCACGGTAAAATTCTGGACCAACCTGTTGGAGCCACTGTTTGGCAGCGTGCACAAGAGAGTCATTATCTTCAAACCTTGTACCACGAAGAGAGTCTTTCAGTTTCCCAAAGACATGATAGTCACATGGAGCCAGGTCAGGACTGTAAGGCGGGTGTTTCAGTGTGAGTTTTGTGATCGCTTCCATGGTTTCTTGACTGACATGTGGCCGTGCATTGTCGTGCAACAGCAAAACATCCTGCTTTGCCGATGTGGTCGAACACGACTCAGTAGAGCTTGAAGTTTCTTCAGTGTCGTCACATATGCATCAGAATTTATGGTGGTTCCACATGGCATGATGTCCACAAGCAAGGGTCCTTCGGAATCGAAAATCACCGTAACCATAACTTTTCCAGCAGAAGGTGTGGTTTTGAATTTTTTATTCTTGGCTGAATTTGCATGATGCCACTCCACTGATTGCCTCTTTGTCTCTGGTGAAAAATGATGGAACCATGTTTCATCACCTGTCACAATTCTTCCGAGAAATTCATCTCCACCATTCTCTTACTGTTCCAAAAGTTCGCTTCATACCGTTTATCTTGTTTCTATGTGAGCCACTTTCAACATCCTGGGAAACCACCTGTCACAAATCTTTTTTAACGCCAACACTTTCAGCATTCTGCAAACACTTCATTCCCCTATCCCAAAGTAGTGTGACAATTCGTTCAATGTGATGCGTCTGTCAGCAGTCACCAATTCGTTAACTCTCTGCTCATTGTCTGGAGTGTGTGCAGTGCGAGGCCTGCCACTGCAAGGACAATCCTCAATATTACCGTGACCGCTTTTATAACGTAACGTGCTTGTCCACCAACTAACTGTACTGCGATCGACAGCAGCACCTGCATACACCTTTTTCAACCTCTTGAGGATGTTTCCCACTGTCTCGTTTTCACAGTATAGGAATTCCATGACAGCACGTTGCTTCTGACGAACGTCAAGTGTAGCAGCCATCTTGAAGACATGCTGTGACGGCGCCACTCACGGGAACAGGTTGAACTAAGTTTGAAAACAAGCGGGAAGGCTGTATCTACACACTGTAAGACTTTCACAAATGTAGAATTATATTTTTACAAAAATAGTGTGCATTTCTTTTGGAGTGACGCTCGTAATACATTTTTCTGTCCAGCAGTGTTCGTTAATGAGCAACTTCTCTCAGTAACCCCTGCCATATTATAGCTGAAGATTCTAAGAGGCCGTGAAATATAAGACTGAACAGCACAGAGAAGAGCAAAAGCAAATGAGCAGCAAGTAATGATTCACAAGTTTACCTTGGGAAGGGACGTCGTTGCATTCATGCGCAAGCGTGGCGGCAGTCTTCTTCACTGTCGAACCTGCAACACACAAGAAGCTGACTAGAACTCTTCCCATAGACTGCTGTTCCACTCCACAGCATGAACCTGATCTCTCTACAGACCTACAGGCTTTCAGAAAATGGTTCAAATGGCTCTGAGCACTAAGGGACTCAACTGCTGAGGTCATTAGTCCCCTAGAACTTAGAACTAGTTAAACCTAACTAACCTAAGGACATCACAAACATCCATGCCCGAGGCAGGATTCGAACCTGCGACCTTAGCGGTCTTGCGGTTCCAGACTGCAGCGCCTTTAACCGCACGGCCACTTCGGCCGGCTAGGCTTTCAGACAATGGGTATATTTACAGAGTAATGCACATACAACGTTGAGCTGCTCGCAGATCGTAACGCGCAGTCAGACAGATAGGTAAGCGAAACCCGGATGGAGTCCGCGCGACGGATTGACGGCCGTAGGCTAGTATACCAGGGAGCTTCAGTGTGATTTTTATACTGTTTCTCACGATCGTTTAGGTAAATTTTTGGCTGATCCCCGATTCGCAGACACGTGGCACGCACGATTTCTTCCCTTAGAAGAAAGGCACCCGGCTACAAAGTTAAATAATAATATAAAATTTGTAAAATCCTGAAAAAGCAGATTCCTACTAGACGCGACAAACGCTCGGGAAAAGAGAATGCAGATATAATGCTGGCACATAATCATCACGGATTCAGAAATTATCGTCCTTGTGAAACACGACCAGTTCTTTATTCGCACGTAGAAATGAGTGCTATCGACTGGAGATCTCAAACTTATTCCATATTTCCAGATTTCCGGAAGGCTTTTGGCACCGTTTCTCACAAAATATTTCTAATAAAATAGAGTACTAGACGTGGTAAACACCATGGAAAAGAAAATGCAGATATATATTGACACACAGTCAGCACTAATTAAGAAAATACCGTTCTTGTGAAACACAACTAGCTTTTTATTCGCACGAAGTAATAAGTGCTATTGAGAAGGGATCTCAGATTGATTCCATAATTCTAAACTTCCGGAAGGCTTTTGACACCGTTTATCACAAAATACGTCTAAAAAATAGCGTGCCTATGGAATATCACTTCTGTTGTGCGACTGGATTCCTAATTTCCTTTCAGGAAGGTCATACTACATAGTAATCGACGGAAATCATCGAGTAAAACAGAAGCGACATCCGGAATTTCCCAAAGAAGTTCTCTGCTGTTCCTAATCTATAGATACAATTTAGGAGACAATCTGAGCAGCTCATTTAGACTGTTTGCAGATGATACTGTCAGATAATGTGGTAAAGAAGGGAAACCAACAACCACGTTTTATTGGAAGGACACTTACAAGATGCAACAGGTCTACTAAAGAAACTACCTACAGTATTCTTGTTCATCCTCTGTTACAGTACTGCTGCGCGGTGTGAGACCCTTTCCAGATGGGCCTGACGGAGGAGATAGAAAAAGTCCAAAGAGAGGCAACTCGATTTGTATTATTGCGAAATAGAGGAGCAAGCGTCACGGATATTATAAACGGGATGGAGTGGCTATCGTTAAAACAAAGGCATCTCAGTTGTGGGGAGATATTTTCAAGAAATTTCAATCAACAACTTTCTTCCCTGAATGTGAAAATATTTTACTGTCTCCGACCTACATAGGGAGAAGGGATCATCGAAATAAATATAAGAAAAATCAGAGCTCGTACAGACAGATTTAAGTGTTCATTTTCCCCGCGCGCTGTTCGAGAGTCGAACTGTAGAGAAATAGTCTGAAGGAGATTCGAAGAACCCTCTGCCAGGCACTTAAGTGTGAACTGCAGAGTATTGACCTAGACGTAAATGTAGATGTAAAGTTGGACCTGGAAGGTACAACAGACTGTGCTACTAACAGTAAAGAGTTCTTTACGCCCACGAGGCAAGAATTTAATAGGAGGCAGGTCGTCCTTTTGCAGCGACTGAGGAAGCGTTGCAACGAGGCATTGTGCCACGGAGGTTTATGATACCGTAAATGCGCCGGAAGGTCTCGAGGCCGTAAAGCCTCTCCATATATGGTGGCACTAGACGTCTTCGACGACAATGGGTGGTACTGCAAGACCGTCAAGGAGATAACATTGGGCTCTCACAGCTGATTTAGTATTTTGTAACAATACGACGCTGCTGTAAAGAGTCTCTGTGACAATCTTAATGAGACTCAAGAGTCCTGAGCTTCCTCACTGATACGAGGGCAGTTCAATAAGTAATGCAACACATTTTTTTTCTCGGCCAATTTTGGTTGAAAAAACCGGAAATTTCTTGTGGAATATTTTCAAATATTCCCGCTTCGTCTCGTATAGTTTCATTTACTTCCGACACGTGGCAGCGCTGTACGGAGCTGTTAAAATGGCGTCTGTAACGGATGTGCCTTGCAAACAACGGGCAGTGATCGAGTTTCTTTTGGCGGAAAACCAGGGCATCTCAGATATTCATAGGCGCTTGCAGAATGTCTACGGTGATCTGGCAGTGGACAAAACCACGGTGAGTCGTTGGGCAAAGCGTGTGTCATCATCGCCGCAAGGTCAAGCAAGACTGTCTGATGTCCCGCGTGCGGGCCAGCCGTGCACAGCTGTGACTCCTGCATTGGCGGAGCGTGCGAACACACTCGTTCGAAATGATCGACGGATCACCATCAAACAACTCAGTGCTCAACTTGACATCTCTGTTGGTAGTGCTGTCACAATTGTTCACCAGTTGGGATATTCAAAGGTTTGTTCCCGCTGGGTCCCTCGTTGTCTAACCGAACACCATAAAGAGCAAAGGAGAACCATCTGTGCGGAATTGCTTGCTCGTCATGTGGCTGAGGGTGACAATTTCTTGTCAAAGATTGTTACAGGCGATGAAACATGGGTTCATCACTTCGAACCTGAAACAAAACGGCAATCAATGGAGTGGCGCCACACCCACTCCCCTACCAAGAAAAACTTTAAAGCCATACCCTCAGCCGGTAAAGTCATGGTTACAGCCTTCTGGGACGCTGAAGGGGTTATTCTGTTCGATGTCCTTCCCCATGGCCAAACGATCAACTCTGAAGTGTACTGTGCTACTCTTCAGAAATTGAAGAAACGACTTCAGCGTGTTAATAGGCACAAAAATCTGAACGAACTTCTCCTTCTTCATGACAACGCAAGACCTCACACAAGTCTTCGCACCCGAGAGGAGCTCACAAAACTTCAGTGGACTGTTCTTCCTCATGCACCCTACAGCCCCGATCTCGCACCGTCGGATTTCCATATGTTTGGCCCAATGAAGGACGCAATCCGTGGGAGGCAATACGCGGATGATGAAGAAGTTATTGATGCAGTACGACGTTGGCTCCGACATCGACCAGTGGAATGGTACCGTGCAGGCATACAGGCCCTCATTTCAAGGTGGCGTAAGGCCGTAGCATTGAATGGAGATTACGTTGAAAAATAGTGTTGTGTAGCTAAAAGATTGGGGAATAACCTGGTGTATTTCAATGCTGAATAAAACAACCCCTGTTTCAGAAAAAAAATGTGTTGCATTACTTATTGAACTGCCCTCGTACATAGCCATCTGACATGATCGCGACGTAAGTTGGTGCAGTGGCGCTTCTCCCATGTTACGTCAGTCATTTCCCAGTCATCATTTCTACTTCGTTTGTTTCTATTGAAGGTGTCTAGGGTAACATCCACACGCTAGAAACATAATATACACTAATATCACCGCTGTGTGGGTTCAACAATTCATCTACGTCTACATTACTACTTTGCAGTTCACACTTAAGTGTTGTCAGAGGGTTCGTAGACCCATATTCAGGCTATTTCTCGACCTTTCCATTCCTGAACAGCACTTGAGTAAAATGAATACCTTGTGCGAGCTCTGTTTCATTTTATTACGGTGGTCATTTTTCCCTGTGAAAATCAATAAAATATTCACACATTCGAAGGAGAAAACTGATAACTAAAATTCGGTGTAAAGATCTCACCGCAGCGGAAAAGGCCTTTGTTTTATTGACTGCAACCCCAGCTCTCGTATATCTTAGACATTCTCCCCCATATTTCGCGATAATACAAAACGAGCTGCCCTTCTTTGAACTTTTTCGTTTTCCTCCCTCAATCCAATCTGATAACGATTCCACACCACGCAGCAATACTCCAAAAGAGGACGTAAAACCGTAATGTAGACTGTCTCTTTAGTGGATTTGTTCCATCTACTAAGTGTTCTGCCAATAAAACGCAATCTTTGGTTCGCCTTCCCCATTTTATATGTGATGGTTCCAGTTTTATTCGTTCGTAATAGTAATCTCTACGTATTTCGTTGAGCCGACAACTTTTAAATTTGTGTGATTTATCCTATAATCATAATTTAACCGATTTTTTTAATACTCGTGTGGAGGACCTCACGCTTTTTGTTTAGAGCCAATTGTCACTTTTCGCGCCATACAAATATCTTGTCTAAATCACTTCACACTTTGATTTGATCTTCTGAAGACTTTACTAGACGATAAACAACAACTAACAATCTAAGAGGACTACTGAAATTATCTCCTAACTCGTTTAATTTCAGTAGATTAATAAAACTAGAGGGCCCATAACACTTCCTTCGGGAACCTCAAAAATTACATCTGTTTCATTAGAGGACTTCCCGTCAATTACAACGAACTGTGATCTTTATGACAGAAGGTTAAACATCTAGTCGTACAGCTAAGACGATACACAGGCACGCATTTGATTAGAAGCCACTTGTGAAGAGCGTTGTCTTCTAGAAATCTAAAAATACGCAATCAACTTGAGACCCTCTGTTGATAGTACTCATTACTTTATGTGAATAAAGAACCAATGCCGTTTCACAATAGCCATATTTTCTGAATGTGTGCTGGTTGTGTCACAATATGTCATTTCCTTAAAGGTATTTCGTAATATCTGAACACAATCTATGTTTCAAAATCCTTCAGATGCTGTCCTAGTGCTCCGTGGAAGCAGGTTTCGTTAATAAAGACGCGAGTGTTTCCTGCGCGGCTTCTACCAACATAGCCTTCTGTTCCATCTGAAAGCGTCTCGGTGTCGACTGAAGGTTAAACTCTTCGAGATGATGACAGTACTGTTACCTTTAGTGTTTGCTATCTCGTCCCCCGCCCTCCCCACGCACCACTCCAACTTGAATTGGCGCAGAGTGCGGAAACTGGACTCGCTTTCGGGAAGAGCAAGACGAATACGTCCATCAGATACCCAAATCAGATTTAGGTTCTCCTAATTTCCTACAGGTGATTGCTTCAACAGCCGGCCGCAGTGGTCTAGCGGTTCTAGGCGCTCAGTCCGGAACCGCGCGACTGCTACGGTCGCAGGTTCGAATCCTGCCTCGGGCATGGACGTGTGTGATGTCCTTAGGTTAGTTAGGTTTAAGTAGTTATAAGTTCTAGGGGACTGATGACCACAGATGTTAAGTCCCATAGTGCTCAGAGCCATTTGAACAATTTTTGATTGCTTCAACAATGTCATGGCCGAATTTTTCCCTATCCATTTCCACGTGAGCTAGTGCTCTGTCGCTAATGACATCGGCGCAGACGGGACGTTAAGCTCTAACCTCCCTTCTTCTACTCGAATTTACTGTTGATCAGTGAGTTTCTACAAACAGAAGCACTTTCTTGTATATCTTAGTCCACTACGTGTCACAGCACTTTATTAATATAATTCTTACTCTCTCCGAACACATGAATACTGACGGAAACCGGCTATTTCTTTTAATCAGTGTTCGCCGCTTGCCACGCAGTTTTCGTACATTGTGCAGTGTGCGCTTTTTGCTTCCTGCTACATGTTGAGAAATTTTCACAGTACGACCTCCTCTCGTCGGCAGTATTTGACTACAACGCAAGGAAGAAAAGAAAGCAGGCTCGACGTTAAGTCGACGTCAGGCTCATTGGAGATATCTCTCAAATAGAAGAGAGTGGTGAAACGACTAGGTCGTGGTCTTCATACAGGTGCCAATCGTCTTGGGTACAACTTTTATGTAACCTGATAATTAGCAGTCGCTAATCGAAACGGGTTGAGGGATTAACTCAAATTGGAACTGAAACTACTGTTTGATTAAAAATGCCCACATTGTTTTCTTAGAATTGCTCTTGTGGGGGTTATTTGTCATAGCCTTCTTCCTGATGATTAGTGAAATGTGTATCTGTAGTGCTCGGAATACGCTGGTCATTACTTATACCACGAGATATGTTACTGGTTATTGTGGAAATGGAAGAAAGGGAGATTTTTTCCTCATAATTTGTGGAGCCATCTGAATCTAAACTACCCGTCCTTGCATGCGTCGCTATATATTGTTTCCAGAACACTTTTTCTTAAGCTAACTAAAAACATTTGCCACATTATACCCGTTAGAGTACTGTATTACCGCGAATAACCCGAATGGCCTGACAAGTTAATCAAAAAAAAAGTGGTTCAAATGGCTCTGAGCACTATGGGACGCAACTTCTGTGGCCATCAGTCCCCTAGAACTTAGAACTACTTAAACATAACTAACCTAAGGACATCACACACATCCATGCCCGAGGCAGGATTCGAACCTGCGACCGTAGTGGTCGTGCGTTTCCAGTCTGTAGCGCCTAGAACCGCTCGGCCACCCCAGCCGGCGGCAAATTAATCACCATCAAGAGTAAAGCATGTTCTGTCTCCAAGACACTGCGGAAAGATCTGGTATTTAATGTGTTATAATGGCGAACAATCTGGTGATTAGGAACTGTAAGCTGCCATCTCTCCACCTCTACACAGTCCACCGCTGACGACGAAAGTATCTTCCACTATTAGTATTGAACCAACTACGTACGTGTTCGGTATCACTACACTGATGACGCGAAGCATGAATTAAGTTGTTTCGCAAGTGATGCTTAAGACTGAGTGTGGTCGTTTAGAGGGATGAAAATGACCTCAAGGCCAGGTGGTTACAGGGAGTCGCCAGCCGAACCGACAAATTATGGGGACGATAAAGCACCGCTTGACACCTGAAATACACGACGAATGAATGCAAGGGTAAGTTTCCGCAGTCTGTGTCACAGTCAATAAAATTCTTCTGGATGTACGACCGCATTGCCAATGTGTAAAATTGTCCGACGTTTCGGATACTAACTAGCAAACACACCGTGAGAAACGCATTTGCAGCAATGTCGGAAAAGTCGGAGAACTTTACAAAATGGCTCTGAGCACTATGGGACTCAACTGCTGTGGTCATCAGTCCCCTAGAACTTAGAACTACTTAAACCTAACTAACCTAAGGACATCACACACATCCATGCCCGAGGCAGGATTCGAACCTGCGAGCTTAGCGGTCGCGCGGTTCCAGACTGCAGCGCCTAGAACCGCTTGGGGAGAGCTTTACACATTGATAGTGAGGTCACCTACTCAGAAGAATTTTATTCACGGCGAAGAGTGAATGGGTTATTAAGAGCCATTTTCAGATAAACCGAAGTGAGGACAGTTTGGTTCTGAGGCCTCCACCTCAGTCTTTTGGTGGCAGGAGGATTTGGATGTTAGGGTGTGCCCCGCAGTGACAATCGACGGCAGCCTGCTGAGATTCTTGTGGTTGAAGATGGCGCGAAATGATATCTTGCGACGCGTTGACCGTCAGCTCGAGCATCTCGACCGCCAGCTAGTCTGACGTACAACAGTCGACAGATCTTGAACTGCAACCCCTGACTCTGTCCCACTTGCAACCTGGACACGCATTTGTGAGGACAACGATTCGCTGGATTTCTGTAACCGAGCGGTTCTAGGCGCATCAGTCCGGAACCGCGCTACTGCTACGATCGCAGGTTCGAATCCTGCCTCGGGCATGCATGTGTGTGATGTCCTTAGGTTAGTTAGGTTTAAGTAGTTCCAAGTCTAGGGGACTGATGACCTCAGATGTTAAGTCCCATAGTGCTCAGAGCCATTTGAACCATTTTTGACAATGGTCCAAGCCCGCGTTCGGCCGTCCTGCTTTAGGTTTTCGGTGATTTCCCTAAATCACTTCAGGTAAATGCCGGGATGGTCCCTTTGAAAGGGCACGGCCGACTTCCTTCCCCGTCCTCCCCTAATCCGATGGGAGCGATGGCCCCGCTGTTTGGTCCCCTTCCCCGAATCAACCAACCAACCAACCTACCTTACGTTATATCTCCTTATTCCTCCGTGTACTCATTCCTCGCACTTACGCCATTAGCTTGAAACGGGCGTTAGTTGTGCGTTCTCTATTTCATTGCTAGACAGCCTAATAAAAGCCGGGCAAGTTGGACTGGTACATGACAAAAAAACCAGGACATGTCTGACTAAAACTGGACACCTGGCTACCCTGCCCATAACGCTCGAGTAGCATTCATCTCACGCTAGGTGAGGAGAACCCTTCGTCATAGTGACGTAACACTACGTCATCGTGACGTAAATAACCTAAATCGACTACATGAGTGCGTATATCGATCTTTGCGGTTGCACCGATAACGTCGAAGCTAAATGTAAATGCATGTGTACAACCGAAGTGACAGGAGTTATCTGTTACGCTCATCCCAGTTGTATTAATTATTAAGCTGTAATCCCAACAATTTGGGATGGTATTATGTGTTTCAGGAACACAATGAATGTCTGAACGAAAGAACCATAACGAAAGTAAAAAAAAAAAAGCTTTTAGTCAATTTAAAAAAAAAAATCGATGAACCGTGCATAAATCGTGTGGATAGAAACGAGAAATAATTAATTATTAAGCTGCAATCCAAAGAATGTGGGATGTGATTGTGTGTTTCATGAACATAACGAATATCTGAATGAAGGAATCATAACCATAACGAAAGTGTCAAGGTATATTCTAGTCCGATTAATCGTGCATAAATCATGTGGATAAAAACGTGAAATAGGGAGAAATTGAAATGTTTCGTATTTTTATAAAAGCCAATGAATTGTACATAATTCATGTGGGCAGAAACTTTAAACTGAGAAACTGAAGTTCGAAGTAATTCCGGATGTTTCTGGAAATATTAAACCATCTAGTTCCATTTAATTTTGTCTTTATGTTGTAAATCAACTAAGAACAATGAACAGTGCAGATTCAAGACGCACACAACAGTCGATGTATACAGAATGCACAACAGTCGATAGGACAACTCGCGAAACTCATGATGACGCGTGCTCACCTAGCGTTAATGAATGCTACCCGTAACGCTCCATCGGGACCGAGAGTCTCTCGGAAAATATCACTGAACAACTTCCGAATTTCTGTCGATGGAGATCTGAGCACCGATGCTAAAGACTGAGTGCTACAGATAAGAAGAGCGGGGGCGTTACCTGTTGGAGTTGCCTTCGCAACCGCTCCAGATGAAGGGCTGGCAGCGGCGGGCGGTGGCGTTCCAGAAGAAGCTGTGGAAGAGCCCGCGGCAGCGGCCGGGCGCCGCCTCCAGGCTGCAGTCAGGCCGGCCGGCCGGCTGTGGCCGGGGCTCCGCGCGCGCCTCCGCCTCCACTGCGAAACACACAACACCACATCTCAACGCACGGTTCAAATGGCTCTGAGCACTATGGGACTTAACATCTGTGGTCATCAGTCCCCTAGAAATACTTAAACCTAACTAACCTAAGGACATCACACACATCCATGCCCGAGGCAGGATTCGAACCTGCGACCGTAGCGGTCACGCGGTTCCAGGCTGAAGCGCCTAGAACCGCAAGGCCACACCGGCCGGCTCAACGCACGGGCTCGCTGTAGTTTCCCCTGTGCCATCAGATACAGCTAAACACGGAACATGTCCGATAGCGTCGTGTCTTGTCTCTATAAGAGAGCGTGCCAAAAAGTAATGTCTCCCATTTTTTTTTTGTTTTTAAATAAAGCAAGCATTCTTAAAATTCTACATCTTTAATCTTCATGTCTATTCATTTATTTCTCAACGTAGTCACCCTGGCGACGAATACATTCCTCCCAACGAGAGACCAGATACAGTCCCAGAAACGAGGGCGTTCTAAAAAGTAATGCCATCGAAATTTTTATTCTGTTCTCGATATCGATTGACGTATTACATGTCATACATATTACTCGGTCGACTTTCCTTCTTCACTGACGCAAGTTGCAACCCTCTGCCGCTAGAGGGCTCCGAATTGTAACGTGCAACATATCGGTGTGTAACGTAACTGTGTCGGTGCGGGAGAAACAGTGTGCTGTAATCCCTCAGAAAACTCAAAACATGAATCCGAAACGTTCATCCACACATGGAACACCCTATGCTTCAGCATGACAATACCAGTCCACACACAAGCGCTGCGACATCTGCAACAGTGCGACAGCTCGAGTTTATGGTCATCGATCATTCACCATACAGTACCGACTTGGCCCCGTCCGATTTTCATCTGTGTCCAAAACTTAAAGAACACCGACGAGGACCTCATTTGATAGAGATGAAGCTATACGAGCATAAGTGAGGTCGTGGCTCCGTCAACAATGTCAAACATGTGGAGGCTGGCCGTGTGGCATCGCCCGCTCTGCCTGTGAGTGGACATGTGGCCGCTCCTTCAGCAAGGTCCGAGCAGGCACACGGGGGGAGGGGTTTATTAGTTATTGGGAGCTCCAACGTTAGGCGGGTGATGGAGCCCCTTAGGGAAATAGCGGAAAGGTCGTGGAAGAAGTCCAGTGTTCACTCTGTCTGCTTGCTGGGGGGTCTCATCCGAGATGTGGGAGGAGGCCCTGCCGGCGGCGATAGAGAGCACTGGGTGCACCCGACTGCAAATTTTTGCTCATGCCGGCACCAATGACTCCTGCCGTGTGGGTTCAGAGATCATCCTCAGTTCGTACAGGCGGTTGGCGGAATTGGTGATGGCGGAAAGCCTCGCTCGCGGAGTGGCATCTGAGCTAACTATTTGTAGTATCGTTCCCAGAACCGATAGCGGTCCTCTGGTTTGGAGCCGAGTGGAAGGCTTAAACCAGAGGCTCAGACGATTCTGCGGAGATCTGGGGTGCACATTTCTCCACCTCCGCTATCGGGTGGAGAAATGTAGGGTCCCCCTGAATAGGTCAGGCGTGCACTACACGCAGGAAGCGGCTACAAGGGTAGCGGAGTACGTGTGGAGTGCACATTTGGGTTTTTTACGTTAGAGAATTCCCTCGCTAGATCAGACAAGACGCCTCCTGAGACGCGGCAAGACAGGAGTAGGCAAAGTGCAACAGGAGGAGGAGGAGGAGATTAGTGTTTAACGTCCCGTCGACAACCAGGTCATTAGAGACGGAGCGCAAGCTCGGGTGAGGGAAGGATGGGGAAGGAAATCGGCCGTGCCCTTTCAAAGGAACCATCCCGGCATTTGCCTGTAGCGATTTAGAGGAATCACGGAAAACCTAAATCAGGATGGCAGGAGACGGGAAAAGTGCAACAGGGAATAACAATATTAATGTGCTAATAGTAAACTGCAGGAGCGTCTACAGAAAGGTCCCAGAACTGCTCTCATTAATAACGGTCACAATGCCCACATAGTACTAGGGACAGGAAGTTGGCTGAAACCAGACGTAAACAGTAATGAAATCCTAAACTCAGATTGTAATGTATACCGCAGAGACAGGCTGGACAGTGAAGGGGGAAGCGTGTTTATAACGATAAGAAGTGCAATAGTATCGAAGGAAATTGACGGAGATCCGAAATGCGAAATAATTTGGGTGAAGGTCACGGTTAAAGCAGGCTCAGACATGGTAATTGGATGTCTCTATAGGCCCCCTGGCTCAGCAACTGTTGTGGCCGAGCACCTGAAGGATAATTTGGAAAATATTTCGAGTAGGTTTCCCCACCATGTTATAGTTCTGGGTGGAGATTTTAATTTGCCGGATATAGACTGGGAGACTCAAACGTTAATAACGGGTGGCAGGGACAAAGAATCCAGTGAAATTTTTTTAAGTGCTTTATCTGATAACTACCTTGAGCAGTTAAACAGAGAACCGACTCGTGGCGATAACATGTTAGACCTTCTGGTGACAAACAGACCCGAACTATTTGAAACAGTTAACGCAGAACAGGGAATCAGCGATCATAAAGCGGTTACTGCATCGATGATTTCAGCCGTAAATAGAAATATTAAAAAAGGTAGGAAGATTTTCCTGTTTAGCAAAAGTGACAAAAAGCAGATTTCAGAGTACCTGACGGCTCAACACAAAAGTTTTGTCTCAAGTACAGGTAGTGTTGAGGATCAGTGGACAAAGTTCAAAACCATCGTACAATATGCGTTAGATGAGTATGTGCCAAGCAAGATCGTAAGAGATGGAAAAGAGCCACCGTGGTACAACCATCGAGTTAGAAAACTGCTGCGGAAGCAAAGGGAACTTCACAGCAAACGTAAACATACCCAAAGCCTTGCAGACAAACAAAAATTACGCGAAGCGAAATGTAGTGTGAGGAGGGCTATGCGAGAGGTGTTCAATGAATTCGAAAGTAAAGTTCTATGTACTGACTTGGCAGAAAATCCTAAGAAATTTTGGTCTTATGTCAAAGCGGTAGATGGATCAAAACAAAATGTCCAGACACTCTGTGGCCAAAATGGTACTGAAACAGAGGCTGACAGACTAAAGGCCGAAATACTAAATGTCTTTTTCCAAAGCTGTTTCACAGAGGAAGACTGCACTGTAGTTCCTTCTCTAAATTGTCGCCCAGATGACAAAATGGTAGATATCGAAATAGACGACAGAGGGATAGAGAAACAATTAAAATCGCTCAAAAGAGGAAAGGCCGCTGGACCTGATGGGATACCAGTTCTATTTTACACAGAGTACGCGAAGGAACTTGCCCCCCTTCTTGCAGCGGTGTACCGTAGGTCTCTAGAAGAGCGTAGCGTTCCAAAGGATTGGAAAAGTGCACAGGTCATCCCCGTTTTCAAGTAGGGGCGTCGAACAGATGTGCAGAACTATAGACCTATATCTCTAATGTCGATCAGTTGTAGAATTTTGGTACACGTATTATGTTCGAGTATAATGACTTTTCTGGAGACTAGAAATCTACTCTGTCGGAATCAGCATGGGTTTCGAAAAAGAGGGTCGTGTGAAACCCAGCTCGCGCTATTCGTCCACGAGACTCAGAGGGCCATAGACACGGGTTCACAGGTAGTTGCCGTGTTTCTTGACTTCCGCAAGGCGTTCGATACAGTTCCCCACAGTCGTTTCATGAACAAAGTAAGAGCATATGGAGTATCAGACCAATTGTGTGATTGGATTGAAGAGTTCCTAGATAACAGAACGCAGCATGTCATTCTCAATGGAGAGAAGTCTTCCGAAGTAAGAGTGATTTCAGGTGTGCCGCAGGGGAGTGTCGTAGGACCGTTGCTATTCACAATATACATAATTGACCTTGTGGATGACATCGGAAGTTCACTGAGGCTTTTTTCGGATGATGAAAATTGTACTGAAAAAATGCTTGTACTGAAAAAATTGTACTGAAAATTGTACTGAAATGCAGGAGGATCTGCAGCGAATTGACGCATGGTGCAGGGAATGGCAATTGAATCTCAATGTAGACAAGTGTAATGTGCTGCGAATACACAGAAAGATAGATCCTTTATCATTTAGCTACAAAATAGCAGGTCAGCAACTGGAAGCAGTTAATACCATAAATTATCTGGGAGTACGCATTAGGAGTGATTTAAAATGGAATGATCATATAATGTTGATCGTCGGTAAAGCAGATGCCAGACTGAGATTCATTGGAAGAATCCTAAGGAAATGCAATCCGAAAACAAAGGAAGTAGGTTACAGTACGCTTGTTCGCCCACTGCTTGAATACTGCTCAGCAGTGTGGGATCTGTACCAGATAGGGTTGATAGAAGATATAGAGAAGATCCAACGGAGAGCAGCGCGCTTCGTTACAGGATCATTTAGTAATCGCGAAAGCGTTACGGAGATGATAGATGATGGACAATGGGAGACTCTGCAGGAGAGACGCTCAGTAGTTCGGTACGGGCTTTTGTTGAAGTTTCGAGAACATACCTTCACCGAAGAGTCAAGCAGTATATTGCTCCCTCCTACGTATATCTCGCGAAGTGACCATGAAGATAAAATCAGAGAGATTAGAGCCCACACAGAGACATACTGACAGTCCTTCTTTCCACGAACAGTACGAGACTGGAATAGAAGGGAGAACCGATAGAGGTACTCAAGGTACCCTCCGCCACACACCGTCAGGTGGCTTGCGGAGTATGGTTGTAGATGTAGAAGTAGAAACATTGTGCAGTGATGGTATTAACAAACTGGTCTCTCGTTGGGAGAAGTGTGCTCGTCACCAGCGTGACTGTTGAGAAATGAATACGTACGGCTGGGCGTTGTGGCCGAGCGGTTCTAGGCACTTCAGTCCGGAACCACGCGGCTGCTACGGTCGCAGGTTCGAATCCTGCCTCGGACATGGATGTGTGTGATGTCCTTAGGTTAGTTAGGTTTACGTAGTTCTATGTCTAGGGGACTGATGACTTCAGATGTTAAGTCCCATAATGCTTAGAGCAATTTGAGCCATTTTTGAATACGTAGATATGTGGAATAAATATGTAGTTTCTTAATAAAGTTAATAATAAATTAATCCTTATCGAAGATAGAATTTGTTTTATTTAAAAATCTTTAAGAGTTTCCACATTAAAAACTCGGAGGCATTACTTTCCAGAATGCCTTCTTATGTTCCATTAGGTTCAGATCAGGCGAATTTGGTGGCCAAAACATGAGTTCACCATCATTCTCCTGAAACCACGGTAGAATAATTGTGGCTTTGTGATGTGGACAGTTATCCTACTGGAAGATGCCGTAGCCGTCAGTGAAGATATCAAACATAAATGGATGCAGGTGGTCCATAATAATGTTCACTTAGCCCACGACTGCACCTTAGATTACTACGACAGGTCCCATGGAAGCCCGCCAACTTTCTTCCAGGGCACGGCGTATGTTTCGAGCAGCCTTCTGCCTGGACGATAGTGTATCTCGACACGACAGTCAACCTGGTGTACCAAGAAACTTGATTCATATCACCAGGCGACACGTTTCCAGTGATTCACGGTTCAGTCCCGATGCCCACTGCAGCCGTAACTGATGGTGTCGTTAGGTCAACATAGGACCACGTATGGTTCGCCTGCTGCAGATCCCCATGTTCAATAATGTTCACTGAACGGTGTGGTCTGAAACACTTGTGCCTGCGCCATCACAGCACTCTATTATCAGGTCTTCCAAAGATCACCGCCTATCTTGCATTACAGAGTGGGGATGCCTCCAACCTCCATGTTCAGTGATGTCCAAAACCCCATCTCCTATTTGTGGTTTCACTGTTCTTCAAACAATCACCACATATGGTTACAAAATAGCACGTAAACAGTTGACCAATTTCACCTAGACATAAGAACCTACCCTTTGTAAAATGTAAATGTCGTGTGGCTAGGGCCTCCCGCCGGGTAGACCGTTAGCCGGGTGCAAGTCTTTCGATTTGACGCCACTTCGGAGACTTGCGCGTCGATGGGGATGAAATGATAATGATTACCACAAAATAACACCCAGTCCCTGAGCGGAGAAAATCTCCGACCCAGCTGGGAATCGAACCCGGGCCCTTAGGATTGACAGTCTGTCGCACTGACCACTCAGCTACCAAGAGCGGACTACCCTTTGTTAAAGTCGCTAATGTCAGTGAATTTCCCAATTTGATGGCAGTATCGTAGCTAGAATTGTTCACCATTCGTCTTTGCTCCATTTATATACTTTTCTTACAGTGTCATTTGCGCACAGTGTCATCAAGTGGCATTCAGTCTCAAGACAGGCAGTTGCCATAATTTTTTGGCTCATCAGTGTATGTAACAAAGACTGGTTACGTTGTTCAGCACGGACGGCAGTCGTTTATCGGTAAACTGGAAAATACGAAACACAAGAAGTGAAGACAGATAATGGGGCGATCGGGAGAGATCGTCAAGTAATGATACAATTGCAGTAGAGTATTCAGAGTTGTGATATCGTCCAAAGATCGTGGGGCCACACACGGCACATCGATACCACAGTCATTAGCGATATCTCGCTGCATTCCTCAGTGACTAATGGGACAGACTGAAGAAGACACACCCTCTCTCTCAGTACAGCAGCGCCCTTGCACAGAGGTCAATAAAAAAAGTCGGGGATGGAAACACTCCATCCCAGTTTGTGACATCAGCTGAACGAGTCAACATCATCGAGTAGGACTAAGGATTTATTCAAGTCTTAGATGGAAATGTACTTCTGTAAATGTCGAACATGGCACTTCAAGAGAAGACTTTGTTAATTAGTAGTGCATCAAGTGATGCTTGAATAGTCAATGACAGTTGTAAATTATCAAGCACTCCTGTGGCAAGGGATTATATCAAGCTAAGTAAATCTTTTTATCAGTCAAAATAAAGTGAACTAATATTTAATATGTTGTAGTTCACATGAGCCACGTCAGAAAACAATCAAAGAACCCACAGTTAAGGCCAGAGGATTGTAGTTTCATACGGTCATAACAAATGGTCCCAAGAACTGGCACTTAACTTGCTCTTCTTTCGTTGCCCTGTGTGCGAGTTGTGCACGTTTTTCTGGCTGTTGCTCTGTTTTTGTTCTGTTGTGTTAGTGAACGTCCTATTACATTTCACCATGTCTGAGCCGCCAAAGGAAATGTCTCTAACCGACAGCACAGCTTCGGGCGCAGCAGAAACGCCTACTGCTCACTGTTAGCCGATTGACGTGTTTACTGAACAAGCAAGCAGCACCGCCGTCGGTAGATGCTTCTAAATTTTTCCCAAACCACAGCAAAGACAAAGAATGGTCACACAAAATGGTGCAATTACAGGTACACTTCGCCGCCTACAAACTATCAGGTATGGCGTGCTGTGCTTACTTTTTGTCCACCGCTGGTCCCAATGTGTATCACCTCTACGCCAAATTATGTGTCGCGACTGTTCTTCAGAAAGTCAAGTACGACAGTCTTGTGAAACTGCTGCATGACCACTTTGATAGTCAGATCCATGTAGCAGCTGCATGGTTTAATTTTTTTTCTTCTGAAGCAGTAACCTGCACAGTCTGTCAAACAGTAGATAGAAAAACTCGGAGTCTCACCAGGCATTGCATGTTTAAGTGAGCATGTGGAAATAACTATAATGAAGTCATGTTATGTGACGCTATCACACAGAATGCATCTGGTACACACATTCCTGCTTCAATTCTAAGCCGGCCGCTGTGGCCGAGCGGTTCTAGGCGCTTTAGTCTGGAACCGCGCGACCGCTACGGTCGCAGGTTCGAATCCTGCCTCTGGCATGGATGTGTGTGATGTCCTTAGGTTTGATAGGTTTAAGTAGTTATAAGTTCTAGGGGACTGATGAAAAAAATCGTTCAAATGGCTTTTGGATTTAACATCTAGGGTCACCAGTCCCCTAGGACTTAGAACTACTTAAAGCTAACTAACCTAAGGACACCACACACATCCATGCCCGGCGCATGATTGGAACCTCCGACCGTAGCGGTCGCACAGTTCCAGACTGAAGCGCCTAGAACAGCTCGGGGGGAGTGATGACCTCAGCTGTTAAGTCCCATAGTTCTCAGAGCCATTTGCAGTTCAAAACTGCCAAACCTTGATTTAAAAACAGTTCTAGCTATATATAGTGCAATCTCAAACAATTGATGACGCAGCAGAGGTTGACTTTGAGGCTTCATGGATTTCAGTTGTTTGTAGTGCACCAAGTACTCAGTCTCATATACAGAACAGTGTTCAAGTCATTAAGAATAGAGCTCAGATAAACAGTAAGAACAGTGGAAGGAAAAATTTTCAGTCTCATTGCACACGGTGTGTGTTACAACACTCATGGAGAAAATCATGTCCGCAGCGCTTTTGGAAACATGATAGGAAAGATTCTACATGTCGTAGCGCATTCAGTCAATGTGGTTGGGAGCAAGCAAGGCCAAGACAACAGCTACCGTAGTGGAGCGCATGGTGACTTCAGCTACGCTGTCAACGGGTGCATACAGAACGGGCCACGCCATTCACTCAGGCCGCGAGCCGAAGCAGCACTTCCGCATTGTGGAAGTCTCCTACTGCAGTGCACCAGGTGGTAAACAAGCTTTATGTTCATTTCAAGTGGAAAATTTAAAGAACACACTGGTGCTTATGTTTTCCTGACAAATAAAGACACT
The DNA here is from genome assembly GCF_023864345.2 of Schistocerca serialis cubense. Lineage (NCBI taxonomy): Eukaryota > Metazoa > Arthropoda > Insecta > Orthoptera > Acrididae > Schistocerca > Schistocerca serialis. Next base: position 215,602,510 of record NC_064640.1, read on the forward strand.
TATGACACAATCACTAGCCCACCACTACAGCAGCCTACCTCTATTCTTTCTGCCTATTGTAGACAAGAGATTCCAAGTCTTGGGGTGTGAAGTAAGCCAGTAACTTTTCAGGGTGTGACAAAGTGTGTTTTACCTCATGTATGGTGCAAACATTTTTGGGTTACATTTATCTGACCTGTTCAGTTTGTGCATTGAGAACAATGTGTTACAAATCAGTGTTTCTGTGCCTCACGCTGACATTTCTGCCTTTTTTAGTAAGTACAAGGAACTATTTGCACCAGGCATAGGACGGGCTAAAGACTTTTAAGCACACGTTACACGATTTTTTCGCGTACGACCTTATATCCCACGCAATACGTTGGCCAATTGCTCAGGAACTGCAAAGGTGACAAGATCGTACGACCTGTCCCCAACGCAATACGTTGGCCAATTGCTCAGGAATTGCAAAGATGACAAGATAATGGGGTTTTCCAACGCGTTTCTGCAAGTCAATGAGCATCACCCTTGGTCATTCTGCAGAAGCTTTCAGGTGGGAAACGTTTGTGTGCGGACTTTAAGACAACAGTAAACCTATAAACAACAGTGGATTCTTTCAGTCTTCTACGTCCGGAGGAATTGATGGGCAGACTGAGACAGGGCAAATACTTTTCGAAAACTGATTTCCGAGAGGCGTAAGTACAATTACCGCTGGATGAACAGTCGATGCAATACATCGTACTAAATACTCGCTTAGGTTTGTGCCAGTTTGAAAGACTTCTGTTTCGAAGTGCTTCAGTCCTTGCAATTTGTCAACAGTCCCTGGAACAATTAACTGCAAAAGTACCTTCTTGTACAAACTATTTATACGATATTGTCGTCACGGGTTATAGATCTGCTAAACATTTAGTAAATTTAGTTTCAAGTTCTTTCTGCTGGTGGCTTAATCTGCAACAAGGAAAAGTGCTCCTTCTTCCAGGAAGAACTGAACTGTTTGGGTGACGTAATAAATGCTCAGGGTATACTTCCTACTACTTCGCACTTGGCTGCTATTAAAGACCTGTCTGTGTCCCACAACATTAAGGAGCTCCAAACAGTCATGGGGAAGTTTACCTATTGTATCAAATTTATTGCTAATGCTGTGCAAATTGCTGTTCCGCTTAACCGGCTACACTGGAAAAATGTTCGTTTTGAGTTGTCCAAAGAATGTCAGAATGCATTTCAACACATGAAAGACGCATTGTCAAGTCGTAGATGTCTGATTCATTTTGATCCAGCTAAGCCTATCATGTTAGCTATGAATGCACCTGCTTATAGGATCAGGGCAGTGGTCTCCCATAAGATTGGTTCTTCTGAGAGACCTATTGTTTCTGCCTTAAAAATGCTCAACAAAGCGCAGTGTAACTACAGTCAGCTATAAAAGTGGCTCTCTCCATTACCTACGGTGTTACGAAATTCCACCAGTATTGGAAAGTCCGAAGTTCTATTTGGTGACAAATCATCGGCCTTTGACGGCTTTGTTCAGGACTGTGAATCCTGTACCACCTCGGAAAAATTGCAAAGTTGAGCTCTGACATTGTCTAGTTATCAATATGAGTTGTTGTCAGGCCCACAGCCCAACATTAGAACTCTGACATGTTGTCTTGGTTGTCGGTCGGTGCCGACACAACGTTTGGTTCGTGTGAGGAATCACGTTTCAAATCGATTCTCAGGATTTTGAAACTCTTCAAACCTTTCCTTTTGATTTGCGGCGTATTGCCACTACCACAGCTTCTGACGCAGCTTTGCAGGTCGTTTTGCGATTAGTGCGCCATGGGTGGCTACGCTGTTTGGAAGAAATTCCCTAGCCAGGGGCGCGTCGCTACTTCTTGCATCGTCACGCGCTTTCCACGTGATCAGGAATTCTGCTGTTGCACACAGAAAACGACGATGCGCGTGCTGTGATTCCTCGATCCCCACAGCGGGAAGTCTTGTCTTTATTACACAAAGGCCATTGGGCGTAGTTCGCACAAAGCAGCTCGCCCGTTGTCATTGTACTTGGACGCCCAGACTGAACACATGACCGCTCGTAGCAAAGTTTGAGCGGAAAATCAGTCAGTTCCGCCGCAACGCATTTTCCGAGTGGCCACGTCCGTGGCAACGCATTCATATTGATTTCGCGGTGCGTTCTGGAACACACGATGGTTGTTATTAAGTGGTAGAAGCTTACAGTAAGTCAGTCGGCAAGACTCACCGGAGGAGAAACGCCCCTCTGAAGATGTCCAGCGCAACTCTGGACGAAACGTTAGGAGCTGAAGAGTTCCATGGACCACGACCTTACATCCCGTAAGGTTTACCAGAAGATATGTTACAGTAAGTTTCCTTTCGTTGTCTCAATAACACCCACCACTACTGCAAGTACGATATCCGATTTGGCTTCTATTTTTCGTCTTGAAGGTCTTCTAGAGGTCATTATCTCTGATAAAGGATCACAATTCACGTCAACTGATTTCCAATACTTTTGTACGGCCAATGGCATGCGCTATGTGACCACTGCTCCTTTCCACCCACAGTCATGCGGTAAGGCTGAACGGTTCGTTCGGACATTCAAAAGTCACCCGGAGAAACTCCGTTCCTTCTATACACGGGAACAGGCAATGAAAATTTTTCTATCCTGCTACCGCTCCTTCCCGCGTGACGGGAAGTCGCCGGCAGAATTGTTACACGGTAGAAGGCACCGCACCCTGTTGCATCTTCTGCTGCCGCTGCGGAAACAATTATTTGTTTCGCAACGTCGGACAAAGCTGCAGGATGAAGTGTTTTACCAAGTCTTTGGAAAATAAAACAGCAGAGCAACCGGACGCGCATCTTATGTCGTGCGCGGTTCTACCGGGCTACTGCGGCGCCACCAAAACCAGCTGCGCCGCTCGAACAAGTTTGTCAGTGCTTCTGCCGCAGAATGGTTGTCCACAGACGAGCACGTCGCTGAGTCCTCACGTGCAGTCGCAGCCGTCTCTCCGCTAGTCGCGGTGGACACCTTCCACTGTGGTGCCCAGCGTAGCCACCCATGGCACACACATCGCAAAACAACCTGCAAAGCTGCGTCAGAAGCTGTGGTAGTGGCAATGCGCCGCAAATCAAAGGGAAAATTTTGAAGAGTTCCAAAATCCTGAGATTCGATTTGAAAACATGATTCCTCACACGAACAAAACGCTGTGTTGGCACCGACCGACAACCAGGACAACAGGTCAGAGTTCGAATGTTGGGCTGTGGGCCTGACAACAACTCATATTGATAATTAGACAATGTCAGAACTCAACGTTGCAATTTTTCCGAGGTGGTACAGGCTTCACAGTCTTGAACAAAGCAGTCAAAGGCCGATGATCCTTCACCAAACAGGACTTCCGACTTTCCAGTACTCCATCGCCGTCGACGACGCCGCAGCCGCTGTCGTCACCGGCGCCGACTTCCTCCCAGCTGCCCGAACCGATGTCCGTATACGATCCGCCCCGGAAGGTTATCAGCCTAGTCCAGATGATCCTCTTACCGTCCAGTCGACCACAGCGTCTGCGTTTCTGGATGCGTACATACACCCTTGGACTGGTTTTACGGCCGGTGTTTCAGGTCGGCCGCGCTGTGAATACCGAACAGCAGCTACCCTCCCCGCCTCTTCATCTGCGTCCGCATTCAGTAATCCTCTCTCCACCCGCCGCCGTCACGTGCGTAGGCCCTTCACGACTACGGTGCAGAGGAATGTGGTATCGTCCAAAGATCGCGGCGTCACTCCAGAGTCAGTAACACACTTCATACCACAGACATTAGCCATGTCTCGCTGCAATCCGCAACGACAAAAGGGAGTCCCTGAAGAAGACACGTCCTGTCTCTCAGTCAACAGCACCCTCGCACGGAGGTCAATATAGAGCTGAGTGTGGAAGTCCTCCGCCCTAGTTCGTGGCCCCAAATGGTTCAAATGGCTCTGAGCACTATGGGACTTAACATCTGAGGTCATCAGTCCCCTAGAACTTAGAACTACTTAAACCCAACTAACCTAATGACATCACACACATCCATGCCCGAGGCAGGATTCGAACCTGCCACGGTAGCGGTCACGCGGTTCCAGACTGAAGCGCCTAGAATCGCTCGGCCACAGCGGCCGGCTCGTGGCCCCAGCTGAAGCAGTCATCATCATCGAGGAGGACCAAAGAGTTATTCAAGTCTCAGAGGGAAATGTATTTCAAGAGAATACTTTGTTGATTAGTGCATCAAGTGATGCTTTAGTAGTCAATGACAGGCGTAAATTATCAAGCACTCCTGCGGCAAAGAATAGTACACTACTGGCCATTAAAACTGCTACACCACGAAGATGACGTGCTACAGACGCGAAATTTAACCGACAGGAACAAGATGCTGTGGTATGCAAATGATTAGCTTTTCAGAGCATTCACGCAAGGTTGGCGCCGGTGGCGACACCTACAACGTGCTGACATGTGGGAAGTTTCCAACCGATTTCTCAAACACAAATAGCAGTTGATCGGCGTTGCCTGGCAAAACGTTGTTGTGATGCCTCGTGTAAGGAGGAGGAATGCGTACCATCACGTTTCCGACTTTGATAAAGGTCGGATTGTAGCCTGTCGCGATTGCGGTTTATCGTATCGCGACATTGCTGCTCACGTTGGTCGAGATCCAATGACTGTTAGCAGAATATGGAATCGGTGGGTTCAGGAGGGTAATACGGAACGCCGTGCTGGATCCCAACGGCCTCGTATCACTAGCAGTCGAGATGACAGGCATCTTATCCGCATGGCTGTAACGGGTCGTGCAGCCACGTCTCGATCCCTGAGTCAACAGATGGGGACGTTTGCAAGACAACAACCACCTGCACGAACAGTTCGACGACGTTTGCAGCAGCATGGACTATCAGCTCGGAGACAATGGCTGCGGTTACCCTTGACGCTGCGTCACAGACAGGAGCGCCTGCGATGGTGTACTCAACGACGAACCTGGGTGCACGAATGGCAAAACGTCATTTTTTCGGATGAATCCCGGTTCTGTTTACAGCATCATGAAGGTCGCATCCGTGTTTGGCGACATCACGGTGAACACACATTGGAAGCGTGCATTCGTCATCGCCATACTGGCGTATTACCCTGCGTGATGGTATGGGGTGCCATTGGTTACACGTCTCGGTCACCTCTTGTTCCGTTGACGGCACTTTGAACAGTGGACGTTACATTTCAGATGTGTTACGACCCGTGGCTCTACCCTTCATTCGATCCCTGCGAAACCCTTTTTATTTCAGCAGGATAATGCACGACAGCATGTCCCAGGTCCTGTACGGGCCTTTCTGCATACAGAAAATGTTCTACTGCTGCCCTGGCCAGCACATTCTCCAGATCTCTCACCAATTGAAAATGTCTGGTCAATGGTGACCCAGCAACTGGCTCGTCACAATACGCCAGTCTCTACTCTTGACGAACTGTGGCATTGTGTTGAAGCTGCATGGGCAGCTGTACCTGTACACGCCATCCAAGCTCTGTTTGACTCAATGCCCTGGCGTATCAAGGCCGTTATTACGGCCAGAGGGTGTTGTTCTTGGTACTGATTTCTCAGGATCTATGCACACAAATTGCGTGAAAATTTAATCATATCTCAGTTCTAGTATAATATACAGGGTGTTTCAAAAATGACCGGTATATTTGAAACGGCAATAAAAACTAAACGAGCAGCGATAGAAATACACCGTTTGTTGCAATATGCTTGGGACAACAGTACATTTTCAGGCAGACAAACTTTCGAAATTACAGTAGTTACAATTTTCAACAACAGATGGCGCTGCGGTCTGGGAAACTCTATAGTACGATATTTTCCACATACCCACCATGCGTAGCAATAATATGGCGTAGTCTCTGAATGAAATTACCCGAAACCTTTGACAACGTGTCTGGCGGAATGGCTTCGCATGCAGATGAGATGTACTGCTTCAGCTGTTCAATTGTTTCTGGATTCTGGCGGTAAACCTGGTCTTTCAAGTGTCCCCACAGAAAGAAGTCACAGGGGTTCATGTCTGGCGAATAGGGAGGCCAATCCACGCCGCCTCCTGTATGTTTCGGATAGCCCAAAGCAATCACACGATCATCGAAATATTCATTCAGGAAATTAAAGACGTCGGCCGTGCGATGTGGCCGGGCACCATCTTGCATAAACCACGAGGTGTTCGCAGTGTCGTCTAAGGCAGTTTGTACCGCCACAAATTCACGAAGAATGTCCAGATAGCGTGATGCAGTAATCGTTTCGGATCTGAAAAATGGGCCAATGATTCCTTTGGAAGAAATGGCGGCCCAGACCAGTACTTTTTGAGGATGCAGGGACGATCGGACTGCAACATGGGGCTTTTCGGTTCCCCATATGCGCCAGTTCTGTTTATTGACGAAGCCGTCCAGGTAAAAATAAGCTTCGTCAGTAAACCAAATGCTGCCCACATGCATATCGCCGTCATCAATCCTGTGCACTATATCGTTAGCGAATGTCTCTCGTGCAGCAATGGTAGCGGCGCCGAGGGGTTGCCGCGTTTGAATATTGTATGGATAGAGGTGTAAACTCTGGCGCATGAGACGATACATGGACGTTGGCGTCATTTGGACCGCAGCTGCAACACGGCGAACGGAAACCCGAGGCCGCTGTTGGATCACCTGGTGCACTAGCTGCGCGTTGCCCTCTGTGGTTGCCGTACGCGGTCGCCCTACCTTTCCAGCACGTTCATCCGTCACGTTCCCAGTCGGTTGAAATTTCTCAAACAGATCCTTTATTGTATCGCTTTTCGGTCCTTTGTTTACATTAAACCTCCGTTGAAAACTTCGTCTTGTTGCAACAACACTGTGTTCTAGGCGGTGGAATTCCAACACCAGAAAAATCCTCTGTTCTAAGGAATAAACCATGTTGTCTACAGCACACTTGCACGTTGTGAACAGCACACGCTTACAGCAGAAAGACGACGTACAGAATGGCGCACCCACAGACTGCGTTGTCTTCTATATCTTTCACATCACTTGCAGCGCCATCTGTTGTTGAAAATTGTAACTACTGTAATTTCGAAAGTTTGTCTGCCTGAAAATGTACTGTTGTCCCAAGCATATTGCAACAAACGGTGTATTTCTATCGCTGCTCGTTTAGGTTTTATTGCCGTTTCAAATATACCGGTCATTTTTGAAACACCCTGTATTTGTCCAATGAGTACCCGTTTATCATCTGCATTTCTTCTTGGTGTAGCAATTTTAATGGCCAGCAGTGTATCAAGTTATGTAAATCTTTTTATCAATCATGTAATAAAGTGAACTAATATTTCATATGCTGTGGTTCAGATGAGCCACCTCCCAGAGCAGTCAAAGAATCCACAATTATATCCAGAAGGCCGAGGTTTCACCTGGCCATAACAAGAGTTGTCTGAATGGCATCATGGATGACCTCGCGCTTGGTGGCAATCATAATTTCCACATATCATCGTTATTACTGATAAACCAATCGAGGCTAGCGAGCAATAAGATGATGATAATGACTGCTCATCACAAACCGAAAACCTTCCATAAGGCTTCAGCGTTCAGGTGAACATCTACAGATATGACACCTAAACTACAGGGTCATGCTGACTATATCGATTATGGAAGCTTTTGTTTTCGTGAGGCTGTTCCCCTCTGGTCCTATTTCAGATTTCTAATTCCGAGAGAGTGATTCTCTATTTTCCTAACCAGCATGTTCTGACGAGACCACTCAGCGATGTTTTTGCCTCCAATTTCACCTTGCCGGTGTATCCTGCACGCGAAGGCAGTCTTTTATCACAGAATGACCTCACTTTAATGGAAACAGTTATCTTGGCGATAATTTGTGACTCATTAATGTCAGCCGGCCGGAGTGGCCGAGCGGTTCTAGGCGCTACAGTCTGGAACCGCGCGACCGCTACGGTCGCAGGTTCGAATCCTGCCTCGGGCATGGATGTGTGTGATGTCCTTAGGTTAGTTAGGTTTAAGTAGTTCTAAGTTCTAGGGGACTGATGACCATAGATGTTAAGTCCCAAAGTGCTCAGAGCCATGTTAAGTCCCATAGTGCTCAGAGCCATTTGAACCATTTTGAAATCGTTTCGGACAGAAATTCCCAGATACTTGACGTTTATCAATGGTTCCAGCAACTGATTGCAGATCGCGTAGTCAAATGAAATCTGATTCCTTCGTCTATTTACGCGCATTACATTGCATCTGTTTATAGCTCCTAATCTATGTACCAGGCGCTGATCATCTGCAAGTCTCTGGGCATTTTGTAACAAATTGCGAATCATGTCGACATCCTATACACAACCGCGTCGTTTGGAAACAGCCTCAGGGGACTGCTGACGGTACCCGCCAGGTCGTTCACATAAAGGGTGGTCAGAAACAGTCTGAAACGTTTGTAGGTGTGTTGCAGGGAAGGTTGTGCTGAGAAATAATCGTTAAGGAAAGAATTCGATACTTTGCTCCCTTTCCGAGTTAATTAGCATTGAAATTAGGCAATCGGACCGTTTCGCCCGCAAATTCAAGTGGCCCGCCAGAGACGGTGTCGCCAAACGCGTTCTGATACAAAATTTGGACATGGGACGGTAGTAAGGATCGAACCCGGCTCAAAAGCTGAGCAGTCTCGCGCTCTATCATCTATGCTATGAGAACAACTGACACTAGTTGTATCTGGCAAGCCGCTTGAATTTGTGCTCGCAACGGCTTATTGGGCTAACTTCAATGTTTGTTTACTCGGAAACGACGCAATGCATCGAATTTTTTTCTTAAGAATTATTTCTCACCATAGCCTACCCTGCAACACCATTACAAGCTTTACAGACTGTTTCTGACCACCCTGTATATCGTAAATAGTAGCGACCCCAACGTACCGCCTTGACCTAAGCTGAGCGCCACCTTCGCTTCAAATGATGCCTTCTCAAAAAATGGCTCTAAGGACTATGGGACTCAACATCAGTCCCCTAGACTTAGAACTACTTGAACCTACCTAACTTAAGGATATCACACACATCGATGCCCGAGGCAGGATTCGAACCTGCGGCCGTAGCAGCAGCGTGGTTCCAGACTGAAGCGTCTAGATCCGCTCGGCCACAGCGGCCGGCGATGCCTTCTCACTAACAGGGAAACATCACGATCTTGACCTCATATTTAAAGGAGAAAAAAGCACCGTTCTCAGCTATCAGCACCAGAAATCGATCCCGCGTGGGTATTTGAGCCATAATTCCGATATACGTAGTTACTTCGCGCTCGGCCGGCCAGAGTGGCCGAGTGGTTCTAGGCGCTACAGTCTGGAACCGCGCGACCGCTACGGTCGCAGGTTCCAACCCTGCCTCGGGCATGGATGTGTGACGTCCTTAGGTTTAAGTAGTTCTAAGTTCTAGGGGACTGATGACCTTAGAAGTTAAGTTCCATAGTGCTCAGAGCCATTTGAACCATTTTTGTCTTAGGAAACCACATAAACAAAACTACGCCACATGATGTTTACACTCGTGTTACGTTGTTGCTCAACATGTACCAACGTAACACAAAACTGATAATTCTAGTGAAATCGTCGCTATCCCTGTGCCACGGAGAGAAATTTTTTCCTCGCGCTCGTGGTAAACAAATAGAAATGATTTTTAAAATTTTATTTCTGTGGGGGCGTCAGCCACAATGTATTTTGAGAATGAAAATACAGTCCAAGTATGCTGTAATCTGTTGATTAACCGTGCAATTAGACAATTTCAACCGTGGGTCAGAGTGAAGCTTAAAACACGCGTTGAAAATGATCCACGGTTGAAACTGGCTAATTGTACCGACTACTGCCTATTTGGACCATTTTTTCATTCTCAAAACAGAAATGATGAGGGAAGAAGCAGGCTAGACGCGGAAGGACACCACCTGGAGGCGCTACGTACCAACAACAGCGTCGTGGAAGTCGAGCTGTGGCGCGGCGGTGGCGGCAGCGGCGGCGGCGGCAGCGGCCAGCGTCAGAAGCAGCAGCGAGAGCGACAGCGCGGACGGCATGGTGCAGGCAGCGGCGGCTGGCGGCGAACCGCGCCTTAAGTATCCGCCCGGCGCCCAAGGACACGGCTGAGTCACCGCGCGACACCAATACGCCCACCTCTGCAGCGCCGAGGCTGCTGCTGCTGCTGCTGGTGCCCCGTGTCAGTCTGCCCCGTACGTCAGCCGCGTGTTTCCTCTCGCCAATACTGACCTCAGTCAAGAGGTGCGGAGAGAGTCTGCTCTCGGTGGGAACTACGCGGCAGCGAGTGAGAGTGAAAACGTATGACGGTGACTCGCGCAGCAACAGAAGGTATGGGACAGGGTGGGCGCTGTTTCAGTAACACCAGTGAATCCCCAATTGTTTAACACTCAGAGGACTGGCTGTTGTGAACTACCAGGAAGGACCGCTAACGGCCATTTTGAACGGTTATGTTATCTTTCTTTTCTCCAGTTTTCCGTATTAAAATATCACTAGTGTTTTATCTTACCTTACCAACGCGCATGCTTAAATTTTTCTCTATATATAGAAAAAAAGCGCTCCGTCTTCAGGCCATGAGTGGTCTACCGGGACCATCCGACCGCCGTGTCATCCTCAGTGGAGGATGCGGATAGGAGGGGCGTGGAGTCAACACACCGCTCTCCCGGTCGTTATGATGGTATTCTTGACCGAAGCCGCAACTATTCGGTCGAGTAGCACCTCAATTGGCGCCACGAGGCTGAGTGCATCCCATATATAGAAAAAAAGATCGACATAAAGAATGCGTCGTAAATACAATTTTCATTGAAATTAAACTCTGGTACTAAACTTACAAATCACAAATAAGCGTAAAAACACAAAATAACATTTTTCTCTCTGTAACTTTTTCTCGGTCAAAGCCACAGACATGCCACAAACGTACAATGAGCTGACAAAAGTCAAGGGATGGCGAATACACATACACTATGTAATTAAAAGTATCTGGACACCCCCAAAAACACACGTTTTTCATTTAGGTGCAGTGTGCTGCCACCTACCTTCAGGTACTCCATATCAGCGACCTCAATAGTCCAGAATGACATTTTCACTCTGCAGCGGAGTGTGCGCTGATATGAAACTTCCTGGCATATTAAAACTGTGTGCCGGAACCGAGACACGAAATCGGGACCTTTACCTTAAGCGGGCAAGTGCTTTACCAACTGAGCTACCCAAGCACGACTCACGTCCCGTCCTCACAGCTTCACTCCTACCAGTACCTCGTCTCTTACCTTCCAAGGCAAAGGTCCCGAGTTCGAGTGTCGGTCCGGCACACAGTTTTAATCTGCCAGGAAGTTTCATATCAGCGCACACTCCGCTGCAGAGAGAAAATCTCATTCTGGAAACATCCCCCAGGCTGTGGCTAAGCCATGTCTCCGCAATATCCTTTCTTTCAGGAGTGCTAGTTCTGCAAGGATCGTAGGAGAGCTTCTGTTAAGTTTGGAAGGTAGGAGACGAGGTACTGGCAGAAGTGAAGCTGTGAGGACGGGACGTGAGTCGTGCTTTGGTAGCTCAGATGGTAGAGCACTTGCCCGTGAAAGGCAAAGGTCCCGAGTTCGAGTCTCGGTCCAGCACACAGATTTAATTTGACCTCAATAGTCATTATACATCGTGAGAGAGCAGAATGGGGCGCTCCGCGGAACTCACGGACTTCGAACGTGGTCAGGTGATTGGGTGTCACTTGTGTCATACGTCTCTACGCGAGATTTCCACACTCCTAAAGATCCCTAGGTCCACTGTTCCCGATGTGATAGTGAAGTGGAAACCTGAAGGGACACGCACAGCACGAAAGTGCACAGGCCGACCTCGTCTGTTGACTGACAGAGACCGCTAACAGTTGAAGACGGTCGTAATATGTGATAGACAGACATCTATCCAGACCGCCACACAGGAATTCCAAACTGCATCAGGATCCACTGCAAGTACTATGACAGTTAGGCGGGACGAGTGAAAACTTGGATTTCATAGTCGAGCGGCTGCTCATGAGCCACACATCACGCCGGTAAATACCAAATGACGCCTCACTTGGTGTAACGAGCGTAAACATTGGTCGATTGAACAGTGGAGAAACGTTGTGTGGAGTGACGAATCAAGGTACACAATGTGGCTGTCCGATGGCAGGGTGCAGGTATGGCGAATGGCCGGTGAACGTCATCTGTCAGAGTGTGTAGTGCGAACAGCAAAATTCGGAGGCGGTGGTGTTATGGTGTGGTCGTGTTTTTTATGGAGGGGGCTTGCACCCCTTGTTGTTTTGACTGGCACTATCACATCACAGGCCTACATTAATGTTTTAAGCACCTTCTTGTTTCCAACTGTTGAAGAGTATTCGGGGATGGCGATTGCATCTTTCAACACGATCAAGCACCTGTTCGTAATGCACGGCCTGTGCGGAGTGGTTACACGAGAATAACATCCCTGTAATGGATTGGCCTGCACAGGGTCTTGACCTGAATCCTACAGAACACCTTTGGGATGTTTTGGAACGCCGACCAACATCGATACCTCCCCTCAATGCAGCACTCCGTGAAGAATGGGCTGCCATGCCCCCAGAAACCACTCAGCACCTGATTGAACGTATGCCTGCGAGCGTGGAAGCTGTCATCCAGGCTAAGGGTGGGCCAAGACAATATTGAATTCCAGCATTACCGATGGAGGGCGCCACGAACTTGGAAGTTAGTTTCAACCAGGTGTCCGGATACTTTTGATCACATAGTGCATATAGATGACGCTAGTATCGCCTACATTAGATATAAAACGGCTGTGCACTGGTGTATCTGTCATTTGTAGTAAGATGATTTATGTAATAAGCTTTCCGACGTGATAATGGCCACACGACGGGAATTTACAGACATTGAATGCGGAATGGTAGTTGGAGCTAGACACAAGAAAAAGTCCGTTTCGGAAATCGTTAGGGAATTCAGTATCTCGATATCCACAACATCAAGAGTGCGACGAGTGTGCCAGAGTCCAGGTACTATTTCTTACCACGAACAACGCAGTAGCCGACGGCCTTCACTTAACGACCGAGAGCAGCTGCTTTTGCGTAGAATTGTCAGAGCTGACAGACAAGCAACACTGAGTGAAATAACCGCACTAATCAATATAGGACGTACGACGAACGTATGCGTTAGGACAGTGCGGCGAAATTTCGCGTTAATGGGCCATGGCAGCAGACCACCGACACATGTGCCTTGGCCTACAGCACCTCCCCTGGACTCGTGACCGTTTCAGTTGGACCCTAGACGACTGGAAAACCGAGGCCTGGTCAAATGAGTCTCGATTTCAATTTGTAAGAGCTGATGGTAGAGTTCGAGTGTAGCGCATACCACACGAAGCCATGGACCAGGTTGTCAACAAGGCACTGTGCAGGCTGGTGGTGGCACCCTAATGGTGTGGGCTGTGTTTACATGGAATGAACTAGGTAATTTTGGAAATTTATGGTAGGGATTATGGGACCAAACTGCTGAGGTCATCGATCCCTAGGCTTACACACTAATTAATCTAACTTAAACTAACCTACGCTAAGGACAACACACACGCCCATGCCCGAGGGAGGACTCGAACCTCCGACGGGGGGAGCCGCGCGGACCGTGACAAGACGCCCTAGACCGCGAGGCTACCCCGCGCAATGCACTAGTTCCTCTGGATGTTCGGCTACCTGGAGACCATTTGCAGCCATTCATGGACTTCATGTTCCCAAACGACGATGGAATTTTTATGGATGACAATGCGCCATATCACCGGGCCACAATTACTAGCGATTAGTTTGAAGGATATTCTGGACAATTCGAGCGAATGATTTGGCCACCCATTGAAGATTTACGAGACATAATTGAGAGGTCAGTTCGTGCACAAAATCCCGCACCGGCAACACTTTCATAATTACGGACGGCTATAGAGGCAGCGTGGGCTCACAGGGGACTTGCAACGACTTGTCGAGTCCATGCTACGTCCAGTTACTGCACTACGCTGGGCAAAAGGAGGTCAGACACAATATTAGGATGGATCCCATGATTTTTGTGACCTCAATGCGTATTTCATTAAAGAAAAAACTATCGAAGTAAAGAATACATCGTAAATACAATATTCATTGAAACTAAACTTTGATACTGAGTTTACGTGTGCAAATAAACATATAATTATAAAACAACATTTTTATCTCTATGACTTGTTCTCACTCAACGCCCCAGACAGGCCATGAACATTTATTTATCAGGAAACATTACATTACGAGAAAATAACATTGTTGTTCTCTATGACATGTTTTCAATCAAAGCCACCAGCTTTACCAAAACACTTTGCACACACGTACTGAAAACCTCCAACTCAAGTACCACACATCAGTTTCTTGCACTGCACACAGAGATTTTTAGTTTTGTTTGAACTTTTGCGTCCTCTTATCTGGCAGGTCTTCCGTCCCAGTACCTTACATATTTCAGCGGTCGCAATGACTGTATAAACAGGTCCTTTCCTTGACTGCATATACGCAGAGGAGAATTCATCTGCTAATCTGAAAAGAAACATTCGCCAGGTAAATTTTGCTCCTGTTGTCTCTCTGTAAAGGATCCTACCACAGATTAGGCATAGGCTGCCTACGACAGCCAAATTTGACAGTGTACGCACGAGGCATATGTTCCAGAATATCAACTCCAAATTTTGTGGACTTGTAGAAGGTCATCTGAAAGAAAACATCGACGCAGCACAATAATCAGGAGCGCCAAACTCCTGCAAAGCACAGCAACGCATTGACAGAGAACAGCAACTGAAGTATGTCCACTGTTCCACTAAATAAAGTAAAATTGAAGGAAAAAGAGGGAACGAGATCACAAGAGAGAAATAAAATAAACTAAGTAGATGTAAAAATCCATTATTGCGTCTTTAGGGACATGAAACGTAAAATATGTCACACCGGTCAAAATGACCGGCCGTGGTTCTTTAAGGTAAAAATTTTTATAATTCGTTTAGCTTTTGTAATGTTTTTCTTTTGCAGAAATTATAAACTACCAAAGTACATTAAAATTCATTAAATGTAAGCCCCCTAAATAAAAACGTATGCTACTCATTAAACGTTAAACAACGCTCACTCTTCAGATAGAGCGTTACGGTCGTTTCTATGTAGAAAACAGTTTCAAAAGTATAATTACTTTACAAATGAGTTCATATGTTAAATGTTTGACGATAAGCATGTAAGCGAGAAAAGTTTAAAAAAGGTTTGAAATTATGCTTAAAGTTTGTTGGAGTCGGTAAGTGCTCTCATTATTAAATTATGTATGAATATAGTCTGGGTAATTTTCGCTCCGTTGTAAGAAAAAGTAAGTTTTCCACGCATCTCAGTGTTTATAATATTATATCTCCCTAACTATGTGTCGTACATTGACATAATTTTGTAGATACATTCAGTGATATATGAAGATAAAATGTGCGAAGTGTACTGCGAATAGAGTTGTTGTTGTTGTTGTTGTGGTCTTCAGTCCTGAGACTGGTTTGATGCAGCTCTTCATGCTACTCTATCCTGTGCAAGCTTCTTCATCTCCCAGTACCTACTGCAGCCTACATCCTTCTGAATCTGCTTAGTGTTTTCATCTCTTGGTCTCCCTCTATGATTTTTACCCTCCACGCTGCCCGCCAGTACTAAATTGGTGATCCCTCGATGCCTCAGAACATGTCCTACCAACCGATCCCTTCTTCTAGTCAAGTTGTGCCACAAGCTCCTCTTCTCCCCAGTTCTATTCAATATCTCCTCATTAGTTCTGTGATCTACCCATCTAATCTTCAGCATTCTTCTGTAGCACCATATTTCGAAAGCTTCTATTCTCTTCTTGTTTAAACTATTTACCGTCCACGTTTCACTTCCATACATGGCTACACTCCATATGACTTCCTGGCATTTAAGTCTATACTCGATGTCAACAAATTTCTCTTCTTCAGAAACGCTTTCCTTGCCATTGCCAGTCTACATTTTATACCCTCTCTACTTCGACCATCATCAGTTATTTTGCTCCTCAGATAGCAAAACTCCTTTACTACTTTAAGTGTCTCATTTCCTAATCTAATTCCCTCAGCATCACCCAACTTAATTCGACTACATTCCATTATCCTCGTTTTGCTTTTGTTGATGTTCATCTTATACCCTCCGTTCAAGACATTGTCCATTCCGTTCAACTGCTCTTCCAAGTCCTTTGCTGCCTCTGACAGAATTACAATGTCATCGGCGAACCTCAAAGTTTTTATTTCTTCTCCATGGATTTTAATACCTACTCCGAACTTTTCTTTTGTTTCCTTTATTGCTTGCTCAATATACATATTGAATAACATCGGGGATAGGCTACAACCCGGTCTCACTCCCTTCCCAACCACTGCTCCCCTTTCATACCCCTCGATTCTTATAACTGCCATCTACTTTCTGTACAAATTGTAAATAGCCTTCCGCTCCCTGTATTTTACCCCTGTCACCTTCAGAATTTGAAAGAGAGTATTCCAGTCAACATTGTCAAAAGCTTTCTCTAAGTCTACAAATGCTAGAAACGTAGGTTTGCCTTTCCTTAATCTTTCTTCTAAGATACGTCGTAGGGTCAGTACTGCCTCACGTGTTCCAACATTTCTACGGAATCCAAACTGCTCTTCCCCGAGGTCGGCTTCTATCAGTTTTTCCATTCGTCTGTAAAGAATTCGCCTTAGTATTTTGCACCTGTGACTTATTAAACTGATAGTTCGGTAATTTTCACATCTGTCAACACCTGCTTTCTTTGGGATTGGAATGATTATATTCTTCTTGAAGTCTGAGGGTATTTCGCCTGTCTCATACATCTTGCTCACCAGATGGTAGAGATTTGTCAGGACAGGCTCTCCCAAGGCTGTCAGTACTTCTAATGGAATGTTGTCTACTCCGGGGGCCCGACTCAGGTCTTTCAGAGCTCTGTCAAACTCTTCACGCAGTAACATATCTCCCATTTCATCTTCATCTACATCCTCTTCCATTTCCATAATACTGTCCTCAAGTACATCACCCTTGTATAGACCCTATATATACTCCTTCCACCTTTCTGCTTTCCCTTCTTTGCTTAGAACTGGGTTTCCATCCGAGCTCTTGATATTCATGCAAGTGGTTCTCCTTTCTCCAAAGATCTCTTTAATTTTCCTGTAGACAGTATCTATCTTACCCTAGTGAGATAGGCCTCTACATCCTTACATTTGTCCTCCAGCCATCCCTGCTTAGCCATTTTGCACTTCCTGTCGATCTCATTTTTGAGACGTTTGTATTCCTGTTTGCCTGCTTCATTTACTGCATTTTTATATTTTCTCCTTTAATCAATTAAATTCAATATTTCTTCTGTTACACAAGGGTTTCTACTAGCCCTCGTCTTTTTACCTATTTGATCCTCTGCTGCCTTCACTACTTCATCCCTCAAAGCTACCCA
This sequence comes from Schistocerca serialis cubense, assembly GCF_023864345.2. Classification (NCBI taxonomy): domain Eukaryota; kingdom Metazoa; phylum Arthropoda; class Insecta; order Orthoptera; family Acrididae; genus Schistocerca; species Schistocerca serialis. The sequence continues at coordinate 215,619,918 of NC_064640.1, forward strand.
TTCTTCTTCTGCTGTATTTCTTTCCCCCATTCTTGTCAATTGTTCCCTTACGCTCTCCGTGAAACTCTGTACAACCTCTGGTTCTTTCAGTTTATCCAGGTCCCACCTCCTTAAATTCCCACCTTTTTGGAGTTTCTTCAGTTTTAATCTACAGTTCATAACCAACAGATTGTGGTCTGAGTCCACATCTGCCTCTGGAAATGTCTTACAATCTAAAACCTGGTTCCTAAATCTCTGTCTTACCATTATATAATCTGTCTGATACCTTTTACTGTATCCAGGGTTCTTCCATGCATACAACCTTCTTTCATCCTGTGATATGCAAATGATCAGCTTTTCAGAGCATTCACACAAGTTTGGCGCCGGTGGCGACACCTACAACGAGCTGACATGAGGAAATTTTCCAACCGATTTCTCATACACAAACAGCAGTTGACCGGCGTTGCCTGGTGAAACGTTGTTGTGATGCCTCGTGTAAGGAGGAGAAATGCCTACCATCACGTTTCCGACTTTGATAAAGGTCGGATTGTAGCCTATCGCGACTGCGGTTTATCGTATCGCGACATTGCTGCTCGCGTTGGTCGAGATCCAATGACTGTTAGCAGAATATGGAATCGGTGGGTTCAGGAGGGTAATACGGAACGCCGTGCTGGATCCCAACGGCCTCGCATCACTAGCAGTCGAGATGACAGGCATCTTATCCGCATGGCTGTAACGGATCGAGCAGCCACGTCTCGGTCCCTGAGTCAACGGATGGGGACGTTCGCAAGACAACAACCATCTGCACGAACAGTTCGTCGACGTTTGCAGCAGCATGGACTATCAGCTCGGAGACCATGGCTGCGGTTACCCTTAACGCTGCGTCACAGACAGGAGCGCCTGCGATGGTAAACTCAACGATGAACCTGGGTGCACGCATGGCAAAACGCCATTTTTTCGGATGAATCCCGGTTCTGTTTACAGCATCATGATGGTCACATCCGTGTTTGGCGACATCGCGGTGAACGCACATTGGAAGCGTGTATTCGTTATCGCCATACTGGCGTATCAGCCGGCGTGATGGTATGGGGTGCCATAGGTTACACGTCTCGGTCACCTCTTGTTCGCATTGACGGTACTTTGAACAGTGGACGTTACATTTCAGATGTGTTACGACCCGTGGCTCTACCCTTCATTCGATCCCTGCGAAACCCGTTTATTCAGCAGGATAATGCACGACTGCATGTCGCAGATCCTGTACAGGCCTTTCTGAATACAAAGTATGTTCGAATGCTGCCCTGGACGGCACATTCTCCAGATCTCTCGCCAACTGAAAACGTCTGGTCAATGGTGGCCGAGCAACTGGCTCGTCACAATACGAACTTCACTACTCTTCACGAACTGTGATATCGTGTTGAAGCTGCATGGGCAGCTGTACCTGTACACGCCATCCAAGCTCTGTTTGACTCAATGCCCAGGCAGGCGTATCAAGGCCGTTATTACGACCAGAGTTGGTTGTTTTGGGTACTGATTTCTCAGGATCTATGCACCCAAATTGCGTGAAAATGTAATCACATGTCAGTTGTAGTATAATATATTTGTCCAATGAATACACGTTTATCATCTGCATTTCTTCTTGGTGTAGCAATTTTAATGGCCAGTAGTGTATTTTTTGCATAGAATATTGTTCTATCGCACAATCATTGTCTGTAATGACGCAACTATCCCAGATGTAAAGTCCATATGTAAAATGGAAAAATCGCTACCCTTATGCTCGTTTTCCAACTATGCCAGAGTCCACACATTAAAATACGTTGGAATAACTCAACGTGTGTTTTACCTTAATGCTTACATTAAGATTGTGCGAAACTCCTATCAGGGACGCAATCACATTTTGCTTCCTCCACACGGATATGCAGAATATATCATGATACGAGGGGACTTCAGAAAGTAAGTTACAAACTATTATGGCAGGCCAAGTACAATGACTGGGAAAACTTAAGGGTAGGTTTACTATCTTTGGCCCGAAAAAAAACATGTTCTTTGAGAATTTTTTTCTGGGGAGATGTTATTGATATCAATGTCAATTTGGTCAAAATGTTTATTGATATCTCCTCTACAAACTGGAATGTTTTCGACCTGAACTATCGAAGGGCAAAGGCGGAAGTGCTGTCGGAACGTAACAACATTTCGATGTAGACCTCCACGCGCGGTATGCCACAGGTCAGCCGGCTCGTCTGAAATCAAAACTGAGTTGACGTTAGCGAAGTATATAAGATTCTTTAGGAGTTCTACCTCGCTTAATCGTGTGAAACCCAGCTCGCGCTATTCGTCCACGAGACTCAGAGGGCCATAGACACGGGTTCACAGGTAGATGCCGTGTTTCTTGACTTCCGCAAGGCGTTCGATACAGTTCCACACAGTCGTTTAATGAACAAAGTAAGAGCATATGGACTATCAGACCAATTGTGTGACTGGATTGAAGAGTTCCTAGTAACAGAACGCAGCATGGCATTCTCAATGGAGAGAAGTCTTCCGAAGTAAGAGTGATTTCAGGTGTGCCGCAGGGGAGTGTCATAGGATCGTTGCTATTCACAATATACATAAATGGCCTTGTGGATGACATCGGAAGTTCACTGAGGCGTTTTGTGGATGATGCTGTGGTATATCAAGAGGTTATAACAATGGAAAATTGTACTGAAATGCAGGAGGATCTGCAGCGAATTGACGCATGGTGCAGGGAATGGCAATTGAATCTCAATGTAGACAAGTGTAATGTGCTGCGAATACATAGAAAGAAAGATCCCGTATCATTTAGCTACAATATAACAGGTCAGCAACTGGGAGCAGTTAATGCCATAAATCATCTGGGAGTACGCATTAGGAGTGATTTAAAATGGAATGATCATGTAAAGTTGATCGTCCGTAAAGCAGGTGCCAGACTGAGATTCATTGGAAGAATCCTAAGGAAATGCAATCCGAAAACAAAGGAAATAGGTTACAGTACGCTTGAATACTGCTCAGCAGTGTTGGATCCGTACCAGGTAGGGTTGATAGAAGAGATAGAGAAGATTCATCGGAGAGCAGCGCGCTTCGTTACAGGATCATTTAGTAATCGCGAAAGCGTTACGGAGTTGATAGATGATGGACAATGGAAGACTCTGCAGGAGAGACGCTCAGTAGCTCGGTACGGGCTTTTGTTGAAGTTTCGAGAACATACCTTCACCGAGGAGTCAAGCGGTATATTGCTCACTCCTACGTATATCTCGCGAAGAGACCATGAGGATAAAATCAGAGAGATTAGAGCCCACATAGAGGCATACCCACAATCCTTCTTTCTACGAACAATACGAGACTGGAATAGAAGGGAGAACCGATAGAGGTACTCATGGTACCCTCCGCCACACACCATCAGGTGGCTTGCGGAGTATGGATGTAGATGTAGGTTAGTGCGTCCCTGCAAGCGCTGTTCCTCCCCGCACCATAAGGCCTGACTCACAAGAAAGATCATGCTCGACAATATTCTTGGGTGCATTAAGTGTTCCCACCTCTCGCCATGTGAGGGTACGCCTAGAATCGCTACTCGGACTGAATCTGCTCTCATTCGAGAAGAGCACGTGACGCATTCCTCTTTGGCGCTGTCCTTATGCTCTTGGCGCTATTGCAAACGGTGCTGCAGATGAGTGTCAACGGGTTACAGTGCACTAGTCGTCGGGCACGCAGACCACCCTCATGCAGTTGTCGTGCCACTGTGGAGCATGAGATTGCGTCCTTTTCACTCCTGTTAAATGTGGTTGCAATTGCACACTCTATTTGACGTGGGTCCTTTCTTGTCTGTTTCATAATGTAGCGGTCATCTCCAGCTGTAGTTGGCCGCGGTCGACCACCTCCCCTCCTTCGGAACGCTGCCCATGTGCGTGAAACAATGCTATGAGCTTTCCCAAACTCCTGGGCTACACTCGTCATAAGTCCTTCTTCCACTTCCCCGACGATTCTTCCCCGTGCGAATCATTCACATGTTGTCTCCGGGTCATGTTCTAATAAAAAATACATCTGCAGTGCACCGTAACTGCTCGTTGATTGGCACACACTGTCTTTTTCCGTTCCTTCAACTATTTCGTGTTGCGGGGTCAACCACATTTGGCTCTACAGTTATGCCGACCTCACGCCACGTCACGCCCAGCTTTGTGCCCACAACTGGGAGACCTCTGGCACCATGCTCCTGGACTTGCATACGTTCCTTCCGAGTAGTTAATATGCTGTTACTTTACCTATCTCGTCCCAAAGTTTTGCAGAGAAGTATAACGTTTACTGCATGCTACACTGCTAAAATAACACAGATCCATCACTTTTTTCATCATAGTCATCATGTTTCTGTAAACAGCGTTCGGAACGTTTTACCAATTGTCCCTTTCGTCAACGAGAGAAATGCGCTCTACGGTCACAGAGTCATTTGAGAATCACTGTGTGACCGTCCTCGTCGTTAGACTGTCTCTTTCCTCACATACGTTCTTTCAGCTATCGGAAAATATGGAACTCGCAAATGTCAAAGTCTACACGTCTCGATCAGAGGTATTACTTTCCAGCACGCCCTCGTACACTATAAGTTTGACTATACTCAAGAAGCTACTTTTATGTGGAATCATGTGTGACTTGTAAAGCTTGTATTGTACTCTTTCTTACCTGGATGATGGTCGATGATCGAAACCGGTTTTACTACATAATATACACAAAAATGCACTGTGTTACGCATTTCTTTGAATATATTTCTGCTGTTAGCTCCCGAAAGAAAGGTTTAACACAAGACACTTTTGAGTTGCTTGCATGAGGAGGTGCCGACGTGGCTGGGCTAGCAGCGTGACGAGTAACGTTCCAGTGAGGTAAAAGAGCGTATGACTGGCCCACTTGCTTTCAACAATTGGCAGATCATAAGAAGTTGAGTAAGGTGGGAGAGAAGAGTACTAACCCTCCACAAAAAGCTAAACGAACTGTTTTCCCCAGCGTGGAGAAGAAGAACTGAAAGAAATACACATTCGTACAGCAATGGTTTGAAGTTGGTGTCCGATGATGTCTCATTTCTGCTTGACTGGAAACGGGTCTGGCGATCGAGCAGACCAAGGCAATATGTCGACACTGTAGAACATATTGGGTTACAACAGCGATATGTGGGCAAGAGTTATCCTGTTGGAAAACAACCCCTGGATTGCTTTTCATGAATATCAGCACAACAGGTCAAATCACCAGACTGACGTACAAATTTTCGGCCAGAGTCTATGAAACATCCACAAGAATGCTCCTACTGTCATACGAAATCACACCCCTTACCGTAACTCCAGGTGTAGGTCCAATGCCTCTAGCACGCAGGCAGGGTGGTTGCAGGTTCTCAACTGGCCAACACACAGCCATCACTGGCACCGCGGCATAACCACCCTCCATCAGAAAACACAACAGACCTCCACTATGCCGTCCACTGAAGCTGCAAATGGAGGTGGTATGGGGTCAGTGGAATGCACACTACAGGGCGTCTGGCTGGAAGATGTCCTTGAAGTAACCGATTTGTAACACTTCCTTGTATCATTGTAGAACCAACTGCTGTTCAAATTGATGCTGCAGATGCAGTACGGTGCACCACAGCCATACGGTGAACACCATGGTCTTTCCTCTCGGTGGTGCAACGTGACCTTTAGGGGCCCCGTCATCTTGCGACTGTACATTCTCGTAACCGCCGCTGCGAGCAACCATGTACTGTAACTACATGCCTGCTAAGTCTTTCTGAAATGCTGCAGAAGGAACATCCAGCCTCTCGTAGCCCAATTACACGACCTCATTCAAAATCAGTGAGGTGTGGGTAACGGCGTCTTTGTCGTCTTAAAGGCAGTCTTGACTAACATCAACTCACCACGTCCAATCTCAAAGATAACTAACGCTCACGAGCGTTACAGTGTGTATTTAAATCAAACCTTGTTTGCATCCTCGTAGTGGCATTACTAGCGCCACCCTTATGCGACAGGCGTGAAATTTGAATAAACATCATCTGTCAGATGTAGAAACACGGCTACCAACTTTCATGTATATCGCACAAATCCTTCATGGTGGAGTAATTTTTCCCGTCAGTGTAGATAATTTGCGACTTAAAAGACGAGATCAGTTATATTTTCTCTATTGACCGATCTTACCGGACACAAAACATAAATTTGACAACCTGATGCCTTACCTTACGTGAAAATCATTCAGATTATTTAATAGAACTGAAGAGGAAACAACAAGTGAATTTAGTAGGTTCAAAATGGTTGAAATGCCTCTGAGCACTATGGGGCTTAACATCTCAGGTCATCAGTTCCCTAGAACTTAGAACTACTTAAACCTAACTAACCTAAGGACATCACACACATCCATGCTCGAGGCAGGATTCGAACCTGCGACCGTAGCAGTCGCGCGGTTCTGGACTGAAGCGCCTAGAACCGGTCGAATTTAGCAGGAAGTAACTTGATGATCACAGAGCTGCCAAACATGTTATTTGGTGTTGCCAATTATACTAGCCACAGGAGTAATAAGTTTGCACAGCTGATGGTTTCCCTGCGGGGGCTTGGAAGTGAGGACCTTAGCTCGGATCTGAAAGTTGCATCGCCGAGTTGACCCAGGACCGAAATATCAGAAGTATTGGTCGATGACCTTTACTCTCATTTCTGTGTCTAGGCTTGGCGGCTACAGCATAGAGATAAAGCATTAGCTGTCACAATTATTATCTTTTTTTTTTTTTTTTTTTTTCTTACGCCAATCGCAAATTGAAAAACTCATTCACCAGACGTGATATATTTTTTGAAGCGTCTACGGTGGCTGTAGTGTAAGCATTATGTGTACTTGATGTATATTTTGATCTTTAAAGGCTTCAAAAACGTATTTCTTGAGGACACTGTAACTGGCACAAGCCGCAAAACAGAGGAACGCAAATAGAAAAATAGGGCATTCATTGTGAAATGTGAACATCCACGGAGAAATGCCGTAAGCTACAAGTAGTACAACGCCTCAAATCATAGAAGTGAACTGTGCAAACAAACAACGTCCACTAGCGAAAACACGCTGCAAAGGCACAAAGAAATTAAAGCAGGAGTTTAAAAAGGAAAACAATATGCTAACAATACAGACTTTAATATTTATTTCTGAAGGAAACTGACATTCAGTCTATCACAATTCAGAAGAACGAAAAGTAAGGCTATTTTTTGCTATCTCAAATTCATCTTTCACTTCCCTCTACCGCTATCTCTTGAATCCTCCCAAAAATATGTAAAATATTTCATCTAATATTTATTCAGCTTTAATTTCCCCTCCCACTTTTCTTTTTTATCTCTGTTTTTCGTACACTGTCGTTTCACTTGCCTGTCACTCCATCGTCCCTAAATTAATAAACATATCAAGCAGTTTTCGTTAAAATTATACCTTGTGTTCTAAAGTCTCCCTCTACCGCATCCATCGTTCATTTTCCTCCTCTACCATTCCTCCCACAACCTGTGAAACAGTTTCCTTTTAATTCCCTTGTTTCATAACCCACTCTTCATTATGAAAAACATTCTTCCTTTATCCCTTTCCTATCTCTCGTAAGAAAAAGCAACTGTGATCTACTTTTCTAGAAGACCTACTTTTCTTGCTTTTCAGTCTTTTATTTTCTACTTCTACTCTCTTCCCTGTTCGATGCTCCCTCCCTACCTCCTTCCTTCCTTTCTCTCTCTCCCCCCCCCCCCCCCCCCCCACTATCTCTCTCTCTCTCTCTCTCTTTCACACACACACACACACATACACACAGAGAGAGAGAGAGAGAGAGAGAGAGAAAGAGAGAGAGAGAGAGTGTGTGTGTGTGTGTGTGGGGGGGAGGGGGGTATTAGCGCCCAGAGAGTCGCACGTAGTGACTAATGACAGCAGCATATCAATTTCTTCAGGCAGCTATTGGAAATCTATAGAGATGGCAAAGCAGGCTTTCCGTTAAAGGGTGTGGCACTGGTGACAGCCTGAAGGATGATGTTTGGTTTGTGGGGCTCTCAACTGCGCGATCATCAGCGCCCGTACAAAGTCCCAATTTTTAAACAACCCAATGTTTACTCAGTCCAATCTAGCCACTATCATGAATGATGATGATGGTGAAATGATGAGGGCAACAGAAACACCCAGTCCCCGGGCAGAGAAAATCCCCAACCCGGCCGGGAATCGAACACGGGACCTAGTGATCCGGAGGCATCAACGTTAGCCACTAGACGACGAGCTGCGGATGTGACAGCCTGAAGGAAGAGCTGTTCCAAGCTTCTTGCCGCTTTAATCGTGCCCGTGTGGCTCCGGGTTGAGGAGGGCGAATAGGTCAAGACAATAAGACGCTTTTCCGGAGGTCGTGGGCTCGAATCGTGATCATGACATACACGATTTTCTCTTGAGTTCGTATTCGTCTATGCGTGTCTATCTGTGTCCCTAAATAAACATTTTTGAATTAGTCCTTAAGAAACTTCTTTGAATTTGAACAAATAATTGATAGTTCTATTACAAAGTCGGTAAATGTCAGTCGGTCTCTTTAAAACATACATATCTCAATAAGAGAAAAAGTCTGATTGGTAGACCGTCTGTTGCAGATGAAACTAAGAAGGTAAGACGCTGGTAGCAGATTCAAGTTTGGTGCAAGGTATAGTGATTTACGTACAGAGTTTGTGTTGTGTCTTAGTGCAGTTAGTGATTAGCAAGGAGGACAATAAAACACAGCAAATGGTTATTTGGCCTAATTACCGAATGCCAATTTCGAGAATATGAACAACTGTAACACATGCCTCTAACGTCGAATTCTTAAACAAAAGGAAAAACAATAATGTGGACTGGCAATACCTATAGAAATCATAAGTGTAATCTACGCTACCATTTCTTTGGATGGTCCTGAATACCATGCATTTATTAGGTCTTGAGCTTGAGTCTGGGGACAGACTCTTGTCATTCCGAGGTTCCAACCATCACACGAGGGGATATTTAATCCACGGTTCCCAATACATCCTTAAGGTGAACTCGTATAGCCTTTGACAATAAATGTTACTGCCACTTAATCGCTGTCATGTGGATGCAAGATACCTAAAAATTCATAAATGCGCGTGGATAACAAGTCACTTTATCTGCATACTGCATGTGTTTGCTGAATCCTGTGCAGCTGCAGCTAGGCTAACGTCGGAGGAAAGAAAATTGCATCTTCGAATCATCAGCATGGCAAGAAAGATGAATCAACACTATATCAATATGCTATGTCTGACATAAGTCATAAAACAGTTAATCTGATGTCAACAGTTCGAATTTAACCCAGGGCACAAGCAATACCACCCAGTGGCGTTTTCGTTTGTTAGTCTATGTTTATTTGTTATGTTTGTTACTAGCAATTAGTGTCCCGCTATCATTCAAGGACCCCTCGCGTTTTATCCCAAAGCTGTTGTCCTGTACTATTGTTGCTTTAATGGTCCATCACATGATTTGAGCTGATCTCGTCATATTCTCCATTGTCTCCTCTTTCTTTTTTTCTTTTAGGATCAGTTAATCTGTTGTTAATTTTTTTCTAAATAATCGTAGACGTATCCACACTATGTACAATGTCCGAGAATTCGCGTCCAAGACAAACCGTGAATGACGAAAACACGGATAATATTATAAACCTCATGAAAAAATTGGAGGCTTTTTTAACATAGTGATAATCGGGATAATGACTATTAGGTGTAACTGTACGAATTTGTATCATTTCTTACGCTAACTGGTAATGATGTCATGTTCGGTTCTATCTTTTAATAATAGCTCTTCAAACATTGCTTTGTGGCCGGATATATTCCGTGACATAAGCCACCATATATTTCGTGAATTCAGCTACTTGAAGAAAAACATCTAAATTATAGTGAAGCCAATTTGCAGTAAGGCCAGTTGTGTCGTTTCCCGCATGCATTATTAGTACGGTCACAAATGTAGACAAATCAGTCCTGGCATTGACTTCGGCATTGTGTTTGAAGAAGAAGAAGAAGAAGAAGAAGATCTTCTGGTCGAAGGAATGACTTAAAACAAGAGATCTACCCATGAAAATAGGCTAAAGGAACTATTACTCTCAGAACCCGATGATTACTTCAACTTTCTTCAAATGGACAATGAAACTTTTTAAAACCAATTACGTCCCTCCTAAAAGAGCAAACTTGGGTGTCAAATTCGATCTTGTCAAATAACAAGTACTAAGAGAGCTTGTCAATTTAGCAATTACTTTTGAAGCAGACAATTATCGTGTATGCTGTATTTTGGCACTAGTGGGAATGGCTACCAATGCAGATAAGCATTTCTAACCTTGTCCCTGGTACTGTGTTTAAAGAAGAAGAAGAAAACAAGTCGCTGGTCCAGGGAATGGTTTAAAATGAGAAACATGCAACTGGAAACATTTGTTTAGCATTACTTCACCCTCACATTGAACAAGAAGACACAAGTATGTAAAAATTTATTCTCTTTTACTTGGTCCTCTAATGACAGGTCATTAAAATACCGCAACGTGGGAACATACAGCCCACATCGTCCGTGGAAGAGCCAAAGAACTTCGATTTCTTTTATTTCATTCCACTCCACTTGTATGTGTCTGTATGCGTAAAATATTGATTTTGTTCATAACCTCTTCATACGTAATATATTGCTGGTAAAGATGTGTTAACTCTACCATTTCGATAATTGTCAGTGTTGTTTTGTTTTTATACTACACTCCTGGAAATGGAAAAAAGAACACATTGACACCGGTGTGTCAGACCCACCATACTTGCTCTGGACACTGCGAGAGGGCTGTACAAGCAATGATCACACGCACGGCACAGCGGACACACCAGGAACCGCGGTGTTGGCCGTCGAATGGCGCTAGCTGCGCAGCATTTGTGCACCGCCGCCGTCAATATCAGCCAGTTTGCCGTGGCATAAGGAGCTCCATCGCAGTCTTTAACACTGGTAGCATGCCGCGACAGCGTGGACGTGAACCGTATGTGCAGCTGACGGACTTTGAGCGAGGGCGTATAGTGGGCATGCGGGAGGCCGGGTGGACGTACCGCCGAATTGCTCAACACGTGGGGCGTGAGGTCTCCACAGTACATCGATGTTGTCGCCAGTGGTCGGCGGAAGGTGCACGTGCCCGTCGACCTGGGACCGGACCGCAGCGACGCACGGATGCACGCCAAGACCGTAGGATCCTACGCAGTGCCGTAGGGGACCGCACCGCCACTTCCCAGCAAATTAGGGACACTGTTGCTCCTGGGGTATCGGCGAGGACCATTCGCAACCGTCTCCATGAAGCTGGGCTACGGTCCCGCACACCGTTAGGCCGTCTTCCGCTCAAGCCCCAACATCGTGCAGCCCGCCTCCAGTGGTGTCGCGACAGGCGTGAATGGAGGGACGAATGGAGACGTGTCGTCTTCAGCGATGAGAGTCGCTTCTGCCTTGGTGCCAATGATGGTCGTATGCGTGTTTGGCGCCGTGCAGGTGAGCGCCACAATCAGGACTGCATACGACCGAGGCACACAGGGCCAACACCCGGCATCATGGCGTGGGGAGCGATCTCCCACACTGGCCGTACACCACTGGTGATCGTCGAGGGGACACTGAATAGTGCACGGTACATCCAAACCGTCATCGAACCCATCGTTCTACCATTCCTAGACCGGCAAGGGAACTTGCTGTTCCAACAGGACAATGCACGTCCGCATGTATCCCGTGCCACCCAACGTGCTCTAGAAGGTGTAAGTCAACTACCATGGCCAGCAAGATCTCCGGATCTGTCCCCCATTGAGCATGTTTGGGACTGGATGAAGCGTCGTCTCACGCGGTCTGCACGTCCAGCACGAACGCTGGTCCAACTGAGGCGCCAGGTGGAAATGGCATGGCAAGCCGTTCCACAGGACTACATCCAACATCTCTACGATCGTCTCCATGGGAGAATAGCAGCCTGCATTGCTGCGAAAGGTGGATATACACTGTGCTAGTGCCGACATTGTGCATGCTCTGTTGCCTGTGTCTATGTGCCTGTGGTTCTGTCAGTGTGATCATGTGATGTATCTGACCCCAGGAATGTGTCAATAAAGTTTCCCCTTCCTGGGGCAATGAATTCACGGTGTTCTTATTTCAATTTCCAGGAGTGTATATTTTAGTTTTCATAGTAGTGAAAACTCACGATACAGTGAGATAAATCGCAATAAAACAATTTTTCATATACATGTGCGGCGAAACATTAACACAAACAACATCCGCCATCTTGTCAAACTTTCTATCAATAAAAATTTCTCACAAACAACACAAACACGATTTATGTTTGACAAACATTGTCAAACTGCTCCGTACACGGTCAAATATTTGCCAATCATAGTTAAGTTTGACAAAAAGTTTGATCGTTTACGGGGGCCTATACACGGCGCATGGCAAAACGACGCCATCCAAAACCGGCGCCAAGGCAACTATGGTGCACCATGGGCTGAACGATGGTTACGGAGATGTGTATGGTCAAATAGATGTACAACTGTTGAGCAACAGACCGTCCAGAGGAACCAAGGCGCTACCAATAGCGTCTCCTCAATGACTCTTCAGCGAACGTTACTGCCTATGGGCCTCCACAGGAGACGCCTGGTTCATGCAACCATGAAGACTGTTGCTCATCGGCGGCGAAAGCTGGAATTTGCATGCCAGTAACCCAACTGGATGTCCACTGAGTGGCGACAGGTGGCCATTCCAGATGAACCACGTGTTATGCTCCATTGGACAGATAGGTGTTGGTATATGCTGTATGAAACGTCTGAAAGCAAACACCCTGCAATAATTGTCGGAAGGGCCGAGACCGGAGGGCATTCCCTTTGTGATTTCGTCATTCTGGAAGCCACAATGGATCAACACAAATATGCATCTATCCTTGGGGTCCACCTCCATCCCAACATGCACTTTGTTTATTCTCGCGACTATGGCGTCTACCAGCAGGACAATGCAACGTGTCACACAGCTCGCAGTGTACGTGCGTAGTTCGATGAGCACCACGATGAGTTTACCATCAAACTCTCCGTCTTTAAACACAACTGAGAATCTGTGGGACTACCTCGATCGGACTGTTCGCGCCATGGATTCTCAGATGAGAAACCTAGTGCAGCTGGCCACAGCACTGGAGTCAGCATGGCTCTATATCCCTGTTGGGACCTTCCAGAACCTCACTGACACTCTTCCTACACGTCTCGCAGTGGACAGCGCTATAGAAGTTGGCTATTGAGCTTTTGATAGGTGGTCACATTAATGTGACTTGACGGTGTAGCATGGAGCGCTATAGAAGTTGGCTATTGAGCTTTTGGTAGGTGGTCACATTAATGTGACTTGACGGTGTAGCATGGCTCAGACAAACGTTGTATGAGTCACCTTTTATTGTATACAATGTGCGGTTTCCTCGTAAACCAACCACTATGTCAACGTCTGCCATTTGCTATTCCTACGACTGGGTCTACCTAGACGCTCCATGTCATAACGCAACACACTATTCAACTTCAGCACTTTCTTCTTAGTCGGCAAGATAATCTCGACGTTATTAAATGAAGCGACATTTTTCCACTTAGGTTGTGTTTATTTAGACATATTCTTCGTTCTAAGCCATTTGCAACAAGATGTCTTATGTGTAAAAATGGCAGCGTATTCACACGTTGTGTTCCCGGTCGTTTTGGTTTATAAATTGCAATGTTCTTGGTGGTTTCACAGATATGTCTGACTATTTGTAGCCCAGTAATCATTTTTACATTTTGTAAAGTAAAAAGCTTTAGATTTCTCTACATCCAGAGCTAGTTGCCCGTAACCCCACCAGGTTTATATTTTGCCAAGATCTAACTCCGCATTACTGTAATTTTTATTGGGTAACATTTTCTGAAACACAACTGCGTCATCTGCAAGAAGTCCGAGTTCACAACCAACAATTCCGCTTAGTCATAAATATCTTAAATGAACAGAAATTGCCGGCCGCTGTGGACGATCGATTCTAGGCGCTTCAGTCCGGAACCGCGCTGCTGCTACAGTCGCAGGTTCGAATCCTGCCTCTGGCATTGATGTGTGTGATGTCCTTAGGTTAGTTAAGTTTAAGTAGTTCTAAGTTCTAGTGGACTGATGACCTCAGATGTTAAGTCCATAGTGCTTAGAGCCATTTGAACCATTTTGAACAGAAATTATCCCAGTATACTTCCCCGAAGGGTAGCAGATTTCACTTCTGTCTTTGTACATGACCTGAAATGCAGGTTAACTTGCTTGTACCAGCGCAAGATACTTTTCATTCTTAAATACAGGATAGAGTCAACCAGATATATTGTATCAGGACTGCTTCCATCAATCTGGGGATAGACCATCTGTGGACATTAATACGGGGTGTGTTTACTCTTCGAAGTTATGACTGCTTGAACTCTGCTGGGGATACTATCAACGGGCTCTCTGAATGTCTGTGGATGAATGGCGGCAGCCCATTCTGAATCAAGAGCCGAAACCAGAGAAGGTAGTAATGTTGGACGGTGGGGTCCGGAGTTCCTTTGGGTTCAGGGCGGGACTCTGGGCAGACTAGATCATTTCAGGAATGTTATCGTCCACAAACTATGACGTCACAGCTGATGCTTAATGACATGATGCATTGTCATGCTGATACAAACGATCAGCGTCTCTGTACTGTTCCTCTACGGCACAAGGTACACAATGCTGTAAATTGTGTTCACATCCTTCAGTGTTCAGCGTTTTCTTAAACACAGTAAGGGCACCACACCCTAACAACGAAAATCACCACCTCCTCCGTACTTCACAGTTGGCGCTACACACGATAGCAGGTAATGTTATCCAGGCATTCGCCAAACCAAAACCCTTCATTCGCACAGCCAAAAGGCATAGCGTGATTCATCGTTCCAAATCCCTCGCTTCCAGACCACCATTGTCTAGCGGCGTCGGTTTCTGCACCACCTGAAGCGTCACTTACCACTGAATACAGAAATGTGAGGACATTGAGGGGCTTGACTACTGTACGAGCACCCCATTCCTTTTTAACCTAATGCTAGCTGGGCTGCTGGTAGCACTTTGGAACTCACAAGCGATGCCTTCCGCTGATTTCAACCTATTTTTACAACCACCCGCCACAATGTTCTTCCGTTCACGTCCGACAATACATGAGGTCTGTCTGGTTTTGTATTACCTGTGATTGTTCCTTCACATTTCGAGTTCACAATCACATTACCAACAACCGACTTGGTTACACAGGTCACATCCAATGATTAGCCTACGTTCGAAATCACTGAGTTCTTCTGGCCGAACCACCGACGAGTCTGCCCTTGATGACCTCTGGTGGTCAATTCCGAGTTAAAGAGGGGTGTCTGGACAATTTTGACCAGACAGCGTACATTAGATTCTAATTCTATGTTAGGAAAAATGCTGTAAAAGGCTGCTTTTCCGTCATACCCCACAAATCAGGCAACTGTTGCAGATCACACACTTACGTTAACACACTAAATTAAATAATGTGGTGTGGTCATTGCCTGCTCTCCCCCCCCCCCCTTTTTTTTCTTCCACTCCATTGAGAATGTAACTACAGATGAACTCTTCATGCACAAAAGGCTGCGCGTGGGTGGCTGGTCCATTTTTGACAGGAAATTAATGTTAAAACTATTTTCTGTGGCACAAGGATCAGCTAAAGTGATGGGGCTCCCCCATGGTTGTTAATACCCAAGTATGAAGTGAAACTTGACTCGAAGATAGCCAAATAGAGACCAGGCTCTACGCCCAAGACAGCGGAAAAATTCTAACCTCTCCACAGTAAATTACGGGGTGAGGGCATATAACAATGTTGATGGTGACCCTTCCGTAGAGTTGAGACTTCAGAGTTGGGACGTTCAGAAGGTTCCTTGGCTCTGTTAGAGAGGAGCAGGCTATATGTCGGCACTAGATTTCACCCTCTGCCTTCTGTTGCCATCATCATCATCATTATCATCATCATAATCGCAAGGGCAACACAAATACGGCGCTACACTACACACACACACACACACACACACACACACACATATTACAGCCGCCTACATGAGACAACTACACCTAAGGGGACCAGTACGTAGACAAATGTAAAAAAGATTAGCTTTCTGATTTTTCTCTTAAAAATTCCCTGCAGTTTTCTGGACAAGAAAAAGTTTACTTCGAGAAAATGCATCGAAAAAAGCCCCAAAATTGTAGGAATTTAAAAGTGTCTACACACATGACGACTACCCCATGTTACGCAGACAGTTATGTTAAAAACAGAATTTTGATCGCACTTATCTCTTTTTTTTTCTCTTTTTACTTTTTAGTCTCTAATGTCTTAGTGACACAAGATTATTAGAGAAGTAATCACATGGTAGGACTCAAAACCCAAACAAGAGTTTTAACTGTTCTGGTAGGACTAAATACTTTGAAAATAGGTGTGCTGAATGCTCTGCTATTTTTCAGTGAAGATGTAATATCACGGTTTAAGGTTATGGAATCGATGGGAGTAGCTAGTGGACTAAATACGCAACGAACTTCAAATACCGTCGACCGTAGGAGACTCTTCGAAGCAGAGAAATCAGTGTTGGGAATCACCAAAGAAGCAAGAATAAGAAGAAGAAATCTGTAAAACAAAAGGAAGGAAGAGCAACACCAGAAAGAAGTGAATAATGACTTGCGACGCATTTGGGTTATGCAGGGTAGGTGGAGAGACAAGCTTTAGCTTAAACTAAAATTTCCTGGAAGTTCACTTTTTTCATGTTTTGGTTCATACCGGTTAAAAACTATCGAAGACAAGGGGCTGAAAGTTTGTATACTGTTTTAAAATATACTTAACTAAAACGTAGACTATTCTTATGCCCTGAATTTGAAAATTGAAGACTTTTTGAAGAAAAACTGCGTTAATTACAGAAATTTTTTACAATCATTATTTAAAAACTTTTGAACCATAATTTATGACAGCTACATCTTTTTAAAAGTCTGCTTTGAACATAGTAGCGTAAAGAACTTCAAGGAAAAATTAAGCTTCTACTTTCTTTGTATTTCGAGATATGTGTATCTATGCTGTACATAAATAATTAACATTAACTAACATGCTTTATTTCACTTGCAACACAAAATACAATTCAGAAACAAAGTGTAAGACCAAAAATTGTGGTTCATACATCAAAATGTTCCCGAAAGATCTATTAAAAGATGGTAAGCATTGTATGGGCAAACAACTCTTATTCTTTGAGAAACTCTATAAAGAACACTGACAAATGTTTCAAGATTTCCTCGTGTATTCACGAAACAGTTTTCTCAAACCACCCAAAAATGTAAGCATCAATTAGGAATGCCGCGAGTCACACGATTTCATCTTCAGTGACGTGTCGCACAGGAAACGGTGGAGTATGTTCCCCGAGGTAAAGGCTGGACGTTTGCCTTGGCGGAAGTAACAACAGCTGGCGGCCGTGCAGCGACCCTTGGCCACGGCAGGCGAGGCTGCGGCCTCCGGTCTTCCCCCCGCAAAGACACCTCGCAGACGGCCCCCATTCCACTGACAAAAGGTTCTAAGCCGTGAATTTTAAGGTGGCGACTCGCTGTATCTTTTGATTTCTGTCTTAAATTATGAAAGAGTTCAGAATTCTCTAAAATCGACACTCTCAGAGACGCCTCAGTCTGGAGCCGCACGATCTCTACGGTCGCAGGTTCGAATCCTGCCTCGGGCATGGATGTGTGTGATGTCCTTAGGTTAGTTAGGTTTAAGTAGTTCTAAGTTCTAGGGGACTGATGACCTCAGAAGTTAAGTCGCATAGTGCTCAGAGCCATTTGAACCATTTTTTAACGGAACACTGGCCCACTTGGAGAAGAACAAATGGTTCAAATGGCTCTGAGCACTATGGGACTTAACTTCTGAATCCTGCCTCGGGCATGGATGTGTGTTATGTCCTTAGGTTGGCTAGGTTTAAGTAGTTCTAAGTTCTAGGGGGCTGATGACCTCAGCAGTTAAGTCCCATAGTGCGCAGAGCCTTTTTTTTTTTTTGTTGCCAACAATGAAATGTGTAAGAAAGGAGGACTGCACTGTTATAGGTCCTCCACACACACTGTTTTTTGTTTCCCGTATTGGAAGAGAGATCAGTGATAAGTTCGTTCATCGAATATAAGGAACAGAGACTTGTAAATTAATGCATAACAGAGAAGAGTGCCTTGTTTCATTATGTCTGAGGATGTTGGATTACGAGGAGACCAATCTCTCAAAACTGTAGTGTAAGGTGGAACGGTGTCAGTCCTGCTGAAGTGCGACAGAGAGAGGTGTTGCAGCGGTTAGAACACTGGTCTCGCATTCGGGAGGACGACGCTTCAAACCCGCGTCCGGCCATCCCGATTTAGGTTTTCAGTGACTTTCATAAATTGCTTCAGGAAAATGCCGGGATGGTTCCTTTGAAAGGACACGGCCGATTTTCTTCGCCATCTTTGATACCATCCGAGCTTGTGCTCAGTCTCTAATGACCTCGATGTCGACGGGACGTTACACAAAATCTTCCTTACTTCCTTACTTCATTCCTTCCTTCCTTCCTTCCGTCCTTCCCGAAGTTCAAATGGCTCTGAATACTATGGGAATTAACATATGAGGTCATCAGTCCCCTCGAACTTAAAACTACTTAAATCTCACTAACCTAAGGACATCACACACATCCATGCCCGAGGCAAGATTCGAACCTGCGACAGTAGCAGTCGCACGGTTCCGAACTGAAGCGCCTAGAACCGCTCGTCCATTCCCGAAGTGCGAAGGAGTGGTACAAACGGTTCTGCAAGTGAAGCGTCTGACTCCTAAAGATGATCCACTTCCAAGAAGAGCTGCTCACCCAGTTATGATTGATGTTACAGTTCGTTTTCCGGGAAGGTGAAGACACCAGGGACACAATTCTGACATTAAAATCAGTAGCGGAAGGGAAAATTAAGAATACTGTAATACCGGGTGATCAAAAAGTCAGTATAAATTTGAAAACTGAATAAATCACGGAATAATGTAGATAGAGAGGTACAGATTGACACACATGCTTGTAACGACATGGGGTTTTACTAGAACCAAAAAAATACAAAATTTCAAAAAATGTCCGACAGATGACTCTTCATCTGATCAGAATAGGAGTAATTAGCATAACAAAGTAAGACAAAGCAGAGATGATGTTCTTTACAGGAAATGCTCAATATGTCCACAATCATTCCTCAACAATAGCTGTAGTCGAGGAATAATGTTGTGAACAGCACTGTAAAGTATGTACGAAGTTATGGTGAGGCATTGGCGTCGGATGTTGTCTTTCAGCATCGCTAGAGACGCCGGTCGATCACGATACACTTGCGACTTCAGGTAATCGCAAAGCCAATAATCGCACGGACTGAGGTCTGGGGACCTCGGACGCCAAGCATGACGAAAGTGGCGGCTGAGCACACGATCATCACCAAACGACGCCATCTGTCGGACATTTTGTGAACTTTTTTTTTTTTTTTTGTTCTAATAAAACCCCTCGTCATTCCAAGCATGTGTGTCAATTTTTACCTCTCTATCTACATTATTCCGTGGTTTATTAAGTTTTCAAATTTATACTGACTTTTTGATCACCCCGTATATTCATGACGTTCGTTTTGGACAAAAGAATGGTTGACTAACAGGTCCGAAATCATGAAAAAATAGGGATTAAGTATAGGGGCCGTCTATAAAAAATACAGCCCGACTAAAAAAGAGAAGAAAAAGAGTATCCAGAAAGACCAACTCACACACAGAAAGGCGTTTAACAGGATCGCAGTTTATTGTCATTGTTCTTCAAGTTGTATGTTGTAGAAACACTGGACGAAATGAAAGAAAATTTCTCAGAACGAATATAATGTACAAGGGGATATACGCTGATGGGCCAAAACATCATATCCAAGTCCAAAGAGAGACTGCATGCCGCCTGGTGGCCTTGCAGGCACATGACGAGGAAAGGAAAGTATACAAGTGGATTAGAGACGAACGGGGAAATCCAAGGGCAATAGCTTTGCCGGGACCGATCACTTCTGAAAGGGCAAAGCTGTCTGGTTGTTGCGTGAGCATCTACAGAAAGTGGTTGGTGGAGGATGAAACCACGAGTAGACGATGGACGTCCACGGCTCATCACAAAGCTTGGAGATAGAATTGCCCCCTATGTAAATCAGGATAGGATGCGACCTGTGGCAGATCAGACGACAACGTGTAGTGCTGGTGCAGGCACAAGTGTTTCGGCGTACACTGTTCACCGCACTTGTTGAACATGGTGCTTCGCAGCTGACGACCCTTACGTGTTCCCATGTTGTCCCAATGACACAGTCAATTACGACTGCAGTGGGCACGGAATCATCAGGACTGGACTGTAGATCAATGGAAACGTATCCCCTGAATGGATGAATCACATTTCTCGTTACGCCTCGTCGATGGTCTGGTCCGGGTACGCCACCATTCAGGTGAAGAGCTGCTTGATACGTACATCATACCACGAGTGCAGACCAGTCGGGGCAGTGTTATCCTATGGAGGACAGTCAGCTGTGTTTCCATGGGATCTGCAGTAGCAATGGAAGGCACCATAATAGTTATGGACTACATGAACGTTGTTGTGGACTACCCGCATCCCTTCATGCTAGATGTCTTCCCTAATGGCAATGGCATCTTCCAGCAGGATAACAGGCCCTATCAAAACTGTAGAATCGTGCTACAATAGTTTGAGGGACATGATAGCGAACTCATGTTGATATCTTGGCCACCAAATTCGCCTGATCTGAAACCGATGGACCCAGTTGGGACACTACGGGTGTCAGCGACACGCCTACAGACCACCGGCCCGCAGTTCACCGGAACTGCGGGACCTGTGCGCAGGCATCTGGTGACCCATAGCCGGAAAACTACCAAGGGAATTTCTAGTGCATACAACGCAGAATCGCTGATGCATTGTGTTCCAAATGTGGACCAACATGCCATTCAGCTGGTGGTGGTAATGTTTTGGCTCATCACCTTGTACACTGAAGTGACAAAATTCATGGGACAGCGACATTCAAACATACAGATGGTGGTAGTATCGCGTACACAAGGTATATAAAGACAGTGCACTAGCGGAGCTGTCGTTTGCACTCAGGACGCACGACGGGAATTAGCAGACTTTGAACGCGAAACAGCAGTTGGAGCTGGATGGATGGGATATACCAATACGTAAATGGTTAGTGAAGTCAATATCCCAAGATCCACAAAGTCAAGTGTGTGACGAGAATACCACATACACTATATGATCAAAAGTATCCAGATACCCGGCTGAAAATGATTTACAAGTACGTGGCGCCCTCCATCGGTAATGATGGAATACAATATCGCATTGGCCCACCCTTAGTCTTGATGACAGCTTCCACTCTCTCAGGCATATCTTCAGTCGGGTGCTGGAAGGTTTCTTGGGGGATGGCAGCCCAATCTCCAAGGGGTGCTGCACTGAAGAAAGGTATCGATGTGGTCGGTGAGGCCTGGCAGGAAGTTGGTGTTCCAAAACATTCCAAAGGTGTTCTATAGGATTCAGGTCAGGACTCTGTGCGGGCCAGTCCAATACAGAGATGTTATTGTCATGGAACCACTCCACCACAGGTCGTACATTATGAACAGGCGCTCGATTGTGTTGAAAGATGCACTCGCCATCTCTCAATTGCTCTTCAACAGTGGGAAGTAAGAAGATGCTTAAAACATCACTGTAGGCCAGTACTGTGATAGTGCCACACAGAACAACAAAGGGTGCTAGCCCCCTCCATGAAAAATACGACCAAACCATAACACCACCGCCTCCGAATTTTGCTGTTGGCACTACATACGCTGGCAAATGAAGTTCATCGGGCATACGCCATACCCACACCCTGTCATTGAATCGCCACATTCTGTACCGTGATTCGTCACTCCACACAACGTTTTTCTACAGTTCAATTGTCCAATGTTTACGCTCCTTACACTAAGCGCTGCGTCGTTTGGCATTTACTGGCGTGATGTCTGGCTTATGAGCAGCCGCTCGACCATGAAATCCAAGTTTGCTCACCTCCCGCCTAATTGTCATAGTACTTGCAGTGGATACTGATGCAGTCTGGAGTTCCTGTGTGATGATCTGGTTAGATATATGCCCTTACACATTACGACCCTCTTCAGCTGTCGGTGGTCTCAGTGTGTCAACAGACGAGGTCGGCCTGTACGCTTTTCTGCTGTGCGTGTCCCTTCACGTTTCCACTTCACTATCACATCAGACACAGTGGTCCTAGGGATGTTTAGGAGTGTGGAAATCTCGCGTAGAGACGTATGATGTTTTTAGGGGTGTCCGGATACTTTTGATCACATAGTGTATCAGGCACTACTTCTCACCACGGAACAACTCTATGGTCGACGGCCTTCACTTAATGACCGAGAGCACAGGCATCAGCATAGAGTTGTCAGTGCTAACAGACTAGCAACAACGCGGGAAACAACCGCAGAAATCAATGTGGGACGTACGACGAAAATATCCGTTACGATAGTGCAGCGAAATTTGGTCTCAATGGGCTATAGCAGCAGACGACCGGCGCGAGTGCCTTGGCTAACAGCACGAAATCGCCTGCAGCGCCTTTACTGGGCTCGTGACCATATCGGTGGGACACTAGACGACTGGAAAACCGTGGCCTGGTCAGATGAATTCCGATGTCAGTTGGCAAGAGTTGATGGAAGGGTTTGACTGTGGTCCCACGAAGCCATGGAGCCACGTTGTCAACAAGGCACTGTGCATGCTGGTGGTGGCTCTATAAACGAGTGAGCTGTGTTTACGTGGAACAGACTGAGTCCTCTGGTCCAACTGAACCGATTATTGACTCGAAATGGTTATTTTTAGCTACTAGGAGAGCATTTTCAGCCATTCATGGACTTCATATTCCCAAACATCGATGGAATTTTTATGGGTGACAATGCGCCATGTCACTGGGCCACAATTGTTTGCGACTGGTTTGAAGAACATTCTGGTCAGTTCGGGCGAATGATTTGGCCATCCAGACCACCCGTCATCATTCCCATAGAACATTTATGGGACATAGTCGAGGGGTCAGTTTTTGCACAATATCCTGCACTGGCAACATTTTCGTAATTATGGGTGCCCACAGATGCAGCATAGCTCAGTATTTCTGCAGTGGCTTCCAGCGACTTGTTGAGTCCATGCCACGCCGAGTTGCTGCACTACATCGGGCAAAAGTAGGTCCAACACAAGATCAGGAGATATCCCATGACTTCTCTCACCTCAGTGTATAACACTATAGTTTCCTGATGACAGCCGTAACAAATTAGCTGCAATAGAATGGTGAATTGCGAGACATCAAAAACAGCGAGGACACATTGGTATAAGAGAAAGCATTCTACTGAGGACGGACAAAACAACAGAGGCGTCTGGAACATACAAATGCTCGTTGGTTTCAAATACTTACAAAGAATTAAGAATAAATTTCTGAAGCAATACGGATGGAGCCGTGCCATGAATCCAAGTGATAGGTAAAGTTATAAAACAGGATACACAGAAATTGAAACTGTAAAAGGATGTTAAGGATTAAGTGGATGGATAAAATAAGAAATGAAGTGGCACAATGAAAGTATTTGGTGAAAGAAATATATAAAAAAATCTAAATTTAAAATCAAGCTAAAGAAGTTTCTCCTAATCCTCACAAGATTTATTTAAAAACTAGGAGCATTTGGAGTAGAAAGAGATAGGTCTATTTACATAGTTCTTCTTTAAGCGAAATGCCGGCCGGAGTGGCCGAGCGGTTCTAGGCGTTTCAGTCTGGAACCGCGCGACCGCTACGGTCGCAGGTTCGAATCCTGCTTCGGGCATGGACGTGTGTGATGTCCTTAGGTTAGTTAGGTTTAATTAGTTCTAAGTTCTAGGGGACGGATGATCACGGCTGTTAAGTCCCTTAGTGCTCAGAGCCATTTGAACCATTTTTATGCGAAATACTCATCAATCAATGGCCATCATGTAGCGTATCTAAATAGATATTACCATACATACTCAAAAGTATCCAGAAACCCATATGTAATGCGAAATTGACCATTAGATGTCACGAGAGCAGTTATTAGAAAGAAAAATATGCGCATAAGAAACGTCAACAGAGGAGAGGGGATGAGTGAAAGGGAGTATGCTACGTGATGAGTTATGAAAGGACGGCGGTAATGCCGATGGTGAGGAAGAGAAAAAGCCTGTGTGATCAGTGAAGTGTTGTGTGGTGTCGGTTAATTTAAGTGTAATTTACTTTTAATATAAATACATTAGATAGTAAGTAATAATATGATAATGTAATTTGCAAGTAATAGTGATGACTCGATGTTTTTGAGGAGTGGCTAAACAACTGGACAATTAATGTCTATTACAGAATGTTCAGTGTTTCACATTAGATGTTCGGATATAATATAGGAACGAAATGAACTGGTGGCTGCAGTGTATGCCATTTTCCCTCTCAGCACAGACAAAACTATATGATATACCGACGCAGCCGCAGACTGAAGGTTAGGAACACAAATTTACATAACAAGCAGTATAGTACATTTATTTCTCTTGCTTTTGTCTCACTACTGACCTTCGTTTTATTTTTTTCCCAAGTACTTGTTTCCTTTATTGTACAGCTTCATTGTACAGTTCTAGAAAAAATCTAAGACCACCACCTAAAATCACTTACCTCAATGTTGCCCTTAAACTTACTTCTTGATTACTTGCCGTTTTGCTAGCGAAACTTTTGGTTTTGCATCAGATTTTGAAATAAGTCTTTAACTCAAATGGTTTAGAAGTTATTCATTTTTTGCGTTTTCAAAAATGACTATTAATTACCTAATTTTTAAGCGGAAAAATAGTCTAGGTCGAAAGTGGCTCGTCATAGGACAGAGTTTTGGTACAAGAACAGCACACTATAAGGTGTTTACTATTGTGCATTACAAATAAATCACAAAATTTGTTTTACCCCATCGTTTTGAGTTTTTGGTTCTTGGAACGGTCTTTTGTCTTGATTTTTCTTTTTTTTTTTTTTCTTTCTGACGTCTATGCCAGACACGGTTGTGGATTGTTCCAATCGCCGAGGTGGACCTATAAAATACTAGAAACAATTCTATATTAATGTAAATGGTAAATTTTAAATAATAAAATAATTGTGAAATGAAACAAACTTAAATATTTCCAGCACTGTATAACGTACTATCTAAATATTGCATTATTATAGTTAAAGAAAACGGGTATACTATTATATGTACGACCTACTTTAGACACACAGGAGGGCAGGTTTTATTACTGCAGCAAAATAAAAATAAATACATCATTAGCTTCTCTAGTTTCCGCTCTTGAGGAAGAACACGCTGCAACACCTCCACAGAGATTCAGACACCTCATTCAAAGCGTCCCCCAGCAGAGTTCAAGCCACCATTAAGGCGATGGGTGAGCACAACCATCACCGTCATACGTTAGCAAAAGAATCTGCCGAAAATACGAAAAAATTTTGGTCCTACGCAACATCGCTAAACGGGTCGAAGGTTTCTATGCAGACTCTCTCTGACTAGTATGGTGTGGCAGTAGAAGACACCAACAGGAAATCCGCAGTTTTAAATCTCGCGTTTAAGAAACCATTCACCCAGAAGGATCGTACCAACGTAACATCGATTGATCGTCGTACAGACATCCGTATGGAGAACATAGTAATAGGCATTCCTGGCATAGAGTAGCGACTGTAACAGTTGAAAACAAATAAGTCTTCAGGTCCGGAAGAATTCCAATTCGGCTTCACAAAGAATACTCTACGGCATTGTCCCCTTACTTAGCTCGCAATTATCGCGAATCTCTCGCCCAGCGCAAAGTCCTGAGGGTCTCGAGAAAATTGCAGTGACACCTGTACATAAGAAGGGTAAAAGAACGGACCCCAAAATTACAGCTCAATATCCTTAACATCGGTTTGCTCCAGAATCCTTGAACGTATTCTCAGTCTGAATACGACGAATTTCCTTGAGACGGAAGTGTTTCTGTCCAGAAATCAGCATGGTTTTAGAAGAATGAGATTTTCACTCTGCAGCTGAGTGTGCGCTGATATGAAACTTCCTGGTAGATTAAAACTATGTGCCGGACCGAGACTCGAACTCGGGACCTTTGCCTTTCGCGGGCAAGTGCTCTACCGACCTTTTTTCCATTTTGTTCGTTGTTGATCGTTGTGTTTGGTCGTTGCGGACGTCACATGGCATCCGGTAAAGTTCGTTTTGTTGATCTTTCCACTCAGTTTTTTTTATTACAGAGGCCAGTCAGCTCTCTGACCGAACACGCTGAGCTACCGTGCCGGCGTCCGACTGGGCTACCCAATCACGACTCGCGACCCCTCCTCACAGCTTCTGATTTACCCGAGTTCGAGTCTCGGTCCGGCACACAGTTTCAATCTGCCAGGAAGTTTCATGGTTTTAGAAAGCATCGCTCGCGCGAAACTCAGTTTGCTCTTCTCTCAAATGATATTCTGTGAACCATGGATGAAAGGCAACAGGTAGATTCCATATTTCTGGAAAGAGATTGCAAGGAACAGCGCTGCCGACTGTTAACGAAGGTACGAGCATAACCTACTAGCTTGCCAGTTATGAGAGTGATTCGAAGGCTTCTTAAGTAACAGAACCCACATCATTGTCCTCGACGGCGAGTGTTCATCAGAGACAAGAGCATCGTTAGGATCACCCCAGCGAAGTGTGATCGGACCGCTCTAATTCTATATAAACTAGCTCGGCGCCCACTGCTTCGCTCACTCGCGTAGTCTGTATGGTCTGCACGCATTGCTTTGTTTGTTTTTCTTTAATCAAATTTTATGTTGTTCACAAATTGCAACACGTTCTAAACGTTTCACGCTACTGAACGCCATAGGAGCATGGTATTTTCCGAATGTCCTTCTGACCAAATTGCGATTCTGGTAGCTGGAATCCAAGGTTTCCGTTAGTCATGCCTTTTGCGTTTTTGCGGTGATATTTCCATAGTAAATTTCGCTCCCTAACACGAATTTCTTTATATCTAACGAAGAAGTGAAATACAAATTTCTTAATGATTATAAAGAATTCGCCTCAATTGCAAATAAAAACCAGATGTTGACCTAGGTGTCGGATGAACTACAAACTGCCAAAAGAGGCATGGTCCAGCATTAATGCAGAACAATCAAAAGGCCAAAAGAATCGCAGTTTGTAGTTTTAGTGTGTTCCGAAGAAGGCGTGGTTATCCGCCCCGAAACCTAGGTCAACATCCGGTTTCTATTTGGTTCAAATGGCTCTGAGCACTATGGGACTTAACTTCTGAGGTCATCAGTCCCCTAGAACTTAGAACTACTTAAACTTAACTAACCTAAGGACATCACACACATCGATGCCCGAGGCAGGATTCGAACCTGCGACCGTAGCGGTCGCGCGGTTCCAGACTGAAGCGCCTACAACCGCTCGGCCACATCGGCCGGCTGGTTTCTGTTTGCAATCGGGGCGGATTCGTTATAATCATTAAATTGTTCACGATTGCTGACGCGCTGCAATGTTAAAAGTTCACGAATTTCTTAAGCTTTAATTTTTTTTTAATATAACAAAACATTTTCTTAAAAATTTTCGTTCCCTTAATCATAACCTTAGGGGTTGACTTTCCAAGAACAGTGAAACACGTGATTTTTCATTTCTACTTGAGAAGCGAAATACCGATTTTCATACATGTAGCTTTAAAAATGCTTTCACACTTAAATATTTTCATAAAATGTTTCACATTCTATTTCACCCCCTTAGAGGTTGAATTTCCAAAAACAACGAAATGCGTATTTTTTTTATTTTTAATAGACAAGTTAAATACAATTATCTAAAGCTATAGCTTTAAAAAAATTTGTAATGGAATATTTCAAAAAACATTTCATCCCCTATTTCACTCTTTTAGGGGTTGAATTTCCAAAAACACATATTTTTTTTACTTTCAAGCGAGTAGTCAGATACCAATTTCTATAGATGTCGTTTAAAAAAAAAACTTCTGTAGTTCTTCAATAATGATTTATTTTTGGAAAAATTTTCGCCCACTATTTCAACCCTATTGTTGAAACATGTATTTCTTTATCTCTGATCAAAAAACCAAATACCAATTTCCGTAGGTCTAGCTTCAACATTTCCTTAATGGCGACAAATTTTCAAAAACCTTTCATCCACTATTTCACCCCCTCAGGGAAGGAAAATCGAAAAATCCCTTCTTAAACGGTGCCTGCAATACGAGATCAACATCCCTCCCCAAATTTAAAGTTTCTATCCTCAGTTTGGGACGGGAGATAATGAGTCACTGAGTGAGTCAGTCGGTCGGGACATTGCCTTCTCTAGAGATGGTCTGGCAGACAGGGCGAGCAGCAATCTGCGGCTGTTTGCTGATGATGTGGTTTATGGGAAGGTGTCGTTCAGTGGTTGCAGGAGGATACAAGATAACTTAGACGAAATTTCTAGTTGGTGTGACGATTGGCAGCTTGCTGTAATGTAGAAAAATGTAAGTTAATGTAGATGAGTAGGATAAACAATCCCATAATACTCGAATACAGTATTAGCAGCGTACTCCTTGACACAGTCAAGTCGATTTAGGCGTAATGCTGCAAAACGGTATGAAATGGAACGAGCATGTAAAGATGGTAGAAGGGAAAGTGAATGGTCGGCTAAAGTTTATTGGGAGAGTTTTAAGGAAGTATAGTTCACCTCTGAATGAGAACGCATATAAAACGCTAGTGCGACTCATTCTTGACTAGTGCTTGAGTCACTGAGATCACCTCTCGGTCGGATTAAAGGAAGAAGTGGTTCAAATGGCACTAAGCACTATGGGACTTAACATCTGGGGTGATCACTCCCCTTGACTTAGAACTACTTAAACCTAACTAACTTAAGGACGTCACACACATCCATGCCCGAGGAAGGATTCGAACCTGTCACCGTAGCAGCAGCGCGGTTCCGGACTGAAGCACCTAGAACCGCTCGGCCACATCGGCCGGCTGATTAAAGGAAGACATCGAAGAAATTTTGAGGTGGGCTGCTAGATTTGTTACCGGTAGATTTGATCAACAAGCGAGTATTTTGCAGATGCTTCGTGAACTCAAGTGGGAATCCCTAGAGGGATGACGTTCTTTTCGCAGAACACTATTGACAAAATTTAGGGAACTGGGATTTGGAGCTGACTGCAGAACGATTCTACCACCGCCAACGTATATTTTGTGTAAGGACCACGAAGATAAGATGCGAGGAATTAGCGCTCGTTCGGAGGCATATAGATGGCCATTTTCCCTCGCTCTTTTTGGGAGTGGAGCAGGAAAGGAAATAACTAGTAGTGGTAAATGTCCGCTAAAAGCTGTCCGGACACTTGATCAGGTAATGCATATTAAGTTGGTAAGAAAACTGAAACTATATTACCCCCGCCAAGTAGCGATGAGGCTACATCAGCACCGGGCAGCTGTGTAGAGATGGAATCGATTAGTCGCCTCGGCGGGGGGCGGAGCATGGACATTGAGCAGCGCAGCAGCAGATGCCGCCACGAGACGGGCAAACCCGTCAGTTCCTGGGCCGCTTTAGAACGTTCACCCTGGCGCTGGTTTCTCGCAGGAGGGCAGCGGTCGCATTCAAACGCCCTACACTACTACACTGACGCAAAAAAATCGCAACACCAAAAAATAATATAGTAATTAAATTTCGGGAATACATTTGCCTATGTAACATATTTAAGTGATTGACATTGTAAGATCAAATGTGAATGTAAGTGCGAGATAAAAATCAAATGTTTCGAAGCACTATGGGACTTAACATCTGAGGTCATCAGTCCCCTAGACTTAGAACTACTTAAACCTAACTAACCTAAGGACATAACACACATCCATTCCCGACGCAGGATTCGAACCTGTGACTGTAGCAGCAGCGCGGTACGGACTGAAGTGCCTAGAACCGCTCGGCCACAAAGCGCGAAATAAGCCATTGCAAATGTGAAATGCTGGTATATTAATAACAGCATGTTGAATGAAATCATGCAGACGTGCGTGCGTTGTATTGAACAGGGGCCGGCTGTCAGTTTGTGGGCTGGAGTGCCATGTCTAGGGAGGGTTAATGCTGGCTGTTGATGACGCCAGAATTGTCATCCGATAATATCCCGTATGTAGTCGACTGGAGACAGAGCTGGAGATCGAGCAGACCAAGACAACATGTCGACACTGTGTAGAGCATGTTGGGTTACAACAGTGGTATGTGTGCTAGAGTTATCCTGTTGGAAAACACCCCCTGATGTTCATGAATGGCAGCACAGCATATCGGATTACCAGACTGAGGTACAAATTTGCTTTCAGGCCACGCAAGATAAGCACCAGAGTGCTCCTGCTGTCATACGAAATCGCACCTCCAGACGATAATTCCAGCTGTAGGTCCAGTGCCTCTGCCACGCAGACTGGTTGGTTGCAGGCCCTCAACTGGCCTCCTAACCAACGCACGGCCATCACTGGCACCGAGGCAGAACCAGCTTTCATCGGAAAACACAACAGACCTACACCTTGCCCTCTAAAGACCTCTCACTTGACACCACTCACAAGGGAACCTCCCCATCGCACCCCCCTCAGATTTAGTTATGAGTTGGCACAGTGGGTAGGCCTTGAAAAACTGAACACTGATCGATCGAGAAAACAGGAAGAAGTTGTGTGGAACTATGAAAAAATAAGCAAAATATACAAACTGAGTAGTCCACGTGCAAGATATGCAATATCAAGGACAGCACGAGCTCAGGAGCGCCGTGGTCCCGTGGTTAGCGTAACGAGCTGCAGAATGAAAGGTCCGTGGTTCAAGTCTTCCCACGAGTGAAAAATTTAACTTTTTGTTTTCAGTTTATGTGACAAGCTCTTATGTTTTCATCACTTTTTTGGGAGTGATTATCACATCCACAAGAAAACCTAAATCGGGCAAGGTAGAAGAATCATTTTACCCATTCGCCAAGTGTACTAGTTAGGTGGGTCGACAACATATTCCTGTCATGTGACGCACATGCTGTCACCAGTGTCGTATAGAATATATCAGACGTGTTTTCCTGTGGAGGAATCGGTTGACCTATGACCTTGCGATCAAATGTTTTCGGTTCCCATTGGAGAGGCACGTCCTTTCGTCAACTAATCGCACGGTTTTGCGGTGCGGTCGCAAAATACAGACACTAAACTTATTACAGTGAACAGAGACGTCAGTGAACGAACGGACAGATCACAACTTTGCGAAAATAAAGAAAGTAAAATTTTCAGTCGAGGGAAGATTTGAACCAAAGACATCTCGTTCCGCAGCTGCTCACGCTAACCACGGGACCACGGCGCTCCTGAGCTCACGCTCTCCTTAATATTGCCTATCTTAAGCCTGAACTACTCAGTATGTATATTTTGTTTATTTTTTCATAGTTCCACAGAACTTCTTCCTGTTTTCTCGATTGATCTGTGTTCAGTTTCTCAAGGCCTATCCACTGTGCCAACTTATAACTAAATCTGAGGGGGTGCGATGGGGATGTTCCCTTGTCAGGTAGGGAATGACGGTGGTCTGGGGTCATTGGAATGCACGCTACAGGGCGTCTGGCTCGGAGCTGATCTTGAAGTATCTACATCTGCATCCATACTCCGCAAGCCACCTGACGGTGTGTGGCGGAGGGTACCTTGTATACCTCTATCGGTTCTCCCTTCTATTCCAAGTAACCGATATGTAAGAGTTTGTTGTGTCACTGTGGTGCCAAGTGCTGCTCCGATTGCTGCTGTAGACGCAGTACGATGCACCAGAGGCATAAGCCGAACACGATGGTCTTCCCCTTCGGTAATGCCACGTGGCCGTCCAGAGCCCGGTCTTCTTGCGACCACCGCTGGCAGCAATCATGTACAGTGACTATGTTTCTGCCAAGTCTTCCTGCAACATCGCAGAAGGAACATCCATCTTCTCGTAGCCCTATTACACGACCTCGTTCAACATCAGCATGTTGTGGATAACGGCTTTTTTTTCCGGCTCAAGAGCGTCCTTGACTAACATCATCTCGCCATGTCCAATCTCAAAGATAATTAACGCTCACGACCATTACACCGCGTATTTAAAGCAAACCTGATTTGCACTCTCATAGTGAAGGTATTAGCGCCACTCTTAGGCGACTGGCGTGAAATTTAAATAGACATCGTCTTCCAGATGTAGAAAAACGCCTACCAACTTTCGTTTATGTCACACAACTCCATCTTGGTGTTACAATTTTTCCTGTCAGTGTATTTTAATATACTGACCTTTTATTTTGAAAGTCCATTCTTTTAAAACAACGAGAGATCTCATAAAATAATATCGAACTTAATTAATCACAAATTGTGTGATATCTCATTTGTTCAGAAAGCTCTGTTTGAAGGGTCGCACAAAATTGTATTCACGGTTGCTCGTTGCGCCTAGCTGATATGTAATACATAATATGTTAGTGTATTTCTGGTTCAATTCAATTCACTTCAATTTATTGCCACGAATTTTTGACCTATTACCTGGAAACTCTAAACAGGTCGTAAATAGTCAATAATCATAGTGACATACAATGGCTCATATTTTGTATTTAGTAATAAATTATGTTAACAGTAACCATTTGTAACATTAATGTAAAAATAAAACAGAAAATTGAAAATAAGTATATTTTAAAAGAACATAAATTAAAGGAATTAACCCAAGTGAATAACTCCCAGCATATATTACTAGTCGCACTATGTGATTAAAAGTACCCTGACACCTGGCTAAAATGACTTACAACTTCGTGGCGCCCTCCATCGGTAATACTGTAAATCAACATGGTGTTGGTCTACCCTTAACCTTGATGACAGCTTCCACTCTCGCAGGCATACGTTCAATCAGGTGCTGGAAGGTTTTTTGGGGAATGGCAGCCCATTCTTCATGGAGTGCTGCACTGAGGAGAGGTATCTATGTCGGTCCGTGAGGCCTGGCACGAATTCCACGTTCCAAAACATCCCAAAGGTGTTCAATAGGATTCAGGTCAGGACTCTGTGCGGGCCAGTCCATTACAGGGATGTTATTGTCGTGTAACCACTCCGCTCCGCTACAGTCCGTGCATTATGAACGAGTGCTCGATCGTGTTGAAACATGCGATCGCCATCCTCGAATTGCTCTTCAACAGTGGGAAGCAAGAGGGTACTTAAAACATCAATGTAGGCCTGTGTTGTGATAGTGCCATGCCAAACAACAAAGGGTGCAAGCCCCCTCCATGAAAAACACGATCACACCATGACACCACCGCCTCCGAATTTTACTGATGGCACTACACACGCTGGCAAATGTTAACCGGGCATTCCCCATATCCACGCCCTGCCGTAGGATCGCCACATTGTTTACCTTGATTCGTCACTCCACACAACGTTTTTCCACTGTTCAGTCGTCCAATGTTTAAGCTCCTTACACCGAGCGAGGCGTCGTTTGGCATTTACCGGCGTCATGTGTGGCTCATGCGCACCCGCTCGGCCATGAAATCCAAGTTTTCTCACCTCACGCCTAACTGTCATAGTACTTGCAGTGGCTCCTGATATAGTTTGGAATTCCTGTGTGATGGTCTGGATATATGTCTGTCTTTTACACTACGACCGTCTTCAACTGTTAGCGGTCTCTGTCAGTCAACAGACGAGGTCGGCCTGTGCACTTTCGTGCTGTGCGTGTCCCTTCAGGTTTCCACTTCACTATCACATCGGAAACAGTGGACCTAGGGATGTTTAGGAGTGTGGAAATCTCGCGTACAGACGTATGACACAAGTGACACCCAATCACCTGACCACGTTCGAAGTCCGTGAGTTCTGCGGAGCGCCCCATTCTGCTCTCTCACGATGTCTAATGACTACTGAGGTCGCTGATATGGAGTACCTGGCAGCAAGTGGCAGTAGGTGGCAGCACAATGCAGCTAATACGAAAAACTTATGTTTTTGGGGGTGTCCGGATACTTTTGATCATATAGTGTATTATGTTAATGGCAGCCTCGGAATAACTAGAGGTTTGCTGACTAACTACAACTATATCTACTTCTAAACCTATTGATTGATTGATTAATTGAGAGTGTATGGGACCAAACGGCGAGGTCATCAGTCCCGCTAAACCTATTGTTAGTACATTGCCTACACTGCTATGTGCGTGCCTCGGCAGTCCTCGAGTCTAGCATACCTGTGCGGGTGGCTATAGCATTCATTCATTCGTTTCTTAAAAAATGTTTCAAAGTTTCTCTTAATTAAATTTATACGTGCCTAACATTATCTATAATGGACGAAATGCTTCTTGTGTGCAGCTGACGTTATTTTAATATTCAGAGCGTCCACTTGATCCTATGGACTGCAAGATAAACAGCTGTCTTGTACAAGTTTTGGTCACTTACAATTGCCTGTAGTCTCTCTCTACTTGAAGAAACGGGCAACTGAATACTACATGATGAGCGGAGCCGTCCTCACCAGTTCACAGACTTGTATGGTACTACATCCCAGTCGATGCAAATGTCTAGCATATGGACCGTGACCTGTTAATAGGTGCACCATACCTCGAGTGGGGGCGATGTCGCGCAGTTTGAGCCCGTTTCTGATGCTTGGGAATATATCGTACACCCGCCTTGCAGTGCCTCTAATGTCCGGTCAGACTGCCATTCGTATAGCTTCCAGGTTCATTAATGTCTCTTTCAGTAATACGAGTCCCTGTGACCTCGCACACACGATCATATTGTCCACCCCCAACCAATACTGCGTTGCCCTGTAAGGTACCACGATATCCATCGAACATATGCCAAGAACTACCAATAATCTCTCGACAAGCGTAGCGCGAAAGGCGCTGGTGAGCTTCAGAATTCGTCACAGTATTGTTCTGTTGCTGCCTAGTCGAAGTAAGACGCTGGCAGTTGATGATAGCTTCGTGATATGATCGCACCATATGCAACGGTAGTTTATAGTCAGCAATGCCAGCAGGGTAATCTTATGCATAATTTTCGCCGATTCCTGAGTAAGGTATTAAACGTGTTCTAGACAGTTTCTTTTCCCGTCTAGAAGACTGACTAAATATCTAAAAACAGTGCTGCGTTCTACAGGTACTGCGTTAAGTCCCAAGGAAGGATTTCTGGGAAGTATGTATGTGGTTTTTTGAACATTTATAGTCGGATTGTTGCTCTTCCACCAATGTTGCAACAGAGCAAGCAAATCATTCGCCGTTTCCTCGAGTCTCGCCCTGGAGTCTACGAACACAACTACTAGGACGTCATCTGCGTATGCAACACCACCTTGAATACCTTCTGGCCTGCCTAACAGATGTAATAGGGGTTCAGTGCTAACATCCCAGAACAATGGACCACTTATGGAGCGTTGAGGGCAGCCCTTGGTAACCTTTTAGATTACCTCACTCTGTCCTGCAATCCACTGGACGCTACGTCCACTACAATAATCTACAAGGCTCTTATACAGACAATTGGGGACACCGTTATCTCGGAGGTGTGCAAACATCGCAGGCCACCTAAGACTAACGAATTGGCCTGCGATGTCAATTATGAGCGCGATTGGATACTTCGCTGTCGAATTTTCTACAATATGAAGAGCTCTGTTAATAGCATCATCTATACACTTCGTTTTGCTGAATACGTACTGACACTGGTTTAGACCCGAGAGCTCCCTGTGCGCCAGCAAACGATCACAGAGCAGACGCTCCTGAACTTTGTTCAAAAAATGTTCAAATGTGTGTGAAGTCTTATGGGACTTAACTGCTAAGGTCATCAGTCCCTAAGCTTACACACTACTTAACCTAAACTATCCTAATGACAAACACCCACACCCGAGGGAGGACTCGAACCTGAACTTTAGATAAGACGTTTAACAAGCATATAAGTCAACAGCTTACAGGTGATGCCGGGTCTTTGTCCTTTTTTAATGACTACTTCTTTAGCTGTTTTCCATATCGCCGGAATCCTATCTGCAACGCCTCTTTTAGTAATGCTGTCAAATATGTCACTATCAGTTGACCTACCATCCGCACGACCTCGAGGTAAATGCCATGCGGACCAGGTGCCTTTCCAGTTTTGAGCTGGAAATTGCGATAGCAGCTTCTTCTTGAGCGACAGATATCACCAGCATCTGATTGTCGTATCTGCGTATCTAGTTCACTTCTAAATTATGCGTATAGTTCAGTATCTGTGTTACTGTTATTATCAGCAAGTAGGGCGGTTACCAGATATTCTGCTGACGCTTTCCATCCAGCCGTCATTGAGCCATCCTCTTTACAAGTTGTGGACATGACAGTAGGTTCATTAACCTTTTCAGTCAGTAGCTTCTATGGTCTTCCCCATATGTGACATTGCAGTTGCTTTCGTAGAACTTCTCCCAGTGTCCAGAATGAGATTTTCACTCTGCAGCGGAGTGTGCGCTGATATGAAACTTCCTGGCAGATTAAAACTTGTGTGCCCGACCGAGACTCGAACTCGGGACCTTTGCCTTTCGCGGGCAAGTGCTCTACCATCTGAGCTACTGAAGCACGACTCACGCCCGGTACTCACAGCTTTACTTCTGCCAGTATCTTGTCTCCTACCTTCCAAACTTTACAGAAGCTCTCCTGCGAACCTCCTGAAAGAAAGGATACTGCGGAGACATGGCTTAGGTAGGAGACGAGATACTGGCAGAAGTAAAACTGTGAGTACCGGGCGTGAGTCGTGCTTCGGTAGCTCAGATGGTAGAGCACTTACCCGCGAAAGGCAAAGGTCCCGAGTTCGTCTCGGTCGGGCACACAGTTTTAATCTGCCAGGAAGTTTCATATCAGCGCACACTCCGCTGCAGAGTGAAAATCTCATTCTGGAAACATCCCCCAGGCTGTGGCTAAGCCATGTCTCCGCAGTATCCTTTCTTTCAGGAGTGCTAGTTCTGCAAGGTTCGCAGGAGAGCTTCTGTAAAGTTTGGAAGGTAGGAGACGAGATACTGGCAGAAGTAAATCTATGAGTACCGGGCGTGAGTCGTGCTTCGGTAGCTCAGATGGTAGAGCACTTGCCCGCGAAAGGCAAAGGTCCCGAGTTCGAGTCTCGGTCGGGCACACAGTTTTAATCTGTCAGGAAGTTTCTCCCAGTGTATTATTTTAGTTTCCTGAAGCAATGTTTCGTAGCGCATCTTAATTGCCCTGTATTTACGGAGCCTCGCAATGCACCCTGCTTGTCCTAAAGCAGGTTGATAAGCTCTTCTTCTTGATCTTACTCCTTTGTTTCAACGTGGAAAGTTCTTGGCTCCAAGGGATTGTAACTTGACTTTTTACGGTTTTCTTAGGGAGTTTGCAAGAGTTCAGTTAGTAACTGCGCACCCAAGTCTACATGTACAGGAAGCGATCCTACTGGAAACGCTGCAGTGTAGGCGACTAAGCCATCCCAACCTGTTTTCCTTATGTGCAACCCAATCATGCTTTCCTCCGCTTGTGTCCCTCTATCACTGCCACTTTCCCCTTCGATGACAATTGCATATTGGTCACTGAATGTTAGATACTTGAGTACTTGGCAACTATTAATCTTAACTGCTGCCATGCGGTTTGCTAAAGTGACATCAGTATTAGTGGCTACGCCTGGTACCATAATTGGCCGAGTCCAGCGTGAGCCACCGACGGTACACGCCATCCGATGGAGGAATCTAGCGTGAGGCACCGGTGGTACAAGCTGACGTGAACATGTTAAATAAGCGTGCAGCACGACCTGCAGTGCACAAGAGGCCGAGAAACCAGTCTGCATACTATGTGTGAAGCACTTCATTTCATACCATTATGGTACCGTGTTGATTACCTCGCTGCGGACTTAAAATTTCGATTTGGATGCAAATAGGACTGTTCACACTTTGCTTACGACGGACTTGGCAACCGTTCTGGAATTTATCAGGTTGCTACTTCCAGGATGAAGTCGTGCAGCGCCGTCTCCCTGCTTGTACCATTCGGAACGTGTTCCGCACCAATCTGAACTTTCGAAGCACCGCATAGCGAAACTCGCCTGTTGTGCGCGTAAACTACAATTAGTGTTTGTATCAAATGGGTAAAAAAAATAATAGACTGACGCGATCCACGTCACTATGACGTCTCATACACATGACACTTTATTCACTAAATCGGGAAATGGTAAATTTCAGTTTTCAGGCACTATTGCACAGCACATGGTCTCTTCTGTTTTATCGCTTATAGATCTATCACTTGTTCCTGCCGCCAGATAACCTCCTGATGCCACAATATCAGTATCACGTCGTATACTTATCTACGGGATAATATGTTTCTAAAGGGGAGTTCGAAATCGACTATAAAACACATTCACGCTCGACGGTGTATCTCTCTCTCTCTCTCTCTCTCTCTCTCTCTCTCTCTATCTATCTCTCTCTGGACATTACTGTCAACAGTTTTCTACAAAAATGATACTTTTTTAATAAGTGGAGTGACAGGTTGCCATCAGATTCAAGTTTCGGAACACGTTCTCCAAACGGCAAGCCGGCCGCTGTGGCAGAGCGGTTCTAGGCGCGTCAGTCCGGAACCACGCTGCTGCTACGGTCGCAGGTTCGAGTCCTGCCTCGAGCATGGATGTGTGTGATGTCCTTACGCTAGTTAGGTTTAAGTAGTTCTAAGTCTAGGGGACTGATGACCTCAGATGTTAAGTCCCATAGTGCTCAGAGCCATTTTGAACCATTTTAACTGGAGTGTCAAGCTGTCGTATATCTCCAATTCTGCAGGTCATCTCCTGGTGATTAGGAGTGCCTAACTTTTGACAGTATCAAATCGTGCTCACCAGTCCACTACCCATTTTTCCTGGTTGTTCATCACGGATGGAGAGAAGACGGAAATGGAAATGCCGTGTGGCTAGGGCCTCCCGTCGGTTAGACCGCTCGCCTGGAGCAAGTCTTTCGAGTTGACGCCACTTCGGCGACTTGCGTGTCGATGGGGACGAAATGATGATGTAAGGACAACACAACACCCTGAGCGGAGAAAATCTTCGACCCAGCCGGGAATCGAACCCGGGCCGTTAGGTATGACATTTCGTACTCAGCTACCGGGGACGAGAAGACGGAGAAGGAAACTGATTGCTCAGTCGATGACAGAGAATTCGCAAGTCACTGGTTGCATTGTTTGATGGTGTCGCCTTGCTGCCGTTTGGATTAGTCCCCTAGAACTTAGAACTACTTAAACCTAACTAACCTAAGGACATCACACACATCCATGCCCGAGGCAGGATTCGAACCTGCGACCGTAGCAGTCGCGCGGTTCCGAAAGGAAGCGCCTAGAACCGCTCGGCCACCGCGGCCGGCACACTCCAGTTCAGTGGACACTGATAGCCAAGTACCCCGGAGTGATACTTGATAGGCACCTGGCATGGAGACAACATGTAGACGGAGTGTGGAAGAAAACCTCCCGAATTTTGGACGTACTCTACCCACTACTTACGAAATTAATTAAATGCATTGAAATGAAATGAATGGATCGATGAGGCTGGAGCCAATGAAGACGCAGTAACGTGAAATGATTTACGTGCAAACAATAGATACGCTGAACATGCACATTCACGTGCACTAATCAATGAAAAGTACTCACAGTCCATTGAATGTGGTCTGTGATGGACTATGCCTGCCCTGTCAGGGGTACAGCAGCAAAGACTCACATCGAGAACAGCAACGGAGTCGACAGTTCGTGGTCTATTGGTTAGAATTGCCATCTCTAGATCCTGGGCTCCCGGGTTCGATTTCCGGCCGGGTCGGAGATTTTCTCCGCTCGGAGACTGAGTTTCGTTTCACATCGACGTCGAAGTCGCATCAAATAGAAAGACTTGCACTGGGCGGCCGAACTACCCAGAGCGGGGTCTCCCTGCATTTCTGCAATATTATCATTTCATTTCAGAGCAATGGTTTCAAAATGCAATCTTCCGCGTACTGTTTCCACGAAGGGGCTGAGGAAAAGCCAGTAGTTAGAGGAGTTTAACAACACGCAGCAAAACTTTGCAGTAAAATCTAGCAGCTTCAATAATTCCGTAATACGCCACCACGGACAATGGAATGGAGAAGCCGACCACTACAAGCGACCAGCGATCCTGTTTGATGTGCAATACGACCAAGAGATAAAGGTAACCGTGTCTTCAAAAATCCATTGGCTACCAAGAAGACCAAATTGAAAACCAAAACGCTCAATATAACAACCACTTTAGAATATCAGGCAAATCCTAAAAGGAAATAAACAACATCGAACCACTGAAAATGGTGCGCTATCCGCTACGAGAATATAGGTTCTGCCCAGGTAAAACAGTGGATATGTATTAGGGAACACGACTTAATGCCTAGGCTAGGTATCTTGATGTAACTTTGAGAATGAAACGGGAAGAAATACGAATTTTAAATACGAACAGATAAGATGATGCTCCCATTTCTTGCCTTTTTGTTTCTTTCACTGACAGATTACAGACAATGGAGTGTTCTCTTTGCAGTTACTGTCACACACAAAGGACAAAATAAAGCTACGAGGGAGCAGAGGGTAAACAATACGAGTGGCGTATGCATTTGTAAAGTGTCGCATGGCCGTGGCCTCGAGCTGCACGACACGGCCTGCTGGCTTATTCATGAGTTGACGTGCCCTGCCCACACTGCAGGGCTATGTATGCACTGACCTACTGATCTCTTTACTCCTTTGTACCTCACAGGCGGTGGAGGACACTTATCTGAATATTCTGAGATGAGAAACCTACAGTCGGAAGTCGATATTCTGGGTAGTATGAGTTCTTGAACGAGCAACGCGTGTGAGGTACCTGTTTGTTTCATAATAAATACGTGCCTGTCGCATAGACTTTGGTGGCGCCATCTTACAAATCAAAACATAATCGTCTCGACCACGGTGGAGTTTACCAATGTTGACTGGCGATAGTTCACAAAAGTTCGAAACTTAGCGTGGTCTTAATGTGAACTGCTATAAATTTTTCCCATAACGAAACTGTGTGTCGAAATCTGACTGAATATCCAGAGATTCTGGCCGTAAGTAGGCTAAACCCTGTCGATGATAGCGCCCAAATAAAACTTTCTGCGTCAGCCACTTGTTTATTTTGCCACTACGTGTTTCGATGGTTCACACCATCACCTTCAGATGGAGGATGGAGAATTGTTTATTTACATGCCTGGTGTTGGTGAAGAGTACAGACATCTTTTCACAGTACCAGACCAGAGGCAGTACATCATTTTCTTCTTACTATTACATAATGTTCGAACACAGTAAATGCTCCAAAATTCTTAGGCAAATCGACGTCAGTGATATAGGTCTATAATCAGCGGATTGTTTGTATTTCCTTTCTTGTTTGTTGGTGTGACCTGCGCAATTTTCCAGTCCCTAGTTATTGTTCTTTCGTCGAGCATACGACTGTCTATGGTTACTAATCTCATCAGCATGCTCCGAAAGAGACCTGATTGGTACAGTACACAGCCTGGACCAGAAGACTTGCCTTTATTACGTGACTTAAGTTGCTTCACTTCGCTGGAGATATCTACTTCTAAATTAGTCATGTCTGCAGTTGTTCGTGATTAGAATTCTGGAATACTTACTTCGAATATTTAGTCCGTAAGAGACGGCATTATAAGGGCTGCGACCGCTCGTAAATACAAGTAAAACAGTTTCTACGTCAATAATTTGTTTATTTTGTACTACTAATTTCGATGGTTCACACCATCATTTTCAGGTGAAGAATTGTTTGTTTACATGCCTGGTGATGGTGAAGAGTACAGACGTCTTTTCAAAATAGCAGACCAGGGGCAGTTTAGGTTATTTTGCTTCTTTTGAGGCACGGTAGAGTTTTTAAAACTCTGCATACTGTTGCCAGATGTATGTCCCCTCCATTACACATTATTTTCACACTGTCACTTCAAAGATGTTGAAGTGACAGTGTAAATATGTCACTTCAAAGATGAGATTAGTAACAATATACAGCTCCACGCTCGACGAAAGGTAAGAACTAAGGACTGGAAAATTGCACAGGACACACCAACAAACAAGAAAGGAAATACAAATAATCCGCTGAATTTATAACCCATATCACTGACATCGATTTGCTGTAGAATTGTGGGGCATATACTGTGTTCGAACATTATGTAATAATGCGAAGAAAACGATGTACTGACACATAAACAGTACGGTTTCAGAAAATATCGTTCTTGTAAGACACAACTGGCGCTTTGTTCACACGCAGTAATGACTGTTATCGACAGGGGACCTCGCATTGATTGCATATTTATAGATTTCCAGAACGCTTTTGACACTGTTCCTCACAAGCGGCTTCTAATCAAATTGCTTGCCCATGGAGTATCGTCTGGTTGTGTGACTGGATTTGTGATTTCCTGTCAGAAACTGCACGATTCGTAGTAACTGATGGGCAGACGTCTAGTGTAATAGAATTAATATCTGAGGTTTCCCAAGGAAGTGTTACAGGCCCTCTGCTGTTCTTAAACTATATAAATGATTTAGAAGACAGTCTGAGCAGCCCACTTCCATTTCTTGCTGATGATGACGTTGTTTACCGTCTAGTAAAGTCATCAGAATATCAAAACGAATTGCAAAATGATTTAGGCGAGATATCTGTATGGTACAAAAGGTGGCATCTGATTTCGAATAATAAAAAGTGAGAGATCCTCCACATGGGTAGACTACTAAATAAAACTTAAATTTCGGTTACACGATAAAGCACACAATTTTAAAGGTTGCATATTCAACTAAATACCTAGGGATTACAATTACGACCAACTCAAAAATGGAACCATCACACTATAAATGCTGTGGGAAAGGCAAACCGAAGACATCGTGTCACTGGCAGAACACTTAGAAAGATGTAGCAAACGTACAAAAGAGACTGCCTTTTGCGTTTCTTATCGCGAAATAGTGGAGTGTGTGTCACAGATACGACACGTGGATGGGGTGGCAATCATTAAAACAAACGCGTTTCTCTTTTCACAAAATGCTGATCACCACCTTTCTCCTTCCATGCGAAAATATT
Source organism: Schistocerca serialis cubense (assembly GCF_023864345.2). NCBI lineage: Eukaryota > Metazoa > Arthropoda > Insecta > Orthoptera > Acrididae > Schistocerca > Schistocerca serialis. The sequence goes on from NC_064640.1 coordinate 215,662,937, forward strand.
TTTTTGAGTCGCATCTCCTTAGGTAGGACTGACCATTGTACTAAAACACGTAAGAGAAAGCCGAGCTCGTACGGAAAGGTTCAGGTGTTCATTTTTCCTACATAAAATAGTCAAAGTGGTTCTATGAATTCTCTGCCAAGTACTTACGTGTGAATTGCGGAGTAAACATGTAGACGCAGATGCTTAGAATTGATTGATTGCTGATAGTCGATGGCGGATTATTACCCGTTACATGTACCTGCAGATACGGATTTCATAAATGATGCAGCAGAATGTAATGACTGGCAAAGCGAACGGATATAGAGAGAGAAATTTCGCAACAGGCGTTAACCTAATAGGAAGAAATTTAGCGCCGTGAATAGAAACTTACGAGTATACCAGTCGTTGAAGCCACAAAGGCCAGACAAGGCTCTCGACGAAGAAGTGTTCATTTGAGAAGCTCGTTTTCTTTCGCGGAAGAAGGTCCGTCAGTAAATCACCTATAAACTTGCCTGTGAAAAGCGCTCTTCGAAGAATATACAGTGAAGAGTAGAGGTGGGCCGCGCGGTCTAGGGGCCTTGTCACAGTTCGAGTCCTCCCTCGGGCGTGTGTGTGTGTGTGTGTGTGTGTGTGTGTGTGTGTGTGTGTGTGTTTTGTCCTTAGCGTAAGTTACATTTAAGTTACATTACTTAGCGTGTAAGCCTAGGGACCGATGACCTCAGCAGTGTGGTCCCGTAGAAACTTGCCACAAATTACCAGATTTTCCAGCAGAGGTGGACTAGCGGTTACAACCGAATAGTAAATAAATTGTACGAGCGTTGAGGCAAACCATTTTTGTCTCTAGAGTTCAGTTCCGCCAATGGATTTCGTTGTTATGCATGCATTGAGAGTGGTGGGCGACAGTCTGACGAGTTGCTGAAGGTGTAAATTTTTTATATCGATAAATAATTTTTATTTTCGACCATTAGTTTCTCCCTCAAAGTAATCAGTTCAGAATCCTCAACCATTATATATAATTTAGACCCTAATGGTTTCGGACTTACAGTAGAGTACAGACGACCGTCTAAACATTTAAACTGTAATTGTTAGCATGTTTGTGTTAATTCAGGACACATTTGAATTATCAATCCGTTCAACAAAGCACATCACTACTTTAAGAATGTAATTTATTTTGGATATTCACAGTAGTGGCATATCGAAATATGGGAGCAGCGAATCGTTAGAAGATAAGGACTTTTCTTAATGATGAATACTGAAGGTGGGGGAGCAAGACACATAAGATGTATACACTCATGAGCACTTGAACTAGACACACACAGACAATACTGTGCAGTACCCCATCCGCCCTGACACGAACTCCACGAGGTTCGAAAGCCTCTGGGATCCATCCTGATCCTGAACCGCCGCCTACAACTCACAAAGATCAATCGGAGTTGTGCTCAGTGGGCGCGCTACTCGCTCGATAACTTCCAGATACTCTCAGTAGGAGTGAGATCAGTTGATCCAGGTACAAGAACCAAAAAGCCTTCATCCAACTATTTTGATACTGTATGGGAGCAGCAGGATAGTACAGTGTCTTGCTAAAACTACAGGTCTCTTTCTGAGGGCTGTAGGTGGATATCACAGGCCCAGTTTCATAGCATGTAAACATCTCCCATAGTAGTCTACTTACACCACTTGCTGATCGGTGCCCTGCTTCTAAATGAGATGCATCATCTGCTGCAATTTGCGACGTATTCGTATTCTTCCATTGGCGTCTGCAAACGTATGCCACAGCTAATCAGTCCAGGCCACCTGATTCCATGCTTTGAGCACCCAATGGCGGTGTTCATGGTCCTACGCTAATCTGAATCTTCTTTGACATGCAGTGATCGTAAATACGCAAGTGGGTCAGTGATTTTTGTACCACATAGCAAGGAGGTGATTCTGGATGGTATGTCTCATCACTAGGTGTCCTGGACCACAAATGAATTGATGAGTGACTCACTGCACTGTAGCCCTCTATCCTCTCTTACAATGGACAGTACTTGACAGTGAACCTTGTCACCAACGTTTTGTTGCTCATGACAGTTGATTCTTGGGACAGTAGTTTTCGCCAAATCAAGGGACTCACTGGACAACTTTTACACGAAAACAGGTGGAAAGTTCAATTCTTACAAGACCTGGTAAATAGCGTTCCCAGGTAGTGGAGTGTCCCTTAAATGGCTGGAATCAAATGTGCTGACGTCGCACGTCCTGCCCTTCACTTATTGCTGAATACGTGAATCTACTGTCCAATTACGTATGTGCATTTGTTTCCCGTACAGCCCCCCCCTCCCCCACCCAACCCCCCCCCCCCCCCCACACACACACACACACATAGAGAGGGAGAGAGATCACCTGTAGTTTGAGCAAGAGAATTTACCAGTTACGTCACTCACGAATGTTGGCGGTATAGTTTGAGAAACACTCCACAAGCATGAGGATGCTTGTGTGGCTAACCACTTCACCTACCTCAATCCTATTGAACGCATCTGGAACGCCAACGAGGGAGGTGTGCGCACCTTGGACCTAACTTTGCCCAATCTACTCCTGTTGTTGGCGTCGGTTGAGCGGTAATATATCAGGCTGGTTCCCCAGTAATATATCAGGCTGGTTCCCCAAGGCTTTTGGCGTATCTTGGATTCCATACTCCGGCATGTCAGCACCATCATCAGGTTGAAATGGAGTGCTACACTTTACCAGTTAGGTGTTTGTACTTCAGTTCCTTATGAGCGTACAAGTGTATTGTTAAATAATGAGGCATCCTCTTAGATGAAATATTATGGAGGTAAAATAGTCCCCACTTAGATCTTCAGGTGGGGACTACTCAAGAGGATATCATCATCAGAAGGAAATCGTCATCTCGAGAAACAAAACTGGCGTTCTACGGGTCGGAGCGTGGAATGTTAGATCCCTTAATTGGACAGGTAAGTTGTGAAATTTAAAAAGGGAAATGGATAGACTGAAGTTCGATATAGTGGGAATTAGTGAAGTTTGGAACAGAACATCTGCTCAGATTAATACAGTGTTATAAATACAACGTCAAATAGGGGTAATGGAGAAATAGGTTTAACAATGATTAAGAAAGTAGGAAAGTGGCTAAGCTACTATGAACAGCACAGTGAACACCTTATCATGGCCAAAATAGGCACTAAACCCACACCCACCATAGTAGTACAAGTTTATATGCCAACTAGTTCCGCAGATGAAGAGACTGTGAAAATTTATGACGAGATAAAAGAATTTATTCAGATAGTTAAGGAAGAAGAAAATTTAATTGTGATGGGGGGCTGGAATTCGATAGTAGGAACAGGAAGGGATTGTGGTCAGGTGATCCAGGCAGGGATATTAGTGCCTTTAGTCAACGAAACATTCGTTGAAGCCCTCTAACACCATTTGGGGATGATGGATAGGTGCATTTTCTCACGGAACTCAAAAGAACATGTGGACATGATCTGCCATCAGGTACCTGTACCCTTCGCCTGTGAGGGACGATGGTAGATGTACCGGTGCTCCATTTTATCGTCAATAAAGCTTTCTCTTACGAAAATATCACCATCGGTTAGATCTGTACTAATCAGTGTATTACAACATGTACTGCAACTCAGCTTTACTGGTGACCATTTTCTAAGGCTTGAACATCCAATAGCGACGTTCCTGGGACCACGGTAGTCTCTGTACACTGTGATATGTAACTAGCAAAGATACTCTTGTAAAGCGGCTGTTTGTGTGTCGTATGATGGATTTATGGTTACGAATAGTACGACTGCTTACCAGAAATTAGCTTCCCCTTGAGTTTGACGAGCTCTTCCAATTCCTTTCCCCACATGTGATCAGCACAAAGCTGGATTGTGTGCATTGTAGGAACCAGATTTAATTACGCAATTTACATTCAGCCAGTGGGCTAAGGGCCTGACGATGATCCATAAGCCCAGGGGTAGAGGGGAAGGGGTCCCATGCTTTGTCTAAGGAGCGACGTTGAATCTAGAGTTAATGCAGAGTCTGAAACTGATGTGCATTTTTTCCTCGTCCAAGAAAACTCGAGACAAAACTAGCAGTCATTCAGTATTTCTCCAATTTTTTAATCGTTAATTAACAGCATCATTAGTGTGTAAATTATATACATTGACGCTAGTTTACAAGACAAAGAGGTAAGGCAGATCAAGGCAGACCATGTGTCAGACTATCAGCCATTGGTCAGGTAGACTGTCCAGTCGAAGTGTTTCTTTAGGTCCTTTCCCACTATCGTTTAGACAAATTCTAAGCTGGTTCTCCATCTCCATCGCTAAAATTATGCACAATCAGTTAAATGCAGCACACAGAACACAGTTTATATTAGTCACAAGCATGTTTTCCATACGAGGTTCCTTCATTGATAACTGACAACTATGGAGACAGGACGGTCATCTGGTTACAAAGCTAAAACAAAATTATTGACAAATCATTAAGTACACCACAAATCCCATGACCAGGAAAGAATTGTAAGCTTAAGATGAATAGGGGCCTAATGTGTTTTCAGTGAAACACAGGTTTGCAAAATACTCTCGACAAGTTAGCCATCACGGCCCATGTAGCGCAGTCAGTAGTCTCAGACTCACTTCCGTACTCGATAATGAAGTAAATGGGCAGAACGAGATACTTAGTATTTAACAACTTTTATAAAATAAAGAAGCACAAGAAAACACTTCAAGATATAAAAAATCACCTAACGTACCTGCTTGAAACTGTAACTTACGTATTTTTTACATTTTTTCAAAGAAATACTGGCCCATTTCCCGTCCTGCCCCACTCACGGGGCAGTATGGGATAAGGCAGGTTTTTTTGTAAAATTGTTGCATAAACGAAAAAATCATTAACAGTAAGACAATACTTTAATGACATTTTGAAAACTCTAGAATTACTTTTAATGCTTAACACCAAGTTACTGTTACTTCACTGAGTCCCGTCGCTTGTGCAATAGATGTAGTTTTAACTTGCAAATAACATAGAATGCCTAGTAATAAATCCTACAAGCCTACACAAGTTTGTCAAATCTGCGTGGTAAGCCAGTTCTTTCTGCTAGCTGATAGGCTAATGACCTGACAATGAGATATTTCGTCGTTAGACTAAAAAGTCTGCTCTTCATTGACTTCAGGTATGCTACCAGCTTCTTTTCCTGCAGTGAACACGTTTTTAAATATCCCATATGATTCATCAACTGTGTAGTTGGGATTATTCTCAGTTTTATGAAGGTATCTTTCCAACATTGATTTGGGCACGTTAAACTCATTTGGTGCTTTTAAAACTCATGTGTAAAAGGAAAACGGCTAAAACTGCTGATTTAATACCCAGTTACTATGCACTGGACTTTCTAACGTAAGATCACACCATGTAGTAAAGCAAAGAAAAACAGAAATATATAGTTTGAAATCTACTTGCATAAAAAAATGAAGGGGCACAACTTGATACTATCGCAATCGGTCTCGTTCCATTCCACTGCAAGAACACGTCAGGTTAGCGACTTTATGGAGCATAATACCCAACGGATTTAAGCGTATTACGTAACTAATATACAGGGTGTTACAAAAAGGTACGGCCAAACTTTCAGGAAACATTCCTCACACACAAATAAAGAAAAGATGTTATGTGGACATGTGTCCGGAAACGCTTAATTTCCATGTTAGAGCTCATTTTAGTTTCGTCAGTATGTACTGTACTTCCTCGATCCACTGCCAGTTGGCCCAATTGAAGGAAGGTAATGTTGACTTCGGTGCTTGTGTTGACATGCGACTCATTGCTCTACAGTACTAGCATCAAGCACATCAGTACGTAGCATCAACAGGTTAGTGTTCATCACGAACGCGGTTTTGCAGTCAGTGCAATGTTTACAAATGCGGAGTTGGCAGATGCCCATTTGGTGTATGGATTAGCACGGGGCAATAGCCGTGGCGCGGTACGTTTGTATCGAGACAGATTTCCAGTACGAAGGTGTCCCGACAGGAGGACGTTCGAAGCAATTGATCAGCGTCTTAGGGAGCACGGAACATCCCAGCCTATGACTCGCGACTGGGCAAGACCCAGAACGACGACGACACCTGCAATGGACGAGGCAATTCTTCGTGCAGTTGACGATAACCCTAATGTCAGCGTCAGAGAAGTTGCTGCTGTACAAGGTAACGTTGACCACGTCACTGTATGGAGAGTGCTACGGGAGAGCCAGTTGTTTCCGTACCATGTACAGCGTGTGCATGCACTATCAGCAGCTGAGTGGCCTCCACGGGTACACTTCTGCGAATGGTTTATCCAACAATGTGTCAATTCTCATTTCAGTGCAAATGTTCTCTTTACGGATAAGGCTTCATTCCAACGTGATCAAATTGTAAATTTTCACAATCCACATGCGTGGGCTGACGAGAATCCGCACGCAATTGTGCAGTCACGTCATCAACACAGATTTTCTGTGAACGTTTGGGCAGGCATTGTTGGTGATGCCTTGATTGGGCCCCATGTTCTTCCACCTGCGCTCAATGGAGCACGTTATCACGATTCCATACGGGATACTCAACCTGTGCTGCTAGAACATGTGCCTTTACAAGTACGACACAACACGTGGTTCATGCACGATGGAGCTCCTGCACATTTCAGTCGAAGCGTTCGTACGCTTCTGAACAACAGATTCGGTGACCTCAACCCTCTTGACTTTCATTTATGGGGGCATTTGAAAGCTCTTGTCTACGCAACCCCGGTACCAAATGTAGAGACTCTTCGTGCTCGTATTGTGGACGGCTGTGATACAACACGCCATTCTCCAGGACTGCATCAGCGCATCAGGGATTCCATGCGACGGAGGGTGGATGCATGTATCCTCGCTAACGGAGGACATTTTGAACATTTCCTCTAACAAAGTGTTTGAAGTCACGCTGGTACGTTCTCTTGCTGTGTGTTTCCATTCCACGATTAATGTGATTTGAAGAGACATACTAAAATGAGCTCTAACATGGAAAGTAAGCGTTTCCGGACACATGTCCACATAACATATTTTCTTTCTTTGTGTGTGAGGAATGTTTCCTGAAAGTTTGGCCGTACCTTTTTGCAACACTCTGTATAGCGAACGGCACGCATTTCAACATTACATGTCATTTAAGGGAGTACCATTAAAAATTAAAGACTTACCCTTCGTTTAAATTTGCCAGAAGTTATAAAAACACAACGGGAAACGCGAAGGACAACCTTTCATGTACAAGTCGCACTCCAAAAAAGTCAAAATGGCTGTCTCATCATTCACAGATATAGCTACATGTCATTACAGTAGGTTGCAGCGTTCTGCAGTCTAGGAAACAGCACAATCTCGTTATGCTCCGAGTTCTCCTATATACTGGATGCCTTGTGCGACTTTCGACCTATAAACTGGTAGCCCTTCAAACAATTTTCAATCACCGATATATTAGATCTAGTGTATATACTCGTTCTCCTAGTTACAGAAATGGGAAAAACAGAATGGTCATCACACTCCCTCTCTAGGTATGTATACTAGAACTGCTGTACGTATCCCACTGGAGCAGATCCTTTACGAATGTTTTCCCAAGGAGACATGCGTATCAGTCAGGATTTAATTCCGACTTTAGAGAGTATGCCTCATGTATGCAAAGCTTGTTTGCAAAATCGGGTAACATAATGTTAAAAGTTCTCCTCTTGGCCTAGGCTTCATCAACTATGGAACAAAGTAAATATAAATTTCATGGGCCCTTGGGTCACATGGCTTATCATAGCTGATGAACGATCTAATTTTCTGGGTGTTGCACAGATGATATTCATCACATCATCATCCATGGCCAAAATCCCGATGAAAATCTCTGCGATAGAGGGAGCACTCACAACCAATTAATGGGCCTCAATAAATGGCGTCAGCATTTGCAGATTTTCGTAAAAGATACAATCGAACAAATCCTTACCACACCATTTCACTCATCTTCTAACAATGAGGCTTAATGCACGGTCATAACGTTTACAACAAGGTGAAAAAATCATGATTAACGCTTCAACAGAAGAACTCATCATCACATTTTTAAGCACATCTTGGTCCACCTCAACTGAACAGTAGTAACCCAGTCAGCTGGATCTTCTGCGACCATCAGTGACCTTGGAACCACTGTCCTCACTTCAAGACAGACCTAGTTGCCTAGACTTGCATGTATGGGTACTCACTCGGGTGGAGTATCGAAGTTGGAAGATGCTCCCCACAGATGCCAGGGGGTGGTTACATTGTTTTCAAACTATGGCCCAGCTGCTATATCAGGCACAAACATAAACAATGTCTACATTACAATGCACAGTGCAATGCCCGTCACAAGCCAGGTCATCTTGCCAATGTCTGTATGATCAAAGGGCAGGTAATGTAATCACACAGCAACAGATAACTAACATCATAATGCCTGATATGTCAATGAATGTGGCACTAACCACACTGATGATCCAGCTTGGAGTTAATGGTCAGTCAACCTACTTCCAAGTGGGCACCTGAATGGCAATGCCACTAATAAACTGAAACACATATCAACTCATTGGCACTTGATGACTTCGGCGAGTTCAAAGGCGAGTTGTGTCATACATAAACCAATGAATCCCACTAATGGGCCAAGTCAGGCCAAAGGAAGTTATAACTGTCGCAAAGATTAAAACTTACCTTAGTTGTGATTTGGATTCCTTATCAATGGTGGAGTATCTGTAGTGCCTACTGTCATTCCATGTGATAATTTAGATAAGTTGTGCGCTGAATATAAGCAACTGTTCAAACACCATCTGGGTTTAAAATGAAATTTCCAGGCATGCATATCCTTAAAGGATGCTGCCCAATCATGCTTCTGTCCAGCACATCACATACCATTTACCATGTGGAATGCAGTTAAATCTGAACTTTATAGACTGCAGGAAATTGCAGTCATAGGACAAATATGGTGGAAATCCAGCAGATGGCAGAGAGCTAACACATATCCGAGGAGGTACATAATGAGCATAAGATAAAACATGATCAGCTTCAGCAGACCACGGTCATGGTCCAACACACCTTGAGGAAGCAAATATGGGGGTGGACAGATGCTAGAGGTTGAATTCTGAACCTTATTTGTGGACAGCCAACTCAGAAGATATAGAGCAACTATATGTCTTATTATGAAGGGTGCAGGCATATGCAAAAGGGACCAGGGGGACTGTGAAATCGTATACAATACAATTATGAAACATGGAATGTTGGGTAGTGAACAACACCAACCTCTTACAAGGATTAGCTGCTACGCTGACCAGCCATGAGAAAGGGACCTTCAACACAATAATCAGGAACTTACAAGGGCATGTTGAAAAGTAATGCCTCTGAATTTTTATGAGAAAACTCTCGAAGCTTTTTAAAGAAAACAAACATTATTAAAATTACACATCTTAATTCTTCATGCCTACATATTTATGAGGGTTGCCCAGAAAGTAACGCACCACATTTTTTTTTTCTCAGTCAAAAACAATGCTACGAATGCGAAAGGTTACATGTGTATTATTTGAAGTCTCCTGAGTGACTGCACCAAGTTTCCGTCACTTCTGTCAGATAGTGTAGCTGCAGGACAGTTTTAAAATGATGTCTGTAGGTGCTGTATGTTACAACCAACATGTTGTCATTGAATTTTTCACTGCAGAGAAAGAAACTGTGGGGAATATTCACAAACACTTGTGTAAAGTCTATGGGGCATCTGCTGTCAACAGAAGTACGGTTCGTCACTGGGCACAGAGGGTGAGGTCACCAGAAGGTGGTTCGGCGAAGCTCCACGATTTGCAGCGGTCGGGGAGACCATCCACGGCTGTCACACGTGACGTGTCAGTGAACTGATGTTGTCATTCGCAAGGACAGACACATTATGACTCAGCAGGTGGCACTGCATTTGTCAATCAGCAATCGCAGAGAAAAAAAAACACTTGTCTAGATTTGTTGCAACGTTTTGAAGCTGAGGGGGAGGCCTTCCTTTCCCTGGATTGCAACAGGTGATGAAACCTTGGTTCACCATTTTGAGCCCAAAACAAAACGACAGTCAATGGAGTGGCGCTATTCCCACTCCCCACATAAGAAAAAATTTAAAGCAACTGCTTCTGCCGGTAAGGTCCTGATCACCATGTTCTAGGACCGCGAATGTGTGATTCTCATTGATGTGATGCCAAGAGGCAGTACCATTAATTGAGAAGCATATGTCAACACATTAACAAAACTCAAGACGCACTTCTGGCGACTTTGGCACCACAGCAACCCAGGAGATGTTTTGATAAAACATGATAACGCTCCGCCCCACACAAGTCTGAGGACTGCTGAACACATTGCAAAACAGGGTTGGACAGTGTCACCCCATCCACCCAAGAGCTCTGACCTAGCCCCCATCAGACTTCCACTTCTTTGGGTCATAGGATGCCATTCATACAAGACATTTTGAGGATGATGATGATGATGATGATGATGATGATGATGATGATGATGATGATATGAGGTGATTCATCATTCTTTCATGTGTGTAATCCTCATTATGTTCAATAAAGAATTGTTGAAGAAAAAAATGTGGTGCATTACTATCTGGGCAACCCTCGTATTTCTCACAGTAATCACCCTGGCAACGAAACCATTTCTCCCAACAAGAGACCAGTTTGTTGATATCATCACTGTAGAATGCTTGACTTTGTTAATGGAGCCATTGACTTTGTTAACAGAGCCACAACCTCACCTCTGCCTGCACCGCTTGAAACAGAAGTCCTCAAAGGTGTTCTTTAATAATCTGAAGACCAGCCACTTAGAGGAATATCAGGCTAAGAATACCAGCCATTTATGCAATTATTTAAAGTTTTACTACAACTTATTTTTCATATTTACTTTTGTTCTTTGATATATTAATAATTTTAAAATAATGATAACAGAAAGTATAATTATCCTTCCAAAAAAAGTGTCAGGTGAGTTACTGAGAAATTTCTTCCTCATTAAATCAATGAACACGACATATTTGCAGCAGAAGTACAGAAAAGTGCATAACCTGACAAATAAATGCTGACATTGGCTCAGCTATTTGCAACAGCAGCTATTACATTCGCTAATGTTTCTTTCAAAATAATTCTAGAAATTGACAACACAATAAAGCTACTGTCAAGGGACAGGTAGCAAGCCATCCATACATTGTTCTCATACTAAATGAGTCCAGGTTTTGAGCAACTGGTGGCTCATGTGTCAAGAAAATCATGCCCTGAGCTACCGGTATACTCAGGTGTAGTTAACTCTTTGAACTAGAAACTTGATTACAGCATGCTATTTCTCATGCACCAACATAGTTCCATAACACACCATCACGTTACATGCAACAATTCGGAGCCCACTAGTGGCAGAAGACTGCAATGAAGAATAAAGATGTAAAATGTTAATAATGTTATTTTAATTTAAAAAGCTTTAAAAGTTTTCACACAAAAAATTGGGAGGAATTACTTTTCAGCAAGCTCTCACAGATGTCATTCAGATATGATTAGATGCACTTGACCTCCAACTGGCTCTGGCAAGGCTCCTAGCTGCTGTGGCAGACAGTGTGGCATATCTGATCTACAGTACTTGGCTATATTCATCAGCCTCATATCAGTAGTTAAAGCTGAGTGAGGTGCTGCACTGTTACAGCAGTGAACTCATGACTGGAAGAATCAGGATTCTAATACTCACCTGCTCACCCAGCTTTACATTTACTGTGGTTTCCCTTAATCTATTAAGGTTGTGACATAACTTGTCTTAATGAGGTCTTTTATGTATTTTCTTTAGTTAGATTGTTAAAAAATTAAAGAGATTAAGATATTACAACATTTCTTCAAACAATAATTACAGAGATACTAAACTACAATGGGAATTTGATCTTGAGCAGTGCACATGCTGCGCTATAGATGGTTACAGTAGGTTGGTGGTGTGAGGAACAGCTCAGCTCACTACATGACAAGATATTTTGCCTGTGGATGAGCCAGAGACTGAACACCGACCTACCCTAACTGTAATTATAAATATTAATGACAGAAATTCATTTTTATATAGAAAATCAGCTGATGGAACCAGTGAAGCCCAGATATCTATTTATTCCTATCTTCTACTAGACCATCTCCGCTTCTTCCCCTTCTCTATGTCCATCTCCTCTTCCTCCCCCCCCCCCCCCCCTCCGTCCATCCACCTCATCCCCCCTCCCTCTGTCCATCACCGTCAATCCAAATGGGAGTTTGATGATTTTTTACTTCTACAGTAGATCTTTCCAAATAATAAGAAGTATGTTTCAACTAAATACAGAAAATATAAACCAACAGGCCATATTCAAACATTTTTACATCACCCTTTCTCATCCACACTCTCACCCTTAGTGGTAGTAGGGAATCTTGCTCTCACAGTATTTTTGTACAAATAAGAAGTTATGTGCACAACACACTCGGTTGAAATTGCTCCAGTTGTTCCTCAGTTATGCTTCAATGTCACCCCCGCCCCTTTTATTTCCACTCCTAAAGCATTTGGGTAGTTCTTCTTTAAAGAATTGATCTCCCTTGTGCAAAACAGCTTCAAACTTCTGATTACAAATGAGTTAATGTTTGACATTAAGCATTTAAGTGATAGAAAGTTTACAAAAGATTTGATATTGTGTTTAAAGTTTGTTTCAAGTTGTTAAGTGCTCTGATTCTCAAGTAGTGGATGAATATAGCTTGGGTATTCTCGTGCAGTGTGTTACACGTCTTTTCCACTCACACCCCCATCCCCACTCCTTTGAGAGTCAGATGGTTTTTACCACCATATTGCTTCTTTGCAAAGAGCAAGTGACATGTTTACCAAATTGGGTTGAAATTGATCCAGAAGTTTACGAGGAAATGTTGAACCTACACACATTTTTATAATATAGAGAGGTGCCAGGGGAACTCTCTCATTCATTGGTCATAATTGTGGTGTTTAATTTCTAATTTTGTAAAGCAAATGACTGTGGTGTCACCCAAGAACATACGAGGTGGTATGAATTAGTACGATGTGACATAGTATATTTTGTAGTGTGCGAAGTCAGTCAGAACTTACTCACAATCCAGCCAAGGTCCCTGTGTCATCTAGGGATGTACACCTTTTCCTTTTTCCAGTTTTATTTGTTAATATTAAGAGTGTATTACTGTTAAGTTCACAGTAATTATTATAATTTATTACACATTGAGGGTCCTGTGATTTTAGATTTGATAATGATAACTACATGTAATACTCTCAGAAGTCATACATAATTAGCTTAAAACAAGACAGCGCCACTGACTGCTATGGTCATTATCAGAAGGAACTTCAACACAGGGCACGTAGGAAACACTTTAGATGATGGCACCTGTAATTACTTCAAGGTCAAACTAATCTCCTGTGGTGTCACCGCCAGACACCACACTTGCTAGGTGGTAGTTTTAAATTGGCCGCGGTCCATTAGTACATGTCGGACCCGCGTGTCGCCACTGTGTGATCGCAGACCGAGCGCCACCACAAGGCAGGTCTCGAGATACGGACTAGCACTCGCCCCAGTTGTACAGACGACGTAGCTAGCGATGCACACTGATGAAGCCTCGCTCATTTGCAGAGCAGATAGTTGGAATAGCCTTCAGCTAAGTCAATGGCTACGACCTAGCAAGGCGCCATTAGTAACATTGCATGTATCTAAAGAGTCTCACTTGTATCGCCACAATCTCCAGATGTACCAAAAGGATGGATTAAAGTTAAGTATTCCAGAAGCTACGTACTTTTCTTTATAGCATTCATTACGTATCCTGTTTCAGACCTCACGCCATCCTGCTTTAGCTCAGCGCGTGCCTTTCGGCTTCCTCTCATTGTGTTTAGGCTGTCTTGTCTATACACAACATCTCCCCTTACTTCCCTCAGGGAAACCGATTTCCTTAGTGTATCTATATGGTTCTGACACTCAAACCTCCAAATGTCAGACACTTAGATCAGTACCAAACGTTGTATGTCAATAGTGCCAACCAAAACTCTGATTTAGTTCATACTATGTGTTGTCGTCCAGCAAAAGAGGCGTAAACATTCAATTAAAAGTAACACCTGAACTAAGGAGCACAGGAAAGGCATAACTGTGAGTAACTAATCTGTATACCTTCTGTGGGGAAGTTGGTAGAGCATTAGATCATTGTCCCAAGTGTCCTGGGTTCATACCCAAATGATGCAATTTTTTTTTTACTGAATTGTGCATGGAAGTGTTACATAGGACTATTAATACTTCCCCACATAAGATGGAATTTTTTGTTTATTCTGCTGTTCCAATTGTTATGTTTTTTTCTATGAAATTACAAATGCATTAGCTGCTTCATCACAAATGGTGTCTGTTCTATTGCACATGTCCAACAGAACACCACACCAATCTATAAAAATGTACTCTATAGGTTTGTTACTTTCAACTAATGAATCAAAAGCAGACTGCCAAAAGAACATTGCTACAAACTCCAAAAAGTCCTTTTACATGTCAGGAAAATGTTCTCCTGTATAACAGTTTCACACCTGAACAGTTAAATTGTCATCAGTGGTGTTTGAATGTGGAACCTTTGGTATAAAGGCTTCACACTCTACCAACTCACCCATGCGAGATCTGAGAAACTATCCCCCACAGATACACCATTCCTGTGCTCCATTCCTCTACTGGACAACAGCACATAGCACGAACTAAATCGATGTTTTGGTTGACATCCAATCTACTTACAACATTTGGTACCGATCAGAGCGTCTGACATATGGAGGTTTGGGTGTGAGTTCACTGCTCAGAGCTGAAGTGTCAGATTCTAGAAAGTAGTAATAGGGGCTAGGTGTGAGAGATGTATCAAGATTTGTTCCTTTGAAAATGTATGGCCAATTTTCTTCCCCATCATCACTATAATAGAGCTTGTGCTTTGTCTCTAACAAACTCATCATTGATGATATGCTAAACTCTAATATTTGTTATCTGTGATTAAACAATATTCAGAAAGATATTTTTATGCACCATTCTTTTCAACAACAGTGTTTCTAAGCAAATCACAAATTCTTAATTTTGGTTTTTATGTTCATACACAGGCGCAATAAACTTATTTCAACCTCCTCTCTACCTTGAAGAGCACATGGCTTAAAATTCTGCAGATGTGCATGAACCCTGAGTCTACTGTTAAAAAGTTTTTCTCAACACATCAGTGACTAGAGGCATATTCACAAAAGTGGCACTGCTTCCTTGAACATTCTGATATCAATATATTCAATTTGCTTTTCTCTTTCCTACTGAGATGTCAGACTTGATTATTAAAATTTCACCTACAAATTGCATTGACAAAGAGCAGACCACATTTACTCTATTAACTGAAGAAATATTCCCCATAATTCCATGTTGGCCAGCCTCACACAGGTGTACACAACTGGAACTGATACAAATTCCGCAAAACACTGACAATCATAACACTGGTACGGCTCATTTACAAGTTAGTTTTACCAGTTCACTCTAAAAATAGTGGATCAGATCTGTCCATATGGTTGCTTGGCCAACCTCCTGGCACAATAAAATAATACCCCAAAAAATCCTTACACAAAGTTCGTAAGTTTTCCACCTACTAACAAATACACACATGTTGAAGCTTGTGACCTATTGCTATTTACCAAATTCTTCCTACAACATCTGGCACATATTACTCACCTAACTGTTGCTAAGAATAGCACTTTCCTGCTGTTTCCTATTTTCTCTTAAGTATTTTGTATCCTATTGAGAACTTGTTCTGTCTCACTTTACCGACATCCACTCAAAGCACTCAGCATACTCCTGCAACAAACCACCACCACCACCACCACCACCACCACCACCACCACCACCAACCACCCCCTCTCCCCCACCCATTCTTCGCCTTTCAGTTTACTCTTGATCACTAAACCAAACAGTTTATCAGCCTGTAATCTTTATTTCATGTGTCTCTCTCTTCTTATAATGTGCAAAGATGACCAAGATTTAGGCTCATGGGCCATGCCCGGGCCCATGTGCCAAAGTGCTCCGTGTCACTTCACATTTCTCCCACTGCCATGCTGCACTGTCTGAGTGTGAGGGAGGCAAAGAGAGGAAACAATGAATGCAGCACATTCAAATGGCAGTACAGTCATACCGCATATGACTTGGTTTTATATTTCACATTTCTCAATGACATAGATCACAAATAAAACACATTTTCAGTATTAATCAATTATTTTTGGTGTGCTGAAAATATAATTTTTATCTCGTACAAACTGTCGGCATACGGCCAAAAGCAGACAGTTTCACAGAGTTCCACGTAATCACGACTTATTCAGTCTGACAGTCAAAAAATGGTCTTTCACACAAATATTTCTATCAAAATATTGTAGAACTTTTGCACCCTCATTATGGAGACTACCTGAGAAAAGCAGTGTAGACGTCCTGGACAGTTTTAACATAAAAATATTTGTAATTAAAACTGGAATAACCTTGCAGGTCAATCAGTTACATCTGCACCGGCACAGGGACGCTTTCAACTGAAACAGCAAACAGTCTTGAAAACAGCTTTAGAACTGATGTAAGGCTGACAGTGTCCTCAAAACCTTTATAAAATTATCATTGTAATTCTTGCAAGGCCACAATGAATTCTTCTAACCTCGCACTTTCTTTAATGGAAGTGAGCTTCCGGAAGCGGATTGTCTTTGTCCGAATGCGTCCTCCTTGATGTACAGAACAATGAATCGCATCTGTTGCCCGTTGTAATTTTTTGCTCTTTCATTGTCACCTAAAAGTTTAGATTCATTCTGCATGGTACTAAAATGTTGTTTCATAACAAATTAGCAGTACCCATAGCTTATGCAAATTGAGAATTCTCATCCCTCTCTTCTGTCATTCCCATTTACTTTAATGGATTGTATGATAAAACTGCCTCTTTTTGTGCAAACAGCCACTGGACCTGTGAATGTCCATACCACATACAAATAGCAAAGGGGGAAAAATTCTGACACCAAAATTCTGCTGGACTCAGAGTTTTGTGCTGACTGCAAAATGCTGCACCACAATGCTAAATGAAATGTCACACTGTTCCGGGCACTTCCAAGAAGGAGCAAGCAAAGTCAAGTGACAGGCCGCGCTTCGACCTGCCCACAGCCCACACATGCTGCATGCTTGAAGTCTGACATGCCGTGGCGGCCTCTGCTCTACACTATCACAGAGCAGTCTCACTTACCATTGCATGTGCTCATACATTCCCCTAATTCCTGATGAAAACCTATATCTCAACAGATGTACAGCAGACTGTAAATAATCAGTTTTCTGCATCTAAAGATTTCACACTCACAGTTTTTCAGAAACAATGTAGGAGTCTAGACCAAGTAGTACTATAATTTTTATACATACAACAAAGCACAAGAGGTGCCTAAGCGATACACTATGTGTAAAAATCTTAAGCAACAAGACAAATAAAGGTTAGGAAAATACATAGTTACATAAACCAATGTATAAATTTTGCAATCTACATTTCGTAATCAAGGAAAAACTTAAATTTATAATAAAGTAACAGTACTGAGTTACTTAATTTTCAAATAATTTGTGATGATGAGTGATTTAACTGGAAATTCATCATCTTTCAGAAGGCAAAACTTAAATTAAAAAAAAACACATGTATATAACACATCAATATCACAGTCATGATCCCACTGCTCTTCCCAGTTAATCTCTCTGAGCACATGCCACTAAACCTGAAACTATTTGACAATGATCTATCTTCACTTATAGGTCCCAAAGCATAGGTTCTAATTTCCCAAACTTTATTTTCTATTTACTACAAGTTCTTCTTGGTATTATGTCTGTCTGTCTTTTCTTTTTTTTTTTTTTTTTTTTTGGGGGGGGGGGGGGGGGGGTGTAAGAGAGGCAAAGTGCTTGCTCACAGATTCACTGCATGAATTTACAGCTTCTGATACAAAATGGGCACTGATGAGCCAAAATATTATGACACTGCCCACAACAAAGTTGAATGTCTCCTGGTGATGTGGGCACATGACACAATTAGGGAAGTACGTACACAGAAGAGAGACAAATGGGCAGTCATTATTGTGAAGATATGGGCCATAAATACAGAAATCCATGAGTATAAGTGATTTTGACAAAGTGCACATTGTAGTGGCGCTGCAGTTGGAAATGAGAATCTGCAATGGCGAAGTTGGTCATCTGATTTTGTACAACTGTCGTGAGTACCTATGAAATGTGGTTGAAGGATGGTGGAATAACGCATAGGCTGTACAGTACTGGACATCCAGATCTCATCACAAAACATAGAGGGTGGAGAATTCCGCACTGTTTAATCAAAGATAGGCAGCTATCTGTTGCAGATCTGATGCCAGAGTACAATGCTGGTGCAGACACAAGTGTTTCAGAGCACATGGTTCAAAGGCCATAGTTGAACATGGAGCTCCACATCACACAATGCCTGTGTGTTCCTGTGTTGACCAAACAACATCATCAGTTTCCGATTGCAGTGGGCACAGCAGCACTGAGTTTTTGCCATGGACCTGTCATATGAATCATATTTCTTATTACGCCAGCCAATGGTTAGGTCCTTACATGGTGTCATCCAGGTGAATGGCTGCTTGAAACATGCACCATGCCACAGAGGCAGGCAGGTGAGAGCAGAATTATGCTATGGGGTACATTGAGTTGGGCTTCTATGGGACCTATGGAAGTACTCAAAGATACCATGACAACAGTGAACTATGTGAACATTATTGTGGACCACTTGCGTCCCTTCATGGTTGAAGTCTTATCTGATGGTGATGACATCTTCCATTAGGATAACTCTCCATGACACAAGGCCAGAATCGTGCTGCAATGGTTTGAGGAGCATGATAGTGAACTCATCGCACTGATGTCTTAGCCAGCAAATGTCCCTGATTTGTACCCACTGGAACACACATCAGGCACCAGCTGCATGCCCACAAACAACTGTACCATAATTTGTGGGAATTTAGTGAACTGTGAGTAGACATATGGTGCCACATACTTCCAGAAACCTATCAACGACTTTTACAATCCATGCCAGGCAGAATCACTGCTGTACTGTGTTTTTTTAAGAGGAACAACACGCTACTAAACAGGTGGTCATAGTTTTGGCTCATTGGTGCATAAACAGTAAGTTAGAATTAAACTGCTGACACTGAAACGAAAGCACAGACTGGAAATTATGGGAAGAGTGTAAATGATGATGAAAAGAAGAAGAAACATTAAATATGACAAAAAATAATTTATTAAAATTATATAAAATTTGTAAGCCATTCTGCTGCATCCTCAGTCCAATCTGCGAATACAAAACAGACATCTTGCCACAAAATTTAACAACATAAAAATTTTATGCATGTTTGACTTTTTTTGCGAGGCAATGCTTACACTATGAAGATGGCTGAGCAAGTCATATTTGTTCAATGATTCAACCATAACATGAGATTTTTATAAAACAAATGCTCTCCAATAGGAGATCTATTCAGTTCTTCAATCACTGTAGAATCACTTTCACATTCCTTGGCGTAGAAAGTACCATTCCTCCACATCTTTAAAATCTTACACACATATTTCTAATATGTAGAAGTTATTCACCTACACCAGTACTTAAATTATCTTCACTTTTCATTTTTAAAATATGGGAACGCAAGCACTGCATATAATCACACATGGCTGTAGTGAAGGCTGTATCCAAAAGATACTGAGGAATCCATCCATTAAGGTTTGTGTTGAGCAGCCATCGACATATACACCGATTATTTTCAGCTGGCTGTATAACCCAACAACTGGGCCCATTTTCGCCTCTGCAACAATTTTATCACATACTTAGTAAGTGAAAACATCACCAGTGATTAGAGTGCTATACCTTCAAGAGACTTAAACCAGCACAGCTGAATTTTAGGGTGCTTATTCTTTATTAAAGCAAGAAGCATAATAAAACTTACACTTACAATGTTAACAACAACAGTTAGGATATTGTCACTGCTTCAAAATAAACACACTATGCAGCCATAATATAAGCGATATGCTATAGTCAGTTCTGGTTGAAAAAGACACATCAAATTCAAACACGTAATGAACACTACCTATTAACTTAAATGTAAGAATTCTCTAACACCCAACTATAGGGACACTCATGATACAGGGTGATTATAATTAAAGTTAAACTTTCATAAGGCTGTAGAAGTAACACCACTGGTCAGAATGATGTCAAATTGCAATGGAATATTATCGGAGAAGTGGGAAAACGAATGGAAGAAGGAAAAAAATAGTGTCAAAATTGATCAACAGATGGCACAGGCTGTGTCAGAATATGTAAATGAAAACACCTGTCATGACTATGACCCCTTGAAGTTGGTATAAACACGCCGGATACACAGCTTTTCCTCCTTTTGCATCTGTGACGTTTGCCATGCAGGAACACGCTCTGCTTGTAAAGCTGTATTATAAGAATGATGACTGAGCACATGTCGTTCTGCAGAATTCAGCACTGAAAGGTTTGAAAAAAGGCATTGGTCCAATGACTGGGGTGGGCCTGGAGAAAATGATCTGGAAATTTGAGAAGACAGGTTCTTTTGGAGTGCTACCTGGCAGAGGAAGGAAACAAATTGATTTGATGTCAGTGGAAGCAGTGACCACAGCAATCCAGGAGGAGATAAGTGGTGGTGTGCAAATGTGTAGTGCATGGAGAATTGCCCGAACATTGGACGTACTGGTGAGTGCGGTGCATAATATCCTACAAAACATCCTTCTTTGCTGTCTATTCAAAATTACCCATGTGCACGAGTTGCTTCCTGTTGACCTGTCAGCAAGAGAGACCTATGCTTTAAAATTTCTTGCTCGCATGAAAGTGGAAAATGATTGGCCATGGAAGATTTTGTGGACAGACGAAGCCCACTTCCATCTGACAGGATATGTCAATACAGAGAATTGTTGAATATGGGCAATGGAAAATCAACATGCAAATCAACCAGTACCATTTCATCCTAAAAGGTCACTGTGTGGTGCAGGTTTACGGTATCATTTATCACATGGCCACAGTTTTTCGAAGAGACAGGTGCTTCCGGTACTGTTACCTGCACCATCACTAGTAAGTGCTAAGAGTGTATTTTGCGCGACCACATCATTCCAGCTCTCCAACAGCATGGATGTGTGGATGAGATCATTTTTATGCAAGATTGTGCACCTCTGCACATTACAAATACTATTAAGCAGCTGCTGAAGCGGCATTTCGGAAATGCTAGAATAATCAGCTGCCATTTCCCTACAGCCTGGCCATCCCAATCACCTGATCTTAATCCGTGTAACTTCTGGCTGTTGAGCTTCCTGAAAGATATTGCGTTCAATGTTCTAATTGTAAACTTAGCTGCATTGAAGGCACACATTCTGAACATGACCCCAGAAACACTTCGATGAGTTGTGGAGCATACTGTTTCTTGATTTCTACGTGTTGTAGAAAATAGTGGACAGCATATTGAACATATTTTGTGCCAGTCACATGGAAATTAATAATCCAATTTGATTTTGATTGATGCTTTTTATGTGGTTTTGGGCCTCAGGACAATTAAAAACCAATGTGAGTGATGCTTTTTATGCGGTTTTTGGCCTCAGGACAATTAAAATTTTCCCATCCAATGTGATATGACTTTGCCGTGGTGGTGGACGGGATTATGTAACTAACAGTATCACATCTGTACACTCATGCACACTGAGTAGTACAGATAGTTTAACATCAAACATACACCTTAGGCATTGTTGTATGATTCATTTGTCATTTGTAGTCAACCATTATTAAATTACGATGATTACAGCACCATCTATTGCTACATTTTGTAACTATTTATTTTTCTTATGCCATACGTTTTCCCCCTTCTTTGATAATATTCCACTGCAATCTGATGTCATTCTGACCAGTGGTGTTATTTCTACAGCAGTTTGAAAGTTGAACTTTAATTCTAATCACCTTGTATATTTCCCATTGGAAAATAAGCAATGTCTGCAAAAAACATTGCACAATCTTACTAATTACCATTTAATCAACATATATTTACTTATAGACATGAAACTGATGTAACCCTGCTCATACCATGCCTGTTAAGAGTATTTATCCACACAAAAAATTAATTAGTTAACATCCATTCCAACAGAAGAAATAAAATGGGGCACTAAATCCCATTTGTCATTTGAATTGCCACATACGACACTGTAATCAAAAGGAATATCATAGTCATTGCAGCAGATGATGAAATTGCAATTTTTGGACAGTGTAGTAAATAACCAGGATTCAAATGAAAGGAATATCACAAAATGTGAGCATAATAAAATAATTCAGAATGAATCTTTTGATCTGAAACTCTACCTTTACCTTTTACAGACAGTGCTCTCACCAACTGAGCTATCAAGGCACACCTGCTTGTCTATCAGACATCTTCAATTTTTCGATACCTCTTTTCAGTTTACTGAGTTCCAGAGTGTCTTCACTGCAGAATTTCCTGAACTACTACTACCATGACAGGCTTCATAAGTGAATATCGCAGTCACAACCTAAGAGTTATTTTCAGAGTGAATATTTCATCTGTAGCAGAGTGTACAATATTATACAAGGTTCCGTTAGATTGCAGTTGTTTGCTACAGTGTGACTCAATCCCAAAATCTTACCTTTTGTAGGCAATTCTTTTTCCTCACACCCTGTTTCACAGATTCAGTTTCCTTGTTTCTCTCTTTCTTGCACTAAAAAGAAACATCCTAAACTTCGCCCCATATTTCAAAAAGAAAGAAAAAAGCACGGTTGTAACCTATCAGCCCCAGAAATTGATCCCGCAAGAATATTTGGGCCATAATTCTGATAGTACATTGGTATAACCTACTGAAAGTACAGCTTTTAAACTTTTGCACACACTGGTTATTTATCACTCGATCCACCCCACTGCAGCTACCTAATGCCTGTGCACAAAGTACAATACCATTTGTACATTACTGTTTTGACAACGGTAACACGCTTTGTTCATTGTGTCGAAGTGCACAGTTTCTAATATGTAGTTTGTGGCAGAGATCTCTCTGTTTTGAACATTTTTATGTTGTGATCTAAAATTCAGTTTAAATGAATGAAATCAAAAAGTGTGCCATTAAAGAAATAACATAGTGCTATTTAATTATTAAGACCATCATTGTGTTAATTTCTTTGGATTTTAAAACTGACACTGTTAAAGTGAAGTATAATTGCATGAGGTGCACTATTCTATAACATGATTGCCATGATTAAATTGTAAAATGAAAATCATTACCAGTATTTCATAATAATTCTTCAGCTGCTTAGGTACATTCATCTTAATTTTGAGGCATATATATAGCTGCAGACTAGCAACACAAGAATACTGTCAAAATAATATTTAACATATAGGTGTGTAATGTTGACATATTACACCTCATGTTACTTACCACTTCTCCTGTAGAATAACATGTGTTCTTGTACAAGATTTGAAAACACGTTGGACAGATGTGTCCACTTCTACATCTACATCTAAATCTACATACATACTCCACAAGTCATGATATGGTACATGGCAGAAGGTACCCTGTACCACTACTGGTCAGTTCCTTTCCTGTTCAACTTGCAAATAGAGCAAGGGAAAATTACTCACTCTATGCCTCCATATGAGCCCTAATCCCTCTACTCTTATCTTTGTGGTCCTTACGTGAAATGTACATTGGTGGCAGTAAATACATTCTGCTATCAGCCTCAAATGCTTGTTCTCTAAATTGTATCAATAGTCAAAAAGAGTATCTCCTTTCCTCCAGTAATTCCCATTCGAGTTCCAAAGCATCTCTGTAATACGTGTATGTTGTTCAAACCTACCAGTAACAAATCTAGAAGCCCACCTCTCAATCGTTTCACTGTCTTTCTTTAATCTGACCTGTTGCGAATCCCACACACATTAACATTACTCAACAAGGAGTCACACTAGTGTCCTATATACAGTTTCTTTACAGCTGAACCACACTTTCCTAAAATTCTCCCAATAAATCCAAGTCTACCATTCACCTTCCCTACAACAATTCTTATATGTTCATTCCATTTCATAGTGCTTTGCAATGTTATACCTAGATATTTAACTGACTTGATTGTGTGAAGCAGCACACCACCAACGCTGTATTCGAACATTAGGGGTTTGCTTATCCTACTCATCTGCATTACTTTACATTTTTCTACATTTAGAGCCATTCATCATAGCAACTAGAAATTTTGTCTAAGTCACCTTGTGTGCTCCTCCACTAACTCAATGATGACACCTTCCCATACATCACAGCTTCATCAGCAAACAGCCACAGACTGCTGCTTACCCTGTTGGCCAGATCACATATTTATATAGAAAATAACAGCAGTCCTATCACGCTTCCATGGGGCACTCCTGATGATAACCTTGTCTCTGATGAACAGCCACCATGGAGGATAAAATACTGGGTTCTGTTACTTAAGAGGCAGTGTGGCACCATATCAAATGCTTTACAGAAATCTAGGAATAAGGAATCCGCCTGCTACCCTTGATTCGTAGTTCACAGGATATCCTATGGTAAAAGGACAAGTTGAGTTTTGCATAAGCAGTGCTTTATAAAATCTTAGTGATTTGTCGACACAAGCTTTTCCCTCTCAAGGGAATTTATTATACTTGAACAGAGAATATGTTCAAGGATTCTTGTACAAACGTTCTTTTACCCTTCTTATACAAACAGGTCATCTGCACCTTTTCAAGTTCCTTGGGACTTTGCACTGGGCGAAAGATTCTTGCTAAATGCAAGCTAATCAAGGGAGCAATGCTGTAGAGTACTCTTTCTCCTGTGTGAATGATTTATTAAATCCGAAATTTAAAATTTTGTCTACTTTTGCTGTCTTCGACTGCCACACCAGACCAGCCAATGAGTGACTGGATAGAAGACTTAGACCCACTTAACAATTTTATGTTGGACCAGAATTTTCTTGGGTTCTTGATAAAATCTTTAGCTAAGTTATGATGGTGTAGTAGTTGTAAGCTTTGCGAATCAATCCTTTTACGACCACATGAATTTCTATTAACTTTTTTCTGTCATCATTTGTGAGTTCTCTTATGAATTGAGAGTGCAACAGCGTCCTGTCTACTCTTCCCTTTTCTTCAACATCCTGCAAATAGGAAGGCTCAGGTTGTCAAACCACTGTATAGTGCTTCGCTCTCAGGCATCAGGCGCCTGCAGTGGGGTGAAGCAAGTGTGCGCGGTAGTTTAAAAGCTGTACTTTCATAAGGTCATAACTGTGTACGATCAGAATTATGGCCTGAATTTTCAAGCAGAATCAACTGTTGGGGCTAATATCTTTCAAGTGTACTATTTTCTCCTTAAAATATGAGGTCAAGTTGGGGATGGTTTCTTGTAAGCCATGCAGTAGAGCCTCTGTACAGCTCGTAAAGTATGGGAGAGATACTAGCAAACTGAACCTATAAGGCAAGTTATAAAGTGTGTCTGGACAACTCTGTAAGACCAAATTCCATGAAAGTCAAAGGTCTAGGTTCAAGTCCCAAACCAGAAAACATTGTTAATATGCCTGGAGGTTTCACACTCAAGTGTTTTATAATGGCACAAAAATTACATACAAAAATAGGAAAGTATGCGAGACTCGAGTTCTAGCAACCACTAGAACTACAATATATGCCCTTTGATACTAAAATTTAGATGCTGAAGGCCACCAAAAACATAGTTTCAAGTTTTATACCGCGCTTAAGCACTACTGACACCAGGCTGCAATTTAATTATAATTTTCTGCAATACAGGTCAAGGCAGATAATTGTGGTTAAATTATGTATTCCTTGCAGCCAAAATCTTTATTGTGTGAAATTTTCTACTTGATGGGAAGCTTGACCTATATCTGCGTAGTGCTTTTCACTTCAGGCAGGGACAGAGTAAGAGGTGTGCTACAACTTGGAAAACAGTGAACGAATGTGTTTAAAACGTTTCAGAAGCAATGGGACTGCGACTGTTACATTCTCACATTGTCAGCGACAGTGTTAGGTAGTACTCTACACCAAAAAATAGCAAGTTTTTACGTTCTCCCAGATCTATACTATCAAAGAAGTAATGTTTAATTGTAATCTGGAGTATAGTATCTCCATGAAGTTTGTCACAGAAGAAAATGAATAAATCCATTGTCATCACAGCAACTACCACAAAGCACTTTTTAATCCCCTTATACATTTCATTTTAGTCCAATAAGCTAAACAGTTTTGCATATATCATCATTTCCTTGAGATTTAAAAGAGTTTGATTTTATTGCTGCCAAAATTTGCTTTCACTTCACTTAAAGCATATCCTTTCTCTCTTTAGCAGTCACCTACACCTTGGCATGCTGTCTACTTGCCCATGTTGTCATTATAACCAGTATGTTTGTTACTAACATGCTTATCACCAAAAAAATATGTTTGTTACAATTTTTATGCTCCATATTTGTCTTTCAGTGTGATATCAGAGTGGTAAATCTGTTTCCTCAAAAATTATGCCTGAGCTTTCCAGGTTTAAATTCCAGATTTCCCTGAACCAAGTTTTGTTTTAAGTGACGGCATAGTTTAGTTTACTATTTTTCCATGAGCAAAATATGTATACTTTTTTTTTTTTTTTTTTTTTTTTTTTTTTTTTAGTTGCCATGTTATTTAATGATTACTCCAAGTTCAGCTAGGGTTTACAGTTTTACCATCAATTCTATAATTCCATTTTGTTCCATGTTGTGTCTTTGTGCAATAAACCAAGTACATGAAACTATGTGAACAAGATATCAGAGAAATTCTCACTGTGGCTCATTCTGCAACATTGTCACTGGAATGCAATATCAACAGATTTTAATAGCGCCAAGACATCATATTTCTAATCGGATTCTACTCACACTGAGAGAAAGTTGACAACATCCTAGTTTGCACTGAAATTAGTAAAAAATAAACATTCTGAATTTGTAGTGCTAGCCTACAAAAAATGTGTGTACAAATACAGACTCATAATTTTATCTTTTATAAAATTTAAAAACTTACCTTCGCCTCTTTGCAAATGGTGAATTAATATACAGCAGAAACTCGTGTGCATGCTCCATCACAATTAAAATCATGCAGTGCATAATACACCTGGAGCCCAGAAAACCATGGACAATAATGAAGATTTCCGAGATCAGTGAGTCCACTAGAGATAACCATTATCGAGCAACAAGCATTACAACAATTCAGTGACTTCCTTCGCCCTTCCTTATTCAACTCCAGAACTGTATACTTCCAAAACAGAAACAGGCTGATTTTTAACAAAATGACTCTGAACACTTCTTTCTGGCAACAATCTGGAGCAATTTAACTTCATCTCTCTCACAATTTACTGATATTTTCCTGACTTTTCCAGTAAATTAAGCTTCCCTCAGAATTTCCAGGTTTTACAGACAACTCACTAACCTGAATATATTCCCTAAAAATTAGTCCACACTTTGCAACACACAGACATTAATGCTCACTCATTTTATTGGTGGTGGTTTGGTTTCCTTATCAACTGTGTTTTTCACCCATTTTCATAAATCTTTTATGTTGTTAGTGCTGAAAAACCCACTTAATATGTCTGTTATTGAGGTTTTTTTTATCACTTAGTGTTATGTCAATGACCAAATCCTGTTTCAGTTTTCAAAATTTGCCCCTTTGTCTTTTTTTATTGATGTGTTCATTTAATTGTGGTGTGTGTGACCCCTAAATAAATGTATCTCATTTCAGATGCTGTACGTTCAGTGGATTTTCAAAAGTATTTGGATGATCTCCACACATTGTGTATGTCAGGTATCAGTGTTTATTGACCAATAAACTCACCAGTGTAGTTGTTCGAACATGTGTCAAATAGAATCTGTAGATTGGCTGGTCACCCAAAGATTCCCCATATTAGTCTAAAAGCATCTGGGTTCCCTTATTTACCTTGTTATTTAGCAGTTGGTTTATATGTATTACTTTTCTCTCTCTGTGGTCGTGGTGGTGGTGGCGGCAGTAATAGTAATAGTAGTAGCAGTACTAGTAAAGTGGAATTTTATATGCCCATTTGATAGTGTGTTCTCAAATTAATCTAGTACATTATTCGTTTTATCAATATGTATTAACAGAAACCATAAAACACAAAGAATAATCAATACTCCAGCAGTCACTGAGCAGCGCTCCCACATGGCAGTAACAGTCAGCACAGGCCAGGGCGGTGCTGTCACTGTTAATGTACTGGTTATTCTGTCCCTATTAACACACATTGATAAAAGGAATATCGCACTAGAATTTTCTGGGATCACTCTGTCGAATGTGCATCTAAAATTCCACTTTAAAAACCATTTCATTTGTAATGGGAAACAAATGGATGCTTTCCAGCAATGGTGGGCATCGCATGAAACATCTGATGAGCAGCATTTGTTTGGGCTGACTCCAGCTACACACTGCAAAAAAGAAATTGCAAATATCTGCCAAAAGAGAAACGCGCCCCCACACACACACACACACACACACACACACACACACACACACACATCAAATTGCAGGAAATTTGACATTTAGGACAAGATGAAAACAGGTATATGATAGTTCACTACAAACATGGCAGACTAATGATGAGTTCAGAATTTATAAAAACAAAATAAACACTATACCTGATATGAGAGCTGAAGAATATAGCTTAGCACAGAGAGAAAGAGGCAAAACAGAATGACATGTAGGATGGGAAATCCCTTCACTCAAACGTGGAAAGTGTCGTTTGGTGGCTCAGTGGGTAAGTATCAGACTATAAAATCAAAGGTCTGGTATTCAGTGCCAAGCTGGTACTAGGATTTTTTCTGTCACTTATAATTTCTTTCACATTCAGTAATGTTAAAAATGTTGAGTTGCACCAGTATTATCAGAGTCCATGATAAACTGTAAATCACCCTATGAGTAGTGGAAAAAGCTTCCTTAGCAGACCATGTTTTGCTGGTGAAAATAGTTCACTTTGGAAAAGTGGTAACATCCACACACTGGTATAGAAACCAAGCACAAAAGATAACACATGATGCAAAGCCTGCAATATTAGTGCAAGAACTAATTTCATTTTCCTTGTAATATAACTGGCTTGCAGGAATTAGTTCAAAGGTGAGAGGCAGGCAAGGGCACAGGACATCCAATAAGACCATGCCTAGAAAAGCACTGCAGCGTTCTAACCAACCTTCAGGTTAAACACAGCTCTTTTTTAATAAAAAAAAAAAGAAGAAGGAGCTGAGAGAGAGAGACTAATACCCACATGATACTGTACGTGGTAATGTCTAACTCAAACAATAAAGGGGGGTGGAATATAAGAAATTAACCAAACCAAAGAACCATTTTAATTCCAATAAAATAAATATAGACAGGACAGCTAGGTGTAGCACCAAATGAAATCCAACAATGAGTGTTTTCTAAGGGCTCCAGAGATATATAGTAAGCCTGATTTTTTTTAAATGAATTGATGTCATTCCTCAAGTTTTCATTCACAGGGTTAAGAAGCAGACGCACATCCAATAGCTTCCTCCAGGTGCAGACTGTAAACACCGATATATTAACACATATGTAGCACAGTCAAAAACTGTTACGAAGCTCATCCATCACCATGAGATTTGTGAACAAACAGTTAAATCAATGGAGATACCCATCTGAGTAAGTAACAATCAGAGACACAAAGCACATAATCTTAACACAGAGAGAAGGAATGATGACAGATTTCAGGACAAAATGACAGGAGGTACTGAATCTCTTACATTGTGTTCAAAATTCATGCAAAATACATTTTGTACTCAGATGGACAAACTCGTAAAACACAATCAGGGAACAATTTTTCTATGCAAAGACACAAAAGGAGCATAAAAAAAGTATTTTAAGCAAAGTAAAATTTGGTGCACTATTTCCAAACAGGACGAGGTGCTTTAAATGACAAAATCACCTGATATGATAGTGAATCTCTTGGGTATAAATTTAGGCACAGCCACTTAGTTAAGACAATAGCTGAATGAAAGAAAAGGAAAGATGACCTAGTCTGAAACGCAGGAAAAAATTATCAGCAAATCATCTAGCAGCTGGGAACATTAGCTGAAGGCAGAGAAAATTGTTATTGTAAACCAACTGGGGTAACTTTAGCAGCAGGTAAATCACAGCAGAATTAAAAAGCACAAATTTGAATGTTAAATATCCACACATATAGAAAAGCGTAGTGTTTTCATAACTTTACATGAAATACTCTACAGCAGTGGTAGTCAACCTGGTCCCTACCGCCCACTAGTGGCTGTTCCTGCTTTCATGGTGGGTGGTATGAAGTACGAGTTTTTAAACCATTTTCATTAGGTTTTCATAAAATTTGGACATGAAGTATTTTGTAAGTAATTATTATTATATGCTTTACCTTGCCACAACTCTGCTTTAGAAATTTTATAAAGTTACTTCCCAACTTTATAAACCACTATTACTGTTGAACTGGTGGATGGTTACAAAATTTTACCACTAACAAAGATGCAAATGTGGGTGGTAGGTGAAAAGGTTGACTGCTTGCTCTACAGCATGCTCTATATAATATATGAAGGAAACTTAAATTTACAAACCTTATATATTTATTGTGTTTTGGGATACTGGGATGTGTGACGGAGGCACTAGCTACGACATAACAACCATTCTTCATGTTCCAGTTGCGTAGAAGTACAAAATCACGACTAGAAAAGACACCACCAGCACCATCAGCGACAACCTGGTAGATAACATCTGTGCGCTCATCAATGACCTGACAGAACATCAGAAGTAATTTTGTACACAAAAGAATAATGAACATTCAAACACATAAAAGTGACTAATTTATAGCAATGCATTTTATCAAAAATGGCAAATAACTTTGTGCATTCTACAACACTTCTGACATAATGACTCTTAGCTCACATGTAGTAGAAAGAAATGCTTTTGGAATCAGTAGAAAAGAATGGCACTGCAAAAATTAATAATTAATGAAGCACTTTGTCTTTTTACATTGCCCATCTCTGGAATTTTAAGTGACAATTATTACGCAGGTGTGTAGGTAATACTATACAAGGTGTTTTTAACAGTTTTTGAATTCAGTTAAGGACACTGAGATCACAGGAAGGAGAATGAAGCAGTTTGCACTTTGTTCTCTTCATTTAAACTGAGAGACTGTTGCTTCAGAGGTGCCAATCTCTAGATTTTATGTTGTAGGTCCTGTTCAGCAGGTTGTGCTGTCAACAGTTTTATCATCATGATCAGTACTCTTTCTGTTGGAGGCTGATGAGTAAAAAAGGCGATTTTATTAGTTTTGAAAAGACTAGGGCTTTCTGATAACTTTGTATGAGTCAAACTTGTACTTTATGGGTACGTATGTATGTATGTATGTATGTGGTTTAGGGTGCTCAACGATGAGGTGTTGTACCTTTGTTTATCTGAAGTACAAAGTACATGGCATTGTTAACTCAACTTAGAGGAGACTTTCAGTATCACTTCTCATTCTGAAAGATCCTCACTTGGGGAGGAACAAATATTTATGTGACCATATCCCACACCTTCATAAAAACAGGCTTGGACTATCTTGCTAGGTTGCACCATGCACTTCTCTATTTTGTAATAGGCCAGTTTCTTTGATTTTCAGCTTGTTGGTAGTCGTGTGACTGCATACATGCTGTGATCGGCTGTAGGTAATTTCTATGGTATTTGAGATTTATTGTTCACTTACTGTGGTCAGTAAAGTGACTTTTGCACATTGGCGTGTGGGTGAGGTCTGTAGTGATGCAACAGATACAGCCAGGATTGCTGCCTGTGTCCTGAAATCTAACCTTTGCTAAGCTATTCCAGATTCTGATTTTGATTGAGTGTTTAAGGATATCCCAACAGCTGAGATCATCAGTCTCCTATTCACCACCCCCTCCCCAGCCCTCCCACCTCCAGGACAGAAGCAATATACCCAGTCTTCCTGTGTGTACAGTAAATTCTGTGTGCAAGTGCAAGAAAGTGTTGTAAATGTGTGTGCAGTATGTATCTTGAGGCATAACATGGGAACAAGCCAGGTATTCACCTAGTGGGATGTGAGAAACCACCTAAAAACCACATCTAGGCTGGTCGGCACACTGACTCATCACCATAAATCCAGCTGGTGGACTCGATCCAGGCCAGGCATACCTCCCTGTCCTGGAAGCACTCACAATAACATGCACAACTACCCGGGCAGGTAGTATTCCAGCACACTTGCCTAAAACTAGTATGGTTTGCTAAAGCACAAAAAACAGACAATTTTGTCTCCTTCCCTCCCCCAGCCATCAGAAATCACTACAGCCAATAACCCCAATAACCCTCTTGCAGGAAGTTTAGGAGATCAATGCCCAATGTGGAAAACTACACAGAATGTACGAAGAGTTGATCATACGCACAGAAAGAAGAAAACTCCTTCAACAAGCCTTTAAAACTGGCAGCCCATGGTAAAGTGGCAGGAAAACCAAAATAATACCAGGATGAGAAAGTAAAGAAACCATGGAAGAGGGATGGAAAAAAATTATGGTAATGAGCAGTATAATGTGTAACAGTATGTTTTTAATTCATTCCTAATTGTGGTACTATTGTGCTATTCATCTTTAACCATTATGAATACAATGTATGTTACACCAATGCAGGTGCAGTGCAAACCAAAAATCTCACAGTATATAAGAGGCACTGTCTGAAATAGATGTTACACAGAATTCTAATGACCTCGAAGCTCAAAGTGTAAATGATAGGTACATGACACAATTTGCTAAAGGAACAACTCTGTTCGGTGAAAACTAGATACATAGTGATGAAATAAGTACTGAGGCAAATAAAAAGGATGGAAGGCATAGAGAAACAAATGGTGCTGCCCTTTTAGAGACTCAGACAGTACCTCAAGCCTTATCTAGTGGGATTTTCAGTAACATAGCAGAATAACCAGAAGCTGTTACACGTAATATCCACTATCTGTCGAAAATCTGAAACTGTCCCCAAAGGGAATCACATCTGCTCTTGACATTCAACAAAGCTAAAAGACATGCATAAAAACTCTTGAAAATAATCTTCACCTAAGAAGGCTAGAGGACCTCAACACATTTCAAGTACATCTGCACTACTTTATTTGTGTAGCACAACCAAAAGGTGACACAGTAGTCTTCCCACTCCTGAAGCAATTGGCCAAACTCATATGAATACATGGGGTCCATTCTTTCACACATGTCTGAGCGAACAGACACCATGTAAAATCTGCAGCTGTGATACATATTATGTAAATTGAAGGGGGAGAAAGGAAAGAAAAGGAAGGGAAAGGAAAGGAAGGGAAAGGAAAGGAAGGGAAAGGAATTATTGATGTCAGCTGCATTGGGAATTTATGTCGTGTCAGCAACGCCGAGTGAAAATATGTGCCGGATCTCCTACTTACTAGGCAGTTGCATTAACCACTGCATCACCCAGACACTGCGTTTATCGCAACTATGTGAACTATTTCAGTAAGCCCCTTGGCCGACCCACATTCCCATCCACCGCCATCAGTGAGAATGTACAATCACATTCAACCTTCTGTGGGAATCTCAAAGTAGCATGGAAGACATGTACAGGAACAGTGGATAGGCGGTGCAAGGTGGGAATGTGGGTCAGCCGAGGCGTGTATTGAGATAGTCCATGTAATTATGATAAACACTGTGTCTGGGTGGCACAGTGGTTAATGCAACTGTCTAGCACAGGAGATCCCGGGTTCAAATCCTGGTCCGGCACACATTTTCACTCAGCGTCATTGACTCTGCATAAAGTCCAAATGCAGCTAATAACATTAGTTCCTTCCATTTCTTTTCCTTTCAACTCTCCACCTTCAATTTACATAAAATGACCAAATTCCATTGAAAGTGGGCACTCTACCAATTAATGTATGAGAACTGTGTGACCCCTTGAGGTCAGTTTTCAATAGGAGAAAAGAGGTTCTTCATCTAGAACAAACTTACAGACACTTTGTCAAAGCTCATAGTCACATCTACTCTGACTCCTCCCTCAATGTTCACAAAAAAGTTGTGTGTTTGTTATACATCCTTGACATATGTGGTTGTTACAAATAAATGTTGTATGTTGTTCAAAAGTAATAACTGAAATATGTAAATCAGTGGAAAATGGGGAGACAGATATTGATAATTGAAACCTAAATTCCAGAACCATATATAAAGCACAGTAAGATTACTGTTTCCAGTTAACATAATGACAAAAGCAGTGACAGTATTTTTCCAAAAATTTGATCAAGTAACAAAAATATCCCAACTTTGTGACACACATGCTGCATCTGTAACTCTAAAGTTCTCACATGGTAAACTAACACTAATAAGTATTTACATGCAATATCCATGAAGCTTTGGACCAAACATTCATAGGCTGAGAGACATGGCTCATTTCGTTGAGGGCTCACCACATATAATTACGATACACAATAATGCAAAACCCACACTGTGTCTCAGTCATGTAACAGATGAGTGTGGTATACAAATGCAGGAAGCAATCAATGTTAAACCTCCATGGGTTGTACAGGTTGGGCTGTCGAGCCACAAATGAAAACAGTGCTGGTACCGCAACAAATTTTGACATCACCTTGGCAAATCAGTCTGCAACTTTTGGAGACATCCAGTATGCTAGTGGAAGAGACCACAATGCCATTATGATAGATATTTTGGATCCTGGTGTACAAAGAAGGAATACAGGACAGGAAAACAAACATCTTCAATACAATTTTAAAAAGGGTTACTAGAAAAAAATAAATGCAAATATTGACCTTCAAACACCAGAATGTACTGATTACAGTACAGACTACACAGCAAAATGCACAAAAAGTGGCTGTTCTAGTACAGAAAATGGTTAGACGCTGTGGTAAACCATGGAGTGCATAGCTTGCAAATTTGAAACAAATGTGTTCATTGTGCAAACTTTTATCAGAAAGCTTTAGGTCATGGAGAGAAAGAGGCTAGACTAATGTTGTATATATCAGTGGAAACTGAGTACCAAGTTCTCATAGGTACTATGAAGAAAAAGCACTGGTAACAAAATGTTCAAAGGCAAACAGTAACAGACACATCTTGTACTTGCAATAAAATAGTAACAGAGAATGTATAAACACCAACTACACTGTCTACATTGCATAAACAAGACTGGACTATGATTAGAGGGTGGAGAGATTCCACTGAATACCTGCTGAAGTTGCTTTTTCCAGAAGATAACAGTGTAAATGAGGAGGCTTCCTGAAGAGTATAACTTCCTTAACCCTGATGTGCGATAGTGGTTAAGATTAGAAACTGTCCGTAAGCCATATGCTGTTATGGTAGTGCAGATGACCAACAACTGCTGTTTAAGCGTTTGAGTGTTTCTGTATTTTATTTAAGGCTTTATTATTTTTTTATTTCCTTTATTTTTAATTTCACCAATTATTAGAAATGCTTACACTACACAACAAATCTTGAAGTGAATGTTAACTACAGTTTTATACATCATCTGTAGCTATGTGAAAATATTATCTCAATTAGATTACAGGTGGCAGGTGTCAAAACTGTAAGCAATAATAAATAAACAACTGTCAGACACTATTGGCAATTATAGAACTTGTTTTACTGAAAATTAACTCTATTTGAATTTGTGTGTGTGTGTGTGTGTAGGAGGGAGGGGGCGCAAGGGGGGGGGGGGGGGGGGGAGGCGCGCGCGTGTGCATCTAGACTCCCTCTAATGCTCAATATTTACCACTAAAAAAACTTTATTTATACAGCTCCATCACCTTGCCTAGCTTACCTCTGAATGTTGTTATCGGTCACTTGAGTAAATTATAGTTCAAGTGATTGTCACATTGTTGCAATAAACAGAAACAAGACACTATTTTTTCTGTTCCCCACAATATTTTGCTGGTGGTATATGTACAATTAATGTATGTGGTGGCACTAAGGTCTTTGTTAACTGTGACCATGTGATTCACCATGGAACATCCTGAGTCACTCAGCTTTAGATCTGGCTACAGCCCAATGAATTGCACAGCACCAAAACTTCATAACCATCTGAACTGTACAACACAAATCATCATGGTCTGCATTCAGTCCACTCCAATATTTTTCATTTTTAACAGCAAACTCTTAGCCATATCATTATATCTCATGTCAGAAGATAAGGAACTACGGCACATCAATTCCACAAAATAACTGCACACTAACAACTTCAAATACATGAGGACACATGTGCAGCTAATACTCAAAGATGTAATCTCTAAGAACCCTAGTGATGACTAAAGAGAATCGTTGTCCCAGTAATATTTATTTATAGTGAAAATGGGAGTAATAATGGAAACAGATCATTCTGCTATACGTCCCTTTAAAAATAATGACAAAAACTGTACCTAATGGGTTCACAGTCTCTCTTGGCAAACATGGAAGACGACCTGTAGCAACCACACTCCACATAAACAATGTGTGTACATGCTACACAAATGGGGCACAAAGTCTTCAGATGAATGTAATTGTGGGTATGTTAACCAGACTCAAAACTGCACAATTAGATCAAATCCAAAACACTAAACTCATCTCCACCTCCCTCCCCCTCTCCCCTTCCCCCCACCCAGTGCAACCAGTTTGATCAAGAGGCTGGAATTTGCAGGATAATAAACACACACATAATTACTTCAAAATTTTCTTAAATTCAATTATTGTGAATTTATACATACTTTACGAGAGTGTGCTGAAAAGTATTGCCTCTCAATTTTTTATGTGAAAACTCTTACTGTTTTTTTAAATAATCTTTATTTTTTATGTACAAATATTTATTACTCAGCGAAGTCGCCAAGGCAACAAAAACACTTTTCCCAACAAGAGACCAGTTTGTTGATACTGTCATCATAGAATGTTTGACTTTGTTGATCGAGCCACAATTTCACCTCTCCTTGTACTGCTTCATCATTGTCAAAGTGGGGTTCTCGAAGCTGTTCTTTAAGTCCTGGAAACAGAAGAAAATCGGATGGGGCCAAATCAAGACTATATGGAGGATGATCAATGACAGTGAACCCGAGGTGTCGAACTGCTCAGATGTTATTCTCTTGTGTGGGGACTGGTATTGTCATGAAGGAGGGGAGGGTGCGCCATATGTGAATGAACTCTTCCAATTCGAAACTTATTACAGCATGCTGTTTCTCACAGAGTGGCATAGTTACATTACACACTGCCATTTTACACACTTCAATTCAGAGACCTATAGCGGCAGAGGGGTGCAAGTATGTAGATATGAAGAATGGAGACATAGAATGTTAATATTTTTTTAAAGAAAAAAAGCATTAAGCATTTTCATGTAAAAAATAAAGAAGCATTACTTTTCAGCACACCCTCAGATATTACTGCCTTTGCACTGTTACTCTTGTAATGAAATACACGTAGAAAGTCACACACTAAATCTGTAACAATAATTACTATCATCATCATTTCTTGTAACAAAACATGACTTATGAAGCTGAAAGAATATACAGGGGTTGGACAAAAATTTGGAAACACCAAGAAAAACGCATGCTTGAACATAAATGCAGATGCTAGCCAAATCTGCAGGTTGCAGTGTTATATTTGACCATGAGTGGTATCTGTGCAATGTCCTCAATATGCTGCAAGTGTTAGTCATGATCAGAACAGTGTTCTGTGTAGCTGTGTGTGCTTCATTTTGGAGCTAAGTGAATTAAAACATGGGCAAATTGTTGGTGCTCATATGGTAGGTGCTTCCATAACCGAGGTAGCTCAAATCAAATACATATACTGCCTACAGGGAAAGCAGAAAAACAATGCAGTAAGTCACAATATGGATGAAAGTGTACGTTAACTCAAGGATTATAATGAGAAATAAGGGGATCACAGCTGCAAAAGTCACGGCAGAAGAGTAACAATGTGTAAGGAAGCTCAATAACCAAGAAACTGAAGTGGGAGCTCAAATTCCAAAACCACTTATCAGTGATGCAGATGCCCATAATGTGGTGCCAAAGCCATAAAACCTGGACTATGGAGCAATGGATAAAAAGTCATTTGGTTCAATGGGTTTTGTTTCACACTACTAGGCTGACTTTACGTCCCAAGAGTGAAACATAGTGCGGGTTTGGTGATGAATTGGGCAGTCATATCATGGTATTCCATGGGCCTCATGGTTACTCTGCAAAGTTGCGTTACTGCCACAGATTGTGACCCTTTTGGCTGATCAGGTCAGTCCCATGGGACAGTGTTGTCCCCCAATGGTGGTGATGTGTTTCACGATGACAGGGCCCCTCTTCAACAGTTTGCATTGGTCGCAGAACTGGTTATATGATTACAAGGAAGAATTATCGCAGCTCCCCTGGCCACCACAGTTGCCATATTTCAATGTTATTGAGTATTTGTGGTCTACCTTGGAGAGAAGGTGTGTGATCATTGCCCATCTCCATCATCATTGCAGGAAGAATTGTATAAAATTCCATTGACAACCACACGAGACCTGTATTTATCCATTTTGAGATGACAAAGTCATTTTGAATGCCAACACGGTTCCTACACATGTTGTGTAATTGGTAGTCTCATAGTATTTTCGACTGCTTGTAAGTATTTCTATCAAATATCATAATATTATTGAACTGATTTTGGTTGCAAATTCTTAATGATTGCGAACTTCAGCAACTTTAGAACAGACAAATAACCAAGTAAAACATTGAATTAAACACTTTTAAAACTAATGTGATGAATCTTTGGGTGACCATCTAGATTACAAAATCCAATTTGGTCCACTATGTTTCAACTAACCCTGGCATTTAGGCTATGGAATATATGTTCTGATAGTAATTAACTTTGGCTCTTTTTTTTATAAGCATCCTAAGATTAACCCTTTGACTGCTGTTGACCAGTTTACTCGTCGTGTTGCCTGCCACTCCCTGGATGCTAATGACAAGCACAGTCGCGACCGCCAGTTTTCCCCCGAGTGCTGCTGAGAAGTATAGACACGCCACTACCCGAGTGCTGATGATGAGATAACTCGCACAGCAGACTTCCCAACCCATGCCTCAGTAGCCTTTCGCAGTTCTGGCTGCTACCTTGTCATCAGATTCTCTGTCTGCTATGAGCCTAGGCTTCACATTTCAGTTCACTGTTCATCGAAATTTATTTAAGTGTTTTTTGCGTTCTGTATTTTACAAAGAAAATAGCAAGACATCGTGGGTGCACTGAGGAAGAAATCATGGAGATTCTTACGAGGAGAGATAGCGAGGATGAACTACTTGATTTTGATGAAAGTGATATCTCTTCCACAGAATCGGAAAGCTGTAGTCATAAACCTTCCACGTCAGCAGGGGTGTCAATGCAGTCTCGTGTCTCAACAAAAGATGTTAGTTGTTCTGAATCTGAAGACTCAGAAAGTCACAGTGAAATGCCTAAGAAGAAATCATGTCTTAGTGATAAATTTGACTGGAACAAAAATGATTTTTAGCCAGTTAATCAGGCATTTGATAATACACAATTGGGACATGTGTCAAATATGGAATGAGCCAAGTATTCTGTCAGTTTTCACGTTATTCTTTACAGAAGAATTGATGAAACATATAGCTGATGAAACCAATCTGTTTTATTTATTCACCAAGGAGAATATTCTAGAACCAGTGCATTTTGAATATCAAAGTGGAAAGATACTGGATACGAAGAAATGTTTCACAGTTGTTTGTCTTCTGATGCCTCGCAGGAAAAAACTGAAAATTAGCAAATGCCAGACCAGAGATGTTGTTCTAAATACTCCAATTTTTAGTGAATTGATGTCCAGAGACCATTTTTGTTACTTATGACAACTCTGCCAATACTGGGGGGAGAGAGATTATTCAAAATTAGGAACATTGTTAATAAAGTTCGTACATCTTTCCTTTGTGCATTTAATCCACATCATAAACTCTGCATTGATGAAAGTTTGTTATTACTCAAAGGATGCTAAAATTTCAGACAGTTCATTCCATCGAAATGGAGTAGATTTGGAATAAAAACATTCGTGTTATGCGATTGTAAGACTGGCTATGTCTTAGATTTCATTGTTTATACAGGGACATCAATAGAAACTGAGTTCCACAATTTGGGGAAAAGCAGTGACACAGTGGCTACACTAATAAAGCCCTATTTAGAACATGGACGTACCCTCTACCTTGAT
Organism: Schistocerca serialis cubense; assembly: GCF_023864345.2. Classification (NCBI taxonomy): domain Eukaryota; kingdom Metazoa; phylum Arthropoda; class Insecta; order Orthoptera; family Acrididae; genus Schistocerca; species Schistocerca serialis. Next base: position 215,703,156 of record NC_064640.1, read on the forward strand.
AATTGGTACTCAAGCCCAGACTTATTTTCAGGGCTCCACAGTCTTGGGATGAACGAATGTGGTACCGTCCGTAAGAACAGACACAACATGCAAAAACTTCAGAAGAAACTAAAACAGGGATATTTTCAATTTATGTGCACTAATACAATGTTCGCTATAAAGTTGCATGACAAAAGGGAAGAGTGGATGAGTGGATGTTGACCACATGTAACATTACAGAAATGGTTCACACAGGAAAGACTGACAGGAATACTGGAGAGAAAATTAAGAAACCACAAATCATTGTATAACTTGAGTATGGGAGAAGTTGACCATTCTGATATGCTGCTCAGCACTGTCAGATGTATATGGAAAATGATGAATTGGTGTAAGTTCTTTTTTTACATTCTAGATGTGTGTGTTTTAAACACTCCTGTCCTACACAGGAAACTAACAGGTCATAAAATGTCAATAGTAGAGTTTCATCTGTCGCTGGTCAGGGAACTTACGGAAACATGATGCACTAGAGTGCAGAAAAGCTGGCAGGAGAAGGTGTTCTGATGATAATCTTCTAAGGTTTGTGGGATGGCATTTTTCCAAACATTATAACAAATAAGCATTCCAAGAAAAGTACGCTAATGCGTAGATGTGTTGTTTGCTGGAAACAGAAAGTGTGTCAAGAAAGCAGGTACTAAAATAAAACTTGCAAGGTAGCATTGTGTGTCACATCACTTTTTGAAAATTATCACACAAAATCAAATTATTAACTGCAGCACAGAACGAATACAACAACGCTATCAGTAAAAAACATTGAAAACAAAAAATATATAAAAAAGCAAAAAACAAAATAAAAATATATTTTTAGCTTCGCCAGTGCCAGTCCAAATCAAGAAGGATGGAAATTATATCCACAAAGTGTGAAAGGAACTCTTAAATTTACAGTTCATGACTCTTTAATGTGCTAACAAAAAGACAGAGATTTTACAGCTTTCAAATGTTGGAAAATCTGTTCAGTACTTAAGTGCAACAATTAAAAGTACAGCACTAGAAAAAAATGTCTGTGGCAGACAGTCATTTCTGGAAATTCCAAATTACACCACCACTGATTACCATCTGAAAAGGACGGATGCACCTGTGCCTGGATGGAACACTTTACACAGTGTACCTATTACAGGTAAATAATCTGACAGGGGATGACTAAACACTCAGTTTGTTGTATTCTCAGTAACAAATATAAGCCATGTGAAATTTCCAAACACTTCACAAAACAAACTTAACGAAGTGAAGTCTAATTGTTCACACTGCTGCTCACAGTAAATTCCAATATTGTACTGCGATATGAATGATGACCTGTATGTTGTTTTCTCCTATAAACAATGTAATACGGCGTTTTGAACAACCAAAACAATGTACAGTTATCTGTAATCTATGGCTTATTTTATTAGTTCTTGAGTTTGTACAGTGAGGGACCCATAGAGAAATGCAGATGTTATAAATGGGTACGCAAGAAAGAACAGTAAACTATTGAGGTAAATCTAATGAATCACGTCACTTTCGGCATCAGCTACACAAATTGTGTAAAAAAAATTAAATGCATGATATAGTTCTTAGTGACAGAAAATAGTTTTAACGATTCACTTTGATCCTGCAGTAACTCATCTGCAAAGGAACTATGTAGTGAGAGCATTCATTCTGTATCAGCCATGAGTGCTTCGCCTGGAGTTGTAGTCACTCCAGAAATAATATTCAGCACAGGGAGGGTGCGGTAGTGTGGGCCACTCCAGCGCCAGCGGCAGCTCAAGGAACAGGCACTTAGTGCAGGTAGCTGAATTACGCCATAGCCGCAGCACCTCAGTGCGCCAAGCAGACGGTGCACCTTCAGCAGTCAAATGATTAATCGGTGGTAACAGAGGAAGTGCAAGACTGTTCAAATTAGCCCAGAGGTTGAAAAAACCACTTCAGTTGTAAATTTCTTTTATTATCATATGACCGATTTCAGGCTGCTATAAGCCCATCTTCAGGTGTTGTACTGGAAATAACAAGAGAAGGCAGATAATTTTCACACACCACAACCGGTTTCAGTCTGTTATAAGCACATCTTCAGGTGTCGTACTGGAAATAACAAGAGAAGGCAGATAATTTTCACACACCACAACACACATACAAAACAGTATATTTTCTAAAAAGTTTAAAAAACTTTTAAAGACATTTTGAAACTGATGGTCGGGCTAGGAGCTGTGGAACCTACGTCAATGCGAAAGTGACACCAGACAGTACTACAGGTGACTGTCTGGGTAGGGAAATATACAAATAGTACCAGGACACTTACGCTGTGCTGTGGCCCCTGAGCACCACAGTGAATGTGTACTGGGCACGGTGTGCTACCTATGAGCACAGAACAGGGAGTAGCAGATGTGAACGAGGAGGCAAATTGGTAAACTAGAGTGGCAAAAGTGATGCCATCTATTGATGGAGAGAAGAACGCGGGGCACTATCCCAGCCGTTCACAATTTGAATTAATGGTTTACATTTCAAATTAAGAAAAAACAAAAATTACATAAGAAATACATGAAATAAGTTAAAAGTGCATTATGCATAGTAAAGGAGCGTACTGAACAGGTCGGTACAGAACTGTGATAAAACTGAGTAGAAGCTGTAATATAAAATTATTATATAAACCGTAAAGCGCAGTGAAACTTTCCTTTTACATGAGTGGCAAACAAGTTTTAAATTTAGTGGTTATAAATAAGTGGCAACGTGGAACAACACACCACAGCCATCACTTAAAATAAAATAAACATGTGCCACTCCTATTTACAAGCACTTGTTACTAATCAACAGGGAAAGTGGCAGAACCTTACAGTCTATACTGTCAGATAGCAATACGTCAATTAATAGCTGGCAGCAATAGCACTAAAAGGACACATTATAAATGGGATCAATTTAAAACATGCTAACTGGCAGTCGACAACTAACTGAGGCTTACATGAGATAAGACCTGAGACGGATTTTATATCATGAAAGACAGGTAAATTTTTAATTAGTAAGGGCACAGATAATGCTACAATACTATGATGCGCCATAGTCATAGGATAAAATGAAAAACATGCAAACTTCTATTGAGAGAGGACAATTTTACAGCTATGTATAATGAACTGGGTCAACCTTGTGGACCACACTATAGGAAAAAGGCATATGCCATACATTTGTTGTGCCTACTGAAGGCCACAAAAAATGGCAAAAAACACTGACCCATTAAAGAGGTATACATGTATGGCGTACAGTAATCATAGACCAGAAAGAGGAGGAGATGAGGCTGAATGCTGCATCAAAAAAGAAAAGTTATTCAGCAGGACTGCATGCTTAAGCACAGTTTGCTCATTCAAAGTCCCAGACAGATCACGGCAAATGCTGTGGGTGACTTCTATTTCTTCTAAAAGGTTTAAAACTGGGCCTTTACAATGAATATGCAGAAGGCTGCAATTTGTGATTATATTTGAAATGAAATGGTTATGATCCTTCAGGTGGTTAGTGAGATCAGACTTGGAATTGCTAAGATCCTGATGCTCTCTGAACCATATGTTAAAGGCGCGGCCAGTTTGGCCTATGTATGCAGAATGGCACTCAGTACACCAGATGCGATAGACGCCCAATTGTGCGTAGCGATTGTCTTCTCTGGTTTCATGGTGCTTCAATAGGCACCCGATCTTATGCAGAGTGTAGAAGGTGGGTATAACCCCCTCTTTTCTAAGCCATTTGCCAATACTGTCAGATATAACACCTACATATGAGAACCTGCAAAATTTTTTTTAGAGTTATCATTATTTGTAGGTGACCGGGTAATCCCATACAGATCATTGGAAGCACCTTTCGATTGCATTTGATGATGATGATGATGATGAGCATCAACAACATCTGGCTAGTAGCCATTAGCATGTGCTATGAATTTAAAGGTAACCAACTCGCACTGGTAATTTTCTTTTGAGAGAGCAACTCTGGCTACACAGTAAAGCATAGCACAAAGAGCTACCATTTTTTGCTACTTTGGGTGAACTGAAGAGCAATGAATAATAAAACTAGACGTGGTCGGTTTTCTAAATATGTTAAAGTGAATATTACTGTCCTGTAACGAAATTTCCAGATCTAAAAATGGGAGTGTAAAGCCAAAGGGATATTCTATCGTACACTGAATCTTAGGGTGCATTTTGTTAAAGTTGTGTTGAAAAAATTTGGAGCTGGGCATCAGTCCTGTTATATAAAAGTATGATGTCATCGATGCACCTTTTATAGCATACTACTCTTTGAAGGTGTTGTGTGTGGGTTGAAAAAAACTGATGTTCAATGTGATTGGTGTAAATATTAGCGATTATAATGGCCATGGGGGCCCCATGGCTAATCCGTCAGTTTGTCCACATATGGTGTCTTTAAAGACAAAGTAATTACGGTCCAGGACAATTCTGAGCAAATGAAGGAATTCATCAATTTTTTTGTGAATCTAGACGAGAGAACATCCATAAATTGGATTCAATAATAGGATCACCTCTTTAATGGGGATATTCGTGTACAAGCTTACTATGTCGAGACTTGCTAGATTCTTATCACTGGTTACAGTTACATGTTTGAGATGGGTAATTAACTCCTCTCTGTTCTTGATGGCATGATCATCATGGAAAAGTTTTCATTACTTTTTACAGGGCAAATGTATCATATGTGAAAAGTCTCCTTGATCTAGACAGATTGCACAAGTTAAACTGAAAAGCTGGGAGCTGCTATTTCCACTTTGCTACCATCCTGCAAGGTTGATTTTACTTTCAATAAATACTGTACGACACGACACAATGTGCATGTTTCAACTCAATTTTATGAATCATTAACCTTCCACAATCTAGATGTAGAATGGATAAAGAAAACAAATATCCATTACAGTTTTTCTGTGCTAAACTTTAAAGATACAGTGTACAATATATACACCTGAAGTACTGAATAAAAGGTTTTGTTCTTTATTACTGCCAAAACGTCTTTACATTTCCCTAAAATTTTGTTTCCATTCACTCTCTCAACACAATTTCTGTTTTTCTTGTTTTGTGTAGTTGATGTGTTCATAATTACATTGTTTGCCATTTCCTATAAGAGATTTCATCACTAATACAATGTCACATTGGGATTTCTTTTTCATCTACCTTTCCTTTGAGTCTATGCATGGATTCTTCGATATACGTTGAGCTGTTACAAAATTATCTGTGGTACTGACAGGAGTGCTAAGCTGAGACTACTTCTGCTGAAAATCAGCAGATCATTTCTTAATCTGACAGAAGCAACTCTTTACCAGTTAATTTTACTCAAACTACAAAAATATTTTGAATACAAAGAGAAAAATGCAGTTTTTCACATCCTTGCAGAACTGCCCATATAATTCATGTTGAAATACAATAAGCAGGTATCTGCTGAAGGAGGAAAATTCTTCTCCCCAAAATCAAGAAAATGAGATTTTCATCACCCCCTCTCATACAACCTAAAATGTTCAATCTGACATTATAAAGCTTGTCCTATTGGTCATTTTTAAATTTTTCTACTTATTTGCCTACAATATAGAGGCTAATGTACCAGTAGTTGAAAACACAGCTGTTTACCATTCTTGCTTCTTAGTGGGATATAACTGTGAAAAATTTATACTTTCCTCAGATAATATTTGCTCAAGGAAGACAAAGAACTTTCTGCAGGTACTCCCCTGCAATTGAACTTTAATGTTTAGCTACAAATTAACCATTCTGCATTGAGCAAATCATTCTAGGTATATATTTGCTTGCAAAAGATTAAATGGTGGCAAAATGACTGGTGCCTGAGAAGTCTTAAATCCTTTATTTGCTTTGACGCATGGTATTGATAATGTAATTTACAGTTTCTACTGCATCTTCTCCTCAAAGTAAACTGGACAATATCTGAATCACACAAGATGGTTAAACAAGTAGCAATTTGAGATTATGTATACTGCATCACTGCATTCCAGTTTCATAGGTGATGTTACAACTTTTATTACAAGTTTCCTGGTTGTTATATACCAAGGTGCCACGGCTAAAGTGTTGGCCCTTATGGCATCATGCAGTATAAATGCAAGTGTTGCCAGCCACAGTGGCCGAGTGGTTCTAGACGCTTCAGTCTGGAACCGCACGACTGCTATGGTTGCAGGTTCGAATCCTGCCTCGGGCATGAATGTGTGTGATGTCCTTAGATTAGTTAGGTTTAAGTAGTTCTAAGTTATAGGGGACTGATGACCTCCGATGTTAAGTCCCATAGTACTCAGAGCCATTTTTTTTTTGCAAGTGTTCTCTGCAGTTTCTCTCTTACTCTTTTACATTGTTTAGTAATGCTGAAACATAGCCCCCACTCTTCTGTCAGCTCTACCAGATAATTTACCCCTTCAGCATTCACAAGTGTCAACATACACACAAAATTAAGAATTCTATGCAGCTCTGACTTTACAGTATATCCATTTGCAAGAGGGGAGTAGGGGCACCCACACAACCCCCATCCACTTGTGGATTCTAGGTATATTTTCAACACATTCCTATCAGTAATTTTCAGCTAGTAATGATAACTTGCTTTCATGTGGAAATGGAGTACAGATTTCTTACTAATTCCACAATGTTTGTGCATTTCTAGAAATTATTGTCTGTGATTGAACTATAGGCTCAGGGCTTTCTGGCACTACACTGTCAAATTTGATCAGATATACTGTACTTTTAACAGCAGCTTCATTTGGCAGTCATGCACAGATCATGATAATTAATATGCTTCCTTGCACTTGGTGGCAGTTTCAGTACAATCACAATGAAAATATTTGAAGATTTAAAAACAGGGTCCCTAAACTCTTCAGTCACTTTTTCATACATGCCCTAGTTGAGGTGCAGAAATGGGCTGGTCCAACATCCCAGTGCCTGGAGTCAATGAACAACTTCCTGAGCACCCGCCTCCTCCCTCACAAGCACAATATAATCACTGCTGTTGCATACTTCACTGCCATTTGACACCAATTCACGCAGGTAAAACCCCTTCCCTCCTGCAAACTTAACCACCACAGTAATACACTACAGTCTTGACATCGACTAGACCTGTGGCTACTATCTGGCACATTATTTTCAGTTTTATATAGCAGAGACATTTTGGCAGATCCGGAAGAACATAGCCATGTGATACAGCAGACATCATCATCTGTGCTTCATTTGTGGACCCTAATGTATCACCCACAAATAGAATACGCATTTGCTGCTCTAGAAGTGGGGAAAAAAGGAAATATTCTTCATATTTGAAAATATAAGGGGCATTCAAATGAAACACTGTCACTAATGTAAAGTAACGATAACAATTTTATTAACTCAAAAATGTAGTTATACACAGTACACATACTCAAAAATAGTCGCCAAAACTGTAGGCACATTTGTCCCACTGTGACACTAGCCGGTCAATTCCATCCATGAAGAAGCTAATAGGCTGCAGTCGGATCCAGGCCTGGACCCAGTTACACACTTCATCGTCCGTTGCGAATCAATGTCCGCGAATAGCTTGTTTTAGAGGTCCAAACACATGAAAGTCACATGGTGAAAGGGCGGGGCTGTACGGTGGATGTTCCAGCATTTCCCACCGAAACTGTAGTAATGTCATCTTCACCGCATTGGCCGTGTGTGGGTGTGTATTATCATGCAGGAGGATAATGCCATTGGACAACATGCCTTGGCATTTCCACTTGATTGCTCGTCTTAAAGTTTGGTAAATTGGCTTGATAAACACTGGGCACTGTTGGTGGTCCCCTGTTCCAGGAACTAGACAAGCAGTTGGCCCTTGTGGTCAAAAAAGAGGGACATCACGACCTTACCAGAACCGGTGTGTACAGCCTTCGATTTCTTTGGAGGTGTTGAAGTAGCATGTTTCCACTGCTTGCTCTGACACTTGCTTTCCGGTTCAAAATGGTGACACCATGTTTCGTGACCTGTGACAATACGTGACAGAACACCGTATTCCTCCTCATGATAATGTTGCAGATGACTCAAAGTATGCCATTCGAGTATTGCACAGTTTGGCAGTCAGTTGGGGGGGAACCCACTGCACACACATTTTTTGAAAGTTCAAGTGTTGATGCATTACAGTGTGCGAGGTGCCCACGCTAATACCCAGTAACTGAATCAGTTTCTGGATGATCTTAACAGCGACTATCATAATATTGGTTTCACTATGGAAATACAGGAAGACGGTTGTCTTCCTTTCCAGGACATACTAATAAGGAACATAGTATGCAACACCATTCAGTATATAGGAACAAGACACACATAGACCTGTACCTGCATGCCACAAGCTGCCACTGTCCAGCACAATGGCAGATAGTGCCGACCACTCTGATAAATATGACAAATGTCATATTTGATAAAGAAAGTCTCCCAGGCGAACAACACCTGAAGGAAGTATTCCAAAAAAATGGGTACACTGAAGTTCAGATTAGTAGTACATTCAAGTAGAGATAACATGTTTGACACTGGAAAGATGAAGAACACAAAGAGACTCATTCTCCTTTTGTATGTGGGACAGCTATCAGCCAAAATTGCAAGGCTACTCGAAAAATCCAACATAAAAACAATTTTCCAATCACCTTAAAGGTGAAAGAGTGGCTTGGCTCTGTGAAAGACCCACTAAAACTGAACTTACTGGGAATATACAGCATTGCCTGTTGAATGTCGCCAACAGTACATCAGGAAAATACAGTCCTGTGTTTGAATTGTTACAAGCAGGGACTGCGACAGACTGCAAAAACAGTGATAGCAGAGCATAGCCTCAAGGAAGACCACACCATTGACTTCCAGAACACCAAGCTGCTTTGCCAAGCAAATGGCTATTGGGCCAGCATCACAACGGAATCAAAAGAAAATTGGGTTCACAAGAATCTTTTCAACAGATACGAAACATACCAAATAAGTGTGGAATGGAATCCATCATTAACGGCAACATGATGGTGAGCATAACTAGCACAGTCCAATTCGCAAGACACCACTGGAATGGCAACACAGAGATGTGAACAGCACGCCTGCTACTCACACCACTGCAACCTCACCCCCCTCCATGCCAAATGGCCAGACAGTACACACCATCTATAGCCAGGTTGAAGGGGGCACTCCACTAGTAACAATATTACAGTATTCGCACACCTCAACACTTTGCCAGAAGATGAAGAGTGTGACACTCGTTGAAATGTCACAGTATTTTAACACTGCCAACCCGCTGAAAACCTGAACGCTTTTCACCAATAGTGTATGCCTGAAGAGCCTGCTTTCACATAAATATCTGTCACTGAAAGCTCGCTTCCTACTGAGATGTTGGGCATGTGATGAATACAACACAGTGGATGTTAGAAAATAGAAGACATTGAAATAACGCAAAACATTCATTAACATGATTAGATTTCTTCATTTTAAAAGAAGAAAAATGCAATATACACACATATATAAAAGTACTTAATTTTTTTGAGAAAGATCTATTTCACTCAAAATTCTCAATTCAGAAACTGATAGCAAATCCCAAAATGTTCGAAGCTTGCCTCCACACACACATACATTCATAGGACCATACACTATTGTACACTTTCAAATACACACGTCTGGTGTCTCACAGTTTTATAGGCTTAAATGACACTTTGATGAAGTATCTGCTGTACAAAGCAACTGACTTAGATGGCACCACAGATAACATCACAAAGGAGTGAGGTCAGGGGAATGTACTAGCCTTAGTACTAGTCCTCCCTTACATGTCCACTTGCTCATACCACCCACTCTATATCTTTAATAATGCAACTGTCACTGATAGCCCACTTGCTTCTCTTTTCTCTTACTCTCAGACACTCAACCAGTGACATGCCAGACAGTACCTGTATAGTGTGCTGGGAGAAGACATGAAGCTAACATGCAGTTACCTACAATTGCAGTACACACATTAATGTATTGCTGGTGGTTCACATCCGGCCTGAATTATACCATGAGGATTTTCGTTCAACCATAAAAAATAAATGTAAAAAATTGCTATTCCATCTTCATTCATCCAACATGAATATGCTAAAAACTTTCTGATCATACAATTTTGACAACAAGATAAAAGACTTCACAACAGTTTACAATGATGAGAAACTGAACAACAAAGAGCTTAGCAATGTACTACTTACTTTTCATCCTCATAAGTATAGTGACTTTTCATGGCTTGGAGTTATAAATATGCCAGAAGCACACACAGTGATCCATGACCACGTAACAGAAACCCACAAAGCAACAAAAATCATTGGAAAACAGCTCAGGAATGGTGGAGTGGTGCATTGTCTTGTCAATACAGACTAAAGGATGCATATGATCTGTCAACAGACATCTTTAGCTTCTGCCTGTAGGGAATCAAAGATGTACCAGGTGGTTCCATTTCACTCCAAGTAAACATTACACATGCTGTCAACAGCCTCACCAATGTGAACTGCCAAGAGTGATGAATTATGCTGTGTGATTTCAGTGCAACCTTAGAGGCAAAATGCAATCACTTGAAGGCATTAGTAGCAAAAATTAATGTAAATTTTCAAAAATGCAATTTTTACACCATATGTGATTTGCTACTATCAACTTAATGGGGGGAGGCGGGGGGGGGGGGGGGGATCTCCAAATGTTTGCCTTGTGAATAATGTTATTAATTAATTATTTCATAAATATTAGATTATCTGACTCAATTAATATAATAGTTTTATTATTAAAGTTTTACTACTACTACTACCACCACCACCACCACTACATAACATTATTTTAGTCTATCTGTTTTTACATTACTGTATGTTTTGCTTACTTACTTTCTTAGAAAATTAATAAAATTATATCTTTGATGAACAATGTTTTCAGTTATTGTTACAGAGCTCTTTGTGCTGTACGTGTAAAGTGAACTTTGTGTTGTGTTCATATGAGGCTTCTTAAAAATGGCATGCTCTACAATTCCTTACAAATCATCAGATAGTTCAAGAACTCAACAACTCCTTAGATTTTATTTCCTTTGTTCTATATAAAAAATAAGACCGCATTTTAATTTTCTATACATATTTTCATTCTAACTTTACACAGCAAATGTACCAAGAATATTTTATGCAGGAATGAGGTGTTGAGGAACTTCATTCCCATATCCTCTGTCATCATTTAGCAAATATAAGTAACAGAAAAAAAGAACTCCACAACTCAAGGTATGATTCAGTTTCACCTACATAGTAATGGCTAGTGCAGAAACTATCATATGATAATGAAATCCTGAAAATAGATCACTTTTGTTTAACAGCTTAGGAAAAAATTGGGCAGCGAGATATACAGATCTTCAGCACAAATTTAATCTTAGCAACCGTAGAAAATTAACATTTCACAGGAATGGGATGCCACTCTCAGCACTTTCAGGCATTTGAATGGTTGATAGACTTACAATAATAGTAACTTTTCAAGGGAAGGAATGGATACATATTATGTGTCTTTAACACAGTGGTTTCCATTGCCTTCTGAATCCTCATGCAATTGATTATTGCTGACTGTTCTGCCTTTAGGGGCATTTCCCCACCACAATCACAAGGATGCCCTGAACCTCCATCTGCTTATGTACCCTTTTTGACAAAGCAGTTGGCAGAATGAGGGTGACTCCTTACACTGAAAGTCTTCAACTACCATTGCTGATTATTTTTTTATTCCAAATATAAGCATATGCTAGGATAAAACCCAAAAATCATAAGGTTTCGATCAGTAGTGAAAGATACTACCCTGAGATCATGGTGAACTAATTTACACCTGTTGTCTCGAATTTCTTTCTAAATAAATCATTTTATGCAATTCTGTTTATTATAGTATATTTTAAGAAAACTCTTATCTTATCTTAGTCTGATTGGAAACAAATCTACAACAAACTTACCAATGAATCAGAAAATAACACAAAAAATAATCATATGTTCCACAGTATACAAAAAATAATGTAACTTACCTGCACTCTGTGAGACTGTAGAACTGTTGGATTCCAAGAAGGAAACTGCTCTACCGACTCAAAAAGGAGGTAAAGAAGAGCTTTTGGTGGCAAGTCAACAACACCCTGTAAAAAATAATACAAGTATTCATAGCAAATGAACCCATAAACACATATTTTCTGCTGAGAGAATGGCTTTTAGGTCTCCATGTATTTGAGGTTATGATCTGAACTGGCTTTCCAAGGATGCATTGTAGATGGTCATATTTCTATCATAGGCTAACAACAACAAAAAATAACAAGTTAACCAATAATCTTCAAACCCTACAAAAGCTTTCCAACACTGATTCTTATACTGAAATTTTAAAGAAATATGTGTTTTCTAAGGAAGGCTTTGGCCAAATGCTTATGTAACAGTCTTTTCGTCATGCCTGCCCGCAATTCCACGTGTTATATTTACAGTGAATAGCAATCTATCCCTTTCATAATACGGTTCACTTTCCTTTAACCTCTTCTTCTTTTCTTCTAAATCTTTTTATTCATCTGCACCTAATAAAGGTCAGTATATGGTTCTAATTTTGAATTACTCAGTTCCCTTTTCTTACCCTTTATTATGACAACATATGAATTGACCTCTTAAGACTATATCTATTCTTTCATAATGTACAGCAGGTTCCAGTTGAGTTTAATGAATTATTTAGGAATAAAGGAGATGACTCATTGAAAGGCAGAAGTGCTCACACAAGCGTGCGCCTGTCTCCCTACATTGTGCTCACTCGACTACCAGCGCTCTCCTGAGAGTTGAAGAATGGAGAAAGGCAGGAGGCAGGGAGGTGGTTGGGGGAAAGTGTCTAGTGGCTCGTGGGGAGCAGTCTGTGGGCTACCTAGGGGTGCAGGCAGAGGGGGCAGGTGGCAGACGGCTAAGCACTTGATTTCACAGACTAACACGTGAGATGGCAGCACACAACTACCTGACACATACTGGGCAAGGGTAATGGGAAATGGGTGGTGAAGCCCACGCACACGTGCACGCACTGTGTGTGTGTGTGTGTGTGTGTGTGTGTGTGTGTGTGTGTGTGTGTCCACCATCCCTTTCCCATTGCCCCCCCCCCCCCCCCCTCCCAAAACATGTCAGCTACTGCTGCCATCTCACGTCCACGTCTGTGAAATCGAGTGCTTAGCCATTTGCCACCTGCCACCTGCCCCCTTACCAGCACCCCTAGCTAGTCCACAGATGCCTCCCCACTGTCCCACAAGCCACTAGACACTTCCCTCCCCCCCCCCCCCCAACCCCCTTTCTCAATCCGTCAGACCACCCCACCTTGCACCCCCACCTCACCGCAGTACACTCACCGTGGGCCAGGTATGAACTGGCAGTCAAATGAGAACAATGTAGGGAGACAAGCATGTGCCTGTGAGTCAGTGATTGTGAGTCAGTGATTGTGTGTGTGTGTTTGTGTGCATGTTTCTCATACAGCTTGAGAAAGGAATCCCATTCCGAAACCTAGCGAAGTAAAACTCTGTACCTTTTGTGTGTATCTGTCAATGATGCAACACTTCTGCCATTCTGGGAGTTATCTCCTTTGTTCTTAAATAATTTGTTATGTCTTCATTCTTTAGAGTAGTTTTCCATTCTTTCCCCATGTTGTTCTCTTCTTTCTTTTTTCCATGTTGCATCTTGGAGCCTTTGAAACTTCTTAATTTTACTCTGAACTTTCATATTTTTTGTCCTGTTTCTTCTTCCATTATTTCCATTTCCCTCGGGTTTATTTTAAATCTTTTGATCCATATCATTGACGTTTCTGGGTTTCTATCAAAAAAGTTAAAAATCCTTTTTTTCATCTTGCCTTTCTTGGTGTTGGTAGAATATAACTCTTCTCATCCTTGTAATACAGGTTTTTTGTTATGTTAAAAGCCACTTCCATTTTCCTTGTCCTTGCGAAGTTACCTTCTTCGCCCATAGCATTTGGTTGTATTATTTCACCTACATATTTAAATTTTGTAGCCACTTTTATACTTCCATAATCAGTTTCCATGTATTTTGTTGACAACTTCACATGTGCCTACAACTTGTTACTTCAGCAGATACACACAGGCCTATTTTTGAAACTGTCTCTTGTAGGAGATTTATCTGCATTGTTGCATCTTCTATAGATTCAGCTAAGACTGCAAGATCATTTGCAAAAGCCAATCAATTCTCAGATTATCCCCTCTTCTCCCAATCATAATTTTTTTAAATTCCTTCTTCTTCTGTTCTTTTTCTCCACTCTCTGGTTACATTTTCTAGTGCACAATTAAATAGCAGTGGGGACAATCCATCTCCTTGTCATACACCAGTTTTAAACTCAAAAGCCTAGAAGGTCCAACCTAGAACTTCAATTTTGCATTTGTTAATGAGTCTTTTATGATTGTCACTCATTCGTTGTCAGCTCCGAACTCTTTTAGTGTTTTGGATAATGTTTCCTTGTTAATCAAATCATATGCTTTTTTTAAAGTCTACAGATTTTATGTACATATTTTTATCCCTCTTTCTTCCATATCTTATAAATTTCAGATTTAAAATTTGTTCCATACATTATTATTCTTTTCCAAACCCTCCTGGGTACACTCCTAATTGCTGATTCTGTTAGTTTTCCAGCCTGTTTTGTAATGCTTTTAAAAGAATAGTGTACATGACTGGGATGAGAGAAATTCCTCCATAGTAGTTGGGGTAAGTTTTACCTTCTTTTTGTGGGTTGGGTGAATTAATGCTTCATCTGAAATCTTCCGGTATAGCTTCTGTTCCCATACTTTTTGGAAGATTCCACATGGCTCATTATTATTATTCTTTCTTTCCTCAGACGTTATGTTTGGTCAAAAATGGAAAGTGACGCAGACCTTGATCAAGCGTGACTTCCTTTTAACTGTACGGTATATGTTATATTGCATTTAGGAACTTTCGGGTAATTGAACATGTATCAATAATTACGGATTTCTGTAGTTGTATATATGAGTTTGGATGTAGCTGTATTGCATTGATGTACTGGTGGATATTGTGTGGTATGACTCCTGTAGTTGATAGTATAATTGGTATAATGTCAACTTTATCCTGATGCCACATGTCCTTGACTTCCTCAGCCAGTTGGATGTATTTTCAATTTTTTCTCCTGTTTTCTTTTGTATATTTGTTGTATTGGGTATTATTATTATTATTATCTTTCCTTTCTCAGACCTTAGGTCTGGTTCGGAATGAAAGTGACGCGGACCTTGATCAAGCGTCACTTCCTTTTAACTGTACGGTATATGTTACATTGCGTTTAGGAACTTTCGGGTAATTGAACATGTATCAATAATTACGGATTTCTGAAGTTGTATATATAAGTTTGGATGTAGCTGTATTGCATTGATGAACTGGTGGATATTGCGTGGTATGACTCCTGTAGTTGAAAGTATAATTGGTATAATGTCAACTTTATCCTGATGCCACATGTCCTTGACTTCCTCAGCCAGTTGGATGTATTTTTCAATTATTTCTCCTGTTTTCTTCTGTATATTTGCTGTATTGGGTATGGATATTTCAATTAGTTGTGTTAATTTCTTCTTTTTATTGGTGAGTATGATGTCAGGTTTGTTATGTGGCGTTGTTTTATCTGTTATAATGGTTCTGTTCCAGTATAATTTGTATTCATCATTCTCCAGTACATTTTGTGGTGTATACTTGTATGTAGGAACGTGTTGTTTTAAAAGTTTATGTTGTAAGGCAAGCTGTTGATGTATTATTTTTGCGACGTTGTCATGTCTTCTGGGGTATTCTGTATTTGCTAGTATTGTACATCCGCTTGTGATGTGATCTACTGTTTCTATTTGTTGTTTGCAAAGTCTGCATTTATCTGTTGTGGTATTGGGATCTTTAATAATATGCTTGCTGTAATATCTGGTGTTTATTGTTTGATCCTGTATTGCAATCATGAATCCTTCTGTCTCACTGTATATATTGCCTCTTCTTAGCCATGTGTTGGATGCGTCTTGATCGATGTGTGGCTGTGTTAGATGATACGGGTGCTTGCCATGTAGTGTTTTCTTTTTCCAATTTACTTTCTTCATGTCTGTTGATGTTATGTGATCTAAAGGGTTGTAGAGGTGGTTATGAAATTGTAGTGGTGTAGCCAATGTATTTATGTGGGTGATTGCTTTGTGTATTTTGCTAGTTTCTGCTCGTTCTAGAAAGAATTTTCTTAAATTGTCTACCTGTCCATAATATAGGTATTTTATGTCGATAAATCCCCTTCCTCCTTCCTTTCTGCTTAATGTGAATCTTTCTGTTGCTGAATGTATGTGATGTATTCTATATTTGTGGCATTGTGATCGTGTAAGTGTATTGAGTGCTTCTAGGTCTGTGTTACTCCATTTCACTACTCCAAATGAGTAGGTCAATATTGGTATAGCATAGGTATTTATAGCTTTTGTCTTGTTTCTTGCTGTCAATTCTGTTTTCAGTATTTTTGTTAGTCTTTGTCTATATTTTTCTTTTAGCTCTTCCTTAATGTTTCTATCATCTATTCCTATTTTTTGTCTGTATCCTAGATATTTATAGGCATCTGTTTTTTCCATCGCTTCTATGCATTCGCTGTGGTTATCCAATATGTAATCTTCTTGTTTAGTATGTTTTCCCTTGACTATGCTATTTTTCTTACATTTGTCTGTTCCAAAAGCCATATTTATATCATTGCTAAATACTTCTGTTATCTTTAGTAATTGGTTGAGTTGTTGATTTGTTGCTGCCAGTAGTTTTAGATCATCCATGTATAGCAAATGTGTGATTTTGTGTGGGTATGTTCCAGTAATATTGTAACCATAATTTGTATTATTTAGCATGTTGGATAGTGGGTTCAGAGCAAGGCAGAACCAGAAAGGACTTAATGAATCTCCTTGGTATATTCCACGCTTAATCTGTATTGGCTGTGATGTGATATTATTTGAATTTGTTTGGATATTAAGTGTGGTTTTCCAGTTTTTCATTACTATGTTTAGGAACTGTATCAATTTATGATCTACTTTATATATTTCCAATATTTGTAGTAACCATGAGTGGGGTACACTATCAAAAGCTTTTTGGTAATCGATGTATGCGTAGTGTAGCGACCTTTGTTTAGTTTTAGCTTGATATGTCACCTCTGCATCTATTATCAGTTGCTCTTTACATCCTCGTGCTCCTTTGCAACAGCCTTTTTGTTCTTCATTTATAATTTTGTTCTGTGTTGTATGTGTCACTAGTTTCTGTTTAATGACTGAAGTTAATATTTTGTATATTGTTGGTAGGCATGTTATGGGGCGATATTTAGCTGGGTTCGCTGTGTCTGCTTTATCTTTAGGTTTCAGATAAGTTATTCCATGTGTAAGTGTATCAGGGAATGTGTATGGGTCTGCAATGTAACTGTTAAATAATTTAGTTAGATGTGAATGTGTTGAGGTGAACTTCTTTAACAAGAAATTTGCTATTTTATCATTTCCAGGGGCTTTCCAATTGTGAGTAGAATTAATTGCTTGGGTGACTTCATGTTGCAAAATTGTCACTTCAGGCATTTGTGGTATCATCTTGTATGTGTCTGTTTCTGCTTGTATCCACCGTGCATGCCTGTTATGTTGTACCGGGTTTGACCATATGTTGCTCCAGAAGTGTTCCATGTCTGTTATGTTTGGTGGATTGTTTATTTCAATGTGTGTGTTATCTATTGTCTGGTAAAATTTCTTTTGGTTTGTGTTGAATGTTTGGTTTTGTTTCCTTCTATTTTCACTTTTTTTGTATCTTCTGAGTCGTTTGGCGAATGCTTGTAATTTCTGCTTCTTTTCGTCTAATTGCTCTGTCGCTTCTTGTTGTGAGATTTTACCTAACCTTTTTCGTTTTTTTTCTGAGATTTCATTTCTTATAAATTGTGTTAGCTGTCCGATGTCTTTTCTCAGTTTTTCTATTTTGATCTGTAGCCTGTGTTGCCATGCTGGTTTTGTGGGTTTCTTCTGTGTGTTGGTTGGTTCTGATCTCTGCCTAGTGTGTATATTTAGTGTAGTGAGTGCTCCTATATATACCAGTAGTTGTAACTCTTCCATAGTTGTGTTTTCATTTATTTTGTTGTGTATGATTGTGTCGATAGTTTTTATTGTTGTTTCGACTTGTGGGTTATTTGGTGGTCTTTGCAAGAATGGTCTAATGTCTGTATTTGTGTCTTTGTATTCTATATATGTTAGCTGAAATTTTTCTTCTATATCTAATATCTGTGTCACTTTGTGTTCTATTTGTGCTTGTTCTGGTGGCTGCCTTAAGATTTCGTTTTCCTCTGATTGTTTAATTGGTGTGTGTTGTTCTTTGTTTGTTTGCTCTGGGATGTTTGAGTCCATTACTGTATTTTCTTCTTCTTCTGATTGCACATTATTTTGTTCCAGTATTTGTTGTACTTGTTGTTTGATGTTATCTAATTCTGACTGGGGTATTCTGTTATTTTTTATTATTCCACGGATCTGATCAGCTAGTCGTTGTTCTGTTAAAAATTTTAATTCTGGGTATCTGGTAATAAATGTTGTGTATACTTGTGATCTGTATCCAGTTGTGTTGGTTCCTAGGTTTGTTGCTTGGTAATAACAGAACATGAGGTGTCGATTAACTTCAACTGACCATCTCATCCTCTGTCTTTGTTTTCCTTCTAGGGTGGTTGCAGGAAGCATATCCTGCAAAACACCTCTATTTGGATTTAAATCATTTTCCAGTTGGCTAGCAGTGTCGTTACCATTGTGGGCGGGCATAGGGTTCAAGCGTCGTCCCCGACCATGACGGCGCTTGTCCGAGGCTTCATTAGTTCTGTCCTGAACCAACTAATCACACTAAAAGGGGGGTTAGCCCTATTAGTGGTTTGTTCTTTTCGTCGCCTTTTACGACTGGCAGAACATACCGGAGGCCTATTCTTTTCCCGGGCCTCCACGGGAATTATTATTATTATTATTATTATTATTATTATTACTATTATTATTATTATTATTATTACCATTATTAAACATCATCATCATCATCTCATTTTTCATTGTGGCATTCCAAAGCTGCATGTTTCATTATTATGTTATATTGCCTTTCAATTTTTTTTTATATTTATTTATTTACATTTTATGAATTTCAGTCAACGAATTTTAGTCAATTTTATAAAAATAATTTTCCACTTGTCAGTTGACACAGTACTTTTTAATTCTCTAAGATCTCAACTTTCTTTCTTCATCTGAAATCATCTGTTTCTTAATCTTGGGTTGTCATTTCACTCACTTGCTTCCAAGTTTCTTGGTTTTGTCTGTTTTGTTTTCTAAATCTTCAATTGTAATGTGGAGTTTCCTCATATCTTTCCTGATCTCAGTAATCCATTTCATGTTGCGCATATTGTTCTCAAATACTCTCCTGATGATTCTGATTTCCTGATCAGATGTCTACAGAAATAAATATGTTTCTTCCTGATCACACTCACAACTAGTTCCATTTCGTTGTAGACTGTTTCATAACAGGCAATTCTCTGGTATCTGATAGCCTTTATTTCACACATTCTGATTATTTGTCTTTCTATCTTGACTATTTATACAGGGCGATTTCTTCCACTGTGTACAAACTCTAGGGATTGATCGACGAGAGGATACGGAAAAAAAGATCTAATGAACTTATGTCCAGAAATGCATGGTTTCCATGCTGGAGACCATTTATTCAATCATACTTTGTTCAGGGTGTATACGGGGACAAGGAAAAAAAAATTCCCGGATATCCCGTTTAGAAAATATGCTTTTTCCCGGGCGAAAATACACTTTTTCGGTGCTAAGTGACAGTAGGCTTTCCGTAGATTTTCCCTCGGAACCGTAAACCTTATCAATCCTTTGAATGGTTAACGTTTTATACAATCGCGTAGAACTTCCCGGAAAAAAAAAGACGAGGCAGAGAAGTTTTGGAAAGACTTTTAATAAAGGAAAGAAGTTTTGGAAAGACCTTTGATTTGCAGCAACATATACGCTGCATATTTTCGTATTACGAAAGTATAAATTCGTACTGCACCAAATACAGCGCGTTAGTTTCCGGAGCGTTGAAACCGAGGTTGCCACGTCCTTCTGTAAGCGAGTCATATCTCAAGCCACGAGATCTCGCCAGCCGAGGACAGCAGCTATTCAGAGCATAGGACACGTGTTATAGTCAGCCAATAGCAAGTTCACTGGTTACATAGCGCGAACACGCAAGAGGAAAAGTTAACGGTTTACATTAATGTACACAGTACCGTATATCTACAAGAAAAGCTAAGCTTTCACATATAATATTACTCTGTCAGATTAACACGCTACAACAGAAGCTAAGCTTTCACATGTAACATTGATCTCTTTTTGCGTGTGTTATACTTTAAGATACACCACACAAATGTGCCAGAAAATTTAAAACTATGACAAATGTCTCGGCTCGAAATTCTTGTAAGTGGCTGGTCCTCAAACTTCAGTTTCGAACGCTCTGTGATTTAGATATCCATCCCACTTTCTCACACGTAAGATAATTCATCTTGCGTGAAAAGAGAATTACTTTGAAAGTAACGCTTTTCTAACCACCGTTCGTAATACTATCCAGAGACTGTTAGAAATAGGTTCGATTTACCAGTTGCTAGAGAGCGCCAGAAAACAGGCATTATTGTGCGTGTGCAACTGCAGTGCTGTAGGAAGCCCGTATGTTGGTGTGTGTATAAAGCACTAAGAGTGTTTACATTACACCATAAAAGAAACAGGGCATCAGAGGATACTCCAAAGAGCATCGGAATTTCGTAAACCATACTAAAATGCATAATTCGGCTTGAAGTGCAAATTGGCGTTTTCGAGATTCACAATGAAGAAGGTCCCATCTGATATGCTTTTCAGTGTGGTTTTTGGGATGTAAATTTTCTTGGAGTACCAGTACTCTACGATCTCATTTTTGATTCTTTGTTATGGCATAATGCCATATATGACACTTGAAATTCAGCGAACAGTTGGAACTAGCCAATACTGTAGAATGAAACACTTCGTTTCAAATAAAATGATTGCCTCAACGGAAAGATTAATAAAGCCAAATTTCTTTAGCAAACTTGCAAATCTAACTTCACTGTTCTGCAAGGCGATTAATGCTTGACTGCTACTAACTCGGAAATAAAATAAAATCAGAAAACTGAAATTAGTAATATATTTTTGCCCTCCGTAATTATGTGAATGTATTTTAATTCACTTGATAGCTCCCGGCCACAGAAATCCGTTTTGTTTTCATTTGACGTGGGAGTTGTACACGAAGAGAAACAGCCAAACTTCAAGTAACGGGAGAAGGTACTGCTTATATGCGAGTCAAATGCGCATGCGCAACAGACCGATGGCAATTGGTCAAACGAACCTAATGTGAACAGTTGTGACGTCATGCTCATAGCATGCAGT
Source organism: Schistocerca serialis cubense (assembly GCF_023864345.2). Taxonomy (NCBI): domain Eukaryota; kingdom Metazoa; phylum Arthropoda; class Insecta; order Orthoptera; family Acrididae; genus Schistocerca; species Schistocerca serialis. The sequence goes on from NC_064640.1 coordinate 215,724,561, forward strand.
TTATTGTTACGAAGAATTACAGTCTGCGCCCTACGGCCTTTGACATATTTTTGCCATTTGCAGACGCTTGTGCGTGCACGGTGTTTTGTTGTTGTAAATTGCACATTTCCTCTGCCACTAAACTTTTATTTTTTTCCCTCTCGTTTATATTTTATTGCTGCAGTATCATTCTCCAGTAGCAGGATAAAATAACATTCTTTGCTAGAGAATCAATTCTGCAGTCAAAATTACAAAAATTTAACTGAAAGCTAAAACAATAAAAAATTCCCGGAATTCCGAAAAATTCCCGGGTTTATCCCGGTTTAACTCCCGGATGAAAAAAATCCCGGGTTTTTCCCGGATTTCTCGGTTGTCCCGGGTCGTATACACCCTGTTTGCTACAAAGACTGCAGACTAATAAACCCTATACCATGCCGCCACAGTTACAGCATGCACGGTTTCCTCCTTGAGGGTGCTACTGTTCCTCAAACGTCATGCTCTAGTTCCCTCTCCTGCCTTTGTAATTGGTAATGTTGTATCTGATTCATTTCCTTTGCTGACTCACCTAGTAGTGGACATGATACAGCATTGTATACAATGGTTCCGTATTTGAATTGAGAGCTTGCCGACATGGTGTTTACTTATGGAAAGGCAAATGGCAATGGGCAGCTGACAGCAGGCAGAAAAGTTGTATCAGGAGTCCTATCTCCAGCAACAACAACCACAGCATTCAATACGTGCAACAGTGTTTCACCATTTGTCTGAGACAGGGTCGCTTCAGGAACTTTCATAACAGTCATCTGTGGGATAACAACCGGAATGTGTGGGCCGGGATACCTGGCAACTGTATTTTGAAACCAGTCTTCATTCCACGTCACGTAAAAGGCCGGAACTATTGGCGTTTCTTGTGGGTGACTGTCTCCCTGCTGCAAGAAGTGCGATTGATGATTCAAAGGGTTATGTGCCTCCTACATTATGGTGCTCCAGCCCACTTCACCGTTAACGTCTCGATGCATCTCAATCATGTCTTCACTGGTTGATGGATCGGACAAGGGGGTCCAGCTGCATGGCCTGCTCGTTCACCAGATCTCAACCCGTGCGATTTATCATTTTGGGGCCATCTCAAAAGTATCATGTATGCAGAGCCCATTCCAGATGTGGAGACACTGGAGCAGCGTATTTATGTTGCCTTTAACACTGTTCGAATGCAGACTGGCCGATACAGACATGAGACACAGAACATGCTATGGCGCATACATACATGCATTGAGGCACATGGAAACCATTTTCAACACATATTGTAACTGTGTCTACATGGTACAGCATGTATTAGGCTGCTGTCTCTGTAATACTGTACAACTGAATAAATGGTCTCTAGCATGGAAACCATGCATTTTCAGACATAAGTTCATCAGACCTTTTTTGTACCGTATCCTCTCATCGATCAATTCCTAGTGTTTGTACACAGTGGAAAAAAATCACCCTGTATATTATGATGTATTCTATGATCTTGTGACATGCACATAAATGTACAAATGAAAAAATGGATAAATAAATAATACAAACTTGAATAAAAAAAACGTGTTTTCTTATCTATTGGAAAATGCAAGCACACATCTGCCGACTTAATGAAACTGCCATTAATTGAAGTCTGCCAATTTTAACATTACTGGTATGATTTTTCTTTTGTCCTTAAACATTTTTGTTGACATTAAATCAATATTTTAGCTTCAAATAAAATTAATACAACCATTAAAAACTGATACCAATCTCAAGATGCTAACTTTAATTCTCAAGCAATAAAACAAATTTGATCTTTTGTCATTGTTTTAACTGATCTACATGCAATCACTTAACTGAGCTGAGTCAGCTTGTTGTCTGATTTCATGATTTCCTTGTATTTGCTGGTAGTACAGACACAATGTTGGCCTAATGACACAAAAGTAATGCTAGTAATAAGGATTTAAAGCAAAGATCTACTGCATATGAAGTGTCTTTCTTCATGTGCTGAATATCTTAAATTGTATATTCTTCCCCATAATTGACTGTAGTCACCACACACACCCCTGACAAATTTCATGAAGTAACACAAGAACATCACTACCTTCCATACTATGGTTACATGTAGTACGTTGCTGAACACCTTTCCCATGAATAATCACACTGTTTAGACTCATACTAAATAAGACTTTTTACAATAGCTCATAATGACAATAAATGCATAAGGTCTTTGGAGAAAGTAACTACTTATTATACGATATCAGTGAACCCATTGAGGTGTTTATGTGGGTAAGGTACTTGAATCATATTAGGGAGAAGTGGACTTCGATTCCCAAATGCAGCCGTTCCGACACAGTTTTTCCACTGCTTCTCTAAACCACTTTATTTGAATGCCAAATGGTTCATTCACAAGAGGCCTCAGCTGTATTTATGCCCCTTCCTAAGAACTCCAAGGCTTATATATGGCTTAAAGCACTAAAAATATTATGGTTCTGCAGAGTACAGCCTGTCCATTTTGCTATGATTATAGGACAGATTGTAAGACATGGTGATAATCACATCAGTAAACCTATAGTCATCATAAAAAAAACCAAATGGGGATATAGATTTATACCCCATTCCTTGACTAGAGTACTTATTAAGCAAAGTCAGCCAGGGGTCATTGTTTTTCAAAAATTCATCACGAAGATACTTATCTACAATCACCATTGTACGCAACATCCAACTCATCCTTTGGTTTGTATCACTATAATGGGTTACAATTTGGCGTCACAAGCACTTGTGAAATCTTTCAAACATATCTAGAATAGGTCATCTGGAGTATTCCTAACTGTGCAAACTACCTATACAACATTATAGTAAAAGGGATTGCACAGCTGCAACATTTTCTTGGCCATTGTATTAGCCACTATGGGGGAGTCTCCAGTTCATCTTGTCTGCATTTGAAGTCAACTGCCAATGTAATGAAATTGAGCACTTGACTACCACCTACTTCCACTCAGCATCAAATTCAGAGGAAGAGCATTTGGTCAGGTCACAGATATCCAAGACCATGCTGTCAGCATCATTCGTGAAAGAACTGACTGGTTTCCTGGTGACATGTAAGCCCATCTCTGTCAATGGATATAGCCCCTGGTGAAATGCTCCACAGCCACGGGTGACAAACATTAATTAACTTATTGCACACAGCCCACAAGCTAGGCCTACAAGTTTGAGACATTAAGACCAATCAGAATCAGCTGATTTGCAACCATAACCAGTTCTGGCTACATCAGTCGTCACAAAGAATGCTCACATATTAGCTGGCATGAGGCCACACAACCACAACCATAGACAAGATCCTCTGCCTGTCAGCAGACTTAAGCCAATAACACAATACCTGTCCACACCTGCACCCCAATATTTTTCTGATCTCCGACCTCCTGTCTCACAGCAAGTTGTGATCCATGGTCTCTAATGAGCCAATGAAAGTAAAGTACCTCCCACTACCTGGGCAACTTCTCTCACCCACTCTGCCACACCCCTCACAATCAATAAATCTGCCAGTTACTATCAGTGGCCTCAAAAATGGCTAATCATCACGTTTATATTGTCACGTAGAAGAAGGTTTATTCAGCACTTGCACATGCAAGAGCACGGAGCGAACTGCCTCCAACCAGAACACATACAGTATATATACAGCTACAGAACATTCCAGTACAATGATTCTTAACATTAGTGGATACTTCTAGAATGTACTTGAACCAAATATAGAAATTAAAACTGTACAGTCCAGGTGAGTTTTGAACTCACAACCCTCCATGCATGAGTTCAGTATCATAACCACTACACCACAGTGCTACTCAGCTTCTTTTGCGACATTGCTCCCTCCTTAAGAAAACAGCATCTCAGTGTTACGCCCTCCTAGTCCAGGAACGGACCAGCGGTCCTGCATACTCTGACTCCCGATGACTGATTCTCACCCTGGTGGTGATCTTAGAACTTCTGTTGCTGCTACGCTGTTCATCACCTTTCCGATTGTTGCCTATCACAGGAGCTTCGAGTTTACGCTGGGTTGCAGGATCCTTATAGGGCTTCATTCGAAGGACGTGGACTGTATCTCTGATCTTTCGTCGTCTTGTGTCGGAGTCCAAATCTTCAACTTCATATGTAACATCAGACAACTGTCTTACAACCTTATAAGGTCCAAAGTAGTGCCTGAGGAGCTCATCAGAGGGACCAACCTTCTAAACAAGAGTGAAGATCCAGACAATGTCACCAGCCTGATAGACAACAAGGCAGTGGCTCGCGTCATACCTTTGGCGATCGTTTTCTCGAGCCTGCAGCATGCAGAGTCGAGCTAATTGCCGAGCTTCCTCAGCTCTGGTTTACAGCTGGCTGCCATAGTCGTCGTCCGCATCATCAGGCTGTAACGGAAACACACAGTTCATCGTCGTAGTCGCCTCACACCCATGCACCAGGAAAAATGGTGTAAATCCTGTGGTGTCTTGTTTGGCGGTGTTGTAGGCAAACATCAAAAAAGGTAGCACCTCATCCCTGTTGCACTGCTCAATATTGACGAACACTGATAACTTGTTCGCCAAGGTTTTATTAACACATTCAGTAAGCCCGTTAGTTTGTGGATGGTAGGCAGTCGTCATGTGTTGAGTAATGTTGCACTGACGGTTTATCTACGTCACAAGATTCGATTGAAAAACTTTCCCTCAATCTGTAATTAATGACCTTGGGGCACCATGTTTTAATACAACATCTTCCACGATGAATTTGGCTACCTTGGATGCTTCGACTGTTTTCACAGCTTTTGTAATGGCATAGCATGTCAGATAATCAGTACGAACAATAATCCACCAATTGCCACTAGTAGACGTTGGAAATCGTCCGAGGAGGTCCATCCCAACATGCTGGAAAGACGTTTTAGCTGGTGGAATTGGTATAAGTCAGTCAGGTGGTTTCTGAGGAACTGCCTTCCTCCTCTGGCACTCTCGACAATGTGACACATCTTGATGGACACTCCTAAATAAACCTGGCCACAAAAATCTCTTGCGGATTCTATCATATGTCTTAATAAATCCTAAATGTCCGGCCTCAGGTGCATCATGGAATTTCTGTAGAAAATCAAAGTGCATGTGTTTAGGAATCACTGGTAGCCACCTCTTTCCAAACAGATCAAAGTTTTTCTTGCAAAGTAATCCATTAACTATCTTAAATTTTCCTTTCACATCCTTTGACTGATTTAAGGCAAGTATAATTTGAGATATCTTGGCATCCTCCTCCTGCTCAGCAGAGAGATCCTGGAGTGCAGTGAGACAGTCACTATCTTCATCAAAGTCTTGATGGTCTTGCACAGGGTTTCTTGAAAGACAGTCGGCATCTTGGTGTTTTCTTCCACTTTTGTACAATGTGGTAATGTCATACTCTTGAAGATGTAGTGCCCACCTGGTGAGTCGTTCTGTTGGATCCGTAAGACCTGTTAACCAGAAAGTGAATGATGGTCTGTAACAACTGTGAATGGCCTTCCATGGTCAAAATTTGCACATTCCCAGATCACAGCAAGACATTCTCTCTCTGTAGTTGAGTAGTTTCTCTCAGCTTTTGTAAGTGTCCTAGAAGCATAGACTATAACCTTCTCTTTCCCATCTGAAATTTGCACCAGAACAGCACTGATCCCATACCCGCTGGCATCTGTGTGTAGTTCTGTAGGTGCTCTCTCATCATACAGATACCGAGCGAGGTGGCGCAGTGGTTAGCACACTGGACTCGCATTCGGGAGGACGACGGTTCAATCCCGTCTCCGGCCATCCTGATTTAGGTTTTCCGTGATTTCCCTAAATCGTTTCAGGCAAATGCCGGGATGGTTCCTTTGAAAGAGCACGGCCGATTTCCTTCCCCATCCTTCCGTAACCCGAGCTTGCGCTCCGTCTCTAATGACCTCGTTGTCGACGGGACGTTAAACACTAACCACCACCACTCATCATATAGACCAAGTACAGGGTCAGTCATCAGAGCTTTTCGTAGCAAATCGAAAGACTCTTGTTGAGCACCACCCCAGATAAATTTAGCATCAGCTTTTAACAACTCTCAGAGTGGCCTGGCTTTAATACAAAAGTCTTTGATAAAATGATGGTAATAAGAACATAATTCGAGGAAGCTTCTCACATCTCAAATACTTTTAGGAATAGGAAACTCCGTTGTAGATCTCACTTTTTCTGGGTCTGGCCTCACACCTTCATTTGACACAAGGTGTCCAAGTATTTTGATTTTGTTTTGCTCCAAAGAGTCACTTTCTTGGATTAAGTTTCAGTCTGCCTTGTTGGAGACACTTAAGAATGGCCCTCAGTTTTTTATATGTTCACCAAATGTCTCTCAGAACACTATAATTTCATCTAAATAACAAAGACACATCATCCACTTCAGGTGCCTTAGAAGATTATCCACCATCCGTTCAAAAGTTGCTGGTGCATTACACAAACCACACAGCATTACCTTAAACTCATACAGGCCCTCGGGGGTGATGAATGCAGTTTTCTCACGATCAGCCTCATCTACTTCAATTTGCCAGTATCCATAGCATATGTCCATGGTTGAGAAAAACTTAGCCCCCTTCAGACAATCTAGTGTATCGCCAATTTGTGGAAGAGGGTAAATGTCCTTTTTAGTTATCTTATTAAGCTTCCTGTAATCAATACAAAAGCACCAACTGCCATCCTTCTTCCCGACAAGGACCACTGATGACGACCATGGGCTGCGCGAAGGCTGAATGATGTCATTCTTCACCATTTACTCCACCTCGTCGCGAATTATTCGACATTCCATTGCTGACACACAGTATGCTCTCTGGCTTATTGGTTGATGGACTCCCGTGCTAATCCAGTGCTTCACCGTTGATTTGTCTAATTTGCTCTTCACCTGTGGATTGAAGCGTTCAGAGAACTCTTGAAGAATGGCAAGTAGCTTCTTCTGTTGTTCCTTACTGAGATCTGGTGATAGTCGAGCTAGAAGATCTTGTCTCGTAGTGGTAGCGCTAATTTCGCCCACAGATTCGGCATGGGAGGTTTCTATGACGCTCAGCTGTTCTGCAATTAATGGCTCAGCATTTGCTACTCACATTCGTCTTGGAAGGATCTGCGCTTCTCGGTGAAAGTTAATTATCCACAATTCACCAAATCTGTTCTTAAACTAGACGACAGAGGATGGGATGACGAAGTTGTTCTTCAGTGGTATGCTTCTCTTACACTGCACTACAAGATCCATGGACTGATGCATGTCATGACACATGACAGTTACCTTTCTAGTGCTGACTGCAGGAATGATCACTTCATCCAGCACACACAGTCTCCACACACTCAGATGAGCATCTTCCTGTCCACAGTATCTCATCTCATCTAGCATAATCTTCAAGCAACCACAATCTTCGAGTGATCACAATCTACAATTGCCTGAGAAGCTTTCAAAAAATCCCATCCAAGAATGATGTCACGACTACACTCTTAAGACAATGAATTCTAAGGGCTGTGTATGGCCACTTATACCCACATGAATTGTACATCTTCCTGTAGGTTTTACATATTTCCCATTAGCCACCTTCAGCAGAGATGTTTTGTTGTCGACGAATACGGTTTTCTGCAACTGGCAATAGTACTTCTCTGAAATGCCCGAATATGATGCTCCAGAGTCCACAAGAGCTTGGGCTGGTTGGCCATCCATGAGGATATCGACATAGTTTCCTATCATTTCTGTAGTGATCGACGGCAGAGGATTTCTCTCTTCGGCGGCCTCACCTTCAAGGAAGGTCGCACCCTTTAGTTTTCCAGGTTGCGGTGGCTAGGTGATTGGCTGGAGCTTCTAAACGGTGACGGAGATCTCGATCGTCGTGTTGGGGAGCGTCCTCTCCAGCGGCTAGCTTGTGGTGAAGGTGACCTACATTGTCCTGCACCCACACACATCATCTTGTTCATCTTCGTTGTCCCGGAGTTTGTGTCGGCTAACGTCTGTCTGCTGTTTTCTGGCATGGGCATCATCAAATATCCACTGCCTTTCTCAACAATAGTGCACCACATGTCCCCGTCGTCCGCAGTGGAAACATTACTGGTTGGTTATCCTGGGTCCTCCAGACATCAGTCTTCCTTGATGCCCAAACAGGTTCCTCACGCAGCATTGTAGGAACGTAACTCCACCTGGGTCTTGACTTTTTCACCGTTTTGAAGGGAAATGAAGGATGAGAGATTGGGTTCAATGTCTGTTCCACTTCCTCCCTTATGACCTCTTGAAGCGTTTCGGTTTTTTGCTCGCCGTGCAATCTGAGTGCCTTCTGAACTTCCTCTCTCACTATCTGACAAAGAACACTTGTGAAATCAGTCGCTTCCTCCATTAAAGACATCAATACGACGTTTGGAAGCCGTTCAAACTTCTTGCATGTAATTCTTTTTTGATGCATTGTCTCGATATACTGGCACCATTTTATGAAATTGTCTGCTGTCAAAACCTCCTTCAGGAGTAGAGCTTGATACATGTCCTCAGCAACACCCTTCATGAGATGTGCAACCTTATCTTCCTCCTTCATTCTAGGATCCACTGTTTTACACAGCTCCAGGACGTCTTGAACGTAGGATGCTGTAGTTTCTCCTGGATGCTGTGCCCTACTTTAATTTATCTTCAGCCTTGCTCTTCTGATTTTGTGTGTCACTGAAATACTTGCGCAGTTCCGCCTGGAATACTTCCCAGCTTGTGAATTTCTCCTTGTTGTTCTCATACCATTGCTTGGCAGTGCCCTCCAAGCAGAAAAAGACATTAGCCAAACACATGGTGTCATCCCAATTGTTAAATTTGGCTATATGCTCATATACCTTCAGCCATTTGTTTGGATCTTGACCATCGTCACCAGAGAACCCGGAAGGATGTCTCATGTGGTGGAACACAGTTGCTGTCATCGTAACATCCTCTTCTTCTTCTTCTTCTTCTTCTTCTTCTTCTGTCTCCAATAGATTGCAATCTGTTGAATATGGCTGGAACTCTAGTTTCTCACCAAGTAAACGGCAGCTTTGTCGTGGCTGATGGGAGCCACTGCGTCATTGATAATGTGTGCTATCACAAGTTCCAATACTCGGTGCCTCCACCGGAATAATGTCACATAGAAGAAGGTGTAATTAGACGAATGACGAACACAAACTTCATTTAACAAAGATTTATTCAGCACCTGCACATACAAGAGCGTGAAGCGAACTGCCTCTGGCCGTAACACACACAGTACATATACAACTACAGAACATTCCAGTACAATGATTCTTGACAGTAGTGGATACTTTTAGAATGTACTCAAACCGAATACAGAAATTAAAATTGTACAGTTCAGGTGAGTTTTGAACTCACAAACCTCCATGCAACATTTTAGTATCACAACCACTACACCTCTGTGCTGCTCGGCTTCTTCTGCAACAATATGCCACTTCATTTATTGGCAGGGATTTCAGCATTGCTTGTCTCCATTCCTCATCAGTGCAGGCACGTAACAGTCTATTATCAGCTCTGTGAGTCAAAGTGGGGAGGGATTTTGTATCCCAGCTTAGCACGGCTATCAATTCCAATAGCAAATCAGAGATGTTTAAACTGTCCAGTCAACCTATAAACAAGTCAGCCTACCGTGCAGCTGACAACTGGTTCACAATGTGTAATGAAACTTCTCAATTCTGTGCCATACTAATTGTGTACAATGACTGCTGTTATGGAACCTCTTGGCTTGCTATTCAGATGGGATTACTGTGGTTTAAAACAAACTCACTTCTTACTTGGTTTTTGACTCCTCCAGTGACATTGCCTGTGTATGAGAATGTAGTGTCTTTTGTGGTAACAGCTCAGCCTTACTGTTCTCACTTACAGCCAAGGTATGCAACAGAAAGCCCTCATACAGTGTTATGCTCCACATGAATAGTATTTCAGAAGCCTCAGCTTCTTCATAGAATTTAATGCTACTTCAAAAAAATTACTGCATTTAAATTATCAATATGTTTAAGCATGATAGAGGACAGCAACTTAATTCATGAACCTCCCAAAGAGATAACAACTGTCACCTGAATGATACTCAAAACCAGAATCTTGCCTTTTGCAGCAAAACTCTTACCGACTAAGCTATCCAGTCAAGCCTCGTGACTAAGCCTTACAGCTTCAGTTCTGTCTGTACCTATATCTTACTTTTCAAGCTCCACAGAAGCTCTCCTCAAAATGCTGGACTCAAACTCTTGGAAGAAAGGAACTGGTTTACCGGCGGCCGCAGTGGCCGAGCGGTTCTAGGCGCTTCAGTCCGGAACTGCGCGACTGCTACGGTCGCAGGTTCGAATCCTGCTTCGGGCATGGATGTGTGTGATGCACTTAGGTTGGTTAGGTTTAAGTAGTTCTAAGTTCTAGGGGATTGATGACCTCAGATGTTAAGTCCCACAGTGCTGAGACCCATTTGAACCATTTTTGACTAGTTTACTCACATACTCAACACTACTTCTGCAGTGAATCTTGCAGGAGAGTGTGCACTGCTCTGAAACCTCTTTAAAGATTAAAACTGTATACCAGAAAAGGAGCCTTTCACGGATGTTCGTTCCGCTATCAGTCTGGCAGAACATTTCAAACAGGGCACAGATAACTGCAGAATGAATGACGCATTCTGGAAACTTATTTGGTCATATAAATTTTTGCTGGGGGGACATCCATAACTGTTAGATATGTAACGCACGTGACAAACATCTGCTACAGTTGTACAGTTATTTACGGACTGAAGTATTTACACTACCTGGTTTCAGGGACTCAGCCATACCTTCAAGTATATCTACTAACAGTAGGTTGAAGCACCGATGTCAGAACTAACACACCAACACATCTGCCTTGTAAGTTAGTTCTGAAATGGACACTTCAAACTACTATTTATATATACACCTGAAGATGAGGCGAGGCTGAGTTCCTAAAACACAGTAGTGTAAAGACTTCAGTCAATAAATAACTGTACAACTGTAGGATATGTCTTCATTGTGAACAGCACTTTGTCTTCTTGTAACCCTTCTTGAAAACAAATCTAATTTGCAGTCTCTTTGTGTCTCCAAAGACAATTTTTCTTTATACGGATTTATAACAACTCATAATTAGCACCAGTACCAACACATTTGCAAATGGCAACCTAAGATTCAGTTCATTTCCAACAGCTTTATTTATCAACATCCAAACACAAACCTGCACATCTACATTGTGCAATACACAATTATGTGTATTCCAGCTCAAAAAAGGACTCGTCCAAAATCCAATTATCAGTTTTGTTTATGTGTCTGTTGACTACTCAGTGCCTCTACTGTTCAGTGAGTTGTTACCTTTGCTTCTAAATTATTTACATTCAGCCATAGCATTCCATACCATATAAATATGAATATGGTCATTCAGTATTTTATCCTACATTTCACTGTCACTGATTTTGGTATAAATGTACTCAACATGCAGAACACAAATATTCTCTCTCTCTCTCTCTCTCTCTCTCTCTCTCACTCACTGTATGGTGAAACCATTCCTTTATTTTGTGCAAGATATAGTGGGATTATTATTCTACCTTCCAAGTATCCTCTCATGACCCTTATCAAAATCAAAACTTCTTTTCCGTCGAAATCTGTCATTTGCTAGTCCTGTCCTAGATTCTAATTCTATTCTGCCTCAGATTCTGTTCCCTTATAAGTATTCTAATAACTCTGATAGAGTGATTAAGTGAGGTGTAAAACATAATTAAGTTCAGTTTTACTCAATTATCACTTCATATTCCCCACATCATAGTATCAATAAACTCTAATAATAGTGCCACCATTTTTGCTGTGCTGCAACTACACCCATGCTCATAATTTAAGTATAACTGAAGAATGTGGTGCCACACAACGTGGCACTACACAAAACTGGCCCTAATAGCATAGGCACACAGGGAACACACACGACACATATCTGTAAGTCCACGGTATTGGTGATAAGTTGAGAAAACCGTCCCGTTACACATGTGCTACAAGTGACCATGTACTGTGTTCTTGACACCAAGCTTTACAGGCTCTCCTGTGACCAGGGGTCAGTGGAATGCACCTTGTAGGTCTCTGGGAGAATAAACCATGTCTGTCCAGGTGCCTGTAGACTGTGTGTCTGGAGTGGCGGTGGTAAGGTCCCGAGCAAAGCTACCTGCAGTACTCCGTGGCCGTCTGCGAGCAATGATGATGAGATATTGATCTTCTTGTGTTGCACACTGTGGACGTCCCGTACTGTAGTGCCTGTACACTTTTCCTGTCTGCTGGAATCGTTGCCATAATCTTGAGATCACACTTTGTGGCACACGGAGGGCCATTGCTATGATCTGCTGTGTTTGACCAGCCTCCAGTCGCCCTAGTATTCTACCCCTCATAACGTCATCAATGTGTGTTCTTTGAGTCATTTTCAACACACAGTCACCATTAGCACGTCTGAAAATGTCTACACACTTACTCACTGCACTGTACTCTGACCTGCACCAACACACCTCTGTGTATGTGGACTGCTGCCAGTGCCACTGTGCGACGACTGCAGGTCAAATGCACCACATGGTCATACCCTGAGGTGATTTAAACCCGCAACCGTGCACCAGAGCATTGTTTCACCATGTATCAGCATTAACCTTAATTTATGAGCATGAGTGTATAATTGTCTGCTATTTGTGTCCTAAACATTCCAGTCTAACTCCTCTTCCCAGTACTACTCTGATCTTCAGTAGGCATTACTTCCAATAATACCTCACCATCTTTATATTAGAGACTTCAGATGACTGCTGCCATGGGGACAGTCACCAAAGATCTAACATGTGCCATCAGATGTGGACTCACAAGACTGACTGTCCTTTCAGTCAACAACTGTGGTCCGGACTCTCAGTTGACACAATACAGGAACTGCTAATTACTTGTGTCTCATGGTATACTGTAGTTAGAAGTACAATGTTTTATCAATAAACAGCAGTTGGAGGCCTGCAAAGAGTCATCTGTATTCCACAATGAAGGAATGGAGGAAAGAAGGAATAGCATTTTTAGGTTAGTCTCCTAAATCACAAAAATGACAATTACTTACAGTCAGACGGAAAACCTTGTTCTGCTTCGGTAATACTCTGCTGTGAACAGTATCATCATCTACAGTTTTTTCCAGTTTCCAGTCTGGCAGATTAACAATGTTCCATGCAGCCTCAACTATTTCATGGGCCTTCCTCTTGTATTCTGACTCCTATAGATACATGTCCAAATATCAGTATAAGCATCACAGTCAAAATAAAATGAAAATATAAATAGAGGTCTACAGCTGTTTACATAAATGAGTTTAAGTACACTGACAGATTATAAAAAATTGACTATATTTCCTGGAAATAATTTTTTGAAACATCAAATACGTAAAAATTTAACAATCACTTATCTACATCTACATGGATACTCTGCAAATCACATTCAAGTGCCTGGTGGAGGGTTCATCGAACCACCTTCACAGTTCTCTATTATTCCGATGTCGTATATCGCGCGGAAAGAATGAACACCTATATCTTCCCGTACGAGCTCTTATTTCCCTTATTTTATTGTGGTGATCATTCCTCCCTATGTAGGTCGGTGTCAAAAAATATTTTCGCATTCAGAGGAGAAAGTTGTTGATTGGAATTTCGTGAGAAGATTCCGCCGCAATGAAAAATGCCTTTCTTTTAATGATTTCCAGCCCAAATCCTGTATCATTTCTGTGACACTCTCTCCCATATTTCGTGATAGTACAAAACGTGCTGCCTTTCTTTGAACTTTTTTGATTCACTCCGTCAGTCCTATCTGGTAAGGATCCCACACCATGCAGCCGTATTCTAAAAGAGGATGGACAAGTGTAGTGTAGGCAGTCTCCTTAGTAGGTCTGTTACATTTTCTAAGTGTCCTGCCAATAAAACGCAGCCTTTGGTCAGCCTTCCCCACAACATTTTCTATGTATTCTTTCCAATTTAAGTTGTTTGTAGTTGTAATACCTAGGTATTTAGTTGAATTTACGGCTTTTATATTAGACTGATTTATTGTGTAAACGAAGTTTAATGAGATCCTTTTAGCACTCATGTGGATGACCTCACAATTTTCATTATTTAGGGTCAACTGCCACTTTTTGCACCATTCAGATATATTTTCTAAATCATTTTGAAGTTTGTTTTGATCTTCTGATGAGTTTATTAGTCCATAAACGACAGCGTCATCTGCAAGCAACCAAAGACGGCTACTCAGATTGTCTCCCAAATTGTTTATATAGATAAGGAACAGCAAAGGGCCTATAACACTACCTTGGGGAACGCCTGAAATCACTTCTGTTTTACTTGTCTACATCTACATGGATACTCTGCAAATCACATTTACTCTTAATATGTCAAATTATCAAAATCATATCAATATAAAACATCAACATGTGTTTCAGTATTGGAATCAGATGCAGGTCATTATGAGGGTTGTAGACATTTCAGGCAAAATTTGAAATTTTTTTAGCAAAGACTAATCAAATCACAACTGAAATTGAGGATGCTGTCTGTGACTGTGTAACACCAGAAATGCATATCCTCCTATCTATTGTACTATAAAGTTTTTCCTTATTTTGTTACCTGAAGATATGACATTTCTGTGTTTTATATATATATATATTGTTTTGTAAATATTATTTGTATTTTTACGCTGTGTCTTGCTTAGGGAAAATTATGCTATCGAATGATTACATCGATAGGTCGTGTGGAGAACCAAAGTGTTTAGGATCTTCGGTAGTGTTAACTCTGCTGCATGGAGCGCGGGCAGGGAGAGTCTGGCTGGAGTAGGGTGGTGGAGCAGGTGTGTTGTGTGACGCTCCCGCGAGTTGCCGCGCTTTCGGGGTTTGGCAGCATGTAATTGCGCTCGACTTGCTATGATAGTTTCTGACACGGTGTCGCGGACGGGAAGCATTAGCTGGCGCACATCAGGAGCCCGTTTCGCCTGGTGACAGTGTCGAGAAGAAGGCGTGCCAACATCCAGCTTCTGCAACAGCGACGGCCGACAATGAGTGACTGTCGCCACCTCCTCGACCGACGACTTCAAACCTTCAATCAACCAACAAGGAAGACTGGAAGCACGTAAAGTTTTAGAACTGTATGGCAGACCTCAGCTTTTAAAATTGTCCCATTTGCCTCACAAAATTACAGCAACTTAGCATGAACCTTTGTTGCTCATTGTCCCAATTGCATTACCAAGAAGGGTCCTTTCCTTTTCCTAAATGAACTCGAGTGTCGTTGAAATTCAAATGCCAGCATTAAAGTAAAATCATTTGATTTCACTGCTTTAATTTCAAAGTTCAGTTAAAGTATTCATAGCTGGCTACCATAACCAAAAAGAATTATATTTCGATTACACAAGCACAAATTAAGAGTGCGAGTTTTGTTACCATATTTTAGCTTACCTGTGACTGCAGCTCAGCTTGGTACATACTAAATTTTACTATTGTTAATTGTTCAGAATAATTTAATTCAAGTTCAAAGTTAAATCTCTTATTTCTAAATTGCGTAGATTCAAGTAGCTTTTGAAATGATTGTTGATGTAGCCCAAGACTAACCTTATTTTATTGAATTTCACAGTGCTTCATAAACAAATTTCAGACACTAAATTAACTTTCAATTTTCCAGTTTTATTACTTTTTTTTGATAAATTAAGTCAGAGAGTAGCGAAATTTATTACTTCTAACAAACATTCAGTTTTCACACAACACGTGTCAACCTTCAGTTGCCACGCTTTTAGTGCTAATTATACGCGCAATAACCTTTCTTTTTCAATTATTGTAGTAGTTGTCCATAGGACTGGCGACCGTAACTTTCCCCAAATCTCAAATATCTAATTAACGCCAGTTAATTGTTAATGTAACGACCGCACATTTACTTTCTTGATTAATTTTGCCCTTTTCTCAAAATTAATTTCCACCAATTTCATTTGCATTTTTCCTTTCATTTAGATGTAACCCTTTCCTCCCTCTTGACCGACAGATTAACTTCGGTTACGATTGCTTTTCCCAAATTTCCATTAGGTACACGCGGTTTAATTTTTCACTGTCATTAAGCTCGATAAGTGTGGGGGAGGTTACACGTGGCGACCTGGTGACAGGAGAATCTTCGGATTTGTGGTTGTTCTGGACACGAATTTTGCTTGTGCAAATGTTGTAACAAAGTACTGGTTACGAACAGGTCGTTACGTCAGCGAGAATAAGTAGTGGGAGGAATCCCAATTAGATTTGAGATTTGGCAATTATATCGAAAATTATTAAAATGAGTGAAGGCAACAATTACCAAAATTTGGTAGACTTGGATATGGCACAGTCGGTCAAACAGTGGGAAACGCGCACCGCGGAACCCATTGTTCAGAGGCAGGCAGCTAGCACCAAAGACGCGACCGCCGATACGCAACAAAGAGCAGAAATGGAATTCCAAACTTTAGAAAATGTTTCGGAATCAGAAGTGAAAATCAAATCTGAACCCCTTGATGATGAATATGGGGGGGACAATTAAAGAGGAACCTGCTACAGAAGCAAAACCACTGGTTTCCGGGAATTTAACCGATTTATTGAATGTTTTGATTAACGAAATCAAGGCTCAGTCTAGCAAGACAGAAACTCAATCGGCAGAAATTAAAGCTCAGTCTGCCAAGCAAGAAGCTCAGTCTGAAAAAATTGACAGGAAGTTACACAATCAGAGCAAAGCTATTAATGTTGCTAACAACAATGTTGGAGTTGTTAGCACAAAAGTTGATAAAATCAAAGAAGATATTGTTGTAATTAATACCGAAATCAGTAATCTTAAACAGGAAATGATAGGCGTTCAGGCGGAAATTGCGAGCATAAATACTCGTTTTGATTCCGAAATTAGCACAATCGAGAAAAGTGTAGGAGAAGCAGATTCTCCGATCATCGAGAATAAGGTGACGGAACAAATTCAGTAAGTGAAAAGAGGATCAACAGAAGGTGGAAACAAAGGCTTTAGTGTCCGAAGTAGATACTAAAGTGAGGAAGCAGGCTAATACCTGCGAAGAGAAAAAGAGGGAAGTGGAAACACTTGCGACAACCACTTGGCAAGTAATTACGAGAGTGTCGGATTAGAAAAGAAACTTGACGAAAAACAGAGCTATGTGCCAATCTGTGCACATAGTTCGGAATTGTTGATGAAAGAGTAGCGGTTCGACCCCTTGAAAAAAAAGGGGTATATACACACCGGATTCCATTAAAAATTGTGAAAGAGTTTTACCCAGATCATGGACTAATGAGAGAAAAATTAATGCGGTTATTGAAGTGTGGGCTGGTGATGCCAAGCGTTGGGGCTTAAACCTCAACATTACGAACCTGACTTTTGACGAATTTAAAAAAAATTTTCTGGCCGAATACTGGTCAGAGCAAAAACAACAAAATGCCTGGCGCGAATTTGTCGTATTGATGCGAATTCGCGTGGCTCGATGAAGGAGTTTTGTGAGGGCTGGATCCGCAAGTTGGAATATTTGCATGATCGCCGCATGGAATCCGAAATAGTCTGGGAACTCTACAAGAAGCTTCCAGATGATACAAAACACTACGTAGGAAGCAATTACAAGACAATCAATGATTTCCTGGAAAGAGTTGAGGACAAGGGCAATTGGCACAATAATCGCGACAGTGGTAGAGGCCGTGGTAACAACAACGGGTACCACAACAACGATAACCATGGGAATAATGCATACCGCAACCATGGCAGCAATAACAATAATGGTTCGGACTGTAATAACAATCGGTACAATGCAAATAATAACAGGAATGACAGAAACCAGTATCATACTAACGTGATATGGACTTCACAGAATAGTAATAACGCCAGAGGGTGTGATAAGCCGCCTCAGCAGCATCCGGGGAGCAGATCTGCTGGGATGAGACAGGGAAACGTTTAGCCACGCCGGTGAGGGGCCGACCAGGTGTGGAGAAATTTTGGCAGCCCGATAACAGGAGAAAACCCAGGTGTCGTCGTTATGAAAATTCCGTATGGAATAATCAGCGGCGGGAGAGTGTGCCAGTGTTAAGAGAAAGGAGTGCGCCCACAAGTAGTACATCAGCTGTAGACACGGCAGTAGAAAATACATTCACTGTCAGTGAGAACAATTTAAGTAGTGTTCCGGATATCGATTATAAAGTGGTAGCTGTAACACCCACAGCGGAACTGGTGTCGGATAACACGTCCGTCATCGAGCAAGGGGATGCAGAGAGGGATGAGGTCTGGTTAAGGCAGATCGGTCGCTTATACGCCGAACGAAGAGATTATAGGGGCCTGTACGGGAGAAGTGTTTATGGGGAGCGCGGGCAGGATTTGCCGCGTCTCGTCCCGCAGGAAGATAGTGTTTTTGAAGTGATAGAAAGTTCTGGTCCTAACCGGCAGACTTTAGCAGAAATAGTTGATGTTAATGGGGATCACGAGCAAGATTCGTTGTGTTTCGTCCCGCAGGAGTTGGATGTTGAAGTAGTAACGGAAAGTTCTGGCCCTAACGGCAGACCTTACCGAAAGTTATAGTGGTAGAAGTAGCCGACCCATCCGACGCAAAACTCCAGTTTAAACATTACGAGAGTATTAAAGATACAGATTATGAAAATTTTAGTGATAGCTGGACATGACTGGTAGAAAAGCACATAGATTACAGCGTGTATGAGGTTAGAGCTGACGTTATACAGTCGGACGGTAGCATTGTGGGATACGCAGATCCAACTGGTTACAACTGGTAAAAAAAAATTAAATTCCCCATGATGAAAACTGTGAAATCGCAAGTTAGATCAAATTACCACAAGCCACGATACACCTATTGCCCAAGAGACTGATACCAAATTAAAAATGTGGATGTGTGTGTCTTTTCTTAGTATGCTTGGTCGTTCAAGTTTTGAAGACACTCACCTTCCCCATTAGGATTTAATATGCTAGTTATATTGATACCATTATGGATTACTCACCAAATCATTACAACAAGGCTGTAAAAAGGAGTCATTCATGGCCTTGTTAAAGTGACATACCTGATACTTGCTTCGAATAATAAACTAAAAACATGGGAATAATTGAAGTCAGTAGATTAGCACCTGTATTAAAGCATAATTTTTGCTTATTAGGAACCCAATGCCAAAGGAAGAAATAAGGAAGATTGTGTTTAACATCCCATCGACATCGAGGTCATTTGAGACGGAGCACAAGATCAGATTGAGTCAAGGATGGGAAAGGAAATCAGCTGTGCCCTTTCAAAGGAACCACCCTGACATTTGCTTGGAGTGATTTAGGAAAATCAAAGAAAAGCTAAATCTGTATGGCCGTACACGTACTTGAACTTTCATCCTCCTGAATGTCAGTCCAGTGTGCTAAATACTGAGCCACCTCACTCGGTGAAACTAGTGTCTTTATTGTGGTGCTGGGTTGTTTAGAGTTTTTGGGAACAGAAATAGTGCACAGTAGGTCAGATCAGTAGGAAGATGAGTACAAGTTGTATTATAAAGCTTGGAAATACATAGAAGCAAGAAGTCTTTGTTAGCAAACTTTTATAATAAATAACTAAGCACTCTTCATATCACATAACCACATCTTTGTCACCCTCATGGAGAACTTACAAGACTATAAATTCACAATTTACCAGCAGTAAAAATTTCTTCAATCAATTTGCCGATGCTGTTGATTTGAACGCCACCACAATCACTGTTGCCACACAATGGCAGCTAGCCATTACCAGATTTTTTTTTTTTTTTTTTTTTTCCTTCAATAACAAGAAAATTTTGCCACTAACACTGCCAGGCACTACTTCATTAAAGTGACTCATAAGAGTTACAATTACTAAAAGAAATGTGTCACAGTAATTGCTGTGTCGACCTCATTAGGCAACGGAAAAAGCATGCGAAGTTCAGAAGAACGCGAAATCCCGAAGATTGGCTAAAATTTACAGATGCGCGAAATTTGGCACGGACTTCAATGCGAGATGCCTTTAATAGGTTCCACAATGGAACATTGTCTCAAAATTTGGTAGAAAATCTGAAGAAATTCTGGTCGTATGTAAAGTACACAAGCAGCAAGACGCAGTCAATACCTTCGCTGCGCAGTGCCGATGGTACTGTTACCGACGACTGTGCCGCTAAAGCGGAGTTATTGAACGCAGTTTTCCGAAATTCCTTCACCAGGGAAGACGAATGGAATATTCCAGAATTTGAAACACGAACAGCTGCTAGCACGAGTTTCTTAGAAGTAGATACCTTAGGGGTTGCGAAGCAACTCAAATCGCTTGGTACGGGCAAGTCTTCAGGTCCAGATTGTATACCGATTAGGTTCCTTTCAGATTACGCTGATAAAATAGCTCCCTACTTAGCAATCATATACAACCGCTCGCTCACCGATAGATCTGTACCTAAAGACTGGAAAACTGCGCAGGTCGCACCAGTGTTTAAGACTGGTAGTAGGAGTAATCCATCGAACTACAGACCTATATCATTGACGTAGGTTTGCAGTAGGGTTTTGGAACATGTACTGTATTCAAACATTATGAATCACCTCGAAGGGAATGATCTATTGATACGTAATCAGCATGGTTTCAGAAAACATCGTTCTTATGCAACGCATCTAGCTCTTTATTCGCACGAAGTAATGGCCGCTATCGACAGGGGATCTCAAGTTGATTCTGTATTTCTAGATTTCCGGAAAGCTTTTGACACCGTTCCTCACAAGCAATTTCTAATCAAGCT
The DNA here is from genome assembly GCF_023864345.2 of Schistocerca serialis cubense. Classification (NCBI taxonomy): domain Eukaryota; kingdom Metazoa; phylum Arthropoda; class Insecta; order Orthoptera; family Acrididae; genus Schistocerca; species Schistocerca serialis. The sequence continues at coordinate 215,745,291 of NC_064640.1, forward strand.
GCGGGCCTATGGGGTATTATCTCAGTTGTGCGACTGGATTCGTGATTTCCTGTCAGGAAGGTCGCAGTTCGTAGTAATAGACGGCAAATCATCGAGTAAAACTGAAGTGATATCAGGTGTTCCCCAGGGAGGCGTCCTGGGACCTCTGCTATTCCTGATCTATATAAATGACCTGGGTGACAATCTGAGCAGTTCTCTTAGGTTGTTCGCAGATGATGCTGTAATTTACCGTCTAATAAGGTCATCCGAAGACCAGTATCAGTTGCAAATCGATTTAGAAAAGATTGCTGTATGGTGTGGCAGGTGGCAGTTGACGCTAAATGATGAAAAGTGTGAGGTGATCCACATGAGTTCCAAAAGAAATCCATTGGAATTCGATTACTCGATAAATAGTACATTTCTCAAGGCTGTCAATTCAACTAAGTACCTGGGTGTTAAAATTACAAACAACTTCAGTTGGAAAGACCACATAGATAATATTGTGGGGAAGGCGAGCCAAAGGTTGTGATTCATTGGCAGGACACTTAGAAGATGCAACAAGTCCACTAAAGTGACAGCTTACACTACACTCGTTCGTCCTCTGTTAGAATATTGCTGCGCGGTGTGGGATCCTTACCAGGTGGGATTGACGGAGGACATCGAAAGGGTGCAAAAAAGGGCAGCTCGTTTTGTATTATCACGTAATAGGGGAGAGTGTGTGGCAGATATGATACGTGAATTGGGATGGAAGTCATTAAAGCAAAGACGTTTTTCGTCGCAGCGAGATCTATTTACGAAATTTCAGTCACCAACTTTCTCTTCCGAATGCGAAAATATTTTGTTGAGCCCAACCTACATAGGTAGGAATGATCATCAAAATAAAATAAGAGAAATCAAAGCTCCAACAGAAAGGTTTAGGTGTTCATTGTTCCCGCGCGCTGTTCGGGAGTGGAATGGTAGAGAGATAGTATGATTGTGGTTCGATGAACCCTCTGCCAAGCACTTAAATGTGAACTGCAGAGTAGTCATGTAGATGTAGATGTAGATGTAGATTAGCCTCACTTCCACAGCTATTTGCCTGTCCACAGTTTTGGGACTGTGGGAAGCTTCTGCATAAAAAGCATGGTTGGTTTTTCCTGTTTTTTCTACTATCATCTATGCACTGGATTAAAAGAAAAGCTTTAAAGAGCATATCTCCTATACTCAAGTGACAGAACATATTAAGTATGCTGAGAATGTAGTTGTTAAGACACAGACTTCATATTTTGCAGGATTGAGTTTGCTCAGTCCAGCACTCCTGATTTAGGTTTTCCTAAATCATTTCAGGCATATGCCAGGAAGATGCCTTCAACACGGCCATTTTTGTGAAAATGATCTGTTCAATATGGTTTATAAAAACATTTGTCAAGACTCCTGAAACTGGGGACCCCATTGGTAATCCATCTTCTTCTAATTATATGCGCTATTGAATTGGAAGTAATTTTGTTGTATTATGAGCTTCATTAATGTGAGTATTTCATTAATCTGTTCATCATGGAGTTGAACATGTGTTTTCGTGTTTTTATCTATGATGTCTACTGTTTCTGGTACTGGTATGCTGGAATACATGCTCTCTGTATCAAATGAGGAGAGTGTTGCTGTGTCCCGAATTTTTATATCTTTTACCTGTTGTATTAGATATGTAGTGTTTTTAATGGTTCTGTCTTCTTGTACTCTGAGATTTTCAGACAGTGATTTTAACATGTATCCTGCCAGTTTGTAAGTGGGGGTTTTCTGAAATCCAGTATTGGCCTCACAGGGAGATCAGTTTGTGCATCTTTGGTTGGCTTCGGCGGACAGATTGCGTGGGATAAATTTGAGTCGGCTTTCGTTTATCCATGTTATACAGTACCATGTCTATGTTTTTCAGAGTGTTTTTCACTTTAGTCTGGAATCTGTTTGTTGTGTATGATTTTAATCTCATAATGTTATTTTGGCAGACAAATTCTTGTGTTTTTTCAGTGTATTGTTCTTTGTCTATAAGTACTACTGTGTTCCCCCTTATCTGCTTTTGAAATGATGACATTTTGATTTTGATGGTTGTTACTAGTTCTCTAGATAATCCAATGTTGACACTGCTGTTTTACTCTCCTTCCTTCCCTTGTCAATACACTTTCTGCTTCTATAAGTAGTTTTTTATATAATCTTCATCTATTTCTGAATTTACATTGCACTTTAATCCTTTCTCCAACAGTTGTCTTTCATTGCTGTTTATTTGTGTGTCTATAATGTTCACTAATCTTGAGTAAAATTTGTGTGTGTGTTTTTGTTAGTTGTGTTTAAGAGTTGTTATATTGTGATTTGAGTTGATTAATGTTTCTTTTATGAAATGGTTCCATAGAAGAAATATTAGTCAACTGAAAAGACTCAAATCACATCACAGTAACTCTAAACACAACCAACACAACCACACACAAAAATTTTCCAAGATTAGTGAACCTTACAAACACACAAATAAACAGTAAAGAATGATGACTTGTCTGATACTAAACCATATGACCACTTTTGTGTGGTCCAATAGCAGTGGTATGAGAAGCTCAGGTTCAGGAACATAAGATATGTGGTAGGTAGTATCTGTCAGCTGAACATTCTGAATTGGGTAAATGTTTAGGTTAGTCTCAGCATACTGAGCCAGTAAAGGTTGGTATCTACAAATGTGATTGTTATAACCTTTAATCACTAATAAATTGCGTGGATATCAAACGTAGAAACAATAGCTGGTTACATGCTACCAATTCCGTATCGGTCATTCGACTGCCGTTCCGTGACATGCGGCTGGCGCCGTTCGTAGCTAGGTGGTGCTCCCGCGCTCAGCCGAGTTGCGGAGTGCCTCTATCGCCGTTTGCGCGTACTGATGTGGCGACACACTTAAATGTTGCGGCACTGTCACAACACTTTTCCCCCCTTGAAAAAAAACACTCACTTCCTGGGAGACACGGACAGCGCGGAAACATCCATGGCCTCTTGGGAGGCCCCGAGAAGATCCCACGGAGAAACATGAGAGTACGGTCGAAAATGTCCAGGACGGAAGCCCGTGCGTGGAACGTGCCTCCTGGACGAGATGATGGGTGAAAACTCCGGAGCAGCATCCATAGGTGTCGTGGACCTGGGGGTATGCTCCAGCGAGATGGGTCCCAGAGAAGGCGGCGTCGCGACTGGAGCCGGTTCCGGCGGATTCGGAAGCGGTAGCGACGTCGGCTGCAGCAACAAGCACGGGAGATCGGCAGCAGCGACAGGACTGGCTTCTCGGGCTGGTGGAGGCGAAGGAAGGGGCGGTGGCACCGGCGTGGCCACCACTCGTGGGCGCATCTGGTCGTAATGGCGAACAACCATGCCGTTGTCCGTACGTATTTCACAAAGCCGGCGGCCGCGAAGAGCCTTGACCACCCCTGGAATCCATTTAGGGCGAGATCCATACCCTCGTGCCCACATGTCGGTGCCCACCGAGTATTTTCCCGCACGAGGGGACACAGTACAAGGCCTGACAGAGTGAAGCAGGTGCAGTACAGTGCGCGGTTGGCGGCTAGTTCAGCAGGGCTGCGATCACCCAGAGGCGTGAAGCGATAAGAACTCAGAAAATGCAACAGAGCGTCATCTGTGGAAAAATCAATAAGGAATTTTTTCATCTGGCTTTTGAAAGTGCGGACAAGGCGCTCGACCTCCCCATTCGATTGCGGATGGAAGGGCGGTGCTGTAACATGATGAATCCCGTGTCCAGTACAAAAATCACGGAAGGCCTGCGAAGAGAACTGAGGGCCATTGTCCGTGACGATTGTGGATGGAAGACCTTCTAGCGCAAAGAGTTTGGACAAAGCCAGCGTCGTCGCCGCAGTGGTGGGCGACGGACATCGAACAACAAATGGAAATGTCGAGAAGGCGTCAATCAACAGCAGCCAATAAGTGCCGAGGAAGGGGCCGGCAAAGTCAGTGTGCACCCATTCCCATGGCTGCGCCGGGTCAGGCCACGGAGAGGGCATTGTACGGGGTGCAGCCAGTTGTTGGGGTGCAGCCAGTTGTTGAGCACACTGACCACACGCAGCGACCATGTGGGCGATGTCCGAATCAATACCGGGCCAATAAACGTGTCTGCGGGCCAGGGACATAGTCCGAGAAATCCCCATGCAACAGTTTGAGAACATCTTTGCGAAGAGAGGCTGGCACCACGACCCATGGAGATGTGCCGTCCGTGGCCAGAAGAACAACACCATCACGAACAGACAGACGAAGGCGCAAGGCATGGTAGTTGCGAAGGGGATCCGATGCCCGGCCCTTGGTCGTGTCCAGCCAATCCCGTTGAATAAAACCGATCACCTGATGCACGACCGGGTCCCGCGCAGTAGCCGACGCGACCTGCGAACCTGTAAGCGCAAAACCCTCGACCGCACGATGTTCTGCCTCATCAATGTGGAAACAGAGTAGTTCATCTCGATAGAAAACCGGGTTGGGGCCCATCGGCAAATGCGACAACGCGTCAGCGTTGGCGTGCTGGGCCGTGGGGAAATAGTGAATCTCATAGTGAAAACGAGACAAGTATAAGGCCCAACGTTGCAGGCGGTGAGCTGCCTTATCCGGAAGTGACGCCGATGGGCTCAACAGAGAGACCAGCAGTTTGTGGTTGGTGATGAGGTGAAACTTAGAACCATACAAAAAAACGCTGAAATTTTTTAGAGCATAAATGATAGCGAGCGCCCCCTTTTCGATTTGAGAATAACGCCATTGTGCATCGTTGAGGGTCTTGGAAGCATAGGCGATGGGTCGTTCTGACCCATCCTCATACCGATGGGCGAGAACAGCCCCTAGGCCATACTGGGATGCGTCAGTCGCCAGAACCAGGTGCTGACCCGGACGGAATGTGGCAAGACAAGGCACCGACTGCAAATGAGCCTTCAGGCGGACAAAAGCCTTCTCACACTCGTCGGACCAACAGAAAGGAACGTTTTTGCATAACAGCTGATGCAGAGGATGAGCTACCGCCGCCGCGGATGGAATGAATTTGTGATAATAAGCAATCTTGCCTAGAAACGCCTGAAGTTCTTTTACCATAGACGGCCGGGGTAGAGCGGTAATGGCCGCAACATGCTGACGTAGAGGACGTATACCCTCACGGGACAAGTGGAGACCAAGATACACGATGGAGGGTTGGAAGAACTGTGACTTGTCCAGATTGCACTTCAACCCAGCCGAATGCAGAACCCGAAACAGTGAACGCAAATTGCGAAGGTGCTCCTCAGTGGAGGCCCCTGTGACAACAATGTCATCCAGATAGTTTATACAGCCGGGAACGGAAGCTGAGCTGTTCCAAAAACCGCTGAAAAATGGCCGGCGCACTAGCGACGCCAAACGGTAACCACTGGTACTGATACAACCCACAAAGAGTGTTGATGACGAGAAATTCCTCGGAAGACGCATCCAACAGCAACTGATGGTACGCCTCCGATAAGTCAAGTTTGGAATAGAACTGGTCCCCAGCGAGCTCGGTAAATAACTCCTCAGGATGGGGAAGAGGATAAGTGTCAATGAGGCTCTGAGCGTTGACAGTGGCTTTAAAATCACCACACAATCGCAGACTCCCGTTTGGTTCATAAACCACCACGATTGGTGATGCCCATTCGCTGGAGGTAACAGGAAGGAGAATCCCTGAAGCTGTTAACCTGTCTATCTCAGCCTTGACAGGTGCACGCAACGCCACCGGAATAGGGCGTGCCCAGAAAAACTTAGGGTGAGCTGTAGATTTAAGAGTAATGTGGGCTTCCAAATCCTTGGCACGACCCAGACCAGCAGAGAACACAGACGAGAATTCAGAACACAATCCATCCAGCTGTTGATACGGAATATCCTCAGATATGAGGTGCACATCATCATCAATGGAGAACCCGAACAACTGGAAAGCATCATAACCGAGCAGGTTTTCAGTGCCTGCATGATCCACCACATAAAACGTGAGGGGCCGAACAACAGACTTGTAGGCAGTGGAAGCATCAAACTGGCCAACAATAGGAATTTTGTGTTTATTATAAGTTCTCAGATTTCACGTAACTGGAGACAAGGGAGGGGAGTCCAACTCCATATACGTGCGAGAGTTAATGAGAGTTACTGCAGAGCCAGTGTCCACTTGCATGCGAATGTCTTTATCCAGAACACGAACAGTAACAAACAACTTATTTGTTTGAGAAAGCACACAGTTAACGCCCATGTCCGATGCTTCGTCCTCGTCGACAGGAACTTTAGGGGACTGACACACAGAAGCAATGTGGCCTTTTTTCCTACATGAATTACACGTGGCCCAACGTTTTGGACACGCGGCCCTGTCATGCTGTACGAAACAACGTGGACAAGAAGGAAGTGCGGAACGAACCTGCTTCTGTGGTTGCTGTTTTTGCTGCGAGCGTGGCGGCCCATCGCAACGTTGTTGACGCAAGTGAACCGCCGCCACATCGTCGGTCCCCTGGGAAACAGGCAAATTGCCCGTGTCGAAAGTGGTCTGTATAGCGCCTACATCACACCACGTGTCTATTTGCGCACCAGCAGCGTGAGACACTTCAAAAGATTGAGCGATGCTTAGAACTTCCGACAACGACAGGTTTGGCAGTTGTAAGACACGTTGCCGAACTTCTTTATCAGGAGCAAGCCGTAGAATAGCATCCCTAACCATTGAATCAGCATAAGACTCATGATGAGTGTCCATGACAAACTGACATTTCCTACTCAGACTATGTAGTTCCGCCGCCCAAGCCCGGTAAGATTGATGGGGCTGTTTATGACACCGGTAGATCGCCACGCGGGCAGCAACGACGTGGGTGTTTTTTCGGTAATAGTTAGACAATAAGTCACACATTTCTTGGAAGGACAGAGAGGCAGGTTCCCGCAGCGGGGCTAACTGAGATAGCAGCTGATAGATCCGTGGGGAAATCCAAGATAGAAATAACGACTTACACATAGGAGCGTCGACAACGCCGAAAGCCAAGAAGTGTTGCCGCAACTGCTTCTCATAATCCTCCCAGTCTTCAGTGGCCTCGTCGTAAGGAGGGAACGGAGGCGGAGAAGAGGAAGACAGACGATGAGTAAGCGACGTCGACAACGCCTGAATAGCAGCTGTCAGCTGTGTTTGCTGTTCAATGAGCGCTTGCATAAGCTGTTCCATGTCTGCCCTGACACGAACACACAAATCCACAACGCAGGAACAAAAATATCCGACCTCGGCGCCAAAAAGTGTTATAACCTTTAATCACTAATAAATTGCGTGGATATACAAACGTAGAAACAATAGCTGGTTACATGCTACCAATTCCGTATCGGTCATTCGACTGCCGTGCCGTGACATGCGGCCGGCGCCGTTCGTAGCTAGGTGGCGCTCCCGCGCTCAGCCGAGTTGCGGAGCGCCTCTATCGCAGTTTGCACGTACTGACGTGGCGGCACTCTTAAATGTCGTGGCACTGTCACAGCAGTGATACCCATGTATGCAGAGCAAAGACTTTTACGAAATTAAACAGTGAAAATTGTAGAAATGGAGATACTAATGGAGGCTGGCGAGTCTGAGGTGGGTAGAGAGAGTTTTGGATCTATTTGTGGGAACTGATGTCTGCATTTACAAAGGTGATTTTTGAGAAGAGGAGGCCACTCTGACATGGGATTTTTAGGATGCAAAAGGATGGAAGGTTACAGTCAAGTTCCTTTCCAACAAAGAGATCATCAAAGACAGAAGCTAGATACCTACATCATGAGACATGCATGACAAATTTCTTTAAGTCCATCTTTGTACAAAATGGACGACTGACTTTGGTTGTTCAATACAAAATGTAAATTTATAAACACCTTCAGTTATCTATATTCTGGACGTAATTTATTTCTGTCACCAGTTTCAGTGTTTCACTACACCATTTTGAGACCCCAAGACTGCCACTTAGGAGAAATCCAAACTCATGTGCAGTCAAAATAAGGGCCAGCATGAAGTATCTGGTATCCGTAGACTAGTTTCAACAACGTGATCCCTTCATTCATCAGCTGAAGATTGCTAGACAACCATTTAAACCAAACTGGTCAAAAGTGAAAATCAGACACTGATTTTCATCTTTGACCAGTTCAGTTTGGATGTTTGTCTAGCAGTCTTCAATTGAAGAACAAAGGGATCGTGTTGTTGAAACTAGTCTACAGATACCAGTTACTTAATGTTGACAAGCAGTTTACACACTTCAAAGTAGATGAATAACTGACACCTTCGTAGGTGGCCCTACCGCATTTTCTACAAGTGGCTTCTCCCTTATAACGGAGAGTGATGTGTCCAAGCACTGGCATTTGAAACAGCGTATAGGCAGCAAGTTTAAGAAAAGGAACCCAACCTTGATACGCAATGGGAGTTTGTGCTATTGGAGGTACGATAAAAGAGTAGGATTTTGCGAGATTCTCATTCACTCTTTTTATAGGAAGGAAACCAACATTGATATGATAAGGGAGTTTCGTGCTATTGAAGGCAGGATAAAGAATCAGGATTTTGCGAGATCCCCATTCACCCTTTTTATGACAGTATGTGGTCTCTTGCCATCTTTTGTCCACTAATCTCTCAATTCTTCTTTGGAAATATCTACGAGATATCAGGATGACACGCCTTTGCTGTAATTCAAGATGTGTAGCTCTGTTTCAATGGCATACTCCCTGAGGCATTTAGCTTTCCGGAGGTTTGTTGCTTGGTGTGGACTAGAAGTTTCAACCAACAATGTCTCATTTCATAATTGCTTGACAGATTCTGGAGTGCCAGCAATGCCCTCTAAACTATTTGAATGTAGAAAGTGAAACTTTCTCAAAACTGCCCTCTTAATAACTTTTGAGTCAGGAGGACTGGCTAAGTAAGCCCTCTGGTGATCTTAGGTCATGAGGCCCACCAGCAGTACACCAGTTCCACTGTGAGTTGATAAGCTAAAGTTTGAAGGTTCCATCTTAATCCCATGAGCAGCTAGGAAAATAAATGTCCACCATGAGAGAGCCCTGCTTACCTGGATAAGCCTTATATAACTGAGTTGCAGGAGTTTTCCCACAGGTTGCCCACTAATGACTGTTCTGTCTCAACAACCACGTGTCTCATCAACACACAGCACACCTTGACAGTGAGAGGTTTTTATAGAGTTTTTGACCATCCACAATCCATGCAATTAAGTCAAGATCCCCATTCCCTGTGACACATCATATTCCACCACCACTAAGTATGGGTCGTTGAAGCATGCCCAGGGCTAACGGTTACAGAGGACTGGGGGCACTTGCCAGTCCCCAGCTCCAGAAACCTGTCTGCCAAGCCCATACCCAGCAAACGAACGCTGAGCTCCCTCAGGCGCTTGCCATTTAGCATGGCCCAGAAGGCTCATGTGACTTGCCCAATACCATGCATGTGGCAAGCATTAACCTCTTTTGTAGGTGGCATTTGGTTTCTGCACAAGTTGTAAATAACCTTTTACAGCCACACATTTTACCCCTGCAACCTTTAGAATTTTGAAAAGCATTTTCCAGTCAACATTTCAAAGGCTTTCTATAAGCCTACAAATGCTATAAATGTATGCTTGTCTTTGGTTAACTTATCTTCTAAGATAAATCATGAGATCAGTACTGCCTTGCGGGTTCCTACATTTCTCCTGAATCCAAACTAATCTTCCCTGAGGTCAGCTTCCAGTAGTTTTGCCATTCTTCCGTAAATTCATGCCAGTATTGTGCAGTCATAACTTATTAAACTGATAGCATATTTGCCTGCATATAAGATGCACCCCTCCTTTTAAGACTTCCTTTTAGGGAAAAAATTTGTCTCACTTAATACATCTAATGCAAAACAATAGCACATATGTGCCCTTACATGAAATAGCTAGGTAAAGAAGTAGGAAAAAGTGCCCTCTTTTAATTTTTGCCCTCAAATCTGCAAAATTCATCCTCAGAGCTGAAGGAAGAAATACTGAAGGTGGCCATGTCAGAATCTGAATCCTCATACAATAAATTATCCTCTATACCATCCTATAAAGCTTTGACCCTACCACAAACTTAAGAAATGATAGGTCTCTTCCTCCTTCCTGATGATTTAGTTTCAGAATTTGTAGACTTCATCTGTCTCCTCCATGCCTTTTTTATAAGTCCCTTACATGGTCTGTTGATACATATACATAATTGCTAAAGTAAACCACTTATTCCTCCAGAAATTATAAGTAACTGAGTCTTCATTTCATTCAGTCTACTTTTAACGTCTTCTGTTCTGAGAGAATGAAATTGATCCCATAACAGGGCAGGCTTCTTCAGCAGGCCTCCAGGTTGTCTAGACCAAATTTGATCTATCTAAATCTCATTCCTCCTCCAACCCTCCAGCCTTAATTGTGTAGATGAACAAACACTCCTTTTAGTAAAAAAAGGAAAGTGATGGCAATTTCATTTCACCAGCACAGCAGGACAAAACGGCTGTGTAAGGAGTCCTTTCGTGCCCTGAAGTTTTAACAATAATGTTTTTTGTGGCCTTGGAATTCACAGTTCTGTTAGAAGGCACATCAAAGGTTGGTGGAGTTTCATCCATGCTTATATTTTGTGAAAGTTCAAACATTTTTCCCTTTTCCTTCCGTTAATGACAAATCAATGAAATTCAACAATTTGTTCTTCGTACTCAGCTGGCATCTTCTGTGATATTTTTGTCTTAGTCCGCAAACAAAGCCAATACCTCTTCATAAGCCTTGAACACCATGATGTTGATCCACTAAAGTAGGCAATCCCTTTGTTAGTGGAAACTGCTTTTGCTTGATGAATAATCATTTTCTTTGAAACAGAAATTCCTGCTTGTCTGTTCTCTAAAATCTAAAGTACTGAGTTGTGCCTCAAGTTTTGGACCTTTAACAGTTCCACTTCTTAGATTATGTTTACTGTGAGGTGCTTTCTTTAAAACATTGTCCTTATCATTTTTGTCAGTTGGAAGTGGCCCTAAATGCCTTTCTACAGCACTGTTTCCATGCTCTTTAGCATATGCAATCACTTGCAGATTAAATGCAATGGTACAGCAATGCCATTTTCCAGCCATAGTTTTCAAATAAAACAACAATACAGGTACAACACAAGTGGGTCTCCACACTAAATACAACAATAACTGAAGCTTAAACAATCATATATAAAAACTGTTAATGATGGTGCATGTGCATCCACAGAACTCTATGCAAACAGAAATGCTCAAAATTTGCAAGGAAGTTAACAATACATTGCTTCAACCTGAAACACACAAATTTTAAAGAAATGGAATAGGTACTACCTTAACTTGCTACCAGTGTAAAAGATGCATCCAGTTTTTGGGCCTATTTTTAAAGGGAAAAAAGTGTGTCTTATCAGCCAGCAAATAAGGTAATTCAGTAAAATTCAGAGCTGTCAGCACCTGAAATTTTGCAATTATTATATTCTTCTTGAAATCTGATGGTATTTTTCCCATGTCATGTATACTGCACACCAGGTGGAATAGTTTTGTCATAACCGGCTCTCCCAAAGATATCAGTAGTTCTGACACAACGTCATCGACTCCAGGGGCCTTGTTTCGACTTAACATCTTTCAGTGCTTTGTCAAATTCTTCTCGCAGTAGTGTATCTCCCATCTCATCTTCACTGACTTGCCCTTCCCATTCTACAATATTCTCTTCAAGTTGACTGCTCTAGTACAGCCCCTCTAAATATTTCCGTCCACCTTTCAGTTTTCCCTTCTTTGCTTAGAACTGGTTTCCCACCTGAACCCTTGATTTTCATACAGTGCTTCTCTTTTACCCAAAGGTGTCTATAATTTTCCTATAGGCAGTATCTATCCTTTCCCTCATTATATATGCTTCAATACCCTTGCAATTATCCTCTAGCAATTCCTACTTAGCTGGTTTGCATTTTCTCTCAATTGCTTTTTTTCCCTAGATGTGTGTATTCCTTTTTGTGTACTTCATTTGCTGTATCTTCATATTTTCCCCATTCATCAATGAAATTCAGTATCTCCTGTGATATCCAAGGATTTTTACTAGGCCTCATCCTTTTTACCTATTCCATCCTCTGCTGTCTTCACTATTTCCTCTCTCAAAACTACCCACCCATCTTCTGTGATACTCTGTTCCCATTTCAGTCAATCACTGTCTAATGTTCACTTTCAAACTCTTGACAATTCACTATCAAAATAATTTCTTTTATCCCACTACACATTCTTTTAATCTCTTCTTCAACTGGGGAGCTACTTGGCACATAAACCTCTACTTCTGCGCTGGTTGTTGGCTTCCTGTCTACCTTACCTACAATGGCATGTTCAGTGTGCTGTTCATAGCAGCTTACCTGCATTCCTATTTCCTTATTCATTATTAAACTGACTCCTACTTTACCCCTACTTGATTTTTTTTATTTATAACCCTGTATTCGCCTGACCAGAAGTCCCGTTCACCCTGCCAACGAACTTCACTAATTCCCACTATATTTCACGTCAACCTATCCAGTTCACTTTTTAAATTCTTTAACCTACCTACCTGATTAAGGAATCTAACATTCCATGGTCTGACCTGTAGAACGCCAGTTTTGTTTTTTCTAATAGTTGCTTGCTTTCTCTCACTGAAACTCTTGACAATTTCTCATTCCTTCAAGTTATCCAGTTCACATCTCTTTAATTTCCTACCTTTCTGCAAATGCAGCAATGCTTTCAGCCATCCGCAATACCACCACAGCACGACCATGTTGGCTGATGTTACAAAGGCAGATCAAGCCAGTCATCCAGACTGCTGCCTCTGCAACTACTGAAAAAGCTGCTGCCCCTCTTCAGGAACCAAACTGAAAAAGCTGCTGCCCCTCTTCAGGAACCAAATGTTCATCTAGTCTCTCTGCAGACACCCTCCATTGTAGTTGCACCTACAGTACAGCCATCTGTGTTGTAGAGGCACCACACCATCCCACCTCACCAAGGTATGTGATTCATGGTAAGATTACATGGATAACTTACAAAAATTCAATACAACCAGCCAACCAATATTAGTTTATCTACATTGCCCTGATACTACATAAGCTCGCCCTCCCCTGTGAAGTAACAACTGCAGAAAAAATGCAAATTAATTTTCCTGACATTTTATTTTCTTAGACTATTTCATCTAAAGTGTATGACTGTCTACATCAGTCTGCTTATATCATAACTGCACTCTGACAAAGAGACACTAAAAAAAGTTAGAGGCATTAGTAACTGTACCTGACCAACTGAGTTCCTAGGTACATTTCCTCTAGCAGATACTTTTCGTGTACCTTGTTCTTCAGTGTCAGAACCTGCAGCCAAGAAGATTGCGCAGCATTAATATTAATGTAAATACATAAAAAATAGTTTTCTGACAACTAAATCCACTGTTAATTAAATGAGTAAGCAGCACTATAATAGTAACAACTGTTATTGAACATAACTTCAAAGAAATCATGTGGCTAGTCTAACAAGTACTTCAGTTGCATTTGAGACATTTGATATTAGTCACCCAGATAGTGTCATTCACGGTTTAGTTACAACTGAATTTTAATAACTGTTATTTAAAGTGGATCTTACATATAGTTAGCATATTTAACAAAAAAAAAAAAACTTTTTAATTTTCATCTGTACTGCATTGGCAGAAGTCACATAATCACACAGATCCTTCATTATGAATGGACTACAAATTACACTTAATCCAAAATATAACAAGAAAATACAAGTTTAAATCACTGGTCTTTCCAAAAATTAAGCTTTGACTGTTAGCACCTACCCAGTGACACGTATCTTACCAAATGTATTAAATGTTTAGTGTCAGTTCAATAAGTCGACATACAAAAATTGAAAAAAACTGAATAAACATAAATAGTTTGACATTAACAGGGTTCATTAAGCCTTTTTTACTATTTTCGGAGGAGGCTATCAAGAAATAAGTAATAGTGAAAGACTAGAGTCCCTGAGGGACTTACTACAGATATCAGTGGTATTAACAGAATCTCCACAGGGAAAAAAAGGTTTACGATCTCAGAGCTTTTTAAATGCAAGAAATTTAACATTCATTTGATTTCTGTAAAATTTGGTACACAGTAAATCACCAACAGGAATCAGCATCCCTAGACAACAAAATCATTAGTTCTTTCCATTGTCTGTATTCCATCCAGAACTTCGCAGTAAAGTACTTCCAGTGCATCGGCTAATCATAACAGTAGTGTTACTGTCAGCTGGACTTTGACTCAGCTGAATATTTACTGGACTCTGTTGTTTGCTAGTGTGGTTTCTGGGCTTCACAATTCTTTTAGTTCTCATTTCAGACTCACTCACTCTCATCCTACTTTCAGTAACTGCATTGTGTGACGTGTGATCATATCTTGTATAATTATTTTGTACAAGTCCAGTAAATGCATTTGCTGAGTTTGAAAATGTCTTCTAGTCTACAAAATCAAGCAAGCTCCCTTGCAAATACCATTCCTCAATAGAATGCCATTGTAATCCAATACCACATGTACATAACAGATGCTCCTTGTGTTGTGGCTAAGGCCATGTTTTAATTTGTTTTTATTCCCTAATTTTGTTTGAAATATACTCATTTGCAAGCAGCATGGATTAATGTGCATAAAGGCTTAGCAGGCTAATTATTTTCACGTGAATGATATGGGGTTCACAAAACCTGAGAAGCGTAACAAGCTTCCGAAAGCTTTGTTTCAAGAGTTTCAGCTCCATTTTAAATTGTTTTGTAGCCATATTCCCTCAACTTTAGTTTTGGTAACAGATTTCAGTAATGAATTGAATCACATTCTTTCATAAATGGAGAAGAGGTTCATGGAAAAAGTTTTCTCTTTATTTATTATCATTTTTTTTAACTAGCTAGTAATCACATACATTGAAGTATCTACTGCTTATTATGCAGATAGAAATTTTATCCACGGCAATAGTTAATTCGGTGGCGTGATCTACTTTTTTTTTGCGGAGTTGTTTACATCTTTGTTGTAAAGAAGGAACAATAGAGGTTCCAAGATATCCTGTGGTACTCCACACTCACTTAGAAATTTACTGGATAAATGTTGCAATGACATTTTCTTTGGTATCATACCTCAATACCACCATCTGCTGTCTGTCTTCAAGTTAAGACCTTACTCATTGATTTGAGATCCCTCCGATGGCGTTTTGAGCTAATTTGTGAATAACAATATCATCCTCAATTTTGTTGAAGGACCCGCCAGGTTAGCCAAGCGCACTAATACGCTGCTTCCTGGACTCGGGTAGGCGTGTCGGCCCCGGTTCAAATCCACCCAGTGCCGGGCAGCCTGGATGTGGTTTTTAGGCGGTTTTCCACATCCCACCATGTGAATTCTGGTCTGGTCCCCATGTCCCGCCTCAGTTACATGACTCGCAGACATCTGAAAACTGTTTGCACTATTTCACGACTTACACTCGATGCAGACAGCTGGGGTACACTCATTCCATCCCGGAGGGTACGGGATGGTGATAAGAAGAGCATCCAGTCACCCTTTGACACTAACATCGCCAAATCCATAGTAACATGGCCAACCCTGCATTGAAGTGGGACAAAGGCCACAAGAAAATGATGATCCACAATTTTGTTGAATGCTTTTGACAGATAAAGAAAATTGCAAAGAGGATGGTCTCTAAGAGTGCTTCAAAATACACTCCTGGAAGTGGAAAAAAGAACACATTGACACCGGTGTGTCAGACCCACCATACTTGCTCCGGACACTGCGAGAGGGCTGTACAAGCAATGATCACACGCACGGCACAGCGGACACACCAGGAACCGCGGTGTTGGCCGTCGAATGGCGCTAGCTGCGCAGCATTTGTGCACCGCCGCCGTCAGTGTCAGCCAGTTTGCCGTGGCATACGGAGCTCCATCGCAGTCTTTAACACTGGTAGCATGCCGCGACAGCGTGGACGTGAACCGTATGTGCAGTTGACGGACTTTGAGCGAGGGCGTATAGTGGGCATGCGGGAGGCCGGGTGGACGTACCGCCAAATTGCTCAACACGTGGGGCGTGAGGTCTCCACAGTACATCGATGTTGTCGCCAGTGGTCGGCGGAAGGTGCACGTGCCCGTCGACCTGGGACCGGACCGCAGCGACGCACGGATGCACGCCAAGACCGTAGGATCCTACGCAGTGCCGTAGGGGACCGCACCGCCACTTCCCAGCAAATTAGGGACACTGTTGCTCCTGGGGTATCGGCGAGGACCATTCGCAACCGTCTCCATGAAGCTGGGCTACGGTCCCGCACACCGTTAGGCCGTCTTCCGCTCACGCCCCAACATCATGCAGCCCGCCTCCAGTGGTGTCGCGACAGGCGTGAATGGAGGGACGAATGGAGACGTGTCGTCTTCAGCGATGAGAGTCGCTTCTGCCTTGGTGCCAATGATGGTCGTACGCGTGTTTGGCGCCGTGCAGGTGAGCGCCACAATCAGGACTGCATACGACCGAGGCACACAGGGCCAACACCCGGCATCATGGTGTGGGGAGCGATCTCCTACACTGGCCGTACACCACTGGTGATCGTCGAGGGGACACTGAATAGTGCACGGTACATCCAAACCGTCATCAAACCCATCGTTCTACCACTCCTAGACCGGCAAGGGAACTTGCTGTTCCAACAGGACAATGCACGTCCGCATGTATCCCGTGCCACCCAACGTGCTCTAGAAGGTGTAAGTCAACTACCCTGGCCAGCAAGATCTCCGGATCTGTCCCCCATTGAGCATGTTTGGGACTGGATGAAGCGTCGTCTCACGCGGTCTGTATGTCCAGCACGAACGCTGGTCCAACTGAGGCGCCAGGTGGCAATGGCATGGCAAGCCGTTCCACAGGACTACATCCAGCATCTCTACGATCGTCTCCATGGGAGAATAGCAGCCCGCATTGCTGCGAAAGGTGGATATACACTGTACTAGTGCCGACATTGTGCATGCTCTGTTGCCTGTGTCTATGTGCCTGTGGTTCTGTCAGTGTGATCATGTGATGTATCTGACCCCAGGAATGTGTCAATAAAGTTTCCCCTTCCTGGGACAATGAATTCACGGTGTTCTTATTTCAATTTCCAGGAGTGTACTAATACATAGCTGTTACTACAGACTTGGAGATCAGCTAAATCCATGCTCATTTTGGAAAAAGGAATTTTTAGAAATGTAACTTCAAAGCTTGTAATTGGGAACTCATAATAATTTTGAAGAAACCACAAGTTGGGATTCTGGATGCTAATTGTTTACATTATCAATGTCCCTATTTATTTTCTTTTTCCTTGTTTCTTTTTCTTATTTCTTTCTTTCTTTCTTTCATAAAAGAGTTATTGTAGATGTTTTAAGGTACTTGGGAAAGTTCCATATTTTATTACATAATCAGAGGACTTTGTGAATACATAATCTCATAGACCATCTAATTTACATGAATATTTGTTTTCAGGTGAATCATTAGCTTCATCTCGATTTGGGTGACTTCTTGAAGTAACATAGGTTGAAGAGCACCATTTAAATAATTTGGAAGGTTCTTAGGCCTACATCCATAATGATTTTGGTTTAACTGATTTGTTATCTTACTAAAACACACATTCAACTTATCAGCTACTTTTCTTTGATCTGAGAGTCTGTCATTTTCTATCAGAAGAGAAATACTTTTTGATCATGACCACTCTGTCCCAGTTTCTGATCTGATGAGCTTTCAGAAAGCTTCTATCTTATTTTCTGAGCCTGAAATGTGGTTGTCAATATTACATCATTTGGCATATTACATCAATGTGTCACATATTGTGTTGTCTTTTCTCAGAGTTTGCAGTTTGTCTGTTTCCATTCTTCTGTCATTATTGTGTCAGTTGAGTAGAAGTCATTCCAGATAGATGTGTGCTTTTCTATGAGTATTTGGCGTGCACTTTCGTAGGCCTTGGTGTTGGGCAGGAGCATTAGCATTCTGATGCCTTCTATGAAGAAGGTTTCTTTCATTAAGACATAAGCCAGTCTTGAAGGCACTGTCTTCCTGACACCCAGTATTCATTCCATTTAGCGGGTTCTGATTTTCTCTAGTGTTACTAAGTCATTGTCTCTTAGTTTGTTCCACATTATGTGGATCCCACCAGTTGCTATTCGTGCTATGGCTAGTTTAAACAGTGTCATCACAATTTTTTGAGAGTTTTTGAGGCTGTTGCATGTTGTAAATTGTGTTTATTGCTGCTGTTGCTCTTTTTTTCACATAGTTGTTGAATGATGTCAGTGTTGCTTGCAGAATGACTCCAAGATACGAGGGCTAACCACAAAGTACATTACGTTTTGGAATTAAAAATAAATAAAGTATTGGAAATTTTTTTATTATATACAGATGAAAGCCACACTTAAATACTACTTTTCTACATAGTTGCCATTTAAATTAATGCACTTATCATAGCGATTGACGAGCTTGGAAATTCCTTCGTCGTAAAATTTGGCCGCCTGCACCTTCAACCACGTGGTTACCTCTTTTGGGACAGAAAAGGTGTGATTTTTGTGGATTTCCTGGAAAGAGGCACTACAATAAACTCTCAAAGGTATTGCCAAACTCTGCACAACCTCAGAAGAGCAATACAAAACAAGCGCAGGGGAAAGTTGGGCTCAAAGATCTTGCTGATTCACGACAACGCCCGGGCCCACACGGCAAATGCCACTCGTGAAGTTCTCGAATCTTTTCAGTGGGAGTTGTTTCCTCATCCGCCGTACAGTCCCGACCTGGCACCGAGCGACTTCCACTTATTCCCAGCAAAGAAGAAGTGGTTGGCTATGCAGCGTTTTGATGACAACGTACAGCTTCAAGAAGAGGTAACCACGTGGTTGAAGGCGCAGGCAGCCGAATTGTACGACGAAGGAATTTCCAAGCTCGTCCATCGCTATGATAAGTGCCTTAATTTAAATGGCAACTATGTAGAAAAGTAGTATTTAAGTGTGGCTTTCATCTTTACATAATAAAAAAAATTTCCAATACTTTATTTTTAATTCCAAAACATAATGTACTTTGTGGATAGCCCTCGTGTTTGTACTTTGGTACTACTTCTAGTGGTTTGTCTTGAAGGATCAGCATGTCTTTTGGTGAGAGTTTGCCATCTCTTCAAAAAATTGTCTGTTTAGTTTTGCTGTGGTTTATTTGTAGGTGATTTTCCACAGCCCATGATGTGAGTCTGTTAGCACCTTTTGTAGCTCTTCTTTGTCTTCTGAACCTATTATCACGTCATCTGCATAAAGTACGAGTGTTGCTAAGCTGTTCATGATGATGATCATGATGTCTGCTGTCATGATGTTGAGCGGTGTCAGACTGATCAGATCTCCTTGTTGAAGTTAAATTTTTGGATACAGTGGTGTCATCAGATAAGATTGTCATTCAATAATTAAAGAGACAAATTGGTTTGGGGAAAAAACTGTTAGTAGAGCAATTTTGGTACTTTTATGGTTTTAAGTTGGCATCACTGGGATGAGCCCTGATCAGCTGATGTATCAACATTGTTTTGTTTATAACCTCAAAAATACATTTCAAGATGGAGAGTCTGGTTAAAACATCCATATTAGTTGAGCAACGTTCTGTTATTTGTGTTTTACTTGCTGAAGGCGATAAAACAGTGAATATATACAGTAGAATGCCTAAAGAGTATGGTGAAGGTTGTATGAATCGTGCAAATTTTTACAAGTGGGTATAGCAGTTCAAAAATGGTTGCGACTCAGTGACTGACGAACACCATTCTGGCCAACTAGTTGCAGTTTGAACTCTCTCACTTGAAAGTCGAATTTATGACATTATTCGGCCCAACTGCCATGTGACTGTGGAAATGATAAGGTTCAAGGTTGAAGTTAGTACTGGTACAGTTCATAAAATTATCTGTAACAAGCTGAAGTACTGCAAAACATGTGCAAGATGGGTCCCAAAGGAGTTGATGCGGCTACACAAGAAAACAAGGTTGAGAGTGTGCACAGAGCTAAAGGAACATTATGAAAGAGAAGGTGAGCACTTCCTCGATAAAATTTTAACTTTTGATGAAACTTGAGTTCACTATTATGAGCCAGTCAAAAAGATGAAGCATGGAGTGGAAGCACACCAACTCACCTGCCAACAAAAAATTCAAAACCCAAGCGTCAGCAGGAATAGTCATGTTGATGGCATTTTGGGATGCTGAAGGTCCAGTTTTCTTTGATTATCTCCAAGAGCAGAGTACAATAAACAGCCAACACTACTCGGATTTGCTTTTAAACAAAGTGAAGCCAGCCATGTGAGAGACATGTCGTGGATCTCAGAGGATAGGTGTGATTTTCCAGCAAGACAACACATGTCCTCATATTGCTCAACTAACCTGTGAAATGACTGACATAATGGGCTTGGAAATACTGATTTAGCACCTAGTGATTTCCATTTGTTTGGAGCTCTGAAGGAGGCATTACATGGGAAGAGGTTCCAGGACAACGAGGACGTGAAAAAGTTTCTGGGGAAATTGGTTCAAACATCAAGATAAAGAGTTCTTTGCAGCTGGAATAAAAAAGCTTGTAGGCCATTGAAACAGTGCATAAATGTTTAAGGGGATTATGCTGAAAAGTAGCAAAAGTATTGTTTCGTAAAAAGAAATGCTTTTTCTCCAAATCAATTTGTCTCTCTAATTGTTTAATGACCCTTTTATTTGGATGTGGTTGTATCTTTTGTCACAAATTAATAGGGTGATTTTTTGGATAAGTGTTTTTCAGTTAATAGTGTCTACAGCTTTGCTATGGTCTTTAAAGACTACAAATATTTTTTCTCTGGATATCTTAGTGCATCTTGCACTTGCTCTATTAAGCAATTCACTGCACTTAAGGTGCTTCTTCCCTTTCCGAAACCAAACTGGTTTTCTGGTATTTTTGGCATCTACTTCAGTTATAAGTCTGCTCATTAATACGTCCATGCAAATTTTGAAAGTCGTGTTTTCGAGGGCTATGACTCTGGGTGAGTCTGGGTTACATGTTTCTCCTCTGAAAAGGATTTTGACTGTTGATGTTCTCCAGTGTTCTGGTATTTTTCCTGTGCTCTCACAGTTGTTGAATAATTCCAACCAATAGCCTTGCATCTTGTGGTAAGATTCCCTGAGGTGTTCTACATTCATGCCGTCTCACGCTGAAGGTCCCCCCCCCCCCCACCCCCCCCCCTCCCCCACCCTGCCCCACTCTTTTTTTTTTTGCCTTTGTTAGCACTTGGCATATTTCTTGTCTTCTTATAGGGGTGTGACTTTCTATTGCTCCATTGTACTGTACTCATACGTTGTTTTCTTGTGTTGGAAGTTTAGAATGGCTTCAAACTGGTTTTCCCATGAGTTCACTGAGATTCCTTTTATTGCTGGTGGTCTAGGTTTTTTGAGCAATATGAATGGGCCTCTTTGAGCACATTCTGCTTGTCGTCTAGCCTCTTCCTCTACGTGGTCTGCCTTCTTCTTTATTAGTGTTTTATATGACCACATCTGCCTGGCACATAGTGACACGTCATATTGTTGTGTTGTGGTTTTGGCTTGGCGTAGTGCCTACAGCGTCTCTTGCCCTTCATCGTAACACTCATTGTCGAATCACTGTTGTGACTGGCAAATGTTTTCTTACTGGTGCTACTGCTGATGTCCAGAGCACTTTCTGGTTAACTGCCTTTATGCATTCACCTCTGAATAATACAAGGTATATTGTGCTTGGTCGATTGGCCACTATGCAGGTTTGTTGTTGAGGCCATATCATCCTCCTTTTGGTGTTTCTAGAATCAGTTCTGTTTTAGTTCTTGATTTGTCTATCCTAGCACTGAGACCACCTGCAAGAATTACTCTTTTATCAATCTTTGTTTGTGTTAATACATCTGTTATTCTTTCAATTACACCTTCTACCCTCTTCTATGGTTGAACATATATGCCTATTATTGTGATGTGATTTGTTTTAACAATAACTGTGTTTTCATCTGTTATTGTGTCCTTTATTAATCCTAGGCATGGTTTGAGGAAAACGGAAACTCCTCCTGCAGGTTTGCCTAATTTAACATAGCATTATTGTGTTCAAAGAAAGAGTAGAGAAGTTTTTTCTTTCTAACTGTAATTGTTGCCAATGGCCTTGCCGCAGTGGTAATACCAGTTCCCATCAGATCACCCAAGTTGACTGCTGTTGAGCTAGGTTAGCACTCGGCTGGGTGATCATCATGTCTGCCGAGCACTGTTGGCAAGTGGGGTGTACCCAGCCCTTTTGAGACCAACTGAGGACTGACTTGATTGAGACGTAGCAGCTCTAGTCACAAAAATTGACAACAGCTGGGAGGGTGGTGCGCTGACCACATGCCCCTCCATATCCGCATCCAGTGATGCCGATCAGCTAAGGATGACATGGCAGTCAGTCGGTACCATTGGGCTTTCCAAAGCCTGTTCGGATGAAGTCAGTCAATTGAAGTTGTAATGCCATTTATTATCCAACATTTATTTTTTATTGTCTTAATCTGTAGATGAAAATGAAGCAGATACACATTGTGGAGGCTGTTGAAGATACTATTTACTTCAGTTTTACTGAAAACACTCTCTCACAGTTTCCTTGATAGAATAAAATTAAATACTCTGATCTTGTCATCACTGAACTCTCGCGGTTCAAGAATTTTAGAGTTTAGTCCCCACTTTCTGTCAGCATTTAGTTTAACTGACAGAAGCTGAAGTTCACAGTTCTTGTAGTCCATACATTGTTATGTTGGTGTAATACTTAAGGTCACATGGTCTTATTTGAATTTGGTCAACTACTGATATACACTTGCAGCTTCAACCATTATTAATATGCAAAGCTGCCAAAAAATCAAAATCAGACCAAATGGCAAAATAGTACTATTTCAGATCAAATCCAAGGAATGAATATTATAACATGGCTTATTCCCATGCACATATAAAATACTCAATTGAAACAAAAGCCTACTCCTATATGATGAGACCACATTTCACTCCAACAAAAACAGTGTCCCATAAAAAATGTCATTTATAATGTTAGTACAAAAGGTCAACACTTATTTTATAAAACTATATAATAAAGGAAATTAATTTCTGCAAGCACAAATTCAGTTGCTTCTTACTCCTAACACTACACACATAAATACAAATGAAGTTAATTTGGTTTATAATAATTTTAGGATGTTTATGGGACAACTGATTTTTTTATATGAATTGCCAATACCTTCAGGTGAGTCTAGAGGAGAATAGAAGTTTCCCACCGATTCTGTACATTCATCTGGCTGTTGTAAACCTTGCAAGAAGTTCCTAAGAAGAGGTGTTCTTTCTGTATTCAAAGCTGAAGAAACTGTAAAGAATATGAAAAATATAGTTGCTCTACAGTAAATACACCACCACAATAAAGAATATAAATGGATCTAAAAACCATAATTTCATACATTACTGATGAAAATTTACTATCAAAAAATGAACCAAAAACACTGCCATACTATGTGTAATAAGTGATGACAAAATATTAAGTTCTTAAACATCCACAGTATAAACATAAATGCAAAACTTTTTAAGATATTAAAAAATATTTCTACACATAATATGAAGTACATAAAGTCATGTTTCAAAGGGGAAAGAAACTAGAGGCAATAAACATGTAAATTAAGATATAATAAAAGCAGGTACATTCCAACAGCCCAATAAATTCAATCCATATAAATAATGTGTGTAACACAGGAGTAATTGAATATGTGAGATATAGATTATTAAAGTACTGTTACCTTATGAATTCCAACACTAAAATTTGAATGGTTTCTGGATCACATGTCTCTGAAGATTTTGGTGACGCTTCAGTCAGTCCAGTTTATGTGATGTGGCTTTCAATAAAGACACAACATTTATAGTTGTAGTGGACAATTGAGGTTCAGTTTCAGCATCAAAATGTCAAGACGATGACAAAAAAGTCTGATGTTGACTTTAATTTCTTTTGATATTTGGTCACACAGGTCTTCGTATCATTGCAATAAATTCCACTTCTCTCTTCACTTTAGTCCTTTGCTCCACCATTGTAACTGCCAATTCAGTACCTATCATTCAGAGAGCCCTTGTAATCTTCTGTGTTGTCAGATCTTTTGCAAGGTGAACTTCCTAGATATCAGTTCCCTCTCTCTTATTACCCTCCGTGACTGCCATGAGATCCTCATCACTTAACTCCTTACAGTAAGACTTCAGATCCTCATCAGCATCAATTACACCAATTTACTATCCCATGCCCACTTCCTCTTTAGTTGCTCTGGTAATGCAACTTGATAATTAATTTTCTAAACTAACACAGCATTAAGCAAAAGTTTTATTCATCGATTTTTGAGTGACATCATTCCACACGTCTCAAACTGCATCAATCATCACCTTAATCTGAAACTGTTGTCAGAATGTTTTGATGGTAAGCTCATTACTTCGGTCACCTTCTTCAATGAGCTTGGAAGACATTCAATACAGATTGTAGGCCCTAAATGTTTCTTAGTCCTTTGGTGGCAATATGAAAGTGTTGCCAGAATTCACAAAGAATCGCTATTTTCATTTCATTTAGTTACACGAGGTGGATAGGCTTGGAGCACTAACAAGGAGGAGGAAAACTTGAACAGAATCTCTAACCTCCTCCTCCTCCTCCTCCCCCCCCCCCCCCCCCCACCACCACACACACAAATACTCCTACAACTTCAACTCTTCACTCAGTCCCTTAGCAACATAAACTGAAAATGTCATCCAGTCTTTTTACATTCCATTTATATTCCATCTACGGTGAATAAGCAACCTGCCAAGGGCACCCAAACCTGGCGACAAAGAGGAGCAACACACAACCCACCTTGCCCCCACGCCCTATACAGTTCTCAGGGAAAGGAAAAATATAGCGTAATCAGGTGTTTTCCTATCAATAAAATTATTACATAGGTTACTAGCAGTATTCGAACTTGAACTTTTTTATGGCTATTCAGAAATTGCCATCTGTCTTCCAAAATATTAAAAATACTCCACCTCTACAAACTATCGTAGTACCAGCACCCGTGCAACCTTCTCTTGCCAAATCTCTTCAAAGACATTGAATTTTATGAATTGTATATCGTAATATAATTTAACTGCCAATTCACTGAGATGTTTCCTCTTTAGCAGCCTTATATCTAAGAAGTTTCTACCTTCAACAGAAATGAACATATGGCCAAGCAATTATTCCCAAAATAAACCTATTTTCTGCAGGTTAATATTCTAATTTCATGTTTAGCATTTTGCTGCAACACCTCATTCAGTACAGCAGCCAAATGGACATACCTGAAAGGAGAAAGTGCCTGGAAGTTGCCCATTAATTCCAGCTGAGATTTTGGGTAAACTTCAAATACTAAACTCAACATTGAGTTGTAAAGTCTCGAAAAGAAAATTCCCAGAAGTCATAAAACACCACACTTGACATTGCCAGCCAAAAGAACTAACAAGTATGCACTTCCCATACCTTTGGTGTGACATCAAACCAGCAAGCTTAATTAACATTCATTGTCAAACACTTTGGGCTGGATTCTAGATGAGATGTTTTCAAGAGTACACGAGTGGCCTTCTGCACATAGCTCAAGGGACACCAAACTGGATTTTCACCATCATTTTCAATGGTGCTAAACTCATCACTTGGTGGACTCCAGAATAGAGAAAGAATATAATGTGAAATAACGAATTATAGTGGATGTGTGTAGGTAATAATAAGACCAAAAAACACAACACAATGCTACTTGTGCTCAAATCTTCACACACACCTATACGCCACAACAATGAGATATTCAGAAGTGTAGCGCCTACTTCGTATCTTCTCTCCACACAATATTCTCCTGTCATTAGACTTAATGAGGGAGACCACAAACTGAGTCATTTTATTTTTCCCATTTTCAGAAGTTCAAAGCCCCCCCCCCTCCCCTCTCCCCCCTCCCTCACTACAGTGTTGTCTTCAGTGAGCAGAGGTCCACTGGTGCAAATGGCTAGACACCTTTTGGGGATGCATTGTTACAACATGTTTCACAGGTACTCATTACTGTTAATGTCTCTCCACAACTTTTGTGTCAGTTGACTACAATGCAGAACCCATTGTAAGTCCTTTGCTCAAATAAAATGTAGAGAAACAATAAAACGTTTTTGGAATAGTCTAATTCTTCCTTCTTATAGTTACTTATTAATGAACCAGAGTAGTACGATAACATGTATTCTACGCAGCAAAAGACTGTTGTAATAAATAACGAAATATAAGGATCTATAAACTAAAGATTATGGAACCCTAGGTACCTTGCATGTAAGCCAGAGCATGTGCTTCTTGAGGAAGCACTCTAAAATCCAGAAACCACGCTTCTCCCCATGCCAGAACAAATGATGTGAGCACAAGTAATACTTGGAAGACTGGTGATGATGCAGTAGCCCACTGAAATATTTTAAATAAAACATTTTATAATACTAAACTTATAGTAACCTGAATTCCCAAATCAAATTTAACACAATCAGCAACTATAGACAATGTTTCAAAAAAGGAAACGGAACTTGGCAATCAATCATAAATCTAACGTGTTTCTTTTATTTTTTTAAAAAAGTAGATCTAGATTTCAGCTATTGAATAGCTGCCTTCAGTGCATTTAAATCGAGTCTCATAGACTCGTCAAGCTTTTGACAAAATGTTATTTATTTTTATTTACACTTCAAGTTTCGTAGGACCAAATTGAGGAGCAAATCTCTAAGGTCATGGAATGCGTCAGTACATGAAATTACAACATAAAAGTAATAACAGATAAAAATAAAATGTTTATGAAACCAAAATAAGTCAAGCCATAAGTTTAGTAAATGCAATCAACAATACAACAAGAATCAGCTTAATTTTTCAAGCAACTCCTCGGCAGAATAGAAGGAGTGACCCATGAGGAAACTCTTCAGTTTTGATTTGAAAGCGCATGGATTACTGCCAAGATTTTTGAATTCAAGTGGTAGCTAATTGAAAATGGATGCAGCAGTATACTTTACAGTGTACACCTTTCTGCACAAGAGTTAAAGAAGTCCAATCCAAATGCAAGTTTGATTTCTGCCACGTATTAACCAAGTGAAAGCTACTTATTCTTGGGAATAAGCTAATATTGTTAACAAGAAATGACAGTAAGAAATATATATATAAGTAGACAGGGGTCGACAAGAGGTTCGTGAACTTACACCACTTATTGCTCGAACCACCCATATCTGAGCCAAAAATATCCTTTTAGAATGGGAAGAGTTACCCCAAAATATAATACCATATGACTTAAGTGAATGAAAATAAGCAAAGTAGACTAATTTTCATGTCGAACGATCACTCACTTCAGATACCATGCAAATAGTAAAAATGACAGCATTAAGTCTTTGAACAGATCCTGAACGTGGGCTTTCCACAACAGTTTACTGTCTATCTAAACACCTAGAAATTTGAACTGAGGTTTTGTTGAACAGTGTGTTATAAACTGTGATTTAGCGTTAGTTTATTTTCTACAAGCCATGAACTTATGTCATGAACTGCACTATTTGAAACTGAGCCAATGTTGCACGCAACATCCCTTACTACCAAGCTAGTGTCATCAGCAAACAGAAATATTTTAGAGTTACCTGTAATACTACAGGGCATATCATTTAAATAAATAAAGAACAGGAATGGCCCAAACACTGATCCCCGGGGCACCCCCACTTCACCGTACCCCATTCAGACACCACATCACAGCCATTCTCAACAATATGAATAATGACCTTTTGCTGCCTGTTGCTAAAGCAAGAAGTGAACCAATTGTAATCTACTCCCCATATTCTGTAATGGTCCGATTTCTTGAGCAATATTTTGTCATCAACACAATCAAATGCCTTAGTTAAATAAAAAAAAATACGCCTAGCATCGGCCTTTTGTTTAACGCATCCAGTACTTCACGCAGAAAAGAAAATATAGCATTTTCAGTCGTTAAACGACTTCTAAAGCCGAACTGTACATTTGACAGCAAATCATGTGATATAAAATGATCAATTATCCTTACATACACAGCCTTTTCAATAACTTTACCAAACACTGATGGCATAGAAATAGGTCTAAATTGCCTACATTACCCCTTTCTCTCATTTTATAAAGCGGCTTTACCACTGAGTACTTTAATTCAGGAAACTGACCATTCCTAAACGAAAAATTACAAATATGGCTAAATACAGGGCTAACATGTGCAGCACAGTACTTTAATATTCGCTAGGCACTCCATCATATCCATGAGAGTCCTTCGTCTTCAGTGATTTAATTATTAACTCAATCTCCACTTTGTCTGTATCACAGAGGAGTATTTCAGACATCAATTTCAGAAAGGCATTTGCCAAGAGTGTTCTATGATTCCCTGTAGAAACTAAATTTTTACTTAATTCACCAGCAATGCTCAGAAAATTATTGTTAAATCTCAGTAACAGAAATATTTTTACTATCAGCTGACTATATCATTGACCTTGTGCTGCTGACCAGACAGTTCCTCCACAACTGACCATATGGTTTTAATTTTTTCCTGTGAATTAGCTGTTCTATTTGCATACCACATACTCTTTGCCTTCCTAATAACATTTTGAAGCACCTTACAATACTGTTTGTAATGGGCTACTGTAGCATGACTGTGACTACTTCTAACATTCTGATATAATTCCCACTTTGTTCTACATGATATCCTTATCCCACTAGTCATCCACCCAGGCTGCCTTTTACTGCTAGTACCTCGTTTAGAATGTTCTAATGGAAAGCAACACTCAAAGAGCATGAGAAATGTGTTAAGGAAAGCATTATATTTGTCATCTATGTTATCAGCAATATACACATCCTGCCACCCTTGTTCCTCGACGAGGTTTAAAAAACTCTACTGCTATTGGATTATAACTTTCCTACATAGTTTGTAATTATATGTGACATTTGTTTGAGTACAAAAGCATTTTAGTGTTAAAATTTGTGCATCATGGTCTGCAAGGCCATTAACCCTTTTACTAACAGAATGCCCATCTAGTAATGAAGAATGAATAAAAAATATTGTCTACGGCTGTGCTGCAGTTCCCCTGCACCCTACTTAGAAAAAACACAGTCTGCATCAGATCATATGAATTTAGGAGATCTACCAACATCCTTTTTCTTGCACCATCATACACAAAATTTATACTGAAGCCACCACATATAACTAGTTTCTGGTACTTCCTATAGAGTCAATCAAGAACTCTCTCTAGCTTGAGCAGAAATGCCCTGAAGTCAGAGTTAGGGAACCTATAAACAACAACAACAATTAGAAGTTTAGTAAATTCAACTGCCCCTGCACAACATTCAAATATCTGTTCAATGCAGTGTCTTGATACGTCTATGGACTCAAATGGAATACTGTTTTTTACATACATGGTCACTACCCCACCCCACAAGGAGCCCCTTGAAAAACAGCCAGCTAATCTGCATCCTGGTAAAGATTGTTGTTGTTGCTGTTGTGGTCTTCAGTCCTGAGACTGGTTTGATGCAGCTCTCCATGCTACTCAATCCTGTGCAAGCTTCTTCATCTCCCAGTACTTACTGCAGCCTACATCCTTCTGAATCTGCTTAGTGTATTCATCTCTTGGTCTCCCTCTATGATTTTTACTCTCCACGCTGACCTCCAATACTAAATTGGTGATCCCTCGGTGTCTCAGAACATATCCTACCAACCGATCCCTTCATCTAGTCAAGTTGTGCCACAAGCTCCTCTTCTCCCCAATTCTATTCGATACCTCCTCATTAGTTATGTGATGTAATCTTCAGCATTCTTCTCTAGCACCACATTTCGAAAGCTTCTATTCTATTCTTGTCTAAACTATTTATCGTCCATGTTTCACTTCCATACATGGCTACACTCCACACAAATACTTTCAGAAATGACTTCCTGACACTTAAATCTATATTCGATGTTAACGAATTTCTCTTCTTCAGAAACGCTTTCCTTGCCATTGCCAGTCTACATTTTATATCCTCTCTACTTCGACCATCATCAGTTATTTTGCTCCCCAAATAGCAAAACTCCTTTACTACTTTAAGTGTCTCATTTCCTAATCTAATTCCCCCAGCATCACCTGATTTAATTTGACTACATTCCATTATCCTCATTCTGCTTTTGTTGATGTTCATCTTATGTCCTCCTTTCAAGACACTGTCCATTCTATTCAGCTGCTCTTCCAAGTCCTTTGCTGTCTCTGACAGAATTACAATGTCATCGGCGAACCTCAAAGTTTTTATTTCTTATCCATGGATTTTAATACCTACTCCAAACTTTTCTTTTGTTTCCTTTATTGCTTGATCAATATACAGATTGAATAACATCGGGGATAGGCTACAACCCTGTCTCACTCCCTTCCCAACCACTGCTTCCCTTTCATGTCCCTCGACTCTTATAACTGCCATCTGCTTTCTGTACAAATTGTAAATAGCCTTTTGCTCCCTGTATTTTACCCCTGCCACCTACAGAATTTGAAAGAGAGTATTCCAATCAACATTGTCAAAAGCTTTCTCTAACTCTACAAATGCTAGAAACGTAGGTTTGCCTTTCCTTAATCTTTCTTCTAAGATAAGTCTTAGGGTCAGTATTGCCTCATGTGTTCCAACATTTCTACGGAATCCAAACTGATCTTCCCCGAGGTCGGCTTCTATCAGTTTTTCCATTCGTCTGTAAAGAATTTGCGTTAGTATTTTGCAGCTGTGACTTATTAAACTGATAGTTTGGTAATTTTCACATCTGTCAACACCTGCTTTCTTTGGGATTGGAATTATTATATTCTTCTTGAAGTCTAAGGGTATTTCACCTGTCTCATATATCTTGCTCACCAGATGGTAGAGTTTTGTCAGGACTGACTCTCCTAAGGCTGTCAGTAGTTCTAATGGAATGTTGTCTACTCCGGGGCCTTGTTTCGACTCAGGTCTTTCAGTGCTCTGTCAAACTCTTCACGCAGTATCATATGTCCCATTTCATCTTCATCTACATCCTCTTCCATTTCCATAATATTGTCCTTAAGTACATCGCCCTTGTGTAGACCCTCTATATACTCCTTCCACCTTTCTGCTTTCCCTTCTTTGGTTAGAACTGGGTTTCCATCTGAGCTCTTGATATTCATACAAGTGGCTCTCTTTTCTCCAAAGGTCTCTTTAATTTTCCAGTAGGCAGTATCTATCTTCCCCCTAGTGAGGTAAGCCTCTACATCCTTATATTTGTCCTCTAGCCATCCCTGCTTAGCCATTTTGCACTTCCTGTCGATATCATTTTTGAGATGTTTGTATTCCTGGTAAAGGAAGCCTCTGAATTGACAAATTATTTAAGTGGCGCTTCAATATAATAATAATTTCAGAATCAACATCTATAAGTAGTTTATTAACTTTATCTCTAATACCTCTTATACTTTGATGAACTATGCTAATTCCTTTTCCACTTGGAAACTCTAACCCTCTGAAGATGAGTCCTTAGAGTGACTTCCTTTAAGCAGTTATACCTATCAGCTCACTTCAATCTAAAGAAGGTGCAGCTGTAACACCAACTACGACAGGAATTTTTCCATGAGTGATCCCACCACCATCCACTACACTGTCACCTAGAAGCTTTGCCAGCCTCCCCTTCCCAAACCTATGACCTTAGGACCTACACGGTCAGATGAGTCAGAATCTGGCCATTTATGTCCTAACGTCATATAACCACGTTTTAATGCACTGAAGACAGCTATTCAATAGCTGAAATCTAGATTTCCAGTAAAAAGATACACATCGGATTTGCAACTTACTGCTGGATCCTATCTCCTTCTTTTGAAATTTAACATAAATTGCAAGCTCAAGAGTCATATAAAATTGAAAATTTTATACAAATCCATGAAACCATGTGTGTAAAATATTTATGAAGTAGTAAAATATAAGAAACACATCACATTATATGTTGGAAGTTGATGAAAGTTAACAAGATGTGCGAGTAAGGTACTTACATTGTAAAGAAAAACTTTTGCAATTAAAAAAGCACAGGTGCCTGCCGTTGATATCTGAAAATAAAATGTATCTTATAAAATGAGTTGTGGGTATAAACATTCTAAGCAATGGATAAACACGAAGTGTTACTTACTGCTATTACACACCAGTGTCTGATGTACAACAAACCATAAAAAAGAAGAAGAACCACAAATCTTGAGGAAGCAGCCATCTGCAACAAAGTAAAGGAAACCACGTGTAGAAGCTTAAAGACATGAAAATTGTTATGGAAAAGTGAATACTTCACTAATTTGTCCACCACAGGAACAGTTACATCTGATAGCCATCAAATTATCAAGAAAGTAAGATTAGAAGTGATTACTTCAATTTTCTTCCATATCTAATCACCATCTTCCATAAATATGGAATTGTCACACACATATTGATATAATCTTATTAGGTTTTCTTGGCAGAATTTATTTATGATGTATTTTCATATGTTCAACAGGGCTGTTGATTACTTTTTTATGTATAACATTTCAACAACCAACTCAGTCATCATCTTCAAGTGCCATGAGCTGTGCTATTACGGGTACTTGCTGCCTGGACTCCAACCAGACTGTGAAATATTGTTGGTGTAGCACTGCTAGTTACAGCTGAGTTTGACTCCTGGTACTTGCTGTGCTCTTTGATCCCCATTTGTACAGTGC
Organism: Schistocerca serialis cubense; assembly: GCF_023864345.2. Lineage (NCBI taxonomy): Eukaryota > Metazoa > Arthropoda > Insecta > Orthoptera > Acrididae > Schistocerca > Schistocerca serialis. The sequence goes on from NC_064640.1 coordinate 215,777,932, forward strand.
TGACATTATTATACTGTAAACTGCACATTGTTGCAGTATTTTCCAGTTCTAGTGAATGAGGTGGCCAGCAAACAATTAATAAATTGAATTCCAGACCCCCACTCCTTGTCTGCATTGAAACCTTTATCCCAGCTTATTAGATTTCTAACTTTTTTTTTTTTTTTGACAGACTCCTTAATTACACTGCCCTAGAAATTTGGCATTTGTACCACAAAACTGGGCTCATCATATTTCTTTTTATGATTATATTCAAGGCAACACTCAGTGACAGCTGATTTACTTAGTTCTTTTGTTCAGGTGTGCTACTGATGTTCCCTCTACCGCTTCTCAATTGTTCTAAAGTCTGCCCCAGGTCTGACATCACACATTCACATGGAATACTGTATACATACACCTTTAGGAAACTTAGGTAATCTTTAATATTACGAAGAGGATTTTTGCCTTTGTTGACAGGAGTGAAATACATTGGATGCCATATTTCCATAGGACCTCTTAGCAACAAATAAGCCTGAGCTAATAATGGTCATCAAAACAGATACAGGGGTAAGCGAACACAGGGTTGTTGTAGTGAGGCTGAATATTGTAACTCCCAAATCCTCCAAAAATAAACAAAAAATATACCTATTCAAAAAAGAAGATAAAAATTCACTTGATGCCTTCCATAGAGACTATCTCCACTTCTTCCAAATTAACAATGTACCAGTAAGCGTACACCAGATGTGGCTTGAATTCAAAGAAATAGTATCGACAGCAGTTGAGAGATTTATACCAAATAAATTAACAAACGCCGGAGCTGATCCCCTTGGTACACAGAACAGGTCAGAACACTGTTGCAGAAACAACAAATAAAGCATGCCAAATTTAAATGAATGCAAAATCTACAAGATTGGTGATCTTTTGCAGAATCCTGAAATTTAGTGCAGATTTCGAAGAAAGATGCTTTTAATAGTTTCCACAATCAAACTGTCTCAAAACCTGGCAGAAAATCTGAAGAGATTTGGTCATATGTAAAGTATGCTAGCAGCAAAACACAATCAATGCCTTCTCTGGGCAATAGGAACGGAAATGCTATCGATGACAGTGCTGCTAAAGCAGAGTTACTAAACACCGCCTTCCAAAATTCCTTCACCAAAGAAGACGAATTAAATATTCTAGAGTTCAAATCAAGAACAGCTGCCACCATGACTAACGTTGAAGTAGATATCCTCAGAGTAGAGAAGCAACTTAAATCACTTAATAAAAGCAAGTCTTCTGGTCTACACTGTATACTAATTAGGTTCCTTTCAGAGTATGTTGATGCAATAGCTCCATACTTAATGATCATGTACAACCTCACTCGACGAAAGACCTGTACCCAAAGACAGGACAGGCGACACCAATATTTAAGAAAGGCAGTAGGACTAATCCAATAACTTACAGGCCCATATCATTAACATCGATTTGCAGCAGGTTTCTGAAAAATGTATTGTGTTCAAACATTATGAATTACCTTGAAGAGAATGATCTATTGACACACAGTCAACATCAATTTAGAAAACATCATTCTTTATTTGTAGGACTGATCTCTCTATTTGTCGGTAAGGATCATCATTGAAAGGGAACAAAATTTTCTTGATGCCCATGTGTGACAATAGGACCACAGAATCACCCTGTCTCAGGGCTTCTTGTTCTATCTTGGATACATTACATCTATGCGTAGGTGCTTTCGTTAGTGCTCTACAGGTTCTGCCATAGGGACGTAGCCTTAGCAGTGGACGAGATAACAGGCTTTCTACTTCTAATATAGTGACATCCAGATCCGTGGCCTTGTCGTCATTCACAGAATAGTAACTCATTTTCAGATGGTTGGATTTGTTGCTTCAAATCCTTTCCTTCTCGCCTAAAATACGTAATAGTTCCATTATTTGAAAAGCTGGACTACTATTATTACAATTTTTAATCAGTGGTGAGTGACATTTGAGGGAGAAGCAAGGTATCTGGTAGAAGCAACTCTTCAAGTGACACTGTAGATCAGCATTAGTGACTGAGATGGTGATGGGATATTGGATACTTGTATATGAAACATGTATGTGAAAGACAGTACGCAATCAGTGGGTGAAGTGTTAGAAGTATCTTAATCCGTTTATACAAAGAATATTCTCTTTTTCAATTTCAGCATTTAAAACTGTTTTCTCAGCACAGGTACTGTACACATTACTCCCACATGTATGGCAAATTTCAAAAATTTGATGTGAAAAACATATCATGCATTATTCATAACCACAAACTTTGGATGACAATTTGGATCACAGTAGCAAATGAAGTTGGTACAGTTTTTGTGGTTTGTCAGAGAAAATTGTCCAACAGGTCTGATTAATCTTGCTTTAATATAACAAAGCAACATATAAAATATGAGTAAAATGGAAGCTATTGATCAAAATTTGCAATTTTCTATTACTCGTGCAAAAGACAAAAAGCTTGTTATAGACTTATAAAGAAAGGAAGATTAGGATTTAACATTTCAGCAACAATGATGCCATTATTGACTACACACAAGTTCAGTGAAGAAGATTAGAAAAGGATATTGGTTATGTCCTATTTGAAGAAACCATTCCACTATTGGCCTTAATCAAGTTTGGATTTAAGGAATAAACTAAAGCAAAATAAGAATGAGAGGTGCTTGTTATACACTGTTGTAGATGATGTGTGATCTTCAGTCTGTAGACTGGTTTCATGCAGCTCTCCACACTACTCCATCCCTCGCAGACCTCTTCATCTCTGATTTACTACTGCACCCTACATCCATTTGAAACTGCTTACTGTATTCATCCCTTGGTCTTCCTCTACAATTATTACCCCCCACCCCCCACCCCTCACCACCACCCGAATTTCCCTCTATAAACGAACTGATGATTTCTTCTGGCTTCAGGACATGCCCTGTCAACTGACCCCTCCTTTTAATGAATTTGTGCCATCAATTTATTTACTTATTTTTGTCCATTTTGATGCAGTGGCTCTTCAATACTTGTTATACATTATCAGGATAGAAAAATGATCACATGTACAAGAAAGAAGAAAAACAATTCCCTGGAGTTTTCCCAAATTTCCCCATTAAAAATACACTTTTTCCCGGCTAAAAATACACTAAACCCCAAGTGAAAGTAAAACTCATCAATCCTTTGAAAGTTTATGGTTTTATATACCGGAGTAGAATTTCCCGGCACTTTAGAAAACGAAACTCAGGAGGAAAAACAGGTTTTGAAAGACCTCTGATGTGAAGCAACATGTACGCTGCATATTTTCGTATTACGAAGGTATAAATTCGAATTCCACCAAACACTTCATGTCACTTTCCGAAGCATTGAAATCGAGATTGCGATGCGGTTTTGTAAGCCAGTCATAGCTAATGTCACGTGATCTTGCCAGCTGATGACAGCACAGGACACGTGATGTAGTCAGCCAATAGCAAGATCACTGTTACGTAGCACGCTTGTTACACTTTAAGATACAACACATAAATTTGCCAGTAAAATTTTTAATAACTACATAAGTGTCTGATCTTCTGGGATCGAAATTCTTCTAAATGGTCGTCCTCAAAGAGTTGATTTTTAAATGAGAGTCAAACGCTTTGTGATTGAAGAAATTCGTCATACATTCTCGCACATAGCTCATCTTACGTAAAAGGAAATCTGCTTTCAATGTAGAGCTTTTCAAACCACCATTCACAATATTTTCCCGCGACCTGTTATAAATAGGTTTGTTTCAGCAGTTGCAAGAGAGCGCCAGATAACAAGCGTCACCGCTCTTGGGCAGCTACAATGACACAGGAAGCCCATATGTTCGCACGTGTAAGATATTAAAAGATCTTAAATTATGTCATAAAAGAAACAAGACATCAGAGGATACTTTAAGAGCATTGGAATTTCGTGAACCATACTGAAACGCATAATTCGGCTTAAAATGCACATTCGTGTGCAAATTTTCTTGGAGAACCAGTGCTGTATTATCTCATGTTTGATCCTTTATTATGGCATAGTGCCATACGTGCACTTGAACAGTTGAAACTAGCCAATAGTGTGAAATTAAACACTTCATTTCAAATAAATTGACTGCCTCAACAGAAAAGATTAATAAAAGCCAACTCTCTTTAGCAAACCGGCAAAAATAACTTTATTGTTCTGTAAGGCGATTAATGTTTGACTGTCAGAAAGGTGGAAATAAAATCTAAAACTAACAACATATTTTAGCCTTCCATAATTACGCGAACGTATTTTAATTCATTTGATAGCTCCTGGCCACAAAAATCCATTTTGTTATCATTTAACGTGAGAGCAATAAACAAAGAGGAAACAACAAAATCACTAAACGTAAACACAGGTCATGTGGAGACGACCCACCTCCCCACTACAACTCAGACTGCTCTGTGCATCAGTCCCGTATTTACGATATTTCCGAACCGGAGCAATTTAGATAGTGGCGCCCAGTCATACATCTGTAGCCATACGCGACTCAACTGCACATACGCAAGAGCCCTCCCGCGACTGCTCAAACGAATCTAATTTAAACAGTTGTCACGCCGCGCTCATCGGAGGCAATTTGTTGTTACAAAGCACTGCCTTTGACACACTTTGCTGTTGGCAGACGCTTGTATGAGCACTGTTTTGTTGTTGTAAATGGCACATTTCCTTTGCAAATTAAGTTTTATTTTCGTCTTTTTTCCTCTCGTTCATGTTTTGTTGCTGCAGTATTATTCTGCAGTAGCAGGATGCAGTAATATCTTTCGTTAGAGTATTGGTTCTTACCAGAGAAAATCACAAAAAATTAACTGAAAACTAAAACAACGAAAAATTCCCAGAATTCTAAACAATTCCTGAATTTTTCCCGGTTTTCTCCCGGATGAAAAAATTCCGGGGTTTTTCACAGATCTCCCGGTTGTCCCAGGTCATATACACCCTGTGTATACACACTGTGATAATACATAATAAACAGCTCTCATTCTTATGTTCCTGTAATCTTAACTACAGATATGATCATTATAGATAAACATGTTAAACGCTCTAGATGGTTTTATTCACAAAACGCATGAGAGATTGTGAATCAACAAGTATTTTGTCTGAATTTATATTTACCTGCCTATACGTAATTAGTCTAGTCTTGGACCTGTAATTTGTACAGCCTGGCACATCCAAATAGCATGATCAAGATTCTTATTACAATGTTTGCAACATTCCACCCAGGTCAACAGTAAGTACTGAATTACTCTCAGTCCTTACAGTAACAAAACACTGTCAGTGAAGATCAGCCCCTCCTCTCCCCCTTTTCATGCTACCCATCCCACCTCTGAAAAGCGAAGTTCCTCTTAGAAATACATTGTTACTAATAACCATCTTCAGATCATTTCTATACTTACCACAATGTCAAATAAGGATGTATGAATATTGTAATGAATTATCTGCTTTGACAAGGCATCAAAAATTTCATCACCAGTCAACTGAAAAAGAACAAAAAGGTCACTGTCAATCAGTTGCTGTATGTGTGTGGTTTTATTACAACTGTATCACAATTAGTGCAAATGCTAAACATTATGTATTACATTTCACTGATTTATGTGAACCAACTGGCTATGGGACAACAAAATTTACTTTCGTATGAGAGGGAGAAATGACTGACACTAACAACTGAGAAACTGTATACTTTCATGCTTCTGCAGCTGGAAAATTCTTTATGCAGCTACTAGGATACACATTGAGCATACAAGTGAGTTTCCCCAATCAAGAGGTAATGGAGTGTTAATGAAATATTATCTTGTCAAGCATGCCAAATCCAGTTTCAAAACAGATAATGAGCCTGAAGTATCAATGCAACCCATATGTGATAATAGTACAGTACAAACAGCTTATCATATGTTCTGGAAAGTTTGTATGTTATGTCCACCAGCTACTACTATCTCAATGTGAAATGAAACCTACCAGTTAAACATTGCTTTTAATATTAGACCTACAGCTTATTCAGACTGCTGATTAAAAACCATTTGTTTCTTTTATTATATCTAACAATCACTGCTTTCATTTTTACGATTTGTGATTTCAGCAGTGATGTACAACCATATTTATATCTATAAACAAGAAAAAATCAAAGAAACCTGAAATCATATACACACATTACAGTGTTATGGAAGGAGAAGGTTAAATTTATAATATCAAAAGTATATCACCACTGTTGCAAAATAAGGATAACAGTAAAAGAACTTACATATAGACATACAAGAGAGTAGGCACAATAAATGATGCAATCTAGTGATTAGAAATTATATTGTTACATATTAATCAAGAGTTTAAATATTTAAGATTTTACAATAAATGAAAAAAATAAGAAGTTAACCATAATTACATATCATTCATAGCTTCTGATAAAATGACATAAGAGGAAGGATCTGTAAATTAAACATCATGAGTCACAGATTGTGAGGAGTGCTAATAGACATAAAGTAACATACAATGTATATCTAGACTAGGCAAATTGTGAGAAATAAATGATTAAAATAACAATTTTCCAATTCTGATCAAATACACCGGAATCAGCATTATATTGAAAGAATTATGCAAGTATTTTTCATAACTTAACATCGAGATTACGTGTAAATAATCTGATAATATTAAAATACACATTCCACATCAAATTAATGCTATGAAAAGCAAATTTACTAGCTCCAAAGTCTACGGAATCGCATGTGGTAACTTTGTAACCTTAACAAACAGCACATAGGCCACATCGGCCAAATATTCAAAATACACTATAGAGAGGATAAATATGCTAAAAATAAAACTGCATTAGGTGTACATCAACAATCGGAAAAGAGCACACAAAGTGACACACAAAACCTAGGAGATTCTGCTAGGAGGCAGTTAATATTTATGATGATCGGCTGCACCACGTTACGCTTCTCTTCCAACCCACTTACTTGCTGCTACTGTTGCTGCCATGTAATACAACTGGCCATGACACAAATGCATCTTCGCCCAACAGAAAGTTATGCTACCTAGTGGACAAGCATTGTTTACTTACATAGCCCTTCTAATACAGAAATTGTGTTACACTCATCAATGGTTTTCCACTATTTGTCTGCTCTAGATGTACATTCCAATATCATGTTACCTCATTTCTTTTATTATTCCTCACAGGCAGTGAATGATACCATATTTTATGGCTCTTTCCTTGTATCTCATTTTACCAAAAGCAATGGATGATAATTACTTGTTCACTTCTTATGTTTCATTCAAGGAAAATTTTACTAATTGCTTTATTGCTAGATGATAGTTTGTCAGCCATAAAGGTTTTCAGTAAGTCACATCTTGTAGCTCTCAAATATTAAAGAAGAGGGATTTTTAAATGTTTAAGTCCAAAACTGCTAATTATTTATTGGCTGACTAGTTTCGAGCTTTGCACATTTTCATAAGCTACATATTTTGTATTTGGGGTAAATTTGGTGTGGACAGTTTTTATGTCATCACACTTGAATGTAGATAAGATCTGCGTTTAAGGGATATCACAACTGTAGTTACTCCTTGCTGTAATGTGTTAATGTATGAGCACAAAATATGTGGATCAGATCACGCTGGATAATGAAGATACAACAATCAAGAAAAATATATATTATGCTCACAAATTAACATAATACAGAAATTACAATGAAATGAATACTCCTAGCTGCGTATAAGCATTGATATAAGTCAAAAGGGACAGTTGAAAATGTGTGCCCCAACTGGGACTCGAACCCGGGATCTCCTGCTTACATGGCAGACGCTCTATCCATCTGAGCCACCGAGGACACAGAGGATAGTGTGACTGCAGACTGCAGGAACTTATCTCTGCCACGCCTCTCGTTAGACCCACATTCGCAACTTATTGTCCCGCACTATATTCATAGTGCCCCTGCCCATTATACTCATTACCCGCAGCTTTACATCACACCTGAAACTGAAACATGTGAAAATAAAACCTGAATTGTTATCTGGTGAAATAAAAGACAAAGACTTTTTTTTTCAATCATGTCCTCAAACCAGCAACTGTCACACTTCACAAGACACAATTCAATTGAGAAGAAGGGGGAGGTGGGATTTATAGTAATACCATCATTGTACATATGAACTCTTCAAAACTAGGCCATAAGCATAAATTTCCTGTTACAATAGCAACCAGTGCTGATAGTACTTAGTGCTAACTGCACTGGAAGCTTTGCCCTGCAGCAGAAGACAAAGATGTAACTACGACCACACTGCAAACAACTCAAATGTCTCTCTCGTTTTCTTTAATGCAATACTAGTGAAAGCTGCACTAGTGTCCAAATTTTAAGCATACTCGAGATGACTGAATGAGAGTATATTAACCAAATAGAATGTCAGAATGGTTACAGAGTAAGATAAAGCTAAATAACAAATTATTCATAACATTAGTATTCAAAACATATAATTATAAAAGTTCTAATACCCAAGATACAAACCATAAAGCTACAAAAACAGGAAAAAAAACTCTTCCATAACAACAAAATAGGTAATAGGGTACATGCTTAGCCCTTGCTACTCATGTTTGGTTGCAATCTAGCAGGTTCTTTATAGGGTGGTTTGACAGCATTATCATCAATTGGTCCTCTTCCTGAGAAATAATTGTATGGAAGTTTGTATGTGTCTTCAGGAATGGCTGACATGTTACAATTTGTCTCTCCAATGCATCCCATAAGTGCTCTATAGGATTCAGATCTCACCAGCATCTCCATGTAGTTGTTACCTTCGCCTGTCAGAAGTTATTCAGGCAGAATAGCTCAATGTTGATGGGTATTCACTCTCTCACTTATGAAGATGTGAAGCTCTATCAGCTCACCCAACATGATACCTCCCCACACTACAACTCCATCAAAAAAAAAAAAAAAATATATATATATATATATATATAGAGAGAGAGAGAGAGAGAGAGAGAGAGAGAGAGAGAGAGAGAGAGAGAAACATTCCACGTGGGAAAAATATATCAAAAAACAAAGATGATGTGACTTACCAAACAAAAGCGCTGGCAGGTCGAAAGACACACAAACAAACACAAACATACACACAAAATTCAAGCTTTCGCAACAAACTGTTGCCTCATCAGGAAAGAGGGAAGGAGAGGGAAAGACGAAAGGATGTGGGTTTTAAGGGAGAGGGTAAGGAGTCATTCCAATCCCGGGAGCGGAAAGACTTACCTTAGGGGGAAAAAAGGACGGGTATACACTCGCGCACACACACATGTCCATCCACACATATACAAACACAAGCAGACTTGTGGGCTCCGGGGAATGGAATGACTCCTTACCCTCTCCCTTAAAACCCACATCCTTTCGTCTTTCCCTCTCCTTCCCTCTTTCCTGATTAGGCAACAGTTTGTTGCGAAAGCTTGAATTTTGTGTGTATGTTTGTGTGTCTTTCGACCTGCCAGCGCTTTCGTTTGGTAAGTCAACCTGTCTTCCAAACATTAGTGGATTTTGTTGTGCAGTTAAGGTCAGTTATCAGTTCTGTTACGGAGTAGTCACTCTCAGTCAACCTTGGGATAGTCTACAATGAACTATTCCTGTTTTTGGAACCATATCAAAGGCTCGAAATGACGCTTTGTGGCTGATCAAACTATGGTCTGCATCTAATCTGCCTTCAATGAACATATGAACTCTACCCTACAAAACAATGTCAAAATTACTTCTCAGCAGCAAAACATAGCAAACTTTAGCCAGAAGCTACATGCAACACAGATGCCCCACATCTACTCCAAGCAAAGTGTGATTTTCTCCCGTACAAATAGCACAATTCCAACATATGGCAAAATACTGACAGTCATTCACAGTGGTTGCTAATATTTTCTCTCTGTTATTCTCATTTCCAAAAATGCTTCAAATGGCTCTAAGCACTATAGGACGTAACATCTGAGGTCATCAGTCCCCTAGTCTTAGAACTAATTAAACCTAACTAACCTAAGGGCATCACACACATCCATACCTGAGGCAAGATTCAAACCTGCAGCCGTACCAGCAGCATGGTTCCAGACTGAAGCACCTAGAACCACTCAGCCGCAGCGGCTGGCTTCTCATTTCCAATTATGCTTAACTTATGGACACTATCATATGATAACCAAATGCTTCTGTTATTTAGTGAGTGATATCCTTTACTCCCAAATTAAATACAGTCTACCAGAACTTTCCTACCACATTTATAAAGACAATTAAGGTATTTATCACAATTATATGCACATAGTAACTCCAATGAAAGACGGTGGCAAAAAAACGGAGGATCTCAAAGCTGCCTTCTTTTTCCCTCTAGTTTCTATTTTATATTAATGTGAGAAAGTCATGAATACAGTATATGAAAAAGCCATATTCATAACCACATGGAAGAAAAGGATAAAAAATGTTAAAAATATACAGAGTTCTGATTTAAAAGAAACTGAAGTCAATGAATTCCTGAAATAAAGACATACTTCAATGAAAAATTTGGCCTTAGGACAAAAATAAATACGAAAGTTAGGAAGGGTATGTAGGCAAAATCAGAAAATATAGGAGACAAACAGAACTGAAAAAAATCAAACTGACACTAAATAGAGAAGTTGTCTCCAAAAAGACAAGTCAGAGATAAAAACAAATCTCTAATATAAAAAAAGAGTTAATATAATTTTATTTTGAACACAGCAGAAAGAAACAAGATGAAAACTCTATGAAAGTCAGACTTCATAGGAAGTATTTTGTAGTTTATTGCAGCAAAGATGTGTAAAAATTAAACTGACTGTTATAACACAAAATAATAAATGCACTAATGTAGTGCTGTTTGAGAAGAGCACTTACATAATGAATATGTAATGACTGCATACATTACATACAATTATCTTATGTATTTAGGTTGTACTGAAAGAACCAGAAGGAAACAAACAGTAGAGAGAGACAAATGTTGGTATACATTATGCAGATTACTGTGTGTGAGCACAAAGGTGAAGGTACTGGTTTAAGTTACAGGAAAAAAAAGAAAGTATCACACAAAATTGCAAGAATCCTTTGCAGCTTAAAAAATTAATTCTTCATAACATTTTGATTAATACTGAATATCATACAAGTAGGGGATTAAATGCAAAAAGTTGTCCTTCTACATAAAAAAAGACAGGTGTAAAACTGTTTTTAGATATAAGGATACCTACAGAAAGATTCATGTGAATCTTAATGGTATAGACACAAGTTTCTATTTCATAGCAGCAGCATCTACATCTGTACTTTGCAAGCCACCTTACAGCGCATGACAGAGTGTACTTCATGTACCACTGTTACTTCCCCTATTTCCTGTTGCAGCTGTGATTGGTGCATAGGGAGAACAACTGTATGTAAGTCTCCATATGAGCTTGAATATCTTTAATTTCACCGTCATGGTTTTTTTCACATAACATATGTAGGGACATACAATATCAGAATTTTTACCACTAAAGCACGGTATGATGCACAGTACCATGTCACATCTGCCACTAGAGTTGAATGAGCATTTCCGCGACTTCTGTGTTTAATAATTGAATGTATGGTAAATCCCCAAGTTCTCCTTTGCATCTTCTCTCCTCAGTATTTGGGAGGCAAGTAGGAAATGTTTCTCTGTGCTCTCTGGGATGAAAATGGAGATATATGGTAGTTTCGACCACAATGCACTGATTTTTTGACTTCCGTAACAATATCAAGCTGACTTGAGCAACTAGTTACAGCAACATATGAGTCTGTTGGACAACATGAGCTGCATAACACTACACACTACACACTACACACACACACACACACACACACACACACACACACACACACACACACACACACACACACACACACACAGCAAAATACAGTAACGCTAAATCTGAGGCCATACAGTCAATTACTTTAGGTTTTCTTATTTCACAAAAATAAAAATGGTAAACTACTGTGTTTATTTGCTTACATCAGGTCGAAGCAAACTATAATGGCTACACACAATTAAATTTACAGTATTCAGTTATGACACACAAAACAGGTCATGAACAATAAGTTTTTGGGTGCAAATCTACAATAGTCGTAATTTGTAAGACAAATGCTGCTTTTCTCTCTCTCTCTCTCTCTCTCTCTCTCTCTCTCTCTCTCTCTTTTTTTTTTTTTTTTTTTTTTTTTTTGGCTCTGCACAATAGTAGCCATGCAAAGACATGTATTGTTAGTCATCTAAAACTAGATGGAAGCTTGATGAGCAAGATGCTGTAACTGTTTGGAAAGAGAATCATGTCACTGAGAGAATTTTGGATGGTGGCTAGAATCTTCAAGATTATCTTTATGTTTCTTTTCCAACTAGAATCATTCTGGTCACTAACAGTGAGCACAAAAAAGTTACATAAAAAAACTGTCTAGCCGTACCCACATGCAACAAATGAGCATAATCGTATCAAAAACAAAGTAGTACATGCTAATATATTTTCAGTACAATGAAAACAACAAAATAATTACCATTATACATATTAGCCACATCAAGACAGTGAAGAGGAGATCAAAAGTCACAAATAAACAGAAGAATCTACGCACAACTGACATGCGTCCATCTTGTCGTATACCTGTCACTAAATCTGTGGATGACAGGTGTTCAGCTTGCGTATTTATACTGTAATCTGTGAAAAGAAAGCAGACAATTACCGTTGCAACAAATGGAATTGTGCCTCTCTGGATTAACAGGGTTTTTTCCCCACAGTTAAAGATGTTTACATTTTTACTACACAAAGGAACATTTCTCATGCAATAACCAGGAAATGGTAAACATATATATATTGAAAAATACAGCTGTAAAAATAATGATTCACATAATTAAACAATATCAGGGATCTAAAAATTAGTCTTAACACAAAATATGTATTAATGATTTTACTAACACATAAGTAAAAGGATCTGTACACTAGACTGACTGGTTATATTTGGTACTATTAAACTATACTACATCACATATAAAAGAATTTTTCATAACAAATAAACCAAATCTGTGAAATACAATGGACAAAATTCTAATGTAGGAAGAAAATCAAATCAAAATAATAAACTTGGATAAGGACAAAAAGCGAATTTTATATAAGTTAGATTACACAAACATAATGCAGCAGCCATAGCACAGTTTGAATAAAAATGGAAAAAATCAGAAGCAGTTACGTTAGTATCACATCACTAATCAGACTGCAGTCATTTAGATGAATTTAATTTAAAGAGGATAGTACTACTAGGATACAGTACTTTACAATTGCGGGGCAATAACATAATTTCTATAGCCATTACTACTTTGCAGTAATGTAATAAGCGGCTCATCCAACAATGTTGTAGAGATCACTTTATCAGCAAAAATTTCCTGCAATATAAAATTTTTCCAATTCTAACAAACTGTTCAAAGTGGCAGCAATCAATTGTGTTCCAATAGTCTTGCTGAACATAGTAATAGTACTGTTGGGAAGACAACAACAAAGTGTTATCTGAGCGATTATGATGGATGAAGGTCACTAAAATTTTAGTACAACACAGGTACTACACAGTAGCCTTTGCTATGGTATAAGCAGATATTCCTTACAATTTTTTATCTTTGCATATCAAATATACTATTAGCCCTTAAGATCAAGTAGATACTTAGGAAATTGTCCAAGTAACAACTGGCTAGACAAACTAAATCAGACCAGAAGTGATGCTTTCACAGAGGAAACATAATAACTAGGACTGACGTTATGTGATGCAAACCAAATCTCTCATATTTTTACAGAATGTCACTGGCTGCACTTACATGTGTGAGTTAACTCATGGTTTAAGAGGATAAGCAGTTATCAAAGGAGGGAGTGAGAGGCACATGAATGGTATAATAGTAATAGCTTTAGATGTAGATATTATTACATTTAGTACACGGGTGATAAACCTCAAGCACTTCCGAGGCAACCAGTAGCTGTTTATTAACTACAAAAACTTGTGAAATTTTAAGATTAAATTTACTTACCTAATTTTTGTTTTGTTTCTTTACTATTAATTAATATTTTATTTTAATAATTTTTGATACTAATATAATGTTCCTTTCTTCTAAATTAAGAGTTATTGGCTACCATGGAGGTGCATGAGATTTACCAAGCTTCTACCAGTTGTAACTATACCTCCAACTAAAATAATAATAATAATAATAATAATAATAATAATAATAAAGATACAAAAAAGTGAAAATAGAAGGAAACAAAACCAAACATTCAACACAAACCAAAAGAAATTTTACCAGACAATAGATAACACACACATTAAAATAGACAATCCACCAAACATAACAAACATGGAACACTTCTGGAGCAACATATGGTCAAACCCGGTACAACATAACAGGCATGCACGGTGGATACAAGCAGAAACAGATACGTACAAGATGATACCACAAATGCTTGAAGTGATAATTTTGCAACATGAAGTCACCCAAGCAATTAATTCTACTCACAATTGGAAAGCCCCTGGAAATGATAAAATAGCAAATTTCTTGTTAAAGAAATTCACCTCAATACATTCACATCTAACTAAATTATTTAACAGTTACATTGCAGACCCATTACACATTCCCTGATACACTTACACATGGAATAACTCATCTGAAACCTAAAGATCAAGCAGAGACAGCAAACCCAGCTAAATATCGCCCCATAACATGCCTACCAACAATATACAAAATATTAACTTCAGTCATTACACAGAAATTAATGACACATACAACACAGAACAAAATTATAAATGAAGAACAAAAAGGCTGTTGCAAAGGAGCACGAGGATGTAAAGAGCAACTGATAATAGATGCAGAGGTGACATATCAAGCTAAAACTAAACAAAGGTCACTACACTATGCATACATTTATTACCAAAAAGCTTTTGATAGTGTACCCCACTCATGGTTACTACAAATATTGGAAATATACAAAGTAGATCCTAAATTGATACAGTTCCTAAACATAGTAATGAAAAATTGGAAAACCACACTTAATATCCAAACAAATTCAAATAATATCACATCACAGCCAATACAGATTAAGCGTGGAATATACCAAGGAGACTCATTAAGTCCTTTCTGGTTCTGCCTTGCTCTGAACCCACTATCCAACATGCTAAATAATACAAATTATGGATACAATATTACTGGAACATACCCACACAAAATCACACATCTGCTATACATGGATGATCTAAAACTACTGGCAGCAACAACTCAACCAATTACTAAAGATAACAGAAGTATTCAGCAATGATATAAATATGGCTTTTGGAACAGACAAATGTAAGAAAAATAGCATAGTCAAGGGAAAACACACTAAACAAGAAGATTACATATTGGGTAACCACAGCGACTGCATAGAAGCGATGGAAAAAACAGATGCCTATAAATATCTAGGATACAGACAAAAAATAGGAATAGATAATACAAATATTAAAGAAGAACTAAAAGAAAAATATAGACAAAGACTAACAAAAATACTGAAAACAGAATTGACAGCAAGAAACAAGGCAAAAGCTATAAATACTTATGCTATACCAATATTGACCTACTCGTTTGGAGTAGTGAAATGGAGTAACACAGACCTAGAAGCACTCAATACACTTACACGATCACAAGGCCACAAATATAGAATACATCACATACATTCAGCAACTGAAAGATTCACATTAAGCAGAAAGGAAGGAGGAAGGGGATTTATCGACATAAAAAAACCTACATTATGGACAGGCAGACAATTTAAGAAAATTCTTTATAGAACGAGCAGAAACTAGCAAAATACACAAAGCAATCACTCATATAAATACATCGGCTACACCACTGCAATTTCATAACCACTTCTACAACCCTTTAGATCACATAACATCAACAGATACGAAGAAAGTAAATTGGAAAAAGAAAACACTACATGGCAAGCACCCGTATCATCTAACACAGCCACACATCGATCAAGACGCATCCAACACATGGCTAAGAAAAGGCAATATACACAGTGAGACGGAAGGATTCATGATTGCAATACAGGATCAAACAATAAACACCAGATCTTACAGCAAGCATATTATTAAAGATCCCAATACCACAACAGATAAATGCAGACTTTGCAAACAACAAATAGAAACAGTAGATCACATCACAAGTGGATGTACAATACTAGCAAATGCAGAATACCCCAGAAGACATGACAATGTAGCAAAAATAATACATCAACAGCTTGCCTTACAACATAAACTTATAAAACAACATGTTCCCACATACAAGTATGCACCACAAAATGTACTGGAGAATGATGAATACAAATTATACTGGAACAGAACCATTATAACAGATAAAACAACACCACATAACAAACCTGAAATCATACTCACCAATAAAAAGAAGAAATTAACACAACTAATCGAAATATCCATACCCAATACAACAAATATACAAAAGAAAACAGGAGAAAAAAATTGAAAAATACATCCAACTGGCTGAGGAAGTCAAGGACATGTGGCATCAGGATAAAGTTGACATTATACCAATTATACTATCAACTACAGGAGTCATACCACACAATATCCATCAGTACATCAATGCAATACAGCTACATCCAAACTTATATATACAACTACAGAAATCTGTAGTTATTGACAATTGTTCAATTACCCGAAAGTTCCTAAATGCAATGTAACATATACCGTACAGTTAAAAGGAAGTCACGCTTGATCAAGGTCCGCGTCACCTTCCATTTTTAACCAGACATAACGTCTGAGACAAGAAAGAAATAATAATAATCATGTGTGCATGGACCCCACTGATAGGAGCATACCACATAATCCATGGGTTTATGCATACCTATGTGAGTTACCAATATTATTTTGTACACCTAGCCTTAAAATTTCAGTTTACATCACATCATTTCAATCCTAGTTACTATGTTTCCACTGTGGAAAGATCATTTCTAATTAATCTCCTAATATGAATTAGCTGATCTATCCAACTGATGTGTGGATGATTTCCTGAGCATCCATTTGGCCTTAAGGACTGATAGTGGTGCAGCTGTTTCTTTGATATGCAATTTGTGATAGAGTTACCTTCAGTCCACAAATTTGGTTTCTACAATGTTTATTTTTTTACTTTTTTCTCAAGCTTCGATGAAATTTTCTACAGTCCCCCTCTTACTGGAAGTAGGGACACTCAGAACAACAACTGCTGGGACTTTCTTCTCCACGTACATAGATGGGTACAGCACTATCACCTGTTTGAGTCACATGTTTGGCATGTGATCCATGACCTATCTGAAGTAGAAAAAGTACTACACAAAATTAGTATGTCCTTAACATTTGATAATATACTGCACAGCTGCCTCATAGTACTTCAAGTGTACCAAACACATTGCAATTCATCCAATCTCCATATTCTGAGGTGTCCCTCATCAGAAATCTGGATTCCTGTGATCTAATATACTATATTGTATTGTTCATGCCCTATCCAATATGATGCCCTGTAATAGAGGACAATATCTGATGAATGTATCTTGTATATACCACTCAGCCCTTGGCAACAGCAGTGAGAAAGATACCCACCAGTAAGCACAGAAAGTAGCTACACTGCATCTGTCACATCATTGTGTTAAAGCATACCAAACAGAAGTGATGCACTAGATGCTGGCAGTAAAGAACATATAGCACTGAAGATGGCTTCATAATATGACTGTACAACATACAATGGTAGCTTACAGTTTGAAGAACCAACACAGTCAATATTGTGGATAATCATCCTCATCCTCATGGAAGGATTCCAAATGAGAGAAATCTTTCCCTTAAGAAGTACTTATGTACTGTTATGGACAGCTATAATCACTGTTTTACATCAACCACCACTACAACAGCCATGAACACATCATCAGCAATTCTTGAAGTCTCACCCTAAAAGTCAGACACAACTACTAGATACAATCCACATTTGCAACTACCCCTTCAACAGTGTGCGCAGTTATCCAAAAGATGTTAGAAGGGTTCATTAAACATTTTTAATTACTGGGGATAAAAAATTATGTTATTTCCTCTTTGGCTGTAACACAATGTATAATACATCCTTCTTTTCAATCTGTGCTAACAGAAGTATAATTGACAAATATTACAATAATATTCAACTTCATACAAAACCAAAACACAAGAGGGACAGAAATAAAGTAAAAATTAAAATGAGAGAAAAAAACATGAAATAATGTTGCAACATAATACCTAAGAGCCCTCAACAGTTTTCAAAACTGAACTTAAATGCAACTGCCTTCCAGCTGTGTGTGCCCTCAGTAATACTTGAGTCACAGCACACTACTTCACATTCATATGATACTTCTTCATGGAAGAGGTTGAACAAAAAAAAAAAATCAGCCAATTAGTTGCAACTAAAGGTTTATTTATCCCTTGCTCTAGGTCTCAATATTTATAAAAATGTCTTCTTCAGAAGGAGTGGGCCTTGTTACATCATGTGGTAGATGGAGCCGAACAGCTCGTCACCAGAAACATCACATGGACTCCTGTTATAATGTTTATGTAGACAAGAGCCTTTACCAGTGGGCAAATACATTTGAGCATTTATTCTGCATACACGTAGTGTAATCTGGCTACTATCTTAAGCCATGGCATGTGATGTTTCTGGTTTTTATATCAATTTTATATACAACAAGAGCTGCTCAACTTCAGCTAATGTAATTTACAACCATGCGATGTACCAAGGCCCACTCCATCTGATGAATATATTTTTATAAATATCAAAACCTAGGTCAGGGGTCCAATAAACCTTTGGTATGCAACTGGTTGGCTGATTTTTTTATTTTTTCAGCCTATTCAGACTCGTAAAGTTACTAGATCACAGCCATGTTTAATACTTCTTTTTGGTGTGTTTTAGTCTCAGCATGAAGCTGCAGTGTGCTGACACATAGCCAGGATGAAGAAAGGATAGAAAGCACTATGCCATACAATGACCTGGTGATAAACATTTTAAGTTTTCTTGCCACATCAAATTTGATTTGATGTGGCAAGAAAATCAAGAATGTTTTATACAATGATATCATTACGAGAAATTTCCTTCAGATAATGACCTGGCAAGTACCCCCAAAAACTACTAGAGTTGGGAAAGTTATCTCTTACTCAGTCTGCATGTGAGGATGATAATGCACAATGCACGAATTCTGTCTGAATGCCATAAACTCAACACCTCCAGAAGACACATAGTTTGTAGGTTCTCAGGGAAACCAAAGCAAGAAACTGCAATATCATGAACACAGAACTGAAGTAACCTGAGAAGTGCTTCATTGTTTGAAACCTTAACAGTTCCCTGTGGAAATTTTGGTTCTACATCTACATCTACATTGATACTCCGCAAGCCACCCAACGGTGTGTGGCGGAGGGCACTTTACGTGCCACTGTCATTACCTCCCTTTCCTGTTCCAGTCGCGTATGGTTCGCGGGAAGAACGACTGTCTGAAAGCCTCCGTGCGCGCTCTAATCTCTCTAATTTTACATTCGTGATCTCCTCGGGAAGTATAAGTAGGGGGAAGCAATATATTCGATACCTCATCCAGAAACGCACCCTCTCGAAACTTGGCGAGCAAGCTACACCGCGATGCAGAGCGCCTCTCTTGCAGAGTCTGCCACTTGAGTTTATTAAACATCTCCGTAACGCTATCACGGTTACCAAATAACCCAGTGACGAAACGCGCCGCTCTTCTTTGGATCTTCTCTATCTCCTCCGTCAACCCGACCTGGTACGGATCCCACACTGATGAGCAATACTCAAGTATAGGTCGAACGAGTGTTTTGTAAGCCACCTCCTTTGTTGATGGACTACATTTTCTAAGCACTCTCCCAATGAATCTCAACCTGGTACCCGCCTTACCAACAATTAGTTTTATATGATCATTCCACTTCAAATCGTTCCGTACGCATACTCCCAGATATTTTACAGAAGTAACTGCTACCAGTGTTTGTTCTGCTATCATATAATCATACAATAAAGGATCCTTCTTTCTATGTATTCGCAATACATTACATTTGTCTATGTTAAGGGTCAGTTGCCACTCCCTGCACCAAGTGCCTATCCGCTGCAGATCTTCCTGTATTTCGCTACAATTTTCTAATGCAGCAACTTCTCTGTATACTACAGCATCATCCGCGAAAAGCCGCATGGAACTTCCGACACTATCTACTAAGTCATTTATATATATTGTGAAAAGCAATGGTCCCATAACACTCCCCTGTGGCACGCCAGAGGTTACTTTAACGTCTGTAGACGTCTCTCCATTGATAACAACATGCTGTGTTCTGTTTGCTAAAAACTCTTCAATCCAGCCACACAGCTGGTCTGATATTCCGTAGGCTCTTACTTTGTTTATCAGGCGACAGTGCGGAACTGTATTGAACGCCTTCCGGAAGTCAAGAAAAATAGCATCTACCTGGGAGCCTGTATCTAATATTTTCTGGGTCTCATGAACAAATAAGGCGAGTTGGGTCTCACACGATCGCTGTTTCCGGAATCCATGTTTATTCCTACATAGTAGATTCTGGGTTTCCAGAAATGACATGATACGCGAGCAAAAAACATGTTCTAAAATTCTACAAGAGATCGACGTAAGAGATATAGGTCTATAGTTTTGCGCATCTGCTCGACGACCCTTCTTGAAGACTGGGACTATCTGTGCTCTTTTCCAATCATTTGGAACCCTCCGTTCCTCTAGAGACTTGCGGTACACGGCTGTTAGAAGGGGGGCAAGTTCTTTCGCGTACTCTGTGTAGAATCGAATTGGTATCCCGTCAGGTCCAGTGGACTTTCCTCTATTGAGTGATTCCAGTTGCTTTTCTATTCCTTGGACACTTATTTCGATGTCAGCCATTTTTTCGTTTGTGCGAGGATTTAGAGAAGGAACTGCAGTGCGGTCTTCCTCTGTGAAACAGCTTTGGAAAAAGGTGTTTAGTATTTCAGCTTTACGCGTGTCATCCTCTGTTTCAATGCCATCATCATCCCGTAGTGTCTGGATATGCTGTTTCGAGCCACTTACTGATTTAACGTAAGACCAGAACTTCCTAGGATTTTCTGTCAAGTCGGTACATAGAATTTTACTTTCGAATTCAATGAACGCTTCACGCATAGCCCTCCTTACGCTAACTTTGACATCGTTTAGCTTCTGTTTGTCTGAGAGGTTTTGGCTGCGTTTAAACTTGGAGTGGAGCTCTCTTTGCTTTCGCAGTAGTTTCCTAACTTTGTTGTTGTACCACGGTGGGTTTTTCCCGTCCCTCACAGTTTTACTCGGCACGTACCTGTCTAAAACGCATTTTACGATTGCCTTGAACTTTTTCCATAAACACTCAACATTGTCAGTGTCGGAACAGAAATTTTCGTTTTGATCTGTTAGGTAGTCTGAAATCTGCCTTCTATTACTCTTGCTAAACAGATAAACCTTCCTCCCTTTTTTTACATTCCTATTAACTTCCATATTCAGGGATGCTGCAACGGCCTTATGATCACTGATTCCCTGTTCTGTACATACAGATTCGAAAAGTTCGGGTCTGTTTGTTATCAGTAGGTCCAATATGTTATCTCCACGAGTCGGTTCTCTGTTTAATTGCTCGAGGTAATTTTCGGATAGTGCACTCAGTATAATGTCACTCGATGCTCTGTCCCTACCACCCGTCCTAAACATCTGAGTGTCCCAGTCTATATCTGGTAAATTGAAATCTCCACCTAAGACTATAACATGCTGAGAAAATTTATGTGAAATGTATTCCAAATTTTCTCTCAGTTGTTCTGCCACTAATGCTGCTGAGTCAGGAGGTCGGTAAAAGGAGCCAATTATTAACCTAGTTCGGTTGTTTAGTGTAACCTCCACCCATAATAATTCACAGGAACTATCCACTTCTACTTCACTACAGGATGAACTACTACTAACAGCGATGAACACCCCACCACCGGTTGCATGCAATCTATCCTTTCTAAACACCGTCTGTACCTTTGTAAAAATTTCGGCAGAATTTATCTCTGGCTTAAGCCAGCTTTCTGTACCTATAACGATTTCAGCTTCGGTGCTTTCTATCAGCGCTTGAAGTTCCGGTACTTTACCAACGCAGCTTCGACAGTTGACAATTACAATACCGATTGGTGCTTGGTCCCCGCATGTCCTGACTTTGCCCCGCACCCGTTGAGGCTGTTGCCCTTTCTGTACTTGCCCAAGGCCATCTAACCTAAAAAACCGCCCAGCCCACGGCACACAACCCCTGCTACCCGTGTAGCCGCTTGTTGCGTGTAGTGGACTCCTGACCTATCCAGCGGAACCCGAAACCCCACCACCCTATGGCGCAAGTCGAGGAATCTGCAGCCCACACGGTCGCAGAACCGTCTCAGCCTCTGATTCAGACCCTCCACTCGGCTCTGTACCAAAGGTCCGCAGTCAGTCCTGTCGACGATGCTGCAGATGGTGAGCTCTGCTTTCATCCCGCTAGCGAGACTGGCAGTCTTCACCAAATCAGATAGCCGCCGGAAGCCAGAGAGGATTTCCTCCGATCCATAGCGACACACATCATTGGTGCCGACATGAGCGACCACCTGCAGATGGGTGCACCCTGTACCCTTCATGGCATCCGGAAGGACCCTTTCCACATCTGGAATGACTCCCCCCGGTATGCACACGGAGTGCACATTGGTTTTCTTCCCCTCTCTTGCTGCCATTTCCCTAAGGGGCCCCATTACGCGCCTGACGTTGGAGCTCCCAACTACCAGTAAGCCCACCCTCTGCAACTGCCCGGATCTTGCAGACTGAGGGGCAACCTCTGGAACAGGACAAGCAGCCATGTCAGGCCGAAGATCAGTATCAGCCTGAGACAGAGCCTGAAACCGGTTCGTCAGACAAACTGGAGAGGCTTTCCGTTCAGCCCTCCGGAATGTCTTTCGCCCCCTGCCACACCTTGAAACGACCTCCCACTCTACCACAGGTGAGGGATCAGCCTCAATGCGGGCAGTATCCCGGGCAACCACAGTCGTAGTCCGATCAGGGGATGCGTGGGACGAGCTGGCCGTCCCCGACAAACCCCCATCCCGACCCCCACAGTGATGCCCATTGGCAACAGCCTCAAGCTGTGTGACCGAAGCCAACACTGCCTGAAGCTGGGAGCGAAGGGATGCCAACTCAGCCTGCATCCGAACACAGCAGTTGCAGTCCCTATCCATGCTAAAAACTGTTTTGCTAAGAACGTCTGAACTGATCTACAGAGAGCGCAAACAAATCGACAAAATTTAAACGGTTATTAAAATACAAGATTGCCTAGTAAATGCAGTAATGCTGCTACTTGCGCACTGCTGACACTGCTCGGTGGCGGAAGGAGACTAAGCGAAATTACACTATTCAGGTACTAAAACACGATGCTACACTCTCAAATACTATAATATGCCCGAAATTTATGAATTAAACAATGCAAGAACCAAAAACACGCAAAGAAATTAAGAATTAAACTATGTAACAAATGAGTGAGCTAGGAGTATACGACTTGCTGCTCAGCTGCTTATCCAACGGCGGCAGTCTCATTTACAGGGGCCGGGCCCATATACCAGGATTTCTAAATGCACTGCAGAGGTCCACAACACTGTTGTTGCCCCTACTATCACTTTTCACAGAATGCTTTAATATGCCATATTCAGATTTATATGATTGTCTTCTGTAGTTCCAAACAAATTGGGAGGATACTGTCCATGTCCAATTATGAGAGGGATCCTGCCTCTGTTTGGGTTAATATGGCATAGATCTATGCATAAAAAAATGTCTGGGAACATTTCACAAGCATTACATCCAGTGTCATTATCTTGGTACCCTTGTCACCATCCAGTTTTCCAGTACTTCAAATGAATTACATTCGTCATGTGGCCCCCAGTAATCTGTATCACTTTCACAATGTTACCTTCCCACAACCAGTAACATGCTACTCTGTACATGACAGTTATACTGGACAGATTTAATCCCAGAATTTCTAATAATATTTCTGTTTCTGTAGTTCCAACTATTCAAGTCAATCTTAGAAGGACACCACACTGCATATTTCCCAGGTGTATCTTTTCATGCTTGTACTGCAGCAGCTGCGCTTATACAACATATAATCATAAGGTTTTGACTGTAACCTCAAAAAAATAAGGTTACATAATTAATTTTCATTTGTTTGCAGGTACATGTCTGCAGTCCTGGTACACATTGAAATACCCGAACAACTGTCTCACAGCATGCTCCTAGAGGTGCCAAATGATGCAGTTCATTTTGTCTCAGCTCCTCTAGCAACCTCATCTACATCAATACTCTGCAAATCCACTGTACAATGCGTCACAAGGGTATCCTGTGCCTCATTTCCTTTTCCGTTCCATGCGCTAACATAACGAGGGAAAAATGACTGTCTATATGCCTTCTTACGAGCCCTACGTTCTCGAATCATAACTTCATAGTCCTTACGTGCAATGTATGTTGGAGGCAGTAGAATCATTCTATAGTCACTCTCAAATGCTGGTTCTCTACATTTTCTCAATGTGTTCCTCGAAAAGAATATTGTCTTCTCTCCTGGGATTCCGATTTGAGTTCCTGAAGCATCTCTACAACACATGTTGTTCAAACTTACCAGTAACAAATCTAGCAGACCACCTCCGAATTGCCTTGATGTCTTCTTTTACAGCCCCCAAACGTTTGAGCCATACTCAAGAATATTTTGCGCTAGCGCCATATATGCAGTCTCCTTTACAGATGAACCACACTTTCCCACAATTCTCCCAATAAACCAATGTTGACCATTTGCCTTATGTATCACAATCCTCACATGCTCGTTCCATTTACATTGCTTTGCAACATTACTGTGATACCATGGTACTGTGACATGGAGATTTCAGTATGTTCCAAGACTACAGACATCTACACTAATTGACGTAAGACATGGCTACCAGCCAACCGCCATAGAGTCTAAGTCTGCGCCAATTGTGACAGGTGACAAACTGGCCACGCTGAAAAGTCTGGCTATGTGCAGAATCTGGCAACAATGTGGGCCGCAGCAGTTCCTGGAAGAAGTCTTGTCTACTGTTCCAGTTGTTAAGCTATATCTACAGCCATGGTCTAGCAGTAAACAGCACACTGTTTGAATGCAATGTTTCATGATCAAAACCACTCGTTGCCTAAATTTTTATAGCTAAAGTTCTGAGTGTAATGGTAACACAGCTACACTGTATTTCACTTTCTGATACACCAATAATATTTTGTGAAAGATTTCTCAGCAGACTGTCTGCTTCTGAATGTGGCATGCATCAGACCTCTCCAGATCCCATTTGCTGGCAACCGGCAATTGCTGGCATGGCAGAGCTGTGCTGCCTCACCCTATGTTGAAAGTGACAGCAACAGTTCATCGCTTTGGAGAATATAAAACGGTTTACTGCTGTTGAGTGATGCTCCACAAAAAATGTCTGATTTGCATTTCACACTCGATGGTAACAGAGGCAAACGACCGTTTTTATACGATGAGTATAGTATTACACTAATATGCAAGATATGAGTATGGCTCAGAACTAATTTTATGCTGTAATCCAGTCAAAATACTCCATTGTGTTGTTTAATGTCATTATTAATACTTTACATTTCATTTCTTTTTCTTTTAGAAGCGATTCTTCATTCAATTTTTTCATCAGGAATTCACATGTTTTCACCAGTCCACAGTGAGTAACTGTAGTGTAATGAGTTTCACTGTCATCATTTGATTTCTTATAGTAAATTATGCAATAAATCATGTGAACACTATGTAGAGCATGCTCTCCAGCAAAGCAAGCACACACACATTTTAGGTCCACTTATGAATTCACAGAGAACTTAACACTGATCAAAAGTGATATTTAAGGTATTGAATTACATTTAAATCAACAAAATTGCCCATTTTTGAAGCTACCCAGAGAGGAAGGAAGTCGCTAATGCTGCTGTCAGCAAATATCTAAAGAGGTGCCTAACTGCTATTTCACAGATTTAGCACAGAGGAACTATATTCACCTCATAAATAATCCCCTGAAATGTGCATCCCATGTAATAAACTAAACTCAAATTCATGTCATTGACAGTTGAGTTAAAGTTCTACAGAGACATTTGTTTAGCAAGGAAGCTTGGTTATCACAAAGCAGGCATCTGTCACCATTAACAAAGCTTACTGAGTTGAGCTTGCGAGAAGATGTGTACAGGTTTTCTTCAGCTCTTGTTAAAGAATTTCTTCTAACAATTTGGAGCTCCATTAAATAAAAGAGAAAATAAGAACCTAGAGTGCACTGATATTCACCTTGATTAGAACTGAGAACTCATGCTGCCCTTGTATCACAATATGCATGGAACCACTGAGCTAATGCGATGCTGCTGCCTGCTGGTCTCTCTCATCGGAATATGGGTCATATAGCCTCATAACACTATGTTGAAAATAAAAACAGTTGTTGCTTATGTGAAGTGTGGCATTCCTTGAGTACAAAAATAAATTTTCTGTCTCAGTGCTCATCATACACGAGCGTTACGTAGAATAAGTCATCAAAGTGAAAAGGAAATGCCAAGTGAATTTAGTGGAACAGTTCAGGACCCAAATGAAAGTAAATGCACTGTCACAGGGGCTTGTTGTGTTTGTCTTACATGGCTTCTCACAGGAGAGGTGCAAGCACATTTGGTTTTTATGCAGGGTTATCTCCTGATACTTTCTAACATTACTTTTAATCTACCTACATGTAAGGCGTTCAATTACATTTAATCTAGAATTCCTCATTTATAAAGCTTTCCAGTGCAGAAGGGGGCTGTTAATGCTGGTTTTACATAATTCCAGCATGGGGCTGGCAAAGTTAGTGATTTTAGCTTCCGCTCAGGCAGCATATGGCATGTGAAATATTCAGGTATATAATTTTCCATCATGTTTACAATTTCCCCAAAATACAAGTGAGTGAAACCCTTTCTTTGATAGTTTGCAATGAAAAATTATTTCAGTGGAATAAAATAATTGGAAATCAACCTTCTCCCATGTCACAAAACAGTACGACATAAAACACTTTGCAACTGTCCGCCCCCAGTAGCTGAGCAGTCAGTGCGACAGACTGTCAATCCTAAGGGCACGGGTTCGATTCCCAGCTGGGTCGGAAATTTTCTCCGCTCAGGGACTGGGTGTTGTGTTGTCCTAATCATCATCATTTCATCCCCATTGACACGCAAGTCGCCGAAGTGGCGTCAAATCGAAAGACTTGAACCAGGCAAGCGGTCTACCTGACGGGATGCCCTCGTCACATGACATTATTATTATTATTATTATTATTATTATTATTATTATTATTACCACTTTGCAACTCAAAAATCAACTGTGCAGACTTGGTTGTGCCACATATAAATAGAATTTCCTGACTACCATGAGAATGCAGAAGTATGTTGGTGGGGATGGAAGCAGGAATAAATGCAGTTAACTAATTATTCAATGCTACACAGTAACTTGAGGATTCAGAAGAGAAGAAACTGAAAATTATGTTCATTAACACAGAAATAAAACTGTAAATGTGGGCACCATGTAATTCTATGCCTTCGTAAGATATTCATTTTGAGAGCTATACATATAATGCACACGAACTTGCCTGTTCATTGCTTTTGTAATGTTCCCTTCTTGTCTGGCCCATAAATGATAGAAAGAACCCAAAACCATACCACAGATGGTTCCTTCAAATCTTTCGAGTCTCTTTTTTAGTGTGTTGTTGCTTAGTACTTCTAAGGCAGACCAATATGTCTGCTCCCTTGAGGTATTGGATCAAGGCTCATTACCCAGAATTTTCATGTTAGTTTATGCAGTTGTGTAAATGAAAGTAACAAGAAACCCTAATTTATTCATTGGTATACCTCATTCGAACCACAGCAGAACAAAATTATCAAACACAATCTTCTATTTACAATTGCAACACTATAACCAGCAGCTGAGCCAATGGTAAACCATCATTATGGTCACAAATCCGTAACTGACTGTAGCTTCATTTGTTGTGTAATATATTAAGACATAAATTCATGTGCTGTCACAGTGTTAAATCAAAAGAAATTTTTGTAGAGTTCTGCCTGCATCACTGGCCTCCCATTGTCATTTGCCCTAGAAACGACACGCAAAGGTAAATGTGTGCATTCTGTGTGGCAAAACATCCAACATTCCCTTCTTTCAGATTTACTGGTCATAAGCATTAGTACCAAATACAGATAAGAAAGCTCTTGTGTTTTAATAAATAACAATAATAACAGTAACAATAACAAACTAATAACAAATTAAGTTTATTGCATTATAGAAGTAGGCTGACAATTACAAATAAAAATAGGCTGAACATTCAAGGTGGCTCAACTCAAATGTTTTCTTATCATTTTATTACTGAATTCTACTTGGGCTATTTTCAGAGAAAAAGAAAAAAACTGAAGTCATACACATTGTTAGTCCAACAAGATCTGAACCAACAACTACCCTTGCCTTTGATTATGACGTGAGCATTGGGCCACAGAGTAAATATGACACTGCTTCATTTAGCGCTCTGCCATTGATCTGGTCATAGTAGGACAGTTCACTACATAAAGTACAAAATCAACTGAAATTTTACAGTGGATTTACTTTCCTAGGTCAAAAAATTAAATTTACGATCTCAGTGTCATATAAACACGAGGACTTTTCATATCACTGGCTCAGTATGATAAGAGCATATTTGAGAATTTAACAGGATCACTCAGCACCAATCCCAAAAGTGAGTGAATGATCACAAGATGCCAAAAATCATTAGCAATACTGCCAAGTCTCAACTCCACTAGTAATATGGAGAACTTCATGGACAGCTCACAATGTCCTCACTGCTATCCACAACCTGCTCCAACCAGCCCTCGGTGGAGCTGTGCTACCAGGCACTGAGCTAGGGGATGGCTTTAAATCAACATCAGACTACACTAGTGAAAAATACAAATGAATTGCACACTTATCTTGTTCAGCCTGTGATGGGTACTTATTTTAGCCAAACTAAAAATGCATGCATAACGACCCTGTCTAAAATGTCAAGAAATCTTAAGATACTATGCACTGTTCACCTCAAACAGATTGTATCTATGTCTGGTCTTACACAAGTAGAATATCACAAATACCACCAAAATATGGAGAATTATGGGTAATAGACTAGTACATCAATGCCAAACAGTAATAAATCAAACTGTGGATTCACAGGTAAAAACTGAATGTACGACTACTTAAGCAGAAACAAAGTAGAAGAAATAGGCAACTGTGCTGTTGTGCATTTTCCTACATTTTCCATCTCCAGATCCACCACAGGTAATGGATCCTAACAAGCTTGTTCATTGCCTCCGTGATTTATGCCATCTTATTTGTGACCGAGATGATGACCAAAATTCAGGTTCTTGCCAATGACAGTTGCTTCGAATCTGTTATAAGAGTTTCTCTTGTTTTGTTGGTGCTGTAAGATGGTATTCGCACAGCAACAGTGGCTACACCTGTGATGCTGCTAGGAGAGGTATGGCTTGGAGTGTTAAGATTTGTCACTTATTTGTGACAGATAGCAGCTCCATTAAAGTACTAGCAAAATGAAGTGATAAGAGAGAGCTTTTGCATCAAAATTGGAATGGATTCCCAAAGCAACTACCGTTTTAGAAAGTGAGCAGTTTACAACTATATGGACAAGCCACTGCTGCAGTAAACACACTCATTACCATAATCGCACATGACAGATAGCGCGCAACATGGAAAGTGAGAGAAGGAGAAGCTTATGCATGAAACAACCTTTTATGGAATAAAAAACTTTACTTTATTAACCCAATGTGAAACATTATGTGAAAATTAGTCATCGAGCTGAAAGGAAAAAGTCATGCAAATTTAGCAGGACTAATCAGACCTACATCTGCAAATCATTGTCATGGCAACAGAGTTGCCAAACAATGCCAAATAATTGACTGATACACTGAAATGTCAGACATGTATGATACTTCTCCCCTTAATACAACAGAAAATTTACTTTTTTTGATGTAATTAAACTTACACTTGGAGTGTTTGAAATGCACAAGCAGTGGATGTTTCAGTGTTGCATTAGCTAGCTCTTTTCAGTCTCTTACTTTACATGCATCACTTCCTAATTTTTTGACAGTGCCTTCATTCAAAAATGTTGACATTATTCATTTCGACAAACGATGACTTCTTTCTTGCATGCTGCTTTTTCAATACATCTGAATACACAATCTGGTGGAGGAAGGAACAGGCCAACAACTGAGTACACTATTCAAATTTCTTTGATGTTTTTTGGAGCTTACACATTCCACACTTCCTTGAATATGGCAAATATTCACAAACTTTCAAACACACACTAATTCTTATCATAAACTTGATGTTGATGAATA
This sequence comes from Schistocerca serialis cubense, assembly GCF_023864345.2. Taxonomy (NCBI): domain Eukaryota; kingdom Metazoa; phylum Arthropoda; class Insecta; order Orthoptera; family Acrididae; genus Schistocerca; species Schistocerca serialis. The sequence goes on from NC_064640.1 coordinate 215,808,364, forward strand.
ACAAGCATTATGGAATCACCATCCTTTAAATCAAATATGGTTGTGTGGGAATGAGGCAGTTTTTGGAGATAATATTAACAATGCAGGTAATGGAATCAACAGGCTAGTGAATATGATGATGGGTTGAGATGGTGTGTTGAACAGTCATAGATATTTAGTATTTAAAATGAAGGGGATGTCACGTAGTTTAGAACATCATGTATTAATACATGGTGGACAGGATGGAGTAACTTAAGAAACCACTGCTAACTCAGTTTTGACCAAAAGTGGATATGAATGTTTTCGGAACCTGACGGCTCATATATAAAACAAATGCAATCACGATAATTGTGAATAAAATAAGATATTTTTCTAAATACTAACTTTAAAAGAGAATAACACTGAGTTGACAAAAGCTCCCAACATCACCCATGCTGCTAAATATTAATTTGGAAATAAAGTGAGTTTTATTTCACTTCAATAAATCAGAACTAATTTTAAAAACAGCATAGCTAAATCAAACATAGGCAACAAAATGTGCAGTAAACAAAAACTTTTTCAAAAGTACAAACAATTGATAATGAAAATTAATGGTCAGAAAAACTTTCAGCATACTTCACTTGTTTGTCTCTGACGCAGCTACCATGAATAAAAAGAAGAGCATCAACATTGCCCCGGTGTAAAAGTGATTTCTGTGTGGAGAACACAACCAGTGGAACTAAAATTTCTTCCAGAATCTGAGCAGGATGATTGTATGCAGAATATTTTTTTCTGGCTATCTTCCAGAGTGTCATAAAATTTTGGCCTGTTGTTTTTCAACAAGAAGCCACATTTTCTTACAAAGTTACATCATGCAGTTTTGAATTATATCCCTCTCCAACTGTTGAGTTAAGACTACCATCAACATGTGACCACAAAGCAAACTTCCTTATATTCACAGGCAGTGAACATTTTGTGGAATTTGATGAAAGAATTCCCTCTTTGTGACTCGTACATGCCTCTTTCAGTATAATGCTTTCTACCTGATGGGGGAAGTACAAAAGCTTCTTAACACATCATTTTGCAAATCAGTGTCAATATGAATCCTGTTGTGAATATAAAAGTGTACTGGAAATAAACCCAAATGTTTTGTTGAAGATATTAGAGCTATTTCATAGAATTTCATGGCTCCATCAAGGTTGTTCACATATTAAAGAGTGTTCTCAGATATTCGGTTATTCTTTAGGCAAGAGAACACCAATATGACCCTATGAGGCCTCTATTCACTTCTGTGACCGACCTTGATTTTGACTGGCAGGTGACAGGTCCCTCTGGAAATGGCTACTGGGTGCTGTTAATATAGCAATAAACTGACTGTATCTCTTGCCTCTGCCACAAGTTGAAGCCTCTTATTTTCAGACATTATTTTTAGATGATGAATTGGCAGTCACAGGAAAGCTGTTAGTTCATGGTACCTCTGAACAATTAACTTTCCTTCTAAGTATAAATCTGAAACACTTGCATAAAGGCTCTATTTCAGGGGCTTCTCTATCCTAAGGTGCCTGACTAAATTGCTGTAATGTCATCACATTCCACAAAAACAGAAGATGCACTGTAAGTGATTTCTCCAATTCTAATTCCTTGGGCACCTCCCTCATCCTTTAAAATGTTCACTATAAATTAAATGCTGATGTACACACATCAAAAAGTTTTGCATCACCTCAGTTCCCAGAACTACTGAAGATAGATGTTGACTGTGGATACTTTATCAAAGACACAGTCCCTTTGACTGTTCAGAGATGTCACTAACCACCCCCCTCCCCCACCCCCCCCCTCCAAAGATGTAAACAACCACGCAAGAGCAGCACCTATTAGACGGAGGGGGTCCTACAGTCGATCAATTCCAGTCATTCCACCAGGAAGGAGATACACTGTTCGTGTTGTCTGTAGTTCAACCATGCCAGGACAGTCAATACTGCGGTTTGATAACATCTGCATTGTTACTTTGTGCCAAGAATAGCTCTCAACAAGGGAAGCATCTAGGCATTTTGGAGTGAACCAAAGTGAGCTTGTTCAGACATGGAGGAGATACAGAGAGAAAGGAACTGTCGATGACATGCCTCACTCAGGCTGCCCAACAGCTACTACTGCAGTGGATGACCGCTACCAACAGATTATAGCTCGAGGAACCCGGACAGCAACGCCACCGTGTTGGACAATGCTTTTCATGCAGCCACAGGACATCGTGTTATGACTCAAATGGTGTGCAATAGGCTGCATGATGCACAACTTCACTCCCGACATCCATGGCGAGGTCCATCTTTGCAACCACAACACCATGCAGTGCGGTACAGATGGGCCCAACAATACGCCAAATGGACCATTCAGGATTGGCATCACGTTCTCTTCACAAATGAGTGTCGCATATACCTTCGACCAAACACTAGTCCGAGACGTGTTTGGAGGCAACACGGTCAGGCTGAATGCCTTAGACACACTGTCTAGCGAGTGCAGCAAGGTGGAGGTTCCCTGATGTTTTGGGGTGGCGTTGGGTGGGGCCGACGTACGCCACTGGTGGTCATGGAAGGCACCGTTATGGCTGTACGATACTTGAATGCCATCCTCCGGCCAATAGTGCAACCATATCAGCAGCATATTGGCGAGGCATTTGTCTTCATGGACGACAATTTGCGCCCCCATCATGCACATCTTGTGAATGACTTCCTTAAGGATAATGACATTGCTCAACTACGAGGTGCATTCAAGTTCTAAGGTCTCCGATTTTTTTTCTAATTAACTACTCACCCGAAATCGATGAAACTGGCGTTACTTCTCGACGTAATCGCCCTGCAGACGTACACATTTTTCACAACACTGATGCCATGATTTCATGGCAGCGGCAAAGGCTTCTTTAGGAGTCTGTTTTGACCACTGGAAAATCGTTGAGGCAATAGCAGCATGGCTGGTGAATGTGCGGCCACGGAGAGTGTCTTTCATTGTTGGAAAAAGCCAAAAGTCACTAGGAGCCAGGTCAGGTGAGTAGGGAGCAAGAAGAATCACTTCAAAGTTGTTATCACGAAGAAACTGTTGCGTAATGTTAGCTCAATGTGCGGGTGCGTTGTCTTGGTGAAACAGCACACGCGCAGCCCTTCCCAGACGTTTTTGTTGCAGTGCAGGAAGGAATTTGTTCTTCAAAACATTTTCGTAGGATGCACCTGTTACCGTAGTGCCCTTTGGAACGCAATGGGTAAGGATTACGCCCTCACTGTCCCAGAACATGGACACCATCATTTTTTCAGCACTGGCGGTTACCCGAAATTTTTTTGGTGGCGGTGAATCTGTGTGCTTCCATTGAGCTGACTGGCGCTTTGTTTCTGGATTGAAAAATGGCATCCACGTCTCACCCATTGTCACAACCGACGAAAAGAAAGTCCCACTGATGTTGTCGTTGCGCGTCAACATTGCTTGGCAACATGCCACACGGGCAGCCATGTGGTCATCCATCAGCATTCGTGGCACCCACCTGGATGACACTTTTTGCATTTTCAGGTCTTCATGCAGGATTGTGTGCACAGAACCCACAGAAATGCCAACTCTGGAGGCGATCTGTTCAACAGTCATTCGGCGATCCCCCAAAACAATTCTCTCCACTTTCTCAATCATGTCGTCAGACCGGCTTGTGCGAGCCCGAGGCTGTTTCGGTTTGTTGTCACACGATGTTCTACCTTCATTAAACTGTCGCACCCACGAATGCACTTTCGACACATCCATAACTCCATCACCACATGTCTCCTTCAACTGTCGATGAATTTCAATTGGTTTCACACCACGCAAATTCAGAAAACGAATGATTGCACGCTGTTCAAGTAAGGAAAACGTCGCCATTTTAAGTATTTAAAACAGTTCTCATTCTCGCCGCTGGCAGTAAAATTCCATCTGCCGTATGGTGCTGCCATCTCTGGGACGTATTGACAATGAACGCGGCCTCATTTTAAAACAATGCGCATGTTTCTATCTCTTTCCAGTCCGAAGAAAAAAAATCGGAGGCTTTAGAACTTGAATGCACCTCGTAGAGTGACCAGCATGTTCTCCAGACATGAACCCTATTGAACAGACCCAGGATAGATTGAAAAGGGCTGTTTATGGACGACACGACCCACCAACCACTCTGAGTGATCGTCGCCGAATCACCGTTGAGGAGTGGGACAATCTGGGCCAAAAGTGCCTTGATGAACATGTAGATAGTTTGCCACGACGAATATAGGCATACATCAATGCAAGAGAATGTGCTGCTGGGTATTAGAGGTACCAGTGTGTATAGCAATCTGGAACACCACCTCTGAAGGTCTCGCTGTATGGTGGTACAACATGCAATGTGTGGTTTTCATGAGCAATAAAAAGGGCAGAAATGATGTTTATGTTGATCTCTATTCCAATTTTCTGTACAGGTTCCGAAACTCTCAGAAGAGAGGTGATGCAAAACTTTTTTGATATGTGTATAAGAATTAGAGCACCATATGTACTATGAAAACAGAAATTATTTTTTGTTTTGGTTTTAGGGCGCAAAACTGCTATGGTCATTAGCGCCCGGTCCGTGACTTAGGAAACAGTAAAAACCGAAAATGGAAACCAGCAGCAGTGGGAACGAAACTCAAAAAATTGGAGAAACTAAAAGCAGAAGGAAGGCTTAAAAATCCACTACAGAAAGGGGTTGGTTGTCCCCCCCAAAAAAAAAAGCTTCAAATGACTGACGTCATTTCACTGGCACTAATAAACTCGAGAACGCAATCAGCTGAGCGCGCGTCATCTGCTAAAATTAACGATATATCAGGCGACAGCTGTAGATGGGCGCGTAACGGAGTAAAATGGGGGCACTCAATTAATAGGTGTCTTACCGTCCAAAGCTGAGAGCAGTGGGGACAGAGTGGGGGAGGATCGCCGCTTAAAAGATGTCGATGGCTAAAAAGACAGTGCCCTATCCGGAGTCTAGTTAAAATTACCTCCTCCCGAGGACGCGTTCGGGAGGAAGAGGTCCAAGCACAAGGAAGAGCTTTCACGTCCCGCAATTTATTATGGGGAAGTGTCAACCAATGTGCATGCCATAAAAGAACAACACGACGACATAAAACGCTCCGTACATCAGCAAAGGGAATCGATTGAATAGCTGGCCGAAGAAGAGAGACTGCAGCCTTGGCTGCAATATCGGCCGCCTCATTTCCACAGACACCAACGTGTCCCGGGAGCCAGAGGAATGCCACCGAGACGCCCCCCAGGTGGAGCAAGTGCAGACAGTCCTGAATCCGGTGGACCAGAGGGTGCACAGGGTAAAGAGCTTGGAGACTGCGGAGAGAGCCGAGAGAATCTGAGCAGATAACATACTGTATCCACTGATGGCGGCGGATGTAGTGGAAAGCCTGGAGAACAGCGCAAAGCTCCGCAGTATAAACTGAACACTGGTCGGGAAGCCGAAATTGATTTGGGGTGTCGCCAACAATATAGGCACTCCCTACACCTAACGATGTTTTCGAGCCATCAGTGTAAATAAATGTGGCTTCCTTCATTTGTGCACATAGAGCAGCAAATGCCCGACGATAAACAAGTGAAAGGGTACCATCCTTGGGAAATTGACAAAGGTCACGGAGCAGGCAGATCCAGGGACGGAGCCAAGGCGGTGCTGTACCCCAAGTTGTCAAGAAGGTTTTAGGAAAGCGGAAGGAAAGAGAATGGAGCAGTTGACGGAAGCGGACTCCCGGTGGTAGTAGGGAGGAGGGGCGGCCTGCGTACCCTACATCAAAGGAGGCGTCGAAAAAAATGTCATAGGCTGGATTAGCAGTCATGGAAGACAGATGACTAGCATAACGACTCAGAAGGACTGCTCGCCGATTGGACAGCGGAGGTTCATCAGTCTCAGCATAAAGGCTTTCCACAGGGCTGGTGTAAAAAGCTCCAGACACTAAACGTAATCCACGGTGGTGGATAGAGTCAAGACGACAAAAAATAGACGGCCGAGCAGAGGAGTAAACTATGCTTCCATAGTCCAATTTCGAGCGCACTAAGAGATAGAGGCAGAGAAGGACCACTCGGTCCGCTCCCCAGGAGGTACCATTCAGGACACGGAGGGTGTTAAGGGAACGCAGACAGCGAGCCGAAAGATAGGAAACGTGGGAGGACCAGCACAGTTTTCTGTCAAACATAAGACCCAAGAATTTAGCAACGTCCAAAAACAGAAGGTTGACAGGTCCTAGATGTAAGGAGGGTGGAAGAAACTCCTTACGTCACCAAAAATTAACACAAACGGTCTTACCGGGAGAAAAACGGAAGCCGGTTTCGGTGCTCCAAGAGTAGAGGTGATCGAGACATCCTTGAAGACGTCGTTCAAGAAGGCTGGTCCGTTGAGAGCTGTAGTAGATCGCAAAATCGTCCACAAAGAGGGAGCCCGAGACATCAGGAAGGAGACAATCCATAATTGGATTTATGACAATAGCAAACAGTACAACACTTAGCATGGAGCCCTGGGGTACCCCGTTTTCTTGGGAGAAAGTACGGGAGAGAGTAGTGCTCACCCGCACTCTAAATGTGCGCTCTGCCATAAATTCGCGAAGAAAAAGGGGCAGCCGACCTCGAAAGCCCCAAGAGAACAGTGTGCGGAGGATGCATGTCCTCCAACAGGTATCGTATGCTCTCTCCAGATCAAAAAATATTGCTACTGTTTGGCGTTTCCGGAGAAAATTGTTTATGATATAAGTGGAGAGAGCAACAAAATGGTCAACTGCAGAACGATGCTTTCGGAAACCGCTTTGGCAGGTGTTAAAAGACTGCGGGACTCCAGCCACCAAGCTAAACGGCAATTCACCATATGCTCCAAAACCTTACATACACTACTCGTGAGAGAAATGGGGCGATAGCTAGAGGGGAGATGTTTGTCCTTTCCAGGTTTCGGAACAGGAACGACGATAGCTTCCCGCCATCGTCTGGGAAAAGTACTGTCGGTCCAAATTCGATTATAAAGGCGAAGGAGGTAACGCAGACTATGGGTTGATAAATGCAGCAACATTTGGATGTGGATACCATCCGGTCCTGGGGCGGAGGAGCGAGAAGAAGAGAGTGCATGTTGGAGTTCCCGCATGGAGAAAACAGTATTATAGCTTTCGCAATTTTGAGAGAAGAAAGTAAGAGGTTGCACTTCCGCTGCACGTTTCTTCGGGAGAAACGCTGGCGGGTACTTTGAAGAGCTCGAAATCTCAGCAAAGTGTTTACCCAAGGAGTTAGAAATTGCGACGGGTTCCACTAATGTATCACGCGCGACAGTGAGCCCAGAGACCGGGGAGAAACTAGGCGCGCCTGATAACCGTCAAATCCGACTCCAAACTTCCGAGGAGGGAGTGAAGGTGTTAAATGAGCTAATAAAGAATTTCCAACTTGCCTTCTTGCCATCGCAGATGACGCGACGGCATCGCGCACGGAACTGCTTATAGCGGATACAGTTGGCCAAAGTAGGATGGGGGCGTAAAACGCGAAGAGCACGTCGCCGCTCACGTATTGCGTCACGGCATGCCTCGTTCCACCAAGGAACTGGGGGGCGCCGGGGCAATTCGGAGGTGCGTGGTATTGAACGGTCCGCAGCTGTAAGAATAACGTCGGTAATATGTGTGACCTCATCGTCGACGCTAGGAAAGTGACGGTCATCGAATGTCGCTAGAGACGAAAAAAGTGTCCAATCGGCTTGGGCAAACTTGCAGCGTCGCGGGTGCATATAGGGCAGTTGAGGCTGCAGTCTAAGGTCACATGGAAAGTGGTCACTCGAGTGTGTATCATCAAGGGTGAACCATTCGTAGCGCCGAGCTAGCGGAACAGTACCGATCGAAAGGTCCAAATGAGAGAAATTTGTCATGGAGGCAGACAAAAATGTAGGGACCCCAGTGTTGAGGCAAACTAGATCCGCTTGGCGGAAGATGTAGAGCAATAGTGAGCCACGTGGACAAGGATGTGGAGATCCTCAAAGCGGGTGGTGGGCATTGAAGTCCCCAACCAGCAAATAGGGGGATGGAAGCTGACCAAGAAGATGAAGGAGATCAGCTCGTGCCATTGGTGTGGACAATGGAATGTATACAGTATAAAGAGAAAAGGTATATCTAGAAAGGGAAAGACGGACAGCGACAGCTTGGAAGGAAGTGTTTAAGTGGATTGGGTGATAATGGAGAGTATCATTGAGAAGAATCATGAGTCCTCCATGGGCTGGAGTGCCTTCAACAGAGGGGAGCTCAAATTGGACGGACTGAAAACGGGGGAGAACAAAGCGGTCATGGGGACGCAGCTTTGTTTCCTGAAGACAGAAGATGACCGGCGAGTAGGCGCCTCGGCGACACAGAAGACGGCCGAGGGCGATTTCCGCCAGGTGGTGATGTAGATGAGACACGCCTTGGCGGAGAAGGAGATGAACTGGGTTTCTTATTAGCCTTCTTGGAATTATGATGTTTAGATGAAGGAGGAACCGATGGTTGGGAAGTTGGGGTACGTAAAAAATCGTCACGAGTATGCTCTTTTTTCGAAGTCTTGGTGTCTGACTTTTGGGCTCGAGATTTAGCAGAACCCGATGAAGGGTGAGCCATAGAGTGGGCAGGCAAAAGTGGTGAGGTTGAATGGGCAATCTTTGCGCTGGCCGATCTGACGACCGTGGCACTAAAGGTGAGGTCGCAAGTCTGCGTGGCCGCCTCCTTTGTTGGCCGAGGAGAAGCAAGGACAGTGCTGTATTTTCCTGTCTGAGGCATGGTGGGCTGTCGACTGGCGAATAATTTTCGAGCAGCAAAGGTCGACACCTTTTCCTTCACTCTGATTTCCTGGATGAGCTTTTCATCTTTAAAAATGGGCCAATCTCGAGAGGAAGCAGCGTGGTCACCCATACAGTTGATGCAGTGAGGGGATGGAGGTGGACAAGCACCCTCATGGGCATCCTTGCCACACGTAACACATTTGGCCGGATTGGAACAGGATTGGCTGGTGTGATTGAACCACTGACATTGATAGCAATGCGTAGGGTTCGGGATGTAAGGGCGAACAGAAATTATCTCATAGCCTGCTTTGATTTTGGATGGGAGTTGAACTTTGTCAAATGTCAAGAAGACAGTGCGGGTTGGAATGATGTTCGTGTCAACCCTTCTCATAACTCTATGAACAGCCGTTACGCCCTGGTCAGACAGGTAGTGCTGAATTTCGTCGTCAGACAATCCATCGAGGGAGCGTGTATAAACGACTCCACGCGAGGAATTTAAAGTACGGTGCGATTCCACCCGGACAGGGAAGGTGTGGAGAAGTGAAGTACGCAGCAATTTTTGTGCCTGGAGGGCACTGACTGTTCCTAACAACAAGGTGCCATTCCGTAATCTGGAACAAGACTTTACAGGACCTGCAATTGCGTCGACACCTTTCTGAATAATGAAAGGGTTGACCGTGGAGAAGTCGTGACCTTCATCAGACCGAGAAACAACAAGGAACTGTGGCAATGATGGAAGAACTGTCTGTGGCTGAGACTCAGTGAACTTACGCTTGTGAGCAGACATTGTGGAAGGTGAGGAAACCATTGCGGAAGAATCCCCCATGATTACCGGCGTCTCCGATGGCGCGCTCCTCCCTTGTGGGGGCCCTCTCTGAGGGCACTCCCGCCTTAGGTGATTGTTCACACCTCAGGTCACACCTCCCGACAAACGAACGGAGGGACCAATCGGCACTTTCAGAAGGTATCAGCTCGGATAATCACCCCTCCCTGGGCCTGGCCGTTACCAGGGGGTACGTACGTGTCCTACCTGTCTACCCGGGGCGGGGAATTACCCGTTACCCTGTCACCCGCTACGCACGAAAATGCGTGGGTCGGCCTTCAGACACGCACAGGGAGGAAGAAAGAGAAAGGGAAAAACAAAGAAAGGGAAAGGAAAGAAGAGAGGACTCAAACGCCGCAGCGGAGAAAAGGGTAAAGAGAAGAGGTCAGGAAAAGAGAAGGACAAAGGAAGGATGAAGACATACAAGCAGAGAAGGCGAAGAATGCGTTACATTTACAAGCGTCCGTCTCCGGACATAGGCACAAACCACACTCCCAGAGGGGGAGAAAGGGAAGGAAAGAGCCAGAGGTGAGGGGTGGGGGGGGGGCGAAGATGGGGGAGAGGGAAGGATGCGGAAAAGGAAGGTATGCAGCCCGGAAAGGAAGGAGGGCCACATTAGCTCTGGGTCCAGTGCTCGCTACGCACGTATCCACAAAAGAGTTGTGGACCCCCTGGGGGGGGGGGGGGGGGGGGGGAGATAATAAGTTCATTCATCAGCATGATAACGTCCTTCAATCCATCCTGTTTCTCCCTTATAAAAGAGCTGTTTGCACTAGGTCAAATACTGGTTTTCTGCTGATTTCAATATAGTAAATACATATTCCAGTGAGTATTGATGGACCGTTCCAGAGTTCTATCACGAGCATTGAGAAAGCAATTTTTTTGTGTACGTGACTTGTTTTGTAAGAGTCAAAACAGCATGAAATTGACAGCTGATGCATATACACTCCACATTTAAAGCATTTCAAACCAATATATTTAGCATATGGCAGGAACAATTCAATCATGAATAATCATGCAGTGTTGCGATAATGATGGCACCTTGATCAGTTGGAAAAGTCATGTCTTTAAAGTAGTCTCTTGGGTACCAAAAGACATAAATTGTCTACAGTTCACTTTGAATGTTAGTGCCCATTTTTGGCTCATCTGTAAACTGGGCCACAAACAAAACAAGGAATCTGAGGTTACAGTCAACAAAATAATATATGTTAGATAATGGTTCCTTCTTGCATCACCTGTCCACATATCTGCTGTAGCTGGGTATTCACGTTTTGTTATGTAGGCAATAACCTCACATGTAAATATATCTCCATGCTTTTAGAACTTCCTGCCATGTGTCGCAACAAGGTTGTCAGTATACTTTTCCTTACGTCGCTCCAGTGACCTTCACCTCCTATAGTTCCATAATGCCTTTTAAGTTTCACACACGCATTACCATATCAATAATCTACTGAGACAGTTTAGGTAGATGTTTCTTGTCAACACAAGACACCTGTTTATTAGACATGCAAGGACAGCAAGAAATGTGTGAAAGGCCACTCCACCCTTTAGCATGAGCCTACAGTCACTGTACACTGAAACACAGAATAAAACTACCATTCTCCCATCAACATCTACTATAGGCTTAAGTACTGTCCAAATTGAACTTTTAGGATTCATTTCAGGCTCTGTATTTCTATATTCACCACTGATTCACTTTTCCTTTTACTTCCCTTTTGCTTTATATGCTGCCTTTCCTTTGCAAACCATGTTTAGTTTCCCCACTCATTTTTTGTGATTAATGAAGTGGAAAAGTCAATGATAATCTAAATTAGCTTTCACACACTGCTGTACCACTCCACCAATCACTGCCCTACTCACCACTGAAACTGTAGCTCACAATGGCAGTCAGTGTTACCACAAGCCCAGACCACAATGGTTCTTGCATGCAACACTGCCTGGCCTGTGTAGTGACAGTGCGCGCTTGCTTAGTGTATTGCACTATTAAATGGAAGCAACTTGGGCTGGCGTAACAATGTGGAAGTTAGTTTCTGAAATCCCCTCACACTTCTTTTCAACCGCTGACACATGAAAATGGGTTTCAGGTTGCAATCATTGATAAAATCACCTGCAGACACTGATAGTCAGGGACAACATTCCAACTACATTAACGTTTGCAGTTAAGGTATCCAAGTGGCGTGTGTATTATGCACTGTGTGCGGTATGGTATACTCTCTTGGAACGGACTAAGCCCAGTACTGCATGTTATACAACCTACAATAGAAGACAGGAATCATCCACACTGTTTAAACAAAATCTCATTGACTGCTGACTGTGGACACTCTTAGCTCATGAAGAGGAGATAGGCTTAATGCCTCTCCTCATACCAGGAAGGACAGACGCAGTAGCTGTTATGGTGTTACCCTCACTGTGTGGTGTATAGCCAACCAGGGTATCACCTGACTCTTAGAATGGGGCGTCTGGAGATATCTTTGTGTATCCTTTGCATAAATACAGTCTCTCTCTCTCTCTCTCTCTCTCTCTCTCTCTCTCTCTCTCTCTCTCTCAAATCAGATTTTCTAGACAATGCATAAACATTTTCAGAAGTTCCAATAGCTTGACTACGGCTATTATCCCAGCAAACTAAAGAATCTGCCCTACACACTCCCAGTGTGTTACAAATAACCAAAATCTCTGTATGCATATTTTTACTCACGAGGATTTGGTGTACTGTGTGACCGGCTCTGGTTTAAACTGGATAGACTACCTGTCAGCAGAGCCTCTGCTGCTGAACGTATCTCCTGCTCGGCCATGTCGCACTTCTGAAACAGAGTTACAAACACAAAGATCAGGAAGGATGAAGTGCTAACACCTTAACATGATATAACAAATAAGCTTGCAATTACATCTGAAATAGAATTACTACAGCTTAAAAAAAAAATGCTGAATTACTACAGAAATTGTGATGGGATGTTACCAAAACAGAATTAAACTACAGCATACGATTCTGTAGATGCAACAGGCTGAATAATAAATATATCAATTGCAAAGCAGGATTAAAATGCAGGGCAAGCACTCACTCTACCAAAGAGTTTACACGACAGACACACACAAACTCGATAAAAAATAAGGTTACTAATATTTTCATACAGCAACCTCCTGCAGTTATACTCTATTCTTTCCAGAATGTAACCAGAATGACATTTACTATGTATCATCATGTTTAATTTAATTCAGACTTTTCAGTTTGTGTGTCTAATTTAATTCAGACTTTTTACTGTGTCTAAGTTTCAAATTACTATAAGAGCCACCATTCATAGTGTTCAGAAGTCAGCTTGAATCTTACTTTAGTTTCTCAGCTTACCCTTCAACACACACATAAAAGGATATGAATGCAGGCTCTCTTGGCAAATGTGATGATGAATTTTTTGCCACAAATCAGCCAAGTAACATGTTTATTTTGGAGTGCTGTTTCAACAAGTTCCTTACTTATCATCTGGCAGAGTAAGAAACTTCCCAAAACATCGATCGGAAACATTTCCCAAGAGGAACTGATCAGTGTCAAAAGAAGTGTGCTGAGAAGTCACTGCTACTGTATTAAAACATTATGTGTTTGTTTTTCCTACTCATCTGCATTAGCTTTCATTTTTCTACATTTAGAGCAGCTGTCATTCCTACTCGTAGATTTCCGCTTCTGTGTCTGTTCTGTTGGACATGTGACACCACTCATATCTATAATTCTATGGGTGCAACAGCTGTTTGATGAAAAAGTTTCTGTGTGGATGCACAACCAACATCTGAACTCCTACAGGAATAAGAAATCTGCAAGTAGTATGTTAATGGGCAGGGATCGTTGCACTGTGGTGAGCAGGAAGTTGAAAATTTGGGTCTGACAGAAAGCACGTCCAGATAGCTGAGGTGGTTAAGGCAACCGTTCTATAGAAGGAGAGCATTCAGGTTCAAGTCTTGATCTGGCACAACTTTCCAACTCTCGCCGTTGCATTTCCACAATGCGCTCTGTGGCTGGACGTCATTATTTCCTTCCTATCTCTTTCCCACCCTGTTTCCTTTCTGTTCCTTTCACCTTAATTATTCGAACATTAAAATGAACTGAACATGCAACTTGCCACAGTTAGCCAGCTATTACCATGCGAAAATGTATCATTCAGGTCAATACTGAAGTTCAGTCTACATCCACAGAACACAGCAGGTCCATCTAGTAATGAATGTGCGGCGACAGATTTAATTGTATTCTTCTTCTTGTCAGCAGCAGATGTTGTTATTTCGACGTCTTCAATTGTTTTATATATTGTCTGTCTTGCTCGACGACGATATCGTCTGTACGGCATCTTGGCAGCGTTCAATGCAGTTGCCTGTGCAGCAGCAGCAGCAGCGCGAATGATCCGCTCCGCGGGCAGCGCTCGCTTTTATAGCCGCGCACTGGCGCGGCGCCAGATAAGGGACTTAGAATATTTCACAGTGCCAGCCGCGTGTTATCCCGTACGGGCGCACTAGCCACACTAGAGTGCGCCCGTCTCCTTGGAGCGCCAAGTCTGCGGCTGGCGCGCTGCCAAGATGACCATGAGCCGCCTTATCGGTGGGGTCAAACTTGCTTAGACACACCGTGACGTCATAGCCTACCGCACATACCACACTGGTTAAACAAGTCAGCACTTTACTGTGTGCCACAACTAATTCAACAAGCTTATGTTATGCAACAAGCTTATGTTATACACAAATGTCAGCCAACAGCAGAGACAGACAGCAATGTTTTCCTATGTGTGATCATACGACAGTATTATGCAAAGATGTTCTGAGAATTACCATTCATGAAGGGCAAGCAATACAGGATTTAAGTAACACAGAAGACAACTATGGTATGTCTCCTCAAATCATACGTTCCTTTCAAGGTATTCCACAATGCAGTCATCAGAACCATGACCTACTAGGCCTTCAATAAAAGCTACCAGTTCATATTTTTCAAGTCACTGAACCAGACAGAGATGAACACAACACAAGAAAATTAAAGAGTAAATTGACTATCAGATGCAGGTGCTGGATGAGTTGCACACATTAAGGTTCTGTGTCATTAGATTTGTGATGTGTGGCAGAAAAGTAAAAGTTTTTGGAAATTTGCAAAATCATCAACAATCTGGGAAACTGACAAGGTGTGGAAGGGATGTTGAAACAAAAGAATCAACTGAAAAGAAAAAAATATATAGATATATTCCAATTTACTTAAAAGCATTCAAAACAGCGATAAACATTTTCTAATGCACTGGAATATAAATGGCATAACCACAGATTTTTGTTATCAAAATTATTCTAAAATTGATGAACTTCAAGTTTTATTTTCAGAATGTTCAAATTTAAAAACTGTATGCTTAAATGAACATTGGCTGCCAAAAGACAGTATAGGGATTCTAAACAAACTTGAACATTTTACAGTTGCCAGTAGTTTTTGTAGAGGTAATAGATCCTGTGGGGGCTGCTGCATCCTTCTAAATGACTCAATAAATTTTATAGAGAGAACCAAATTCAATAGTTTGAATGAGGAAGGTAATTTTGAAAACTGCACTGTGGAGATAATTGATTTAAATACTGTAATTGTGTCTCTGTATAGAATTCCTGGAAGTGCTGTAACAAAATTCTTTTTATTCAAATTTCAATGTTTATTAGAAAGATTTCAGAAAGACGGAAAGAAAAAATGTAATTGCAACAAACTTGAATATAAATGTATTAAATAATAATAATGACACTGTTTATTTTTGTGACTTAATGCAGAAATATGCTTTTAATTTTAATTTCAATGAATGTACTAGAAGAAACAGCCACTCAAAAACGTGTATTGACAATAATCAGTTTGAGAATGAAAGTAAATTCTGTTTAGATTTAGGCATATCAGATCATTCAGCACAGCTCATAGAGCTTCCAAAAATATGGAAACCAAAATATGTGAAAACATGTTTTAAAAGGAACTTTAACAAAGAGAACGTATATGTATTTTTTAACAAACTAAGAACTATAAACTGGCCTCTAGATAACAGTGTGTCACGTGAAAAAAAATTCAAAATACTGTTTCCTAGATGTTTCCAATGAAACTCCCCCCCCCCCCCCCCCCTCAAGCCGGCCAACAAAGAGCGGCCAATAAAATAAATTGGATTACATCAGGAGTAAAAGTTTCTAGTGTCAGGAAAAGACAGCTTCACAATGAGTTAAAACATAACAAAAATGCTGACTTTTTGGGGTATGTAAAGAGATATAAGAATACATTCAAAAAAGTTGTACAGGCAGCGAAAAAATTGGCTAACAACCAGCATATTAGTAAACATGAAAATAAATCAAAGGAAATTTGGGGTGTTGTCAAATCTGAATTGGGAGTGAAGAACAAGTGTCAACAAATTGTCCAAATTAAAATTAAAAATGATACAATTATAGATCCTTTTCAATTGTCAAACTGTTTCAATGATTTTTTTTATAAATGTGGCAAAATCAGAAGTAAATATCACAGCCCACCAGGACAAGGTAGAAGTCAACTCTGTAAACGTAAAACAAAATGCAAGCCTTAAAACATTCAAAAGAATTATTCCAAAAGATGTAGAAGATGCTATAGTGTCTTTAAAAAATAAGAAATCAGCTGGGTGGGATGAAATTCCATCCATTGTAGTCAAGGCTGTTTATAATGTCATTTCTCATCCATTGGCTAAAATTATTAATAATTCATTTGAGGAAGGATGTTTCCCGGATGTGTTAAAATATGCTGAAAAAAGACCATTGTTCAAGAAGGCTCACCAGATGACATGGAAATTACTGCCCTATTTTCCTGCTGCAAGTTTTTGCTAAGTTGATAGAAAGGATTGTTGCAAAACATCTTGAAAAATATCTTATAGAAAACAATATTATAGTTATACATCAATTTGGTTTTCAAAAGGGGAAAAATACAATAAATGCTATCACAGAATTCACTGAAAAGATAAGCTCTGCTATAGGCACGGGTAAAAAGGTCACAGGTATTTTTTGCAATTTGACCAAAGCTTTTGGCTCAATCACTTACTACTTCTACACAAGTTAAAGAGATATGGAATCATGGACAGAGAATGGGTCAAATCTTATTTGTCAGAAAGAAAACCAAGAGTTATTCTAAATTCTCGGACTGGAAAAAGATTTGTACAAGGGTCCAGCAGGGTTCAATTTTAGGGCCTTATCTTTTTCTGTTGTACATAAATGATTTACCTTTAAGCACTTATGTTAACTCCATTTTATTCCCAGATAACACCTCGCTTGTAATTGTAAATGGCAATTTAGAACAAATTCATGATACAATGGAAAATAATGGGAAACCTAGAATTATGGTTTCAGCAAAATGGATTAAAACTCAATGTCACAAAAACACAATTAGTGCAGTTCAGCACTAAAACATCATCAGCATCTCCCATAAAAATAGTGCATGGTGATCAGAAAATGACTGAAGCAAATTATGTAAAATTTCTAGGTCTAAATCTTGATAAAAATTTAAATTGAAAGGCACTAAACAGCCTAACTTATGTGATGAATGTCGTATCTGGTTCCACCCTTATGGACATCAGGAAGATAGTCTACCACAGCTATTTTGAAATTATAATTCGATATGGAATAATTTTCTGAGGAAACTCTACAAACAACCCAAGATTACTTACACTTCAAAAGATAATCATAAGAAGCATGTGTTTAGTGCAAAAAAGGACATCATGTTGCCCATTATTTTTAAAAAAATTAAAAATACTAACCATTCCTTCTCTGTACATCATGAAAATTTTCGTTTTCATATATAAAACTCCAACCTCACTTAACAATTTTCATTTCAACCACAATTACAGTACTCATCACACAGTTTCAAACTTCCCTTTAATAATTTAAAACTTTACGTTCAAACACTATTGTACACAGGATTAAAAATTTACAATAAATTAAATAACACAAATCTGTTAACCATGGAGTTTGACCCACTAAAAAGATTGTTATTTAATACACTAGTGAAAAAATGTTGTTATTCAACTGAAGAATTCATGGAGGACAGTTTGGCAATTTGAAAAGAAAAGAAACAATAAAGTTTATGTATTGTATAATAAATTGTTAATATATTGTATGAATTGTATTGCAAGCTGCAAAATGACCATAAGTGTTATACATGTTCTTGCTAAATTGTTCCTGTTTAAAAATTCAGAAATGCATGTTTACATATGTTAATTATTATAACTTTTTTTTAAGAAATTTGACACATCTCCAGTACAAAAATCTTTGATTTGTAACTGTACATTATGAGACGAATAAACTACATTCTACAAAGTCAACTTCTGACTAATGTATTTTAGCTCATGCATAATCAAGATGGCATCACACATAGCTAGTGGTGAACCACTGTTAAATTTCTGACTCCAATCAATTTGCAGTGTACAGTGTGTGAAAAAAAAACAGTTACAAAAGGTGTTCAAATATGCCCGTGATACATATGTGGGCTCATCTAGCTTTATATTTGATAAATCTGTCATGTGGATGTGGTTTACCAGCTGTAACTGCCAAAAACTTGCAAACACAAAATTTAGTGCCAAGTTGCAAGAATCCCTGGCAGAAGCACTCAGAAATGAAGTTTCAGTAACAGAAAATCATTCACTGAACATAAGATCAGTGTTAACACAATTCAACATTGATGACTATGAGCAGGGTGAAAACCACCAAGAAAGATATGTTAGTCCTAAAACTACAGCTTGTTTAGTGCAAAGAATAGAAATTTATGGTGCATTCAGAGAACAAAATCAATCTTCTAATCATGACAAATGTAAATTCAAAGTAAAAGTAACACGGAAATTGGTGACTGGGAAGATAGTGACAAAAATCCAACAAAAGTGGATGTCTTCATATACATCTGTACTCTGCAAAGCACTGTGAAGTGAATGGCAGAAGGCAAGTCACATTGTACCAGTAATTAGAGCTTTCTCCCGTTTCATTCATGTATGGAGTGTGAGAAGAATGATTGCTTAGATGCCTCTGAGTGTGCTGTCATTTTGTCTTCATGATTCTTACAGAAGCAATACATAGATGATTGTAATATATTCCTAGTTTCATACTTAAAGTTGCTTGTAGAAACATTCTAAGTAGGCTTTCATGGAATAGTTTGTGTTGATCTTCAAGAGTCTGCCAGTTCATATTTTTCCACCTCTCCTTGACAAACATCAGTCAGACAAACCTGTGTCCATTTGTGCTGCCCTTCTTTGAATCTATTCAATATCCCCCGTTAGTCCTATTTTTTACAGGTCTCACACACTTTAGCAGTATTCTAGGATAGTCAAACGACTGTTTTGTATGCATTCTCCTTTGTAGACTGATTGTACTTACCCAGTATTATACCAGTAAATCAAAGAGAACCACCTGCATGACCTATGATTGAGCCTATATGATCATTACATTACATTTCATTTCCCTATGAATTGTTACATCCAGATATTTTTATGGCTTGGTCAATTCCAGCTGTGACTCACTGGTACTATACAGGGTGTTACAAAAAGGTACGGCCAAACTTTCAGGAAACATTCCTCACACACAAAGAAAGAAAATATGTTATGTGGACATGTGTCCGGAAACGCTTACTTTCCATGTTAGAGCTCATTTTATTACTTCTCTTCAAATCACATTAATCATGGAATGGAAACACACAGCAACAGAACGTACCAGCGTGACTTCAAACACTTTGTTAGAGGAAATGTTCAAAATGTCCTCCATTAGCGAGGATATATGCATCCACCCTCCGTCGAATGGAATCCCTGATGCGCTGATGCAGCTCTGGAGAATGGTGTATTGTATCGCAGCCATCCACAATGCGAGCACGAAGAGTCTCTACATTTGGTACCGGGGTTGCGTAGACAAGAGCTTTCAAATGCCCCCATAAATGAAAGTCAAGAGGGTTGAGGTCAGGAGAGCGTGGAGGCCATGGACTTGGTCCGCCTCTACCAACCCATTGGTCACCGAATCTGTTCTTGAGAAGCGTACAAACACTTCGACTGAAATGTGCAGGAGCTCCATCGTGCATGAACCACATGTTGTGCCGTACATGTAAAGGCACATGTTCTAGCAGCACAGGTAGAGTATCCCGTATGAAATCATGATAACGTGCTCCATTGAGCGTAGGTGGAAGAACATGGGGCCCAATCAAGGCATCACCAACAATGCCTGCCCAAACGTTCACAGAAAATCTGTGTTGATGACGTGATTGCACAATTGCGTACGGGTTCTCGTCAGCCCACACATGTTGATTGTGAAAATTTATAATTGATCATGTTGGAATGAAGCCTCATCCGTAATGAGAACATTTGCACTGAAATGAGGATTGACACATTGTTGGATGAACCATTCGCAGAAGTGTACCCGTGGAGGCCAATCAGCTGCTGATAGTGCCTGCACACGTTGTACATGGTAAGGAAACAACTGGTTCTCCCGTAGCACTCTCCATACAGTGACGTGGTCAACGTTACCTTGTACAGCAGCAACTTCTCTGATGCTGACATTAGGGTTATCGTCAACTGCACGAAGAATTGCCTCGTCCAGTGCAGGTGTCCTCGTCGTTCTAGGTCTTCCCCAGTCGCAAGGCATAGGCTGGAATGTTCCGTGCTCCCTAAGACGCCGATCAATTGCTTCGAACTTCTACCTGTCGGGACACCTTCTTTCTGGAAATCTGTCTCGATACAAACGTACCGCGGCACGGCTATTGCCCCGTGCTAATCCATACATAAAATGGGGATCTGCCAACTCCGCATCTGTAAACATTGCACTGACTGCAAAACCACGTTTGTGATGAACACTAACCTGTTGATGTTACGTACTGATGTGCTTGATGCTAGTACTGTAGAGCAATGAGTCGCATGTGAACACAAGCACCGATGTCAACATTACCTTCCTTCAATTGGGCCAACTGGCAGTGAATCGAGGAAGTACAGTACATACTGATGAAACTAAAATGAGCTCTAACATGGAAAATAAGCGTTTTCGGACACATGTCCACATACCATCTTTTCTTTGTCTGTGTGTGAGGAATGTTTCCTGAAAGTTTGGCCGTACCTTTTTGTAACACCCTGTAGTCATTGGGTACTATGCTTTTTCATTTTGTGAAGTGTACAATTTTACATCACTGAACGTTTTAAGCAAGTTTCCAGTCTTTGCTACTCTTTGAAATATTTTCAAGATCTGACTGAATAGTTGTGCAGCTTCTTTCAGATAGCATTTCATTACAGATAACTGCATCATCTGCAAAAAATTTGAGATTACTAATAATATTGTCCACAAGGTCATTAAAACACAACACGAACAGCAAGGGTTCCAACAAACTTCCCTGGGGCACACCCAAAGCTACTTCCGTGTCTGTCGATGACTATACATCCAAGACAACATGCTGCATCTTCTCTACTAAGAAATCCTCAATCCAGTCACATATTTCGTCTGATGCCCCATATAATTGTACTTTTGATAATAAGCACAGATGGGTTACTGAGTCAACTGCTTTTCGGAAATTGATAAATGCTGAATCTACTAGATTGCTTTGATACATGGCTTTCAGTATGTCATGTGAGAAAAGTGTAAGTTGAGTTTTAAATGCTAGATGTTTTCAGAATTCATGCAGGTTGGCATGGAGGTGGTCACCTTGTTCGAGATACCTCATTATGTTTGAGCTCAGAATACGTTACAAGATTCTACAACAGATGGATGTCAGGACACCGACCAGGAGTTTTGTGCATCACTTCTGCTACCCTTCTTCTAGATGGATATGACCAGTGCTTTCTTCCAACTACTGGACAAGGTCTTTTATTTGAGCACTCTACTACAGTTTATAGTTAAAAGAGGGGCTAACTAAGTCACAAATTCAGAATAGAATATGATATGGATTCCACCAGTCTCCGAGGCTTTGTTCAATTTTAACAATTTCAGCTGTTTCTCAATGTCATTGACACTAATATCTATTTCACCCATCCTTTCAGTGGTACAACAATTAAATTGGGGCAATACTCCTGGGGTTTTTCTTCGTAAAGGAAAATTTTAAAACAGAGTTAACCATTTGTGCTTTTACTTTGCTGTCATCAATTTCAGTTCCTGTCTCATCCGTGAGCAGCTAGATACTAATTGTAGTGTCACTAACAGCCTTTACAAAAAACCAAAATTTCTTTCTGTTTTGTGAAATATCTCCTACGGTATTAACTGAAGGTTTCGCACATTGCTCTCTCAACAGCCAAATGCTTTTCATTCAGAATTTCTCAATCTACATCCCTACGTTTTGTTTTACACACATGCAGTAGCCTCGGTTTCTTTCTTCACATTGACTGTATACAGTGGAGGGTCCCCTCCATTATGAACTGTCCTACTGGGTACATATATACACAGTACATGGTCAAATATTCTTTTAAACTTGGGCCATAGTACCTCTACAGTCTTCTGTCCTGGGTCAAAAGTTTCAGGAGCCTCTTTGTGATATGACACCCTTGCTTCTTTATCTAGTTTACAGAACAAATACATCTTTTTACCAGTTTTAGTTGTTCTTTATACTTTCGTAACCACTGTTGCCACAACTGCCTTATGTCACTGATCCCAGTTTCAATAGGGACATCCTCAAAGAGGTCATGACTATTTGCTGCCATTAGATCTAATAAATTTCCATCATGTGCGGGGTCCCAAATCATCTGTTCTAGGTTGTTTTCAGAGAAGGCATTTAGTAATGTTTCACAAGATGTCTGGCCGCAGTCACCACAAACAAAACTATAATTATACCAATTGCTTGTTGGGTGGTTAAAGTCTCTACCAATAATTACAGTATGAAAGGGGTACTTACATACTAGCAAACTGGGATTTTCCCTCTTAAGTTCTAGAATACAACAGGAGGTGAGTATATATACACTTAAATTTTTCCCAAAAATCTCACTGCTGTCAACTTCAGGTTTTAGCCAGCTTTATCTGCCTAGTATTATGTGAGCTTCACTACTTTTTAGTAGCCCTTCAAACTCTAGCATTTTGTTGCAAATGCTTCAGCAATTAACCATTAGAATTTTAATACCCTCACCTGTGAGCGGCATTTCTTGGGAGCTTACATTGATACTTCCACACCTCCCACAGCTATCTGGATTGGATGGAGAGTCGCCTAATCGAAAAACCCTTGTGTGCATCCCACACAGAGTCAGCTACCAGGGTAGCAGCCTCTGACATGTAGTGCACACCTGGCCTATTTAGGGGAACCTTACAGTTCTGAACCCTATGGCATTAGTCTAGAAATCACAGAACCTTCATAGTCTCTGGTTCAAACCTTCCACTCGACTCAGAACCAGGGGGCCACGATCTATTCTGTGGACAATGGTTCAGATTGTGAGCTTTGTTAAGTCCCACAGTGCTCAGAGCCATTGTGAGCTTTGTTGAAACTTCATGTGCAGAGCTGGTATTCTCAACCTTCTCTCCCAGTCATTCGAACAATCCAAGTAGGACCTGTGTGTCCAGATGACAGACATTGTTTGTACCAAACTCTGCAGTTGGTTTCAGCCCATTTCCTCAATAGCCTCAACACCATGCAGAATCATACCCCAAGCATACAAACTGAGTACACATGGAGTTCTTTCCCATCCCTTCCCTAAGGGGTATCATCATTTGCCATACATTTGAAATGCTGATGATTAATAGTCAGCACATTTTCCAACAGGTTGGGTGAGTCTCACTGACTCAGTTTGGGCTTCATTGGAAGACAGCACCTTAGTTAGGGGGATGGGTATAACAGCCTAAATTCTTCCTGTCCCCTGTCCCCACTGAACAGGATGCCTATACTTACTATTGACATGCCACTCACGGTCAAGTGTAGGAGAAGTGATAGATCCTGTATTTATTCCAGAAGATACAGTATCCACAGGAGAGAGCAGTAATTAAGGTACCTTTGGTTTTCTGGTGCATGACAGGAAAAAGTAAATCACACATATAAATGAGTACCACAGAAAAATCACAAAATACTTGTTCGAGGAACACAAAACTCCATAGGATTTTTGGTAATGAGCCTCTGTCCCAGGACTAAACCAGCTTAAATAACTGCAAGTATACTCCCTGCAAGCTCTAATTTCAAGTTACAACAATTAGAATCAAACAATGTAGTTTTTCATCACAGTGTGAAATCACTAGTTAGTAATGTCATGCAGCCTAAGAGAATGTAAACTACTTCAACAGCTTTGCCTCGTCTAAGACAGATTGTTCCTTGGAAACACTGAAAAAAAAAAGAGAAAGAAAGAAAGAAAGAAAATCAAGCTTAACAACAACAGTGCCATGAGAACAAATAGGTTACAAAACTAAAAACTTTGCACATTTCACCAGGATGTAATGGTCCTATGAAACAAACTGCACAGCTATTCATTTTTATAAATGATAGTGATGCAACAGACAATGACCATAGGTTGTGCTTTACTGACCATCACACGAAGGAAAGGATCGAAATGACGCAACTTGATAAGTACAACTTAGCAGCTTGTTGCATTACAAATACAAAGCAGAAAGATGAGTGATAATGTATGTTAAAAATAATGTAGTAAACGAGTCCAATATATGTAAAATATTATTCTACTGATGAATATTATGGAGCTTGTTGCATTGAACTATTTGTTAACACACTGCCTATTTATGCAATTGCTGTTTAGAGCGTTCCCTCCAGAAACCTGAATGTATGTCTCAAGCATGCAGAATCACTTTTAACTTCCCTGCTCTCAAAAACCAAAGAAATAATCATGCTTGGTGATTTTAAATTGATTGGTTTTACCTGTAAGAGAGATAGGACAGATTCTGAGAGTGTATTGAGGTTTTTTAATCTGATGGCAGTTTTTTTTTTTTATTTTCCTACAAGACTGAAAAAGAAATGCACAATTATCATTGACAATATAGATAATAACAGAATTGGTAGCACATGTGTAAGGCAAATTTTAAGTAGTCTTTCTAACCATGATGGGCAGTTGTTTAAAATGCATGATGTAAGCCTTGCTAACTGGAGTAGATATACCAAAAGATCCTTTACATTAATCAACAGTGATAAACTGCAAATCTTCAGCAGGTATTTGCAGCAGCTGGAATGAGACACAGTACATATGGTTAAACATGTTAACGATAAATTTAGCCTACTCCTGAATGACGTTATTACCCTGTTTGAAGCAGTAACATCTAAGAGAAAGTACCAATCTGAGTTATTGCAGAAGACAGTGGCTCACTAAGGGGACCAAAACATACTGCAAAACAAAGTGTTTTATACTTAACTCAGAAATTCTAATCAACTTCAGGATATGGAGAAGTACCTATTATATTACAACAACCTAAAAAAATCCATAAGCATGTTCATCAAATCTGAAACTGACAGTTCAAATAAGAAAATAAAAACAATTTGGAATGTGGTAAAACGAGAGAAAGATGAAAGTTCAGAGGATACAGGTAGTATAGAAGTGTGTAATGTGGTAAAATGAGAGAGAGGCAAAATTTCTGAGGATACAGACAGTATCAAAGTGTCATAATGCCAGTTTAGTAGCTGGTGATGAAATGGTTGCCATTATCTTCAACAACCACTTTTCAACTGCAGCTGATCAAACTGGTTGTAAGGAATCCATGGATGAAGCCATGAAGCCTCTACAAAAAAAATCAGAGCACAACAACATTTGCCAGATGTATGTATCATCAGTTACAAAAAATAAGACTGAGAAGGTAATATGACAAATGAAGAATAAACATGACACTGGTGTGCACAATAAATCAATGTACTACAGCACTGCTGTAAATTTATTCTTAAAGTTCTCTGTCACATATTTAATGAGTCTCTAAATCAAGGTACTGTCACCAATAGACTTAAACAGGCAAGTATCAAACTATTCTTCAAAAAAAAGGTAATACAGCTGAGATTTACTGCTACTACCCAATTTCATTGCTAACAAGTCTTTCTAAAATCCCATAAAACCATCTTAACAAACAGCAACATCCTTAATAACAGTCAATTTAGATTCCAAAAGGGCACTTCAACCGAACACGCCATTTTCTCTTTTGTTGACCAACTCCTAGAACCCATAAACAATAAAATGTCACCAGTTGGAATCTTTTATGATCTATCTAAAGCATTTGATGATGTAGATCACAAAATTCTACTCAGGAAGCCTGAACACTATGGCTTAAATGGTACTGTGGCTCAACCCATATCTAGATGACAGAAAGTAGAAGGTACTGTTGTATAATTCTGCAATAGCACATGCCTGTTATGACTTGGGCACAGTGAATGGAGTACCACAGAGATCAGTGCTTGTTCTCTAACTATTTGTAATCTTTATCAATGATCTGTCATGGTGTAGAGCTGGAAAGCACACTTCACCCCATTTGCAGACTACAGAACAATTATGACTGACAAAGTATCCAACTGCAGTCTAGAGAACACCTCTATCACTATATTCAAAGAAGCTTTAGATCAGTTCACATCAAACGGACTATCCCTCAATGTTCACCTCAATGTTCATTCAATTTCACGTAGCACATAATAGGAAGACATTGAAATACAATATAGTAACAAAGAAATATTGACAGCTGAGGCTTCCAAATTCCTGGGATTGCACATTGTTTAAAGTTCACATCTACATCTAAATAGACACTCCACAAGCCACTGCATGGTGCATGGTGGTGGGTACCCTGTAGCACTACTAGTAATTTTCTTTCTTGTTCCACCCACAAATAGAGTGAGGTGAAAAACAACTGTCTATATGCCTCCGTATGAGACCTAGTTTCTTGTATCTTATCTTTATGGTCCTTATGCACAATGTATGTTGGCACCAGTAGAATCTATCAATAGACAGCTTCAAATGCCGGTTCTCTAAATTTTCTCAATAGCATTCCTTGAAAATAACGTCACCTTCCTTCAGGGATTCCGGTTTGAGTTCCTGAAGCATCTCCATAACACTTATGTGTTGTTCAAAACTACCAGTAAGAAATCTAGCAGCCCACCTCTGAATTTTTTTGATGCATTCCTTTAGTCAGACCTGATATGGGTCCCAAACACTTGAGCAGTACTCAAGAATAGGTTGCCAGCATTCTATATGTGGTTTCCCTTACAGATGAACCACACTTTCCTAAAATTCTCCCAATAAACCAAAGCTGACCATTTTCCTTCCATATCACAATCCTTACATGTTCGTTCCATTTCACATTGCTTTGCAACATTACACCCACATTTTTAAATAATGTGTCCGAGTGACTGTGTCAAGCAGTACACTACTATTGCTGCATCTGAATATTACGGGTCTGTTTTTCCTACTCATCTGCATTAACTTACATTTTTTCACATTTAGAGCTAGTTGCCATTCATCACACCAACTAGAACTTTTGTCTAAGTCACCTTGTATCCTTCTAAGTCACTCAGCTTCGAAACCCTACTGTACAGCACAGCACAACTGCAGATTGCTGCCTACCCCGTCCACCAAATCACTTATGTATATAGAGAACAACAGCGGTCCTATCACACTTCCCTGGGGAACTCCTGATGATACTGTTGTGATGAACACTCACTGTTGAGAACAACATACTGGGTTCTATAACTTAAGAAGTCTATTCCATATGCTCGTACCTTTGTTAACAGCTTGCAGTGGGGCACCATGTCAAATGCTTTCTGGAGATCTAGAAATATGGAATCTGCCAGTTGCCCTTCATCCATAGTTTGCAGTATACCAATATGCGAAAAGGGAAAGCTGAGCTTAGCACAAGTGATGCTTTCTAAAGCCATGGACAAAAGCTTCTCAGTCTCAAGAAAATTTATTATATTCGAGCTGAGAATATGTTCAAGGATTCTGCACCAAGCTGAAGTTAGAGAAATTGGTTTGTAATTTTGCAGGTCCATTCTTTTACCCTTTTTATATACAGGAGTCACCTGTGCTGTTTTCCAGTTCCTTGAGACTTTGTGCTGAATGAAAGATTCACGATATATGCAAGCTAGGTAAGAGGTCAATACCATATAGTACTCTTTGTACAACAGAATTGGGATTCCACCCGGACTTAGTGGCTTATTTGCTTTCAAATCTTTCAGTTGTTTCTCTACACCAGGGATGCTTATTACAATGTCGTCATAAGGAAGTCTGTCCTATGGTCAAATTAAGGTATGTTTGTATGGTTTTCCAGTGTGAACAACTTCTTGAATAAGAAATTTATAACTTTTGGCTTTCTTTTTGCTATCTTCAACTGCCAAACCAGACTGGGCAACAAAGAACTGGATGGCAGCCTTAGATCCACTTAGCAATTTTACACAGGACAGGACCAGAATTTTCTCAGGCTCCCTGCATACACAAATCTCTACTAAACTTTGCTCGTCATCATCTGTGTGTTCTCTTTTGCACAGAGAGGGCAACAGCCTCTGCTTCCTCAGCATTTTGCAAATTTTGTTGCTAAACTATGGTGGGTCTTTCCATCCTTAATCCTTTTACTAGGCACATAACTTTCCAGACCACAATTTGCTTGAAGTCTGCCCGTAATTCCTCTATGTCCATTCTACTGGAACTAATTGATGTCAATTCACTGTCTAGTTGAAATGCTAACAACTGCTTATCTGCTCTTTCTAGCAGAAAAAAGCTCCTAGCCTTCTTGACTGGTTTATTAACTTTTATAACCAAAGTTGCCATAATGACACCATGAACGCTAATCCCCGTTTCTATACTGGAGTTGTCGATAAGGTATGGCCTATTTGTAGCTACAAAGTCTAAGATATTTCCATTGTGTGTGAGGTGCAAAGCTATCTGCTCAATACAATTTTCAGAAAACGTGTTCCAAAGTATTTTGCATGATTGTTAATCTGTACCTCCTGCATGAATCTACAGACATCACAGTCTATACTCAGTAGGTTAAAGTTGCCTCCAACTAGTACTGCATGATCTGGGTATTTACATGCTGCTGACCGTACATTTTTTTAATGACTCTAGAACTGTCACAGTGGAATCAGGTGTCCAGTAAAAACATCCAACAATTAACATGATTTCATTTTGGCCTGTCACACTCAACTTCAACCTCAATAGAAACAATATTTTTGTCAGCTGCAATGAACACTCCCCCTCCTATCGCCTCTAATCTGTCTTTCTGGCATACATTCCATAACTTGCTAAACATCTCAGAGCTTTCCACTTCAGGTTTCAGCCAGCTCTCGTTCCCACAAATAATCTGAGCTTGAGAACTTTCTTGAAGGGCAGTAAGTTCAGGAACTTTGTTACAAATACTTTAATCATTTACTGATAAAATTTTGAAACTCTAAGTGATTGCACAAAACAATCAGAAAAGTGCATGCTCCCTGTAGAAAAAACTGATTAGTCTGATTAAAATTACTTATCTTTGATGCTAAGGATCGGAGCACCCTCAGATCTGATGCCTGGAACATGAATCACAATCCTGATCACTGCTTTGTCTAACCCCACAGTAAAAAAAATCAACCACTTTCAGTGTTAAGAAAATTTCTTATAAGATTTTCCACATATCCAACACTGCCCAGTTTCTCTCAAATTTGGGTTAGTGTCCCTTTAATAAGAAAATTTTGTAGGCCTAGAAGGAATTTAGGCCAATAGTGGCTTATTAGAAAATCTGAATAAATGTAGAGGATGAATCCCGTGGACAAGTTCAAACTATAAGTTGTTCATTGAAGCTGGAATTAGCACAGTAATGAAATGTATTCCAAGAGCTTTCCATAAGGTATATACTCCTAGCTAGACAGTAGAGTGCAAAAACCTATACTAGGTATTCTGTTAAAGCAACAAACACGAAATAGCAGATGAGTTGCTGAGTAACACTGATACAGCTTGATGCATAATAAGGTGGACTTACATCAAGCAGGAAAGCTTGGTCTTTGCTCAGAAAACTAGTTGGTGTGACCCAATGAGATCACACTAATGATGCTGTTATCCCCAAGTCAAGTTGCAGCCAACATTGTGTCCACTTACATAACTACTCAAGTCTGAACACACACTATTACAGCTACGAAGAAATTAAAGGCACTCAAAACACATTGCAAAGCTGAAACTGAATATTCTCTACCATTTAACATTGAAGAAGTAATGATTGTCATAAAGGAAATGAAACCAGGGAAAGCCTTGAGCTTTGATGGCATACATGCAGAATTCCTTTTTCACTGTGGCAAGTAGGTGAAAAAGTGGCTGGCTGAGTTCTTCATAAACATTCTGCAAATGGGCAAATACCACACAAAATGAAACAAGCAGAAGTCATAACTATAATGAAACCAGGTAAACCAAATGACAAGCCAGAAAGTTATTGAACCATAACCTTACTTAGAATGCTATATAAGTTCCTGGAAAGACTGGTGTACAAAGGAATATGTTGTAGGATCTTTGAAAATATACTGGTTGAACTTGCAGGACTCAGACCGAAGCATTGCTGCATAGATCAAGTCCTCTACCTAACAACTTCCGTAGAAGCTGGTTTCCAGAATCAAGAGAACTCAGTGGTTGTATTCATTGATCTGATGGCTGCATATGATACTGTCTGGAGGCAAGGCATCTACTGAAGCCTCTACAAGTCATCCTAAGCCTAAAAATTGGCAATCTCATCCATGAAATGCTCAGTAACCAACATTTCCAAGTACTAGTGGAAAACAAGACAAGTTCACGTATCAAGCTAAACAATGCGCT
This sequence comes from Schistocerca serialis cubense, assembly GCF_023864345.2. Lineage (NCBI taxonomy): Eukaryota > Metazoa > Arthropoda > Insecta > Orthoptera > Acrididae > Schistocerca > Schistocerca serialis. The sequence goes on from NC_064640.1 coordinate 215,838,566, forward strand.
GCCACAGGGATCTGTTCTGGGCCTCTCCTGTTCAGTTTCCACATATCAGATATGCGTGAAACCACACCAACAAAGTTTGGATATGCTGACGACTGGATGCTCTCAATGGGACTGAGATTTTGAAGTTACTGAATCTGTATTGACCAATGATTTAACAACTATTGGTTAATATTTCTGCAAATGGAGGTTGCAGCCAAGTGTTGCTACGACAGAAGTCTCAAAATTTCACCTAAACAAGTCTGCCGATGAGCTCACAGTCTGCTTTAAAGGAAAGCTACTCAGGTGTACAGAAACTCAACAGCTCAGTTACAAACAACATACGTTATGAACAGTTACCAAAATCATAATTCAATATGTCATTCTCCAGTAGCTCTGTGACACGTCATAGGGATCCTCTGTGCAACCATACAATGCATCTTATGACTGGTACAATCAGATCTACACCTACTTTCTGACAACCCGTACTTAGCCACATACCGCCTCCAACTCTGTGGCAGGAAAATACGCTTGTCCAAGAGAACAAAAAAACTACAGAAACTCCCTGTTCATGCAGACATTCTAACCATTAGCAACGGAAGGCTTCACTTTCATCAACCACCTCTGGAAATCACAAAGGTGTTACTTGACAATAATTTAAATACTAATGACTACTGAAGGCACACATGGCAGATTAAGGCTACTACAGAATAGCTAAGGGTGCCATGCATATTGACCAAGCCACCTGGCTTTGAACTGTCACACAAGATCTGGTCAGTTCTTAACCGAATAAGAAACAACACTGGAAGGTGTCCCGATTCTCTGTACAAGTGGAAGGAAATAACTTCTTCAATTTGTCAATATGGTGCTGAAAAGCAGACTGTTTGCCATGTAATTCTTGAATGTCCTCTGAGATCTTTCTCTAGTGATCCAACAGAGTTCCCGGTGACAACAAAGAATCAACAGATTACATTTGTCGCTTGAATATTAGTTTGTAATTTGGGAGAGTTGTCAATATTTTTTGTGATATAGCCATATGCTAATAAATAAAAATGATAATTAAATGATACTTTGCACCTTGAAACTTAGTTCCTCCAATAACAGCTCTCAACGTCACATGTAAACTGTCCACCACTGCCAATGTGTTACAACTGAACATCAGTTCATGTGCAGTGGTCAAATAGTGTAATGTACACAGAACAGGCAAGCTATTTGACTATTATCATCAATCACAGCTGACAAAAACATTTTCTGCCTGTGTTGGCACCTCAGCTTCCTCTACTTGTTGTCTGAACCTTAAATGAGGTGCACCTAACAACCAACCTGACAATGCTCTAGGTGCATTTCATTTAAAATCACCCAAAATAAATAAATCTTGTTGTCCACATGACAAAAACATTTGTGAATAATTGATGTAAGAAAGTACATGATGAAAAAGGATTAAAATAATTTTTCCACATTTTTTATCAAAACTCCAGTTAAAAAGGCCATTTTGAGATGTGTATCATTTTCAAAAATTGGTTTCAAGGGAGTAGGTGGCTTGTAAGTTTGTAATCACTATAACTTTTATAGTTATGAAACAGTTTTATTTAATTTGGTACCATTGGAAAGACACAAGAATCAACTATAACATAAAATTATTCAAAAGCTGATGATATGCACATAAATATTTACAAATCTGTAATGAAAGTCATTCCTGCATTTATTTTTTCACACACACACACACACACACACACACACACACACACACACACACACACACACATTCTCTCTCTCTCTCTCTCTCTCTCTCTCTCTCTCTCTCTCTTCAGGAATTTTTTTGCAAGTTTCATCATCTTAATTGGGTGTTTGTTCCGTTAAGTTACTTAAAACTAAAATTTTAGGTATCTATCCATAACATTCTAAAAAGTGTTCATTCCTTTCAACATGTTATCAATGGGGAATATTGTGTCTGATCCAAAAATACAAGCAACTACTGTGCATGCCACACTGTCATTAAAATATTTTTTTGTAAGGGCTTCAGCAAACAGCACCACGAAGTGGCCATTAGTTAACTGAGGAAGGACTGCTTGGTCTCAAGAATTTGACCTTTGCATCTCTGTGTTTTTGACTGATCTCCAAAATTTTTTCAAGTCATCATTGGTTATCACAAACAGCTGCAGAGAATATTTCTTCTTTAAGTGATGGAGGCCTTATTTTGAAGCCCCGAGATTAACTTGTATGAATTCAGTAGATGACACACACTTTATCAGCAAACTGCTTTCATTCAGTGGTATGAAAATATAACACTTTTCCCAGGTATGGTAGAACCAGTTTCACATTGTTTTTGCGGCATATTTGTGGATTTTGTTTCTCCTCTGCCGTAACAGAAAATGTTCATATTCCTGGAACACAACTTTGGGAAATTTTAAACAGACCTTTTGGACTCAAAATATGATGCTGCGAACTTTCTTTTGTTGCTAAATGTTTTATAGTACCACCAGACCCATTACATGCATTTTGCCATGACTTGTGGCAAAAAATTTCATCTTGCAGTTATCCCACGATCTTGATTGTGATCGCACAAATTTACAAAGTTCTTACAGTTTTTATATCATCCAGAACAGCCATCAGCACAATAAATGACAAGCTGGATGTGTGACATCTGTTCGAGTACATAGATGAGAGCAGCTTCCTGAAAACATAAAATGTGTTTTTATCATGCTGTAAATAATCAGTTATACAATAAAATAGCACGCACTTAATGAAATCCTTTGTTTTATAGTACACAACAAAAGGATGAAAGGTAACTTGAATGTTCCACCACAAAACTCTTGTGCAGCATCCTGAAGCAGACATGTACAGTTTTCTGAAAAATCCATTATAATGATGCATGAAGTTAAGGGGTGCTTCCTTCCTTAATTTCAAGTAGTAACTCCAAGATTTCAACATGTAATGGCATAGTATCAGATTTTTAAGTTTCTGGACAACATAACAAATTCATTGATAATCTTCATTAATGTGTCCAACATAGGTCTATCAGTTTGGATCCATTGCTTGAAAATAATATTTTCAGAATCTTATCAGAATTCTAGATCCAGTAAACAGTTATGCAGTTCATATTCTCCAGGAGACAAAACAGCGATGCATAGTGCACTCTGCATTTTACCGATTACACGTAAGTTTCCGCAAAACTTCAGTGTATGGTTCTTTTACACATGCAGTGTGCATCACCAGTTTTACATTTCAGTGGTAAATGCATACACATACATTATGCATTCCACGACTGTGTACAGTATGTACAGTAACACATTCTTTTGGGTGAAGTTCACAGAAAAAAAGGCACGTTTTTCCACATACTTAACTATTCTGTTTCCCAACTTACAACTTCCATTTGACAAAATACCATCTTCTTTTAGTAATACCCAGGATTTCTTTGCCCAAAATACCATCTTCTTTTAGTAATACCCTGGATTTCTTTGCCAAGTATTCAATAGTGTTAAAATTATCTTGAATCTTTTCTTTGACCCATGAAGATGGTACAAACTTAAGTATTTACAGTCTTTCTTTAACACAACTTCTGCTAAATTTCTCTTGATATTTTTACATTAAACTATTACAGCCTGCACGCTCAGCACACTCACATGTTCTTCAGGACACATTTTCTGCTCATGCTGTTCTGTTGGAGTTGTAAAGCTAAGCGACGAAACTTGGATCAAATGTGTTCTTTGCACCTGTCTTGTGTTCTTTTGGTTACTTAAATTGTGAAATTTCAAGCAATTCACAACTTCCATAAGGTTTCTCACAGGTTGTTCATGGATCTGGTGTATATTCTGGATCTTCAAATTCATCCATCCCTGGCAAGCTACATAATGTAGGAAATAAAATGACTGTCCTTGAGGCATGTTATACAAAGCTTAGTACCTAGGACAAGTCCAAGCCTTTCATACTTCCTTGCCGCGGTTAAAGAAATAACTTTCACAGATTTCTTAACTGTCTTTTTACCAAGTTTCTTAAAAGGGCCACAGCAAGTTCTTCATTTAACTTCAAATGTTTGCAAACACAGCTTTTAATGAGAAGAACAAACACTGTCAATATTTTCACAGGTGCTTCTTAGCTTCAGTAACTCAATACCAGCTTGATTTAGACTTGTCATATCTATTAAATCAATCTCTTTGCTACTACTACAATACTTCTGACACACCTCTGCTGACATGAAACCTACTGAACATTTGTTTTCCATGACAATTTCCAAGTCTAAGAAAAGGAATGGATGAATTACACTTTTTCTGGGACTCTAATCAGCCTAAGATTTATTATGAAGAATCTGTAAGGGGAAATAAGATAGAGTTAGTGATTACTTTGTGTGTTCTTTAACACTTATGTTAGGAAAGAAATAAGATTTAAATCTGACCAAATAGAACTGTGTTGCATTCTCAGTGTATGAACAATTACACAAGTGTTGGCAATTCACAACATTCACACTTCTGTTACCAGCAAAAACTCATGTATTACTTTCAAAAAACTTACTAGAAAGAGGAGGCACTGACAGGAGCAGACAGACATGCAGAAAGCACAAATTAAAGTGAGTGTTGCTGCTTGAAAATGTTTCAATGTTGTTTCATGTATAGCTGTTTACCCATCTAAAGCAACAATAATTACAGCTTTACTGAAAAAGTATGAGGTCTCGCAAGAAAGGAAAAACACCCTTCTGTTTTTATGTGTTGGAAAGTATGATAATAAGTATTATGTGAAAGAAAAATTAAGATGGCGAAACTTGGGATAAAAATTCCTGCCCATATTTGTAAATACTTATAAGCATAATATCAGCATTTTAATAATTTTATATTTAGTTTTTCCTTGTACCTTTCCAATGACACCAAATTAAATAAAATTTACTCATAAATAAAAAATCATAGTCGTTACGATCTTATTAGTCACCTAGTCTCATTATGAGCTTTCTTACACCAAAGTTTTAAAAATGTCTGAGGTACTACGGTAAGGGCCACCAGGTGATTTCAGGTGAAATAGGTCTACACTACATGTGATAAAACAGCAAATAACTAGTTGTTTTAATCTGAGCATAACCACATAAAGAAGCACACAGCATTCCAGGCGTTATCTCAAAGTCACAGAACGTACTCTGTAATTCATGTACAGAGGAACTGAGTGATCCAACACAGATTAAGAATAAGAAAAAACTGCAACTGCAGGTTCTCTCCCACTAACAACAGACCACTCAAGGTGCCACTTTTGTGCACAAGCATTGATTTCAGCCAATGAGGCAAGCATGATGTTTAAAAATGGCTCATTATCACACACTGTACAAGAAGAGCAAATTTGTATCTTACAAGTAAATATTTAAAAATAGGCATAATTTATGTAAAGAGGCAGTCAAATCTCTTCCTGTAGCTCAGAAAGATTCACAATTCACTGTAAGTTATGATACTGCCACAGGGCACAGACAAGGTTGTTAATGGCAGCGTATCTAAACTTTTGAATCTAGGAAGCTTTTTGCTCATGTCAATGTTGTGCCACCCACAATAACTGATCAACTGGAGGTGTCAAAAAAGTTTTACTCTAGGTAATGTGGTATACACAGCTGTGCACTTGAAAGGAGTCATATTGAAATAATATTGTCGAGTTCACCATAATGTATGTCATGCCTGGCTGCCTTCTCCAGGAGAATGACATACATTAAGACAATGTTTTAAATCTCACTAAGGTACTGCTGTTAACAGCCAACCAAGCATAATAATGCATCTCTCTCCGCATTCGTTCGTCAAGAGAAATTTCAGTCTCCTACATTTACTGCGATCTTACAGGAGTTATCTGACAAGTACTGTTAATTTTCTTAAAGTTGCATGAGATATTAATGAACACTGCCTTTTTTGTTTTGTATTAAAATGCCGTATCAACTTTACTTTAGATACTTTCAATTTTCGTAACTGTGTCTGGAAGACCAAGTTATGGTTTTAAAACCAGCATTAAAAATGAAGATGCATTATGTAACCCCATTTCCAACTTTGTGACCAGTGTGATCATTTGAGCTCTTACTTACACTGTCGTCTGGCCTACGAGGGGAGGGCTGAAAAGTTTCTGGTTTCAGCCCCCTCCTGTTGGAATTGAAAACTGATTTTGATACCATGTGAAAGCTAAAAGATCACATTTTTCTATGCTTATAACTACTTTCAGTTTCAGGTAGTACACGAGATAGGCAAAGCACAGGCAAGCTTCATAACTGTAGAGTTACAGTGCACCATGCAGTTTTATATTTCTCCTGTGAAAGTCTGTGAAGGACATTCACATCGAGATTCACAAGCACTAGAGGGTATGTGCCCTTCGCACAGCCCTATTGAAACTTGGGTATCTCATTTCAAGACTGGGCATTTCACTTTTGAAGATGAACCTCACCGTGGGTGGTCCACAACATTAAGACCTGGCAACGAGTAATGTTCCCCATGAGCTGATTCACAGGGACCTGTGAATATCTGCAGAGAAGACAGCTGAGATACTGGCTATTTCCAGGAAGCATGTTGATTTCATTACTAACAATATCATGGGCATGGGAAAAAGCTTTTAGTGATGTAGTTGGCAAAATGTTTGAATAGTGAACAGAACGTACGAGTTGAGACATTGGCCAATTCTGAAGCCACAAAGAAGTTTTTGGCTGGGGTAATGACTAAAGATGAAACTTGGCTGCACACTTATGACACCAACACCAATAAACAATCAAAGAAATGACGGCACATTGGGTAACTATAACCAAAAAGTGAAGTTTGTGGTACCAGCCACCTGCTTTGATCCATCACATAATTGTGTTGTGTGATATCATGATGGCACATCATATTGAAATGGATCGTGTTTGTAGGTGTGATGAGTATGTGGTTGTGCACTCTACTGTGGGATATTAATGTTCTGAAAGAGATTGTGAGTGATATTAGCGATTCACTGGAATCCTTGATTATTGTTTGTGAGAATAATATTGGAAGAATTTGTGGCAGTTTCTTAGTGAGTTACTTTGATGTTAGCAGTTACAGGTAACAGATTCATTATTGGGTTTGGAATTATTAGTGCAGTAAGTTGTTTATGCTTTGAAATTTAATTTTATGTTTTGTATATTGTTAGTTAAGGATGACAATGAAGTTCACAAGTAGGTCCCTGCATGCCACAATATGGAACAACATGTTGACTACAATGAAATTCCTACAATTATTCAGTTTAATTGCTCAGTATGTGAAGTGTGAAGTTTGTGACGAAAATAAAAGATTGACCAAAGTTGTTGCATCTTGGACTAGGGACCAGTATGTGTGGTGGCATCAGCAGGCCTACGTGTGGCATTCTATGCACAGAGGTTCCTGGTTTGAGAAGTCTATGCTGGTCATTCAAGAGACTGTGTTGATGACTTATATTTTTATCATCACTAGAGCTGTGTGTTAGCTGACTTTGGCTAGTAAGTATGTTTGCAGAGATCTGCTTTTTACTGCAGTACATATGGCATCTGCGTTTATGTGCATAATTGTGTGTTTCTTATCTATCGAAACTGGTGTGCAATTTTTATCAATTTTTGGTTGTGTTTTTAGTTATTGGAAATTATGTTGGATTGTGATCAGTAGATATTGTGGGATTTGTTCAACCTTCATTGGTGAGGTTTGGTTTTCGATATTAGTTATATGAGCGATTTTTGGTTTTGTGGTACTGTAGACTTTGTCTTAGTTATATAGGTCAAATTAAATGTTACATACTGCATTTTTTGAGTTGTGTGTGGATTTTTTTTAGTATCATTGACTTCATTTGAGCTTTATAGATCATGTGAAATTTCTAGTTCTGTCGTATATTTAGTTTGTGCCTGTCCGAAATCCAGTAATTCCCACTGTCATCCCATTAGTTTCATGTTATTTCTGTAAATGAAACATATTTTGTATTATTTGTGTTTGTTCGTGCATGTAATTAGTGACATGGCTATTACTATACTGTATAAGCTTCACGAAGTCATGGGTCAAAGTCAATAAGTGGTACTGCGATCTCTGGTTTTCCCAAAGTTTCACACCCAGAAATCAGCCAAAACGTCAAGGCATACATTTTCTACGAAAAGCATTCTGTTGGTGGACTACCTACCTCAAGGCTGTAGTATAGCCAGATAGTATTACGCCAGCCTCCTCGACCAGCTGAAAGTGTTAATGAAGACATAACACTGTAGAAAGCTGACCAAAGAGACCTTTTTGTTGATGGATAGGACTGCCACATTGAAGTCACTGCATTTCCAACTGCTTGACCACACTCCAGATTAATATGATTTGGCCCCTTCAGACTACTATGTTTCCTAAAATGAAGGAACACCTATAGGGTCACCATTCGAGAACACTGACTATGTCAAACGTACTGCAAAGGGCTATCACACAACCCTTGTTGAATTGGTTGGTTTGTGGGATTGAAGGGATCGGACTACTAGGGCCATTGGTCCCTTTTTCCATGAACTTGAAACAGCCACAAGGAATAAAAACAAACAATGGAGATGACAAGAGACGACGCAGGACAAGAAAGACAAAGACTGAGACCAGACAAAAGAAATTAAAATCACACCGAGTGTGACAGCGGTTGGCAGAGGGAAAAAAAGAGAGAGAGAGAGGCGGAAATCGTAGGCCAAAGGCCAGACTCAACACAAAACAAGGACAAACACTTAGACCAAGCGATAAAAACCCCCTGCACGAATAAATCTGCCATCGCAACGTCATCTGATAAAAGAGCAGCAAGCATCTTCCTGAGACGAGTTAAAAGTGGGCAGTCCAACAAGATGTGGACCACAGTCAACGCTGACCCGCAGCGACATAAAGGTGGATCCTCGCAGTGCAATAAATAGCTGTGCGTCATCCAGGTGTGGCCAATGCACAGCCAGCAGAGGACAACAGAGTCCTTGCCACGCACCAGTAGCCTCCTTGATGGCCTGAAGTTTGTTGGGTGAAGGAAGGGCGCGCCATTCTTCACCCCAGGTGCGAAGTACCATCTGCCACAAAACTGACCTGAGGTCACTCTCCGAAAGTCCAATCTCCAAGGCTGGTGCACCGACAGCCTGTTTGGCCAGTGGGTCAACACATTCAATTCCTGGGATGCCTACATGACCCAGGGTCCACACAAAGACCACAGAGCGGCCGCAATGGGCAAGAGTATGGAGGGACTCCTGGATAGCCATCACCAGACAAGAGAGAGGGAAACACTGGTCGATAGCTCGTAAACCACTCAGGGAGTCACTACAGATAACTAAGGACTCACCTGAGCAGGAGCAGATATACTCTAGGGCACGAGAGATGGCGACCAGCTTGGCAGCGAAAACACTGCAGCCAGCCAACAATGAGTGTTGATCATAATAATCCCCTACAGTAAGAGCATAACCAACACGACCAGCAACCATCAAACCACCAGTATAGACAATGTCGGAGCCTTGATACGCGGTAAGGATTGAAAACAAGCGGCGGCGGAGGGCCTCAGGAGGGACTAAGTCCTTCAGGCTCTGTGCCAAATCGAGCCGAAGGCATGGACGGGGCACACACCACCGGGGTATACGCAGAGAGGCCCAGAAAAAGAGGTGGAAGATGGAAAACCTCAAGCCCAGAGAGAAGAGCTCTGACGCAAACCACGATCGTACACCCTGACCGGTGCTGCCGTTCCGGAAGATGGACGACCGACTGAGGGGACAGGAGATGATAACTGAGATGCCTGGACAAGCTACAAACGTGTGTAGCGTAAGTGGCCAGTAATCATTGGCACTGGAACTGCAATGGAGGTACACCTGCCTCCACAAGTATGCTGTTGACAGGGCTTGTCCGGAAACCTCCAGTGGCGAGTCGGATCCCGCTCTGAAGGATGGGGTCCATCAACCGCAATGCGGATGGGGATGCTGAACCACAAGCCAGGCTCCCATAATCTAGACGGGACTGAATTAATGCCTGGTACAGCCGTAGCTGGTGTGACTCAAGCAACGAAGAGCATTAAGATGCCGCCAGCACGTCTGCTTAAGCTGCCGAATATGAGGGAGCCAAGTCAACCGGGTATCAAAAACCAATCCCAAAAGCTGATGTGTCTCCACTACAGCAAGAGGTTCACCGTCAAGATAAAGCCGTGGCTCAGGGTGAACATTGCGTCGCCAGCAGAAATCCATAACGGAAGTCTTGGCAGCCGAAAACTGGTAGCCATGCGCTACAGTCCAAGACTGTGCCTTTCAGATAGCACTCTGCAGTTGCCATTCAGCAGTCAGCAGCTGCAATGCCAGTGGAGCTATAGTATAGGCAGAAATCATCAGCATACAAGGAAGCTGAGACAGACATTCCCACCACCACAGCAAGCCCATTAATTGCAATCAAAAAGAGGCAGACACTTAAGACAGATCCTTGCTGTACCCCATTCTCCTGAATTCGGAAGGAATTATGGGAGACCGCAACTTGCACACAGAAGGAACGGAGCGACAAAAAATTTTGTATGAAAATCAGGAGCGGACCCCGAAGACCCCGACCATGAAGAGTAGAGAGGATGTCATGTCACCATGTTGTACCGTATACCATTCGCATGTCAAAAAAGACAGCGACCAGATGCTGACGGTGGGCAAAGGCCATACGCATGGCAGACTCCAGGCACATCATATTATTGGCGGCCGAGCAGCCCTTACAGAACCCACCCTGAGACGGAGCCAGAAGGCCCCAAGACTCAAGTAGCCAACTCAACCTCCGGCTCACCATGCGTTCGAGCAACTTGCAAAGAATGTTGCTGAGGCTAATGGGGCGGTAGTTGTCCACCTCCAGTGGGTTCTTGCCTGGTTTCAACACAGGGATTACGACGCTTTCTTGCCATTGAGACGGGAACTCACCCTCAACCAGATACAGTTGAAAAGGTCTAGGAGGCATCACTGGCAGTGCACCAAGAGGTGTTTGAGCATCTGACAGTGGATGCGAACTGGCCCAGGAGCCGTATCAGGGCAAGCGGCTAGGGCAGTTTGGAATTCCCACTCACTGAACGGAGTATTGTACGATTCAGGGTGGCGCGTTTGAAATGAAATGCTCTGATGTTCCAGCCGCTCTTTCAGGGAGTGGAAGGCCAGTGGGTAATTCACAGAAGCGGAACTCTGAGCAAAATGCTCCACTAAGCAGTTTGCAATTGTGTCAGAGTCAGTACAGACTGCTCCATTCATTGAAAAGTGCAGGTACGTTGATGGGGGTCCGATAGCCATAGAGTCGCCTAATCTTGGCCCAAACCTGCGATGGAGAGATACGGAGGCCAATGGTGGAGACATACCTATCCCAGTACTCCTGCTGGCATTGGTGAATGAGGCGGCGGCTCGCACGCGGAGCAGTTTAAAGGCAATGAGGTGTTCCAATGAGAGATGCCCCTTGTGACTATGGAGTGCCTGCCTGTGATCTTTAATCACCTCAGCGATCTCGGGCGGCCACCAAGGCACAGTCCTCCGCCAAGGGGACCCAGGAGAACAGGGAATGGCACATTCTGTGGCAGTAACGATGCCAGTGGTGACCAAATGAACCACCGCATCAATGGCGTCATTGGAAAGAGGCTCAATAGTGGCAGTGGAGGTGAAAAAGTCTCAGTGAGCCTTATTGATAGCCCATCTGCAGCGGCGCCCAGAAGAGTGATGCTGTGGCAGTGACAGAAAGATTTCAAAGTGGTCACTACCACACAAGTCGTCATGCATACTCCATTTGACAAATGGTAATAGGCTAGGGCTGAAGATCGAAAGGTCAATGGCTGAGTACGTGCCATGCGCCACACTGAAATGTGTGAAGGCACCATTATTTAAAGGAGAAAGGTCGAGCTGTGCCAATACTTGCTCAATGATGCTGCCTCAACCTGTTGCCATTGATCCACCCCACGGAGGGTTATGGGCGTTGAAGTTGCCCAGTAACAGAAAAGGTGGTGGCAATTGAGCTATCAGCACAGTCAGGACATGCTGCGGGACATCACCATCCGGTGAAAGACAGAGACTGCAGACAGTAACAGCCTGACGCGTCCACACCCGAACAGCGACAGCTTCTAAAGGTGTTCATTGAGGGACAGACTTGCTGTAAAGGGAGTGAAGGACACAGATGCAGATGCCACCAGATACCCTCTCATAAGCTGCCCGGTTCTTATAATAACCCCGATAGCCACGGAGTGCGGTGGTTCACATCGCCGGAAACCAAGTTTCCTGAAGAAGAGGAAAGGGTGAAGGCTGAGAAGTTGTCGGTGCTCCGCAAGATGGTGGAAAAAGCCGATGCAGTTCCACTGGAGGATGATACTGTCCGTAGGGAAGGCGTGAAGGGAACGAGGAGGCAGATTACGCCGCTGGGTCACCTGCTGCCACCTATTGAGTACCTGTGCGAGTGACATCCATTGTGTCTGAGAGTCCAGCGAGATCTAGGACCTCAGCGGATGCCATAATCTCTACCTCGCCCTCAGACGCAGAGCTTGAAGGTTGGGGTGGGGCGGGTGCCATCTCAAGTTCCTTCGTCTTAAAGGTCTCCTCCTTGGATTTTTCTCGCTGCTCCTTGGGTTTCACTAGCTAGGAGGGCTTCACTGAAGCCCTATGACCAGCTGCTTGTGGGCACTTATGCCACTGCCGGGCGTCATCCTTCCCACTTGTGGAAACCTGGGAAGGGAGGGACCCCTTGAGAGTGAGAGGAGCCAAAGAAATTGGACACTTCTCCGGGTTAGAAGCAGGGACGGACGTCCCCAATGGGTGGGGGGGGGGGGGGGGGGGAGGGGGTGTTGCTCCTGAGGTAAGTGGTCCCGAAGCAACAGGGTGGGTAGTGCCCCCCATAGGCTAGGGTTCATGTGGAGTTGTACGGCTCGGTGAGCCGACTGGAATTCGCTGAACTGATGGGGCTATCATGGCTGTTGTAGCACCAGCATATGAGGAAGTCATTCACACAGGATGGAGTCATTCATATTTCCTCTTAGCCTCAGTACAGGTCAGGGTCTTATATTCCATGATTTTCCCCTCTTTCTGTAAGATCATGCAGTCTGGCGAGCAAGGTGAAGGATGCTCCCCACAGTTGACACAGATGGGAGGCGGGGCACATGGAGTATTGGGATGTGATGGGTGTCAGCAATCTCGACATGTAAGGCTGGAAGTACAGCAGGAAGACATATGGCCGAACTTCCAGCACTTAAAGCACCGCATCGGTGGAGGGATACAGAGCTTGACATCACAGTGGTAGACCATCACCTTTAACTTCTCTGGTAATGTATCACCCTCGAAGGCCAGGATGAAGGCACCGGTAGCAATCTGATTATCCTTCGGACCCCAATGAACGCGCTGGTGGAAATGAACACCTTGACACTCTAAATTGGCACGCAGCTCGTCATCAGACTACAAAAGAAGGTCCCTATGGAAAATAACACCCTGGATGATATTTAAACTCTTATGAGCTGTGATGGTAACTGAAACATCCCCCAACTTGTCACAAGCAAGTAACCTTCGTGACTGGGCAGAAGATTCCGTTTTTATCAACACTGACCCAGAGTGCATTTTGGACAAGCCCTCCACCTCCCCAAACTTGTCCTCTGAATGCTCTACGAAGAATTGAGGCTTCGTTGACATGAAAGACTCCCCATCAGCTCTCGTAAAAACTAGGAACCGGGATGAATAAGTGTCACTGCCATTCTGAGCCTTACGCTCCTCCCACAGTGTGGCCAGCAAGGGGAACAATTTGGGATCCTATTTCTGAGTGTTGAATTGAGCCTGAGAACGCTTAGAGACTGCTGACGGCTGGCCACCAGCAAGAGATGATGTACCATGCTTCACTGCGGGGTCATCCGCCCTGATGCCACCCACTCTGACCACCTGGCAGGATGGCCATTGCCAGGAGTCCCGATGCCCCAGGGAGACAGGCATCTACTCCTCGGCATACGTGGGGAGTTAACAGTGCAGGCATCAGCAGAGCGGTCCCTGTGTTGTCAGGGGACTATGACCAACAGGGTATATGGCGGCCCCACCACAATGGACTGGCTACCGTGCTGGATATTAGGTGCAAGGAAGTCTATGGTCGTCGTCTCCACAAAAAGCAACACTGCACAGTGCATAGTGGAAATTGCACCCAGGAATGTATCCTTGCCCAAGAGATGGAGAACGAGCGGGACGGCAATGCAACAACGAGAAAGCTGGCTAAAGGTCTCAATGCATGATGGACACAATGTACCATGTAAGGCGCCCTTCCCCAATTGGCTCGCTCTTCGGAAGAATTTGGAAATATGGAGATCAAACCCGAGAGGGGACCATCAAATATAGGCTGAAATGTTTGAGACTCCTTTTAGTTGCCTCTTACGACAGGCAGGAATCCTGCGGGCCTATTCTAACCCCCTAACCCGCAGGGAGCCTTTTTGAATTCACCAGACAACCTGTAACATTGATTTAATAAGTGCAGCAGCTAAAGACGTAGAGGGAATAAATTCAATACACTTGTAATGTTAAAATACTTATTCTATTCTTTCTGTGCACAGCCAGATACTTCCTAGTCTCCTTCACACCTCCCCCCCCCCCCTCCCCCTCCAAAACAATCAATACCTAATATAACAACAACTACCTTGCCAAAGTAGCTGCAGATGCAATCCTTAGTGTGTGAAATAATGGTTTCAACTGTCATCCTGCCAAATGCGAGTCGAGTGGGCTAACCACTTCACCACCTCACTCGAGATAACTGCTTAACGACTACCTGCAGGCGAAATGAAAATTTTTCCTAAACTTTTACTCCAGTAAAGATACACACGTGTAGAGACAACCAGTCAACCCTAAACCACTAACCTCAAAGATAACCACTTAGACAGAAGACAACCATTTGCGAAATGTAGCCTTGCCTTCCTCCAATCTGTGACACTTAACATCAGAGCATTCATGAGAAATATGCAGTTCAACATGGACTCTGATCCACAGAGTAACTTGACATGTTTAGGAGAAGATGATAAATTGCTTACCTCAATCACACATCATTTATTAGGATGCCTTCAGGAACACACACAGCTATCCACTAAATCCTGTAAATTCCTGTGGAAAAAGATACTTCAAGGCTATCATGCAAAACAACTTAATAGCCAGGGAATTAGACAAATCAGTGAACACTGATAGTAAGAAAGAGAAACTGAACAAAAATATTATCAAATGAAGAATTCAAATCAGAGAAATAAAAAGCTAACCCAAGAGGAGCCCAATACGATAAAACCAAAGTCATACGTCCGATAAGTGTCAGTTTAATAAGTTCCATACATGAATACTAATTTTAAACCTCATCCCATTGTTCCTTCCTACATTCAGATTTCATCATTTGTGGAGTAAATAAATAAATAAGCACTCCATCTTCAGGCCACGAGTGGCCTACCGGGACCATCTGACCGCCGTGTCATCCTCAGTGGAGGATGAATATAGGAGGGGCGTGGGGTCAGCACACGGCTCTCCCGGTCGTTATGACGGTATTCTTGACCGAAGCCACTACTATTCAGTCGAGTAGCTCCTCAATTGGCATCAGGAGGCTGAGTGCACCCTGAAAAATGGCAACAGCGCATGGCGGCCTGGATGGTCACCCATCCAAGTGCCGACCACGCCCGACAGTGCTTGACTTCGGTGATCTCATGGGAACTGGTGTAGCCACTGCGGTAAGGCCGTTGCCCAAAGCATATAAATAGCTTACAGAAAATAGAACTGATGGCACTAACTGGTCCCCACTCATGAATTGAAACTAAACTCTGATAAACTGGGCTGATGTTTGAGATGCTTGTCAGTTAGGATCACAAAGGAGGTATTTGTAGCTTACGTGAAACTATGGATGTAATGAAGGCAGAAAGACTAGGATCCAACATCCTGACAACGATGAGGTAGTACAAGATGGAGTACAAGCTCAGTTTGGGGAAGTGAATTGGTCATGCTGTTTCAAAGGAGTCTTCTCAGTGGCCAGAATGATCAGCTGTTATGCAGAGGACTCAGGATCAATTCCCACTATTGCCAGGGACTCTTCCTTCGTGGCAGGAATGGACCAGAGGGCACTCAGCCTCAGGAGGCCAACTGAAGTACTGCTTGAAATAGAAGTAGCAGCTGCAAGATCAAGAAAGCTGACGACAGCCAGGAGAGTGATGTGCTGACCTCATACCCCTCTATACCACATCCAATGACGCCATGGGCAGTCGGTTGATCTCCACTGGACCATCGTAGCCGGAATGTGAAGCTTTCAAATGTAGCATCCCGGCAGTTGCTCAAAATGATTTAGGAAAATCAAGAAAAACCTAAATCTGGATGGCCAGAGTGGTATTTTAACTGCTGTCCTTTCAAATGCGAGTCCTGTGTCTTACCATTATGCCACCTTCCCCAGTGGTGTGTACTTGTGTCACCCCTCCTCTTAATCATCGTGACCCCTCTAATTTTTACATATATTCTGGAAGAACAAACATTGTTGGCGATTCACAGCTGTAAGAAATGTTTTTGAAATTAATTCGCCGACTGAATTCCTTGACAGTAGCCACATTAGGTATAGATCTACTATCCAGGTTCAAGCCCCAATCCAGCCCAAATTTTCACATGCCACTATTGGGCAGCAGATCTATACGTAATACAACTGAAACCACGGAATTCACAGTTAGTGAATTAATATAGAAAGTACACTCTAATTGTGTGTGTGTGTGTGTTTAAGATGAATAACATAATACCAATTAGAATTACTTTACAACATTTGTATCAGAAGTCCACAAAAAATCCTGGAGAAAACACCCGAACCCGTCTTACACAAAAGACTTTTTGTAGAAGAACAACAACTGTTCATGGATCATTAAATGAATAATAATATGACTTATTCAGTTCATTACCACATTTGTCATTGATGCTGTAAAAATTAGTTCACAACAGTTCTATCACTAAAACATGGAAGGATGCAGTTTCACAAAGGCACCTATGTGCACAAAGAAGGACTGTGATGCGGTTGCCAACACTGCAGGAACAGCTTTGTGTAGCATCATTGTGGCACACTTCTGCCGAGTTCAATAAACCCACACACAAGGTCCATATTGGCATAGTCTTCCTCAGTAAACCTATCTATTTTGCTGTTTATGACTGTAAATGTACAACTAACAGTGTTGGAAAAACAAAACCAAGACAGAACTGACCAATACTGAATGCAAGCTTGAGCATGAAGAGTAAAGTGGGTATCACTGTTGTCAACAGCAAGTACGGTGCCATCAGTGAATGGAACTTTCTTTCCAAACAAGATACACAGTGCATACCATTGATGTGTGCATTGTTCTGCAGATATTTTCAGTGTAACACAGTTACAAAGATAAATGAGGATAAGAAACCATATGAAACTGAATTACTCTAATAAGCCACAGAATACCACAGGTCCCTTACATAAAAATATTCAGAAAATATCCATTACCATTGGCCAAAATTTTATTGGTGGAGTTCAGGTTCACACTGTAGTCTGTTCAAATTGTATTTATCTAAAGGTTCAACATGCCACTGGTGATGATATCATTGGAGAGGAAGCGAAAGTTCAAATTGTGGATGGAATTCAGCCTTGTCCTTTCAAAGGAACTGCTGCACCATTTGCCTTAAAGCAATTTGGGGAAATCACAGAAAACTTAAATCTCAATGGCCACACTGGGCTTTGAGCCATTAGCCTCGCAAATAAGAGGACTGTGCCTCCCCACTGCACCACCTAATTTGGTCAACCTGTTAAGACCAAAGGTTAAGAACATTGGGATTTTCTATCATCAAATAACACTCAAATACAGTACTTCAATTTTCTGCACTGTATGAAGTATAGATAACTATACAAAATAAGCACAATTTCAGATTTAATTACTAATGGTTTGTTTATGTAAACATGACAAATGTTGATTCAGGGCTGAAGGGGATTATTTTATCATTCGCTTTGGAAAATGTGTAAAATAAACACATAGCTGAACATATACATTTTGTTACATTGAACAAACTTCCTTTTAACTGCTGGTAGAAAAGGTTGACAAGTCACAGATAACTTGTATAATATAAGCAAATAAGGGCACTATTATTGATTAAATATAAAAAAATCAATGATTTCTCTCGACATAAAGTTAATAACAATCAACCACCATCTCCTCCATAAACTAGTATAGTCATTCAGTCTTTGTTTCTGCAATTTTTTACTCGGCATTACAATGGACGTGTTACCGATAGAGGGGCTGTAAATAAATTTAGGGACATTACAATAAATCTTCGTGCTATCCATCACTGTACTGTGCTACACCACAAAGTCGACACCTAGCAGCAATATCGTTTCCCTAATAGATATTCTTTTTCACTAACTTCGCCGCTGAATTCACTGAAGAGCAAAACGCCAATAAAATTAATTTAAAAGAAATTTACTGAACCTGTCTCGATCTTATAATACGTTAACTTATCCGCTGTCAACGTCGACTGCATATCTATCAGAAATGCACCCAACTGTGGTCCAAGACCGAGACAACTTTCAGAGCATGCACGTAGAATTAACTGCTCTAATAATTTTAATACACTACAACCATCACTAAATATTTATTTGTGTGGGACGCTGAGAGTATTAAGTCACATTAATTCTACGCTAGACATGTAGAAGCCACTAAATTTTTTCAACAAAAACTAGCAAATATAAAATTTCGCGTTCTAAGTCATGTTTTCATCACATGACTTAACGAAGAAAAAGTCGCAACATTTATGACAATACAGTTGAAGAAACTGCCAGTCCATAAACGGGCCCACACTAACCTGACATGGATAGAAACGATTTTATCATTGAACCTATCAACCACATCTGTTATCTCACATTCTCCAACAATAAACATATCACGAATGTCAGAACGCAACTCAACACGCCCAACTCCAAAACATTACTGATTACTGACAGTTGAACACAATCGATGGTAAACAAATAATCGAACTGTCAAACAATAGTAAGTGGTATCGATACTAAACGTAGTTCGATAACGTACATCAACACACTGCAAACCACTGTTGGGAGAACTCTTCGACCATAAATCTAATAGCCTGGCCCTGACGTCATTTTCGTGGCTCCAACAGCTCTGGGCTGAAGTTACGTGAATGCTGGCAAAACACGGTTGTTTCGTGTTGCGCTTATGGCTGTACTCAGCGTTTTGTCGGGGAAATGGCATTACATTTCACGTGTAAGTGTTTCTATGATAGTGCAGGTGCGTTTATTGAAATCTGCTGAAGTAACTTTTATATGTTTTTTACACTTGAAAAAGAGTATCACGTAAACTAAAGTGTTGAAAGTGATGCCTGTAAAGTCAGACTCATATTACATTTTGGAAAGTATCTGTGATAATTCGGTCACAGAAGTAAGTATAATCGTTTCTCGTTCCTACTCATAGGTTCCGTAAGGATGAAAACCGAAGGCAGCTTTGGATACAGGCCCTGAAACGGAAAAACTTTAAACCGTTTGCACATACGTGCCTTTGCTCGAAGCGCTTCGCAGAGAAGTGTTTTGATAGGTTAGTTATTATTTACAATGTATATCCATAATTTGTATTTACAGTGTCTGTCATTTTTAAACCTAGGCTCCAAAATTATTTTCTGAAACTGCAAAGTCTCACCTTTCATCTAGAATATCATTTTTTTTAACTGATAGTTTAAACTTTTGTATAAATAGTGGGAACTGAACCTTTGAAGTGCACCTAAAATTGATACTCTAAAATGGACCTGCTCCTAAAGTAAACAATTTTGACACCCATAGTTGACATAATTCCCATAGCCCATTTTCTTTTATAAGTAACTAGAGCTCGAAACGTGGCGAATACAATGTTTAAAGTTTTGACACGAGCCCACTCTTACTGTTTAAAAGAATTTTAACGACATTTTACTATAATTGATAGTTAATAGTAATTTCGTCCCGCTGCCCACCAGAGTGGCGTTCGATGTATTTGTTAGATTTTATAAATGGTACTTTCAACAAATCCAGGTCAAATGTAGTTCTGGCGTAATTTTTCACAAATAAAAAAGTAGTTTTTGTTGGAAGCGTTTGGCAGTCAATTGAGAAATGTGGGGAAAATCCGATACAAACATGGGATGGCAGACCGCTGATTTGAAATCCCGCCACGTTTTGCCAACAGTCACGTGGTTTATGTTGGAGCAACACTAGCCCCATAGCTTCTGCACAGCAAGGCCAGTCTACTAGTATCTATGGTCGAAGGGAGAACTGCATGATAAAGGGTACGTTTCATTGTATCAGTTATTATAACCTTTTCCTGTATCTTTCACATATGGAGCGTGGGAAGAATGACTGTTTGAATACTTCTGTGCATGCTGTAGTTACTCTAATCTTGTCGCCATAATCCCTACGAAAGCAATAAGTACGGAACTGTAGTCTACAATCATAATTTAAAGCCAGTTCTTGAAATTTTGTAAGTAGGCTTTCACAGGGTTGTTTACGTCTATCTTTAAGAGTCTGCCAGTTCAGCTCTCTCAGCATCTCCCTGACGCTCTCCCGTGGGTCAAATAAAGCTTTGACTATTCGTGCTGCCTTTTCTGTATACAATGTCCCTTATTAGTCCTATTTGGTACGCCTTCCATACACTTAAGCAATATTCTAGTGATCTGTAAGCAATCGCCTTTGTGGACTAACTGCATTTCCCAGGTATTCCAACAAATAAACCGAAGTCTGCCACCTCCTATACCCATGACATTATAGCCGTTAGGACACTACGTTGTCTCGTTTTCTGACGGGCGCAGTTTTAAGTTTCTGAACATTTAAAGCAAGTTGCCAATCTTTGCACCCCCTGAAATCTTATCAACATCTGACTAAATACCTGTACACTTCTTTCAGACAGTACTTCATTATAAATTACTTCATCATCTGCGAAAAGTCCACGAGGCCAGTAATATAAAACATGAATATACACGCGCAAATCCAAAGTAATTTTTACATCTGTTGATGACTTTCCATCTGGGATAACATGCAGTGTCTTCTCCATCCATAAAATCTCAATTCAGTCACAGATTTCGCTTGATACTCCGTACGATCAACTCTTGATAATAAGCGTAGCTATTGGCATTGGGTCAAATGATTTTCGAAAATCGAGAAATGTACCTGACTGCCTCCACCCACTACGTTCTCGGAATCTATACTGGCTGACATGGAGGAGGTCATTATGTTCAAGGTATCTCAATACGCGTGTACTCAGGATAACATTGACACAAAGAACAATCAGCGTTTGAGAAGCACTGCTGTGTGGCGGTAGCATGCAGTGCAGCCAAGGGTGGTGCTATCGCTACTGGAGTACTCGTTTGTCTTCGTGTTTTACTGTCGCAGTTAATAATGTACATATCGATAAAATAAATGCCGCACAAGAGTTATTCAGGGCCACTCCATCGAATGTCCCATTAAAATACCGCATTAAAGATCATTTTGTTTGTAATGGAAAACAAACGGATGCTTTCCGTGGACATTGCAAATATCTGCCCAAGCACCAGGTAAAATACGTCTGATGACTCGTAGGAGAGACACCTTGTATAAATATTATTACATAGACTAGCGACCTGATCCAACTTCGTGTGGGTACCACTAAGTATTACGGTCGGACAACTTACGCGGTGTAGAGGCAATTTTGTTTATGGGCATGTGCCTAGAGCTATGATTGAAGTTCAGAGAACAACTTTAGGTAAGTGAATATCATCACTTCCGTATAACATACCGCAGCCATCCTAATAAAGTGAGCGGGGTATAAAAAATTCCGCGCCGCCGAGTCTGATCATTCACAAACTGTTTTATATTCCAGGCAACTGCAGTTGTTGAAAGGCATGATGTTAGGAAGAACTCCGCTAACAGCTGGTAAAATTTTTGTTTATAAAAACACAACCGGTTTCGTGGCCTAAGGTGCAACCTACACGGTAAAAAGCAAAGTACAGTGTCACCACATTTTGAGGATATTAAATTTACGCGAGAAGGGACATAACATCAAAACCCCTTCAAAAATTTAAAAATACTTCCTGAAAAAGAAAAGACATGTTTTGAATATATTAGAGAAAGCAGAAATTTTTAGATATAAATATTAAAACTCACAGTTTGCATTGAATAACCAATTGGAATTAAAGTACCATAGCATTCTGGCTAATTTTGATTGTTTGTATGATAAGGTGTTAGTACGTTATGCAATTGTGTATTATTCTTGCTCCTAGTCATGAGCTAGGCCTACGGTCATGAGTATATGATGTCACGCTGACCACATGGATAGCATCCGTTCCGGCAGCAAGCTAGCCTCTGTCATTCCTGCGGTCCACTTTTGCTTTGCCCTGCACTCAGCTGCCCTGCCAACACATAGATAAGACACTGTCACCTAATACTTTCCACATTCTAAATTGTATAATACCGCGACTAATCACGTTGCAGTGACAATTTTTATCGCCAGTCCGGTCCCTTTTTTAAAAACTTTTTAGAGTCTGCTCACTATAAAATATTTACTTTTTATTTTTACATGCAGGTTAATTTTAAAGAATGGAGCACGTCTTCTTTACCTTTCGCTCGTAATAGTATTGACGATATTCCCTGAATAGTAAATTTTGACTAGGAGCGATGGGTATGCCTATGATCTCTTAATGTTGTGAATATATTTTAGACATTCCTTTATTAATTTTAATGTCCACAAAATGTGGTGACATTGTACTTTCTTTTTACCGTGTGGGTCGCACATGATGATGCGGTTTTAGGCCGCGAAACCGGTTGTGTTTTTATGAGCAACATTTTTACCGACTGTGAGCGGAGCTCCTCCAAACATCATGTCTAGTCATTCATCACTAGGTGGGGCGTTTGCAGGTCCACTTTGTGCTTTTTACTGGTTATAAAGCGTCTTCAACATGGTCAATAATACTGTGAAATTTTACTGAAGCTCTGCCGATAATGCTCAATAATATTGTCAGTAATATTGTGCAATAATATTGTGGTTCAGAATGTTGGACGATGAAAAGGCTACTGCTGCCATGATTGCTCTACATTGTTGCAGGTAGAAAAAAAGGTGGATGAAAAGTTGGTTCAAGGAGCATCAAATATCACTCATGAAAATTTGTTCAGGGAATTAAGATTGAACAAAAAAAAGATTATCATACCTTTTTACATGTTGATGGTCCAGCATTTGAGACATTACTGGAAATGGTTGTCCCCACACCAGACATAAGGCGTACACAGACAATGACACTTACTCCCCCTCCAGCCATCGATTCTGGAGTACACGGGTTTTATTCATTACGAAATTCCCATACACTAATATAAGTTATTCTGCTAAACCTCTCATTTAGGCAACTGTAGCCTTACAGTGCTAATCACAGTACTGTCGATTTAGGGATTCTTATATATATCTATCGTGTAGGGCCCCCCGCGAGCACGCAGAAGTACGACAACACAACATGGCCTTACCTCGAAAATTTGAAAATTTGTGGTAAGGTCTTATGGGACGAAACTGCTGAGGTGTCATCGGTCCCTTAGCCTACACATTACTTAATCTAACTCAAACAAACTTACACTATGGACAACACACACACCCATGCCCGAGGGACGACTCGAACCTCCGGCGTGGGGAGCCGCACGGACCCTGACAAGGCCCCCGAGATCGCCCCCCTACCCCGCGCGGCGTGGACTCAACTAATGTCTGAAGTAGAACTGGAGGGAAATGACAACATGAGTCCTGCAGCGCTATCCATAAAACCATAAGAGTAAGAGGGGATGCAGATCTCTTCTGAACAGCACGTTGCAAGGCATCCCAGATCCGCTCGATAATGTTCATGTTTGGGGAGTTTGGTGGGCAGCGGAAGTGTTTAAACTCAGGGAGTGTTCCTGCAGCCACTCTGTAGCAATTCGGGACATGTGGGGTGTCGCACTGTCCTGCTGGAATTTCCCAAGTCCGTCAGAATGCACAATAGACAATGCAGGTGATCAGACAGGATGCTTACGTACATGTCACCTGTCAGAGTCGTATCTAGATGTATCAGGGGTCCCACATCACTCCAACTGCACATGTCCCACACCATTACAGGACCTCCACCAGCTTGAACAGTCCCCTGCTGACATACAGGGTCCATAGTTTCATGAGGTTGTCTCCATACCCATACACGTCCATATGCTCTATACAATTTGAAACAAGACTCGTCCGACCAGGCAACATGTTTCCAGTCGTCAACAGACAAATGTCGGTGTTGACGGGTCCAGGTGAGCCTTAGAGCTTTGTGTTGTGCAATCGTCAACGGTAAACGAGTGAGCCCTCGGCTCTGAAAGCCCGTATCGATGATGTTTCGTTGATTCTTTAGCACGCTGACACTTGTTGATGGCCCAGAATTGCCATGTGCAATAGTTTGTAGAAGGGTTGCACTTCTGTCACGTTGAACGATTCTCTTCAGTCGTCGTTGGTCCCTTTCTTGCAGGATCATTTTCCGGCAGCAACGATGTCGGAGATTTGATGTTTTAACGGATTTCTGATAATCACGGTACACAGGTGAAATGGTCATACGGGAAAATCCCTACTTCATCGCTATCTCAGAGATGTTGTGTCCCATCGCGCCGACTATAACACCACGTTCGAACTCACTTAAGTCTTGATAACCCGCTATTGTCGCAGCAGTAACCGATCTAACAACTGCGCTAGACATTTGTTGTCCTATATAGTCGTTGCCGACCACAGCACGGTATTCTGCCCGTTTACATATCTCTGTATTTGAATATGCATACCTACACCAGTTTCTTTGGCGTTTCGGAGGATGTCCCATTTATCTTGCTTACTCAAAATAACTTTTTTCTGATGCATTAAATTGTTTCAATCAGTGCTTTTAAAATCGTAAGGTAGTTCTTGCTGAGAGTATACGTTTTATGTAATCCCGCAGATGTAGATAATACAGTAATCTGCTTAAAGCAGCCAATTATGCAATGAGTGCAAGATAAGCAATACCTATCTATCTCTCTATCTACCTTCTATCTGTTTGAATATATATAAATTGACGTCCTGCGTCATGCTTTCCATCTGTATGTTTGAGCTAATCTAAAGGACTACCATAGGGATTTTGATCCAGTTTTGCCTAATAGATAGACTAATTCACAAGGAACGTTTTTGTATATATTTTACAAATATTTCATGGAAACTGGCTATATTATGGCGAATTAAAGTGAAAACAATACCGTTTCCACCTACCAGTGTAGCCACCGTGACTCCAGAGAGCAGTGAAGTTTGCCAAAAATTTGTGGTGGGCTTGGTAGTCTATGGGAAGTGTGTACCTGGAAACTGAAAGGCTGGTGCATGGAATCACAGGTGGACTACTTATTTTTCACTTTTTCTTTTAACCTAGCATTCGCTTCTCGATGATGTGGGATTCTGCAAAAATGAAACGTGATTCTAATTTCATGTTGCACTGTAGGTCTCCTTTCTGCAGTTGGATTTTGGGTTAGGGACATGCAACTCGCCAAAGTGACTTTCATTTAAAACATTTATCATTAAACCATGTGACATTATCATCAGAATCTATACTTCTATACATATATTCTCCTTTCATACATATTAAGTCCCACTACATATTTCTGCCTGTATGTGAAAGATAATCTCAGAAACTATTGTAGGTATTTTGATATGCACACTCGAGTGACACTTGAGTCGGAAAGTTCTCACGAAGCTTGAATGTATCTGTTTCATATTTCACTGCTGTTTGGAGCGACATATCATGGCTGTGAGCTATGGCACTTCCAGCAGTGATGAGAGCGGGACCCAGCAATGATGTCTAGCTAATGAGTGGCTCTTAACCAGCCCCTAGACTGCCAACATTACTGTGCAATATTTCGGGATGCGAATAATATTGAACATGTAGCTATGAGACTGAGAGTGTGATGAATAGTATCAAGCACACCAAAAACTTTCGAAAAATATTGCTCTGCCCACAGGTTCAGTAATGACAATATCCTTGGCAGTCTCCCACATGCTATAGACTCTGGATCTTAAAATGAGTTCAAAGTAAGATAAACGAGCTTTCTTATTAGGGTTTATTAATTTAGGTAAAATTATGAGTGAAAGTGCATATACAGGGTATCCCATTTTTCTTGTTCACCCAAAATAATTTATTCTGATGCATTAAACGAAATAGTCTTTCAACCAATGTTTTTTTTAACATCATTGGTTAGTTCTTGCTGAGTGTATACATTTTATGTATCCCGACAGATGTAGGAGATGCTGGGTAGAGGATAATTTTTTTGAGTGGAACCACGTACATTTTATTCATGAATACACTTACCCTCTCCAAGAGCCATTAAAAAATTTATCACACTGTACCATTTTTACCAATAAAACGCAGATGTGTAAGTGATAAAGAGTACATAGGTTGTGAAGGAACTGGGCTGTTTACTGCCTTGATTACACACATTATGTACCCAACGTGCTGCTGTAGTAGAGGTGTGGGGTTTGTTCATGATTTCTAGCTCATGTAAACACAGGTCCTCCTCTCCCCCAAAGCATCTCACTTGTTGATATTTTAGCGTACAGTACACTATGTATCAGTGTAATTGTGCATCAGAGTAACCTAGTGTCTGGATGCCAGCAGTACACATTGTGTATGAAATTTTGTTGTGTAAAGCAGTATGGTGTACAGACAGGACGATAAGGTGGAAATGCCGCTGATCTACAGAGCAAGTACGTTGATAGGAAATAATTCAGAAACTTGCATTTTCATGTTCAATAGTGCTAGAGAGCATTATGATTATTATGTTATTATGTCTATCGTGTATTCTACAATACACACCTGCACTGTAACTTGCTGTAGGTGGGCGAAATTATGTCCCGGCACAACAATTGTACAGCAGACGATTCCCTGACAAGCCATCGCCTTCTCGCTGGATGTTTGTCGTCTGATTCTTGTCAATGTGAAACGGAAAGTATAAATGCAAGACCTTGAAATCGTCATAGAACACGAACAGACGAAGCTACTGGCGCCATTGTGCTCGCTGCCGTGAATCCTCAAGTCAGCACACGAAGAATTCAACATGAAGTTGGTGTCTCGAAAATAAGTGCACGTCGCATTCTGCAACGCTATAAATCCCATCCTTACCATATTCATTTACACGAAGTATTTCGGGGAAATGACTTCAACAATGCGGTTCAATTTTAACCGTGGGCTGACTGACAAGTTCTGCCCAACTCTAATTTCTTCTCAGATGTTCTTTTTACCGAAGAGGGGTCATTCTCCAACAAACGAATTGTCAGTATGAGAAATATGCTGTATTGGTCCATCAACAATTCACGATGCCTCCGACAGGTAGCACTTTAATAACTTTTCTTATGTATTGCCCACAGTTTAACTTTTTCCAAAAACACATTAAGCATTTTGATTTTCCGTCATTTTCAAAGGCTGCAAAATACAATACAAAACTGGCATCAGAAGGTATGAAAATATGATACTTTTGACCACTGACAAGAGACGTATTACAACGACTAGAATACAGCTTCCTAGCTTATCAGTGTTATGTCAGTCATATAAAATTGTTCATTAGACACATTGTATCACGTCAGCGTTCTCTGACACGATCCAAGAGCAAACTGCAACCAAGGGAAAATTTTTGGAAGCCAAGTGGACTAAACCACTAGGCGGCGCTGGGTACGTTGTACATGTTGCAGTTTGTTTTTGTTTACAGCCACAATTATCGTCGCTACATGGTACAAAACAATTTCATCAGTCAATACGGAAAACTGTGCTAGGGGAGGCGAATGGTCAGCTTTGGTTTATTGGGAGAATTTTAGGAAAGAGAGGTTCACCTGTAAAGGTGACCGCATTTAGGCCGCTGGCGCGACCTGTTCTTGAGTACAACTCGAGTGTTTGGGATTAGTACCAGGTCTGATTGAAGAAAAACATCGAAATAATTCAGATTTGGGCTGCTAGATTCGTTACCGGTAGTTTTGAGCAACAGGTCAATGTTCTGGGATGCTTGGGGAATTCAAATGGGAATCCCTGAAGGGAAGGCGACGTTATTTTCTGGAAACAGTGTTGAGAAAATTTAGAGAGCCGATATTTGAAGCTGACTGACGAACGATTCTCCTGCCACCAACATACATAGCGCACAATGACCATGAAGATAAGATATAAGAAATTAGGACTCATCGGAGGCATGTAACACACATGGCGAGGACTGAAACATGGCGGAGAGTAACTAGATTAAAACTGAAAGGAACTGCCAAAAGAGGGTTGGCAAGAGAGGAGGGAAAGAGGAAAGAGGAAGGAGAGTAGAGGGGTCGATGGAGGAGGAGGAACTGGAAGGGGTGAAGGGGAGGGGGATCCAGTAGCACACTGAGGGACAGAGCACATGGTGGGTGAGGAAGATAGCAGCCCAGGGAGGAGCGCAAGGACTGGGAAAGGAGAAGGAAGGAAGGATAGAGGGTAGGAGGGGGGAAGAGCAGAGGGGGAGAGAAAGGAGAGGGAGTCCTAGGGAGGAGGGGACAGGATGAGGGAAGAAGAGGGTCAGAGTTGGAAGGAAGGATAAATATCACGGCGAAGCACATATATGGGGCGGGTAGACGACGAAAGTTCCTTTGGGAGAGGAGACAGAGGGTGTGGAGATGCAGAGAGGTGGGGCAGATTAGCAGAGGTACGGCAGTAGACGTGGAGTGGAGAGTAAAGGATACACTGGGGGATGAGAGTGAACGAGGCGGTACTTGGTGTAGAGAATACGGATGTGTTCATGGAAAAGGACGAGATGTGGGAAAGGGATGAGGTCATAGAGGATCCTTGTGGGGGATGGGAGATGGATACGGAAAGCAAGGCGGCACAAATGGTGTTTAAGGATTTAGAAGGCTTTATAGAATTTAGGAGGGGTGGAGATCCAACTGACACTGGTGTAACAAAGTATGGGATGGATCAAACATTTGTAGGTATGAAGGATGGTGGAAGGATGCAACCTCATATCCAGCCAGACAGGAGTCTCAGGAGGTGGATTCTATTGTGAGCTTTGTGTTGGATGGTGAGGAGATGGGGCGTCCAGGTGAGGTGACAGTCAAGGGTGAAGCCAAGGTATTTCAAGGTGGGAGTAAGTTGGATAGGAAGGTTTTAGATGGTGAGGTAGAAATCATGGACCCAGGTGGGGGGGGGGGGTTAGTCCTATTATGATTGCCTGGGGTTTTGAAGGATTGATCCAAGGTAGTGTCAAGCGCTTTTTTTTCACTGTTCTTCAGCCAAGATATTACATGAAATACAACAGGAGAACATCATGTATATATAATGGGGGACAAAAGATGAAATGTACACATGAGAAGGGAGAAGCGAATGGAGTTAAATTATAAAAAAAGGAAGAGTTTAATGAGACATGTTTACATAAAATCCACATACAGTTAGTAGTGTCAAGTGCTGAGCAGCAGCTTATGTATCAGATTATAACCAGTCCTTGTGAATGACACTGGATATGTAGTACGTAATTACACTTTTACTCATCTTGTGCATAAAACGAAACGCAGGAGGAAGCCACACAAACGTGCACAGTCTTGGGGGTATGATAAAGAATAGCACGCCATTTATCAGAAAAAGAATACTATGTAGCGACGAACTGTAGTGTGTCGCCGTCTACTCAAGCGCCAACCGAGCGCTCCGTAAATAGACTGAATTTGGGGCGTTGCGCAGAATTTTAAATATTAGTTTGAATTTCGCCTAACCAGTGGCTGTTTCGTAAAAGATGCCTTTTTTATACAGCCTTCATTGCTGTCATATGTATGCTCTCTAAAACGTTTTTTGAAGGACCTAGCAGTCTGTCCCATATAAAATTTTTTGCAATCAACACACTTGATGCTGTAAGCTCCCATGCCTTCATACTTATCACGCCTGACCTCAGTCGAGTGACGCAAGTTATTCCCTAATTTACTGTAAGTTTTCAGCGCTAAACTGATATTGTGCTTCCTGGATTTATTTACTGCACGTTCAGTGAATGTTCCGTTCTATGTCAAACTTATCCTAATTTTCTGCTGTTTTTTTACTGTTGGAATAGTTCTGTGATTCTGTATAGTAAGCTTATAAGCCGTTGCTCAGTGCTTGACGCTACATGGCACAAGTTGGACACTCTTAACAAAAGCGCTACCATAAATGTTCCACAACACTTTCGTGCTGTTTTGTCTGAAGTTGTCATTATATAATCATTTGTAGTCATACTAATACAAACAATTTTACAGCACTTTTTAATACGCCAAGATTAATATTGTGTACCCCGTAACCTCTCCTGCCCCCCCCCCCCCCCCCATCATGGTGTTCTACAATGTTTGTTATTCACAGGAAACAATTTCATGGTCATACAACCACAGAAGATCTTATGTAGATTATCTTAAGTGTGCCAACTTTAACCAGTTCCCTTCCAGCCTTCCAGTAATATCTATAATTTTAACTTTTATTAAATATTTACGAACTTTTACTGATGACTGTAATTCATATGCTGTAAGTTGTTAATAAAAAATACAAGCTTTTTTTTCTTAACAGACCACTCAAAAAATCTTTTACACATTGTTTTGTAAAGACATACCTTTTTGTAAAACATTGTAAAGTGATTTCCGTGTTTACTGAAAAAATTGTTTTATATGATATAACACAGGTATGTGTGGCTGTACACAATAACAAATTGCAGTGTGTATCATGACCCAGCACCGCCTATTGGTTTAGTCCACTTGGCTTCCAAAAATTTTCCCTTGCTAGCAGTTTGCATTAGTCTGGTGACTGAGAATGTTGACGTGATAGAATATATCTAATGAACAATTTTATATGACTGGTATAACACTGGTAAGCTAGGAAGCCATATTCTACTCGTTATAATATGTTTCCTATCAATGGTGAAATGTATCATATTCTCATGTCTACTGATACCAGTTTTATGCTGTATTTTGTAGCCTTTGAAAATGACGGAAAGTCGAAACGAGTAAAATGTTTTTGGAAAAAATGAAAGTGTGGTCATGACAAGAAAGATTATTAAAGTGCATCCAAATGGCCACTTCATCTAACAACATTTTCACGCAAATTGCAGCTCCAACAGACAGAGCATCAAAGTCCATGGAATGTTAATGTTTAGTGCGGAATTATTGGAGATACCATTACTGGTCCTCTCTTTGTAAATGGCAGATAATATGCCCAGTTTTTAAGACCGACCCTTCGTGTTCTCTCCGATTTCGTAATGTGAGACTTAATATGTATGGAAGGAGAATATATATATAGAAGTATAGATTCTGATGATAATGTCATACGGTTTAATGGTAAGTGTTTTAAATGAAAGTCACTTTGATGAGCTACATGTCCCTAACCCACTATCCAACTGCAGAAAGGAGACCCACAATGCAACATGGAATTAGAATCACTTTTCGTTTTTGTAGAATCCCACATCATCGAGAGGCAAATGCTAGGTTACAAGAAAAAGTGAAAAATAAGTGGTTCACCTGTGATTTCATCCTCCAGCCTTTCAGTTTCCACGTACACATTCCCCTAGACTACCAGACCCACCACAAATTTTTGGCAAACTTCACTGCTCTCTGGAGTCATGGCGGCTATACTGCTAGGTGGAAACGATATTGTTTTCATCTTAATACGCCATAATATAGCCAGTTTCCATAAAATATTTGTAAATTATACACAAAAACGTTCCTCGTGAATTAGTCTATCTAGTAGTCAAAACTGAATCAAAATCCCTATGGTAGTCCTTTAGAGTAGCCCAAACATACAGACAGAAAGCATGACAAAGGATGTCAATTTACATATATTCAAACAAATAGAAGGTAGACAGAGAGATAGATGGATAGATATTGCTTATCTAGCACACATTGTATAATTAGTTTCTTTATGCAGATTACTTAGATTACAAAGTAGGCTGTATGTTATACACTCCTGGAAATTGAAATAAGAACACCGTGAATTCATTGTCCCAGGAAGGGGAAACTTTATTGACACATTCCTGGGGTCAGATACATCACATGATCACACTGACAGAACCACAGGCACATAGACACAGGCAACAGAGCATGCACAATGTCGGCACTAGTACAGTGTATATCCACCTTTCGCAGCAATGCAGGCTGCTATTCTCCCATGGAGACGATCGTAGAGATGCTGGATGTAGTCCTGTGGAACGGCTTGCTATGCCATTTCCACCTGGCGCCTCAGTTGGACCAGCGTTCGTGCTGGACGTGCAGACCGCGTGAGACGACGCTTCATCCAGTCCCAAACATGCTCAATGGGGGACAGATCCGGAGATCTTGCTGGCCAGGGTAGTTGACTTACACCTTCTAGAGCACGTTGGGTGGCACAGGATACATGCAGACGTGCATTGTCCTGTTGGAACAGCAAGTTCCCTTGCCGGTCTAGGAATGGTAGAACGATGGGTTCGATGACGGTTTGGATGTACCGTGCACTATTCAGTGTCCCCTCGACGATCACCAGTGGTGTACGGCCAGTGTAGGAGATCGCTCCCCACACCATGATGCCGGGTGTTGGCCCTGTGTGCCTCGGTCGTATGCAGTCCTGATTGTGGCGCTCACCTGCACGGCGCCAAACACGCATACGACCATCATTGGCACCAAGGCAGAAGCGACTCTCATCGCTGAAGACGACACGTCTCCATTCGTCCCTCCATTCACGCCTGTCGCGACACCACTGGAGGCGGGCTGCACGATGTTGGGCCGTGAGCGGAAGACGGCCTAACGTTGTGCGGGACCGTAGCCCAGCTTCATGGAGACGGTTGCGAATGGTCCTCGCCGATACCCCAGGAGCAACAGTGTCCCTAATTTGCTGGGAAGTGGCGGTGCGGTCCCCTACGGCACTGCGTAGGATCCTACGGTCTTGGCGTGCATCCGTGCGTCGCTGCAGTCCAGTCCCAGGTCGACGGGCACGTGCACCTTCCGCCGACCACTGGCGACAACATCGATGTACTGTGGAGACCTCACGCCCCACGTGTTGAGCAATTCGGCGGTACGTCCACCCGGCCTCCCGCGTGCCCACTATACGCCCTCGCTCAAAGTCCGTCAACTGCCCATACGGTTCACGTCCACGCTGTCGCGGCATGCTACCAGTGTTAAAGACTGCGATGGAGCTCCGTATGCCACGGCAAACTGGCTGACACTGACGGCGGCGGTGCACAAATGCTGCGCAGCTAGCGCCATTCGACGGCCAACACCGCGGTTCCTGGTGTGTCCGCTGTACCGTGCGTGTGATCATTGCTTGTACAGCCCTCTCGCAGTGTCCGGAGCAAGTATGGTGGGTCTGACACACCGGTGTCAATGTGTTCTTTTTTCCATTTCCAGGAGTGTATGTTCTAATTTTATTTTTTCAGAATCACATGTACAAAAGTTCATCATTTTTTCATTATATCTAAATGTGTTTACTATAAAGTATGGTGTTTCTTTCAACAATGCATTTACCACCAGCCTCATTTGATTTTTACACAATTCCATTGTGTCACATGGTATACTGTTGAAAATATTTTGCCAACATGTAATTTTTTTTTTTTTTTTTTTTTTTGCTTTTCTTTGTTGAGTTCAGGGAATGTCCAGTAAATTCCTGTTTCTGTTTCAACATGAGGGATCTCCTTTCATACATGTATATGTTATGTTTGACTCGTGTAAGTCCTTTGGGTATGCATTCATGGGGGGCTGTATTTTCTGCTCAGTAAAGTGCTGTCTGTGGAAGATAAGACACCTAAACCAAAATTACACACTACGATTTTCTTCTGCCAGGAGAAAACTTCTCTTGAACCAGCAGAGTTTCCCAAAAATATTTTCCATAATTTAAGTTTATATGAAAAAAGGCATAGTATGCCACAAGCATAAGCTCTTTATTTACACAATTTTAGGTGACACAAAACACTTGCTAAGTTACTACTTAACTTTTCTCAGTACATGTTGTGTTACTTGCAAAATAACTGTATTAGAGAATGGTTGAGTTCATTTTGTCCATTATAAAGATTTCTAAGGGAAAATAGGGTGTGTACAATTTTATTGTTATGTAACATCAAACTGTTTTCATGGAAACACTGAGCTGTATTTTCCATCATAGATTCGTTCATGAGTTCAACAACATTCATATCATTATTCAATGTGATAAACATTGTGTCATTGGCATAAATCACATATTTATATGGTGATAATTTGGGCATGTCATCCACATAAACAATTAATAAGAAAGGTGCCAATACAGATCCTTGTAGGACTCCATGTTTCACTTCGACAATGTCAATTTCTTTTTTAAACATGCGAAACATTAGCTGTCTGCTTGTCAAACACAATTTCAATAGCGCTAGTTTTTTTTAATTATTCCACAACTTTCAAGTTTCTCAATTAAAATGTTCTGTGAGATAGTGTCAAATGTCTTGATTAAATATACTAGTGTGGTATATGTTTGCTGCCTCTCTTCATAACCATGTAGTACTGATAATACAACTTCTTGAAGTACCTTAATTGTTGAGAGCCCACTTTGGAACCCGTACTGGGCCTTGTTAAGCAGGTTGTATAACTCAGAAGGATCATTAAATGGTCTGTCATTGAAGTTTCAGTTAGTTTCTATATTAATGGTACTCTTGCCATAGTTCTGTAATTTTGGGGCAAATTTCTTTTTCCATTTTTGTATAGCGACAAGGCAGTTCTCACCTCGAGACACTTTGGAAATATTCCCTCACTAAACATACTATTGATGAGGTAAGAGAGTGGAATACTTATAACACCTATTGTGTATCCATAACTTTTTTAGGCTAAAATTAGAGAAACCATGTCTGTCTTCTGTTCTGAAGTTGCTCAACTGTCTGACAACATATTGAGGCAAGTCTATTGGCACCTCTGCTTCTCATGAATTACAATGTCATCTAAATTATTTTCATCTGTAATGGGAATTTGCAGAATTTATGAAACTATTATTTAGCTCATCTACACTTAGAGGAACAGGTAAATTTTCTTCAATATGCCCTGTTTTTCATATAATTATTTTCCAAACTGATTTACATTTGTTACTGGACTGAGAAATATTGTTATCATTAGCTTGTTTTGCAGAAAAGTTATCTTTTCTGTATTCATTTGGCATATCAGCGTTAGTATAAGATTTGTCATAATAACTTTTTCACGGAATCCCTCAGTTATTCGAGTAAGGGGTACACCAGCGAGTTAAATTTCTTTTCTGATTCGTCCTTGTTCTTAACCTGTTGTGTTTAGTGCTGAGAGGACAGTATTAATTAAAGATAATGGTAATGCTATATGGTAAATAATCAAAATTATCATTTAGTGACTGATTCTCCAAGATGGTAGTTCACCAATCAGTGGTCAAAAGTCTTTGC
Organism: Schistocerca serialis cubense; assembly: GCF_023864345.2. Taxonomy (NCBI): domain Eukaryota; kingdom Metazoa; phylum Arthropoda; class Insecta; order Orthoptera; family Acrididae; genus Schistocerca; species Schistocerca serialis. The sequence continues at coordinate 215,873,797 of NC_064640.1, forward strand.
GTGCAATGTGTTACATTTGATGGATTTGAGACCTAATCATACTGGCTGGCATGTAACATCATGTCAAAACATTCCACAATGCATTTCAAATGATGGCATTCACGCAGGCTGTCAATGGACCACCAGGTCACGGCATGTGATGTCAGCGTTTCTTGGTAACTCCATCAGAAGTTAATCTATTTTCACCGTGCTTCTTCTTTGTTATTTTGCGTTGTTTTCATGTAAAACTGGAAATGTTTCGTGGCGACTTGGATCTATTTTCCATTGAGTGCTCTTCCACAAGCGGGGTCAGATCTGAAAGCGAAATATTATTTAGGTTTTAAAATAACCGAATAGAGATGACATCCTCACTGTATATAAATAAGATCATAAGTTGGTGCAGTTTTCTTTCAACAGCATTTTAAGTGAAAATGTCAGCTCTAATAAAGGAGAAAAATACAGTTGTTTATGATGTTATCAGTTGATCCAAGAAAACAAAACATAATGGATAAGGTAAAGTGACTCTATTTATTCCTTTGTAAACGTTGTGTGATGGGTTTATATGTATATATTTTCTGTAGCAACTAACTGTCAATGTTTTGATATGTTGTTTCACTTACCACACAAAATCAATCAACAATGTACATTACGAAGTTTGCTTTGGATACTAATAAACTTTATGACATGTCATATGGTGTGAATAAACTCTGATGTGACAGTGCCATGACATGCTGTGACGTGGTGAGCACTATCAGCTGGTCTTTAACTGTCTCGATGTCCTTGGTTTCTATTGTTTGATCATGATCTTTTTTTAACCCCATTGATTTAGGAAATATTCCACCTGGGACAAAAAGCATAAACATATAAAGTACATCATCTTCACAAATGTTTGATATACCATTATCAAATCAGGTGTACTGCCTGGTAGGTTTATAGTTAAATCAAGAGAAATTAAGACATATAGGAATTACAGACATTGGTCCTGAGTGTGAACTGATTTAAATCAGTGGGGAAAGTCGAAAAATTGTGCGTGACCAGGATTTTAACCTGGTCTACTGCTTACGAAGCAGATGTGCTAACCACTGTGCCATCCAGACAAGGTGGTTATTGCTATTGCATGGACTACTCCAGCACGCCTTCTGTCAGACCCAAATTCTCAACTTATCCACACTCTACTAATGGAGTACCTCTTGTCCCAGTGCATCTGCCTGTTAAGCAGGAGAGTTGAGTTCGAATCCCTGCCTGCCACAAATTTTCGAGTTTTCCCAGTGAGTTAAATCAATGCCCAATCGCAGCCAGTGACTGTAATTCCTTTGTGTCTTGATTCATAGGGGCTATTGGATCAAAATCGTGGCTGTACTTTCGGAGTTTCAGAGGCAGCATTAGGGAACGACTGACTAGAAAAGGGAGAGGAATCCAGTGGAAGACGAATGGCTATCTTTGAGAGACAAAATAATGAAGGCATCTGAGGATCAAACAGGTAAAACGACAAGGCCTAGCAGAAATCCTTCGGTGACATAGGAGGTATTGAAATTAATTGATGAAAGGAGAAAATATAAAAATGCAGCAAATGAAGCAGGCGAACGGGACTACAAACGCCTAAAAATGATATTAATAGGAAGTGCAAAATGGTTAAGCAGGAATGGCTAGAGGACAAATGTAAAGATTTAGAAGTATGTATCACTAGTAGACAGCTAGATATTGCCTACAGGAATATTCCAGTTTCAAAGAAAACTGATGCTGACAGGTATGAATACTAGCGAACTATCAGTTTAATAAGTCATGGTTGCAAAATACTAATATGAATTTTTTACAGAAGAATGGTAAAACTGGTAGAAGTCGACCTTACGGATGATCAGTTTGGATTCTGGAGAATAGTAAAGACACATGAGGCAATACTGACCCTACGACTTACCTTACAAGATAGGTTACAGAAAGCTTATGTTTATAGCATTTGTAGACTTAGAGAGTGCTTTTGGCATTGTTAAAATTCTGTGTGTAGTTAATCATGGTGTTGTAACTGTGGCGCAATTGTGCTCATGATAAATGATAATAGATTGTCATTAAATACTGTTTAAGCAATTATTTAGGCCTGCTTGTGAGAAGCATCTTTTGGCACTGTTTTACTAAGATGGTGTCAGTTAACACATGCGATTGAACACTTCTTAAATTATCATGATTTTGTAATATAAATTGTAATTAATATTTAAATAAAGTTACTGGCAAAATAGTATACTGTCCATTAAATAAATATCACAAAATGTGAGGTATTCATTCTGTATCATTTGCTGTATGATTGTGGAGATTAGGATCTTCTGACAAGCATTTGCATAATGAAAAGCTATAAAAATGTAATAAATGAAGAACAGAATACATACAGATACATAGCTTTCAGAGACGATAGCTATAGTGCAATGCCATTATCTGAGATATTGTGTGCTGAAATCGCATGAACCATTTAAAACTTGTTAATTCAGAGGTCCACTGTGAAAATGTTTATTTGAAGTGAAATATTAACTTCTGTAATTTTGAAGGTGTTGAAACTATTGTTGTGCCTCATTTTTCTGAGGTCACATATGTATTCAGATTGCTTTAATATTTGACTGAATTATTGTCGAATATCAAAGAGCTGTAACAAGCCATCTTTCAGTTTGTAAGACACTAGGCGATTGCTGTAGGCCAAGCAGCTCTTTTATGCAATCAGCGCATCGTCCAAATTACCCGCACTGATATTTTTCCCATTTCTTGTCAAGTCTTTGCACCCGCACCTTGGCTCGCTAGCAACGATCGCTGCCTCTGGACACGCCACGGCACTTTGGCGGACCTGGGTCTACCAGCACTCAGCTTCAGATGCAAATTCACCATACCTGCTACCAACTCTAAGCGACCGTGTTATTTTCATACATACATGTAGCGTTACAACAGAGTGACTATGGTGAGAAATAAATATGTAGACATGAACAATAAATGTGTGGCGCCTCTGGCGTAAAGCGCCATATCTTTGGACCTGAGGATCTTTGACTTACTTTGTCTATGTCTTCTCAGAGCGCTATGTTTGTACAGCCATGATGTATTCGCCTTGTACTGTCCTTAAATAAATGTTCATTAGACAGTTAAAGTGCGTTATTACCCATCTACGTCACAACATATCCACAGTGGTGACCCCGATGTATTTCTATTACGACCAATGGTAGCGAGTCAACTGCGGGCGCTGTCTTAACAACAGCACACCGTGGACTTCATTCAGCCACTCCATTTCTTTTCAAAAAAACTAACCAGGAGTCAGTCTAAGTGGTCGGCTTTCGACCGCAAGCTTCTCACGGTCTATGAGCCAGTCAAACACTTCTGGTGCGACCTGGTGGGGCGCCCTCTCACTATCTACTAGGACCACAAACCTCTTTTTGACGCTATATGCAACCCAGCGAAGGACCTCCCACCATGACACTTCTGGCACATGGATTGTATTTGCCAACATTCCTCAGATGCTTGTTACATCTGTGGTACGGAAAATGTTATAGGTGACTATCTATCTCATATTGCACACTTGAACATAGACAACCGCACCCAACATCAGACTGAAGATGCAGATACACAGTAATTGGCTTCAGACAACGAGTCTTCGCTCGCTATCAGACCTGTTGTCCTGAATGGGTCGACGACCCTGACCCTATACGACGCTTCTACGGGCTTGCCCCGCCCATTGGTGCCGTTCACTCTTCGACGTGGGATCTTCGACGCTTTACACAACCAGGTCCACCCCAGAACACGGGCAACGACGATACTAGTCACTGAACGTTTCATCTGGCCCAGCGTGCGGCGTCATTACCACTCCTGGACCCACGCGGGTGTCACTTGCCAACGTAGTAAAGGGGACAGACGTGTGCAGCCTCCTTTAGGACAGTTCGACGTCTCCAGGGTTCGCCTTCGGCACGTGCACATTGACTTGATTGGCCCTCTCCCCCCTTCCAAGGAGAACAAATACATATTGTCTATGATCGACTGCGGAACCCGTTGGGTTGAGGCGATCCCTCTTGCCGACATAGTGGCAGAGACCATAGCTCACGCTTTCCCATTGGCGTGTGTCATGAGATATGGTTCCCTCTTTCACTTACTACAGATCAGTGACGACAATTCGAGTCCACGCTTTTCGCTCGACTGTGCAAGCTGTGCAGAGTAGCAAAATTCCACACGACAGCCTATCACCCGCAGGCGACAACTCTGGTCTGCCTGCAATTGCCGCCGCCTCGCCTACTGACACTACCAATGTGAGCTCAAGTGGCGCTCCTGCACAGCAGTCAGATGCACTTGACCCTGTCGGCATGATTTCTTAGGCACCCACTTCTCGTACTGGATGCCGCCTTCAACCACCGCGCTGGCACGAAGATTTTGTGTTTAAGTGAGAAAGCTTCCCTCCGCCATGCTCCACACTGCAGCGAAAGGGGGGGGGGAGCTTTGTGGCACCTCTGGCGTAAAGCGCCATATCTTTGGACCTGAGGATCTTTGACTTTACTTTGTCTATGTCTTCTCAGTGCGCTACATTTGTACAGCCATGTTGTATTCGCATGTTCATTCATCAGCTAAGGTGTTTATTACCGATCTACGACTCGTAATATCCACAAATGTGTACAATGTTGACAACATTTGTTTGATTTAAATATCCTTAAGAATTTTCATGTAAAAAATTCAGGGCTATTACTTTTCAGCAGCCCCTAGTAAATAAATAAAAATATTTGAGGAGTCCTTGTACCTCCTTGAAAATGTAGAAGATGTTGCTTGAAATTCGATATGATACAACATGAATTTGCAGACACAATAAGGTGCTCTCCAGAAAAAAATTACAGCATTCTTGGAGGATTGCAAAAGGCAAGCAAGCAGCATATTTTAAATGACAGAGCTGACTGATGCACTGCTCAGGTTGTGCACAATGGCACACTGCGAGATATGCTGACTGCTGCCACATATGAGTTGCCATGTTCAAAGTTATCTGCGTTTTACGTCATGTTCAAAAGTTTTCCGACAGATTTGTGGACGATTTAATAACACTTATTTATCATATTATGGGTGTAGCTTGACGAAATACTGCATCATGTTTTTAGAAACAATTTCATTTTGTTACATGGTTTACGACTGTGACAGTGTGTTTTACTTTTGGGTTGGCATAACATGACACACATGTCGACTAAGCAATGGAAATACTGAACTCGTTGACTCAGTGTACGACAAGTCTTGCATCCAGTTGGCATAATATGATACGCATGTCATTTAGGTATTGACAAGACTGAATCCGCTGAATATGCATTTTGCAAGCCCCAACTTCTCAGGACTGGTCGAGACAGTGAAATATGAAATTGCATTGGTACACAGGGACAGATGTCAGCAGTTGCAGACAATGCTGGTAGGGACTATAAAAGCAGGAACAACCAACTCGATAAAGTCATTAATGTCGAATCATCATAGCCACCAGCATCGTTATTCTTGTTATTGGAAGACATGAGCAGCTCTCTAAACAACATGTAAGTGTAACAGATATATTACTACTAACAGTCTTACATATTTTCACCTACTGATTACTTGCTGTAACTCAGGCATGGCTTTTTTTATTCGGTGTTGCTGAACCTGCCCTGCTGGCTGTCGTCTATAGTACCCAGTCAGAGCATTAGTCAAAGAACTGCAGGGCTGTCGTTGAATACCTGAAAATTCAATGTGTGTCACAACTCTCTACAAGGAAATGATACATCTTGCACTTATTGTTTCTTCTTCTTTGTGATACGTTTCTGCTTATACAATTCGTTCACAAAACCTCTTCTGATCTTCTCTTTTCTCCTGCGGGCGAGTTTCTGGCCTTGTCATATCTACAAATGTCATGATGTTGTCTTTCCTAAGGCAGGCTTTCTTCCTCATTCAGTTTCTTCGAATCTGCAAGCAAAAATTCAGCAGATCAATCATGGAAAAGCAGACTAAATGCTGCGACTAGTGCCCAACTTACGAAGAAGAAGATTGCCGATGGAGAAGTCTCTCATTAGGCTCATGAAACCACTGAAACTTTACTGTATAAGTAATAATGGGTGAATTAGCATCTAAATAAATTAAATTAGGTGATCTTGTATGGGCTGTTGCTGAGTCCGCATTTAGAAGCTGAATATAATGTACAGGTGAGGTATATAATAGGCTTGGGTTTAAAGAATGTGGACATATCTTGGATGCATGTTTTCACATTTTTGAGGACAGGGTTCATCTAATTAAACAATCACTTAAAAGCCATTTTTCAGTAATCTGCAACTATATCTTACCAAGGCCCCACAAGCAAAAACAAATGTTTCTCAATACAAATAGTGCAAGTTTAATACCATCCGAAATTAATGATGATTGTTACTCAACTAATGTTACTGATACGCTGTTAAAGGAACTTCAAACTTTTCAAGAAAGAGATTTCGGTTAGGAATTGAAAGAAATAGATAAGCTGCATGTTCACATGGTTGAAAATAAGGAATTACATGCAGCACAAAACTGCCCAAGGTGATAGCAGGCAAACGCACAGCAATAAATGTTAAGTCAAAGGATAATGCATGTTTAACTGGTCAATGCTAGCAGGTTTATACCACGCAAATCAGCATGTGGATCAAGTGTGTAAATATTGGCGATATGAAAATAAGTTAAACAAACATACTGCTCCATACACAGCTGAAACATGTTTGCATTTTCGAAAAACAAAACAAAGATGTCTCTATAAATATATCTGGCATCCAGTATACAGATTATGAATGGATGACTGCAGAAGAGAAGAAAAATGAAAAATAATTTCGATTTGTACTACTACATATCACAAAACACTGTCGCAAGAAACTTGTAAATGTGAAGGAACCATTTAGGTTCACTTCTATGCTCCTGAGGGGCATATACGCTCATAGAGGCGAGCTAATTAACAACGACAGCGATAAATAACAGGGCGTGATGGAAGAGGCACGTGAGCCGGTTCTGAGATATTATTCCCAAAAGCTAACAACTACAATAATATTTAACTGGTTGTTACCTTTTAGTCAAGGGGCGTCCTCGCTCGTGGTGTAGTCTTTGAACAGGGTGGACTATGAATGATTTACAGTACACTTTGTTCAGCGTCGTCTGGTGAAGAGGAAAAACTCTCTTCAGTGCCGCTCTTGGCGGTAAAGGGGTGCCAAAACGGTCGTGAATGGAACCACAGTAAACCTGCCTAGTGTTCGTGGAGCACAATAGACTTCACCGCACTGTTTACAGCACACCGCACACAGTAATCGTGCTGATACGAGTGGGGGGGGGGGGTGAACCAGGCATTAGTTGGACAAAGCAAGAGTGGCCCCAATCTCCATTGTTGCCAGATGTATCCAAAATGGCGGCGATGTCATCATCCAAGATGGCGGAGTGTATACATGGCAACAGTGCATGTCATCCAAGATGGCGACTTTGGCGTCATTCAAGATGGCGGATTTTGGCGGGAAATTTGTGTTTTGGCGGCAAGATAGGTCAACTGGGCTACCTCCACTAACCTAACGTCCCCTCCCCCAAAAAAAGGCGGGAAAATAAAATTCCAACAGGATAATGCATCACACCTCTTCTAAGCTAACAAAAGCCCAGGAAGATAGGTCACTTAGGGTACCTCCACTAACCTAAGTCACCTGAGCGCCACCTCTTTCTAGGAACTGGCGCCAAGTTAGAATTTTGGTGTTAAAGAACGGTAAATTGGGCTATTTCTACTAACCTAAGAAAATAGCAGGAAGATAGGTCACTTTGGCTACCCCCACTAACCTAAGACATCCGACCGCCACCTCTTCCTAGGACCTGGCGCAAAGTTTGAATTTTGGTGGCAAAGAAAGGTCAATTCGTGTATCTCAAATAAGATAAGAAAATGGCGCGAAAGAAAAGTTACCTCCACTAACCTAAGTCACCTGACCACTACCTCTTCCTAGGGATTGGTGTAAAAAGGACTCAGCCTGCACTGGGCCGGTGGAGAGAAGAAGGAGTGTACTTTATTTATTTAGGGATGGAGTATATTTATCACAGTGATACAGAACACCCGGTTCAAATGGTTCAAATGGCTCTAAGCACTATGAGAAATAACATCTGAGGTCATCAGTCCCCTAGACTTAGAACTACTAACCTAAGGACATCATACACATCCATGTGCGAGGCAGGATTCGAACCTGCGACCGCATCAGCCACGGGATTCTGGACTGAAGCGCCTAAAATAGCTAAGCCACAGCGGCAGGCTCGGAATACATGCTCTGACATGCCACACAGCATACAGACCTGCAAACTACTCCTAAGTAACTCATGTATAAGGCTCTGCACATGGGCTTGCTAATTGTAAACTGTCAAAATAAAGCATTGCACAGCCTACAGACCTGCAAATCACTCGTAAATAATGCAATACATTTACATCCAATAAGCCAAACAACTCGTAAATTGTCAAAATAATAATCCATCTAAAAGACTCTGCAAACTTACTTGCTAATCATCAACTGTCGAAATCATGCACCAGTCCTTATTTACACAATTAGAGGCAGCACCACCATCCAGTGTGTTCACCAGGATGTCCGCACTCCAGCTGACCTAGTACGCAGTACCACCACCAGAGGGCGCTGTCGTCCATTCCCTGACGTAATCCAAAATGGCAGCCATGACGTCAGCTGATGACACAAGTTCCGATATCCAAGATGGCGGCCAAAAGTGTGTTCACCACGGGGTATAGACCTAGAACACAGTGCAACCACCAGAGAGTGCTTTCTTCTGCCTGTGTTGGACATGAGTCTTTTGTTGCAGTCAGCCTCTCCACCACGAGATCTAGAGTCCAACTGACCTAGTACACAGTACTGCTGCCAGAAGGTGCTGTCATTCCTCCTGTGACATAATCCAAGATGCTGGTTTGGAGATGGGAAATGGCCCAAAAATGACTAAGCCTGCACTGGGCTGCTGGGGAGAGGTAGAAAGGAGTGTGCTCTATTTATTTTGGAACATTTTATTTAGAGATACAGTATATTTATCGCACTGACACAAAACACTCGACCTGATGTGCTTGGGGTCACAATACACAGTCTGCAGAACTGTAAACTACTTCTAAATAACACTTTCCATACACGCAAACAACTCCTAATTTGTCGAAATAATTTCAGCACAGACATGCAAACTCCTCCTAATAATGCAGTACACTGATGTGCAGACACGAAATCAACTATTAAACTGTCCAAATAATGCATAGCACAGCCTACATACCTGCTCGCAAAATAATCCAACAGACACGCAATCAACGCGCGCAAGCACTGTCAGCCACCCCCTGTCCACTGGACGGTACAGGAGGTTTGCGGCAGCCCCAGTGAAGTGACATGGCTGTCAGCTGTCAAACTACACACAGGTGCCTTCCAGCATGAGGCAGCGACATCCCTTTCAAGCCTCCGCAGTTACCGATGTGCTGAATGTATACATCCTTCACGATAGGGCACACAGTAATCCTCCCTAGTCGTGCCACAACATAAACCACAGTAACTTTACAAAGCAATTTATACACATTTTACACAAACAGTGCAGTTATCTTTTATATCTGTACAGCACCTGAAAAAATTATGGTATGCCTACACTCAAACCAGCTGTATGTCACGATACTCCTTAGTCCTAGGAAAGCACTGTCAGCCTTTTCTTTCTTTCTACAGAAGTGACATTGGGCGGTAATAAACTATTTTACACTGATCACCATATTGCACCGAGAACTAAATTTCGCAAAGTGCCATACATATCGTGAAATATGGAAGGACTCTAACTCAATTACACTGCTATCCCACTGAGGACAGGAGCTTGAATATTAGAGCATGAAACCGATCTCCAACACAGCAATGTATCACCGCATAGTGTGTAAATGGAGTAAACATACAATTCATATCCACCGCCATACAAGATCATCCCTTTTACATCAGAAAGCTGTCAGTGGATTGAAGTCACTATTAGAACTGTTGTGCAAAACTGGCTCATTTGCTTCCCTTGGTACAAACGCGTTACTGTTTCTGCTCCGGACCTGCCTGCTTGCTCGCGTTTCTACACCCATCTCCAGACTCTGGGATTACAAGAAGATATCTAATTTCTCATGGTTCGCACACAGCAGTATCCTACCGATATAGACTAAGAATTATTTCTATACAAACCCTAAACTTATGCTAGGTGTAGCGTGCTCTAGACCACTGAGTAACTAGAAACAAACAGACGAAAAATGATATTTCCACCCGTGAATACTGATCTCGGTGATGTAACAGATGCGAAATCATTCCTATAATTTACAAGGTCATCTAAGTTGTTTCTCATGTCTAGAGAACTGGCAAACATGTCTTCCACATGCTAGATGCACACCCCATAATCGAACTTCTCTCAACTAAATAAAGGCGCAAAATGTGCAGAAGCAGTCAACCGAACAATTTACATGGGAGGGAATAATTGTCCAGCGCAAAGGCACCTCCGTATTCATTCTGACAGCTACTTCCATTAACGGGAAATGTGAATCACCCCGGCACAGGTCAACGGTGGTGCGGGCCAAGCACACACAGGTAGAATGTTTATCCTAAGAAATCGAACACATATATATTTTATCCCTGTACTTACAACTAAATGTTACAATCATGGTCTCAGTTGAAAGACATTCGACAATGAGCGAAGTATCGGAAATACACCCTGTTGACGGCTATGGCTCTGTAAATACAAATATCAGTACCATTCTTACGACTTGACATACTCTTCCCTCTGCTGTCACAAGCGATCTTGGTTCTACAGATGCATACAAGTATCAATGTTAGAGGCTATACACGCTCTATAAATCGAGGTACATCACCTCTGAATGAAGTGGTTTTTCTATCCAGACAAATACCGTGATGGTGATCGTGGGATATTATCAGACCAACATGTCGCCGACAGTGCAACCTCATAATAAAATTACTCAATTTAGAAAGTGGTTCGGCTAAGGAATGTGGTATGTAAGCGGTATTTTGCGACTCCCTCACACCGCCTCAGCTAGACATTTCTGTAGTACTTCTAACGTATTCTGACTCAATACCATATCAGAGGTTCTGCGATATATCCAATGAGTTATAGGCAACGACTGATTGAGCCGGCCACGGTGGCCTAGCGGTTTTAGGCGCTCCAGTCCAGAACCGCGCGACTGCTACGGTCGCAGGTTCGAATCCTGCCTCGGGCATGGCTGTGTGTGATGTCCTTAGGTTTAAGTAGCTCTAAGTCTAGGGGACTGATGACCTCAGATGTTAAGTCCCATAGTGCTCAGAGCCATTTGAACCATTTGACTGATTGTGAAGGAACACAAATAGTATTGGTAGATGATGTGCTAATTGAGGTTGTAAGAAAATTAACACTAGCTTCTCAGATCTCTAGTGTTGCACTATCTGCTAGAGATAATGTCCATTATTTGGAATCGGGTCTTTCCATTCAAGCACACACCTGCGTTGGATCCTATTGACAATTCATTTAATAATTACAACCACTACTCAATCATGTATTGGGAACACCCATATCTCAAAACGAGTCACCTTTCCCGAACCTGGCTGCTACAGTAAAATTCCAATGTGGTTTTAGTCACCCCTTACGCATCTTGCAACTGATCCCATTTCTACAGCTTTCCACATGTGATCGTTCCAATTTAAGTCGTAACTGAGCAGAGGACAGAGAAAGACATATCCACCACCTTGTGCAACCCGTGTAGAAACAGAACGACCTGAATTAGTGCAACAGGACCGTGTTTTGACCATTCAGCGAAAATGCACGTAATGTGGTACGTTTCCAAATTAGATACAAATACTACAGTCTAAAGCAGATCCGCATCCATTCAAATTAACCAACCCATCATGCTGTCATCGCTATTCTCTACCCCCCAACAGAGAAAAATTATGAACTATAAAAGCTCCACTAACTTCATCTGATATAGAAGTCACCTAGGCACCGATGCTGGGGCAATGAAGCATAGCTGCGGTGTGGTCCAGCATGGAGAAAGAGATTTTGCAATGCTCCCCAGAATAGCGCAGCGTGCAGCCCTCCAAACATTCATAATGGTATACCCCGTCCCTCACCGAATTTACACCTCTAACTGCTGCTGCTACTGCTGCCTGTGAAAATGTGTGTGAAATCTTATGGGACTTAACTGCTAAGGTCATCTGTCCATAAGCTTACACACTACTTAACCTAAATTATCCTAAGGACAAACATACACACCCATGCCCGAGGGAGGACTCGAACCTCCACCGGGACCAGCCGCACAGCCATGACTGCAGCGCCTTAGACCGCTCGGCTAATCCCACACGGCTACTGCTGCCTGTGTGGCACAATCCTATTAAATATAAAGGCACTGCAGAGGCCACTTTAAAGTTTGATCACCTATACTCTAGGCGAATGATAGTATCCCACAGATTATACTAAGTGGCAAAAGACGCTCCCTCTGGTCCTTTCTAGTTGTTTGAAACACTGTTTTTTAACACGCTTTTCTACAGTGCCAAACATTTCGTTTTTTTGCCACGACTTCGAGGCATGTGAAAGGTTCTAAACTGACATTAAGAAGTTTTGATCTGCAGCCTTTTGCAGGAAACTAGATCATGTTCTTACAGCGGATACCATAACACACTACACATCGGCTGATTTTAAATAAAAGACAGTTACAACATAAGGAAACAGGAAAAGTTTGCTCGCATTGTGTAGTCTCCAAACTGATGTCAAAAAGGAACTGACAACCACCACATTTAGACTCATCTATCACAGTGACAGCATACATGATGGCTCTGCGTTCCCTTTCGATGGATTCCTCATATTGCACTCATGTATGCAATCATTGTTTTGGTGCTAATCCATATTAACTTACACTTTCCCACATTCCTACAGTCACTCAACTTTGGCACCTTACCGTAAACCACGGCATCATCAGCATCCGACAGCACCCTTGCTGGTCACATCCTCCAGAGTCAGAGCATAGTCTGCCATGCTTTCTGGACGAAGCGAGCGCTGAACCAATGCTCGAGCAGTGTCTTCTTTCACTTTGATGGTCATGCACTTGGCAGCCCGTCACACACAACTCCGAGTGCCTTCCATAATCGCCTGCCGCACTTCCACAGAGTATCCACAGACCGCAGTATTTTGCACCGCTGTCCAATGTCCGTGTTTTCTCGCAGTTCAGTTAACGAGAGGAGTGCTACTGTGTGGTCTACGCCACCTTCCTGACCTGTGTTCTCTCGACTGTGGCTGTACAAAGCTTGATGCACAATGCCTGGAGTAGTGGTACAAAGCAAGAGTGGCCCCACTCTCCATTGTTGCCAGATGTATCTAAGATGGCGGCGATGTCATCATCAAAGATGGCGGAGTGTATACATGGCGACAGTGCATGTTATCCAAGATGGCGAGAGTGGCATCATTCAAGATGGCGGATTATGGCGGGAAGTTTGAATTTTGGCAGGAAGGTAGGTCAATTAGGCTACCTCCACTGACCTAACTGCCCCCTCCCCTGCCGCAGAGAAATGGCGGGAAGTTCAAATGCCAACAGGATAATGCATCACACCTATACTAAGCTAAGAAAATCGTGGGAAGATAGGTCACTTGGGCTACCTCCATTAACCTAAGTCACCTGACTGCCACCTCTTCTTAGGAACTGGCGCCAAGTTTGAATTTTGGTGGTAAAGAAAGGTCAAATGGGCTATCTCTACTATCCCACTAAGGAAGATAGGTCACTAGGGTTTCCCCTCACAAACCTAAGTCATCCGACCTCCACCTCTCCCTAATAATGGGCACCAAGTTTGAATTTTGGTAGTAAAGAAAGGACAATTCGTGTATCTCTACTAAGCTAAGAAAATGGCGAGAAAGAAAGGTTACCTCCACTAACCCAAGTCACTTGACAGCTACCTCTTCCTAGGGATTGGTGGGAAAAGGACTCAGCTCTGCACATGGGCTTGCTAATTGTAAACTGTCAAAATATCGCCAGAATATTGCACAGCTAACAGACCTGTAAACCGCTCTTAAATAATGCAATATGTCTACGTCCAGAGAGCTAAACAACTCGTAAATTGTCAAAATAAGAATCCATCTAAAACAATCTGCAAACTTGCTTGCTAATTGTCAACTGCCAAAATCATGCACCACTCCATATGAGACAGCAGCACCATATAGTGTGTTCGGCAGGAGGTCCACACTCCAACTAACCTAGTACACAGTACCACCACCAGAGGGCGCTGCCGTTCATTCCATGATGCAATCCAATATGGCAACCATGACATCAGCTGAAGACTCAAGAACAGTTATCAAAGATAGCAGCAAAGAGCATGTTCAACAGTAGGTATACACCTAGTACACAGTACAACCACCAGAGGGCGCTGTCGTCCATTCTGTGACATACTTTAAGATGCTGGTCTGGAGAGGGGAAATGGCGCGAAAATGACTCAGCCTGCTCTGGGCTGCTGGGGAGAGTAAGGAAGGAGTGTACTCTATTTATTTTAGAACAGTTTCTTTAGGGATGAAGTATATTTACCACACTGACACAAAACACTCGCCTTGATGTGCTTGATGTCACAATACACAGTCTGCAGACCTTTAAATTACTTCTAAATAACGCTCTCCAGACACGCAAACAATTCCTAATTTACCGAAATAATTTCAGCACAGACATGCAAACTCCTCCTAAATAATGTAGTACACTGATGTGCAGACACGAAATCGTAAACTGTCCAAATAACGCATAGCACAGCCTACAGACCTGCTCACAAAATTAATGCAACAGACACGCAATCAACACAAGCAAGCACCCTCCACCACCCGCTGTCCTCTAGACCGCACCGTAGGCTACAGGTAGCCCCAGCGAAGTGAGGCGGCCATCAGCTGTCAAACAACGCACAGGTGCCATCAAGCATGAGGAAGTGACATCCCTTTCATACTTAGTACCTGAGAAATTCCTCTCGAAATACGTGAGCACCTAGGCAGTGTTGATGACGAGAGTGGACGGGAGCGAAGAGCTATTTTCAAAGCGCTGACCCTCCAAGGTGGGCCACGTGCATGTGGGTTCGCTGCTGCTGGCATGAACCCTCCCTCTACCTGCGGTCTGGTGAAGAGCTTATTGCTGAGCGACACTGCAGAAATCAGTTCCAGAAAAGCACAAGCTGCTTTCTCCCTAGTGATTCTAACGGACTATGTGTGATGTGTAGCTGACGCATCGCTGCGCGTCGCTACATACCATTGCAAGCACATCTAGCAACATTCTTAATGTTATACCGAAGCCACAGGGCTACCTAAAATAATAAACAAGTCGAACTCTAGAAGATTACATAGTGTCCCAGAAATACTTAATGTGTGCTTTTGTAGGAGTTTTCGTGATATCTCAGCTTGTATGCACGGATATCATTGCTCTAACAGAACCTGTTTACGAAAATAGCCCAGAATTACATCGAATGCACTCTTCCCAGCGGTCCTAATGTGATAATCCGTCCATCACATATTACCCTTCCTGCTGTCAACAAACAAACTTTCCCACCGCTATGTAGAGACTCCTATATCCCAGCACAAAGGATATCTTGTGAATGAATCAAGCATTATGACTGGCTCTTATCGAGTTTACCCGCCGAATTACTGATGCCACCGATATCGAAACACCATCCCATCTTTTCTTTCTTTCTGCAGACAAGACTTTCAACTGTAAAATTATTTTGCACAGATTGCTAAATTGCATTGACAGTTAAACTATAAAAGCTATCTACAGATCATCAAATACATACAAGACTCACAAGGATATTGGAAGCCGGGAACATATTTACCAGTGTAACTACAATTAAATACTGCGATTGCTGCCACAGTCTGACACCGATCGATGTACCCTAAGACAGCGAGAATACGCTGTGGCTCCCATACGCAGAGAGAGGCCTACTGGGGTGAAGGAATGTAGCTTACTTAAGTGTGTCGTCCTCTAGATGGCCGAATAGCGTGCTAATGCTTAGTATGTGTCAAACAGTTTTCGTGATTTCATGGAAATTTTAGAAGATTCAATATGGATGTGTGCTTGCACTGGACCATTATTCCCCCGCGTGTAAATTATTATGGTTGTCTCCTTCTGCACATTTCGCGCCTTTATTTAGTTGAGGGAACATCGAATGTGGTGTCTGCATCTAGCAAGCCAGCCGCGGTGGTCTCGCGGTTCTAGGCGCGCAGTCCGGAACCGCGCGACTGCTACGGCCGCAGGTTCGAATCCTGCCTCGGGCATGGATGTGTGTGATGTCCTTAGGTTAGTTAGGTTTAAGTAGTTCTAAGTTCTAGGGGACTGATGACCACAGCCGTTAAGTCCCATAGTGCTCAGAGCCATTTGAACCATTTTTGCATCTAGCAGCTGAAAGACAGGTGGAAGACATATTGGCTGGTTCTCTAGACATGAGAAACACCTAGGTTGACTCTGTAAATAATAGGGGTGATTTGGAATCTGTTACTTCACCGACATCGGTTTTTGCGGATGAAAATATCAGTTTCCTCTATTTTTTTCGAGTTTCCATGTAAAGGTCTTCACAGATGGGATAAGTTTCTAGTTACTCAGTGGTTTACAGCACATTCCACCTCGTTAAAGTTTCGTGTTTCTAGCGAAATAATTTCTAGTCTATATCTTTAGAATTATGATGCATGCGCGATAGTGCTGTGCAATCGATATTACTATGTGCTTGATATCGAGAAGTATTGCGTAAATGGTATAATATTCAAGCAAACCATGCGGAATTACATGTGTTCTTGTAATCCCAGAGTCTGGAGATTGGTGTAGAAAGCAACAAGCAGGTCAGGACCAGAAACAGTGATGCCATTGTGCCGAGGGGAACCGATCCAGCCTTTGTACAACACTGTGTGTGTGTGTGTGTGTGTGTGTGTGTGTGTGTGTGTGAAATCTTATGGGACTTCACTGCTAAGGTCATCAGTCCCTAAGCTTACACACTACTTAACCTAAATTATCCTAAGGACAAACACACACACCCATGCCTTAGGGAGGACTCGAACCTCCGCTGGGACAGTCTTCGCGGTATATGTACAAGTGTCTCGCGAAAATAGCATGATACTCTGACAAACCATGTGAAACTACGTACATTCTTGTAAGCCCAGTCTGGAGATGGGTTTAAAAAACGAGCAAGCAAGCAGGTCAGGGCCATAAACAGTAACGCCTTTGTGCCGAGGGGAGCCGACCCCAACTTTGTACAACAGTTCTGAGAGTGAC
This sequence comes from Schistocerca serialis cubense, assembly GCF_023864345.2. Taxonomy (NCBI): domain Eukaryota; kingdom Metazoa; phylum Arthropoda; class Insecta; order Orthoptera; family Acrididae; genus Schistocerca; species Schistocerca serialis. The sequence continues at coordinate 215,891,003 of NC_064640.1, forward strand.
TTCAGTCCACTGAGGAGCTCTGGTCACATGAAGGGAGTGGATGAATGCCCGACCTTGCGGGAAATATTTAGTAAAGCGAGGAGTATACCTATGGTGTTTGTCTTTGTGGTATATGTACGATTGTCTGGTGGTCGATAGCTATGTGAGTGAAACAAAAGGGGAGATTTGAATGACGCAGGATACGAATTGTATGTTTACTACATCGACACTGTACGCAGTGATATAATGCTGGGTTGGAGATTGGTTTTATGCTCTAATATTCAAGCTTCTATCCCCAGTGGCAGAGCAGTGTTACTGAGCAAGAGTCTTTCTGTATTTGACGATCTGTAGACCACTTTGCAGGGTTTAACTTTAAGTGCAATATGGCGATCTATACAAAATAATTTTTTGGTGCTGAAAGTCTCATGTGCACAAATAAAAAAAGTTGGATAGTGCTTACACACCAGCAGCATCAGTAATTTGGCAGGTAAATTCAGTAAGAGCCAATCATAATTCTCAATTCATTCACAAGACATCCTTTGTGCTGGGACATATGAGCCTCTACATAGCGGTGGAAACGTTTTCGTTTTGGAGATGTTTGTTGAAAGCAGGACTTAACGATTTCCAGGAAGGGTACCATGTTATGGACGGGGTGTCACATTAGGACCATCAAGAGGAATGCATTCGGCATTATTCTGGGGTATTTTCGTAAACAGGTTCTGTTAGGACAAGAATTTCCATGCAGACAAGGTGAGAGATCACAGAAGCTCCTACAAAAGTTGCTGTTAACTATTTCTGCAGCACTTTACTAATTTCTGAGAGACCGACTTGGCTCTTATTTATATAGCCATGTTACATCAGGTAACACTGAGAACCTTTTAGATGGTGAATCGCCACACGAACATTTGGCGGCGATGTGTCAGCCACACTGGGGACGTAAATGCGTGCATGGCTGGATACAGCTCACATGTCCCATTAGGATCACTAGGAACAATGCGCCCTGTGCTATTCTGAGAAGCATTGGAACAGATTTCTATAGAGTGACCCGTGATGTCAGTATCCACAGGTAAAGAGGTATCGCACCAGGAATGGTAAACCCAGGCATGTGGCCCAGAGGTGTCTCGTGTATGGGAGTGGTGTGAATGCTGCACCCAGCGTGTGCGTCCAAAGGGTGACTTGGCTCTTATTTTCATAGACATGTGATGTCAGTATAACACTTGAAGAACTCTAACTGTATACCCGAAAATAGATGCGACTTTCACCTGCTAGCAGTGAGCAGCAAAGCACCTGTGCAGTGTCAGTGGAGTGTGCATGTGTGCGAGCTGAAACAGTTCGCTGACACATCGTGATTGACGATAGTTCGAAAGCGTTTTTTATGTGCACTTAGTGTTTGTGCACAGTATTATTTTCGGCTGTTTAAGCGTTGTGAGCGTCTTTGCAGAGCCTTTCACTTGCACTATTTTGACAATTTACGAGCTATTTGCGTCTCTGTTGCATTATTTTGCGAGCAGGTTTGTAGGCTGTGCTATGCATTATTTCAGTAATTTACGAACTGTTTGCGCGTCTGAACATCAGTGTACTGTATTATTTCGGTGTTTTACGAGTAGTTTGCAGGTCTGTATGCTGTGTAGTGCATTATTTCGGTAATTTACGAGTTGTTTGCATGTCTGTATGCTGTCTATTGTGACCCCAAGCACGTTAGGGCGAGTGTTTTGTATCAGAGTAATAGGTATACTATGTCAAATCCGTTCCAAAATAATTTGTCCCAAAATATATAATGTACAGTCCCTCCTATCCAGCACCCCAGCACTGGCTGAGTCCTTTCCCGCGATTTTCCCCCTCCACATCTCCATCTTGGATTACGTCACAGAAGGGACAATGGCGCCCTATGGTGGCAGTACTGTGTACTAGGTCATTTGGACTCCAGACCTCATGGTGGACACACTGGATGGGGCTATTGCCTCAAATTGTTTGAATAAACACTGCATGCAAAATAAAGACTTACGTCCATCCTATCCAGCAAGGACTGAGTCCCTTTCCCTCCAATTCCTAGGAAGAGGTGGCGTTCGGATGACTTCGGTTAATGGAGGTAGCCCAATGCCCTTTTTCCCGCCATTTTCTTAGGTTATTGGACATTGCTGTGGTGTGTTGCATTGTCCTGCTGGAAGTTGAACCTAGTGCCATCTTCTAGGGTAGTGCGGAATGTAGGGGTTTTACTGGAGGGAGAGGTTAATTATTTGACCAATTTACTTAAGTAGTCAATCAAATAGATAAATGTGAGAGGGGCTACTCCAACAACTCAGACCTGAAACTGTACCTGTAGCAGCGAGGGGGGAGGTTTCCTGAGGGGGGAGTGGAGTGGGAGGGGTGGGGGAACAATAGGTTAAGTGCCTGTTAATCAAAAGTAAGGATCCTTTTAGCAGGACAATAGATTAAGGACCTGTCAATCAAAGGAGAACAATAGGTTTTCCCCTGGGTGCGTACCTGCCTCAGATGTAGGCAACCTGCACTAACAAATCCACTAGTGGCTGGTTTGGTCCACTACTATCGCTCACATCTTGGCATTGTGGGTAGAGTGGTGACCATGGCTGTAATGTCAGGGATACTGAGTGACCATTCAGGGTCAGATGGGTGCGGTTCGCAACTTCCTGAGAGACAGGATTGCTCAAACTCTGGTCATGTGAACTGTACCTGCAGTGCTGTAATAACGGCACATTATCACTGGGAATCAGAAGTTCTATACTCCACCTCACATTAGGTTATTGAACTGGTAGTATGTATACAGCGCCCCTATATGCTTAGCTGTCACATGGCGATGTTGACATCACTCCTGGGAGAGAGCAGGCGGTCATAGCCAAAAACAGCATCGGCCAGCCTGTGGAGTTATAGCACACGGCGGTTTATTGCTTATGTGGAACTGCCTGATTCCATGCTCAGGGCTGCAAACTCCAAATGGGCCGTTTGCATAAACAATGTTGCCTACTCCAGCTGTGGAATGACAGAACCATTCCATAGCTTCCCCCTAACACAAAAGGATGTGATCCTGTTCAAAAACGTGACTATGTATAAGTATAAAGTTTTGTAGTCTTAGGAATATATCAGGAAGCATGAGGACTGTGGTGTGGATACATTGCCTTTGTGGACAATAGTGTGCAGATGTGTTCAGGTTATTAGACTAAAAGTTTAAGTTTTCTGGTGTAAGAATAGGAGTGAAAAGTGTAATAATTGACTTGCTTTATGGGTTTGATTGATGCCACGAAATTTCCTTTCGAAGCAACTCACAGATCACGGACTTTTGCACAGCTGGTAGCATTTGTCATTTTCCCACCAAATTGTGATGTCGTTAGTTGTCTGTGTACATGCTTTGAAACTGTGTTACAGTAATGTTTTACGTTTTTGTGGTGTACTTCAGCTTGTTGTGCCCAATTGTTATGTGCAACTTGCAAGGAACTCAGTGCGACGTGTTGGTGGACAGCAGTTGGCTTTGGTCTGGCTGACGTGAAGTGGCTCCGGGCCCCATTAGGCGTCCAGCGGGTGTTATAGCAGGGCGATGGGCACAGTGCAAGGGTTGTGTGGGTGCAGTGCACAGGCATGGAGCTCTTTCCCTCGCCAGTGTTTGTTTAAATAAATATGCAAGTGGAGAGATCCAAACTTTGAGTTAGGAGAAGAACCTCTGAGTGAATAGTAGCTTGGGAAGGGGGTTACATGTCATGTAGGACAACAGACAGTCCTGGACCTGCACAAATATCCTTTTTCTATAACATGACAGCGCCAGTATTCCAGAACTTGGCTTCTGACTTAATAGAACCTGATCCAATATGCCCAGAGCTGCACCTACATACCTGAGTTCTACACTGTTATAAATTGCCCAACATAAGTAGCCCAGCAGGTCTGGGATGGATTGTGATGTCATAGCTAGACCATCCTTGTATTCCAGCTGTGGGTTAGTATACCAGAATTCTACAATCTTACAAATTGCCCAAAAGGTCTAAGAGCCAGGGTCAGTATTCCAGGTCAGCCAGCATGACAATGCGCCATCTTGCATTTTTTAATTTCCCTTCAGTTATTCTCAGGGCAACAACCCTGCTTCCATCAGAAACACACTAGTGAAACTGGAGCGTTTTTTAAATTACCTGCCACTTTTGAATTTCCCACCACTTTCGAATTTTCTGACATTTTATACATAGGTCAATTGGACCTTTGTAAGACGGGGGAAAGGAGGAGGTGGGAGTGGGGAATTCCCATTATGTCATCGATCACGTCAGAATAGCAGAAAATCACATTAGAACCAGCTCTATACATCTACTCAGAAATATGTTCATTCTCAGTCATTTTATTGTCTTTTCTGTTTTTATTGTTTTTTTTTCAGTGTAAGTTAAACGTCAGCGTCTTCATTAAAGTCACATACAGTAGACTTTTCGCCTGTGTTTGTAGTCTCAACATCAATAACTATCCGTTAACCGGAGTCAGATTCGACAGCTTGATTATGCTTTCCTTTGCCATTTTTTTTCTCCATGTGCCTATTGTTAACTGCATGAAGTCCAGTGCGTGAATTAGCTTCACCATTCTTTTCTTAGTTTTCTTTTCTTGAGAGTCAGGTAGGTGAATTCTTTTCTCAAAAAAAAAAAAAAATCAAGATTTGCAACACATCCATTAATAGTAGTTTTTTCACTCTGTGTAGCCTGTAGATTCATAGTAGAGAGCAGTAGTCATAAATGCATAATCATTTTCAAATTAATGTTGTGTGTAGTGTTTCTATTGCGACTGACAGTGTAGCCAATTTTTTCAGTGGATAAAAAGATTATATGTACTTTGATATTTGATAAACCATTATTCACTTATTAAACATCATGATTATACAGTTTGTAACGCAATTCGGTATTACAACAAAGTGTTATTTGCTGTAAAACAGCGTAAAGAAAGGATCTAATGTTGCAAAGGATCATATGAAGAATGAAATGAAATTAACACGAAACTCAGTTTATTATAGAGTGCATGTGAAGTAGACTGTTTGGATTTTCCCCGAGAGTTTCAAATGGAAGTCGTAAGGAAGTCTCACAGCAGCTACTATCTTCATTTGGTCTCCTAACGAGCTATTAATGTAATTTTACGCCAGTAAGGTTCAGATTGATTGACCCCATTGCTATGTGTTCCTTTTATGAAAGAAATCATCAAATAATGTCTCTGTTTTTCGATCTCTTATTCCTATTTCGCCCCAAAGCTGCCAGAGGGAAAACAGGATGCACCACTGTAAGGCGCTAACTAGATAGAGATTTATGCAGTGCTGGATGTGTTCAGTAGGAGAAAAAAAGTTATAAAACATTTTACTACGGTTAACTCCCGCGTATAAAGTCTAGATGACTCTAGTGTTGATCTTTATATCTACAGCTGGTAAAAATCTTTCCTTAAATCTAGATTACAGTAGTTTGTGTAGTTACAGTCTCACATTAATAAAATAAAGTATATAATAATTATGTAGCACTTCTGAGAAAGTAATTTTTAAATGTAATATTTTAGTTAAAACATTAATAAATCACTGATAAACTCTCCACTGCACTTACGCATGTGTTCTGAATCTATAACAAACCTGTGCAGATTCCATAGGCATCAAAAAAGCTTCATATGCGATATGTGCGTTTTGGGGAGAACTGGTCATCATCATACAGTTTTTAAGTTTCATGCGACGCTATACAAAACTTGTAAACGTTCTGAACACACCATTGACAACTGCTGTGGCCTGAAAATAAGTACGTTCATATTTTGCATAGATAAGGGGCCCCAAGCTCCAAACTGTGTCTTATTTTCTGAACATATTTTGGCCTTGTTTGAGGTTTGATTAAAACTTGTCTGGTCCTCGGAGAGGAAGGGGGAGGGGATGGAGGAGGGGGCTCCAGTCTCGAGGCCCTCGAGATGTTTGGGCCCCGCTGGACCAGAGGACCGGGACTGCCCCCCCCCCCCCCCCCCCCCCCCCCATCCGCGCCACACCGCTTAGTCCACCACTGCATTAGTGTGTAATTCAGTGACATTTATCATCTGAATTACGTAAAATTTCTTAGCCATTGAACTTGACCTTCTCTACTGAAGAAACAACAGCAGCTGTCCCTCGCTGATTCTGCCTGTCTCGAATAAGTGCTTCACTGTCCTGCAGCTTCCTGACTCTGCCTCCAAGTTCCTTTTATGGCTTACATATCAATACAAAAATTAGCCACGTACATGTGCTCCTGATTTTTCCTAAGAAAGTTGTGCAAATAGCAACATACTAATACTATAATTTTTACTTTGGCGGGAAACAGGTTCACAGGTTTTTGAAATGCATCACATCTTCATTCAAATATTCCAAATGCATTCTCTACAACACTAGGACTTCGATGGCCGAGAATTAAAAATTCTGTTTTCCATTTGTAACCCAGTTTGAGTGAAAGGTTTCAGGACGTTATCTGTCAGTGGAAAAGCATCGATCCCCCTTAGGCATCTAAGTTAGAAAAAAAGGCTTGGGCGTCCTAGGGTTAATAGCGTGTTGTTCCATTTTTCAAACACAATAAAACAGAGATTCTACTTGACATGCATTTCCACAAGTCCTTGACAGGATTCCAGCAGTATGTGGCACTATATGTCTACGCACAGATCAAGCAATTCCCGCAAAATTACGGGGTGGTCGTATACAGGCATGCAGCTGACGTCGATATGTGTTCCAGGGGGTACAGATCAGACACATTTGCTGCTAAGATATCAACCACGGTAGCACGATTCTGACCTTTGAACATGGTCAGTTATTCTTCTGGAAGATATCGTTGTAGGGGACACTTCAAGCATGAAGAGACGCAGGTGGTCAGGAATAATGTTCACGTAGTTCACTGCTGTCATCACGGAAACCCAAGTCAGCGTACCCCATAGCATAATTCTGCCATTACCGGCCTTCATCTGTGGCGCAGCGCATGTTTATGCAGCCATTCGTGTGCATGACAGCGAGTAAAAACCCAACCACCGACCTGGTGTAACAGGAAATGTGATTCATTCTACAGGCGACACGTTTCTATTGATCCACCATGAAAACTCAGTGATGCTGTGGCCACTGCAATCATAACTGATGATGTCGCTGGGTCAAACACAGGAACACGTAGGTGTCATGTGACGCGGAGCTCCGTGTTCAATAATGGCCTTTGAACAGTGTGCTCCAAAACACTTGTGCCTGCACCAACATTGTACTCTGTCGTCAGATCTACCACAGATAGCTACTTATCCTGGACTACACAGAAGGGGACCATCTGATCTCTACATTTTGTGATGAAACACGGTCCCCCAGTACCATGCGGCCTACTCGTTATTTCACCATCCTTCAACAGTTCCCATAGGTGCTCACGACAAAAATACTCCAACAGGCGATCATCTTTGCCACTTCATAGAATTTCGTTTTCACCTGCAGTACCACAACACTGTTCCCTTTGTCAAAACCCCTTATATCAGTGGATTTCCGCATTTACAGTCCCTATCTTCGCTATAATGACAGCCCATTCGTCTCTCTTCCACTTACAGTCTTTTCTTACTGCATCACATGCCTGCAACATCACCAGGAGGCATTCAACCTCGCAATTGGCTGTGGTCATAATGTTTGGATCATCAATATATGGCCCATGGTGCACCACAGTTGTCTCTGTGCTTGGTCTGGATAGCGCCGTTTTGTCATGCACAGTGTACTTTAATACAGCAGCACGCAAACAGTTTCCAGACTTAGTTGTTTCAGAAATGCTTCTACCCTTGGCCTAAATGCCACTGATTATGCCAGTTTAGACGTCAGACAAATCACTCCATTTCTGCATTATAACGACTGCGCCGGTTTCCGCGTCAATAGGATGGGGCCCCTCCACGCCCAAACCAAAAGTTCTACCGTCACCTCCGTATAACATGTTAGTTTTCAAATCGTGAGTCACAGGATGCGGGCTGTGATGTTGTCCATGCGTCTGGGTAGGATTACTCATTGACATGGTCCATCAGGAGACAGAAAGTGGACGAAAGCGATCGAAGGGTAGCGGTTTGTAAGGGCAGAGGGGAAAAAAGTGCCAAGGCAAGCGCCAAGGGAAAAAACCTGTGCGACAGTAGAATGGGTAGTAAGGGCAGTAGTGGCTTGCTAGCTGCGACAGTGTATGCAAGGTGTGGTTATGTTAGTGCGAGGTATCGTGCATCGTTACCTTTGTTGTTGCGGGTGCTCGTTGTAGGGCTTGCTGCAGCTGCTGCGTCCCTGTAACAATTCAAGGTCGTCATACATTAGTGGGCGATCGGTCATAGATCAGCTCACAGTGTAGGGGGGGGGGGGGGGGGTGTGGCTGGTTTGCGTGCTGTGTACAGTACGGTTTCCCTGCGATTGCCTGTTTTTCGGCGGGTTGAGCATATAGGGTTGCCAGTAGTAGCTGTGTTGCAGGGGCTCGCCAGTAATGTCGTGTTAGCGTGTTATGGACTATAAATGTTTAGTTTCTTGCTATTAGTGTCTTTGGTCTATTATGCTTCCATCTATGGTTGTGGTCGTAGTTACCCAGAGAAAGGATAAACGGGTTACGCGAGTTTCTCGGGTTTCTGTACAGTCGTGTGGAGAGTTTTTGGAAAACCTGCAAGATTGTATCTAGCCGATATTCCCGGTGAAGATCCGCGGTGCATGTGTAGCGCGGAGCGTTGCTTATGACTCTTGAGTACTTCGTTCCGTATCAGCTGCAGACGGCGCAGGCGTGTGGGCGCAACGTATCCCCAGACGGGAGCAGCATACGTCATCAGAGGTCTGATAATGTTTCCTCCCCGTCATGCTTTATATACCCTCCACTGTTAGTGCTGCCATCTCCCGCCTGTGAGTGGTACTGCACGTCGACGTCGAACACTAGTGTTCATCACATTAATGTGACTTGACCGTACAGAAGGTGCAACCGCGTAGTTTCCACCTTTGGCAAGTAAGTCTGTTTCATTCTATACAGAACCCTGTCAGACTTATCAACAACAGTATGACTCATATCTGCATGTACGAAGGTTACTTTCTTCTCTTGCAGCCTCTCGAATTTCTCCTTGTCTATTAACTGATACTGCAGAATTTACTTCCATGGTTCGGTATGTTAGGCAATCGAGCTTGTCCCAAGTATCACTACACAACTTATTATTGAGGAAAACTTGTAACTCTGTTAATGTACAGGTTACACTGACAAGGTCCTCGGAACAACGCTGACTCTCGCAAAAATTCCTCACTTATACTAACCCTGCAGAGATGTCTCACTTTAGGCAGGAGGTCCGTAGAGGATGCTATAAGAGGCGTACAGCATGACTGGAAGTGCTTTTCCACCCGAGTTTTGTGGAGACTGACTATCTGTCCTTGGACTGTCTTAGTGAGTCGTTGTGTAGGATACTTTCTACCTGTTGTGCCGAAAAGCTCTCGAAGTTTATGTCCCTTGCAGAAGCAGTATCAGCGCCGTCGGGTTCTCTGTAAAGCGCAGTTCTACTCCCTGTGATTCTAAATGATGAACAGGAAGCTGTATTGTTAGGAATAACGTTCAAAAGGGGCGCCATTATGATGTATTTATTTACTGAACACTATAAACTGGCAAATACCAACGCAATTGGTAGCGATTAACTGGAAACTAGCAATATCCTGAGAGCATGGTCTTACGACAGAACTAGATTGTAAGGCATAAAACTTAGTATACAGAATTGTAACTGAGTCAGTAAAACCAGAAAATCGGCCTGGAATCGAACCCAGGACCTTTTCCTTTCATATAATCAAGAGTTGTTTAACCTGTAGAATACTGTAGCTGGAGCGTAAGGCTGCAGAATTAGGTTTACTTAAGAAAATAAAGCGAAAAGGAATGCTGTGCATGAAATTTACAAAGGGAGCAATCTCCATGGAGAATTTCATAAATATCAACTACGAAGATCACCAGACAAATTCTTCGAATAAACGTGAATGAGCAGAGGAGCATTCGAGTATCTCATCAATAAATTAAGTACGAATGTTATTTTTACATGATCAAGGACTTTTAACAGCCAATAAATGCGGAGGAATGAGCACTACATGACTAACTACGCTAAATACAAACATAAGTATTTAGATTGACATTACGGAACAGAGGCGAGTTGTGGTCTAGGGGTGCCGGCACGGTAGCTCAGCGTGTTCGGTCAGAGGGCTGCTCGCCCTCTGTGATAAAAAACAGAGTAAAGGAATCAACGATCAACTTGAACGGACGTCTTGTGACGTCCGCCCAGATCAAACGCAACGGATAATACCGAAAAAAAGGGGGAGCGTAAACAACTCGTGATTATGTGAAAAGAAAAGGTACTGGGTTCGATTCCGGGCCGATTTTCTGTTTTTACTGACTCAGTTACGATTCTGTACACTAAGTATTATGTATACTGTTTACACTGCATCGCTAAGTATATTTTTAAGGTCTTGACAAATAACTTGATTTTCACACCTATCCCAGCATATCACACACATTTAATTCCTAATAAATTACAATGAACCATGAAATTTTACAGATATTTGATGTTGCGAGCGTAATTGATCAGCAGTCAGTGTTAGGGCCAACCGTTCCAATTACTCTAAATAGTATGTAAAAGTATAGCTTACAAAATGTTTGAAAAGAAAGTCAAACGTTTTGTGTAATGATTTGTCTAAAATTATGAAATTAAAAATATTAGGGAAACGTTTGGTGCACCTCATTTTCTGCTCGTGATTTCGATCATCTACATCTACATTTATACTCCGCAAGCCACCTGACGGTGTGTGGCGGAGGGTACCTTGAATACCCCTATCGGTTCTCCCTTCTATTCCAGTCTCGTATTGTTCGTGGAAAGAAGGATTGTCGGTATGCCTCTGTGTGGGCTCTCATCTCTCTGATTTTTTCCTCATGGTCTCCTCGCGAGATATACGTAGGAGGGAGCAATATGCTGCTTGACTCCTCAGTGAAGGTATGTTCTCGAAACTTCAACAAAAGCTCGTACCGAGCTACTGAGCGTCTCTCTTGCAGAGTCTTCCACTGGAGTTTATCTATCATCTCCGTAACGCTTTCGCGATTACTAAATGATCCTGTAACGAAGCGCGCTGCTCTCCGTTGGATCTTCTCTATCCCTTCTATCAACCCTATCTGGTACGGATCCCACACTGCTGAGCAGTATTCAAGCAGTGGGCGAACAAACGTACTGTAACCTACTTCCCTTGTTTTCGGATTGCGTTTCCTTAGGATTCTTCCAATTAATCTCAGTCTGGCATCTGCTTTACCGACGATCAACTTTTTATGATCATTCCATTTTAAATCACTCCTAATGCGTACTCCCAGATAATTTATGAAATTAACTGCTTCCAGTTGCTGACCTGCTATTTTGTAGCTAAATAACATGGGATCTCTCTTTCTATGTATTTGCAGCACATTGCACTTGTCTACATTGAGATTCAATTGCCATTCCCTGCACCATGCGTCAATTCGCTGCAGATCCTCCTGCATTTCAGTACAATTTTCCATTGTTACAACCTCTCGATATACTACAGCATCATCCGCAAAAAGCCTCAGTGAACTTCCGATGTCATCCACAAGGTCATTTATGTATATTGTGAATAGCAACGGTCCTACAACACTCCCCTGCGGCACACCTGAAATCACTCTTACTTCGGAAGACTTCTCTCCTTTGAGAATGACATGCTGCGTTCTGTTATCTAGGAACTCTTCAATCCAATCACACAAATTGTCTGATAGTCCATATGCTCTTATTTTGTTCATTAAACGACTGTGGGGAACTGTATCGAACGCCTTGCGGAAGTCAAGAAACACGGCATCTAGCTGGGAACCCGTGTCTATGGCCCTCTGAGTCTCGTGGACGAATAGCGCGAGCTGGGTTTCACACGATCGTCTTTTTCGAAACCCATGCTGATTCCTACAGAGGCGCTACAGTCGAACCGCGCGATCGCTACAGTCGCAGGTTCGAATCCTGCCTCGGGCATGGATGTGTGTGATGTCCCTAGGTTAATTAGGTTTAAGTAGTTCTAAGTTCTAGGGGACTGATGACCACTGCAGTTAAGTCCCATAGTGCTCAGAGCCATTTGAACCAATCATTGAACGCCTCTCGTATGGCCCTCCTCACATTACATTTGGCTTCGCGTAATTTTTGTTTGTCTGCAAGGCTTTGGCTATGTTTATGTTGCTGTGAAGTTCCCTTTGCTTCCGCAGCAGTTTTCTAACTCGGTTGTTGTACCACGGTGGCTCTTTTCCATCTCTTACGATCTTGCTTGGCACATACTCATCTAACGCATATTGTATGATGGTTTTGAACTTTGTCCATTGATCCTCAAGGATATCTGTACTTAAAACAAAACTTTTGTGTTGAGCCGTCAGGTACTCTGAAATCTGCTTTTTGTCACTTTTGCTAAACAGAAAAATCTTCCTACCTTTTTTTAATATTTCTATTTACGGCTGAAATCATCGATGCAGTAACCGCTTTATGATCGCTGATTCCCTGTTCTACGTTAACTGTTTCAAATACTTCGGGTCTGTTTGTCACCAGAAGGTCTAATATGTTATCGCCACGAGTCGGTTCTCTGTTTAACTGCTGAAGGCAGTTTTCAGATAAAGCACTTTAAAAAAATTTCACTGGATTCTTTGTCCCTGCCACCCGTTATGAACGTTTGAGTCTCGCAGTCTATATCCGGCAAATTAAAATCTCCACCCTGAACTATAACATGGTGGGGAAATCTACTCGAAATATTTTCCAAATTATCCTACAGGTGCTCAGCCACAACAGCCGCTGAGCCAGGGAGCCTATAGAGACATCCAATTACCATGTCTGAGCCTGCTTTAACCGTGACCTTCACGCAAATTATTTCACATTTCTGATCTCCGTCAATTTCCTTCGATACTATTGCACTTCTTATCGTTATAGACACGCCTCCCCCTTCACTGTCCAGCCTGTCTCTGCGGTATACATTCCAATCTGAGTTTAGAATTTCATTACTGTTTACATCTGGTTTCAGCCAACTTTCTGTCCCTAGTACTATGTGGACATTGTGACCTTTTATTAATGAGAGCAGTTCTGGGACCTTTCTGTAGACGCTACTGCAGTTTACTATTAGCACATTAACATTGTTATTCCCTGTTGCATTTTGCCTACTCCTACCTTGCCGCGTCTCAGGAGGCGCCGTGTCGGGCCTAGGGAGGGAATTCTCTAACCTAAAAAACCCACATGTGCACCCCACACGTACTCAGCTACCTTTGTAGCCGCTTCCTGCGTGTAGTGCACGCCTGACCTATTTAGGGGGACGCTTCATTTCTCCATCCGATAGCGGAGGTCGAGAAATTTGCACCCCAGATCTCCGCAGAATCGTCTGAGCCTCTGGTTTAAGCCTTCTACTCGGCTCCAAACCAGACGACCGCGATCGGTTCTGGGAACGATACTACAAATAGCTCAGATTCCACCCCGCGAGCGAGGCTTTCCGCCTTCACCAACTCCGCCAACCGCCTGTACGAACTGAGAATGACCTCTGAACCCAGACGGCAGGAGTCATTGGTGCCGACATGAGCAACAATTTGCTCATGGCAAAGGCAAGTAGAACGTTTCTCTGATCCTCTTATTTCTTTTACAAAAATCATTTCATAAAATATTTGACTGATTTCTTTCATTTTTTAATTTCAAGTTTTATTCAGAAAGCATGATCTTACTGACTCCTCGTTTGCCTTCCTAACGTACTTGATTCGAAGGAAGCCTTTTTGGCATTTAAATACCGAACCAATTTTTCTTTTCATGTGCAAAATAGCTAGGTCTTGAACAGATGAAATTTTCGACACTTCATTTACATAGCTTGGCAGCAGCTTTTCGTGAAATATTTCCATTTTTCCTCAGCATATTAATTAGGTTTTCGTTAATTACCTTGATTACTTTCAAGCAGGTAAGTATTTTCGTGCCAAACTAGACCTCATGCTGGTCACTTTGATACCCCGTTTACCCGTTTCTCTCCTTTGTTTGGCTATGAAAATTTGGACAAATGCTCATGGTGTAAGTTATAGGGAGTCTTGTTGTCGCTCTGCTCACGTGTTTACAAAAACGTATCGAGTGTTAATCATATGATAAAATACTCCTTTCTGCGTGCTGTCGTTTCCAAAATTCGTCAGTTCGATACCTTGAACATTTTATGAGATACGACGATTTTTGCGACCACTTGATTCCCGACGCGCAGGAAAGGTTCGGACGCGCGGCGAGCCATCCGTCCGCTTCTACAGGGTGTTACAAAAAGGTACGGCCAAACTTTCAGGAAACGTTCCTCACACACAAATAAAGAAAAGATGTTATGTGGATATGTGTCCGGAAACGCTTAATTACCATTTTAGTTTCGTCAGTATGTACTGTACTTCCTCGATTCACTGCCAGTTGGCCCAATTGAAGGAAGGTAATGATGACTTCGGTGCTTGTGTTGACATACGACTCATTGCTCTACAGTACTAGCATCAAGCACATCAGTACGTAGCATCAACAGGTTAGTGTTCATCACGAACGTGGTTTTGCAGTCAGTGCAATGTTTACAAATGCGGAGTTGGCAGATGCCCATTTGATGTATGGATTAGCACGGGGCAATAGCCGTGGCGCGGTACGTTTGTATCGAGACAGATTTCCAGAACGAAGGTGTCCCGACAGGAATATGTTCGAAGCAATTGATCGGCGTCTTAGGGAGCACGGAACATTCCAGCCTATGACTCGCGACTGGGGAAGACCTAGAACGACGAGGACACCTGCAATGGACGAGGCAATTCTTCGTGCAGTTGACGATAATCCTAATGTCAGCGTCAGAGAAGTTTCTGCTGTACAAGGTAACGTCGACCACGTCACTGTATGGAGAGTGCTACGGGAGAACCAGTTGTTTCCGTACCATGTACAGCGTGTGCAGGCACTATCAGCAGCTGATTGGCCTCCACGGGTACACTTCTGCGAATGGTTCATCCAACAATGTGTCAATCCTCATTTCAGTGCAAATGTTCTCTTTACGGATGAGGCTTCATTCCAACATGATCAAATTGTAAATTTTCACAATCAACATGTGTGGGCTGACGAGAATCCGCACGCAATTGTGCAATCACGTCATCAACAAAGATTTTCTGTGAACGTTTGGGCAGGCATTGTTCAATGGAGCACGTTATCATGATTTCATACGGGATACTCTACCCGTGCTGCTAGAACATGTGCCTTTACAAGTACGACGCAACATGTGGTTCATGCACGATGGAGCTCCTGTACATTTCAGTCGAAGTGTTCGTACGCTTCGCAACAACAGATTCGGTGACCTATGGATTGGTAGAGGCGGACCAATTCCATGGCCTCCACGCTCTCCTGACCTCAACCCCCCTGACTTTCATGTATGGGGGCATTTGAAAGCTCTTGTCTACGCAACCCCAGTACCAAATGTAGAGACTCTTCGTGCTCGTATTGTGGACGACTGTGATACAATATGCCATTCTCCAAGGCTGCATCAGCGCATCAGGGATTCCATGCGACGGAGGGTGGATGCATGTATCCTCGCTAACGGAGGACATTTTGAACATTTCCTGTAACAAAGTGTTTGAAGTCACGCTGGTACGTTCTATTGCTGTGTGTTTCCATTCCATGATTAATGTGATTTGAAGAGAAGTAATAAAATCAGCTCTAACATGGAAAGTAAGCGTTTCCAGACACATGTCCACATAACATATTTTCTTTCTTTGTGTGTGAGGAATGTTTCCTGAAAGTTTGGCTGTACCTTTTTGTAACACCCTGTATAACAACCAATATCTCAAGAATGAAAAGAGATATCATTCCGGTCTCAACTTTAAATACAATTTAGATATATTGGTTACATTTCATATGCAATAATGTATGGCCTTAAATGAGCTACACGGGAAGACTACTCAATGTGATTTTACCTCCGCAAATTCTTAAAAATTTCGTGCAGCAATATAAATATTGCAAACTTTAGGGAAAGCCTACAGCAGCTAGACTGGGATGAAGTGTATAAGAAACCTGATGCAAACTTGAAATATAACTTATTTCATGATACATTTTTAAGGGTATTTGAAAATTGTTTTCCCAAGAAAATAGTTAAACATAATTCCAAGAAAACATATAAAAAACCTTGGCTAACTAAAGCAATAAGAATATCTTGCAACCGTAAAAGAGAACTGTATCTAACAGCAAGAGGGAGTACTGACCCCGAAATTGTTCAATATTATAAAAACTATTGTGCGGTACTAAGAAAAGTTATTAAAAAGTCCAGAAGCATGTGTATCATGTCTGAGATCAGTAACTCTGATAATAAAACCAAAGCAATTTGGAATATTATTGAAAGGGAAACAGGGCAACCAAGAGCACAGGAAGACTTTAGTGTCATAAAACTGAATGACAAGTGTACTAACAAACAATCAGAAATTGAAAATATTTTCAATAATCATTTTTTAAATGTTGTGGAGAAAATAGGATCTAGATCTTCACTAGAAGAGGCAAGGCTACTAATAGAAGAGGCCATACCTGTGCAGTTTGAAACAACTGTAATACCACCAACCTCTCCCTCTGAAATCAGTAAAATAATAAACTCACTGAAAAGTAAAAGCTCTTACAGAATTGATGGCATTTCCAGCAAGCTACTTAAAGCTTGTTCCCCACAGATAAGTAGGATTCTTAGCCATGTATGTAATAGCTCTTCAGAGCAGGGTGTTTTCCCCGATAGACTGAAATATGCCATTGTAAAACCATTGCATAAAAAGAGGGATATGTCGGATGTTAGCAACTACCACCCAATCTCTCTTCTGACAGCTCTATCTAAAATTTTTGAGAAAGTAATGTATTCAAGAATAACCTCCCATATTTGTAAAAATGAAGTACTAACAAAATGGCAGTTTCGTTTTCAGAAAGGCTTTTCAACAGAAAATGCTATATACGCTTTCACTGATCAAATATTAAATGCTCTGAATAACTGGACATCACCCATTGATATTTTTTGTGATCTCTCAAAGGCCTTTGATTGTGTAAATCATGGAATTCTTTTAGATAAGCTAAATCATTATGGTTTGAGTGGGGCAGTGGACAAATGGTTTAATTCATACTTAACTGGAAGAATGCAGAAAATTGAAATAAGTGGTTCATGTAATGTTAAAACAACAGCTGATTCCTCAAACTGGGGGGTTATCAAGTACGGGGTCCCACAGGGTTCGGTCTTAGGTCCTTTACTGTTCTTGATATAATTAATGACTTACCATTCCACATTGATGAACATGCAAAGTTAGTTGTTTTTGCTGATGATACAAGTATAGTAATAACATCCAAAAACCAAGAACTAGGTGTTGTAATTGTAAATGATGTTTTTCACAAAATTATTAAGTGGTTCTCAGCAAACGGACTCTCTTTAAATTTTGATAAAACACAGTATATACAGTTCCGTACAGCAAATGGCACAACTCCAGTAATAAATATAGACTTTGAACAGAAGTCTGTAGCTAAGGTAGAATTTTCAAAATTTTTAGGTGTGTCCATTGATGAGAGGTTAAACTGGAAGCAACACATTGATGGTCTGCTGAAACGTCTGAGTTCAGCTATTAGGGTTATTACAAATTTTGGTGATAAGAATCTCAGTAAATTAGTTTACTATGCCTACTTTCATTCACTGCTTTCGTATGGCATCATATTCTGGGGTAATTCATCGTTGAGTAGAAAAGTATTCATTGCTCAAAAACGTGTAATTAGAATAATTGCTGGAGCCCACCCACAGTCATCCTGCAGACTATTTAAGGATCTAGGTTCAAATGGCTCTGAGCACTATGGGACTCAACTGCTGAGGTCATTAGTCCCCTAGAACTTAGAACTAGTTAAACCTAACTAACCTAAGGACATCACAAACATCCACGCCCGAGGCAGGATTCGAACCTGCGACCGTAGCGGTCCTGCGGTTCCAGACTGCAGCGCCTTTAACTGCACGGCCACTTCGGCTGGCTAAGGATCTAGGGATCCTCACAGTAACCTCACAGTATATATATTCACTTATGAAATTTGTTGTTAATAATCCAACCCAGTTCAAAAATACAGTAATAGCAGTGTGCATAGCTATAACACCAGGAGAAAGGATGATCTTCACTATGCAGGGTTAAATCTTACTTTGGCACAGAAAGGGGTAAATTATGCTGCCACAAAAGTCTTTGGTCACCTACCAAACAGCATCAAAAGCCTGACAGATAGCCAACTAACATTTAAAAATAAATTAAAAGACTTTCTAGATGACGACTCCTTCTACTCATTGACTGAATTTTTAGATATAAATTAAGGGGAAAAAAACAAAAAGCAAAAAGAACTTAAACATTAGTGTCATTCAATATTTTGTGTAATGTAATATCTTGCACAGACATCTTTTATTAACCTGACTCGTTCCACATCATTACGAAGTGTCGTATTCATGATCTATGGAACAAGTATTAATCTAATCTAATCTAATATACTCAATTTCGTGCAGCACAGAACTATGACGAATAATGAAAATAAATCCAGACCTTTTTCGTTTAAAGATGTCAAGCTATAGGTTGCGGAAGAATCAAATTTTTTCACCGAATAGTTTTCTTAAAATCGGATGTTAAGTAATTCATAACTGCCGTCGGGTCCTCTCCGCTGCTTTGCCAAGAAGACATGTGGCTGTCGCTCTCTGACGCGCGTGCTGCAGCGACAAGATTCAAACACGTTTGAATTCAAACGTCGCCAGTTGCAGTGGGAGACAGGCAGCGACGCAGATGTCGCTCACGTAGGACACTTTCGTAGCTACACCTGCTGTTGTGCTTGTCGCCTGAAGCTGTCGCTCGCTACTGTCGCTGACGTAGGATACGGCCTTATTCCCAATTGTGTGCGTTCTGCAACACCACCTTCACTCACTGAATGCTACATGTTATGTGCAGACGCGATACAAAATTGTAAAACTGGAAAATAAGGAAACAAAATGTGGCTTGAACCTTACACTCTGTGCAATCTTAGATCCGATGTGCAAATGCCAAATGAAATTTCTCTTCAGCCTCATAAAAATCACTGTTGTTGACGTGTCCCTGCATATGAGATCTCTCCTCCTTGTGCCTTACAAATGTTTTGACTGTTCATGATACGTTCTCTTCACGAAGGCATTTAATCATAGAATGCAAGTCACACGACTGGTATTTGCGTAGTCCAAGACATAATTCTCTGCCTAACATTTCGTCTCAATACAGATATAATATTTTGCAGTGATACTGTATGCAGTATGAAACTTTCCCAGATGCTACAGAGAATTTTGCGTGTAGTAGGATCGTGTAACAAGAAGGAACTCTCGTAAATCACTATTCAGAAAACAAAAATTCTTCCTTATCATGTATTTACATTTCTGACACTATTATATTAATCAAGAAATATGTAAATGGAAATCTAAACCTGTGCCACAGAAATTAAGAATATCCATGACTGTAACACATGGCGGGAAAACTAATTTCCATCCTGAGTACATAAAAGTTAGTTTAAATCAGCGAGGGACAACCGATTATCATAAAAATATTGACAACAGGATGTACAAAGAAGTCAAATATTTAGATATTACGTCAAGTCATAATGTCATATTGGATAATTTGATTGATAAATGTTTCTAATGCCTAGAGGAATTCCTCAGGAAGCAGTCTGCATAGAAATTTATGGACTTCTTACAAACGGTTTGAAATTTCACAGTTTTTTAAGGAATTTACTTGAGACAAACAGTGCCATAAACGTGGCCTTCAGATGCATATCATCTGTAATTTTTTTTTTCGTTGTAGAAATTACGACTCTTTCAGGTAGTTGTAAATAGTAACTTCAAGAAAATAGGGTATTTTGTACTGTAATACAGTTCTAAACTATTTGATGTAGTTTAAGTATAAAATATATACCCATAAAGTCATTTTTAAAAAAATCTACATCTGTCCTCTGAAAGTCACTGTCAGGTGTATGGCAGAGGGTACTTCCCACTATACCAGTTATCACAGCTTCTTCCCACATGGGAAACAGAAGGAATGATTGTTTAAATGCTTCTTTGTATGTTATAATTAGATTAATCTAGCCTCCACTCTTCTTAGCCAGTGATACATAGGGGCTTGTAGTATCTTCCTATATTCCTCGCTTAATGCTGGGACTTGAAACTTAATAAGCTGGTTTTTGGCAGCATGTTGCGCCGAATGGTGACTCACCATCAGATGTTGAAGTAATTTCCGGTGTACCTCAGGAAAAAGAGTTAGGACTCTCGCTGTTCATTTAGTATATTAACGATGTGGCACACAATCATAATAGCAACCACAGACTTCTCATAGATGATGCAGTTATCGGAAATGAAGTAGCTTATGATCTGAAAAATATGTGCAAATTTTCAACCAGAGCTTCATAAGTTATTATGGGATACAAATATAAGCAACGGGCTTCGAATGTTCACAAATATAAAATTATGCACTTCACAAAATGTAAAAATGCAGTATCCTATAACTACAATATTAGTGAATCACAGTTGGAATCAGTGGATTCATACAAACTGCTCGATGTCACAATTTGCGGGTGTGGCGAATGGAATGATTGCGTAGGCTCAGTTGCAGGTAGCAGGCTTCAGTTCACTGGTAAAACACCGGGAAAATACGCTCATTATAAAAAGGAGATTGCTTACAAAGTTTGTGCGAGCCACTCTATAATCTTGCTTTGGTGTGTGGAATCCATACGAAATAGGACTATCAGCGAATATTGGATGTATACAAAGACGAACGTTACATGTTCGTATGACTCATGGGAGAACATCACAGAGATGCTGAAAAACCTGAAGTGGTGGACACTTAAAATAGACGTCAGCTATCCCACAAATGACTACTCCCCATATTTCAAGAACCAGTATCATTTGAGGAATCACAACCACTTATGTATACCTTCCATTGAGACTGCAAAGACTAGACTACATTAATAATTACATCGTGCACAGCGCTATTTAAGCAGTCATTCATCTTGCATTATACATGCATTTTCATGTAACATTGTTTCCTCTAAGTTGTCATATATGGAGTAATAATACTGACTGGTACAAAGATGGATGCCTTCGAGGTTTTTGCACAGCAAAGAGAGACCTAGTGTCACTAGGATCAGATAAGAAACCATTTATTGGTGGAAAACTTGAGTTACAGATACAGAGACCTGTTATGTTACTACACAAATTCTTACATTGTTATAATTATTACTTAGTAAGAGTGTAATGTTTTGTCAGTGTAGACAAAATGCTAAATTTTTGTTTTATTCTGAGCCACACAAGGATCTAAAATATTAATGCAAGTAAGTAGATTGAAAGACGGTCAGTGGGAGCAATTCTTGATGGTGACAGGAGTGGTGAAAGAATCATGAGAGTGTGACCTTTGTAAAATAGAAGCAGGCAGAATATTGTCAGATTTCAGTCTACAACGTTTTCTTCCAAATGTGAAAATGTTTGTTAACACTCACCTACATAGGGAGAAACGATCGTTTTCATAAAATAAGAGAAAGTAGAGCTCACATGGAAAGATTTAAGCGTCTGTTTCTCCCACATAGTGGATTGAGAGTGGAACAGTTAAGAAACAGAGTGAAAGTGGATCAATGAACACCCTGCCAAGCACTGAAGTGCAAATTGCTAAGAAGCCATGTAGATGTAGATGCAAACACTCGACATTGTGTGGGAAAGCCTCGAGACAGCTGAGGCAGTCAGCAAGTGTTAAACAGAGGGATTGTCACCATCTTGTGAAAGCTTGACTGAAGGACGTTTTATTAACTGACGTTAACACTGTAGCTACAGTTCAGAACTGCATTTATATAAACTACCAATTTTGTTGATAATACAACATTCATAAAAGATATTTGAAACAGTGATTTTTTTTATCTCTCTAATTCATTGTATAGTAGTGACCACATCCACTGTAAACTTTCTGCCAGGAAATTAAGTGAGGGACGATATTGGAGCAGGTAGTAAGCTGTCTGACATCTCCCCAACATCACAAGTAAGTGAACTCTTCGACTACTTGCAACTATGATAAGACTATTTACAAGCGATAGACTTAATTGGGTTTAATACCTTTCATTTTATTTATTCTGTCACTGTTCTGGTTTGTTGCTGGGATCTTAAATACTAATTTCTTCAAGTATTTTCTCAGTAGTAAAATTGATAAGGAACTTTTATTTTTCATCTCATTCATATATGTATATATATATATATATATATATATATATATATATATATATATATATATATATATATATATGTGTGTGTGTGTGTGTGTGTGTGTGTGTGTGTGTGTGTGGATTAAGCTTCTTCCAAGAATTTGGTAGTCATTTTCAGTGCAATTGGCCAATGCTTTTTATTCAGAGCTCAGGTTGATTTGTAGTAGTGTAATTAACGCAGCAAGCTTTACTTTTCTACGACCGAATACGCGGATAAGAGGGGAAAAGACAGCAGAGAGTACATGTGAAGAAGACTAAGGTCTAGCCTGTTGACAGGGGAAGAGATTTTTTGTTACAGGTTTTGCAACCCCCAGCACAGCGAGAACAGAGAGAGTTCGCTCTTCTTACGACTTCACTTGTGGGAATTTTCTACCACGCTTGTGTCGTATCTCACTTTGCAAAGTAAATGACACTGCAGAATGTCCCAACAAAGTGTGGACAATGTATGGTCAATAACTTCTAGCACGGTATGCTGTCGTCAGTAGGACGGTGGACGTACCCAATCACTCTAAAGTCTAAATATTTAACACAATTATGTTTGCACAAGCCTTTGTACTAGTAATGAGACAACCTAGCAAAATAAAGATTAATAAGTAATGGAATTAAGTGTGCAATAGCTAAAAAAACACCAAACGATAGTAATGTTGGCTAAACTTGACTGTTTTCAAGTAGCTTTAGATGTTTAATTCAGATATGCAAACATACTCTGATCAGCCAGAACATTACGACCACCTGTAAAATAGCCGGTATGTCCACCTTTGGCATGGATAACAGCAGTGACACATCTTGGCATGGAAGCAATGAGGCATTGGTATGTCATTGGAAGGAGGGAGTTGGCATCACATGTGGACTCACAGGTCGCCTCATTCCCATAAATTTCGGGGAGGGGGGGATGAGATTTGACACCATGTTCAATCACATCCCAGATGTCTTCCTTCAGGTTCTGATTTGGCAAGTTGGGGGCCATCAAATCAATTGGAAGTCACCACTGTGTTCCTCCAACCATTCCATCACACTCCTGGCCTTGTGACAGGGCGCATTATCTTGCTGAAAAATACCACTGCTGTCAGGAAACATGATGGTCATGAAGGGATGTACGTGGTCTGCAACCAGTGTATGATACTCCTTGGCCATCATGGTGCCTTGCATGAGCTCTACTGGATCCATGGATGCACATGTGAATGTTCCACAGAGCATATTGGAGCCGCCGCCAGCTTGTCTCTGTCTGGTAGTATAGGTGTCAAGCAGCTATTCCCATGGAAGACGACGTGTCCTCTCATCAGGATGATGAAGAAGGTATCGGGGATTATCAAACCATGCAACATCTGCCACTGCACCAACATCCAGCGTTGATGATCACGTGCCCATTTCAGTCACAGTTGCCGATGTTTTTGGTGTTAACGTTGGTACATGCATTGTTTGTCGGCTGCAGAAGCCCATCGTTGGGAATGTTTGGTGCGCTGCGTGTTCAGACACACTTGTACTCTGTGCAGTATTAAAGTCTGACGTTAGTTCCGCCACAGTTCGCCGCCTGTCCTGTTTTACCAGTCTGCCCAGCCTACAATGTCGGACATCTGTAATGATGGGTGGCTGCCCAACCCTACAACGTCTGGAGGTGTTTCCACATTGTTTTTACCACATATTGCAGACACTCACCATAGCACTCATCAAACACCCCATAAGTCGTGCATTTTCTGAAGTGTTCGTGCCGAGCCTCTGGGCCATCACAATCTGCCCTTGGTCAAACTCAGATACATCATGCACCTTGCACATTCTACACATGGACACTCACCAATACTAAATGTACTGTGCGTGTGTCTGACTGCGATAGACGACACTGCTATCACCTGAACTGGTTAATGTCGATAATAGGACGGTGGTCATAATGTTCTGGCCGATCAGTGTATGCAAATGGTGGCCTCATACATTTAAAACTGAATGAATCATTGGTCAATATCTGAACCAGGAGAGCAAAATCTCTAAGCACTTTGTGCAGACAGAGAGCATTTATAGACAAGTGGGTGAGCTACATAAATACACACAGTTGTGCACTAATTGGCGAAAACCGTATCACTTCCTTAATGTTTGTCAGCATGATCTCTCACTTTATTAACAGCAAATCTAAATTTTATAACTGTCAGTGGTGGCCCAATTAACTTCATCCAAGTCAGTCACACAATTCAAATCAATTAAACGCAGGGAATCCATAATTCCTTACTGAAATCAGAGTTCAGGAATTTACAAACTTTCACTCGCGACCTCGAAATAATTCTGTGTCCCTATGCCCACAGAACGAAATATGCGAAACATACCCCGCCCAGTATCTTAGACAGGGTTCACACACGCAACTAATGTGGCGCTACCGCTTGCAGCTTTCTGTAGTGGCATTGTGAGCTACCGTTCAGACAGATCTCCACAAATTCTACACAGTTGCACAGCTTTCAATATGGCGTCAGATGAAATCATATGGGCGGTTATGAATATCAGAGTGCAGTTTGTGGCATCTTACAGTTGTGACAAGTGTTAAATATAAGGAAGACGAAACCCAAATGTTGAATCCGAAAATAGACTCTGCACAGGGGTAAATCAGAGGCTGCAAACACATTTATAAAAGAAATAACACTCGGAGACGAAACTGCTGTCTGCAATGTCAAACTAAACAACAGATGGCATGTAAATATCATCTGCAGACATGCCACTCTTCTGTGGTTTAAGAATCTTGTCGTATTCTTTGATATAGGCATTTAGTGTAACTAATTTTTAGTTTAACAATGACACATCACACTTGAGAACTATTTCCTGTTTGGAATTCACGATTTATACCATGTTTGGTGCCATAAATTACGAATTTTATACAACTCTATATTTTGGTTACATATATTAAGTTTATTTGCTTATTCATCCAAAAATCTTTCAGGATTGTGGGATACATAATTGATTTACAAATATAGTGCACGCACACAGACACACACACACACACACACACACACACACACACACACACACAAACACACACATTCACACACATAGACACTCATACATTACTGCAGAAAATCAAACATAGGCTGCTGTTCTTGTAGTTCCAAGAAGTTGCGAAAGTGTACCTGTCGACCATTGTTTTCACTTTTTTTCAGTATTAAAATGAAAACACACTGGAATCGAACAGAGTACAGCAGCAGTTACTCCACGATAACTACGACAGAATACACAAGTTTCGAAATGCTGCCACGAAGGAGCAGTTGTGAGAGGCAAGTGGTGCAGCAAAGTAGAACCAAATTTAACTTTTTGTGGCATGACGGAAGTTGCATCACTGAAGCTGAGCCAGTAAAAACTGAGAGTTCACACACACAACTACATTGCAACTGCAGTATTCAACTAGCTGTGGCGATACTTTTGTTACATGTGTGAACCTGGCTTTACCACACCGCCACATACTGGCAAAGCTCCCTTCTGAAAGACAGAAAATAAAAAATGGTGTGCTCTGGTGATCTGTTGTGGGTGCCTATTTAGACTTGGTCACATGATCACTACTCGACTCAATGTAAACACTTTCAGCCTAACAACCACTCAGGAGATATACAACAATGTTACATAAATACATATAATAAATCATTAACTGAATTTTTTGTCGACGTTTGGCAGAACATGAGGATAATATTAAAAAGTATAACACTTCCTAATTTCCTGCAAAATTATATTTATTTGGTCATGAACCAGCTTTTGGCTTCTCAGGCCATCTTCAGGTTCAGACCTCCCTGCAGCAATTGAGCCAGCTGGTAATTCTATATGAATTAGCACCATATCTCGCTGTTTGCATAATGGCAAATAACATCAGTAATACCTTAAATACTGATTTGTGACCAAAGTTGTGTAATAATTTCTGGGTGGTGAATCACTCACCATGAATACAATCATTAGAAACGTGTATGTAGACATATCAACATATACCATAAATATAAATTATGTCTCTAACCTAAACATGAATTTAATAATTTTATTAAACAACCTTTGACTGATCTGCCAAAGAGAATAATTTTAAATCAAATAAGTGCCCATTTCAGTCTTTGTATATGTTGTACTCAAGTTTGAGACGAAAAAACACTTTCACTTTTACACACAGTTGGTTTTGCAATTACACCAGTTAGATGCGACTAGATTCTTGTGTCCAGTTCCTCATTGGTGTGTTTGTAGATGTGCCATATCTGTCAATGTACAGCCAGGAGTGCTGTGTGCCCTCAGCCATATCATATCAAAATGTTCAAACAAAAGACCCCAAAAAGTCATTCTTCAAACAAACAACCGATACCTCCCCCCAGTCATCAGGCTAGAAGAAACCTCAGTGGTTCACCATGTGCCCACTGTATTTAGTTCTCAGTTGAGACGTATGAAGGAAGCAAGGCAAATGCTTAAATCTGGATTAAGATTAATTCCCATAACATTCCATATACTTCAACAAATACCATTTAAATTTTAATGAGACTCATTTGTATCCCACAAATTACCTACAACACTAATTGATAATAATCAAATAAATCAGTTCCTGCTTTTCCAGCTGAATAAATACCCACCAAACTATTAAGCTAAACCCATATCTGTTGATATCCATAATTCTGAACATAACAATTACATTTCCATCCTTATATGAAAGAGAACAAATAAATCAATGAAATGTACTGTTTTTGATTTAATCACAATCAAATCCCGCTACTCATCTCACCATAACACACCAGATGTAACCCCCATTTCTAGTTTCCCATGCCACTGTTGTACATTTTGTTAATTTCTGACATTTTTCCATATGTGTGCATTCATACATGTATCATACATGTATCATACATAATTTTCAAGCAACCTGAAATTTTCGTATGTGTCCACCTATATGCCAAAATAAATTCTCTTAAATCGTCATTTATTCTTGAAAAATGCGAACATATCCGTGTTACACAGTCAAATCCTCGCTGCACTCATTTAGATGAAGCTTCTACCATCAGTATCATTTACATGAGCTGCGACAGTCATATCAAACAACATTCACACACCATGGAAATTACATATTACAATTAAAACCACAAAATACTTACGATTGCACAACATTTCTAATTAATAAAGATACACTATTACACTTAATAAAGAGTCCATATAGTTATTCCACTGAGAACCATAAGCACACTCCACATAATCATACTCATCTTCCAAAGAACCATTATTTCACCGCTTATAAAACTTACAAGCCTTTTTTCTTGTCTTCCATTCATATTCAGATTCATCCCAGCTGTGCACATTACATGACACAGAAAACACGCTATTATGGCTACACTGTACAATGAAAAGCCCCCACAATAGCTACTCTTACCCAGAAAGTCAATAAATAAACACACACTTCAACATAACCATTGTCTTATTTTCTTCTTCTTACGTTTTTCAATTTATTCTGCTTTTTCGTCTTTATCCAAATACTCCTCAAAGCCTTATCTAGAAACATCTAATAAAAACCTTCCATGAAAAACCTGTGCTTCCACTTCTACCTCAAAGCAAATTTCGTTAACAACACTTCCATTACAATAATTACTTTCACTTAACTCTCTTATTTAACACTAACATATTTAATATCACCCAGTACACCCATGGGTACAGGCACAAGCTCAAAAAATCTCATAGAATATCCACATTATCCGCTGCATCATCACCAATAAAACCTCAATGTCAAGCACATGCTCCCTCTGAACAGAACCATTTAACAATAAATGAAGACTCCACATATCATCCGCTGCATAATCACCACTTAAACCTCAATTCCAGGCACTTGCTCTCTTTGAACAGACCCATTGATTATCCATTAATCGAAGAATACCATAATCACAAACTTAACAGCACATGCACCCTTTGAGCAGGGCCACATAGAATAATCCACCGTTAATAACTTGATTTCTACTATCTAAATTGCTACTCAGCTCCATTTCTACACATGTTCCCATTTATGCACCATCACTGCCCTTATTACAGACAGTGGAGTAATTGCAGTTAATGCCAACTCAATGATGTTCATTTTCATTTTATCTGCATTACATGTACCACGCAATTTAAACATGATAAATATAAAAACATCACTTTTCTTATAACTACTATGTATAATATGCACATCTATCCCATTTACCATACACTTCTGTTTCTTCATTCCCACAATTTTCTCCTTTCCCTATAACAGACTCACTTTGTCATTGATTGTAGTCTCCCTCTTTTCATCCTTACCATTGTCTAAGCATCTATTTTATGAAAGAATGCGTTCCAGCAAGCTGGCAAGACACTTTTACCATAAAATTTTGCTCTCTTCCTTGCAAAAATTACAGCACATGTACTTTCTGTGCCCCATGGCAAAATCTACCAACAAATTTCCTTGCTCAGCACCTACACTGCACATGGCTTCTTTTAAAATGAGTGACTTTCCTTCGCTTAAACTCTCAATACAGTTATACTTCCCATGCCCACTGGCTAATTCCACTGATGAAATTCCTCCCCAAGATGCTTCATTGAACACAGCATTCCTGGAATGAAATGTTTCCTCCTGGAGGATGCTCATCTCCATTATGAACTTTTTATTAGTCTAATTTGTGCCCTCCTTGCATTTATTTACACATGAACACCTGAAGTTCGCATTTGTTAGCAATTTATACCGCACATGCTTCTGTATTTGTACCACAATATGCCAAAGACCGCAAAAAACAGATTTCACATCAACTGCCATTCCCTCTTTGACATTTTTGAGTTATGTACAGCTCCCTTCTATATCTCTAATTTCTTCCTCAATTTTAATTTCAGTTTCTGATGCTCTATCCTCACCACCAAATACTTAATTCTCAATATGATCTGATTCATCTCAGACTACAATTGTTTCTTCATATGTTTCCCCATAACTGATGTCAACATTCTCACAATCCGATATATCTTCCCCAAGATCATATGCCACATTTTTCTTGCTAGAATTGCTCTGCTTTACCACGTCATCAGTTTTTGATTACAAATTATCAAATCTCTTATCTAATACTTCCCTTAACTTTTCAAATTGACACCTAAATTGAGTCACCATTTTTGTTAACACTGCAGTCTCATTTCCTAATGCACTGTGGTATTCCAATCCTATTTCTTTTTGCATACTTATTCTGTCTAAATCACTTCTGCTATCCTACAGTCAGTCATCAACATTACTTACCTGTCAGCCATGGTTGATGATCAGACTGATTTGTATGCACTGTGAATGTCCATTACAAATTTTGTTGACATTTTCGGAAATGCCATTTTCAACTTTGTTACATTGATTTGAAAATGGGTCTCGGCCTGAAACTAGTCATCGAATCAAAAATAAAATATTTTGCAACTCGGACTGACTTTCGTTCCATTGATCAGAAATAACTGTACAATGCAGCTGCTGATAGAACATAACTTGTGTTTCTCCCCTGACGTATACTGCTTTTGAGTACAAATTATCAAATCTCTTATCTAATGCTTCCCCATGACTTTTCAAATTTACACCTAAAATCATTTGCTACATTCATTAACACTGCAATCTGATTTCCTAATGCACTTTGGTATTCTGTACCTATTTCGTTTTGCAAACTTATTTTGCCTAAATCAATCATAAACATTACTTCCCTCTCGACCATAGCTGCGAACCAGAAACAACTTTGCAATGCAGCTGCTAACTGAAAATAACTTGCATTTCTCCATTGACATATAATGCCAGTTCATACAGGTTGTCATGTCGCAGCATGTCAGAACATTCGTAATGCATTTCAAAGGGCAGCATTCACACTGGCTGTCACATTGTGTCATATCACCTCGTAGCACCATCAAGGTTTCTCGAGAACAAAGTTTTCACGGAGGATGCCACTGTAGATCGCTGATCACGTGACCACCAAGCTCATCTTCTGGTACACAGGTATGCTCTCGTCCTCGTTGTGCTTTCATGCGCTTATGCCTTTTGTGCTTGATATCAATCATTATCCAACGTCTTTTTTATTTGTTCTCCATCATTTTTTGTTATTTGTTATGGATTGAAAACAGATTAGGACAACCATGTGAGTTGAGATCATATGACTTGAATTGACTTGATGTGACCTCACATGACGTGATGCACAGTGTGAATACTCCCTAATATGATGGTGCTGTGATGAGATGGTGGCAGATGACCAGTGTGAATTGGCTGTATAATATTTTGTATATTGGTTTAATTAGAAAAATGATCTGTTCATGTGACTGCTCTCATCATCAGCATTTCATTTGGCAATAATTGTAAACTGTGTAATGGGTTCAGTTGTTACAGTTTTATAGCTAATAACAGTACTAAGTGTTAATGGCTTTTTAAACATTGGAATTTCAGACATGGTTTAAGTTTCAGTGAGATCGGCCCATTAGAATGGTTCCAAATGTGTCATTACTTTTTTCGTACCAAGCTTGTAAGGCATTTTGTGTATTTTCAATAATATTACATTCAGTATCAATATTTCAAGTCACAGGGTTTCTACAGTTCAGCGCATACTGTAACCATGGTGCCAGAGCTCACACACACATGACGACCTCTGTTCGTCATCGCTTACCTGCCACTAGAGTACCTGTGCTTAGCACTCTGTCCATTTCAGCTTGGCTGTCTGCAGTCCAGCAGACACCTGGCCAGTCCAAAAAACATTCATGCTGGCCTACAGCCAACCTGTCAGATTCAATCGAGCCAGCTGCTCATAACGTCCATTTCTGTAGTCAACTTTTTTTTTAACTTGGAAATGTTATAATATTAAATGTGACTAAAATGAAGTTCAGTAGCCATAAAATTCTTGTTACCTCTAAAGGAAAGGTGATTGTTGTGATAACTAGCGCTTGATTTAAATATCCTAAGCATTAACGAAAATTACAAGGGGTACAATAGGAAGCATCATTTATCATGCATTTCATTGTGGTTTGCAGAGGACAGCCATAGAAGTATATAAATCGAACAGTTTTTTTTAGACTTACTACACTTTTCCAGTATTGTACCAATGAACTGAAGTCGGCCACCTGCTTTATCTGTGACTGAAGCGATGTGATCACTCCATTTCATATCCCAAGAAACTGTTACATCCAGGAATTTGTATAATTTGACTGCTTCAAGCTGCAACTTATTGATATTGTAGTAATAGGATTACGTTCCTTTTAGTTTTAGGAAGTGTACAACTTTACATTTCTGAACATTTAAAGCAAGTCACAAATTTTTGCACTTCTCTAAGAAGCTCTGACTGAATATTTGCTCAGAATTGTTTGGAGACCGCTTCATTGTATGATAACTTAATTAACCCTCACATGGTATCAACTGTGGAAAAAGATATTGTATGCCTGGGGTCTTTCTTGCCCCAAAGTGATTCAAGCAACTTTATGGCGATAAAATTCAAAATATGACCACAGAAGTAATTATAATTTATTGAGAAACATGTGCACAATGTTGATATTACAAATTGATAGCTTCTTAATGTAATTAAGTTACATATAAGTTGCAATTATTTACTACATTTGTTTGAAATATGAAAACATATTTTATTTAGTTTGTTTAGTTCCAAAATTATTTTAACACAAAATATACATAACCCACACACCAGTAACAATACTGTAATTTATTAATATTATATGTAATGTCACTTACATGGAATTTTATTAGAAATACACTCCTACTCGCTCTCCATGCTGTATGATGAACAATATTACACAGTACACTTATCCTAGGATGTTCTTTACAGACAGACTTGTGACACCCATCACATTGTTGATTGTTTCTTGTCCTTTGACATTATGCACGAATCACACCATTTACTTTTCAGATTTGCAACATCGGCTTCCTGGTTATTATGTTATTTGTTCTTTAGAAGATCCTTGAAGCCTGTGGATATTATTGCTGAATGAATGTATTGTGTTCTGCACTGGGGCGATAGGATTTGTCATTCAATGTGAGGTTTGACAAGTTCTTTTCCTTGTTCTGAGAGGAATTCTCTTCTTGCATTTTTGTTTCTCATATCATGTAAAAATTTACAATACAGAATGTAAGCATTGAGACAAGCTAAAGCTAGTACATCAAAACATATAGCAAGTGGCCACCTTCATGTTCCTTGTTTCACTGAATAATGTCTAGCCATCTTATCAACTGTATCAACTCCTGACTTTTTTGAGTCATGGAGCATTGTTTTTTCAGGTTATTTGTGCTAATGCTCACTTACATCAAATGTCTGGTGTAAAGTGGCCAACAACATGACTGATTTATTTTGTGTAGGAACATATGAAGTTAAAACTGTATTCTGCCCATACGCAAAAGTGATCGATAATGGACACGCCTGTTTTGATGGCAAGATTTCGTTTGGTATCCCCTTTCAGTTGGCCTGAACAGTTCCTACAAGGCTCAATTTATTAGCAAGAAGTTCTTGTCCCAAATCAAAACTTGTAAAAAAGTTATCAGTGAATCAGCAGATATCCGCATATTTACTTGTGCAGTTATGACGTAATTGGTCTTGTAATCTACAGCAGCTCACACTTTTATCCCATACTTTCCAGGTTTCGAAGGAATGTACACCTTGAATGGACACGGTCCCCTGAAAGTACACATATGCTCATCAACTACTCGTATAATATAAGGTCCAGGGACATAAGACGAAGTGCATGCATCAACGAACATTTCAAACACAGCCCTTATAGGTTCAGCTTTTGATCCAGAGGCAGCTTTTCTTTCTTCCCCTGTAAGTTTGTTATCAAACTGGAGGCACATCAAAATATCACGAAATCTGGAAAAGCTCATTGTGGCTCCAAAAATAGGTAAGCCATACTTTTCTGACCAAAATTCTCTCAAAGGCTTCCCATGTGCCTTACGCAAGCCAGCTATTATTAGTAGACCAAAGAATGCGTGCAGCTCTGTAGAATCAAGTTCAATGCAGCACTCAAAAGTTGGGCACAGAATTTTATTATCTTTTGCATGGTTATTGGTATGCATTGCTATTACACTCTGCATATGATTGGTGATAAAAAGTCTGAAACAATCTGCCCTTGTCTGTAATTGTGGTCTAAGCTGACGTGGAATATGTGCAATATCACATATTACATTCCTTGAAATCTGCTTGGGCACATCAGGTGGTACTGCATTATATGTTATCTGTTCACTTCTAGACAGAAAAGTAGATGCACTCGTTACCTGAATACCATTATCATCTTCTTCACAGTCACTCATATCCACTTCATCTCCGACCTGTATATCTCCCTCTGTCATATCTCCATGAGCATCAATGTCATCCTCGTTTCCAAAAATGATTCATTATCACTATCAATCCTCTGTAAATCTACCAAAGCCTTCTCGAGACTGTAGCCACTTGCAAAATGCATATCACCATCCATGATGAATAAACGTCTTCCTTCCACAAAACTCAATTCCAAACTGCGAATTTGTCATAACAATGCAAGTGAATGTAATTTGTATTCATTGTTTAGAACAATGTACAAATGAATATTAGTTTATAAGGTTCATGTTGCCAAGACATATTTTCATAACAAGACTTATATATAATACTGAAAATCACATATTGTATATCTGGGGTACTTTCTGACCCCACTGCAAAAATTTCAAATTGCTGTGCTATAAGCTGTGATATAATCATAAATATTTTACCCAGATATAATAAAAAGTCCGTGAATAGCGTATCTGGCGGGTGAGTAGTCTACACCCACATTATAACTGTTTATTTGTAGTTAAACGAGCCTTGGGGTCTAAAAAGACCCCAGAGATCATGCAAGGGATAAATGCAAAACTTCCGATATTACTGTTGATGGCCATTAACATGCAGCAAAAACAGAAATGGTCCAAATATACTTCTATGGCGTACACCTGAAGTTACTTCTATGTCTATAGATAGCTATGTACTGCAGATAACACACCACCAATAAATCCTCAAACTAGACACTGATTTCATTTGATAAGTCTTATGCTCGTACTTTTGTTAATAAGCATTCGTGTGGTACTGAGTCAAATGCCTTTCGGAAGTAATCTTCCTGGCTAGCGTTAGTCATGACTTTTATGATGTTATGTGAAGAAAGCATGAGTTGGAATCCTCATGACAGATGTTTTTGGGAACCTTGGTGGTTGGCATGGTAGATGTCATTCCGTTCAAGATACCTCATTATGAGTAGCTCAGAATAAGTTCTATGATTCTGCAATGGATTGATGTCACAAAAATATTGGACAGTAGTAAAGTGGATCACTTCTGCTACTGGCCAATTAAATGGATATGACATGCAGGGCCAGTTTAATGTCCATGCATAACAAACCAAGCTGAGAGGACAGTTTGTATACAGGGTGTATTTTATAATTATAGTCTGGTTCATGAATGATGGCGATTCACACAGATCGAGACACGGGTGGGTATAGCATTGTTGCCAGTTCTAAGGAACAGTTGTGGTACACACATATACATGATTTACACGTAAAGTAAGTGTAATCCTGCAAATTATGTCTCTCACCAGCTTATGTAGAATTTGTCACTTACGACCACCATTAGCGATGACAACTCGCAACAAGTGGAATAAAAATCACTTAATAACTCACTATGTTCACGTTTAATGTACACATAGACTTCTACGACATTCACACCAGAGTACTCAGAACACAACTTAACGCTAATAGGATGTAAGAGAACGCATGACGTAAAATTTCCAATACCCTATCCTGGTCAGGTTCGTTTAGACCCTATTTGACAACATGCTGTGGGACACTCAATGTTACGGCAAGAAGGCGGCTTAGAGGGGTGCGTAACACTTTGTGGGAACTGACCTACTACCTGTCGGTACTGCATCTTTGCAAGCCAACGGCACTGCTCCAACCATGGAGGTAAGAATAGAAGGAGACGCCGTGACGTCACAGCTGTGAAGCTATGTGAAGCCGAGTGTAGCCATCTCAATCCGACCAAAACATTGCTGCTGTAAGCTTGTGTGCATAAGCTTGTCGCTCGCTTTTGGAAGGATTTTGCGCTATTATGGTGACTTGTGTGGTGTTCGGATGTACGAATCGTTCTGATTGTGATGCGAAATCGAAGGGAATAACATTTCGTGTGTAAGTTGTCTCGTTAAGTGAGATTTTACAACTTCATTGTGAACGAACGTGTGCTATATCGGTACTTGTACTATAGCGTGTTTTTCTCCTGTATGATTTTAGATTTCCTAAAAATGAAAGTCGGAAAGCTCTGTGGGAGAATGCCGTGAGGAGGAAGAATTGGCGTGCGTCTAAATGGAGCACTATATGTTCTCAGCATTTCCGAGAAGAGGACATAGACCGAACTTCCCTTTCAACAGTAAGGCTGCATGAAAATGCTGTACCATCAGTTTTCCCTACACACCCAAACCATCTGCAGAAGGTATGTTAGTTCAAAGAATTAAATTCTTAGTTTTCAAGTTCACGTTTCAGTATAATACATACGTATCGTCGATAATCCAAGTGTTGAGTAACTCACTTTGTCTTCATCATGTACCAAATTAAAAGCTAACACTACATTAACTGGCGTAAAGTATAGGCCTAAACAGGACACTGTGTAGATTTGCCATTCTATGTACCGTATTTCAGTAAATATTGGTGCTAATGAACAGTGTTTCCCAGTAGTGTAACGTAACTGAAATGTCCCAGTACGTATTACAAACAAGATGTATTTATGAGGCTTTGGAGGGAGGGTATAGCTAACTTAGTTTTCAGTTTCTATTATTTAGTTTGTGATACACGCTTATTACTGAATTAACAAAATTGTATCGTCTACATTGAAGACTAGCTATTCGTAATATTACATTCAAAACTATTTTTAATCAGAAGAAACGCGGAATTTCGCCTTTACGAGATTTTATTTTAAACAAAAACTTTGAAACAACCAATCTGATGACGTTAGATGCATATATGGTGCAATTAGCGACTGTAATACACGCAGCGCTATAGCACACTGGCAATGTTTTGGTCAGAGTGTCATGGCAGCGAGCCACGCCCCCATGGCTTCAAAACGTAGTACGGCTGGGATACGTAGCGCCATCTCCCCTTATTCTTACCTCCATGGCTCCAACCTCAGAAAACTCACCTGCCTGTATCTCTAGTGCAGTGATAGCTACGCTGCTCTCCAGCACGTGAATTCTGCCTGGTTTTCTTTACACACAACCACACTTGGGGAATTTGCATTGCACTACCAATAAAGAACAACTAATTCTCATAAAAGTGAACTATATTAATGGAGGCCCAGTGTCCTCAAAATAAGTGGTTGTACAGTCCTTATTACATCAAAACAAATTCAAAGATTCCCATCAAAATCAACATAATTTGCACAAACGCGAGTGAGACATTAGCAGTGGTAACAAGACTGCACACGAAACTGCATGCATGTAAGAGTTTACGATTTATAAGTGCCACAACGCAGCTAATCTGTGTTGCAACGACACCATTCATGTTTTTTGTCATGCACGGTGTATCTCACCTCGTCAGCGTAGTAAGGAAGGCCGTAAATAACTACTATGTCAGTCTCCAAGTCAATACATCTCACAAATTGAGAGTCGCGACCAGAGGGGTCATCAGGACTACAGTACAACACTCGACTGTTTAACAATCAGCAAATGATGACTGAAACGATCACTGTATCAAAAATTCTACAGTCACTGAATGCTGGCCCCTGATTTGACTGGACCAGAAGTGCAATTCTTCCTACTCGTTGGTCAGGAGGCCTGAAGATGGCGTAATATATCGCCAAAACTGGTTGCTCAATAAAATGTCAGTTGGAAATTTAGACGTCTGAAACGTGTTTTGATTCGACATTCTGTACTGAACAGCCAAGCTCCCGCAACCATCTGTATAAAGATGGACATACAGAGAAAAGTAAAGGGGTGTCCACCTCCGAGAACCGCGTTTTAACTTTTCCACCATCTCTCTTCTGTGTAGCCCTGCCCCTGCATCTACCATTTCCACATCCCGCTGGCATGGTCTGCCATGCTGACTGGCGATATTGGGGTCCTTCGTTTATGCTTGGCCCCAATCGTGCTATCGCGCCTCCCTGCATTCCAGCTATCTCTGCATCAGTTCTGATAGGTTTGTCTTAATTACAGCTTAACTATCTCTTCCCTCTTTACTCTGATCTATATGGTGTTTTTATCATTTTTCTTGCAGCCACTCCTGCATCATTTAACAGATTTTCACACGAATTATGTTTTTGCTTTATTATTCTTAATTGGGTGAATAGTGAATTATCAGCTTAAGTGTATGCAATGTTATGACAGCACACTGCCATGTCTTAGTGTCGATGTGTGGAACAAGGGCGAACTCAACTGCCATTGTTCGTGACTCCAACTACAGTAGCAAAAACTGACAAGGTTAGGTTAGGTTACATTAAAGCACATTGTAACAGAAGCAAAACCTTGTCAGTAAATGTGGGACGGCAAATGTGACATTTGCGAGATAGTTGTGAATGTATCCTTACAGACTGCCACTGTCTTCAGTATCAGGTGGTTTAACCTTGGTTTCACCATGTGTTGAAAACGCTTACCACAACTATCCTCGAACACCCCATAAGGTGTGCAGTTTCCGAAATGTTCGTGCCGAGCCGCTGGACCACCACAATCTGCCCTTCGTCAACCTCAGATAGATGACACACCTTCCCCATTCTACACACACACACAACATGCTCACTGATACTACATGCACTGTGCATATGTCTGGCTAGAAGTCATTTCCTGCCAGGTGACACTGCTATCACCTGGGGCAGGTTTATATGGATAGTAGGTCGGTGGTCATAATATTCTGGCTGATCAGTGTATATTAAAGCAACAACAGTCAATTTTCGCAAAATCAATAGATTTATATTTATTTTTAAAGATGTTCCTGAGAGATCGAGGAAAGTCAATTGATGTCTCAGGGAGGGGTTGGGGATGAGGAAAGTGCCTAATGAACTGTCACTTGGGTGGAAAAATATTCTCGACCCTCTCTGATGACATTTGCTAGCTTCTAACAACTGGGCGCAGCTTGAGGCAAATCTATGGTTTGTTGTTTTTAAGGGGAGGGGGGGGGGGCTAATGAAACCACAAATTCTATATAGAAGCAGATAGGAGTGCCATTTGGCTCTGGAGTTTGTTTCAGTTTTAGCGATTCCAACTGTCTCTCGTCGCCCCTGATATATCTACGTCTGTCATTTTACAGTGGTGAGAGAATTGAACATGTAACAATACTGCTGAAATTACCACCATAAAGGAATATTTCAAAACGAAGTTAAGCATTTCCGCTTTTAGTTTGAAACTCAGTTCCTGTGTCATCCACGAGCACGTGAATGCTATCTTTCCTGCTATTTACAGCCTTTACATATGACCAGAATTTCTTTGGGATTTATGAGAGAACTTTCGATAAGATTATATTATGGTAGTCGATGGCCAAACGCAATTCATTCAGTATTCCTCTATCCATTTTTGTGTATTGTTTACATTAAACCAATTGTGCAGAAGCCATTGTTCCTATGGATGTTTCATTACACTTATGTATCATATCATTTTTTGACAGACTTGTTCCCTTTTATATTACACCTTTACAAAAAATGATGAATGTGGATCGATGTACTACAGTAAAATACAATTTAAATTGACCCATGTTGTATGGTATTTGTTCATGTCAACGACTGAATTACAAAATGTTTGAAACAGTTTTTCTACTTCTCTCAGCGACTAAAGCAGAAAAACTATTCTAGAAGTCCAACACAAACTGCCCAGTTGAACATTTCGTTAGTATTCTTTTTCTGTCTGAGACTCTCATGAAGTTGGATTAAGGCAAGTTACACTAGTCATTACAGCACTGTCACATCCTGGTCCTGTTACATCAGGGTGTACTCACACTGTCCATCACCACTTCATTTCATGTCAAGTCAGTTTAAGTTGTGCGATCTTAGCTTGCATGGCTGTTCTGTTTTCAATCTATAACAAATAACAAAGAACAAATAATAAACGACGCATAACAAAGACATAGAATAATTACTGATATCCGCCACAAAAATCATGACCTAAGAAAAGTACATCAGAATGAAGCATGGGGGATGAGAACATGGCTGCTGCGTACTGGGAGGAAATGAGCTTGGTTGTCATATGATCAACAACGTATGCGACCTCTATCCAGGCCCTACTTGCTGATGCCCTCATTGGTATGAACACCTCAGGCGCTAGGAAGGTGTCTTGGACGAATGATATGATCGCAGCTTTCGAGTCACTCAAGACTGCCCTCTCCCACACTGTCACACTGGCTCACTTGGTACCCAATGCTCACATTTTGGTTACCATAGACATGAGTGACTCATTGATAGACGCGGTATTGCAGCAGCACATTGCCGACACAACTGATCCTCTACAGTAATTTTCTAAGAAACTTTGGCCCTTTCAGTGCGAATGGTCAACATTCGACAGCTATATTCTCGTGATCTACAAGGCAATCGAAAACTTCCCCAGCGATATCGAGGATGCAAATTCACCATCTTTTCAGACTACCACTCACTGGTTGATTCCATCCATAGCCCTGGAAAAGATGTTCCTCCTCGACAGCTCAGGCATATGAACCTCATATGCTAGTATTCCACAGATGTATGGTATATACAAAGGCCTGATAGCGTCATCACGGATTATTTGTCCCATGTAAACATTATCGCCGGCCGAAGTGGCCGTGCGGTTAAAGGCGCTGCAACCTGGAACCGCAAGACCGCTACGGTCGCAGGTTCGAATCCTGCCTCGGCCATGGATGTTTGTGATGTCCTTAGGTTAGTTAGGTTTAACTAGTTCTAAGTTCTAGGGGACTAATGACCTCAGCAGTTGAGTCCCATAGTGCTCAGAGCCATTTTTGTAAACATTATCTCGACTACCCTAGTCATGAATGAGTTGGCACTCTTACAGACATATGATCCTGTGGTAGCCATTATGTTGGTGGCCACAAAGTGCTCTTTAAGGCTTGAGTGTTGTCCCCTCCCATGTTCCCCCACAATAGTTGTTTGTGACACCTCAACAGGCACACTCCATCTGGCCGTGCCTGATCCTCTGTGCCAGACGATCTTCACATCCCTTCACGGACTGACCCACCCGGCTATAAAAGCTACCATGAAGCTAACAATTGAAAGTTTCGTTTGCCCAGGAATAAAAAGCGGTTGTCATGCTTGGACATGTGCATGTATCCCACCTCAGAGGAGTAAGCCCCCTCTTGGACAATCTAGCATCTGCAAGAGTTACCTATGCCACATCCATATTGATGGGACGATTAGCGCCCTCAGACGGTTTTCGCTACATTTTGTCTATCATCGATCCAGTTACGAGGTGGGTTGAAGCCATTCCCATCTCCAACAACTTGGCTGAAGCAGTTTCCCATGCTTTCGTTAACTCCTGGATGCCCCCGTTTCGGCGGCCCCTCATCAATGACAACCAACCAGGGCCGTCAATTTTAATCCTCAGTCTTCTCAAAACTTTGCGAACTGTGTGGTGTCAACAAATTACACACCACAACTTACCACCCACAGAGCAATGGTCTCGTGAAACGTTTCCACCACACACTTAAGGCACACTCATGTGCCATAGCGGTTCCTGGTCATAAGTGCTACTGTGGAACCTTTTAGGGATACGGGGTCCTTACGAGGGGGACCTCCAGCCATCATTCACAGACATCTTGTACAGTGAGCCCTTTGTCCTACCTGCCGAATTCGTTGTGCATTAGTTGACTGTTTAAGTGCAGACATCGCGCACATCTATATGCCATGTCCTTAGCCACATTCTACCCGATGTTTAAGTCCGCAATGAACTGGCTACTGGGGATTATGGGATGCTCCGCGCGACTCTGTTTGCGCGTCATCCAGTGTTCTTATTCGGGTCCTTACAGACTTCTTGCTTTCGAACAGAACACCTTCGACATACTATTTAGCAGTGAACGTCAGACGATATCAGTTAATCGATTGAAACCCGCCTCGTCGCTCTCTGGCGACCTCACTCAGATTGCACCTACCATCCCTCTAGAACACCTTATAATCCCTCCCCACTTTCCAGCCTGTGCTTCATCTTTCAGTGATCTTTTTATCTCGTGAAAAATTACTTGTTGTTTGGGAAGAATTTAAACTTGATTTCGTTTTTAGCTGTGGGGTATATTTTCGAGGACTTTTTTTGTAAATTAAACTGTAGGTCCTAAAAGCTGCGTAAGCGCCTTAGATACTTCGACACGTTCTGAACTCTGTAACAACTTACACGAGTATAAAAACTTAAGTAATTAAGAACTTTGAATTTCGCGCGG
The DNA here is from genome assembly GCF_023864345.2 of Schistocerca serialis cubense. Lineage (NCBI taxonomy): Eukaryota > Metazoa > Arthropoda > Insecta > Orthoptera > Acrididae > Schistocerca > Schistocerca serialis. Next base: position 215,932,506 of record NC_064640.1, read on the forward strand.
AATGAATCAAACAGTTCCTTGTCCTAAAGGTGATGCAAGCTTTCGCTGCCTGCCACCAGGAATCGCAAACCTGAGCGCAGTCGATCGGCATCGAGATTTGCTATCCGTAGACACAAGTAAATTCTTGCACCGAAGGAGAATCTCTTTGCGTAGCATATTTATAATGCACTTTGAGATTTGCGGTAAATATGTGTTGGTGGGTGTGTGTTGTTCGATTGCAGTGTTCTTGTTGATATTACGTGTTTAACAATACGATCGGGACAGTTCAGCTGTAAGGTAAGAAACAAAATGATAGTGTAATACTGATGATTGTGCACATAACTACTATAATAAAAAAGCATAGCGCGCTACTGTCATTGTTTCAGAAATCATGTATTAATATATATTGTATTGGTAATGTTTGAATCGGAATTTTGTTCGTGACTGATTAAACATCTTCATTGCGAAAAGAGTATTGTTGTGCAGTAACGATTCGTGTAGTGGAAGCATCCTTTCCTTTTTATCACTGTCGTAAACGTATATATAATTTAAATTCCCGATTTTATAAAAATGATGCCCTTATTATACGATTGCATGGAGCTGCTAAATATAGAAGATACTTAAAATTTGCGCTGCCCGCAACCTCGTAATGTACTTGGCGAGGTGTCGCGTTCACCAAATGTGCTTGTTTCAGGGAAGGGATTTTTCATGGTAGCAAATTGAGTTATAAACCGACCGAGATTTCAGGGGGTCTGATATAACATTCTAGCCGCAGGTAAAGCATAATTTTGAAATTACCACTTCATTTTGATTGCGTCATAATTCCATCATGAAAGCTATGTAATCAGCGAAATTGTTGGGGTAACTGTTTGTTGATTTTATTTCTCGATTCTTTCGTGTTGAGCCAGTTTACGTGTACTTCTGCCGTTTCGTCACGTGAAACGCATTTGAATCAAGAGTGGTTTTCGACAAGCATGCGATTTTTGAATGGTATGTGATGAAGCAAGTTACTTTTTAGGCGCAGTTTGCTCCCATCAATCAAGTAGCTGCCCTGCTGCAAAAGTGGAATGTGTATTGCACACATTTTTCAAATGCATCTTAGTGAAGTAGAAAAACACTCTCTGTAAGTTTGGCCATAAACAGGCACTACCAGTAGAATGTTGTTCATCACAGTTGGCTGTATTAACCATCAGCTTGGTGAGTATGCCATTGACCATCAGAAAGGGGATGCAGTGTTATAAAAAGAATCACAAATATGTAGCCACTGTGGCAAGTGCTGCTGCAATATACTTGTATCAGATTATCCAAATACCCAGGGTTCTGAAACTTCCTAGCAGATCAAAACTATGTGCTGGATCAGGAGGTGAACATGGTTGTCAGGGCAATTTGCAAATTGTGGTTTGATAGCTCAGTCAGTAGAGCACTTTCGTGTGACAGGCGTAGGTCCCATGTTCAAATCCCAGTCTGGGACACAGTTTTAATTTACCAGGAAGTTTCAGATGAGTGCACACTCTGCTGCAGACTGAAAATTCATTCAGGATCCAGGGTTCTATTAAGACAGACTTTTGGTTGTTGGTATGAGGAACCTAGGTAGGCTGTAAATCTAAGGAAGAAACCAACTGTCTGTGGTTTTGGTAACCTATTTGTTGGTACCAACTCCCATTGAACAAGTGAATCCCTACAAATCCTATTCACAATGGCTGCAAGCTGACAGGTCTGAATATTCAGAGTGTTACTACTGCAATTAGTAGAAGATGTATCTCATTCTCCACATGACATCACTTTTCATTTAGAAAATATCAGAAAGAATTTCTGGAGACCTACATAATTATTGAAGACAGGATTATCATTCCTATTGAAACCCAAACAGCACATCAGGTGCTTGAAAAGTTAAGTGCTTAAAGAACATATTATTTTTGCTTAAATGCACTGTACATACTTTTTATTGGGAGTGATATCACTTGCAATCTTATTATCAATGTATGTACAAAATATTCATGGATTTAGTGAGAACTAAGGAGGCACCAGAAATGTAATGGTAATACATTGGAAAGACAAGTGCCTTTGTGTTAACTTTTCATTAATTTGTGTAGTCTGAGTGTCTCAAATCTAGGTTTATTCATTTTCTACTAAGATAAATATACTTATAATCATAGATATTCTTTCAAACGATATTTGTTTTTCTTCAGAGGTAGGCATATGTTGTAAAAATGGAGAAGAACCACACACCTGGTGATTTAGTATCCAGCTGATATCAAGGTCATTAGAGGTAAAACAAAGGGTGGTAAAGAATGGGAAGCAGTAGATTTGCCACCTTGTGTGGTACCTGCATACAGTATTCATGCAATTATCCGTTATGGCACACCAGATGAATTAATGTCACAAAGTTAACATGTGTATCCACTCTACACCGGTCAAGAAGAAATGGGATAACTGAAGCAGCTGATAAAAGCTGTCAGCTTTGACCCCTCATGTCATCGAGATGGTGGACACTGTCATTTCATCCTTATGCAATATGACTGCTATGACGTCATACATTGAAGATGCAAATTGGCAAAAACAATCCCATTACACAAAATTTAACCAAAGTAATACGAAGAACAAGATACTAACCGGAGAACTGCGGGAATTAGGAGGGTTTTGGGTGGGGCCAAACAAAATTAATGCCATTACTAACATAAAACACATACCCAGACTAAAACTCATTCGAAAATCCAGAAAGCCAACTTTAGAAAAAATCCACAAAATTAATGCAAACAAAGACCCCTCCACCTGTACACACACTAAAAACAAAACAATAACGATCATAAGTAAACAAAACAGTGTCAGGAATGCTCAGCCTAGACTTATGTACATCAGTACTCGGCAAGCCACCTTGCAGTATGTGGTGGAGGTTGTTGGGTATACCACTGTCACTACCCTCCTTTTCCTGTTCCAGTCGCAAATAGTTTGTGGGAAGAACTATTGATTGTAAGCCTCCGTGTGGGCTTGAATCGCTCTAGTTTTATTTTCATGATTTTTTTCACAAGATATATGTAGGAGGAAACAATACATTTGTTGTCACTTCTAGGGATATACACTCTCGGATCTTAAATAATAAACCATACTGTGATGCAGGGCATTTCTCTTGCAGCGCCTGCCACTGGAGTTGGCTGAACAGATCCACAGTGCTTTAATGCTTACTAAATGAAACTAACCAAAACGGCCTTGCTGTGCTGGTACTGCGAACGGCTGAAAGCAAGGGGAAACTACAGCCGTAATTTTTCCCGAGGGCATGCAGCTTTACTGTATGGTTAAATGATGATGGCGTCCTCTTGGGTAAAATATTCTGCAGGTAAAATAGTCCCCCATTCGGGTCTCCGGGCGGGGAATACTCAGGAGGAGTCCTTAATCGGGCAGATAGGTTAGAAAATTTAAAAAGGGAAATGGATAGGTTAAAGTTAGATATAGTGGGAATTAATGAAGTTCGGTGGCAGGAGGAACAAGACTTTTGGTCAGGTGACTACAGGGTTATGAATACAAAGTCAAATAGGGGTAATGCAGGAGCCGGTTTAATAATGAATAGGAATGCGGGTAAGCTACTACAAACAGCATAGTGAACGCATTATTGTGGCCAAGATAGACACGAAACCCACACCTACTACAGTAGTACAAGTTTATATGCCAACTAGCTCTCCAGATGATGAAGAAATTGATGAAATGTATGATGAAATAAAAAATTATTCAGATAGTGAAGGGAGATGAAAATTTAATAGTCATGGGTGACTGGAATTCGGTAGTAGGAAAAGAGAGAGAAGGAAATGTAGTAGGTGAATATAGATTGGGGGGAAGGAATGAAAGAGGAAGCCGCCTGGTAGAATTTTGCACAGAGCATAACTTAATCATAGCTAACACTTAATCATAAGAGAAGGTTGTATACATGGAAGAAGCCTGGAGGTACTAGAAGGTATCAGATACATTATATAATGGTAAGGCAGTGATTTATGAACCAAATTTTAAATTGTAAGACATTTCCAGGGGCAGATGTGGACTCTGACCACAATCTATTGGTTATGAACCGTAGATTAAAACTGAAGAAACTGCAAAAAGGTGGGAATTTAAGGAGATGGGACCTGGATAAACTGAAAGAACCAGAGGTTGTACAGAGTTTCAGGGAGAGCATAAGGGAACAATTGTCAGGAATGGGGGAAAGAAATACAGTAGAAGAAGAATGGGTAGCTTTGAGGGATGAAGTAGTGAAGGCAGCAGAGGATCGAGTAGGTAAAAAGATGAGGGATAGTACAAATTCTTGGGTAACAGAAGAGATATTGAATGTACTTGAGGACAATATTATGGAAATGAAAGAGGATGAAGATGAAATGGGGGATATGATACTGCGTGAAGAGTTTAACAGAGCACTGAAAGACCTGAGTTGAAACAAGGCCCCGGGAGTAGACAACATTCCATTGGAACTACTGACAGTCTTGGGTGAGCCAGTCCTGACAAAACTCTACCATCTGGCGAGCAAGATGTATGAGACAGGCAAAATACCCTCAGACTTCAAGAAGAGTATAATAATTCCAATCCCAAAGAAAGCAGGTGCTGACAGATGTGAAAATTACAAAACTATCAGTTTAATAAGTCACGGATGCAAAATACTAACGCAAATTCTTTACAGGCGAATGGAAAAACTGGTATAAGCCGACCTCGGGGAAGATCAGTTTGGATTCCGTAGAAATATTGGAACACGTGACGCAATACTGACTCTACGACATATCTTAAAAGCTAGATTAAGGAAAGGCAAACCTACAGTAGCATTTGTAGACTTAGAGAAAGCTTTTGACAATGTTGACTGGAATACTCTCTTTCAAATTCTGAAGGTGGCAGGGGTAAAATACAGGGAGCGAAAGGCTATTTACAATTTGTACAGAAACCAGATGGCAGTTATAACAGGCGAGGGGCATGAAATGGAAGCAGTGTTTGGGAAGGGAGTGAGGCAGGGTTGTAGCCTATCCCCGATGTCATTCAATCTGTATTTTGAGCAAGCAGTGAAGGAAACAAAAGAAAAATTCAGAGTGGGTATTAAAATCCATGGAGAAGAAATAAAAACTTTGAGGTTCGCCGATGACATTGTAATTCTGTCAGAGACAGCAAAGGACGTGGAAGAGCAGTTGAACGGAATGAATAGTGTCTTGAAAGGAGGATATAAGATGAACATCAACAAAAGCAAAACGGGGATAATGGAATGTAGTCGAATTAAGTCGGGTGATGCTGAGGGAATTAGATTAGGAAATGAGACACTTAAAGTAGTACAGGAGTTTTGCTATTTGGGGAGCAAAATAACTGATGATGGTCGAAGTAGAGAGGATATAAAATGTAGACTGGCAATGGCAAGGAAAGCGTTTCTGAAGAAGAGAAATTTGTTAACATCGAGTATAGATTTAAGTGTCAGGAAGTCGTTCCTGAAAGTATTTGTATGGAGTGTAGTCATGTATGGAAGTGAAACATGGACGATAACTAGTTTGGACAAGAAGAGAATAGAAGCTTTCGAAATGTGGTGCTACAGAAGAATGCTGAAGATTAGATGGGTAGATCACATAACTAATGAGGAGGTTCTTTGGGTCTTTTCTATTTCCTCTATCAGTCTTATTTGTATGGATCTCATACTGATGAACAATGTTCAAGTATTGGTCAAACGAGTGTTTTGTAAACTACTTCCTTTGTTGATGACTATTTCCTGAGGATTGTTGCAATGAATCTGTCTGGCATCTGCCTTACCTGTAGTTAATTTTATGTGATCATACTACTTCATATTGCTCTGTCTGCATACCCCTAGACATTTTATGGTAGTATGCCTAACTGCTTCCAGTGATCATTCTGCATCCGTGTAATCATACAATAATGGGTCTTTCTGTATATGTATTCCCAGTGTGTTACATTTGTTTATATTGAGGATCAGTTGCCACTTTTTGCACCAAACATCAATCCTCTGTAGGTCTTTTTGCATTTCACTAAAATTTTGTAGTCTTGCAACTTCTCTGAATACAGCAGCATCATCTGCGAAAAGCCTCGTGGAACTTCTGGCATTACCTCCTAGGTCATTTATATATATTGTGAAAAGTTATGGTCCTATAACATTTCCCTGGGGTACACCAGAAGTTACTTTTACGTCTGAAGACTTCTCTCTGTTCAAAATTACATGTTGTGTTCTATTTACTAGAAACTCTTCAATCCAGTCCCACAGTGTATCTGATTTCATACGCTCATATTTTGTTCGTTAGGCAGCCGTGCGGAACTGTGTTGAATGCATTCCGGAAGTCAAGGGGCACAACACCCTCCTGGTTGCCTGTATCAACTACTTTCTGGGGCTTGTAGACGAACAGAATGAGCTGGGTTTCACACGGTGTTATTTTTTGAATCAGTGTTGGTTCCTACAGAGGAGATTATTGGCCTTCAGAAATGTCATAATACACAAGCATAAAGCATGTTCCAAAATTCTACAACTGACTGATGTCAGAGATCCTTCGTGAAAACGTGAATAACTTATGCTTTTTTTTATAATCGTTGAGAACACTTCGCTCCTCCAAAGACCCCCAGTACACTGCTGCTAGAAGGGTGGCAAGTTCTTTCGTATACTGTATATACAATCATACTGGTATTCTGTCACATCCAGATGCCTTCCCTCAATTGAATGATTTCAGCTGCTTTCTTGCCCCATGGTCACTTGCTTTGATATTGGCCATTTTGTCATTCATGCAACAATATAAAGTAGGCACTACAGTACGACCCTCCTCTGTGAAACAGTTTTGGAAAAAGAGGTTTAGTATTTCAGCCTTTTCTGTGACATCCTCCATTTCAACATCATTATGGTCACAGAGTGCCTGTACAAGTGGCTTCGATCCATTTACTGATTTTCTGTCGAGCCCACAGATAGAATTTTACTTTCAGATTCACACATGACTCTCCTTATGCAAATTTTGGCTTTGTTTAGTGTTTCTCTGTGAGGCTTTGGCTATGTTTAAATTTACAGTGAAGCTCTCTTTGCTTTTATTGCAGTTTTTTTTTTAACACAGCTGTTGAACCACTGCATGTCTTTTCCATCCCTAATAACTTTGTGTGGCATATACCTGTCTAAAGCATATTGTACAATGGTCTTGAACTTTTGCCATTAATAATCAATGTTGTTAGTGCAGGAGATGATAGTTTTTGCTAACAGCTCAGGTAATCTGAAATCTGTTTCTTGTTGGTCTTGCTAAACAGAAAGATCTTCCTGCCTTTCTTTGTATTACTATTTACAGCCTTATTCAGTGATGGTGTAACAGAACCCATCCGAATAGATTGCCAGACATTGTCATAGTGACAACAGCACGTACATTCATCCCTGATCCAAAACACACAAACTTTGGTTAATTTTATAAATTACCCGCAAAAATGGAACTTAACATAATTGGCAACTAGACCGTACAACATGAGGACTTTTGTCTTTGTCATCTTATCATTACACATTGCCATGCAGCAAAAGATTAGTGGATTTTCTAGTAACAACAATTATAAAGCAAAAATTAAATCTCCAACCATTAACAGCATGCCGAACTAACATTTCCAATGCCAAGAACAAATTGGTAGCCAATAAATATTGACATTACAATAACTCACTAACAAAGCCCCAAACACTGAATTACAATATTATGCATACAAGTAATATGCAAAGCCTGAACAAACAACACTACACCAGTCCAGTCACTCAGTAATGCCACTCGAAAGCAATTTTGAAACATACATTCAGCCCAAGAGAGTGCCATAACGTACTAATTTTTATGTCATCTTGTTGTCTCTACAGAGCTGTACAATGGGAAGTAAGGAGAGGATGTTGTTTGGTGGCCAGTATCCTCTTTAGTAATTGAGTTCTTTACTCATAAGAATGGAAAGTTTACTTAACTCAAGATATTTATTGTGGTACAAGCTCTTCTGTAAAGTCCATGTTAGCTTCACTACTGGTGAAGTACAAAGTCCACTACATACACTATTATGATTGTTATGTGCTGCTTGTCTCTGAGTTAGTGGCGGTGCTAACTGCTACTGCGATTCCCGCTGGGCTGCGACTGATGACACTGGAACTTATTCAGTGCGCCAGTCTCGGTCCGCGGCAGCTATCTAAATACTGGCCACCAAGAGGGCATTGGCGGCACATTTCCTGCGAGTCTGTTTTTGGCCTCTATCTATCGGCTCTTAACCTCTTTGCCACATGGTGTGCTTACACCAGCACACTAATAAATGGCCTCTTCGAGAACACTCCATTTCAAAGAAATCAGCACATAACACAACACAGTTACATCATGGGTCAGGTCTGATGACTGGTTGGAACTTTAGTAATTGAACAACTTTTTATTTTTATTTATTTATTTTTATGGTCTTTCCAAGTCATGAGACCATTTTTTATACATTACCAAAATAGTAGCCACTGTCCTGGCTAAAGTTGTCTTGCACTCTGATTTCTTCCATTTCTTTGATAACAGTCCCAACAAGTTGAAGCCGGGATAAAATTCTTATCTCATCAGACATAATTTGATATTTATTCATGACAATGTGCTCAATAGTTTTACTGTGATGCAGGTGTTCGGCATAGCATTTGTAAACTATGTAGGTTGAATGTTGCTTCTGTACTGATGAGGTATTTTGTGCTTCTGTACTGATGAGGTATTTTGTAAATTGTAGGGACCTGGAGGCTGTGCTGAACCATGTGCTGCATCTCTCTTATTTTTGTGGGTGTTTTGTATCAATCACTGGACAATGTGGCACCCTGTGTAGTAGCCAGCAAACTCCTCTTCGCACTGACATCTGCCAATCAGTTATTTTATTCCAGCTATAGTAAATCAGTAGAGCAGACATTCTCTGAAGAGGTCTTCCCTTTCTGTAATCACGAATGTTTGGACACAATTGCTGGACTTGTGAAAGGAGTCAAATGGCTTTGAAACAGTATCCTACCTGATGCAGTACTATGAATGGTGTTTATCTACCTCATAATTAGACTTGATATACCCACCTCTATGAGACACTTTAAATGGCAAAAGTTTGGGCTACAGCTGTTGTTTGTAAGAGTCAATCTATATGTGATAGATGTGGTTCAGAGATTCACGAAGGAGAAGAATCATATACTGATCTGCCAAAATGTGTAAATTGCTTATGTGGTCATCCAATACAGATTTGTGGCTGCTGTTCTTACACAGAGAAGAAGGAAAATTCAAAAACTGGAAGTGGCAGGGAGAATGCCCCGTGATGATACTAAGAAAACCTCCAATGCTGCAGCCTTCAGCATTTGCCACCTCTTAGGCAAAAGTTCTTGAAAGCCTTTCACCCAATAATCAACCAAATATAAACTCGTATGAATATGTATACTCCTAGCTGCTGTTGTCTGTAATCCCCCAACTGCCCTGAAGCCAACAGCAAGTACACCAGTGACACTCAGAGATAATATTCTGTTTCAAACACATAAAAAGTCAGCACCCCCATTCACACAAACATCGCCTCTTCTACGTAAAAACAAGACAACATCGATAAATTGTTCAAACCCTAATCAAATCACATTGAAACCATTGAACCTCAGATTACTTCCACTGATCAGTAATGAAGACAATAAAAAAATAAAAAATCAACTGCTTTTTCCTCCATCATAGGCTGCAAATCACCACAGCAGAGAGAAAAAGCAAAAATAAAAGCCTCACTGATTGAAAGCTATTATACTTTGTTTAAATGTGAATAGATTCAGAACTCTTCTGGAAGGGCTCAAACTTTTTTAAAGGGAAAGAAAGGAAGGAAAAAAGCCCTTTGCCTGTATCTATAGGATATAAAACTGATACTCTGATTTACCGTCAGTACAAGTCTATGCCTTCCACAGGCAAGAAGACATTATAGCAGTAGGACTAAAGATTCATCCCATTATTCATTAGCAATACTCATCACATCTCACTTATCCCACTCACCATCAACTTGCTGTCAGTAGCTGTAGTCACCCATGCTTCAATGAAAATCATTGAACACACAGTGTATTTCCCACTCATGATGAATGATGAAGAAAGTAGTCTAATTAAATCTATGGGGGCCTACTTATTAAAAATGCCCTTTTCAGCCAGAAGAGACCTCAAAAGGAAGATGCAAAAATGGGCATTCAGCAGAGCAAACTACGCATTATACAGCCTGCTTGACAGGATTGAATCGCTCACATTAGAAATTTGAAGCAACCATGCCACAGACCTTTAGACAACTAAAGAGGAAGCTTGCTTTTTGGTAGAATTATAAGTCCTGATCTTCAATGATGGTCAATAATGTGAAGGTTCAAGTCCAGACCATTATAGAAAACCTAATAGCCTTTCTTGGTCACAAGGGTGAAAGTTTGACAAATAATTAGAGAGATCAGTTATAGATTACCGCAAAAGTTTGTGGACTCCTTTAATAGTTACACATCAGCTGAAAGAGAGTGCGAGAGTGGCAAGTATTGATCTTTTGCAAATAAATCTATATCAGTTGGCAGCCTAGACTCACAAAAATATATATGTGCTGTGCTGTTTGGCAGGAGTGACCACAATTATGATTGTTATGTAATGTGACTTATCCAGTTGAGTCTGTCATGTGATTGGAATATGCCTCAGCATTTTTTTCTTTCATTTTGACTTGATCTTGAAACTGCTAATAGTTATGTACATTTGGTCATGCGAATGCTGTTATGTCCTTAAAAATGACAGTGGGTTTAAAATTGGCCAATAGTGGCAAATAATGCCTCAGCAAAACCATGATGTCTTTTTAAATGTTCTTTGAAGGACATAAACACAAGTAAAACAATAGGTTTGCTTTTTAACTAATGTATCTGACATAGGCCAGTAAATAACTGATTACTTTAATAACATAATATATGTTGGCAGCAAAGGTAACACTTCGTTAGATTACAAAGAAGCTGCAGACATTAGACAATTTCAACAACAAAGATGAATGAAGCTGGCCTTACCGTTTGTGAGTATTGGAAAACATCCTGTCTGTTGATAAGTTTGCAGTCCCTGGACTAGATACTATTATTTATGTCAGTTGTGTAAAGAGTTGAAATGAATCCTCCTGGATCTTTTTACCACATATAGTCACAAGTACTGTATTCAGACGCATAGAGGGCTGTCACTATGACTCCCCCCCCCCAAAAAAAAAAAAAAAAAAAAAAAACCCAGGGAGTATAGTATCTTCATAAAAAGTTTCTGTAAGGTTGCTCTCACAAACTGTGTAAGAAAGATCAATGGGTAGATTATGCACCACAACGGTGTGTGGCTGAAAGAGAGGAAGAAACTCGGTAAATTGCTTCTGATATTGATTGAGGAAGTATTGTTTTAGCCTAGATAATTTGACCCTGCTGGATGTGGCTTTACATGAAGCATTCCCTACACAGAGAGCACCTCTTAATTTCAAGGGACATTTGATAATTCATGTAACAGATGGCTGTGGAAAAAGTTATATACAGACAATGAAACTCACTTCTTTCCAGAATATAGATATTTATCCTATCACCCAGTGAACTTCCTGACTCCAGTTGTCAATATTTCTGAATTGTACTGTACAGGTATCGGTAGGCCTTCTCATGATATTTGATGATGTGGAAATATAAAGAAAGTCCATTTGGAAATAAATGCAGTATTTAAACTCATTTTCCTGTAATATGGAGTATGGAGTACAGTTGGGTGAACCCAGGACAAGCAAAGAATGATAGACTATCAGCCAGCAAAGGTGGTCTTGGAAAGACATTGTTTTGTCAGAACAAAGTCTGAAAGGAATTAGGAGAGGAGATGGTGCATGTCACATCTAGCTGAAGACTGGAACCAGAAAGATCGTGCTGTCGTGGACCAACACACTGGCTGCATCCTACAACCAACACATGGTTTCTCTCCTATACCTATTATCGGCTGTTCAAAATATGGTGCGTAAGGGATTGTTCGTCAGCACATTTTACAGAACAAACATCCTATATGAGGTGAGTTATAATTTTTGTAACTGGTCTGAACAGAAGAAAATCAGGTAGTAGGTCAGGGTTATAAGGTGGACATAGCAATGCTTATCGGCCCAAATTTTTTATCTTTTTTGTACTTTTTGTACACTATCACACCTATTCGAGAAGGCACACTGATATTTTCTTATCATGTGTTTCACTTTATGTTGAAACATGTTATAGTGGTACTCATTGTTCACATTAAATTTCCTATAATAATAATAATAATAATAATTAGTAGGTCTAAAGAACCTCACAAGATCATTGGTGTTCATAGTGGTGAATAATTTCCATTTCTCGTTGTAATATGGTATGGAAAGTCATTGATATTCCATTAAAAATCTGTATTAGTTCACAACAAATCCGGATAATGCTGACTTTGTGGTCTGGGATAAACTGCTTGTAATATGTAAAGAACATTTTGTTATAAGTGAGCTTGCCATGAATGATTTAATGCACAATTGCAACATTAACATTACACAAATCAGCTGTTGTTGGTATTTTTATAAGAGACAGTAAAATGAAAATTAGAGATGGAAAAAAAGTAAGTAAACTGTTTATTATTTCAAAAGTAATCTCCATGTGAACACATTTATACCGAGGTGAGACAAGACAGACAGTGCCTTCATGGAAAAATGTTTACGGTTGCCTACGGGACCATGATCATACCCAGGCATGCACTTCTTCATCAAAAGCAAATAGAAGGCCACAAATATCTTTCTTCAGGGTTCAAAAATATGGAAACCCTCATGGGGAGAGATTGAGGCTGTATGTAGGGTGCTAAAGGGCTTCACAATGAAACTTCTGCAATGTAGTCGAAAAAAACTGTGCAACATGTGGGCAGGCATTATCCTGCAACATGATAATGCTGTCTGTCAACATTCTTGAGCATTTGGTCTTGATGGCATGCTTCTGTTTGTGCAAAGTGTCCAGATGACTCACATGTTACTAAGGTCGTTTCGACTGTGCTGCGGAAGTTTGACTGGGAAGCTCTTATGCATCCCACGAACAGTCCTGATCTCTCACCATGCGATTTCCATATGTTTGGAGCCCTGAAGAAAGACATTCATGGCTGTCAATTTGCTTCGGACAAAGAGGTGCATGCCTGGGTACAGTCATGGTTCCGTAAGCAACCACAGGCATTTTTATGTGAAGGCATTGACCATCTTGTCTCACTGTGGGGTAAATGTATTAACAGTTATGATGATTACTTTTGAAATAATAAACAGTTTATTGATTTTTTTCCATCTTTCTCATTTTCATTTGACTGCCCCTTATAAATATTGGCTTTACAAAGTAGTTTATTTATGTAATCTTGTAGGCCATTGGTTGAGACTTCAGCTGGTCATCATTGTGCAGTGAATGTCAGTGCCAGTTCTTCTTCACACAGAAATTTACCATACCTCTTGCTAATTCTAGACGGCCGATTATCTCACCTACATACACGTAACGTTACACACCTCCACTTAAATGTGGCACATTTGCATGCTAATTTGGGACATTAAGTTGAACCAAATGTGACATACTTATGTGGCATGATAAATACATACATAACATAATAAACAGAATACCCTACTTTTATGTCAGAACAATAGAGTAATTATCTTTGTGGTAATGTGTGACCAGTATGTGACATTATCAGCTTAAATTTTCTGAATGTAACATAAATTATAAAATTACAGCAAATTAGTTAAATGCCAGAATACACATATAAATTTAAATAAACTCCTGAGTCAGATCATTCTTTTCAAAAGTTTTTAGTGCATTTGCACTCATTTGATAGTAACTTTTGCTTTGACTGCTACATTGTAGCACTTCACTTTCACAGACGCAGCACACTATTGGTTTTCTGGCATCTGCGTCTAGATAGCTTGCAGTCCAGCTGCCACTGCAGGAATTCATGTCACCCTTGGTCAAGTACTGGAACGTGCATCATTCCACAGTCACTGTCAATGCTGAAGGACGATGGATGTTAATATGACTGTGGTGTAGTTGTCAGTATGTGACTTCCCAAATTCCCATAGATCAGGCACCGAACACTGGCCTCAAGGATCTTTAAGAAGCTAGTGTTCACCTCTCTGATTCTATTCGGTCCTGCATAACTACTTAAACTTCAGTGTATATACAGTGTTTCCACAGTTTCTATTACAGCCCTCTAGGAATTGTAGAGGGGACTCAGTAGATAAGTTTTGAAAAGAATTGCATGTCTGCATATGTACCGTTTGGATATAAAATAAGTTTTAACATCATATCACTTTCAAATCTCTTCCTTCACAGTACACACACGACGGAGACAATGAGCTCTGACTTATATGCTTCACAGGAGCTGCCCCAAGAGGCAACACTGCTGTTCATTGCACAAGGTGTATCTGTGATGCCTGCTTTCATACATATGATCCACAAACCAACATACCATTTTTGCGCAGCTATTGTTGTAGTCAGACAAAGATGGTGTGTAATGACCTGAGGCAGTCTGGTAAATGTTCTAGATACACGAGTTGTGCTACTCTATCATTATGTACTGTACCGTGATGTGGAAGGTTTGAAAGTGATCCAGTCATACTTATTTCATATCCAGACAGTTAATTTCCAGATATAGTGTTCCTTACCAAAACTTTGCCTGTTAAATATCCTCCTACAGCCCCTAGAAGCCTGTAATAGGAATTTCGAAGCACTCTGTGTACTGACGGCTCCAGTGATGATGAGAAAGTTGGCTGTGCTTTTATGATAAAATGTTTATGAATAACACTACTTCCTCCCATATAAAATATCTACATGGTGAAATAATACAGAGCTCTCACACATCTACAACCTTTGCACGTAGATATTCTTCTGTGCATTAGTTCTCACAGTAGTTTGAAGCCTGTTGAAATTTGCTCTCCAACTCAACCCTTCGTCTTCGTGATTCACAATATTTTGTATGGTCTTTGTAATATAGGAACCTCCAAAGTATTTCTCCGGATGCCAAGGAAGATAGGCATCCCGGGCAATGATTGTTCTGAACATTAACTGAGGAATCTTACACAATACATTAACTGAGGAATCTTACACAATGGATCTGCTGCTGATAAAAATCCTAGATACTGAATACAGGCATGTGTCAGAAGCTGTGTCTTTAAAAAATAGCATAAGAGTGGATAACCAATGGCTGATCCAAGAAACTTTGCTTGATGAAAGCCTCCAACAAAAAGTGGAAGTATTTTGTCCATCTTGAAGAGAGGCTATAGGATTATTCTTTGTATTTTTTCTTGCCCATCTCAGATTTTGATCAAACTTGGTTTATTTGTTCCCCCTTTGGAGATAAGTAACTATACTACATCTCTGAGCAATTGATAACAGTGGTTTCTTTTTGGACAGGCATGACTAAGAAAGTAGCTAGCTTCTGAAGAGCTACCTGTGTGAAAATGCATAGCATGCTTTTTTGGTCTTTGTTGCAATCAATGCACTAAACATGTTACGGTGCCTCAGCTGTATTCCTTGGGGAGGTGACTGAGCACCCGCTGAACTGAATTCCTTCCTTATTCTTGTGCTTTCCAAGCCTTCTGCTCTCTATCTCTAATTGTCTCATTGTCAACAATCTTCTTTCCTCCATTCACATTGTAGTCCCATCGCAGCCTTCTTGTACTTCGTCTCCCCCTCTCCATCGAGGTGCCCACAACTCATTAGTGTGTACATGGGTGGCAAGCATGGGGCCCCAAGCCATTGCAGTATTCCTTCCTTCCAGTACTGCGCTGCTACTGTCTATTTTTTTCTCTCACTTTGTCTATAGGATGGCCTCCTCGTTGATATACTGTCTTTTCAGTAGGACGTAGATTATTATTACTCATTTGGATTTCGCCAGATTTTGTTCTTCATCAGTTCATTCAGCTAAATTACATTTTGTCTGATTTGAAGTTTATTCAGAATTTTACAGTGGTGTGGGGAAAGTTGTTCAATGTATCACACATTCCACCCATTTTACAGTTCTATCTTAAGCACTTTTTATGGGAGTGAATCACATTAAGTGCTTGAAGCCCAACACTATAGCCAATCTGTTTGGGGGCAGGGAAGAGAGTGTCATCAGGTACCAAAATAGTCATAGCCTCCTTACAAAGCAGAGAACACTGTGATGGTGCCAGAGCTGAAACTTCCCGCATGGTGAGAGCCTCTAGTCTGAGTGCTTGACACAATGGTGGATGATCTGCAGTGAAGAGGATCCAACTTCCTTACACGTTTGGCCAACTGTCAGTCCTGTCCCTCCCTACCCCAGGTGGTTGACAACTTTTTATAGTTTTTATTTAAAATAAAACTCCTCCAGTTGTACTTACGATTTCATATTTATTTGGCTACTAGTTTCGACATTGCGTCAACGCCACCTACAGGCCCTATATAACACACCATACATAAAACAAATAATGTGAGACATCAGTAGTCTGTGGGCTGTATATATATAAAGTGTAGGTGACACACCGTTACTCTTAGAGATAGTAATATAGGCATGAAGCAGTACTAAAATTGTGTTAAAAGTGAATAATAATACCCTAAACCCTTCTTTGTGTGCACAGTTAAACTAACAAGAAGGAAAATTTAACTAACAGGAAGGAAAATATGCATTGCCAATCAGACATATGTAAGGTATGATTCCATTGTTTATAAATAGTGAAAGGTGGGAAATGTGGAAAGG
This sequence comes from Schistocerca serialis cubense, assembly GCF_023864345.2. Lineage (NCBI taxonomy): Eukaryota > Metazoa > Arthropoda > Insecta > Orthoptera > Acrididae > Schistocerca > Schistocerca serialis. Next base: position 215,949,146 of record NC_064640.1, read on the forward strand.
AGCTATGTTTGCATAACACTGTATCGTCATCACTATAAGGAACAAAGTGAAATAGGTTACTAAAACATCATCATTTATAATGATACGAAACACAAGTGAGGAGGAACTGGAAGAATGGTATGGAACCCAGTTAATATATTAAAAGGTAGTTAATGGTGTAAAATAAATACATATGACTGAATTCATTAATCTAAAACTAATCCAATTGTGATAGGCCTGCATTAGTAAAAGAACGATCAAGTACATAACAGTGCTCCAAATAGAAGTAAACAGGGTGTTGTCAGTCAAAACAGTTCATCACATATGTAAAATACTCATAGTTCCTCTAATAACTAATTACTAAAGAAGAGTACACAGTAAGGTATACAAAGTATAACTCTCGTATTGTTATACATAATCTAGTCAAGGGTTGACATAAGTCAACAACCACCATTGAAACTCCTTATCATCCACTTACTTGCAAGACTAAAGTCTAACGTTTATATCATCACTACACCATAAGTACTCGCTCATTTCTCCTATCTTTATAAACCTGTTCTTTTATAAAATTACTAGTCCATGAACCATGATGGACCTTGCCGTTGGTGGGGAGGCTTGCATGCCTCAGCAATACAGATAGCTGTATCATAGGTGCAACCACAACAGAGGGGTATCTGTTGAGAGGCCAGACAAATTTGTGGTTCCTGAAGAGGAGCAGCAGCCTTTTCAGTAGTGGCAAGGGCAACAGTCTGGATGATTGACTGATCTGGCCTTGTAACACTAACCAAAACGGCCTTGCTGTGCTGGTACTGCGAACGGCTGAAACTACGGCCGTAATTTTTCCCAAGGGCATGCAGCTTTACTGTATGGTTAAATGATGATGGCGTCCTCTTGGGTAAAATATTCCGGAGGTAAAATAGTCCCCCATTCGGATCTCCGGGCAGGGACTACTCAAGAGGATGTCGTTATCAGGAGAGAGAAAACTGGCGTTCTACGGATGGGTGCGTGGAATGTCAGATCCCTTAATCGGCCAGGTAGGTTAGAAAATTTAAAAAGGGAAATGGATAGGTTAAAGTTAGATATAGTGGGAATTAGTGAAGTTCGGTGGCAGGAGGAACAACACTTTTGGTCGGGTGACTACAGGGTTATAAACACAGAATCAAATAGGGGTAATGCAGGAGTAGGTTTAATAATGAATAGGAAAATAGGAATGTGGGTAAGCTACTACAAACAGCATAGTGAACGCATTATTGTGGCCAAGATAGATATGAAGCCCACGCCAGCTACAGTAGTACAAGTTTATATGCCACCTAGCTCTGCAGATGATGAAGAAATTGAAGAAATGTATGATGAAATAAAAGAAATTATTCAGATAGTGAAGGGTGATGAAATTTTAATAGTTATGGGTGACTGGAATTCGGTAGTAGGAAAAGGGAGAGAAGGGAACATAGAAGGTGAATATGGATTGGGCCTAAGAAATGAAAGAGGAAGCCGCCTGGTAGAATTTTGCACAGAGCACAACTTAATCGTAGCTAACACTTGGTTCAAGAATCATAAAAGAAGGCTGTATACATGGAAGAAGTCTGGAGACACTGACAGGTTTCAGATAGATTATATAATGGTAAGACAGAGATTTAGGAACCGGGTTTTAAATTGTAAGACATTTCCTGGGGCAGATGTGGACTCTGACCACAATTTATTGGCTATGACCTGTAGATTAAAACTGAAGAAACTGCAAAAAGGTGGGAATTTAAGGAGATGGGACCTGGATAAACTGACTAAACCAGAGGTTATACAGAGTTTCAGGGAGAGCTTAAGGGAACAATTGACAGGAATGGGGGAAAGAAATACAGTAGAAGAAGAATGGGTAGCTTTGAGGGATGAAGTAGTGAAGGCAGCAGAGGATCAAGTAGGTAAAAAGACGAGGGCTAATAGAAATCCTTGGGTAACAGAAGAGATATTGAATTTAATTGATGAAAGGAGAAAATATAAAAATGCAGTAAATGAAGCAGGCAAAAAGGAATACAGACATCTCAAAAATGAGATCGACGGGAAGTGCAAAATAGCTAAGCAGGGATGGCTAGAGGACAAATGTAAGGATGTAGAAGCTTATCTCACTAGGGGTAAGATAGATACTGCCTACAGGAAAATTAAAGAGACCTTTGGAGAAAAGAGAACCACTTGTATGAACATCAAGAGCTCAGATGGAAACCCAGTTCTAAGCAAAGAAGGGAAAGCAGAAAGGTGGAAGGAGTATATAGAGGGTCTATACAAGGGCGATGTACTTGAGGACAATATTATGGAAATGAAAGAGGATGTAGATGAAGATGAAATGGGAGATATGATACTGCGTGAAGAGTTTGACAGAGCACTGAAAGACCTGAGTCGAAACATGGCCCCCGGAGTAGACAACATTCAATTAGAACTACTGACGGCCTTGGGAGAGCCAGTCCTGACAAAACTCTACCATCTGGTGAGCAAGACGTATGAGACAGGTGAAATACCCTCAGACTTCAAGAAGAATATAATAATTCCAATCCCAAAGAAAGCAGGTGCAGACAGATGTGAAAATTACCGAACTATCAGTTTAATAAGTCACAGCTGCAAAATACTAACGCGAATTCTTTACAGACAAATGGAAAAACTGGTCAGAGCCGACCTTAGGGAAGATCAGTTTGGATTCCGTAGAAATATTGGAACACGTGAGGCAATACTGACCCTAAGACTTATCTTAGAAGAAAGATTAAGGAAAGGCAAACCTACATTTCTAGCATTTGTGGACTTAGGGAAAACTGTTGACAGTGTTGACTGGAATACTCTCTTTCAAATTCTGAAGGTGGCAGGGGTAAAATACAGGGAGCGAAAGGCTATTTACAATTTGTACAGAAACCAGATGGCAGTTATAACAGGCGAGGGGCATGAAATGGAAGCAGCGTTTGGGAAGGGAGTGAGGCAGGGTTGTAGCCTATCCCCGATGTCATTCAATCTGTATTTTGAGCAAGCAGTGAAGGAAACAAAAGAAAAATTCAGAGTAGGTATTAAAATCCATGGAGAAGAAATAAAAACTTTGAGGTTCGCCGATGACATTGTATTTCTGTCAGAGACAGCAAAGGACTTGGAAGAGCAGTTGAACGGAATGGATAGTGTCTTGAAAGGAGGATATAAGATGAACATCAACAAAAGCAAAACGAGGATAATGGAATGTAGTGGAATTAAATCGGGTGATGCTGAGGGAATTAGATTAGGAAATGAGACACTTAAAGTAATAAAGGAGTTTTGCTATTTGGGGAGCAAAATAACTGATGATGGTCAAAGTAGAGAGGATATAAAATGTAGACTGGCAATGGCAAGGAAAGCGTTTCTGAAGAAGAGAAATTCATTAACATCGAATATAGATTTAAGTGTCAGGAAGTCAGTTCTGAAAGTATTTGTATGGAGTGTAGCCATGTATGGAAGTGAAACATGGATGATAAATAATTTGGATAAGAAGAGAATAGAAGCTTTTGAAATGTGGTGCTACAGAAGAATGCTGAAGATTAGATGGGTAGATCACATAACTAATGAGGAAGTATTGAATAGGATTGGGGAGAAGAGAAGTTTCTGACACAACTTGACTAGAAGAAGGGATCGGTTGGTAGGACATGTTCTGAGGCATCAAGGGCTCACCAATTTAGTATTTGAGGGTAGCGTGGAGGGTAAAAATTGTAGAGGGAGACCAAGAGATGAATACACTAAGCAGATTCAGAAGGATGTAGGTTGCAAGAGGTACTGGGAGATGAAGAAGCTTGCTCAGGATAGATTAGCATGGAGAGCTGCATCAAACCAGTCTCAGGACTGAAGATAACAACAACAATAGTTTAAATATATTGACTATCCACTCATTCACAAGAACGGTCATTAGAGTGTGGGTAAAACTATACTGAATAAAAGGCCCATCAGATGATTAGAATAAAACTGGATTATAGCACTGACTCGTATAAGTGAAATATAATGTGTCAAGTATAGATTCTGTCTAAGGAAGGCTTGTTCTTCCATCGAAGTGAACAACATTTTGGACCTCCATAGCACATACAAACGAGTGGAGAAACATGAACTACTTGTCTTGTACTTAATACTAAAGGGTAAAAACTTTCCACCAGGGGAATCAATCCAAATATACGAGATTCGACACAATCTAGAGCCAAATTCGCATATGTAAGACGGATAACCATGAAAATCCTTTGTAATGATTGGTATAATTGTTACCAGACATCTGGTAACCGTTAACAGGAGGTCATATCTCGCGATAATGCATCAATGTGATTGGAGGAATAATGTCAGCCATATTACAACACTACATTTGTAAAGATCTATGATACTATTTATCCATATTAACAAAGAAACAAATTCAAAGCGAAGGGTTAGTTACTGTTCATAATATGGACATTAATGTTCTATACTCTGTGCAAAGGCTACCAGATGTAGTGGTTCAGATTGCAAAGATGCCTACTGATCAAAGGATTTAGAGACCAATTACACAGTTCTTATTACTGTACAATAATCGTGGAACAGAACACATCGGCATCATTATTTCATCACCAGACTACAACTACAATCTCTTGCATTGTTCAACCATAGGTGAAATATAGTCTTATTTTCTGGTGAGAATATCATTACTGTCACTGCCAATAACTCTTTTATGGGTATGTGTGTGGTGATCTTGGGCCTTGACCCACTGGAGAACCCCTTTTCTATACTGTAATTCCCACCTCCAGTTCTATTCCCCTACTCACCTTCTCTGTGCCCACTCTCCTGAAGACAACCTGGCTGTCTCCTAGGTCTTATCTTCATTTATTCTCATGCTTCCTTAAGTACTTTCTACCTTCCTTAACCTCTTTAGGTCCCTGCCAAGTTTAACCTTGACTTTTCTTCAAATTTCTCTGAAGTTTTGTAGGGTGTCACCATTTAGCTGCGTAGATATGTACTACTCTGACAGCACAGGGATCACACTACTGGTGTCTGATCTGCGAATTCTCCACTGGGTGGCTCTTATGTAACACTTAAAAAAAAAAATTCTTGAACTACATCATGGTTTGATTCTTATCCACCCTAAAAGTGAGCTTTATGAAGTTTTTGTTGACAACTCTTCTTCTGGGTATGTGTGTGGCGATCATGGGCCTTGACTCACTGGAGAACCAGTGCCCCTGCACCTTCAAAATAGGAAAAGCCATAAAAATATTACCATCAACTTCAAAAAATAGTACTTCTGATTGACAGATTCATTAATTACTAAATGTGGGCTGTTTATTTACCTCGGTCTCCTTAACTGAATGTGTCGTCATGTCACACATAACATTACTTCAGTGAAGTTATGAGTCAGAGACCCCAAGACAGGCAGAGCAAGCCGAGCCATTCTCTTTAATGATCAAACCCAATCGTCTTTCACTTTAGAGACAATACAGCACTCATAGTGAGGACATTGTTTTCATCTTCAGTCCATTTACAGGAGAAAATTTATTTACTCTGTATTATTCTCATGAAACCACTGGAAGCAAACTATCATCTGTCAAACATTAAAATATCTGTTACATTTTGTGGGTGTGGGAGGTGATTTTTTATTGGGAAAAAGCACAAATTCCAACTCAGGAGCAGAGAAACTGCATATCAAAATGTAAGCACTTTGTATAGACAATGGGAGCAAGTTTGAAAACTTTCTGGAAGATTGTTGGATGTTCATAAGCAAGAAGAAAAAGATGTTTTGAAAAACTTGATGACACTTTTGACATAGCACATGCTAGTCCATTAAATATCACTACTGTTGAGATAGATAAACAGTGTTCGATTACCCAAGGAATGAAAGGACAGTGAAGGTTTGTGCATGGAATCGACCACCAAGTACTTAAGAAAGATAAAAGAGTATCTGAGTGAGCAGGGCAGCTGGGAAGAGACAAGAATGAAGTACATGTCAAATTCAACAATTTGTTCTTGAATTTACTTTGTGTATATAAATACATTTGAAAAGAAAAGAAAAATCCACTCCCCATGCAGTGCTGATAATTTCACTCATAGTTTGTTCATTTAACTTGCAATCATTCATATAGCTCTTATCATTTTTTCTCAAACCAATTTGCCAAGTTCATGATACCAGGTTGAAGGAGTGTGGAACCAGAATTACTGGTACTTGATCTCAAGGTTGGTTGTGGAACATGAACTAATAAACTGTTTTGAAACTCCATAGCCATAAGTAAAAAAGAAAAGTGGACACCAAGCAGTTATTACTTCCAAACAGGCTGCTGCCTTTGATAAATGTAGCACCAGACACAGGGAAGCAGTTCACATACTGATAGCTACAAACAGAGTGTAGTTCAAGATATCTGATATTTTACACTTGATTGACTGAGACAAGGTTATCATTGAGAGTACCCCAGGGAAGTGTGAAAGAGCCACTCTTATTCTCTATGTATGTATAAATGATCTGATGGACAGGTTGAGAAGCAAGCTGTGGCTGTTTGCTGATGGCACTGTGATGTACAGTTAGGTGTTGTCGTTGAGTGACAGTAGGTGTATAGAAGGTGACTTGGACACAATTTCTGTTTGGTGTGATGTGTGGCAGATTGCTCTAAATATAGATAAATGTAAGTTGATGCAGATGAGTAGGAAAAACAATTGAATAATGTTCAAATACAGCATTAGTAATATGTTGCTTGAGATAGTTATGACGTTTAAATGTCTGGGCATATTGTTGCAAAGTGATATGAAATGCAATGAGCATGGAAGGACAGTGGTAGGGAAGGTCAATGGTAGATTTCGCTTTATTGAGAGAATTTTAGGAAACTGTGATTCATCTGTAAAGGAGAGCATGTATAGACTGCTGGTGTGGCCTGTTCTGGAGTACTGCTTGCATGTCTGGGATCTCCACCAGATTAGATTAGAGGAGGACATTAAAACAGTTCAAAGGTGGCCTATTAGATTTGGTACAACAGGCCGAGTATAACGGAGATTCTTCGTCAACTCAAACGGGAATCCCTTTAGGGAAAATGACAGTCTTTTTGTGAAACACTATTGAGAAAATTTAGAGACCCAGCATTTGAAACTGATTATAGGACAATTCTGCTGCCGCCAATGTAGATTTTGCTGAGAACCAGGCAGATAACATGAGAGAAATTAGAGCCCACATAGAGGCACACAGTCAGTCATTTTTCCCTTGCTCTATTTGCAAGTGGAACAAGAAAGAAAATGACTATTAGTGGTACAAGGAACCCTCTACCATGAACCATTCAGCATATTGTAAACTGACATGGGTTAGTTTAGAAGCCCGTGCGCAGATCAGAGGTGACGAGGGATTTGAGGTCATCTCTTTCTTTGCTACATGACTGGTTCTGTACAGGAGTGAAACGGTGATGACATCAAGCTGAGATTTCTCATGTCTCTGTAGTTGGAGACAGTACAGAATGACGTGGATGTTATGCTAAGGAGGTAGATATGATGGTGATAAGGAAATGAGACTCTTGGCTGGCTTACTGGTCTGCTTTTTATTGGTTCTTCATGTTTTTACATTGAACATGCAGAAGAGTACAGACACTAGCTTATAAGTTCAGTAAGTGTAAAACATAGATGAGAGTGACTAGATTCTCCACTCACGAGAACAAATGGCCACCCCAGCCTATTAACTTCATAAGGATTCCAGTATACACAGTAACGTGTGATTCTACAGATCATGAACTGTGGAAGTGTCAGATTCTATTGCCCTAATTGAACGCTTAGGTTCAAGTACTCGTCACAATGAAAGTGATGTAGGTACATGTAGACAAAGGTGCGATGAAACCAGTAACCCTAGTCCAGAGGGAAGCTTTGCAAGTCTTTGGTTTACAAGACTGAGTATAATGCTCACTCGCATACTATCCACTGTAGGCTGTTAGTCTTCTGAGGCTTGTGGCTGGAACTCTCCTTGATCCCTAACTCTCCTCGATCTGGAACTCTGATTGCTTGACGTTTGAGAGAATTTGTATATGGCATTTTTTTGTTGTTTGCTTACAGGTGGTATGTGGCTGTGTCGCTTTCTAGCTCCAATTTGCAACCAGTGAGCATGAAATCAGCACTTTGTCAATGTGTATGACCACTTAATCAACTCACAAAAACGGCTTGCGCTGAACGTCTCTACCTATAATGCAAGGCATACTGCTAATATTCATACTGCAGTGACTTTTCTTTTTTTTCTGGGCAGCCCTTCATGATTCGGTCATTACAAGTGGCTTGCGGAGTATATAGATGTAGGTGTAGACAGGAGTTCTATTCATAAGTCCTGACGAAAACACTGCAAGAAAAAAGCTATTGAAATCAAGAACCAATTTAAGAATAAGAAATGCAGTAAGCATTAACAGATAATTGTATGGTAGCAAGACTTCCTCTGATTCTTTCAAATTGTGGTATTGAGCAACTTCTTGGAAGTGTGTGTCTCTGGCCCCTTCTGCAGCCAAAGCATCATATGTGGATTTCAGAATTCTTTCAAAACTTTATAAATATCTATTGTCACTTAACAAAGACTGAAAAATCATTTATGGTATCTGTCTCCTGAATGTGTCACCTATGATTTGATTTTTCTCATTGTGTTTACCTTAAAATCATTATACATAATTGTGTTATAGGTTGACTTAGTAAATACAACAAATTTAATAATTCAGTTGAAAGTAATTGCTTGATCAGCTACTTTAGTCTAATATTTATTAGGTAAAAAGTAATTGAAATTTTTTTTCAAATGTGGGGCTTAGTAGCACTGCTTTACCCTTTTCCTATGGAGACCAAATTACATTCAACTAATTTCTTTGTGTAATGAAACAGACAAGGAGATTACACAGGAAAAAAATCAAACTTGAAAAGCAAGATCTACCCTATTCATCACAAACAGCAAGTTGTGGGTGCACATCCCCAGTGGGACTCTGGCAACACTCACAAAATCAGGCATTTAATAAACGTAAGCATGGTCTGTAATAGGCTGTAATGCAATTTTTATTTAATCCTACGATTAGCTAATTTTGACTACTTGTCATTGTCAAGGACCTTCAAAAACAACATGGAAAAGCACTACATTGTCTGCATACATCGCGGCTACTTATTGAGGATAAACAATGTGTCAGTAGATACAAATGTAGGGAGGGGCAGCAAACAAAAAACACTTACCATACAAAGTGAAGGAGTAATTGCTGTGTACGCAATGTAATAGGGACATTACAAGTATACTGTTGTCTCGATATAACATACATTATTAAGATTTTACAAATAGAAAACCCTTTATGAGCTGATCAGTGTAAATCCAAATTGTCAAAGACAAGAGCCATTAAAAATGAAACCGATTATACAGCAAAGGATCAGAGGTTGTATTAAAATGCAAAAGCAAACATCAGAATACAATGCAACAGAGCATAACATAACACCTTTTTTTAATTCTGCAGGAAATTCCTGATTTTCAACTCTGAGTGCTCATTTAGAACACATTCTGGATACTTATTAAAAGCAGTATAAATTTCCATTTCTCCGTAGATAGTCGTCAATCTACCTTTACTAATAACATGAAAACCTCTTGTGCGTTAGGGCCATTCGCAGTATGTTTGTTAGCACATACGTGATTGCTAAATGAAGATTTATTACTGGTACTAATACTCCTGTTTCCTCAGCCTAGCTCCAAAATTTCTCCCTGTTTGTCCCAAGTAATTTTTTCAGTCATCACAGCTGTGATCAAAAGTATCCAGACACCCCCAAAAACATATGTTTTTCATATTAGGTGCATTGTGCTGCCACATACTGCCAGGTACTCCATATCAGCGACCTCAGTAGTCATTGGACATTGTGAGAGAGCAGAATGGGGCATTCTGTGGATCTCACAAACTTCGAACATGGTCAGGTGATTGGGTGTCACTTGTGTCGTAAGTCTGCACACAAGATTTCCACACTCCTAAACATCCCTAGGTCCACTGTTTCCGATGTGATAGTGAAGTGTAAATGAGAAGGAACATGTACAGCACAAAAGCGTACAGGCCAACCTCGTCTATTGACTGACAGAGAGCACCGACAGTTGAAGAGTGTCGTAATGTGTAAAAGGCAGACATCTATCCAGACCATCACGCAGGAATTCCAAACTGCATCAGAGTCCACTGCAAGTACTATGACAGTTAAGCAGGAGATGAGAAAACTTGGATTTCATGCTCGAGCTGCTGCTCATAAGCCACACATCGTGCTAATAAATGCCAAATGACACCTCACTTGGTGTAAGGAGCGTAAACATTGGACGATTGAACAGGGGAAAAACGTTGTGTTGGGTGACGAATCACAGTACACAATGTGGCGATTTGATGGCAGGGTGTGGGTATGGCGAATTCCCAGTGAACCTCATCTGCCATCGTATGTAGTGCCAACAGTAAAATTCAGAGGTGGTGGTGTTATGGTGTGGTTGTATTTTCATGGAGGGGGCTTGCACCCCTTGTTGTTTTGTGTGGCACTATCACAGCACAGGCCTACATTGATGTTTGAAGCACCTTCTTGGTTCCCACTGTTGAAGAGCAGTTTGGGGATGGTGATTGCATGTTTCAACACAGTCGAGCACCTGTTCATAATGCATGGCCTGTGGCGGAGTGGTTACACAACAACAACATCCCTGTAGTGGACTGGCCTTCACAGAGTCCTGACCTCAATCCTATAGAACACCTTTGGGATGTTTTGGAACACCGACTTCGCACCAGGCATCACTGACTGACATTGATACCTCTCCTCGGTACAGCACTCCGTGAAGAATGGGCTGCTATTCCCCAAGATACCTTCCAGCACCTGATTGAACGTATGCCTGCGAGAGTGGAAGCTGTTATCAAGGCTAAGGGTGGGCCAACATCATATTGAATTCCATCATTACCCATGGAGGGAGTGATTTCCCTAAATCGCTCCAGGCAAATGCCGGGATGGTTCCTCTGAAAGGGCATGGTTGACTTCCTTACCCGTCCTTCCCTAATCCCATGAGACCAATGACCTCAGTGTTCGGTCTCTTCCCCCAAACAACCCAACCCGTGGAGGGTGCCACAAACTTTTTCAGCCAGGTGTCTGGACACTTTTGATCACATAGCGTAGATCCCAGATTGCTTCATTACTTCAGCCTTGTGGGTACTATGGCATAGAGAACTCTTGATTTTGTGTGCAAAAACTTATCTGTACATTCATATTTCAGAAAACCTTAGCTATCTTATCAGAAATGCGTCCATAGTATGGAAATGTAGCATACTTCACCTTTTCTTTAGGCTACTCATTTGTTAGTGTAATACTGTCTACTTTCCTTTCTACAGAGATAGTCAGTTTTTTACTGTATATAGCTGAAACCATTCTATTATCGTAACCGTTTCTACAAGCTATTCTCTTCAACATATCTAATTCTTTACTCACTTCCATACTAACAGGAGGAATGCTTGTCATCCTACTTATCATCACTTGAAAGAAGGCACATTTATTTGAATGAGGATGACATGAATCATTATGGATTATAGTATTGGTTGTCATTGACACGATTAAATAAAAATCGCATTACAGCCTACTGCGGCTGATGTTTACATTGATCAAACATTTGGAGGCTGTGGATCCCCCCACAAAAAACCAGGTAGCTGTTGCCATGGCTGGGTGACACCTATGGAGCAAGCCCCCAGTCAGAGCTGGTCGAACAGCTTGCCATGAAGTGATTGAAACTTATTCAAGCCAGTGACTGCAAGGTCCTACCGATTGCTTTAAACTGGAACTATGATTATGATGCTTGCCAGTAAAACCCCAAATCGTTCCCGCCCTTGGATACACCATGGTAGGAAGGAAAATGGTATTTACACGGAGAGCCACACTCACGAAAGTACCAATTCTGTTCTAGAATGAATGCAAGATCTTTTAATGACCAAACATTAGTTTTTCATGGAACATATCAAACATAACTTTGGAGACATGGCAACATTGCAAAAGATGTGGAGTAGCTCCCTCCAGATCGAGACGACAGACTACACTCAGTATCGAGTCTTGCTTTTGTGTAATTCAGGGTATGCCAGTTTATTGTACTCAATACAACAGTGACCATTATCTTTCATCAAGATTTGATATTACGATCTGATGACGAATGATGTGCCAACCTGAAGGGCACAGTTCATCATCTGTGTCCACAAAGTGTCGAAGAATAATAAGAATTCATCTGAGAGCAGGGTTTACCATTGTGTCACCAGGCCCCACTAACCCTCCCTATGCATTGTGGTGTATTAAGGGTCTCCGTTTGATATGTCTTCTTGAGGGCTCAGTGAAACCATCTATGGCAATTGTGGACACTAAATAGTGTGGCAGAACACCTAGTCTCCATTCTACAGCATGTCAAGTCAGGACCCACCGAAAAGTAACTGACAGTCCAAGACTAAAATACCTTACACTAATTATCATACTTTGAGTCTATAAAGAATGTGTATGTCTTCATGCTGTTGATATGAGAACCAGTTTTGCACCAACTATGGAGAAACCTTGCTGCTCATCCAGATGACATGTTCCCTTACCCTCCCTCATTTCTCTTACCCAGCCGCTCTCCCCTTCTCTCACCCTCCCTCTTCCCCCTCCTTACCCGCCCCCCTCCTTACCCGCCCCCCTCCTTACCCGCCCCCCTCCTTACCCGCCCCCCTCCTTACCCGCCCCCCTCCTTACCCGCCCCCCTCCTTACCCGCCCCCCTCCTTACCCGCCCCCCTCCTTACCCGCCCCCCTCCTTACCCGCCCCCCTCCTTACCCGCCCCCCTCCTTACCCGCCCCCCTCCTTACCCGCCCCCCTCCTTACCCGCCCCCCTCCTTACCCGCCCCCCTCCTTACCCGCCCCCCTCCTTACCCGCACCCTCCTTACCCCCCCTCCTTACCCGCCCCCTCTTTACCTGCCCCCCTCCTTAACTGGCTCTCAGTCCTTAACAAACAAACAAAAAACACACACACACACACACACACACACACACACACACACACACACACACACACACACACACGTCCTTACCCGCCACCCTCCTCCTTACCCACCACCCCTTTCCTTCATCTGATGCCCCTCCCAGCTCCCCATCTCTTCCACCTCTCTCCTGGCTGCTGCTTCTCTTCCCCTGCTGCCCCACGTCCTTCTGTCTCTTATCCACTTCCCTCCCTCTTTTCAGGCCTTTTTCTATCACTAACCCCCTGTTGCTTCTCTTTCTTTTTTTCAGTAATAGAACTCATAACTAATTTTACAATGTTCGTATTGTAGCTTTGTCAGTTTTCCTCATAGAGTATTTGAAAAGTCATTCAGTATCCTTGTGCCCTGGAAGTCAAAAATTAATATTGTGTGTGCTGTTACTGATTCCATCATTTGATGATGTGTGTCATCACGCTTGTGTATACAAAACGAAATCAATAAACTTCATTGTAGTATCAACCATAAATGACTGCAGCTCAAGGCCAGTGCCTGATTGAGAAAGCCTATTTATCTAACTTGTTCGTGACATATACTGCTCTTCTTTCCAGGATGAAAGATGCCTGTGAAAATAGAAATAATTGGAAGTAAATGGTAAAGAACACACATCATTGGCATATTCTTAGGCATTGTTGAGCTGTGTTTGAAATTTAAAGATATGCAAATTTCTCATTTAGAAACATCATATTGAACTATTAAAATATGGTTGTGTTTTGACCAATAACAAAATAGTTGTTATTTGTGTGTACTTGGTCTTGCCACAAATCATGTCATTATTTCATTTACAGCTTACTTGGCAAATGGCGACTGGATGGCTTCACTGCCAAAAACAAATTTTTAGGTTTGAAAATGAGCATTCAATCCTTAAGGTGAAACTGTTGAGTACATCTTCGAGAAACACTTCTGCTACAGGCTACAGTGTGCTTAGGAAATAATTAACATTCTCACAAAGTCTTCCTGTACACAGTTCACACACAATATAGGCAAGGTAAGAAATCTTAATTAATTACTAATATTGTCCAAATAGTCTGTAATGAAGTCATTACTCCCTCTCCTCCATGCAGAGCTTTGAGAGGCTCTGAAGTTGTGTCATTAAGGAGGACATCAATTCAGTTCAGTGACATTATTTTCTGAACCTAATTAATATATATGGATCTCAAAACTAAAAATGTTGTTATTTAATGTAAAACATTTTTATATAAATAAAACAGAATAACTTATTCACTAATGAAAAACGTGCATTTCCTCAGCTCCACCCTGCGCTAACCTAAAGGATGTTGAGGAAATGATTTTGTGATATTACACTGGGTGGTGACTTACCTGGGAAGCCCATAAAATAGGCAGTTCTCAGAAGAATTGAATTCATCACATGACTTTGAATTTGTCATTCCTACAAAAGCAAAGGATTTTTATGTAAAAAAAATAATGGATTCATATTTGAACGTGCATGTTTTTAGATCACCACAGAACATTGAGACTTTGGCACTTTCTGATTAGTTTCATTGTGAAGTAGTACTTTGCCAACTTCCTCACAGTGTCATTCATGTATTCAGTAGCGACCATAGTGTGAAAAGTGTCCAGTTTGATACGTGAGGCTCTGGTGCCATCAAATTCTATTATTCCATTCCAGTGACAACAGTAGGAACCATGTTCGTGTGAGGACCTCTCCTGTATGAGGTTATTTCAAACTGTGCTGACAAAAGTTCAGAGGTTGTTCAGGGATATTTCTTGTGTACTTTGGTGTAAGGGACCTGTGGTCTCCATTGGCCCATAACAGACTAATTTCAGTTTGTGTTTGGCATTATTATTACAGCGTGTATACGGCCCAGGACAGCCGGGAGATCCAGGAAAAACCCGGGAATTTTTTCATCTGGGAGAAAACTGAGAAAAGCACAGGAATATTTTAGAATTCCAGGAATTTTTCGTTTAGTTTTCAGTAAATTTTTGTAATTTTGACTGGTAAGAATCAGTACTCTAACAAAGGATATTACTGTATCCCGCTACTGCAGAATAATATTGCAACAATAAAATGTGAACGAGGAGAGGGGGAAAAAAAAAAAAAAACGAAAATAAAACATAAATTGCGAAGGAAATGTGCCATATACAACAACAAAACACAGTGCTCATACAAGCATTTGCCAACAGCAAAATGTGTCAAAGGCTTTAGGAAGACTATGCAATGCTTCATAACAACAAATTGCCTCCGATGAACGTGACGTCACAACTGTTTACATTAGATTTGTTTTAGCAGTTACGAGTGGGCTCATGCGCAGTAGAGTGGTGTATGAGTAGTACCTTCTCCCATTTCTGGCTACAGAAATGTGGCTGCTGCTGTGCAAGCAGTAGCAGAAAGCAGCTAGATGCAACCAGGAAAAATTTTACTGCTGCGCCCAAGCTGCCAGATTCACGCAAGCGCAGAGGGCCCGGATCTAGAAGAAGGGGAGGGGGGGGGGGCACCAAATTCATATTCTTGATGAGTAAAAACGTAGTTTCACAAAGTGCCTAGCATCCAGCGCACGTTGGTCTATTGATTACTCAAATGACTTTGATGTGCATCCCTGTCGGTCTGAAGTGACTTGTCACGGTTCGCGCGGCTCCCCCCGTCGGAGGTTCGAATCCTCCCTCGGGCATGGGTGTATGTGTTGTCCTTAGCATAAGTTAGATTAAGTTGTGTGGAAGCCTAGGGACCGATGACATCAGCAGTTTGGTCTCATGGTTAAATAAAAAAAAAAAAAAAAAAAATCATAAGTTGATTTTTGAATGCGTGCATAGCTTACGTGATGTCTCTGTCAGGGGAATCCTCATCGCATCTAGAAATAAACTTTCCTGCAGGCAAAAGGGGACGGAGCTATACAAGCTGAGCAGAGTAAAGCCGAACGAGTGAAAGCCAATCACTGTCTGATTATGTGGTTGATCGGGTTTGCGAATGATCAGCGTTGTTATAATTACTAGGGAAATCCATAGATTCAGACTACCAGAGTGGAAATAAATGACTAACAGGAATAACAGGTAAGAAAGATTACATATTATCTTTTCGGTGTATCCAGGAAAATGAAATGTTGTCAGAATATTTTTCGCCAGATCACTACACTAGTAAGGGCCAGTTGTACAGTCTCCATCTAGCAGCCGCTTCAGTTCTATTCTGGAAGTAGCATGGAAAATGGTTTGTAGGAACATAACAACGCCGAACCGGAGAATAATCAGGGATACCTAAACCGGTGATTGTGGTTGGGTTAGTGAAGTTAACCGGTGAATAAGTTTTGACAAAGGCAGGAATAGTTCCAGAATTAGTCATGACAAGCTTGTTTGTTAGAATGAGGAAGGAGAAGAAACAGGGACATCACACAAATTAGGGAAGTATATGACGATTCCAAATATATATTAGAATCTCGTACTACTACTTTTCGATCTCATGCTCGAGAAACTGGAGCGTATGAATGAAATGTGAAACTGTTTTCTAACATAAAGCTTTTTGCTTATAGTAGGCCTAATAGGCATTTTATGTTGGTCTTCGTGAATTATATTCTGACATGTTATAAAAATGACCATTTGTGCCAAAACAGTCTCGTTTATTTGGTGTCTGTTAAAATTTCTGCAGTGTTAGAAAGGCCTATTTTGTTTTGTTTAGCAGACAGTGAGAAAATATACATAATCAGATCGAGAAACCACACCAGTCTTGGATACTATTTGTATTAACAGCCTACGCAATATTAGACAACGATATTTCGATTTTTCATGTAGCAAAACGTTTGACGAACTTTGTTGAAGTAATAGATTCTGTTGCAGAAAGGAAAGAATGCTATGTAAAGCTGTAGCAAGATTAGAGAGAAAACAGTGCTAGCAGATAAGGATTGAAGAAATATGTACTGTATTGTTTGTCTCTTGTCTTTATTGGTTTTATGTATCCTATATTTAATTTTATGTCACCCAAAACAGAAAGTTATTAGACAACAGGCAATAAAGAGTGCAAATTTTCTGAAGAGTTTTTGTTCTCCCGATTACAAATAATCCCATCCAGTATTAAGTGCGAGTTTTTTTAAAAAAAGAATAAGAGGGGCAGGATGTCAAACCGGGCGACTGGTGGTGGTGGTGGTGGTGGTGGTGGTGGTGGTGGTGGCGGTAGTAGTAGTAGTAGTAATAATAATAATAATAATAATAATAATAATAATAATAATAATAATAATAATATCCCCTGGGGAGGTTTCATGTAGGCTTATGAATCTCATTTCATAACTGACAGTTTAGTAGAGAATGGTCAAGAAGTGACAAACTAAATTGACTTTTTCTGCGGGTTCCATTTGTTTATTGCCCTCAGCGTGTGAAGTCTTCGAGCAAGATAGCAGAGCAGACGTTTCTGTGTATGTCATTCTGGTATAGTGGGCACAGTTTTTGTTAGATTTCTTAATTTAGCTGCTCTTGCTTTATCAAGAGCACATAAAGCCCTGTCTAAATTAAATGGTATGTGGGTCATTCTGTGTCAGTTCAACCAGGGGCTTCAGCTCATAGTCTCAGATTTGACTGAAATTTAGTACAGTAATTCTACCATGTGTGGAACACTTGTGTACAAAGTATTGGTTTCCCCTGCCAATTAGTTCCAGAATTATGACTTGTGAAAGAAGGTGGCGTGACCCGGAAATTGCAACCTGCATCCGGCAATCTATCTTCAGACCCAACTTCAGGTCTTAATAACTTTGGAACTATTCCACACAGTCCAGTGAAATATTTACAACCTAGTAACATCCATTTAGAGAACACACTACATGAATGAAAACACCAACAACATATTTCTGAGGGAAAATAAAAAATTCCAAAGTGTGATTAAAAAAATGTAATATGTTAGAAGGTACATATTGTAGGCACCCTCTATGCCAAATATAATTCACTCAAAAAGGGTATAAACTTTTTTGTGGTAAGCTTAATGTGGCCTAAACACACACAGAACTCATCATACCCATATCAGTCACAAAAACTGAGTTACATGCACAGGAAAATACAAAAATTTGAAAAATTACCTGAAAAACATGTATTTTCTAAGTGTGGTAGCACAAAAGGGACAAGTGGTATCCAAGCCAAATTTCACACACTGCATAAGTAGACCATAATGATATATATCTCCAAATTTCAGCATGTTATTGCAAGACATTTGTGTACAGTGGAAGTTGACAGATGTATTTGGTGATGTGGCCATTGTTCCACAACACAATTTTGTAAAAACATATCGTAAAATGTTCTTCCTCTTCTTATCCTCTCCCACAACTGTTTAATCACTAAGCAACAACATATAGACAGATTAACACATCCTATCATTAATGTTTACTGCACCTTAACTGCTAAAAACCAGTTGATTGTGCTTCGAACAGAAGTTCTCCCACACTTTAGCTACTGTACTCTGTACTTTGAGTGGCAAATTGTACTGTCTTCCTGACACTGTGGTAGGAACTGGAACTGTCATAAGAATATGTTCAAAAGGAATCCAACACCTGTCTTCCAAACGTGGTCAATGAAATGAGCTTGCTGGTCCTGCTGGTGCCATGAAGTTCACAAATACATCACCTTCTGCTTCACAGCACTGTGCAACACATCCTAAGTACCATTTGTCATTATAAACAGCAATAACATAGCAACCTGGTTGTATGTTGCTGCTTTTGATTCTGAATCCTGAGTCAGACAGACTGTGAAGACACATGTTGTGCGTGAACCTATAGTTATAACCGGACAGTCTGCTCATCTGCACATTGTCAGAGTCCGCTGGACAGAAGTGATGATGGCTTCTTGTGCCTGCAACAGTTTTAACGTGTTCTAGTCTGCTTTTTAGCAACACTTCGACTGATTTCACCTCATCTTTCGAAACATAGAATGATTGTATGCCAGAGATATTTTTCTGTACCCAGGTAAATAATTGAAGAGGTGTTAGTTGTGACCTTCTGTAGGGTGCTGCAGACTAACTCATGATGCCATGCGCTTAATGGTAGCACCAATACCATCACATTCATTTTTACCATGACTTGCTGCGATAAAATTCCATTCTGCGTGAATCTGAAAATCATGGTAATGCATGCATAAATTTTTAAGATTTTTACAGTTTTTGCACTTACTAGCTGTCCCATCACTGAAGTATTTCGCAAAATGTATGTGAGGCAGCTTGTTTTTCACATACGCCGTGACAGTGTGAATGTGGGCATGAACTGCAATGGCATCATGAATTAAACAGTCACTAAAAACACACAGGTTCATGACAGACACATCACCTGATTCACCTCTATAGTAAATCGCAAATGGCTGGAGAGTTGCTTGACTATCGTCCCAATGATATCCTTGGATGGAATCTTGAACTAAAAATGCATAATTTTCAGAAAAGTCTAATATTACTGTAATTTCATCTTGTTTCAAATTATCCTTACAAAACTGGAGATAAGCCAATTGTGCTGTTGCTGTGAAGCTGTGTGTGGTCAGTTTGTCCGTTTTTTGACAACACATTTCAACAAAATCTTCCACTGTACTTTGCTTTGTTTCAAGACTTGTGCGATCCATGTGTGTCCATTGTTTATAAGAAACAAGTTCATCATCATTCATAAGGAGTTCACCATACAGTTTGTTATTCATGTGTTCTTCAAGATTCGCCCTGCCACGACACTTCTCACACCTGTGTATCATGCACTGGTAGGAACTGATGTCACACACTAGCAGCTTCATTGCACCTTTGTAATCCAGACCAGAATCCTTTATAGCAGCAAATATCAGCTTAGCGTTTTGATGGGTCTCACATACACAAACAGTGTGTGTGCCCCTTGCACTTACACGCACAACCCATTTTGGATGAAGATTGAAAAAAGATGACAAACCTACTTTGGTATTGGGATACTTTTCCTTGAATTCTACATATAGTTCTGATATGTTGCATAGCAACAGTCTGTTTTGCATCTTTACACATACATTTCCCATTTTCACCGTTACATAGTCTTTTTTTTCCAGGCATTATTCGGCTGTAGTCATTATTTTCATAAAACTCCGACACTAGCACCTTTATTTCTGAACTCAATTGCTTACCCTGAGCCTGCTGAAGTTGTGGAAGCACTCCTTGGGTTGCTTTTATTTTCCTAGCTTGCTGTACCATATATGTAGAAAAATTGAATTCCTTTGCAGTTTAGTCAATAGACCAGCTGGAAGGTGCAAGGATAAGAATAGCTACTTTTTTCTGGCGTGTGCATATGGCACATTTTTCTTTCAAATCGTGCACGATTTAGTCCAAATCAGAGCATTTTCTGGCATGATTTTTGTTCCTTTGGAGCTGATAGTTCTTCCTCTTCCACCATTAGTGTGTCAGCTATTTTGTGTTTTAATTCCATTTGAGCTTCTTGTAGTTTTCTTCTACCATAGCTGGGCCTGTCTCTTTTCTCAACTTTGTGTGTCTTCATGGGAGACAAACCAAGAGCAGTCACTGAAGTATTTAAGTGCTCATCCGCTGTGGTTGTAGGTGGCTGATACTCTTCGTCACTGTCATGTAAATTATCAGGATATTCTTCATTTTTTAGCAGTGTAACACACCTGGAACATAAATTTTGTCCTGGTTTCATGTTAAGTCCCATGCACTGATTCACTTTCAATACTGATTTTATATCAATTTCTCTGAGGCTACACTTCACTGTCTTCTTATGAATCCAAAATGGATCAAAACAACTTCTTTGTAGGAAAGAATACTTATCCAGAAACACTTTCATATGATGATAACAAACACTAAAGTTTCCTGGAACTGTACTTCTTGTGCCCACCCACAGGGTGTATCCCTGATCTCCATAGCAACAAATCTTGGTCTGATTCATCCAGATCATACAGTACAAAGTGAATGCCACATTTTGTTCCATATGTTGTTTTATGACATTCAGATGCTTGAGCTCTACCAATACTGCAACTTGTTTGAACAAAAGCACCACTAGTACACTCTTCCACCTCCATACTGACTTTCCACAACAGTAACAACCAGTCTGAACTAGAATCTTAAAACCATGAGTAACCTGTCATTGTTGCTTGTTTCCTTTGTTGTTCCTGCCTAACAATGACTCATCCTGTCCCTGAAAACTACCATTGTTTAACTTTCTGTTGCCTAATGGTTCTCAACAATTGCTGCAGCTTTATCTGAAACAAGCTGTCTGCATTATCACTATTACTTGCTAAATCGTGTTAAAAGAAACGTAACCAAATACAACTCTTGTCAACTTTTATTGTACACAATTGCCTTGCAATAACAAGTTGAAATTTTGCCACATATTATATTATGGTTTACTTATGCAGTGTTTGAAATTTGGCTTGGATATCACTTGTCCCTTTTGTGCTACCACACTTAGAAAATACATGTTTTTCAGGTAATTTTTCAAATTTTTGTATTTTCGTGTGCATGTAACTCTGTTTGTGAGACTGATATGGGCAACATTAGTTCTATGTGTGTTTAGCCCTCATTAAGCTTACCACTAAAAAAATTTATACCCTTTTTGAGTGAATTATATTTGGCATAGTGGGCACCTATAATATGTACCTTTTAACAAATTACCTTTTTTTTAACCACATTTTGGAATTTTTCATTTTCCCTCGGAAATATGTTGTTGGTGTTTTGATTCATAGAGTGTGTTCTCTAAGTAGATGTTACTGGGTTGTAAAAATTTCACTGGACTGTGCAGAATAGTTCCAAAGTTATTAAGACCTGAAGTTGGGTCTGAAGATAGATTGCCAGATGCGGGTTGCAATTTCCAGGTCACGCCACCTTCTTTCACAAGCCATTATTCTGGAACTAATTGGCAGAGGAACTTAAAATTTTGTACATGTGTGTTCCACACTTGGTAGCATTAGTGTGCTAAATTTCAGCCAAATCTGAGACTATCAGCTGGAACATTTTCTCAAATTGGTTGAATTGACATGAAATGACCCATGTTTTTGTGAAAGGATTGCAGGAGTACTTTTGCAGGAAACAAACTGAGAGAGAAGCAAGGCTTCATGAATCTGTTTAAAGGTCATAATCAGACCATAATGTCAATAGTATTTACTAAGCAAGTCAAAATTCATTCAGTGACTCAAGTTCTTTTGACAAACAACCAGTTGTGCAATGTGGTATGTCAGGAGCAACATCTGAGTCTATCTGTCCTCCAGAAAATAAGTTAGCCACTCTTGTGCTAAAACACCTTGAAAAGCCTAGTAAATAAAAAAATTCTATTTTTTGTGCGTGCTTGATGTCTTAAGTTGCCAACGAATTGCTCAGTGTCCTCAGTGGCTAATTTCTTGGTTGTAATTCGAAAAGAACAGACTACGTATCGCCTATAGATGGTTGTACAAATGTAATTAATATAGTTTATTACATCTGCCCATAGTTTTTTTCCAGGTGCACAAGGGCTAATGCATCCTGTGTGTTAAGTGTTGGTGGCAGCCTGGCTGTTAGGGTGATAATTGTTGGTGGCTGACACTGACCACTTAACTGAAGCACATGTTAGCCAGTGTGTGTATGGAAATGAATATGTGCACGTGTGTCTAATACTCAGAGTACATTTCTACAATGATTTGTGGGTGAGTAGTAGCCTTTTCTCCTTTTTTTTTATTATTCCAATTTTGGTTTCACATTCTCGTTATAATTTCTTGGCTATGGTATGCATAAAAAGTAAAAATATTAGCAAATGTATAAAATTCCAGCACATCAAAATAACAACCTATCAGCATAAAATATAACAATAGTGAGTTGTGTTGTACCACGAAATAATGTACTTGGTGCAGCCGAGTAAAATTCAGATTCCTTCCATGGCGACATGATGCCTTCCCCAACAATATAAGAAGCCAAGGAAAGTGGGTCAAGCTATAATGGCTGGACTGAATTTCAACAAGGGGAAGCCACAGATACCACTGTATTATGGACGTCAGAGGCACCAAAGTGCAGACACAGCCGGAAGATGGAGCATCCACAACTCGGATGGCTGATTCCCCATGCCCAGGCTGCATCTCTATTGGGAGTTGAGGTGAAGAAACTAGTATGATAGCATAACAATCATGGGTGAGGCCCGAATAAGTATTTCTTATTTTCAGTACAGATATATGCAGCCAGTGACCTGCAATGAGGAGGGACCGATCCTGGACCGCCATTTACTTATCTAGCGATCTATAAGCATCCATTTTGCTGCATATCCCACCCTGCAGATGTGGGCACTGTTAGCCGAAGTGCTGCCATCTGTGCAGAGTCTGATGTGGAAAACTTAGTCCCCTTCGATCAGTGGGCCACTTCGTGGCCTCCAGCACGAGCCTGGATGGGTGGCCACTTGCCATAGTATGGGCGTCTCCTGTCTGCTGCTGTAGGCAGACTCTGCAGCTGCAGCAGCTGCTGCTGCTGCTGCTGCTGCTGCTGCTGCTGGCTGCCTCTTCTGTCCAGAGATTGCAGCATGCCATGTCGTGCCTCGTGCACTGCTGTTCAGCTGCCGCCAGGCAGTGTAGCTGATGTGCAGTCGGCAACCCACTACCTCAGCAGACTTGGGCACCTCTGCCACAACGACATGGTCCACATGCTGATGTTGGCACCTTCGTGGCTGGGTATTCACTGCCACTGCTCTGATTCCACAAGCAGCCTGCAATGTTGCCACATCATCTGTATATTGTTAGACAATAAGTGTTGGGTCTTTAATGCTGTTTTACTAATGCTCATTGGGCATCAGACAAGCACCCGCTCATCACGCCACTATGCACATGCATCCAGGGATAGTGATCCATCAGCATCCTGACCGTGATGTGCCCACAACCACCACTCAACATAACATCCATCACCAGAGTCATTACAGTTGGTAATATTTAGCAGTATGGCATCAAAGTAAGCACAAATTTGGTAAAATAAGTGGTAGCTTCTTTAATATATTAATGACTTCTAGAACACACACACACAAATAACTTTTGTAGTTAAATAGGATTGATAACAAGTAACTTTCCTGGAGAACTGCTGGAAGGCACTTGGTGTACTTTGTTTATTAAAAAAATTACCGCAGCAAAGAAAAAAAAGTTTAAAAATTGCCACAGTTTATTTTGTCCCCTACTTTGAGCTTGTGTAACACAAAAATGGTGAATGACTCAGCCTTGAAATTTTTTAAAGTGTGTAGATCACGTTTTATGAACTGTTGTGGCCGGTTTCACCTGAAATAGACCAGTTTCAGATTTAACATTAGAACAAAGAGAAATAAATAAAACATTGGTTATTGCCTAATCCCTAAATAACTAATGATTTAAGTTCTCGCCTTCTGCAGCTGGCTGCATAGATTTCACTGCTAGCAAGAGTCGCCACTGTTATCAATATCCAATGTAAATGGTGATACTAGTACTTCCTGTTTAAATCTGCACTTAGGGTAAATAATGGCAGGGTTTATACCATTGCCGGTGTTGGACGGGGGAGGGGGTGAGGCATAGTTGAGGTGCCCACCAAGAGATCCAGCAGCATGGCCAGCTCCAATGACCTGGCATGGTCCTGTGGCAGGAAGTGGAGTTGGAGGCAAATTTGGTATTGGGGGGGGGCAAATTTGGTATTGGGGGGGGGGGGGGGAGGGGGGGCTGGCTCATCTGTGTGCTTATGAGTGTGCCATAGGTTGTGCCTGTGAGTGGATGGCAAGGGACACAGAGTTCAGAGTTTTGGTTAGTGGCACAAAAGATGATTGCATAGGTGTGAGCTCCTTCAGTTAGAGGCAATGGGACTGTTTATGAATGCAGTTGCAGTTGGAGCTGGTTTCAGTGACAGGCCATGACCTTAGGACCAGCCGCAACATCAATCAGCTGATGTGCACTATGGCCTAGGATGACCCCATGGGTCCACCATGTATATCAGCCAAATGTGGGCACCCGGGCATAGGTGTCCTCCAAATGGCCGAACCTGTACTTCAGCTGGGCATGGATGGTGGGTGGTCTAACAGGGTTCGATGCCTGCATCAGTACAATATTTCAGCTGTACTGGCCCCTTTGACAGGGGTGGACTTATACTTGGTAATGAATCTGTGTAGTGCCTCCTCGGTCAACATTGTCAACAACGTCTCATGTTTCAAACATTCTGACTGCACAGCTTCTGAGTCAGGGCCGCGTGGAAGGGGGAGGTGGTCAGTTGTTCAGTGCTGTTGTAGTGGCAGAAGACTTTGGGTTTGGATTGCATTGAAGTAAACTGGGATCATTGTCTGGCATGAGTTTGTGTGGTGCTACCTCAATTGCAAAGATCATAGAAATGGTGTGGATGGTAGCATGAACGGTTGATGATGGTATCCACACCACAAAAAGGAAATCGGAAAAAGCATCTACCACAAACAATCACGTATCTCCCTGAAATGGCCTGGCAAAAGTGTGTGTGTGTGTGTGTGTGTGTGTGTGTGTGTGTGTGTGTGTGTGTGTGTGTGTGTATATATATATATATATATATATGTGTGTGTGTTATATTCCCTCTCTCCCCCTCTCCTCTCCCATGGATAATCATGGCTATGGAGAGGAATGTCGTGCAGGAGCCACCTGCTTTAGGGAGCAGGTACAACAGGAGTGGAATGCGTGTTCAGCTGCACAGTCATTACTAGACCGGTACATGTGCTGCCAACTTCCGTCTTGTGCATTATCCCCTAGTGACCCATGAAGTAGTTCAAGAATGGTGAGTCATAGCGGAGGCAGAATGAGGACTCATCATTCATAGATGTCTGTGGCTAATGTTAAGATGCTGTTTGTTGCATTGAGCCTGTGCTTCATCAAAAAATTGCTAAGAAATCCCAGGTCTGCTTGTTTTAGTAAATGCTCAGGCTACCCCAACCGCGTCACTGACATTTGCAGTACCAGGTCATTGGCCAACACTTTGGGCACATCATGCGCTGTCAGTAGGATGTTCCAGGATTTATCACAGGTGGTGGTAGAATACAAAACGAACCGTTTTCTGGGGATCAAATTTGGTGTCAGGACCATTGGGAAAGCAGGACATGGTGTCTGCATTGGCATGTTGGTGTGTAAGGTAGAAGTGTGGCTTTCATAGTTATAACTGCTTAAGAACAATGCCTATCACTGCAGACTTGGCCCTGTTTTCTCCTTGAGCGTGGACCTGTGCTAGAAAAGCAGTATCAATGGCTTACAGTCAGATGGAAATTGCTGCTTCACAAATATACATCAAACTTACTCACATCATAAAGTATCGCTAAAGTCTGTTTTACATTCTGTGACTATTTTATTTACACTGCTGTTAATGTTTGAGTACTAGACGGCAGCGTTGAGGGTAGAAATCGTAGAGGGAGACCAAGAGATGAATACACTAAGCAGATTCAGAAGGATGTAGGCTGCAGTAGGTACTGGTAGATGAAGAAGCTTGCACAGGATAGAGTAGCATGGAGAACTGCATCAAACCAGTCTCAGGACTGAAGACCACAACAACAACAACAACAATGTTTGAGTTATAGACAATGAATCTTTTGGAGACATTTGAGATTTTATGGGGCAAAACTGCCCCAATCCCATATTGTGGTATATCAATTGGGAGCATCAGTCACATGTCCGATGTGTACTTGGCTGTTTTTAGATAATCCTAAAGGTATTGAAAAGCTTGTTGACATGATGCTGACCACACAAATTTGAGGCCTTTTTTGTGTGTCTGGTTGCTGCTTTGGGTACAAACATAGTACAGCAAGTGAGTCTGCAGAGAAAAGACCAGTTGTTTCCGGTAGGCGGATGCTGGAAAGTTTTATAACGTCAACATGGTCACACATGGGTGCTGCTGGAAATGTGGCCCAGGTCTTTAATGCCAGGGGCAAAAAAGCTGCGCTTGTCTGACAAAGTAAGTGTTTTCTCAAGAAAATCATAAAGTCCACAAACAAAGCTGTGCTGTTGTATGTGTAGCAATATGACTCTTGACTAGACACTTCATACAGTGTGAAACCAGTGCCCAAGGCAGTCTTTCAGCAAGGTTTACATATGGATTGGCAGTACCACCCACATGACACACCAGTCTTGCTTCTCGCAGCCATCCATGGTGACTTCCCTGTTGCTGATTTCCAACACCTCCGTTACCCCTGCTATCATAGCTGCTGTAGGCAGGAATACTACCCTCTTCAGTTGTCCATCAAGAATTTTTGAAGTATCAGATAATTAGTTTTCACTTGGGCAATAGTGGAAAATTTTAAACAAAAGCTTTGGTCATAAAAACCAGTCATTGCAAAGACAGGAGAGGGAAATTTCAATGATTTTTTCTTAAATAAAAGAGGAAACACTAGCTGTCTCTGGCCAATACAACATAGATGTCTTGCACCAAGATGCCCTGATGCCAGCTACGAGCACTTTTCACTTGCTGTGTTACGAGATAAGTAATTTAGCTAGTAATTAATTGTTTTTGCAGTATATTCTGTAGTATTTACATGCATTAGTGTCAGCTAGACTTGATAAATTCAAGGTTTCAGTTTTTTATTTGTGTCTGAATAGGAAAAGCGAAGATTCTGTTTATAACAGTTTCGCGTGTACACAAACGTTTGTTTACATTCTTAATTGATGTTAAATACATGGGATTATCAATTAAGTCAGTGTACAATACTCAGTATCTATGTTTATTAGTGTCATTTACAAGGGGAGGCCGCCAATTGTGAAATTCGGATTCGATTCATACTGCGCATAATAAAAGCTCATGGCCAGAGGTGTAATGTGGCAAAGCACCAAAATGCACTTCTCAGCCGTTGTCCAGAAAATCGACAGTTAAAAGAAACCGTTGCGGTGAAATACTCTCTATGATTAATAATTTTCTACAGCGTCGTGGCGCAGCGGTAAGCGCCCGGGTTCGTAATCCGAAGGTCCCCGGATCGAATCTTGCACCGTACAACCTTTTTATATATATATAAACTATTAATGAATTGCTTATGCATGTTGGTGAAGGCGGATCGCTCTCCAATTGTACCGCCTCCATTTTTCCGTTTGTTTAACAGGGTGTACCAAAGCTCTCACGTCCGCACTGATTTTCGACGATGTTATTAAGTTGCGCTAGGGACCGCATCTACCTTGTTTCGAAGTTAGCAGGCAACTACGCTGTTATGCGGGGGCTCGTTTCGGCCTATTCAACATCTGTCCTTCAAGTGTAACGAGCGAGTAACGGAGTTTATATTTCATACCTGCCACAGCAAATTTCTGTTCGTGGGGTCTCTATTCTAATTCGAACGTTTGACTTACGCTATACGTATTTGTTTCGGAATATCGTTTCTACGTCTTCCGTTAACTATACGTGGTTAACATTATGAAGACAATTAATAACATTTGTGAAATACAACTTTGTTTGCGGAAAACATAATGATGTTCGAAGTCGCCAGTTTTTCCACGACAAACGACTTTCAACAACTTATTATATGCATAATTGTTGCAACTGATTGCCGGGAATTATATATATATATTTGAATTACAAAAAACAAATACTAAAAAAAAAGGTTGTATGGCGCGAGATTCGATTCGGCGACCTTCGGATTACGAACCCGAGCGCTTACCGCTGCGCCACGACGCTGTAGAAAATTATTAATCGGAGAGAGTATTTCACCGCAACGGTTTCTTTTAACTGTCGATTTTCTCGACAACGGCTGAGAAGTGCATCTTGGTGCTTTGCCACATTACACCTCTGGCCATGAGCTTTTATTATGCGCAGTATGAATCGAATCTGAATTTCACAATTGGCGGCCTCCCCTTGTTAGACTCGATACATTGAAGGTAGCAGTTTTTATACGTTTTATTAGGAAAAGTGATACTGACAGTGAATTCTGTAACCTCACTTGTATACATTTAACTAGTTCAACTTGTGAGTGTTAACAGTTAAGCAAACGTAAAATATGTGGTAAATTAGTGTTACACTACAATATCTGAGTAAATCAAGTGTTATAATACAGCTTCTGAGCCCTTCTTACATACGGTTTAGTTAGCAGAAAGCTCACCTCGCCGTCTGCTTAAATTCCTTAGCTTGTTGTGTGCTTTACATTCTGAACTCTTATTGTTAGCTAAAGGTTTTGTTTTGTACCTGCATCTGTCAGTGTACAATACTCAGTATTTACATTTATTAGTGTCATTTAGATTTGATACATTGAAGGTAGCAGTTTTTATAGTTTTATTAGGACGTTTTAGCGTGTACATAAGCATTTGTTTACATTATAAATATGAGGGATAATCAGAAGTGTAGCTTTCTGTAGGTTACTGTTTAATTCGTTAATAATATTCATTAGGTAGCCCGTAGCAGTTTACTGTAGGTCACTTGTTTTTCTTTAGTATTCACTAGATAGCCCCTATCAGGAAACAGTAAGTTTCCTTACATTTCTTTTAGTATTAGTTGGATGGGTAGGGACTGTGTCTGTTGTGTGCAGATGCAGGAGTAGTTGGCCACAGTCCAAATGCAGCTGGAAGGTTTGTTTGCCACAGTCAACAGGCTCCAGAATGCCACCTTTAGGTGCAGTGGGGATGGGGTGCCTGGGGCAGCCTCTGCTGTACTAGATGTGTAGAGGGTGGGGGGGGGGGGATGTCACAGCTCTCTTGTCACTGAGCTGACATCAGGTGTGACTGAGCCGTCCAGCCCACTCTCACCTTAGTGTGGGTGGCGGACTGTGTCGAGGTCTTGAACCTCAAGGCAAAGGCTGCATGGAGAATGTAGGCTCCTGCCAAATCCCATGCACTTTGCTAATAGATTCAGTGTGCTGTCTGATGCTTGGGGGGGGGGGGGGCTGAGCCGGATCAGAATGTACCTTCTGCCAGGATAATGGCCGCTCCTTCAGCAAGGTCCGGACAGGCACATGGGGATAGGGGTTTGTTAGTTATTAGGAGCTCCAATGTTAGGCGGGTCATGGACCCCTCAGCAGCATAGTGGCTAGGGTGAGGAAGAAGTCCAACGTTCACTCAGTGCACTTCCCAGGGGGCCTTGTCTGGGATGTGGAAGAGGCTCTTCAAGCAGCTATCGAGCGTGCGGGGTGCAGCCAGCTCCAAATTGTTGCACATGTCGGCACCAACGATGCCAGTTGTCGAGGTTCGGAGGAAATCCTTGGGTCCTTTTGACGGCTGGCTAAACTGGCAAAGGCGGCTTCCATCTCTAGAGGAATGGAAGCCAAGCTGATGATTTGCAGCATCATACCCAGGGTGGACTGGTTTGGAGTTGAGTGGAGAATCTAAACCAGAGGCTACGTCGACTCTGTGGCGAAAACGGTTGTAGATTCCTCGACCTACACTATGGGGTGGAAGGTTGTAGGACCCCCCACAATAGATCAGGGGTGCACTACACACAGGAAACAGCTATGTGGGTAGCGCAATACTTGTGGTGTGCACATGGAAGTTTTTTAGACTAGGTTCCTCCCCACGAAAAACAAACCGTTGGCCTGAAAAATTACCAGTTGATGACACGGATGTGGGTGTGCCAACTGTAAAAATTTGCTAGTTCACCTAAACAGGTCATTCCAAAGGATTTAAGTATGCTAAATCTCATGTTAATAAATTGTTGAAGTGTCTGTAGCAAGATCCCCGAGTTACTCTCTGAAATAAACAGTAGTAATGCCAATATTGTATTAGGTACTGAAAGCTGGTTGAACTCAGACATAAATAGCAGTGAAATTTTGAACTCGGATTGGACAATGTTTAGGAAGGATAGGACTGATGCTGTGGGAGTTGGTGTGTTCATTGCAGTTAAAATCTGTTTAAATGCAGTTGAGATCGATACTGGATCATACTGTAAAATAGTCTGGATAAAGCTGTCAATCAGACAAGGAGTGACCATTGTATTAGGATGTTTTTATAGACCACCAGCATCCGCAATAAACGTTGGAGAATGTTTCAGGGAAAGTCTTGAGCACATAGGAAATAAATATCCAAATTATCCATTAGTTATAGGTGGAGACCTTAATCTGGCATTGACTGACTCGGAAAATTACACGTTTATCACAGGGGGCAGAAACAAAAACTCGTGTGAAGTTATTGTAGGAGCGCTCTCAACATACAACCTTTAGCAATTGGTTAGGAAACCAACTCAAGATGGGAACATATTGTATATCTTGGCAACAAACAGACCTGATCTTTTTGGGGAAGTCCATCTAGAAGAAGGTGTTAGCAACCATAATGTCGTTGTGGCTTCTATGTCAGTGGCAGTTGCAAAAAAACCAAAGAAACAGCATAGAGTTTTCTTGTTTGGGAAAGCAAGTAAAAGTGTCATTAATGAATAAGTCAGCTCCAAGCATGCACCACAGGACACAAAGATACTGAGCATCTTTGATCGGAATTTAAAGGTATTGTCGAACACGTGCTAGAGAAATATGTGCCTAGCAAAAATATAGGGGAGGGAAAGGATCCACCTTTGTTCAACAAACATATTAGGAAGTTGCTGAGAAAGCAAAAAATTTTGCACAGTCATTTTAAACGTAGTCACTGCCCCACTGACAGCCGTCAAAAGGTCAATGAGAGGTTCTTTTAACGAATTTGAAAGCAATATTTTATCTGCAGATTCTAAAAAACACCCAAAAAATTTTGGTCATACGTAAAATCTATGAACACTACAAATAATTCAATATCTTCTCTTGCTGACAGTACGGGTAATGTAACGGATGATGATGATGATAAACAGAAGGCCAAAATTCTAAACCTAGCTTTCAAAACTTCATTTACGGTAGAGGATTGCAGCTCTATTCCCCCTTTCAGTTATCGAACAAACTCCATGATGGCTGACATAGTGTTTAGTGTATCTAGTATTGTGAAACAATTAAGATCCTTAGACACCAGGAAGGCATATGGCCCAGATGGTATCCCTGTAAGATTTTATGTTGACTATGCTACAAATATATCACCACTCTTATCCATCATCTATCAGGGATCATTGGAACAGTGGAGTGTTCCATGGGACTGGAACAAGGCCCAGGTCATAGCAGTCTATAAAAAGGGTAGAAAATCTGATGCACATAATTACCGGCCAATTTCACTGACATCGATTTATTGTAGAGTCATGGAACATATTTTGTGTTCAGACATAATGACGTTTCTAGACTCTGAGAAGCTCATGTGCAGAAACCAGTGCAGTTTTAGGGAACAGCACTCATGTGAGACACAGCTGGCCCTCTTTGTACGTGATATACAACAGGCTCTAGATACTGGCTCCCAGGATGATGCCATATTCCCCGACTTTCGAAAGGTGTTTGACTCAGAGCACTGTCGCTTGCTCCAGAAAGTGCGCACTTACGGTCTGTCCGATGACATATGCGATTAGATAGAAAGTTTTCTAACAGACAGAGAGCAGTATGTCATCCTGAATGGTGAGACTTCAACAGAAAAAGTGTAACATCAGGTGTGCCCCAGGGCAGCGTAATAGGTCCGCTGCTTTTTACGATTTACATAAACGATCTGGTTGATGGTATTGACAGCACATTAGACTGTTTGCTGATGATGATGTAGTATACAGGAAAGTAGTATCACATGAAAGTTGTGAACAAATCAATGAGGATTTGCAGAAAATAAATGTGTGGTGTAATGACTGGCAGTTATCTCTCAATATTATTAAGTTAACCTACTGCATATAACAAAGCGAAAATCCCCTTTAATGTATGAGTACAAAATAAATGCCCAGTCTTTTGAAGCGGATACATCCGTCAAGTATCTGGGTGTGACTATTCGAAATGATCTCAAATGGAACCATGAGATTACACAAGTAACGGGTAAGGCGAACTCTAGATTGCGGTTTATTGGTAGAATCCTGCAGCAATGCAGTCCTTCAATAAAGGAAATTGCTTGCAATACGTTAGTTCGTCCAGTCTTAGAGTATTGTTCATCTGTATGGGACCATTACCAGTTGGTTCTGATTCAAGAGATTGAGAAGGTTGAAAGAAGAGCGGCAAGATTCATGACTAGTACATTTAGCCATCGTGACAGCATTACAAATCTCATAGAAAGTTATAAGTCACAAACACTTGCAGATAGATGACGCGCTAAACGGTAGGGAATGCTGACTAAATTCCAAAATCTGATCTTCGCTGAGCATGTGGAGCATACATTATTACCACCAACTTTCAAATCATGCAATGATTACTATTCAAAGATAAGGGAAATTAGAGCTCGTACTGAGGTGTTCAGAAAGCCGTTTTTCCCTCGTGCGACCCATGAGTGGAACAGAGGGGGGGAAACATGACCTTGGCACGAATAGTGCCCTCCACCACACACTGCTTGGTGGCTAGCGGAGTATATATGTAGATGTAGAAATATTCAGCTCATATGCTTTTGGATCAGATTGTTTTTAATTTTAGCTGTTCAAAATGAGTGCTCAACTTTGTGTTAAGTTTTATGCCATGTGTATAGGCAGATTTCTCCTTTACTTTTCTCCCAACGGCATATAATTTGAGAGTGTTAATTTTAAATTTTTAAGTACTTTTAGCTGAATATGTTGTCAGATATTTACTTATGGATGACAAAATATATATTTTCTTTTACAGGAACTGATTGTCATCAGAAGTACAAAATGTGGAAATTATCTCGTTATTTGAAGTTTCATCAGAAACATTTTGATACGAGGATCCAATTGAGATCAGATTCCACAGCCTCCTCATTTCAGGAAGGGAGAGAAATTGAAGGTTTTGTTGTGACACAATCTGGAAGTGTTTCAGATCATATTAAAGCCATATGTTTAACACATTTGGAAACTGGGGCACAGTATGTTCATTTACAAAAGAATGATCAAAACAACGCTTTTGGGGTTGGTTTCCGAACAATTACTGCAGATTCCACAGGATTACCTCATATTCTGGAACATACCACTTTGTGTGGGAGCAAGAATTTTCCATGCCGTGACCCCTTTTTTAAAATGATTAACAGGTCAATGGCAACATTTATGAATGCAATGACTGGTCCTGATTTTACTTTGTACCCATTTTCTACTCAAAATTTCCAGGACTACAAAAATCTGATGGCAGTTTATCTTGATGCAGTTTTTAACCCTCTCTTAAATAAAAATGATTTTCTGCAAGAAGGCTGGAGATTAGAGCATGAAAATGTGGAAGACAGAAATTCTCCAATAATCATAAAAGGAGTTGTTTACAATGAAATGAAGGGTTTGTTCTCAGATAACCAATCCTTATTCTCTCAGCATTTGTTAAACAGTATTCTTCCAAGCCACACCTATGGCCATGTTTGGGGTGGTAATCCAATTGATATTCCAAAGTTAACGCATAGTGACCTGATAATATATCATAAGAAACATTACAATCCCAGTAATGCATTTTTTTACTCCTATGGAAACTTTCCATTGGAATATAACTTAAATTACTTGAACAAAAATTATTTGTCTGGAGCAAAATACTCGGAGCGGTATGAAGTTCCCTCTGAGAAAAGGTGGACTTCACCACTACACAAGCATGTTGGTTGCAGACTAGACCCACTGATACCAGATAAAGACAAACAGTCAACAATTGCATTTAGCAGCCTTTGTTCTGATGTTACTAATATACAAGACACTTTTGAAATGTCAGTTCTTAGCACACTTTTGTTAAAAGGACCTAATTCTCCTTTTTTTAAAAGCTTGATTGAATCTGGATTATCTGCTGGGTTTGCGCCAGTCACTGGTTATGAAAGTCAGACTAAAGATACTATCTTTACAGTTGGTCTTCAGCATGTGCGTCAAGCTGATTTTGATCAAACCAGCGAAGTGTATAATAGTACTATTGATAAAGTGATTAATGAAGGATTTGACAGCAATAATATAGAAGCGGTCTTACACGAAGTGGAACTATATAATAAATTGGAGGGAGAAAATTACGGCATACGCCTCTTAATGAACATTGCACCCATGTGGAATCATGGTGCCAATATTGTAGAGAGCCTGCAGCATGACAAACACCTCTTACTTTTGAGAAACAAACTGAAAGAAAATCCAAAATATTTCCAAGATAAAGTTCTACATGAAATTAAAAATGAAAAACATAGACTAGTTTTAACAATGTCACCAGAGGAAGACTATGAAGCAAAGAAAATTTCTGAAGAAGAGAAGGTATTGAAAGACAAGCTAGTTGCTCTATCACCATTAGAAACATCTGAAATCTTTAAACAAGGGTTGGAACTTCACAAGTCACAGTGTGCAGTTCAGGACGTTTCATCATTGCCTACATTGACTGTTTCAGATCTTGCTCAGTTTGTTGAAAAAGTTCCTGTTACAAAACCATTTCCATCAGAGGTTCCCTTTTATGTTTATGTTCAGCCAGTAGATGAAGTTACCCATTTCAGAGCTGTTTTCAATACAAAGGAACTTGACTCTGAACTAAAAAGTCTTGTGCCATTATTCTGTACTGTTGCACCACAGATGGGAACAAAAAACTATTCATTCCGAGAATTTGAACAGTTGGTGCGTTTAAAAACTGGAGGATTTACCTTTAGCAAACATATTTCAGAAGATGTTTTCAAAACACACACTTATGAAGAAGGTGCTGTTTTTTACTCTCATTGCTTGGATAAAAATGTGCCTGATATGTATTTGTTAATGTCAGAATTTCTATCTCATATGGATTTAGGTGATATTCAAAGATTTGAAACTCTTACTAGACAGTTGTCTGTGGACTTGCTTAACAGCATTTTTGATTCAGGCCATCATTATGCTATTTCATCTTCTGCTTCACTCGTAAGCCCTGTTGCACGTCATGTTGAAAGTTGGACAGGGCTTACCTACATCAAAAAGCTACAAGAAATTGTACAGCAACGTAAATTTCAGGAGGTCCTTTCCTTACTAAGTAACTTACCATCTGAATTAATACATAAATGCATCTCCAGGGCTGCTGTCAATCTTTGTGAGAAGAATTCAACTGATAGTGTGGAAGAAGCAACCAATTTTTTGAAAAGGTTTTCTGCAGTTGGTAACCCCATAACAAAAACAGAAGAGGAGGACTTCAAACAGGTCTCAGATGCAGCTGTGCATCATGTTCACAGCATCCCTGTAAATTTTGTATCTAAGTCAATAATGACTGTGTGTTATGGTGATCTCCATTTTGCTCCACTTAGAGTTCTTGCAAGATTGTTGTCAAATTTATACCTGCATCCAATAGTTCGTGAAAGGGGTGGTGCTTATGGATCAGGTGCACACATTTCTCAAAGTGGAGTCTTTAGTTTCTTTTCTTATAGGGATCCAAATTCAACAGCCACATTGGACACATTTGACAGTGCATGTGATTGGGTTAGTGCAAATAAATTTTCTGATACAGATATCGAAGAAGCCAAATTGGGGATCTTGCAAAAACTTGATGCGCCAGTTCTACCTGAAGACAAAGGAATGAGAGAATTTCTTTATGGCATAGATGACAGTATATTTAATGGCCATAGGCAGCAAGTCATGAATGTAACTAGGGAGCAAATACATCAGGTGTCAGAAATGTTTTTGAGATCAAACAAATGTGGTAAGGCGATTGTAGGCCCAAAAAATAATGAACTGGGAAATAGATTATCTGAAAATTGGAACACCATTAATTAAGAGGTATGATATTGGAAAAGATGCTATCATTTTTTGAAAATATATTGTGGTTGAAATCTAATTCTGATTCAAATAGTTTTTCATACTTCAGAGAATAAAGACTGCCTGTGTGTTGTGTTTCATTCATTTGTTAACTAAGAAATCTGAACTGAAACGTTGCAGCATAAAAATTTGATGTAGTCTTATTTTATAAACTCGTGTGCCAATTAATATTAATATTTATCATTACTCATGTATGTAAATGTTTATAAAGTTTTGTAAATAAAGTTTTCTGTGTGATGTAATATTTTACTTTTTGTGGTAGCATGAGGACCTTGAAATATAGTAAATATAAGCATCATTGATATGTAGAAAATTTCCAAATTTCCTGGTTCATAATGACTTACATTTATTGTATACTTTGTTATTCATAGAGAAACAAGTTGATTAGTGCACACCTCCAAGAGAAAAGTACCCACTTTATGTGAGGAGGGAATATGGCAAAAATGAAGGAAAAGTTGTGTGTCAGAGTAGCTCTAACATTATACAGCAGTAAATTCAGTAAAATGGTTAAAAGGGAAAGTTTGGAAGAAAACTAAATATAGGGGTAGAAGAAGAGAAACAAACTCAAAGTGGTAAGGATAAAACAAATAAAGTGCAGTAAATAGAATTAAAGGGAGGAACCTAAGTGGAATAAATGTAAATAAATAAAAACCCCTGTGGAATAAGGAAAAAGGACAGACTAAGATAGATTCATTTTAAAAATCCTCTCCTCTTGCCACACTCCCAGACAAACTGTCTCAGCCTGCACTCCAAGCCATTACCCCCCCCCCCCCCCCCAATTCCTCCATTGGTGTTTGTTAGAATTCTTATTTAATTATTTTGTTTGTCTGTAGGTTCCCACTTCTTATTCTGTTAATTACACTTTATTTGTATTGTCTTCCTCTGACCCAAGAACAGGATTGCAATACTTTAAAAAAATATGCTGCCTGACAAAAAAGGAAGTACTCAGAAGGGACGGAGGAAATGAAATGACACTTCACGAGTGGAGAGGGAGGGTAGATGATGATATTCCAGTGATTATGAGATAGTCTTAAATTTACGGAGAACTTGGCAGTATAAGCCCACTTATCAGTTTGATGTTTCATGCCCTCTGGCCTGGATGCATGCACCGATTTTTGGTTATGAAGGGTGCCGTAAAGCGGTTGTATCCTCTCCATAGGCAAGCTAGTCCTCAGCTGTTCAGCTGTTTTAACTGGTCCTTGATATCCTGGACACTGGCTCAGGGACTGAGTCAATGTCTGAACTTCTACCACTCTTTCTATGGGGGACATATATGGGGATCTTGCTGATCACGAGGTACCTTAACATTATGCAGGCAGTTTATAGAGATATAGGCTGTGTGTGTCTTTTTGAATAATGGTACAACAATACTGTCCCATGAGAGGTAACACATGAGGATGGGGGATGTCCGTGATGTACCATTGTGCTGTCATAGTTTCCTTCAACGCTACCAGCCATGAACTGAGATCATGCCTAATGGCTCCCAACACCATGATGCCAAGAGTAACGCTGCTGTGCCTCTCTGAAACAATGGGAGATTGGAATCTCTCTAGGTTGTTGCCATACTTGCCAAGTGTGGTCATTTGGAGTATCGCCGAACTGCAATTTATCTCTGAACCCAACGTGACACCAGTCAGTAGCAGTCCATCTTTCCCAGTCACGGCACCACCACTAATGCAGCTCGCTCTTTGTGTTAGGATGCGGTAATTCCTAGTCCAGCAGCTGTTATTCTCTGACAAATGGTACAGGAGAACACAGAATGTAGCAGGGGGTGCATTACTTGTTCTTGGATGGCAGGTGCAAATATGAAGGAGTCACGACACGCTTGGTGCACAATATGGTGAATCTCACTTTTAGTGGTCAGATATTGTCGATCAGGACCTTGATTACAAGTGTGCCTGCCCTCACATTCTCATGCAGTCCAGCATTGGGCCAGAGTCAATCCAAATGCCCCAAAAATCTGGATATTGTGTAATTCAACCAGACAACCAAATGGAGACCCAGAATGGGGCCACTTTCAAACTCATCAGGTGGTTATAACTGTCTCGTGCAAGTACACAGCATCTCCATGTCCTGCACAGTGATCACTCAACATCTGATGCTGTTCACACTCCTTACATATCCTACAGGTCTAGTATAAGCACTAATGCACTCTGGTGGCCAGTCTACGAGCCACAGAGAATTGCATCTCTACTTGTTTACATACCTACCAATGGTGTGCACATGTACCAAGTTACACAGAAATCTTACCAAGTCTTCTGGGTGCTTCACTTTTTTACACAGAGATTTCACACAGGCATCACAAATGAGCACTGGAATTTGTGGTTTTCCTCCTACTTACAAAGGATTTATTCTTCGTCCAATAGGTTGTACACTGGGTGTATTGAATGATTTTTTGAACATTCACATAAATGAATTGCACAATCTTTTATGAAATTCAGTCGTGGAACAATAATTTCAAACAACACAGTTTATGAATGTGTATCAGAAAAAAAGCAAAAGAATACACATCCCACAGTACAAATTATGTCTGAATAACTTTTACAGGTGGGACACAATTATTTTCTTTTTTTTTTTTTTAATTTATGGTACTAAGAAAGACATTGCATTCTGAGTATTTAAACACAGATTTTGAACAATCAGTTCTTATTTTAGCAGCTCATCTGCTTTGTTTTCCAGTGAGTGAACAGAGTGGCAGATATTTACTCTATTTTCCTTACAACCAAATTGGGATTTGGAGCCATCTTTGGTCTTTTCATGGCAGCTGGCTTTAGATCATCAGGTTCAGCCATAGAACTCTTATCATTCATCAATGTAAAAGTTCAAAACAAAGAGATGTGTGATGGATTTTCTGTTGACTCCCATGAGTTGACAGTGACCAAATCAATTAAACAGAAAAATATCCTTATAGACCACTTCCTTGCTCTTGTTGATATTCAATAATGGGAACTCATTCTGTCACAGAGATCCACACCTCCCAGTGATTTGCTTCATGCACAAATACATTTGGGTTGCTGTGTTTGAACATATTAGTATACTTTTTGTCCTATCTCTGAACTATCCTAATAGTATGAGCACAGGTAAAAGTGAATACTTTAGTAACAGAATGATTGCCGGTCTATTTCACAACTGAATTTTTCCCAACTCCTTTGAAAAATCTATGAAAGGCTCTGCTACCTCTCTTCTTCTCTTTGTCTGCAGTAAGTTTGAATTTGATCCTCGATGAAATACAGCGGGCTAAATAATGTTCCTACTGCATGTATTTGTCTTTGAAGCAGGTATTCTAACAATGGGAGGAAAGTGAAATACAAATCAGAGTACATTATGTACTTGCCAGAAACTACCCTCTGTGTCAGCTCTTTGATAACAGACTCTGTATTACACAAAATAGGTTCTGGGTGCCCAGTACACCACGTACAAGTTCCCAGGTAAATGAAAAAGTCGAGCTCCAGTACTATGCAGTTGCTAGCAGAAAATTGATCAACCCCACTGGATTTGGTTCATATCTTCAGTTGCTGCCTAAGAGATGTTGTCCAATAGAAAGCAATTGTTTGTTCATCTGTGGACAGGTGCTTAGGAGAAGGAAAGGAGAGACTTTTTGTTCTTGCCATGTCGCTGTTTGGTTGCACTTTCCATAGCTTATTTTTTTACTTTGGTTTCATCTAGAATGTTTAAATTGTCTACAAAGTGCAAATAATTCCCAAGTTTGATAATTTGATTCTTAAGCAGCACTGTTAGTGTAATTAAACACTAGCTTGTTACTTTTTGAAGTAACGTCTTTGCAGTACTGTAGAAGCAAAACAGTTACCTGGAGATCTGTACAAAGGACATCTACAGTGTTTAAAATGCAATTGACAGAAACATTGTATTGACAAAGATGAAAGTGTATTGTTCCAACTGAATTTGAGTGAAAGCCTGAAACATGTCTTGGCATAATAAACCTATACTTAAAGTAACTGGTTGCTGTATTTCATAAAATAATGTTACAGTTAAGTATGCAAAGGGTTCATTGTGCTGGGGTTCAAATTTCTGGATTCACAAAGCACACAGGGTTAAAAAGAGAGCTGAAGTGTGGTTAACAACTGTGCCTATGGATGTGAAATTAGCATCATTTTGGTTAAAACTTAGGCAAGAAGTTTTGAAGGAGTGCTTTTGCTACTAATAAGTTCAGTAAATGCTGAACATCATTTGATAACTGAGATACTGAACCAATGAAAAGAATGTGGTGACTGTATAGGCACGTCATCATGAACAAATAGCTTTCACATGCTTGAATAAATGCTTCACGGAGCTCTTGCTGTGTTAGATGTTTCAATCTTGAGCTTTAGATGACTTCCTCAGTTGTCAGCAACAGGAGGCTGGATTTCAGGTGGCTGTTACATACTTTAATTGCCCGAATTATGTTATGGAGATATCACAAAGTCAAGGAACTTCTATAAGCCACCAGAGATTATGTTTATGTCTATGACTGAAGAATAATGATAGCAATACAGATTTCATTAGATGGTGGATCAAGTACCCGTTTCCAGTAACCACTATGGGTGTATCCACTGTGCTGGTTAAAGTTGTTATTCTGATCAAATGGACTGATGAGTTGGGTCATCGTCACCCCACCGTGAGCAAGTGAAGAGTGCATTGAAATTGTCGGTAAAGACAACACTACTAGCCCAATGGTGTTTTGGTTATATTTGGATGCAAGTGTTGGTGAAGGGCACACAACTGACACACGATTTTTGAACAGCTGTATGTTAGATACAGTTAAGAAAAGAGCAAATGTTGATTTGAAGTTTTCTGTTCTGAATGGCCAATACTATTAGCCCTCAGAGCATGTACCTTTTCTTCTAACTCACCCTGCATAGGTGTAGGAATCACAAATGGAAAAAAAAAACTGTCTTTACATTTGCAAACAAGTATTCATTGTTGTACTGCAGACAGGAAAAAAAAAAATCTGTAGTGTTCTCGGAAATTCTAGTGCTCAGAACAAACCATCCTTCTTCTCATTAGTAATGTCTCCAGCTGTGGTTATAGTAATGCTTCCAAAAGTAGATGAAATTCCAGTGCTTTCACAGATATGAGATGAGATGAACACAGTCAAAACACATTGCATGACTGTGAAGCTTCAGAGATGTAAAGTATGTTTAACTGCTTGTTTACTGTGATTGTGTAAAACAGTCACATGTTAAATATGTCCACTTTTCCCCAAAAATGTTGGTTATGAGCTGGAATAAAGTACTTGGTTTTAGAAAGCTTAAGGGGAGTACAAATGCCATATTCTT
Source organism: Schistocerca serialis cubense (assembly GCF_023864345.2). Lineage (NCBI taxonomy): Eukaryota > Metazoa > Arthropoda > Insecta > Orthoptera > Acrididae > Schistocerca > Schistocerca serialis. The sequence continues at coordinate 215,990,839 of NC_064640.1, forward strand.
GTTAATGTTAAATTTAACATATTTATATCCCATTTCCTCAGGAACTACCCAAGATAATAAAACAAAACTTTGCCGGGATATGGAGTCATATCTTATACATTCACTAATCTACGATCAAGTATCTAACTTTATTAGGAAACAAGATATGAATTTCTTAATGAAGGTTGTAAAAAATTAACTAATTATGTTATGAGCAAACTATGCTATTTCTACCATTGCAGATCTACAGAAACATAATACCACTGTCAGTAAGAGATAAAAACATCAGAGCTGTAGTTAAAGTAGTTTCTGAGATGATGGGAAACATTTGCAAAATAAATAGTTTTTCATCATTTTTGGGCACCCAGGTCAATTCAATATTGTTGAAAGACTCGTGTGCATTTTGAGTTTTTCCTGTGATGCTATTCTTCAGAAGATCTGGATGTGCTAGATCTCTATATATTAGCTTTATTACTGCTCCAAAAACCTTCAGGCATGGTGTTTCTGTGGGTGTATTCGGCCCCTGCTGCCTCAGCTTCGTGGTATTTACACCAGTCAATTGAACACAAGTTGTGTAGTGGCTTCTGATCACTTGATGTCTTGCGGAAAAACAAAACGTTGTCAATGCTGCTTTTCTCATTTATACCAGATTTTTTTGTATTCTTTCTAATGGCTTGGCCATAGTATTCACTTAACTGATTGCTTGTTTTATCAGTCAGATGCCCTCTAATAGTCTTGCCATCTTCAAGCTTTTTGCTAGAAAAGTTTTGCCTGACTTTATGCAGCCGGGTACCCATTCATTTCTGCACGACTGACACATTCTAAATTTTCCAGGGTTAGGTCATCATAGGGCCTGCTGTCAATTATTGATTTGAATGGACTGGAATTGCCATCGCCAATGAATATAGCATAACAAAACCCATGTTGTTCTTGAGAGCACTGAAAGATCTTCGCAGCTGAAGCACTTTCCATTCCTCTACTGGATTCCGTATATGTTTTGTGACAGTTGTGTTCATGCAATTGTTTCTTTTCATTATTAGTATGAACTTTTGTGTATGCATCCATGGCAATGTTTTGACAATACTTCAACATCAAGCTCCTTCCTGGTATCAATACTTTTGGCAGCTGGCCCCTTTTCTGCCATGATCCATCAAATGCAACGCATACATCATTCTTATCATTATTTTCTTTGAGTGCTTCCTCTGTTGCAGAATTCAGTTATTCTTCTAAAATTACTTATACTGTTTCCCCTGAGGCATGTGTGTATCTTGAAACATTAGTAGGGGGCTTGACAAATTCATAAGAGCTCACCAAAGTTCCATTCCTAGGGCCTTCTTCGATGCACCTCAGCCTATAGAAGTATCTGATGTTTGTCTCAAAAAGGTCATTGTTTTTACTTTTTTTAGATATCGAAAATACTTTCTTACTCTCACAAATTGAATGGGAGACTTCCAAACAAAGAACTAAACCATTTCTTTTGAAGACATTTTCAGAAATTATTTCTCCACCATGCAAATTAAAGCATGTAGTTTCATTAAACATTAATTTAGTACACTTACTCCTAATATTAAACTGGTATCACTGGTACTGGTTTCACTGTACACTTTAATACTGTTCATGAGCTGCTTCTTGGAAGCACTTGGTGGTGAAGAATTCTTTTCAGTGTTGCTTGCCCTAACCTCATTCTCTGGATTTAAACTTCCAACAGGACGTATTCTGTAGACTCTCTTACCCTTATTTATTCTCTCTTAAATATTCCCAATGGTGGAGTCATATTAAGAAGAGAAACACAACTCAATGAGCAACAAGTCCAAGTGAAATGTGTAAAGCATCTTACAAAACGTGGATGATACCGTGCATTCTACCACATACAGGAAGTGATATCAAAGCAATCAATGTAGCCAACTTATGCAGCAGGATGTTTACTATAAATCAACGTAAAGCACTGGCTTCTATAGCAAACAGATCCCAAGATATCTTGTCATGACTGAAAAACTACTCATGAAACCTGTAGAAATTATTTGTGCAGTAAATTATTTCAAAATAAATTAAAAACCAATGAAACATACATCAAATTAAAGAGGGAACTCCAAACAAGTCTTCAAAAATAAATAAGTAAAAATTGACATTTTATACTCATACCACCTTTTGTACTCCCCTTAACCCCAATGAATTTTAAAGAAGATCCAGATCTGCTGTTTTTAGTTTGGTCATGTGTTCCAGGAATATTTTGAGTGCTCAGGATATCCAAGAATCTTGCATTGCCGATGACATTATGACAAAAATGTACAGTGTAACTCGGATACAATTTGTGTGTGTATTATTACGACTGTTATATAAAGTGCTCAAAATGTTGAACTTTAGTATTGATACATGCTATAAAGTGAGTCCAGACAGACAATACTACACAATGAATTTAATCTGGATGTATCACAGCACAGGTTCGTGTAAGACATATTTTCTCCACAGATAAAATACATATTTTGTATTTCTTAAGCTACCAATCCAACGACCTTTAAATTTCTGTTGACAACGTTTCTATTTATCTGTGCAGAATGGGAAGCAAACCAGTCACACTTGCACCACATGGATTGCCTTACGTCCTATTAGATATCTTTTAATAACTGCAGCAGTCTCTGATTTAGAAACTATTGATGCTTATTGCTATTTAGATTCCTATCAGCGATTCACAGACTAATGATGCAATTCTTGAAAAACCTGCGCCGCATACTGAGAGACAGCCAGCATGGATCTTCAACTAGCCGGCCGGAGTGGCCGAGCGGTTAAAGGCGCTACAGTCTGGAACCGCACGACCGCTACGGTCGCAGGTTCGAATCCTGCCTCGGGCATGGATGTGTGTGATGTCCTTAGGTTAGTTAGGTTTAAGTAGTTCTAAGTTCTAGGGGGCTTATGCCACAGCAGTTGAGTCCCATAGTGCTCAGAGCCATTTGAACCTTTTTTATCTTCAACTGTCCTGTTGTACATATTGTGAAGAGTGATTTTCTTATGGTTTACAATCAAAATATTGTATAGAAACATCACATCACATTGCAGCTTTTGTAGATACCTGTCAGCGGACTATTATAAATTTTGAAAGTTACCGCATATACTCGAATAATCCGCGCATGTTTTTTCCCGAATTTTAGGACGAAAAACTGGGGTGCGCGGATTATTCGAAACATTGTTGGTACTGCTCCGCCTCCAACAATACATCCCATTATACTATTACATTGTTGCGGCCTCAGTCTGTGACGCATCAGTAACACGTTAGGAGTGAAGTATTAACGTCTTCAAACTTGTTAATTATGGCTAAAAGTTCTCGTTATCGCTCGTACTCTGCTAAAGAAAAAGTGAAAATTATTAAAGAAGCCGAGAATATTGGAAACCGTGCAGCAGGAAGAAAGTACGACGTGAGTGAGAGTTGTATTCGCGATTGGCGAAAAAATAAAACGCATCTTCAAGAAACTTATAGTAATCGCCGGGCATTTCGCGGCCAAAATGCGAAGCATCCGGACCTCGAGAAAAGGCTCTGCGATAATGTAGATGAGAAGCGACAATACGAATGCGCGGTGACGAGTGAAATGTGCCAACTTAAAGCATTGTCTTTAGCCAAAGAACTAGGCATTACCAGTTTCAAAGCTAGCTGGGGCTGGCTATCAAGATTTTTCAACCGAAGTGGTTTGGATTCCGGAGGAAAACTACTATCGCCCAACGGCTTCCAGGCGATTACGAGGAAAAAATAGTAAATTTTCATCGTTATGTGATAAATCTGCGCCGTAAACAGTCCTATATATTATCGCAAATTGGTAATGCGGATCAAACGCCAGTCTATTTTGAGATGCCGCTCGACACCACAGTGAACAGGAAAGGAGAATCCAGTATCATGTTATGAACTGGCATCAGTGGGAAACAAAGATGTACAGCGATGTTGTGTGTAACTGGCGATGGACGAAAGCTAGCACCTTACGTGATATTTAAAAGGAAAACTATTCCGAAAATATCAGTAAAAGGCATACCGGTATTAGTGAGAGCGAATCCGAAAGGGTGGATGGACAATGAACTTATAATTGACTGGGTGACACATGTTTGGCAACGTCGTCCTGGTGCGTTACTGAATTTACGCAATATGTTGGTCCTGGACAGGTTCCGCGGACATACAACTAAGGAAGTGCGAGACAAATTACAAAAAGGGAAAACTGACTTGGTCATTAACCCTGGAGGCCTAACATCCATCCTACAACCACTAGATGTGTGTATAAATCAGCCATTCAAAGCTGCACTTAAACAGCGATGTACGCAATGGATGGCTGATGAAAACAATAAGTTGACACCTAGTGGAAAAATCGAACGGCCGGATTTGTCCAAGATTTGTGAATGGGTGAAAAAGTACATGGGACTCCATTCCGCAACCACTGGTGAAAAAATTCTTCAAAAAATGTGGAATCACAAAATCACTGTATGGAACAGAGGACGACGCTCTATGGGAAGATGGTGAAGACAATGATTCTCCCGCTAGTGATGACGATGAAAGTGATGAATAGAGTGGTAAGAGAGGAATCGTAGCGGTATTGACTAAAATATTTTATTGCACGTACCGTATTAACAAATTCTTAAATAAGATAATTCACTTTTTTTTGTCCCGGCTGGCGGTGATGATGTTCCCCGTCCGCCCGCCTGTCTAATGGGCCAGCCGGCGAGCTGCACGCCGCTGAATCGGTTGCGTTTTAACGATGTATCAACCTGTACAGCAGCGTTGCTTCAAACCAGTAGTTATTATACATACTTTTGAACCCATCATAACGTTGGAACAATTTTTTTTAAAAATAAAACAAATTAAAGCAAAAAATAAATTTTTTTCCCCTCTTCCTCAAAATTGGGGTGCGCGAATTATTCGAGTATATACGGTATTACCATGAAGCTGCTGGTGTAGCAAAACATGGAAAGGATGTAATGCATGGGAATATAGTATTCACAGAACACTCCTTGGCTGACCCCATTAGCACAATGAAACTGCCTCATGGTGCTGTGTGGACTGCATGTTACCTCTGCTGAAAAGTTAGTTGAATCTCTCTCCTTGGTCTCTGTTCTGGGGAAATATTTTATTCCAAATTTCCAGTTTCTGGGTTTTTTCTAAAGGTTTCCAGAAACATTGTGAGGGCTTGACACAATCACAATACTTTTCAACATGCAACTACACTGCAGCTGTAGCAGTTTGGCAACATTCACTACAAACAAAAACCATAACCACTTTTTTGACTGCCATATAATACATTATACAAGTCTGAATAGCTTCATGAGCAAGCTGTATGATCACAACAGCAGCAGTGCACGGACTGTTACGCAAATCATACCTGAGTTGTGTGTTTGCTTACTTTTGGTACAGAAGGGTAAACATTTGTGATTTCTTTTTGTGATGGTGGGACAGTATTTTGTAGCACTGGTACTGTATTACTATTTGATCCAATTCCACTCATGTTGTGTCATGAAAATCCTCTTCAAAAGATCTTTTCTATGTCACAGAAAAAAGTATACAGCTCTGTTTAAAAAGTTAAATCCATGTCATAATTCAACAGCTACAAATGTTAAAAATTTCTTGCATACATCAGAAAATTTTCCACACTGTCCACTATACCATATCAAAAATTTCATCTTGATATATTTACTCATTCTGGATACATTTGGAATGACCTGTCCTGGCTGCCTTTCAATCTTTACATTCTGAAGGTAGAACTGTCACTAGGGAGTATTATACATCACTACTGAACAAAGTGAACAATGCAGTTTAGGTTAAACATATTAACAGACCAAGGAGAGAGTTGTCTTGTGTAATAAGATTCTCCTCCATGTCTAGGATAATTGTTGCAAAACTGTATGACATGCTTCCACATTACACACCATCAAATTTAGCTCCCAATGATTCATTTTTGTTACCAATCCTGAAGAAATGGCTGGGTTGAAACATTCAAATAAAGATGAAGCTGAAACTGACATTTTACACAGATGGACAAAATATTATTTTTCTAGTGGTATTAGCAAGTTGGAACACCACTGAACTAAATGTATTTATAAGGAGTCTCGTAAAATAAATAAATCATTATCTCTGGTGTTTTTTTATATTACAGCAATGCACGAAAAAAAGGGATTACAAAATTATTTCAGTAAATCCACATTGCTACTGAAATTAACCTGAATTAGAAATTTAAGTAAACTCACAGAAGGTAGATGGAAAAAAATAAGAATTGCAACAATAACAATAAGAAATAAGAACCTACAGAAATGCGCATAGGTTTCCATGTGGCATTTAAGGGAATGCAAATCTCTTCTATCTCTAATGTTCACTAAGTAAATTCAGCAGCTCTTTATTATTGTGTCCACATTAATTCAAAGGCCATCAGTGAAACCCAACCCAACCCCCCCCCCCCCCCTCACACGCACAAGAGTTAGAATTTATATGCATGGGCAACACCCTGTGTGAAGTTCACAGACTAATATTGCAGTTTGTTCTAATTGTTTCTCTGGGCTAAGAGTATCCTAAATTGTTAAACATAGTAGTACTGAAACATGCTGTTGTGCGATAAATAGAACATAAGTTAATAAGCGTTCATATTTTAGTATTGGTGATGCGAGTACATCTTTCATTCAGTTTTTGCGTAAGCTCTTGAATATGATATTTTCAAGATTCGTAGAATTTATCTTCAGTCTTTAAAATTTAATGAGCATGACTTTACTAGTTTGTTTGACCACCTTGTGACAGTAAAATTTCACTTTCACAAGAAACAAACATATTTTCAATATGTTTTGTTTTAGTTCAGTGACAATCTGCTCTCTGTGAGCCATGAGATGATCTTACTCACTAGTCAGTTTGCTAAATTATTTGCATTGTATACCTTTCACAATGAAATGATACGCGCCGTCTACAAGTAAAATGTTTTCTAACCACCTGTCATGTTTAGTGGCAGATGTTTGATATATAATTAGGACAGAACCCTTGGCCAACTCCCTCACTTTGAAACACCCAGTATATATTTTTGTTTTGCAGCTTGGTTCCTGAAGCTATACTATGACTCTGACAACAAATTATGTTTACTGAGATGTGTTTCTACGTTGCCATAAATTACCTTATCAGAATCCTTAAAAAACACTGGCAGCAAGGAAATTTCCCTGTATTTGAAACATTATTTCTTTCTTCCCTCTTATAATGTAGTTGTAGTCGTATGCTACATAATTGTCTTGGTGCACGAGCAGCAGCTTGTACCAATAAAATTTTGATCTAACTTGCTAACTACTAACCATGAGATGGTTACTAAATATTTTGCAAAACTCTGATGGGTCACTAACAGTTATGTTCTCCTACAGAAGAGAGAGAACATTTTGTGACTCAACACTGTGCATAGGTTTTTGTTTTTTCCACAACTGACCATATAGTTTTTGTTGTAAGTATGCTTCTTCTACAACACATATTCTATTAAGCACAACTACAATTAAGTCATAGAGAGTACTAGTTTCTGACTCTTCGGGAAATACACAAAACAAAAAACTTCTGGAGGTGGATATACGTTGTCAATACAGTACTCTGAATATTTGTTGAATAACTTGCACATCAGTGCTGGAGAACTCCTGGGTATGAACCACACTCTCGGTTCACCCATATGCTGCCAGTTCATTCACTGAAAAAACAATGGTAAGTTTAACAATGAATGGAGGCAGTCTCACATCAGGCAGACAGGCAAATCCATATGCTAGCCAAATGTCATTGGTAGGTTCCAACAAAGTCCAAACCACATAATTTAGGGTCTTCATCAATGGATACACCAGAGAGCTTGCTGTAAACATGGGGTGGTTGACAAGTGAGACCATCACGGTCTCTGGCAACCCTTAAATTTGCTGTGGATGTTTGCCACTTGACCTGACACCAGCAGATGTGTCCTCCCATGCCACACCAGACACATGCATAATACGTCCAGTTCGGTTACAAGATCACTCCCCCCTTGAATCAGCCCATAGGGCCAGAACTACCCTGGCCAGAGCAGAGGAGGACGAGGTGTGGCTTTGGGTGCTGTCAGTGGTAGAGGAGCCATTTCTGGGTATGGCACCAGAGAAGCAGGAGACTGTGGGGCCATACTCTCACCTTGCTGTTAGTTCCAGAGAAGACTGTGGGTTTGACATCAGACCCAGGACACACTGGGAAGCATATTGTCGAGGTCCTGATCCATAACCATGATTCAAGGTGGCTGGAAAACCAGGAAGAATGAGGCTCCCGCCCCTGGGATGTCGTTTTGGAACCAGACCCTTATGTCTCCTGTTGTTGGTCTGTGAAGTGGACAAGGTGGTCTGCCCCCACATGTGTGCCAGATCCAAAGGTGGATCTTGCTGCAGAAGAGGCAGACAGAGCTGGTTCAGGTACCAGCAAAAGATGTCGTCAGGTGTGGGGATGCCTTGAGATATGGTCATCAGGACCAGCTGGCAGCCGTGATTGGATGGTGATGGAATGTCTAGCCAGGCTTATGTGTGAACAAGTCTACCCATACAGGGACGGCTACTTTAAAAAAATGTGACTGCTTCTTCTTTTTGTATCAATGGAGGTTGAAGTAGATCTAACACAAAATTACTGTGCAATAGTCCTGCTGGGCTTTGATCATGATCGGTGCCACCCAGTAGGACAGTAAAAAGAAAAGCCGTGCAGAACTGGTGGCCATGGATTTTGATAGGTCTTCCATCTGTGGTTTTAACATTCAGACAAAATGTTTAGCCATCCAATTAGAGGCAGGGTGCAACAGAGGTGCGGTAATGTTCTTGATTCCATTCCAGGTACAAAAATCAACCACATGGCACCTAAAAGTCTGCATCCACCTGATCCCATAGCTGGATAGGCATAAGCAATGGCTGGCAAGCTTCAAGCAGTGCAGGTTGCTATGTCTGACAAGCTTGGCACTGTTGAGCCACGTGCACAATATCCTCATTGATCCATGGCCAATACACATGTTGCCAGGCCAGATTCTTCATTCTGGAAATGCCCCAGTGACACTGATACAGGAGTGGCAGCATATGCGAATGCAGAACCTCTGGACTCACTACTCGATACTGACTGTTATCTTGACTCAATAATTTGTGAAAAGAAATAATGAAGTTCCTGTGAGGATGGCATTAGATGGGCCTGTGGCCACCCGGTTTGTAAGTTCGTAGAAACTGGCAAACCTGTCTGCAACATGCCTGGAAGTGATGGGAAACTTTTCCATCAACTGTTACAGTTGTGAACCAGTGTGAAAGCAGTCAGTCTTGTTTATCACATTTTTCATTGGGACCCATAGTAACTGTGACAGCACATCTGAAATTCACGTGTTGGGTCAATATACGATAATGAATGGAATATTGGTAATTAGACAAGAGAAGAGGCAAGTGTTGTAACCTCTGAGACATCCATTTAGGCAACTTTGACTTAGGGCCAAATATGGCTAACAGCAGCTTATGATTTGGGATCCGATGAAATTTGTTGTCACATAGGAAAATGAGAACTTCTGCATACCAAAGATAATTGCCAGCACCTCCTCCTCTATGTGGGAATAATTTTCTTGTTCCCCAGATAGTACCATAGAGGCAAACACGATATGTGAAAGAAAGGCCCCATTGCCATATGATGATGTGTCCATGGCCAACACTAAAGGTACATGAGGATGATACCAGGTCAGACAAGTAGTAGTTTGGAGACATTTCTTCAGCTTAAGAAATACTTGGTAACAGCCCACGAACTACTTGAAACGGGCCCCTTTTCTCTGCAATTGATTCAACAGTTGGGCTAGTGTTGTAATTTGGGATGTAAATTGGGCATAATACATGACGTTGCTCATAAGAACCTGAAGCTCTTTTTTGTTCTTTGGGTAACCTGTGATGTCAGTTTAAGGTCTTCCCAGCTAAGGAAATACCCTATATAATCAACACAAACCTGAAAAAAGGAGCATTTTGTCAAGCTACACTTTAGCCCAACTGTCAAAAGCACTGAAAATATTTGCCAGACATTCAGTATATGCTCATGAGTTCTTCCTGTGACCACTATGTTATCCAGATAACTGATGCATTGTGGAATGTTGGCAATAGTTTGTTCCAGAGATTTCTGGTGCATTAGCAAAATTATATCAAGTGATTTACAGTGTCTCACACCATTCTTCAGTAATTTGCAGCATTTTCAGTAGTCAAATTCTGTAACTGACCTGTCATTGTCTTTAATTTTATGATACAGCTTCAGTTTCATCCTATGTGGTATTCTAATACCACTAGTTATTGAAACTGACTGAGTAGTAATGAATTTTTGTTTTTAATTTTTTTACAGAAAAAGAACTGCCAAAGGCAGATTTGAAGCTTTGTGAAAATTTAGTAAGTTTGTCATTCATTTTATTTCAAGGAGGGTTTTATATTGAGGAATATACTGTTTGAAGTGGATATTTTTGTTTTATTTCTTGCAGTCAGGGCGTAATAGTGAACATAATATTTGAGGCCTGGCCTTTTTGGTTATTTAAGGGTACATAGTTATCAAAGGTTTTGAGGGGAGGGCTTTTCCAGTTCTTGGTTCTTGGCAATAGGTTGTCACAAAATTATGTGGTTCATGTACAGTTGCAGTGGGGTTGGTTTCACCTCTACCGTTAGGTTCTTACATCACATATACACCTTTGGCATACGTCTTTAAGCATTAATGAACATCTTTACCTGGATCATGTCTGATATTTGGGACCCTTTGTTAAGTTTATACAGTAGTACATTACGTTGTTTTAATGGTTAGGTTTGGAAGCAGCAAAAGTTGCCTTTTTAGATTCCATTGTTTTCACATATGATGACACCCATGTGTTTTGTGACTGTGATTCAGGTTTCTTCTCTGTTTATGTTTTATACGCTAATACATTACTGGACTAGAGCAGGGAAAAAAATAATGGAGGTACTACATATGTACTCTGTTGGTACTTCGCAGAATATTACCTTAAGGTTGCTTCAACTAATACATTAGAGTACCATAATTTTTATGTTTGTTGTCTTATAGTTGTTTAGTTTTCAAATATTGGAATTGTGTAAATGTTCTTTGGTAAACAGGGCCTGAGGATGATAGTAATGAGCTGTCAAAACTAGCCGTGTGATAGAATAAAGACATTCTCAAGATACAGCTGTGGTAGTACTTTTCTCATATATTTGTCATTAAAGTTGTCAGTATTGTAAACTGCCTGCCAAGTGTTCAAGATATGGAGTCATATCACAAAATCTTTTTTTTTTTTTACTTTTTTGAAATACAATCAACTTGATTCATTTCAGTGTCAATATTTAACTAAAAAATAATCAGTGAAAGTATTGTAAATGATTGTGCCACTGTTTCTCTTTACTTTAGTTTGATAGTACACTGTATTATCAGGTTTTAGTTTTTAGTAGCACCATCAACATTATTTTCCCTGGAGAAACAGTCAAAAAGGTCAGGTTCCATTTGACTGATAAAGTCGTCCTTTTTTTGAGGTATGCAACCATTCAGATTTGGTGTATAGTAATTCCTTGGAAACGTCTTGATCGCTATGTAGTTCACTTATGACGTGTTTTGAATAATCATCATCAGACAAAATATGCTTAGAAAAGCTCATACAAGTAAAATTTACTCTCTTATGTGCAATTGCCATTAAGCATCTTTTGAAAATATGCGTAACAGCAGTTGCACAACAAACAAAGGTTCCCCTCCACTGGACTCTTTGACAGCTGACCAAACATTCAAAATAAAACAATCAGAGCACATAACATTACTGATGGCCTCTCTTCCAGCTGTCTGCGCCCATTTTTTCACCCCCTTCCTTCACAGACTGTGTAGTTATTGCTTAAGGTACCCTAATCGTGCATGAAGGTTATAGATTATAACTTTCTGTTACTCTATCAATTTATCTGAACTATCTATACTGCAGCTTCAGGTGAATTCCTTGTTTGATTCCCAACTAGTCTCCCCACTACATTTACCAGATGAAACTACACTAGACTCTCACTAATCCGGTCCTCAGTATTCCGGCTTCTCAGTAATCCGGCGTACATCCAAAAACATGTGCACAATGAATTATTGTGTGCAACAATGCTTAGTTAATCAGTGCTTTATATACTGTATTCGAAATTGTAGCTTTCTTTACAGTTTGGAATCATGTCTTCTAAAAGGAAACATGTTACACTAGACCTCAAGCAGAAACTTGAAATTTTAGATAAGTTAAATTGAGGTTCTTCACAGAAAGCCATTGCTGCTGAGTTTAATGTTCGACGATCATCTATTTATAACATCAAAAAGAAAGATGTTATTCGACAGTACTGAACACAATTTGATAGTGAGTTGGGAAAACGGAAAGTTATGCGGAAGAGTGAGAATGAAGAACTGGAAGTAGCTGTTTATAGATGGGTCATACAACAACACGGTAAAGGAATTCCAGTCAGTGGCCCGATTATAAAGGAAAAATCAGTTGCATTTAACAAACAACTTGGCGGTAGTAACTTGTTTGCAGCGAGCGAAGGTTGGCTATCAAACTGGAAAAAATGACATGGCATTCGGCAGCTGACAGTCACCGGGAAAGTCGCTCAGCTAACGATAAGGATGCTGATGAGTTTGTAAGCAAGATACAGAAGATAATACAGGAAGAAGATTTAACTGCTGATGCCTTGTATAATGCTGATGAAACAGGACTCTTTTACAAGACGCTTCCTTCAAAAACATTAGCTGCCAACAGTGAGAAGGAAGCTCGTGGTTACAAGCAACAGAAACAGCACATAACATTAATGGTGGGTTGTAATGCAAATGGGACTCATAAACTACCACTTATGGGGATTGGAAAAACCCAATGTCCACGCTGTTTTCAACACACTGACATAAATACTCTACCAATGCAGTTTTGTGCTCAGATGAAAACGAGGATGAACAGACAAATATTTTCGCTGTGGTTCCATGAAACATTTGTACCCGCAGTGAGAAAGAAGACAAAGCTTCCACTGACAGCTATCCTTATAATTGACAATGCTCTCAGTCATTCTTCAGACGTTTCTCTAAAGTCCGATGATATGCAAGCACTCTTTCTGCCACCCAATGTGACAGCCCTAATACAGACCATGGACCATGGAATTTTGGAATCAATTAAATGTCATTATCGACATTCACTTCTCATCTCCTTGCTGAATGAAAGTGAGACTATGCTGAAGGTGTGGAAAGCAATTAACATACGTACTGTTGTTTTCTAAGGAGCCGAAGCATGGGATAAAGTGGACAGCGCTACCATAATGAAGAGCTGGAGAAAACTGTAGCCATCCATTGATGCCGAGTTGGATCCAGTAGTGAGTGACACAATGAGCCAGTCAATTTGGAATTATCAATTACTTTGTACACTGACATGTTCTACAACCTTCCAGGAGGAGAAGAATTTGATGATGAAGATATTACTAAGTGGCTGAATGAGGAAAACTGTGATGCGGACCAAACTTTAACAGATGAAGAAATAATCAAAAGCGTGCAAGACAGTAACAATGAAAGTGATGAAGAGCATCACAGTCTTACAGTTACCTATAATCACTAATGGTAACCTTCTTTAACAACAAATATGAAATCCTTTTATAAGTATGCCACTCAACCTTCCTTATTTGTTGAAAAATAACCAAAAACAGACAGAACTTGCCCTTATGTGTGAACAGCAAGCAAAACACAAGCTCAGAAAATACACACTGCAAACAACCGAAACTCACTCTGTATTAGGCTGACAGTAACAATTGTAGTCTGATTATGGTTATATGTTTCACAAGTCATCTAGTTCACCACATCAAAAATTTTGGATGCAGAGCACCATGAGGGAGGGAATTAGGCTGAGCAAAAGTGCATTTAAAACATGCTTCAGTTTCCGACCTCTGCACCACAGTTCATAAGTTCCCACTTTACACCATGTGGCAACTTCTCATTGTGCAACACACTCATAAAATGTTTTCATACTTAAGGGGTTTGTGTACTTATGCGTGGAATGAAATTTTAAGAGATGTTTGTGAATTATGAGGCCCTTTTGGATTAATGTAGAAGAATCCTTCAGAAAATATTGGTGTGAAAAGATTTGGGTAAATCATCACCTTGATTCCTTAGGAGACCTAAAACTGTGTAACATTTAACTTATGTAAGAGTTGTAGATTTCCATTTGGCAATATTTTAAATTACCATCAAAATATGCTGATGGGTTTATGCAGAATCCAACCCCACATTCAGTTACTTGGGCATTTTTCTGACATTGTTCTTCTGTTTATCTTCCATATGAATTCACTGCTGAATTTTGTAGCACTGTGGGAGGAATGGCGCAAGTGAATCATGATAAATGGAAGAAGTTCTGTCTTCTACTTTGATACCTGAGTACTTTTTGGTCCCTGAGCAAACTGTCTATACAATTGAGTACCTACTTCCTTCTCTCCCTTTAAGAGCAAGATAATGTTATACCATTCTGTTGAGCAAAGCACATTGAAATGCATTAAAAAAAGCAAGCTCACGCAGGAGTCAAGAAGGCTTATGGGAACACTCCTTGGTGAAGCATCAGTCCCCCTCCAAACACCTTCTCTCAGCAAGCAGTAACCTCATCATAGGTTCAAAGAGAAGACTCAATAAGAGGAATAGCAGCTAGGAGTAATAATAACATACTGTGTTGGGTAAATACAACAGTCCTGTCACATAGTGTATCATTCTGGTCAGTCTAACTTAAGAAATCTTTATTTTCTCTTCATTTACATATATGTCCGTGTTTTTGAGATCCGTGAGTGTGTAATGAACAGGCTGTATACAGGCAGTCTTGTTGTGCACATCTGGCACAAAGTAACAGAGTTGTAAGGAAGCAGTACGGTACAATGAATCACAGTCAGCACCAGTTTAAATGTCACTCAGTGTCATTGTCATGATAGGTGAGGTCTCTCATGTTGTAAGACCCAGCGCCAGGACTGTTATTTTCTTTTAAGTGTTTGAAGACATACAACCAGCATAGAGTGTCTATAGCTAAAGACCTGGTAACAGTTTGTTGTCTTATGTATCCTGTGTCCCATGACTTCAGCAACACATCAGCAGGAATCAACAAAAAGTTTCCATAAATTAGAACGTCCCTGATCTTTGTTCTTCACACATATCTGGTGAGGGCTGTATCGTTTTTAGTATACATATCTGACATAGTTTGTAGTGGAGGTAAGCGCTGACATGCAACCTGCAAAATTTATCTTGTTCTGTGAATAGAGGTTGTTATATTTTTTTATACATTGTGAAACAATGAGACTTACTATTTACAAGGTAAATCATTTAATTCATTTTACTCATATGCTTAGTCACTTTAATAGAGTGCTGATATGCCCCACTGTATTTTCCCCATTGTTGTCCATTGTCCATACATTCAGGAGTCTCTCTTTCCCCAGTAATGCACTGTCAATGAATTTATAGCTTACCTGATAACTCAAGCAACATGCCAAGTTCATTCTGCCAGTTCAATAATGCACTCTGCAATACTGCGTAATTTTTCCTGTATCAAATCCTTACACATATATTTTTAAGTTACCATCAAGGCTTTCTTAATGTAGCAAGTAGATGTTTGGAAACCATAAGTATGTTGCCTAACTGCTACATTCCGTACAAAGGTGCTAGAAAAAAACGGAAAGAATATTAAAAGACAGCACACCTACATATCCAGAAAGAGCAAAAGGTCAGTCTTCAATTCCAAATCTTCTAAAATCTTGTATCAAAGGACAACTCTGCACAATGGGAAATATACAGCAGAACTAATAAGTAAAAATAATTCTGCAGTTATACAAGAAAATTTCAAATTATACAAAAAATTTCCACCTTACTTTTTCCCCAAAATATGTTACAGCCTCATTGTCCATTTCTCACATCTTCTTTTACAAGCATCTCTCTCTTTCCAAAGATCTCCTTTCATTCTTCCTTCCATTAGTACCATCATTTGTTTTATCTAATTCTATCTTGCTTGTCCCCTTCCTTCTTCTTCATCTTCTCCATTATGGCTGCAGTTCCCATATATTCCCTTGCCAAAAATCTTACTCCTTTCATCTCATGACAGTAGAATAAAGAATACTGAGGAAAGAGGAACTAGTTCTGGTGATGAATGTGACTATTTAAGTCTGTTATTTGCTAAACAAGAGTGTAATAATAGAGAAATTTCAAAAGAATATCTCAGGTAAAACTAACAATAAATAAAATGAACTCACTGATATGGTAAAAAAATGATGACGGCGAGAAAGAAAAGTTTGTATGGAGAAGTTATTCAAATTACATTACTCTGTGGATCAGAAATACCGAAAATGATTTTTTGAGGAGAAGTTGTTTAATACTGAGACTACATCAGAGGGTTAATAATGAAATAAAGTGGAAGAAAGAGATGTCCTAAAAGAAATAGCAGCATAGGCTGAAATGGTATAAGCATACATAGTTTTTGCTAGTTCGTAATTAAATACTACGAACAAGTACTCACTTGATACACACACTAAGGCAGTATCCAAACAGCAGGAACAAAGTTGATCACAACCATGAACAAGAGAATGAGAAGTGGAAAAAAGTCATAAATGTAACGAACAGTAAATAACTGTGTGATAAGGTAACTGCTGTCAATATATACAGTTGTAAACTTGACTTCTTGAGGTGTTGGATGTTCTACCAGTATATCAATTTGTCATAGGAGTGTTGCTAAAATTTTTGGATTTTAAATAAAATTTTTAAATAAACAAGTAATGTTTATTCATAAAATTTCCAGCTTTGAAAAACTGGGTTGTTATAGAAAATGAGAAAAGCAATCAGAGCTACTTCAATAACACCAGCAGTTAGAAATGAGCAATAAACATGACATAAGAATTAGTAGAGCATTGTTGAGACAATAAGGTTTCTTCTGTCCCCACTCAGAAGCAGTGATCCTTTCAATGTGTGGGTTTTTTTTTTTAGGGGGGGGGGGGGCAGTGTAAAAGGTGTATGCCAGGCTTGTCATTTGTAGCTCAAAAATATTTATCACTGGCAGGAAGTTCTGTGGCTTATGAAGGATTGGTATCGTCTCTGAATAGTATTGTTTTAATGAAAAGAGTCGACTTAGATTCACACGCTATAGAATGAGTATTTATGAACAGAGTGGACAATGAAAATTGTCCAATGGATTAATTCAATACTGAAATTTCAACTCTTGTCAAGTAATTGTTCCTGCTAAATATTCTATTTTGTGCGTTATCTAAACAGTTTATTTTACTTTTTTGAAAGAGCATGTTTAGTTTTTTCATCAAAAAATAACTTTTATGCTCATTCTTGTTAGAAAGTAAATATATTTGACTACAAAATGGGCTTCCCTTTCGAAGTGTTTAAGAAAAAGATCACTATAAATTTTACACAAAATCTTTGTATTTGTCTACCAGTTCTAAGAAATAATAAAAGAGAAAGGAAATTAAGGCAACAGTAGAAAATTAAAAACTTAAAAATTCATTCATTGTTTGTATTAGAAATAGAAAGTAGCTGATCTGCTGCCTGTGTCTACATAGTATGCCTTTATCCATTTTGCAGCCCTTGCAGATGGACAACGTAACATGGAAAATTTTAGTTCTCCAAACTTAGTTTTCATACTTTAGCACTGACTATTTGTTATGCCCAAATAGTTGTATGAGCCTTGGTTACAACATAATATTTGAGCAAAATTTCAAAAAATTTGAATCCATAGGAGAATACTAGTGATCCTTTGTAGCATCTCACCCCTCATTACTTTTTAAGAAAAGTAGCAAACAGTATATGGACTAAGTTTTATTTCGATCTTGAAGTGTATAATGCAAAATTCTGAGGGAGTCTTACCTTTATCCGATCTCTGTTCATTGTCTATGTTTATTACTGGAAATAATAGCAATAAAAAACTGAAAATTGGTTATTTCAGGAATCGATTATTTTGAGCAGTTTTAACAGACAAGTTAAACTATATATATATATATATATATATAATTTTTAAAAAAAATCAGTATAACCGAACACCTGTAGTTTCAGGTGCACCTCCAAGGTCGGTTCTATGTGTTACATCCCTCATCTCAGGATGTTTTTAATGGGCATGGGCCACATGCAGAATGTCTAGAATTGACCATGGAGATGCTCCAGACTGAAAATGGAACACCAGATTGTGCCCTGGTGCAGTGGACCAAAGACGGAATGGTTCAGAATGCTCATAGTGGGATTCAGCCACAGACTGAATCCCTAGAACTGACCACAGGGAGAGGAGGCAGTAGGCATAAATAATGGATCTGTTCCTCTCAACTACCAGTCTCAAGTAGCACCTGATGAAGACGATTTACATTGTCAAAATATTGTGCATGGACAGCACTAATATCCAGCAGAACACCTGACACCTCAAGATGTGAACATATTCCAAGGAAGCCTGAATAATTACAATTATAAACCTCACTGGTGTGGGCATACAAGAACAAAGAATAGTGGGACATCAAAAAACGCTTGTACAGAAAAATGAAAGGAAAAGACCAAGGAATCATTGCTGCTAGAAACATTGAGAATACAAATTGTGAGATAAGGTCTGATGCTGTAATATTCTTAATAATATTAATGTCAGTAATATAGCAGATTCTCATGCCTCACACATGTGAGTTGCAAATCAACAATGATGATTATTTGATAATGATATGTATTTTCAAATGTTCTTCCTATGTAGCCTTATATACATCCTCTATTCCATCCAGACTATTGCTACTTTGAGTCTGAAAGTCCAGACATTTCTGGTTGACAGTAATCAAAAACTAACTTGACAGATCTGTAATCTGTTGGGAATAGTATTCAAAAAGGAATTATATTTCTGTAGTAGTTTTGTGTTGGAGCACTTAAGAAACTAGTTTTTATACCACAAAAAATGTTACTTTAAATTAACTGTACATCTTAGCTTCAGGATTTTTTTATTTTTCAGAATGTTACCTGAAAATTATGTCACTTTTGAAGCATACTTTCGGGATGCACTTGCCTTCCTGAAGGAATATGACTGGCTTTATTCATGTCCAGTAACAGAAATTTTGATTAATGATGTTCTGAACAAAATACCCTCTGCATGGTGTGAAGCACTTTTAACTCTTTCAAATGAAGAATTAAATCAGCTCCCTACAGGTTATATTAAGGTTAGTAAATGTTATTCTTTGTCATTCAAGCTTATGCAAGTGTTTTGAGAATATCTTTTTCTTAGTAGGGCAAAATGTTATAAAAGCATGGGAAAACTTATTTGTGCGACTTATCTCTTGGCAGGATGACTGGCCAGATTCACTAAAATATTTCTGCAAAATGTGCCAAAAACTGAAGTCGGTGGTTAAAACATACATTTTAAAGGAAGAGTTATATTGCATTCCTTCTATTATATGCCATCGTTTATCTGAGAAAAAGCTCCATGAAATATGTCATTTGGCTCAAGTTATTCATGACGAGTGTCAATCAGGTGGCATTAGAAGAATCGTTGATTTTGGATCTGGAATGGTAATTACAATTAATATTATCAGTCTTTTCCTAAAGCAGTATCAATTAAATGCTAAGCATTTCTGCTGGAACACTAACTTTTAACTCATTGCAAATGTGACAATATTTGGAGATGTTGTACAGTTACTGTATCTCAAAGTTCGGAATGAAAACATTATTTTCTGTATGACTATCTTTTACAGAATTTTCAACAATGCATGCCTGCTGCTATTGCTTTATGTTTTGTGCTGATTCAGAATCCTTGATGTTCATAAAATAGATTTTAATTACAGTCTGACCTCTAAGACCTACTTGCCCCATATATTTAATGATGTGGTACTTACCTTAAACAAAAGTCTTTCAACTCTCACTGTTAGAGCTGTAGTTGTTGCTGATTGCTTTTGGACTACAATTCGTGTCCTCACCCTTCCAGTTTTAATGGGACCAAGTGAGGTGCCACATTGATTAGGATGTTGTTGTTGTTGTTGTTGTCTTCAGTCCTGTGACTGGTTTGATGCAGCTCTCCATGCTACTCTATTCTGTGCAAGCTTCTTCATCTCCCAGTACCTACAGCAACCTACATCCTTCTGAATCTGCTTAATGTATTCATCTCTTGGTCTCCCTCTATGATTTTTACCCTCCACGCTGCCCTCCAATACCAAATTGGTGATCCCTTGATGCCTCAGAACATGTCCTACCAACCGGTCCCTTCTTCTTGTCAAGTTGTGCCACAAACTTCTCTTCTCCCCAATCCTATTCAATACCTCCTCATTAGTTATGTGATCTACCTTTCTAATCTTCAGCATTCTTCTGTAGCACCACATTTTGAAACACTGTCCACTCCGTTCAACTGCTCTTCCAAGTCCTTTGCTGTCTCTGACAGAATTACAATGTCATCGGCGAACCTCAAAGTTTTTATTTCTTCTCCATGGATTTTAATACCTACTCTGGACTTTTCTTTTGTTTCCTTTACTGCTTGCTCAATATACAGATTGAATAACATCGGGGAGAGGCTACAACCCTGTCTCACTCCCTTCCCAACCGCTGCTTCCCTTTCATGCCCCTCGACTCTTATAACTGTTATCTGGTTTCTGTACAAATTGTAAATAGCCTTTCGCTCCCTGTATTTTACCCCTGCCACCTTTAGAATTTGAAAGAGAGTATTCCAGTCAACATTGTCAAAACCTTACTCTAAGTCTACAAATGCTAGAAACATAGGTTTGCCTTTCCTTAATCTATTTTCTAAGGTAAGTCGTAGGGTCAGTATTGCCTTGCGTGTTCCAACATTTCTACGGAATCCAAACTGATCTTCCCCGAGGTCGACTTCTACCAGTTTTTCCATTCATCTGTAAAGACTTCGCGTTAGTATTTTGCAGCTGTGACTTATTAAACTGATAGTTCGGTAATTTTCACATCTGTCAGCACCTGCTTTCTTTGGGATTGGAATTATTATATTCTTCTTGAAGTCTGAGGGTATTTCGCCTGTCTCATACATCTTGCTCACCAGATGGTAGAGTTTTGTCAGGACTAGCTCTCCCAAGGCCATCAGTAGTTCCAATGGAATGTTGTCTACTCCCGGGGCCTTGTTTCGACTCAGGTCTTTCAGTGCTCTGTCAAACTCTTCATGCAGTCTTGTATCTCCCATTTCATCTTCAGCCACATCCTCTTCCATTTCCTTAATCTTGTCCCTTGTATAGACCCTCTATATACTCCTTCCACCTTTGTGCTTTCCCTTCTTTGCTTAGAACTGGGTTTCCATCTGAGGTCTTGATATTCATGCACATGGTTCTCTTTTCACCAAAGGTCTCTTTAATTTTCCTGTAGGCAGTATCTATCTTACCCCTAGTGATATATGCCTCTACATCCTTACATTTGTCCTCTAGCCATCCCTGCTTAGCCATTTTGCACTTCCTGTTGATCACATTTTTGAGACGTTTGTAGCCCTTTTTGCCTGCTTCATTTACTGCATTTTTGTATTGTCTCCTTTCATCAATTAAATTCGATATTTCTTCTGTTACCCAAGAATTTGTACTATCCCTCATCTTTTTACCTACTCGATCCTCTGCTGCCTTCACTACTTCATCCCTCAAAGCTACCCATTCTTCTTCTACTGTATTTCTTTCCCCCATTCCCGTCAATTGTTCCCTTATGCTCTCCCTGAAACTCTGTATAACCTCTGGTTCTTTCAGTTTATCCAGGTCCCATCTCCTTAAATTCCCACCTTTTTGCAGTTTCTTCAGTTTTAATCTACGGTTCATAACCAATAGATTGTGGTCAGAGTCCACATCTGCCCCTGGAAATGTCTTACAATTTAAAATTTGGTCCGTAAATCACTGTCTTACCATTATATAATGTATCTGATACCTTCTAGTACCTCCAGGCTTCTTCCATGTATACAACCTTCTTTTATGGTTAAGTGTTAGCTATGATTAAGTTATGCTCTGTGCAAAATTCTACCAGGCGGCTTCCTCTTTCATTTCTTCCCCCCAATCTATATTCACCTACTACATTTCCTTCTCTGCCTTTTCCTACTATTGAATTCCAGTCACCCATGACTATTAAATTTTCGTCTCCCTTCACTACCTGAATAATTTCTTTTATCTCATCATACATTTCACAAATTCCTTCATCATTTGGAGAGCTAGTTGGCATATAAACTTGTACTACTGTAGTAGGCATGGGCTTCATGTCTATCTTGGCCACAATAATGCATTCACTAAGCTCTTTGTAGTAGCTTACCCGTAATCCTATTTTTTTTATTCATTATTAAACCTACTCTTGCATTACCCCTATTTGATTTTGTATTTATAACCCTGTATTCACCTGACCAAAAGTGTTATTCCTCCTGCCACCGAACTTCACTATTCCCACTATATCTAACTTTAACCTATCCATTTCCCTTTTTAAATTTTCTAACCTACCTGCCTGATTAAGGGATCTGACGTTCCACGCTCCGATCTGTAGAACGCCAGTTTTCTTTCTCCTGATAACGACGTCCTCCTTAGCATTCCCTGCCCGGAGATCCGAATGGGGGACTATTTTACCTCCGGAATATTTTACCCAAGAGGACGCCATCATCATTTAACCATACAGTAAAGCTGCATGCCCTCGGGAAAAATTTTGGCTTGCTTTCAGCCGTTTGCAGTACCAGCACAGCAAGGCCATTTTGTTTAGTGTTACAAGGCCAGATCAGTCAATCATCCAGACTGTTGCCCCTGCAACTACTGAAAAGGCTGCTGGCCCCCTTCAGGAACCATGTTTGTCTGGCCTCTCAACAGATACCCCTCCGTTGTGGTTGCACCTATGGTACAGCCATCTGTATCGCTGTGGCGCGCAAGCCTCCCCACCAACGGCAAGGTCCATGGTTCATGGGGGGGTTTTCTGCATAGACATGAACAAAGTTGTTCATTGACATGGTTTTGTATTGTGCAACACATCTGATGAATATTATATTCCACCTTGGGAATCATTTCTGTAAGTTGGGACTATCTGTAAGAGAACGCAAGAAGTTTTTCTGTTTTTCTGAGGGGGTGACTTACTTATTTAATGTTATGTTTGTAATGTATTCCTCTGGTAATTTAAGAATTACCTCCAAAGTACATGAAGATGGCCATGTTGTCGAGTACTGTATTTCTTCATGATGTACAATAGACTGGAAACTGTTTGCTTCCAATGTGTGCTGAATTTGGTTTTGTGAATATGCAGGCTGTTAGAATTGGAAACAATGCGGACAGAGTGCACAGTATATCAACACATTATACAGGCTACAACTTGTAATCTGCAAATATAGACCAGTTTGAGTAGGCCTGCAGTAGATGTTTTGTCCCAGCATTTCATTGTCTTTTCTTCATAACAACACACCAATAAAAGGAATGTGCCAGTTTCTTCTGTCTTAAACTGAATATCTGGATGGAGCTATTAGATGCTGAATATAGTGTCACTACTACATTAGACCGCATTGCAGATGGGGTCATCCTTGCAAGTACTGGTCATTAAATAAAAGATTTGTTGAAATAAGCAGATTTGTAAGTAATACCACAATATCCAACCCAAAGTTTCTACCAGTGAGCCATGAACAGCATGTAAATAAAGAAACTTCATTAAAACTAAATAAAAGTTGTGACAGTTGTAGTTACATCTTCTTTAGTTTGTCTGCAAAATATGAATATGTGGTTGCAGTTTCCTACTAGAGGACCGAGTAATAACGTAAAACATTTGGCTGAACTGTGAATCAACACATTAATGTTGCTAAAAATAGGAAGGAAAGAAAATTAAGAGTTTAACATCCCATTGACAGTGCACTCATTAAAGACAGAGTACACAAGCTCAGATTTTGAAAGGATGGGAAGGAAATTGGCCATACACTTTTTAACACACAGACGGCCAAGTGGCCACTGCCGGCCACAGCAGAGCCTTAATGCTGAACAATGTGTGCCTGGTCTGGCAGTGTAATATCTGTCACTAAGCATGTGGCAGTCAACATGTTAGAGAAACCATTCCAGTATTTGCCAGGATCAATTTAGCAAAGTCCTGCAAGACCAAAACCTGGATGGCCAGATAGGGATTTGAACCATCACACTCAAAATAAGGTGAATTGAAACTCTTTGTTTTTTTATCTTTGTGAAACTTTTAGAGGCCATGGACATTGTACAGGAACAAACTTGCACAAACCCTTAGTAACATTGTCAGGAACTAAGCATCTTCTCTGAATCATACCATTTCTGCCATTATTTAATCTGTTTATTGCACAACCACCAGATAATATGTAATCTTGACACTATATTTGAAATAATAATGTTTTGTCAGTGTTTAAAATGACAATACCTACTCTTCTCTCAATGCTTAGAGGGCTACTGCTTCTGCTAAGGAGATGTTGAATTTTGTAGATGCAATTGGACTCGTAATTCAGATGTGTCATACAGTCTAAGATCTTTACAACAATTGCCAGCTTCATACATGCATGGGGCAATTCTCCCTGCAGTAGCTGAGTATTGCCTTAGCATGGCGTATCACATTATGTACAAGAAGACTGAGGTTGTAATCTTCCTTCCTCAACTATATTGTAAAGGCAGAGTAAAAATCCACACAATGGATTATTTCGTTAATACAGATTCGAATTCTACCTCAATCTACTGCGAGTCTTGATCTTTATGTTGTTAGATACCAAATTTCTGATGGTGGCCCTGCTGAAGTGTAGTGGATAACTCAGCTGGTAACAAAGTTTGGTTTTGATACCAACCACAGCAGCATCATAAATGTGGTAGCAACATTCTTATGCACGCATGACATCTCGTCATCTATTACATATGAACAGCTCCGTAATCCAGACCACCAATTGCTGCATAATGCTGTAAATATTTGACTGCTTTTCTATTTACTTTGCATTTCTGATACTAGATATTTTGAAACGTGTTTCACAGAGACATTATTTTACTGTTCACATTTATGTGAAGTAACAATGAATGTCCAGTATATCAGTTCGATCTACCCAGCAACATTATTAGAGTATATTCCATGGATCACTTTCTCAACTATCTTTTGTTCATCTATTTTTAAAATACTGACAATATTCTCAGAGTGACAATACCTTGACTACAAACATTGGGTTGACCTGTGATGGATTAATGTATTAATTTTTGTTGCACCTGAAGATGCAGCTGTAAGCTGTGAGACGAAGTTTGGTAGATTAAAACCACATCTAACCAGCTGTCAGCGGTGTTTTCATTTATGATGATCATGACTTTTATTTGGGTTTTTCTTCACGTTGAAAAGATTGTATGTATTATAACCTCAGAGTTTTTGTGGCAGAACCTACACAGTAAATAACTGTGCACATCAAGTTACATTTGATGATTTATCTGTTTGTGAGTGAAGCAGCAGGTATTTCTTGATGCATGACATTGTTCAAAAACTGTTTCAGACGGTGCAAGTTCAATAATTTATTTCTTATCCTACACAGTATGCACTCTCCAGCAGTATGTAGAGAGAGAGAGAGTGTGTGTGTGTGTGCGTGTGTGTGTGTGTGTGTGTGTGTGTGTGTGTGTGTGTGCGTGTGCGTGTGCGTGCGCGTGCGTGCGTGCGTGCGCGCGACTGAACACTGACACTGAGCTCAAAAATGCACTGATATGCAGCTTCAAAATACTTCTCATGAACTTTTTTGTTTCTTTGCAGGGATATGTTGGCCAGTTACTTCATGCAAAATATGGATACACTGTGCTGGGTTTAGAAGCTAGGCCTGAACTGGTTGAGGCAGCTGCCAAACGTCAAACAAAAATTTGCTCAGCTGCACAAGTAGTTTACACCACAGTTGAAATAAATTCAGATACTGAAGGGAACATTGCACAAATAATTGAAGATAAGATGCCCCCCGATTGTTTGTACAAGTGTCATTCTGACTGGCCTGGGGGTAATATCATATATAATCTGAAATCTGCCAAGAAAAACAAACATTCTAGTGAAAAGAGCAAAATGGGAATTATTTCTAAAGGACAGAGTGGAAGTAAAGGATTAATTAAAATCACAGAATCTAGAACAACTGATCATTGTTGTGAAACGAACTATGGTCCCTCAAAGGATAAGACCAAATATGACAACATGGGACACATCAATGTAAATACCGCAAATGATGGAAGAGTTTATTCACAAGAAACTGAAAGTAATGTGACCTCACTATGTGCTGATAACCCAGCAAAGGTATCCAATAAACCAGATAGTGGAAGAACTATAAAAAGAGAGGCTCAGGACTCTGTCTGTTTGATTGGACTTCATGCATGTGCTGACCTCAGTGCAAATGCAGCAAAGATATTTGCAATGGTCCCTACAATCAGACGTTTGATAATTGTTCCATGTTGTTATCATAAGATGTCAGCAACAACCTCTTCACAAAGAGAAGATATATATCACCAACCAAACTTGGCTCTGACCGAAAACTTCAAAAGACCTAGTGTAAAAAGTACAAAGCAAGAGAAAATTAATTTTTTTCCAATGAGCAGTACTTTAAAACAGTGCATTAAAGAATTTCCTTCCAAATTTCATGTTGTCTTGCAGAAACCTTTCTTGAGACTTGCAGCTCAAGAGACAGGGATTAGATGGAAGTCCACTTCAAAAGAAGTTCACGAAATCCATGCCTTAAATCTAATGGCTCGAGCAGTATTATACCTATGTGCTTATGAAGGTAATACAACATTTTTCATATTTAGGTACCATCTGCATACTGTTTGTTGTTGTTGTTATTGTTGTTGTTGTGGTCTTCAGTCCTGTGACTGGTTTGATGCAGCTCTCCATGCTACTCTATTCTGTGCAAGCTTCTTCATCTCCCAGTACCTACTGCAACCTACATCCTTCTGAATCTGCTTAATGTATTCATCTCTTGGTCTCCCTCTATGATTTTTACCCTCCACACTGCCCTCCAATACCAAATTGGTGATCCCTTGATGCCTCAGAACATGTCCTACCAACCGGTCCCTTCTTCTTGTCAAGTTGTGCCACAAACTTCTCTTCTCCCCAATCCTATTCAATACCTCCTCATTAGTTATGTGATCTACCCTTCTAATCTTCAGCATTCTTCTGTAGCACCACATTTCGAAAGCTTCTATTCTCTTCTTGTCCAAACTATTTATCATCCACGTTTCACTTCCGTACATGGCTACACTCCATACAAATACTTTCAGAAAAGACTTCCTGACACTTAAATCTATACTCGATGTTAATAAATTTCTCTTCTTCAGAAACGCTTTCCTTGCCATTGCCAGTCTATATTTTATATCCTTTCTACTTTGACCATCATCAGTTCTTTTGCTCCCCAGATAGCAAAACTCCTTTACTACTTTAAGTGTCTCATTTCCTAATCTAATTCCCTCAGCATCACCCAACTTAATTCGACTACATTCCATTATCCTCGTTTTGCTTTTGTTGATGTTCATCTTATATCCTCCTTTTAAGACACTGTCCATTCCGTTCAACTGCTCTTCCAAGTCCTTTGCTGTCTCTGACAGAATTACAATGTCATCAGCGAACCTCAAAGTTTTTATTTCTTCTCCGTGGATTTTAATAGCTACTCTGAATTTTATTTTTGTTTCCTTTACTGCTTGCTCAATATACAGATTGAATAACATCGGGGAGAGGGTACAACCCTGTCTCACTCCCTTCCCAACCACTGCTTCCCTTTCATGTCCCTCGAGTCATATAACTGCCATCTGGTTTCTGTACAAATTGAAAATGCCTTTCGCTCCCTGTATTTTACCCCTGCCACCTTCAGAATTTGAAAGAGGGTATTTCAGTCAACATGGTCAACTTCTGAAATAACATTGTAAATATAACTTGCAGTTATTAATTATATTGCCTTCAGTTACTCAGTAATTTATGTATTTTCTCTCTTTGCAGCAATAATTTCTGTAGAATTTATGGTGCCATACTGTTTCTCTGATGACAGTGTCAAAATTTTGTTTAATAAGTTTATGAGGCAATTTTGTTCTAAATTTTCACCCAGTTATTGGCTGTGGACCTTTGTGTCATATCTATTCATTGCAATACTGGATGTTGTTAAGAAAATGTGACAATCTACATCTACATGGATACTCTGCAAATCACATTTAAGTGCCTGGCAGAGGGTTCATCGAACCACCTTCACAATTCTCTATTATTCCAATCTTGTATAGCGCACGGAAAGAATGAACACCTATATCTTTCCGTACGAGCTCTGATTTCTCTTATTTTATTGTGGTGATCGTTCCGCCCTATTTAGGTCATTGTCGACAAAATATTTTCACATTTTGAGGAGAAAGTTGGTGATTGGAATTTTGTGAGAAGATTCCGTCGCAACGAAAAACGCCTTTCTTCTAGTGATTTCCAGCCCAAATCCCATATCATTTCTGTGAAACTCTCTCCCATATTTCGTGATAATAAAAAACGTGCTGCCTTTCTTTGAACTTTTTTGATGTACACCGTCAGTCCTATCTGGTAAGGATCCCACACTGCACAGCAGTATTCTAAAAGAGGACAGACAAGCGTAGTGTAGGCAGTCTCCTTAGGAGGTCTGTTACGTTTTCTAAGTGTCCTGCCAATAAAACGCAGTCTTTGGTTAGCCTTCCCCACAACATTTTCTGTGTGTTCTTTCCAATTTAAGTTGTTCGCAATTGTAATACCTAGGTATTTAGTTGAATTTACGGCTTTTATATTAGACTGATTTAACATGTAACCAAAGTTAAACGAGTTCCTTTTAGCACTCATGTGAATGACCTCACACTTTTCGTTGTTTAGGGTCAACTGCCACTTTTCGCACCATTCAGATATTTTTTCTAAATCGTTTTGCAGTTTGTTTTGATCTTCTGATGAGTTTATTAGTCGATACTATGAACTGTGACCTATCTGACAGGAAATCGCAAATCCAGTCACATAATTAGACCAAATATTAACACTAGAGTATCTAACAAAATAGTTTCCTTAATGAGCTGCACAATGACAAACACATTTCGACTTTAAGAACCAGTTGTGGAATCCTAGTGCAGTTCCCTTCCATTGGAGTCATTCAAGGCACTGGCACATTTGTTCCATTTTTCTGGAGTCTGCAAATGTTGTTTCTGACAAGAAACACGATGGACTTCCAGCACTGTCAACACATATGATTAAACAGCTTAGTTCACATCTGATAAATTTATAAACCATCAGTTCTCTCCTTCCACACACTACTTTCCAAATCATTCTTCATTTATGTTGCTGGATATGAGTGATACAAATACTTGTTCAGCACCTACAGCAAATCTTGGTAACTGTTTCAGTAGGAAGGTGCATGCTACAATATACATGCCAAACTAGTTTGGCTGGCCAGTGAATATGAGTTCCCAGTCTGGGAGCTGGTTAGTGTCATCTTGGGTATGCAAACATCTGCCAGAATCAACATTTAATTTTTTAACTGTTTGTGGCATGAAATGTGATCATATTTCTCCCAAGGAAAACACTCCAAACGTCAATTGTATCACCAATTGAGACTGACACCAATTTACCTAAGAATCAGAACAATCATAATGTGATATTAAGAAGTCTTTGATAGTAAGAGAGTACATTTGTATCAACATGTACAAGATGAGGTAAAAACACGTTAACATTAAATGGGTGTTTAATCATGTGAAATTACAAGGTATAGTTTTTGTTACAGGGTTTCAATTTGGCACCCATCCTGCTCAGTGCACTTATAATGTCTGTCCATTGTTGATTGTAAGGCCCAATGGACCATTTGGGCAGGGACAGAAGTGATGACCTAAGTGATACAGTGCTTTATGTTGTCCAAGTTGCTAGGTTTTCTGACATAGACACGATCCTTGACTACACCCATCAGCCAAAATTGGCATAGCTTCAGATTGGGTAAAAGTGCTGGATCTGGGAGAGGATCACCTCCACCAATCCAACATTTACCGAACGTGTCATTCAGGTAATCCCAAAACACCTAACTGTTATAGGCAGGGGCGCCGTCTTGCTGAAAGTACCTTGTTGGAGAATGGCAAGTGGCATGTACTCCTCCTTGCCTTGCTGAGCATGGCAAGGTAATTACCTCACCTGATTGTCTGTTATTCAGAAAAGAAGGGCCCAATCACTGCACACCAAATGTTCACCTTAAGGGGCTCTCGCATGTACTCTCGAACTTCCAGGGCTTGCTCAGTCACCTAGATGACACACTTGTGCTTGCTCACACAACTGCTGAAGTGTAATGTTGCTTTGTTAGAAAACATGAACACAGTATCAGGTAGTGTGTGCACTATTTCCAAGATAATATGTGCATCACTCACACATGCTTGATAATCCAGTTTTTGGGAGATGTTGCACAGTCTGCAAGTGGTATGGCTTCATTCCTAAATCACAGTGCAAAATTCTAACCATTGACCTTTGAGATATGTTAGTCTCTAGAGAAAGTCTGCACGAGGATTTGGTTGGGATGACTACCATCACTCCCTGGATGAGGATGATATGCTCTTCAGTTCAGACAGATAACTTTCTACCACTGTTTCCCTTGTAATCTTGAATGGATCCAGTCATTATAAACTTCCTGTAGGTCCTACCAACTGTCAGGTGCGATGGTGCATCCCATCCAGTCCAGGCCTTTAATTTTTTTTGTATGATGCTTGGAGACTGAACAACCTCCATCCAGGAGGTTATCTTCAGTCAATGGAATATCAAGACACCATAGTTTAAACTGTGAAAAAACAAAGAAGATAACAGCCATTTAAAGTTAACACCTTTTTGCTTCACCCTGTATTTATTTCAATTAAAGGCAATGAAGTATCTTCACCTTTCAAGATTCAGAATGGAGTGGTGTCCACTTAAATTATAGTTAAACAAGCTTAATGTCTTCATAAGTACAAAGAGAGAGGAAAATACTCAGTGGTGTTGAAACATAATTCGCTTCATTCAAGAAAAGGTGTAGATTTTTGCTATAATTTTGTGAATACAAACATGAAGAAATGGGATGGTAAAGAGGTGACATCTGTCACAAGCATAATCATTTTGGCAATTCTCCACAACTCTGACTCCTAATGATAAGAGAAATCAACAAACTAAAAAAAACTGCCACCTTTAAAACTACATTTTATTCTTAAATTTGACTGCTTACATTAACGAAAGTTTCTTCTGTAAAGAAGAATGCCAATATGTACCAAACACAATGTGTGTTATGCGCTTTGTGTGTACAGGGCAGATGACATGATAGGGGTTACTTCTAGATTCCTAGAATTATGCAGTATGTAGACAATGCAGTTGATCTTCTCAGACAGGAAATTTAAGTCTCCAAACAAATACTTTAAACTTATGCAGATACGTTACATGAATTGATAGGGACATCCACATCAGGGTCGTTACTCAGTCTTGGAGGAGGAGGACGACGAGAAGCGGGTCGGGGGGGGGGGGGGGGGGGGCGCATCACGCCGGTAATGACTTTTCTTTCCTTCAGCTGAGAGATACTATCCATATGCAATAGTTTGACTGGAATTTTTGAACATCAGTAATTTATGGGGAATAATATTCACATTATTAACATACTTTGAAATATTAAGTATTTTAAAATTTGTGATTTATAAAACTCAATAAAATCAAATTCCAATGCTAGGTTAAAGACACACAATTCCCTGAGATTTCCGTGATTTTTCCAGGTAAAATGTAATTCCGTGGACATTCAATTAATTCATTACCTCAGTAGTTGGCCATCAGCATAAACGCAAACCCTTGCTCCGTCAAATGCAGTTGTAAAGTCATCATTGCTTCAACATCAGTAGCTAAGAGTTATGCAAAACACTGGAACTATCCACAAACTTAATGCTACATATGAACATAAAGCAGTTAAACTTCAACACATAAGGTGCCAAAACTTACAGTATTGATACATCAAACAATCATAAATGTGAATGGGTGGGTCAATAGCAGTAATACCACACACAATTGTATGACGAGTCTGAAGAGAACCCAGCCAGTCCACCCTCTGAACTGTCAGCTACTATATAATTACAATCTTCACTGCAAATTGTGAGAGTTGGTAGGGGAGGAGGCAGAACCTCATGGGTTCAGGATACATGTGAAGGAGTTGTAACCAGTGGCACTGGGGCACAGGAAGGATCATTGTACGCATCCCTCCAAGAGTTACATTTTAGAAGATACATATGTTCGCATGTGTTAAGAGGTTCTCGTCTAAAAGGGCAGCCTCAGTACAAGAATACAAGCTACTCATCAGTGCATGATGTTACCGATGTACATGGCAATTGCACACCTTTTACGCTATTCCAACTGTTAGGGAAATGATTGTATCCCTCATTTTTTTTGATAAATCACTGTTTCCATACATCTAATGCAGCATGTTACAACGTTAACTTGTCATTTTCCCAAATTTGAAACACACTTTCACTTTTGAAAAGTGCTCTGTTTCACCTACCACAGCGAAAATGTCAAATTAATGTTGTGACATGCTGCACTAGATGTATGGAAACAGTGCTTACACATGATTTCCATAATTGATACACACATATCACATGTTAGGACAACCAACAACCGTCCTCGGGCCCATAATACCAACTAATTATGCATGCCAGATATTAATTCACCATATGTATTGATCATGTGTGTGTTATTTCATAATAAATTTAAAACTATACTTTCTCAACTATATTTTGCAGGTGGATATAATGTTCTAAAGAAGCATCGACATGGAGTTAGAAAAACTGGAAACTCCAATTTTGGGGCAGTGCTGGATGATATGGTATCACGCTACACATTTACTACTGCCAGTTCAAGAATGGAGGTAGCAAATGAGGAAGTTCGACAGAAAATATTAGTACTATGGGACCGACACAAGAATTTATGCAGTTTAGCTGAAGTATTCACTGCACTGCAGCTTACAATTCAGGGTACTGCTGAGAGTTTTGTTTTGTTGGATAAAATTGCTTACCTGAAGGAGACAACGAGCTACCGTGTGTCGTGTGATCTGACAAAAGTGATGAATGAACAAATCTCACCTAGATGCCATACTATAATAGCAAGGAAAGAGAGTCTATAGTAACATCTGTCAGTTTAATGCCACAGTATGATACGGGAAGATAATGGAAAGCAAATTGTGGTTACAGGGACTATTGAGAGTGAAATAGGTACAGAACAATTGAAGAGTGTTTTTCCAAAAGTCGTTAAATGCTCAATTGTTCAAAATTTAGATTTTTGTAATTGCAAATCAAGCGTGTTGCTATGCATGACTGGTCGAAACAATTTTGTCAAAAGACAATATTTGCTCTGCTCTCGGACAGTTGAAGCAAAATCCGGTAAATGTAAACTGGGCTTTGCTTCCGAGAGACTTGAAGGGAGTATAAGAATGTAGGACATCATTGTCGATGATAATAAGAGAGGCTTTTCTGCAAGAAGAAAAAAGAATGTGACTTGTAGGCAAGCTCCTGCCACCACAACCCACAACAGAATGAAATTAGTGGTTTTCACAACAACATTAACTCCTGATTATTGCTCTATTTGAGCCAGCTCTGTCAGGGAGAAGGAACTTCAAGACAGAAGCAAAAAGGAAGAACACTATTTTGAAGAAGTACACCACAATGGAAAAAGATGGCCACACAAAAGGAAGAACACTATTTTGAAGAAGTACACCACAATGGAAAAAGATGGCCAGACAGTATTTGTATATGCTGCAACATTTCACTATGCAGTAATGAAGGAGGAAAATTGAAATGTAGTTAATGTTGTATTGGTGTACAACAGGAGCAGCCAATAACAAAGCTCTCCATAGGTGATGTACTCTATTCTACACAGGTTTAGCTGCACAATTTGTGTGTATCATGATTCATTACCGAGCGCAACCAAATGAAAAGACTGCTTTTTATACTTGGCTTGAAACAAGACCGAAAGGATGCAAACAAGTTGCCTCTGCTGTATTGCATTTTCTCAGAAATTTTGAGGCATTCCAGCCAGAAAATGGTCCAAATAAAATTCATTTATTTTCTCACTCTTGTACCAGTTAGAATAAAAATACAGTAATGATGTGCTCACTAATGGCCTTCATGGATGAAAGCAGACAATTTAATAAGATGGTACATTATTTCCTAACTCATGGTCGTGACTATAATCCTGACCAAGTGTTTGGTAGGATGAATAAAGACTACCAGAAAAAGAAAGATATTCTCTCACCAACTGAATACTATAAAGTTCTGGAACAACATGGCAGTGTCAAGATACTAAATAAATACTGGGAATCAAAGGATTTTGAGCACAGTGCACTAAAAGCCCTACAATCTAAGATGCCTTTCAAAATAACTGCTGAGCAAGTTGTGGCTTATGAAAAGTCGAAGAAGAACATATTGTTGTCAGTATTGGACATTTATAATGGAAAATCTGTAGAGGTTTAGGCACAGAAATCCAGAAACCTCAGCCAAGAAATGAGGAAAGTAAAAAAGAAGTAGTATGTCTTAAATTTATAAGGCATTTTAATATAACTGAAGGAGCAGAAGTGTTTTATAAGGACATTCTTGAAAGTGGTGGATGGATTTCCATTTTAGTACTGTTGTCACCAGTAATTTTTGTTGCATTTCAACAGTGTTTGTTGCTATTTTGGACTTCTGCTTACCAAACATTTATGAAAAAGTGCGATAAAATCTTATAATGAAGTACGTTTTGTGTTTCTATGCTAAATGAACTATAAAATAGCTTTCTTTGTAATTAATGTTAAAGATAAAAATGAAATAGAAAAAAATGAATTTAAATGTGTATATTAATGAAACTTTTGACTTTTGAAGCAACTTTGTCCCACTATTCTGAAATAAACAATGAACATTTTATGAAAGTCAAACACACAATCAGAATCATGCCTATAAAAGCTGTGTAAATCTCAATTTATCTTTTTTTTAATAATTAGTACTTTCGTGTGATATTTAAAAAATGTGTTTCCTGAAAAATTTACCTTTAATATTTATCGAGTTTTGAAAAAAATGCTCATCAATTGACATGACTGCATGCTATGCTGTTGAGACACAGGGGCATCAAAGGAGAGACCTTAGCAGGCAGCCATCATGTTGAAGGTGAGTGGTTCCCTCTTCACATAGTCAATGTTTGATAATAACCATCATTTCATGAGCTTACTGCCGCCATTTGTGGTTGAGTGTGTTAGATCTAGCTATTTAGTGTAGAAGGCTGTGATGAGAGCACGTAGACGTAGAATGTCAGCTTTGTAATACTGTTGTTGATGATGATGATAGAGGAAATTTGGTGCCAGCATGTAATTTGTTTATTTCTAATAGCACCACGACACCTTCCACAACCAGTATTCAAACTGGTTGCCTTAGAGTACCGTGATAGTAACCAGTGTTAAGGTAGAAGTTAAATGTTGATAGGAAATTTATGAGACGTATATTTGGTGACTGTGAATACATTCTACTGTGAAATAAAGTAAAGCTCGTAGCAAGATACACAGGTTCTCATATTAGATGAATGTTTTATTTTAGGTGTCTATAGCTCTGTGTGGAAGCCTTCTATACCTTGTGCCCACTTTCCGTATATGTTGTGGGAAAGATATAAAGCACCTATAACAAAATGCACTTTCCTGCTTTAAGCTTAGCAAGTTTATTGCAGGGCTCTCATAACAAATCTACAAACAACATTACATGCCTGTGATGTTAACTAGTGTATATTTAAAGACATAAAGGAATTAATGACACTAGCTGCCTGTCGGCATTGATTTGAATCAATGGGATAGGTTGAAAATTTGTGCTGCACTGGGATTCAAATCCAGGTCTCCTGCTTACTAGGCAGATGTGCTGACCCCTGTGTCATCTGGACGCAGTGGTCATCGCAATTGCATGAACATCCTAGCACACCTCCCAACAGACCCAAATTCTCAACTTATACACACACTTCTGATGTGGTGCCCCTTGCCCATTATTCTTATTACTCATGGCATTTCGCCGATTCCCATAAAAGTTCGTTTGTAGTGTGCATGCACTAAAGTGATCATTACATGTCTGAAGAACAGACACCACGCATCCAATTAAGGCGGCAGCCAATGATCACTTTAGTGTGGATGCACACCTCACATGGACTCTAATGGGAATTGGCGAAATCACGAGTAATGAGGATAGTGGACAAGCATGAGTAGTGTGTGGATAAGTTAAGAATTTGGGTCTGTTGGGGGGCATGCTCGTGTGGTCCATGCAGTTGCGGTGATCACTGGGTTTGAATAGCACAGTGGTCAGTGCATATGCCTTGTAAGCAGGAGACCTGGGTTCAAATCACAGTCTGGCACAAATTTTCAACTGATTTAAACCAATGCCCACTGGCAGTTAACATCATTAATTCCTTTCTGTTACTTGATTCAAAGTGGCTCCAGGATCAAAATGGTGTATATTATTTCAGACATGTCTGAAAGGACAGACACCACATATTTAGAGTATATTTGAGAAAACATATCCAAGTCTGCCACAGTGCCTCAGCAAATAAAGACAAGTTTGATTTAATAATATTTAGATATGTACTATCTTTCTTACAATATATTTTCCTAAACTTTGTGAGCAGCAAATCAAGATTGTAGGACAGCAAAGAAAACTCAAGTCTACAGAAAATGCTTTCAAGCAATGATTTCGTGAATTAGTAAATATATCTTTATGGTATATAAAAACAGACAAAACCAATTGTATTGGAAATAAACCAAGTGCACATGAATTTCTTCTTGGTGTGCCCCATTTTACTGAGGCAGACCAACAAACAGCTGCTACCAGCAAAATATGAAAGAGAATAATCAAAATATCCACGGGTATGCTGCCGGTCTATAGTGTCCAACGGGCACAATATTTCGGCGATCGTACATGTCGCCATCATCAGGTGAACTGACGGACTGAGCTCCCGTGAATGTGCCGGCACGGAGATCCGTACGCTATGGCTGCTCAGAGGGAACTGGGTTCGGTTGCTTCGCTTCTTCCTTACGAGCTGCCCTTTGCTCGCGTAGGAGCAGGGTAAACAATGCTTTGTTGTTCCTACTATGCCTGTTGTTTTGATTATGGTGCCTGACTTATTGGTTCGGCCTATGGGGATACAGTTGCATCCTGCCTGCTGAGGGTCCCTCAGTAGGTCCTGTATGAGCCGGTTTTCTGAGTTCTCAGCCTTACTGTAGAACAGTCGTGCAGACTGTCTGAAGCGGTTCCGCAGTTGCAGGATGCCGGTCTGTTCATGTAGCAGAGTGGAGGAATATCTTCGTGGAAGGCGCAGGGCGAGCTTTAGGGCTCTGTTCTGCACCCTCTGCAGCGTGCCTATATGGGTGTCGGCTGCCATGCCCCACACCACGGCTGCATACTCCAGCGCTGGTCTGACCAGCGCTAGGTACAGGGTGATGCCGTGCTGGGGGGCCAGCATCGACGTGGGGTTAAGCAGGGGGTACAGGGTGTGAAGTCGCCCTATAGCAGGTCCTAATGTCCTGGACGTGTGGTCTCCAGGTAAGCCTCTGGTCGAGTGTGACCCCGAGGTATTTGCCGGTTTTACTCCACGGCACAGGGCTTCCCGTGATAGTAACCTGCGGCAAATCGGGAGGCAGCAGTCTTCTAGTGAATACTACTGCCTGGCTCTTTGCGGCGTTCTGTTTGAGCCGTCACTTGGTTGACCACACTCCCAGGGTGTCGCAGCCAATCTGGAGGAGGCGTCGCATTTCCCTCACGTTCATGCTCTGCACGAATAGCACGGTGTCGTCAGCGTAGAGTGCTAATTTCACCGGCGCCACTCGTGGGGCATCTGCGGTGAAAATGGAGTACAGCAGGGGGCCAAGGACAGACCCCTGTGGTACTCCTGCTCGTATCGGCCTGTGGGTCGAGGTCCCATCATCTAGTCGGATGTGGAAGGTCCGGTCGGCCAGGTAGGAGCAGATGAGGACTCCATGTGATGTCGGTACCCCGTGCACAAAGAGTTTGTGCACGAGGCCGTCGTGCCACACAGAGTCGAAGGCTCTGGAGACATCAAGGAACACCGCCCCAAGGTATTCCCTGGTCTCCAGGGCGCGCATGGCCTCTTCCACCAGCCGCAGAAGCTGGTGGGTGGTGGAATGACCGCTCCTGAATCCGAACTGTTCGTCCGGGATGATGCCCTCGACCGTCACATGTCGGAGTAGCCTCTTGGCGTACAGATGCTCGAACACCTTGGAGAGGGACGGGAGAAGGCTGATTGGCCTGTAGTTTTCAGCCTGCCGTGTGTCCTTATTCGCTTTGGGTATGGCTACCACCTCCGCGTGTTTCCACTCAGAGGGGTAGATCCCAGAGCGGAGGACCTGATTGAAGATGCCTGTAAGGAGCTGGTAAGCCCCTTCCGGCAAGTTCTTCAGCAGGTGGTTGTTGACGCCGTCGGCGCCTCCCGCCCTTTTCGTGTTGAGTGTCTGTATCTGTTCTGCCACTTCCTCCTCCGAGATGGGGTCGATCCTGTCCCCTTCTTCTCTCGCTGCTAGGAAGATGGGGAGCTCTTCCTCCACTCTGCCAATGTGGGCCACATCGAGATTGTCATCCACTGGGGTGAATGACGACTCGAAGTGGTCGGCCAGTAATCCTGCTTTCCCATCTGGACTGCAGACGACCATCTGCCCAGCCTGCAGCGGTGGGACTCACTGCCGCCGGCGCAGGAAGGACTTGATGACTCGCCAAGCACTGCCGTCCTGTGTGTTGAGGGTGGCGACTAGGTCGGTCCAGCCGCGGTTTCTATGTTCCTCAACCGCCGCCTTGATCTCCCTCCTCATCCTGTTTAGGAGGCGTTTGGTGGCAGGTTGTCGCGTGAGTTGCCATTCACGGAACACTCTGTTCTTCTCCCGTATAGTCTCTCGTATGTGCAATGGGAGGCTACGGGCGAAATCCTTTGGCTGGCGCGGGGGAGGAGGTGATGCTACTTCAGCTGCGAGTAGCAGCTGGCGGTTGAAGTACCGTAGTACATTGTCTAGCCCCACTTCCGTGGGGTCTGGAGCATCCGAGAGAAGTTCCAGGACGTTCTCCTGAAACCTCTCGCTGTCCATACGGTGGTAGTTCCTACGGCGGGGTGGGAGGGTGGCCCCCCTTACGTCGATGTCATAAACCACTGGTAGGTGGTCTGACGACAGTGCACACCGGGTGGTGGCGGTCATGTGGTTCCCAATGCCCTTAATAAGGGCGATATCGAGAACATCTGACTGCCCTCGGT
Source organism: Schistocerca serialis cubense (assembly GCF_023864345.2). Classification (NCBI taxonomy): domain Eukaryota; kingdom Metazoa; phylum Arthropoda; class Insecta; order Orthoptera; family Acrididae; genus Schistocerca; species Schistocerca serialis. The sequence continues at coordinate 216,029,948 of NC_064640.1, forward strand.
GTGGATAGATGGTGTGGTCCTGGGGTCCGAGCGCGATGGCGCCGTTGCGGAGGGCGGCATGGAGGAGTCGACGACTGCTGACGTTGGTGAGACGGGAGTTCCACTCCGTGTGCTTAGCGTTAAAGTCGCCAGCCAGGAAAACCCGTCCCCCCATCGTCAGTAGCGTGTCAAAGTCTGCCTCCAAGAGATTACCGTGTGGCGGCCTGTAGGCGGCCACGAAGGTGATCTGTCCCACCATGGAGGAGACATTGACCCCTGTGGCTTCAAGGGTTGCCAGGGCTGGGAGACGGATCTGGTGGTGTCGTAGGGAGGTCCTGACATAGATGGCAGTTCCTCCTCCGGCGGTTGGTCTGTCGTGGCGGTAGCAGGCATAGTTCGCTACCTTTACATGGACTCCTGGTTTCAGGTGAGTCTCGCACACTAGGCACAGGTCGACTGCCTTGTCCTGTATAAATTGTCGAAACTCACCTTGTTGTTTTATCAGTCCGTTTGCGTTAAGTACGCATACCGATAGACCATGGATCTGCTGTCTATCCATGGTGAGCTGCTGAGGGAACAGTGACGGCCTGGAGGGCCCCCGTTACTGCCATGACGAGCACTGGCAGTTGGGTCAGTAGAGTGTTGAGTGAGCGTAGTAGCTCACCCAAACTGGTTGCATCGGTACCTGGGGAGGTGGCGGCTGCGTGGGCGGGTGCCGAGGCGGCGGCTACGGTTTGCGGCTGCTACACCGCTACCGGTCACCGCATGGGGCGTTCCGTACATTGCGGTGGGTTGCTGGTGGTGGAGGGCACTTGGGGGTGTCCACACACTGAGTTGTTGGACAAGGGCATGTCCAGCATTCCTGAGTTCTCTGTGGCTGTGAAGTTGGTCTCCGCATTTTGGTGTTGGGGCGGAGACTTCTGTGCTGACTGGCGCGATGGGGTAGCAGTGGTCCCCTTGGCAGCGGCAGCATAGTTTGTGCCTGGCTGTACTCTGCGCGAGGGGGGCTTTTTGCCTTGGAGTCTGCTTGTGCACTTAAATCTAGTGCAGCCCCTGTAGCTCGCCACAGTTGCAGCACTGCGGGGGTTCTTCCCTCTTTTTTGCGCAGTCCCGGCTTTGGCGTTCTCCTGCGCACTTAACGCAGCGGGGTGGCATGCTGCAATAGTATGCGACATGATCCAGGCCCTGACATGAGTAGCACTGGGCCCTTCTTCGTTTTGCGCGTAGTGGCTCGACCGCCACTGTCACCCGCGCTACCCTCTCGTCCTGGAATATTTTCCTGTTGTCCAGGTTGTCAGGGAGGATAGCCAGAAACAGTGGCATGTCTCGCTTGGTCCTCGGTGACTTCATGAGAGTCACCGAGCTGACTGGGTAGCCCATGGCTACCAGTTCTTCTTTGAGGTGATATGTCGCCATCTTCATTGGTAGATGGCGAAGGACCACCTTTAGCTGTTTCTGGGGGTCGGCATTGTGGGTAAAGCATTTCAGCTTCTCCTGCTCGACGACTTTCATGGCTCGACGGTAGTCGTCTATCGAGCGGACAGTTGTTTTCAACAGATCGCATCCCTGGGTCTTAACTGCTATGGAGGGGACGTCTTTAAACAACTGTAGGAAGGAGTGGGTTCGGTCGCGGCGGTGGCCGATTTAAATACCCTCCGCCCGCGGCGCGCTCCCTCTGCCCCGCGCCACGGTCGCGCGGTGGAACAGATTGCGACGGCGTCTGAGATTACGTCGGTGTGATGGCTCTGTCCGCCGTGGTCGTCACAACTATACGTTTGCTCGATTTACTCTTGATTAACCCGATCACTGGTTCCCAAGCCTTGCTAAGATTATAGCCACAGTCACGGTTTATGAGGTCGTCATTGGTGCGAATTTCGATGGCCTCTCTAACAACGCTGTCCCAGTATCTCGACGTCTGTACCAGAATCCTCGTGCGGTCATACTCCATGGCATGATTTTCCGACAAACAATGTTCAGCGACCGCCGACTTGCTCGGATACATCAGTCGAGTGTGCCTCTGGTTTTCACGGCATCGATCCTCGACGGTACGCATCGTCTGACCAATATACGACTTGCCACACTGACACGGAATCTGGTACACGCCGGCCTTCCTCAAACCGAGGTCATCTTTGGCGCTCCCCACCAGTGCACGAGTTTTATTTGGAGGACAAAACACAGTTCCGACCAGGTGTTTCTTCAGAATGCGGGCGATTTTCCCCGAGAGTGCGCCTGTGTATGGAATATGCAGTGCCTACCTCCTCCCTCGTGACTTCATCCATCTCAACAGGTTGTGCTGCAGTGGTTGGGCGGAGAGCACGTTGAATCTGCCACTCTGAGTACCCATTTTTTCGAAATACAGTTCTCAGATGTTCCAATTCCTGGGATAGACTCTCTGCGTCAGAGATAGTGCGCGCCCTATGTACTAGAGTTTTAAGTACCCCATTCCTCTGTGAAGGGTGGTGGCAGCTGTCTGCGTGCAAATACAGATCAGTGTGCGTAGTCTTCCGATACACCCCATGACCAAGGGTGCCGTCAGCCCTTCTCTTGACCAAGACGTCAAGGAAAGGTAATTTACCCTCCGTTTCAGTCTCCATAGTGAATTTGATGTTGGGGTGTATGGAGTTTAGATGTGTAAGGAAATCAAGGAGTTTATCCATACCATGTGGCCAGATGACGAACGTGTCGTCCACATAACGGAAAAAGCAAGTAGGTTTCCATACGGATGACGACAGGGCTTCCTCCTCGAAGTTCTCCATGTACAAATTCGCTACCACCGGTGAGAGTGGGCTACCCATGGCGACTCCCTCCGTTTGTTCGTAGTATTCTCCATTAAAATGAAAATACGTGGAAGTCAAGACATGCTTAAAAAGTTTAGTGGTCTTCTCATCAAACTTCTGACTAATCAATTCTAGTGACTCTCGCAGGGGTACCCTCGTAAACAAGGAAACGACATCAAAACTCACCATGATATCTGACTCATCCAACCTGAAGCTATCAAGGCGTTTAACAAAATCCACGGAATTACGGATGTGATGAGGGTATTTACCCACATAAGGACTTAATATTCCCATCAGGTATTTGGCCAACAAATATGTAGGTGCCCTGATGTTGCTGACAATGGGGCGTAATGGTACCCCCTCTTTGTGAACCTTCGGGAGTCCATATAGTCTAGGCGGTACCGGACCTTGGGGTAACAATTTCTTAGCGTCACCCTCCGGTAAATCTGCGTCCTTGAGAAGCGCCCTCGTCTTGTTCTCCACCTTCTTTGGTCAACGCTGATCTTCCGGTAGGAATCGTCATTTAGCAAGCTCTGCATCTTATCAGTGTAGTCCTTATGGGAGACAACAACTGTAGCATTGCCTTTGTCAGCCGGTAAGACAACAATTACTGCTGATATTTGAGGAAGGCCGGCGTGTACCAGATTCCGTGTCAATGTGGCAAGTCGTATATTGGTCAGACGATGCGTACCGTCGAGGATCGATGCCGTGAACACCAGAGGCACACTCGACTGATGTATCCGAGCAAGTCGGCGGTCGCTGAACATTGTTTGTTGGAAAATCACGCCATGGAGTATGACCGCACGAGGATTCTGGTACAGACGTCGAGATACTGGGACAGCGTTGTTAGAGAGGCCATCGAAATTCGCACCAATGACGACCTCATAAACCGTGACTGTGGCTATAATCTTAGCAAGGCTTGGGAACCAGCGGTCGGGTTAATCAAGAGTAAATCGAGCAAACGTATAGTTGTGACGACCACGGCGGACAGAGCCATCACACCGACGTAATCTCAGACACCGTCGCAATTTGTTCCACCGCGCGACCGTGGCGCGGGGCGCGGAGGGAGCACGCCGCGGGCGGAGGGTATTTAAATCGGCCGCCGCCGCGACCGAACCCAGTTCCCTCTGAGCAGCCATAGCGTACGGATCTCCGTGCCGGCACGTTCACAGGAGCTCAGTCCGTCAGTTCACTTGATGATGGCGACATGTATGATCGCTGAAATATTGTGCCTGTTGGACACTATAGACCGGCAGCATACCCGTGGATATTTTGATTATCAAATACGCCGGGAGAAACTCAAGAATCACATGAAAGAGAATTTTAACAAAGGAATGATTAAGATGGATTTGCTTAAATATGCAATGAAATGTGTTCCTGTGAAATTCTCCCCCCTCCTATTTGACTTGCTTTCAACTGTGTTGTTCTCCCTGCAAATTATTATTCAGACTGAATGATTCTGGTGCCATGACTCGGAAAATACATCTTAGAATATGAATCACAAACACATCATAGAAATGGCATGCAGCAGAGGCAACATTTAATTACTTTGTAACCAAAAGCAGTACTTACTCTAGCAAATTTCTGAGATTATTTATCACTATCATCTTCTTCACAACTCAACAATGATTGTCCAAGTAATGTTGAGTTAATAAAAAGGAAGCACACACTTTTTTTTTCCTCCTTTCAAATAGTAAATATGAGGAAAGCAAAAATTGCAGTATTTATGTGTATTACAACACTGTTGTTTATGTACACACTATAAATGCCTAGCTACTGAATGTTATTACTATAATAGTCTACATTTCTCAAAATAACTGACACATAAAGGTACACTAGTTAAGTGACGAGTTACCTTCTTTTTTATACTTATTATGAAGGCAGTATTGCGTGGGATACAGTAACTCTGTGGCAATGTGGAAACAAATCTTCTGGAAAATTTGTAGCTGACACCCATAAAACTACGGGTGCTGCCAGCTTGCTCAACAGTCTGATGCCCATGACTTTATAGGCGTTCTTTCTCAGTGCACCCCTTGGCTCATTTCTGTTACTACTAGATAGTGCAGGCATGCTGAGAAAGTATGACTTGCCTCTATTTGCCTCTCTTTTTGTATGTCTTCACAGCAGTATGTTTCTGCTATGCCAGCTCAGTTGCATCAACATTGTGAGGTGTGGTTTGACTGATGAAATTGCTTGTGAATTATCTCGTGACTACCTTTTTTTTATATAAAAAGTGACATAGGTATTTTCCTGCTAAAAAATCAAAACAACAACATAGTATGTGGCAAGCATTTGTTGAGCTCTTGCAGAAAGCTGAGCTCTCAAACCAAGCTTCAAAGCATAAGGATTCTCCAGGTTATCAACCAGAAACCATTTCCTTAAAAAGACAGAGAGAACGAAGGAAGAGAGAGAAACACAAACAATTCATAACGTGCTCTCAGAGAGTCAAGACATTAACTGGAAAAGCGTGGCACAGAAACACAAGCTACTAGGGTAATGAATGTGAAGGGGCCCTTCACAAATTACCATGTTTTAAAATGTATCAAACAAAACAAAAAATTTTATTCTCAAAGAGGTCATTGTACATAAAACAAAATGTACACTTCATTATTATATTAATTTCTGTAATAGAATAAAGTTGGATTCTGGAAAATTAAGGATGTGTATTTTTAACGACAAAGTTATCAGTAAATTACTTTATGAATGTAACAATATTATGAAAAGGACAGTTGCGAAACACCATATAATGGAGATGTTGAGTCACAGATAGGTAGACACAACAAAAGGACTGTCACAAAAAGACTGTCACAAAATGTGCGCTTTCGGCCAACAAGGCCTTTGTCAAAAAAACACCCCTCCCCCCCCCCCCCCCTCACACACACACACACACACACACACACACACACACACACACACACACACACACACACACAATCACGGTCTCTGGCAGCTGAAACCAGACTGTAGATATTTATCAAGAACAAAGTACTACAAGCCACTTTAAAACAAAATGAGCAGATTTTCTATACCATTGTTATTATTATAATCGTTGCAGTGGTTTGAAAGTCACGTTTTTTGTTACAGGTTCACTTGCTATGGCTCAGGACCAAAAGTATGAATAAGAATTTCTTCCAAAATTCTTCGATTGTTGTAACGTAAACAATGTACAATCATCTGTACATTCGGCCACAATAAGAGAAAATGAATGCAATTACACACCTACCCTTCTTTTTACATATGAATAGCTCTGCAAGAACTAAATTCATTCACAAATCTGTGCTGCTGTATATGAATGTGTTTCTAGTAAATGCTGAACTGAGGACATGTTTAAAATAAAAAAAAAAGAAGAAGAAACTTAGTACTGAAATTCACAAGGGTTTGTTTTTATTTGATGCTGCTCAACAGTTTAAGCAACTCTTACAATAAATTAAAAGAGTTAAGTGTTTCAGTCACTACTTACTAATTAACTAAACAAAATCCACTTAGGCACTGCAATCCTCTGGTGCAGTATTCTTGCTGTAATTACTGTTTCACAATTTCATCACACTAACTAACTTTTTAGGTGTGGAATGTCTGCTTTCTCACAGAATCAATGTGTCAAACTATCATAAATTAAACCAACTACTTTGAGCTACATATGGACATTGCTTCTTTGTAATTACTCATAATAGGCATACAAACTATCATGGGGCAGTGAGACTACAACACATAATCAACTGTTTGTATACAATCCAATACAGTGTTAGCCAGGGTTAACAAATCAACACTATATTACCTGAATTATGTAAGGGACATTTAAAATTTTTCTTACCTTGACAAGTGACACTACACACAAAATATTCTTTCACTGGAAAACACATTAAATAATGCAAAAGTTTTTGTGAAAATTTTGAATTTCTCAAATAAATCAATTTTATTGCCTGCAATAACTCAAGTGAGCTACTACACTGTGAATGGATAACCTGTTTCTTTTATACAGGCAGTATGCATTATTATAAGCCATGTTTTTTCAATTGTCCGGTCCATGTACCAGGTTTTGCAAGTGTTAAACACTATTTTGTGTCTAGCAAATGCAATACTGATGATTGCTTTCTCTAACTGTACTGAGTTCGGTTTGTATATCTTTTTTACTGGTAGGGAATCTGGGTGCTCTGTTGCTCATTGTCCCGTATGCAACATGTTTGTGTTGTTGGGTTACAGTAATTCTTTTTTCTGCAGTCATTGGACCTTTAGATGTTTCGTAGGTCTAAGTAAGGAATATTTCTGTCCATATGTCAGTTGCATTTCAAGAAAAAATGCCATAACGAGACTAGTTTACTGCAAATAGATGAGTATTTGGGTGTAAAAGATCACTTATCAGTCTGAAAATGCAATAGGTTGCTGTCCCTTGTCACATACAAAAAGCACTCAGATATATATTTAAAATGTCACACTGAAGTGAAGTGCCTACAAATGTAACAGCTGTTGTCGACAGTGCAACAAGGTACATAGCAACCTACAAATAACACAACCAAAATGTGTCAAACACACACACACACACACACACACACACACACACACACACACACAGAATGATACTGTTTCTTTTTGCCTTTTAAGTAAATCACATACTTAATATAACAATTACGTAAATCAAGGTTTTGTTTCTCCTTGATCATGTGACATTTGCATGCGGCATTCAACTTCTTTACCAACAGTTCTTGGAAATTCATGGGCATTTCTTCTCAACCACATTTTTTCCAGCATCTTCATATTCCTGTGCTGAGATCCACATTTGCTGGAAAGTTCCCAAAGAAGCAACAATTGACCCTCCAATCCAGGAACTAATACGTCGACTTCTACCACCATGGATGACCTTCAAACGCATACTGCTTGGCGTTCTATGTGCCAACTCAGTACACAAACGTTCTGGAAAACCCTGTTGAAATAAAAAATATCAGAAGACAATATTGAATTTTGTACAAGAAATCCCCAAGCTAAAATTTAAAAAACAAAAATAAACAAAATGAGAGGGGTTACTTCAATTTTTTACTTATAGTATGATTAGTGGCAACATTACCTTAGAAACCTAACCAAATTTGATTTCTTTATCTCACCAGAAAGCTTTCATATTAAACTTCGCCATCTAGCTTTTCATTCTTCCTCTTCTATTTCACCGATTTCAATGGCTAAATATTTAAAACTAAGAAAAGATACTAATTTTGTTAAATATTTGTACTAAGTGTAACAAATTAATGGCTTGGAGAGGAGACCATGGGGTTCCTTACACTAAAATACTCAGAAAATAATCCTAAAAAATTCCAGAATTCTGTTGGTGTAGTTTGGGTTCACTGTGTACTTGCTTCAGTAAATTAAAATAGGTTGACTCAATGTCTTCTCCAAACTCAATTCCTAGACAAAGTGAAAACTTATATTCTTACTCCATCCTATAATTCTGTCAACCTGCAAACTGCTCATTGTCCTGTATTCATTCATAAAGCCAGCTCGTTTCTTTGCTTGATTAAAATTATTTTTTATGCTATTGGTGATAAAGTTGGTGAATAGCCTGTATATATTTTGCAGATAGGAGTATGATAGGTCTACAGCTTTTGTCTACTTTTTAATGAAATACAGCAATTACAGCATTGTTCCAGTTTTTTGGCATTATCTTCTTTCAGAACTATCCCGTAAATAGTTTCACTAGTTAATTTTGTATTATTCTTATCCATATTTAATCATTTGTAATAAAACATCACCACCTTCCGGTGCCTTCTTGTTCTTCATATGTTGAATGCCTTCATATGCTTCATGTGGCATTACTTCGACAACAGCGTTATTGTGTTTCTAAGTCATATCTTTAACTATACATTTAATGAAATCTTCAAATACTTTTACAAGTTACTGTGCCATTGGCTATCCTAACTGATGCAATGTGGCATCTATCCAACAAAAGTTTATTTTGTTTTATTCACATTATTATTGTTTTTACATTCTCTTGAATAATTTTGTTTAATTCAGCATATTATATCATGTTTCTATTATCAGTTGTCTGAAACTCTCACTTTCTATAAAATAATTGCTTTGTCCTATTTGAAATTTTTCTGTATATTTTGCTTTCTTCATTTCTGAATTTTGTTTGGCTGTTTATATAAGTACTTTCTGTTAAATAATTGCACTTGTCCTCTATTTTTGCATAACTTTCATTTTCAAAGATGAATTTGTCATTTAATCTGGTATACCTCACTATTTTTAGATAAATTCTTACTGCCTGGCAAGTCTGTTTCTTTCATGCTGTATCTATTTTTACTCAATATCTTACAAGCCTGTCGTCACTTGCAGTTCAAAAGTGGTTTAGGACTGTCACATCCTCTATAATTTGTTTTCTTTATTATTTGATCAAATTTACTAAGTTTCTCTTTTATTTCTATTTCATTCTAGCCAAGTCAATTTTCTATTTGTTTAATTCTGGAAGAATATGATAAAGAAAGATATCTTGTTTTTTTCTGCAAAGTCTGGAATCATATCCAAAGTCTAGTTTTTAGTTTTTGTCCTACTTTCTCATTAAAACTGTCCACATTGTTGTCTTATACAAGCTTCTGTAACTTTTTGCAAAGGTATTATTTCTTCTCATCAGGATGCGATCATGACGTTACATAGATTTGACTGATTTCCATGGAATACTTTTTAACCAGTGTTGCTATTTAATGTGTGATTCCTTCCATACCTATAATTCTTTAATTTTCATGTTTACAATGCAGCGTACACCTGGATTCACTTCCTGCCCTGTTCCTCTAAAATAAAACACATGGCCTGATTTTAGTTCTGGTTGTTTTTCTCTCTGATAACCCTATTACATCCCATTTTATCTTACTTAATGCCTCTTTAAATTCCACTAATCTATCTCCACAACCTAAAATTCTGCAATTCATTGTTCTTAAATAAAAAGTAATATATATGAGCCCAGTATATTCTGCCACCTCAGCTAATCTTGAGTCTCAGAAGTTATCAAATACAACTTCTTTTTCCTCAATAGCATATTATAGTTTCTAGCAATTTAGATTTGCAACATCTGCAATAACTAATCTGTTGTCCTACTAAATGTTCTTCTGTGAACTCAATTATATCATTATTACCTTTGAATCGCATCACAATCAGACCCACAGGAGCACACTCAGCTGCAGGCCTCATCCATCTACTTTTGACCTACCCACTGCCCCACTTCCACCAAACACGTGTGTGGGCGTGCGTGCATTTCGAGTTTATGGGCACTCAACGGCATGGTTATCAGTGCCCTTACATGTATTAAAAGAAATGATTGTGGATAAAATAGCTAAAATTGTTGCACACAGTGAGGACGAAACCTGCAAAACGGCACTCACGCACTCACTCCCACCTCACTCGCATTTAACCACACAATCACTCTGTCTCGCACATCCTAAGACTACGGAGAAAGGGTGAAATGTACTATACCAGGGATTAAAACATAAGTAAAATGACAGAAGTGCTAAAACAATGGTCCACAGAAATGTGACCAGTTGACCACTTACAAAAATTATGGATGAGCCAGTTACCATACCAACACATTATCTGCCTCTCCCTAAAATCTTAGGACACATGTTGAACAATTCACAAAACTTTAAAACCCTAACCACATCCATTTCAAAGTCACTTAAAATAGAGGGCAAGTCTGTTGCTGCCCTCTGGTCTGAAAATAAAATGCAGTCTAATAAAATGTGGTGCACAGTGATCTGTACACACATTAGAGGGCCCTCTCGATGGAGCAAGAAGCCATGTGTCATAGTGTTGTGGCCTATGTGAAGACGAGGAAGGGGGACCTCGTCCCTTCTATGTGGCTGGAATGAGGTACACCACAGCCATGTTGAGGACTTCACTAGATGGAGCTTACTGTCTGTCACTTCCAGCCACACATCCTTCCATTGATGCTGTTGTAACGGCGACCGGAACGGTCGCGGGGTTGAAGTGACGCAAAACGCGGTAGGACCCGCGAACAACACAACAGGAGAGGACAGACACGACCAACAAAGGATCTTACGACAACAACAAGAACAAAACAACAGAGTCAAGAAAACCTAACTAGACAACCACATCCACTCGTAAACAAAACACGAAAGTATATACGCGGACAATGGTCCCAACTTGCGGAGAAGAAAGAACGTGTCTGGAGAGTCCCAAGACAAAAACAATGACTGCTGCAAGCAGTCGCCCGTGACTTGAAAAGCTGTGAAATGTTGTTTCAGCCGATGTAAGTAGGTTTCCCGGTCCTCGTTAGCATCATTAAATGGTGGAAATGATGGCGGACGTGGGAAAGCATCGGACACCAGAGGACTCGGCAGCTGTTGTGGTAACGCATCCCGGGCATCGACTTTGTCTGTTAGCAACTGCAGCAACTTTTGTAAGATGTCTAACTGGAACTGCTGATGCTGCATGAGCTGCTGCTGTTGCTCCAGCAGACAGACCAACTTCACCTCCATACCAACAACGACCACCGTTTACCTCATCGCCAAAATGTTGTAACGGCGACCGGAATGGTCGCAGGGGTTGAAGTGACACAAAACGTGGCGGGACCCGCGGAGTGGCCCGCGAACAACAACACAACGGGAGAGGGCAGACACGACAAATGAAGGACCTTACGACAACAACAAGAATGAAACAACAGAGTCAAGAAAACCTAACTAGACAACCACGTCCACTCGTAAACAAAACACGAATGTATATACACCATGTAAAGTGAGGCGATATGTCCTGAGACATGTGCAAGGTTAGACTGACAGGTTGAGCCAGAGGCAGGCGCTTAAGTACGCTATCGGGGACGCTGCTATTGGCCGCTGCAACCACGTGTTCCATTGTGGTGCCCTCACTCTAAATGCAGACCAGGAGGCGCGTGCCGCCACAGCTTACGGCGCGATTGTGCAGAGACCTCTAGGGGTCTTCGACAGCCATGACATCTGGCAGGGATTCAAATTCTGCGGCGCACGGTACCAGAGACGCATAACCCTGTACTTTAACATTGAGGCGATAGCATGCAGGGGGATGCCACACCGAACTAATGGAGGATCATGACATGCCTCCTTGGCTGCTACATCCACTCTTTCATTCCCCGCAATACCCATGTGCCCTGGTACCCAGCACAAAGACACCACCTTCCCCACCCTTTGTAATTGAAGGATGGTATCCTGCTGGGTAAAAGCATTGGAGAGTGTGAAGGGCACTCAGGGAATCAGAACAGACATGGAATTTAACACTCAAAATATGTCTCACATGCTCCAGTGCCCAAAATATCGTGTATAATTCCACGTCATAGACAGTAGAGTCTTGAGGCCGTCAAATCCTGAGGACTTGATTGGGGAAAACAACAGAGCAACCAACGGAGTCCCCTCAGCTTAGACCCATCCATAAGTACAGCTAGCTACAGAGTTGTGGTGCTTATTTAAAATATCAGATAATTGTGTATTAAAACGTATGCAGGAGTGCAACCTCCCCCACACTGCACTCTGGGCCTCTGCAGTAACCAGGGTAGCAACTGGTTAAAACCCCAGATTTCAGCCTGTATGTGCCCCGCACCATGGGACTCCAGCACACACTTCACACAGATTCCAAATGGCCTCAATGTCTTTGGATGAGCGATAAAGAGACATTCCAAAGCTGGATGAGACCCTATATGATATACTGAGGAATTGGGAGTAGCAAAGAACCTGACACACCATGAGAAGCCACTGAATGGCACATGGCAGTTCACCAGCCTCAACACACAGACTGGGTATGGGGCTGGTCCCCTCATGGCATACAGCGTCAGTGATCTTCTGGTATGAAGGTGTTGCTGACCCACACCCAGCTGCGTTTGCACAAAAGGCCTATAAAACATGAGCAGTGCCTTCTGGGACTTTAGATTCGGGTCCTTTAGGTGTGGTAACCAAGACCATTTGGAGTAAAAAAATGAGGTCCAAAATACCGCACAAAGTCTTTAAAAAGTCCTCCGGCCTCTTTTGTGCAAGGGTCAGGGATTTTCACCTGCCTCGATATGACTGGGTGTTTGTGTTGTCCTCCTCATTTCATCATCATTCATGAAAGTGGCAAGATTGGATTGAGCAAAGGTTAGGAATTTGTACGGGCACTGATAACCACGCCGTTGAGCGCGCCACAAACCAATCACCATCACCATCACCATCATCATCATCTTTAGTGCAAGCTGCAACTGATGAGTTGCTGTTGCTATACTGGAGGAAACAGAAAATTGTCCACAAATAAGGAGAATTGTATGGGACTCCTTACCATAGACATGATACTGTTTATGACTATAGCAAAGAGGGCAACACTTAAAACACTGCCCTGAAGAATACCATTCTCCCACTTGAAACTATTTGACAGTACGTCAACAACACACTACCGAGAAAGACAAGAAGGACCAAATGAAGACGGGGAGATGGCCATGGAAGCCCCAGTGGTGGACATGCCCTAGAGTAAAGTATCATGAAGTAGTGGCATACATCTTACTCATATCAAAGAATATACCTACACAATGCTGTTTCCGTAGGAAAGCCTGCTGGTTAGCTGCCTCTAGCAGGGTCAGGTTGTTGACAATGAATCACCATCTCCTGAATCACACTGAGGCCGACTGAGGAGCTGTCTGTTCTCTAACGTCCAAACCAGACTTGGTTAACCATTCATTCCAAGTTCTTTCCTACACAGCTCGTTAAGGTGATGCTTCAGTAACTACTGGGACACATTTGGTCCTTTCTTGGCTTGGGGAGAGGTATGGAAATTCCTGTCCACCACGAGCTGGGACAGTGATCTGTCTGCCATATCGAATTAAAACATCCTAAAAGGACTTCTTTTGACGCTGGTTTCAAGTTCCAGAGGATGCTGTATCAGATCTGGTCATGACCGGGCACAGAATCTTGAGTGTTGGACAGTGTCAAATCCAGCTCCCACATGGAGACTGGGGAGTTGCAGGATTCTGCAGTGTAGGACCTGAGGCCCAACTCAGCCCTTTCCACGGTGGCATGGTAACAACGGAATGCTTGAACCTAGCTAGCAGTGGTAGTAGTTGTTGCGAAATTCTCTGCCATTGTCTATGCGACGTCTCCTGGTGTTGTTTGTTGACAACACCAATTCAACAACACTGCTATAAGTGACCAACTGCCTTCACTGGAAATCCTCCTGATAGCTTCCCATACTGTTGTAGGGCAAGTATAATTGTTGATGGAGTCTGGAACACTTGCTATGACCTTTTCTTGCTCTTGTTGATGATGCGCTGAGCCTTAGCCCTCACCAATGGAAACACTGTGATGTTTTCTGCCATTGGGTGGCACTTAATCTGTTGCAGAGCCTCACGGCTGAGCCAGATTACTGAGTAGCACTCAACAGTCCACTAAGGGGCAAGTTATCGCCTAAGATAAGCTGAGAACTTTGGCATGGAGAAACCAGCAGCATGGTGGATTACTCATTTGATGTGGTCCACTAACTCTTGGATGCTGTCATAGCATTCAAACACAGCCAACTGCCTGAACAACATCCAGCTGGCTCTGCTGATCATTCATTGTGGCAGCATCCTTTCAGTGAGAGCTCCATCCAGTAGGTGAATGCACAGTGGTTAAATGGTCATTGGAATGAAGGTCATCAGTGACTTCCCACTAAATGGAGTCCGCAAGGGCTTGAGAGAAGCAAGAGAGGTTCATGGCTGAGAATGACCTAGTACTAGCATAAGAATGGGTAGGAGAGCCTGTGTTGAGGATGCACAGCTCGTGAGACATCACGAGGCTCTCTAAAACCCGACCCTGAGGGGAAGTGGAGGTCGAGCCCCACAATACATTTTGGGCATTGAAGTCTCCCATAGGAGAAATTGTCGGGGGAGTTGTTCTATAAGATCTGTGAGAGTCTCACAGTCTATCACATGTTGCACAGGTAAATACAATTGAGCAAATAGTAATCCTTTGGCACAAAAAAAATTTAAACTGCAGCTCGGTAGCCGGTGGAGTGCAGAGGACTGGCACATGTTATTGACAAACACGACGACACCTCCCTTGGCCCTTTCCCCAATCAGGTCATCCACACGATAGCATATAGCCACATAGTACAGGGGCACCATACACTTTAAAATGTGTTTCCTTCAAACACAAACGGCTTTCCTGCACTAGGAGTTTCATTTCCTCCACATGTGTCCTGAAACCATTAATGTTCCACTGCACTTTTGGAGCCATCTATCATGGGGGTAATGCCTGCCCGGCTAGCCGAGCTGTCTAACATGCTGCTTCCCGAGCAGGAAGGCATTCTGGTCCCTGGCATGAATCTACCTGGAAGATTAGTGTCGAGGTCCAGGGTGTCAGCCAGCCTGTGGATGGCTTTTCAGGCGGTTTTCCATCTACCTCAGCAAACGCAGGCTGGTTCCAATTATTTCACCTCAGTTACACTGTGTTGGAGATTGCTGTGCAAACACTGTTTCCTCCACGTATGCGTACACCATAATTATTCAACCACACACACATATGGGGTCACACTTGTCTGGTACGAGACGCTCCTGGGGTGTCCAATGGGGGCCGCACTGCACAATAACCCTGGGTTCAGTGTGGGGCGACGGTGGAGTGGGTGGACTGCTCTGGCCTGTTGTGTGTTTGTGTACCACTGAGGGCTACAGCGAAACAAAGCCTCTTCATCGTTTCTAGGTCCCCGGTTTAATACATACATACATACATGGGGGTAACACTTTCACTTTGACTTTATGCTGGGGAGGGGAGTCTGTTATGGCTGGAGGCTCAATTGTATGGTGAGAAGATTGACACAGTTCGAAGAGAGACATCAGAAAGGCTGATGTCGACATCGTCAGACTGTTTACTTCCTGTCTCCATCAGTGGAAATGGAAGTGGTGGTGGTAGTGGCAGTGCTGGACAGTGGACCAGACTGACCCTTAAGAGGGGCAGAAGAGCTCCTCAATGTTGGCAACCACAGCCTTTTCTGATGTTCTGGGGGAGGTATGGGCTTTGAAATAACTGGAGCAGCACAAGTGCATTGACAAATGCAGGTAATAGTGCTAACACTAGCAACCTCCATTAGTGTAACAGCTTCGAATTTCTGAACAGGCTTTTTAAGAGCTGAATGTGGGGGGGGGGGGGGGGGCAGTATGGATTTTTACATCTTTTTGGCCTCACCAAATGGGAGATGCTTCATAGTTTTAAGCTCATGTATCTTCTGCTCAATATTTATGCTATAGTCCCTACGCCACACAGTGCAAGCCGCAGAGCATTTCACACACTTCAAAGAAAATGAATAAGTAACTCCTTTGTGGGCAACCTTACCACATTTGCCCCAAGTGGCCTCTCCCTTACAAACAAGAGCTGTATTCCCAAAGTACTGGCATTTAGAACAGTGCATTGGCTTGAGGACATAAGGTCACACACTTAGGTGAAGGAAACCTGCATTGACATGCTCAGGAGGTTTTGTGTTATGGAACTCCATGATAAAGAAGATAGATTTCACATTAACTCCATCCACTCTCTTCATGATGTTTTGCACATTGACTACACCTTCTTGACCCCACTCATCTTTCAATTCCTCCTATGGAATCTACACCAGCTCACTGCACATCACAACACTTTTGCTGTAGTTGAAGGTGGTGTGTAGCTCAGTTTTGATGGCATCTTCTCCATGGCAATGAGCTTTTATGGAGGGTCTTAACTTCTTGGGAACTAGAAGTTTCTACCAACAGTGTCCCATTACGCAATCACCTGATTGATTCTGAAGTGCCAGCAATGCCCTCTAAGCCTTTTTGAATACAGAAAAGCAAAACTGTCTGGAAAGTGTCCTCTTTCTGTTCCACAACTAAAAACACATTCTGATTACCAGCATGCATTCTGTTACTAGAGACAAAGCTTTTGGAATTAATTCCTGAGTCAGGACGACTGACTACACAAGCCCTCTAGTTTGGTTGGGTGTTGGTACCTACCATTCGCCACCCCTTTCTACTCGGATGAGAAGAGAGAATTTTGAAGGTTCCATCTCAGCCCCACGAGCAGCTAGAGAAATAAATGTCCACCTAGACAGAGCCCCGCATGCCTAGGTAAGCCTTATGCAGCAGGTTCCCCAGAGGTTGCCTGCTAATGACTGTTCCATCTCCACAGCGATGTATTTCATTGGTGCACAGCACCCCTTAAGATTAAGTGGTGTTGTTGTTGTTGTTTTTTTAAATAAATGTTTTTATGATCCTCATGATCCAGACAGTCACGCTAAGATCCCCGTTCCTTGTGACACACAATGTTCCACCACCACACCATGTAGTGGTCACTAAAGCATGCCCAGAGTTTACAGTGGCAGCTCAGGAAGCCCAAGGCCACAAAGCCTACACCCAGCAAATGAGTGCTGAGTTTCTCATGGCCTCACTTTGTACCAGACTGGCAATCATCCTCAAGCTTTTCAGTTAAAAATGAGGAGAATGGGAAAGCCTTTTTTTCCAGAAACTCCAGATCTTACCCATGCAATAACAATATTTAAATCAGATTAAAACTGTGTGCTGGACCAAGACTCGAACTCGGGACCTTTGCATTTTGCCGCTTGCCCGCGAAAGCAAATGTCCCGAGTTTGAGTCTCGGTCCGACACACAGTTTTAATCTGCCAGGAAGTTTCATATCAGTGCACACTCCGCTGCAGAGTGAAAATCTCATTCTGGAATATTTACATCATTGTATAGATAATATGGAGTGTAAACTTTCTCTTTATAAGTTGATCGAGAGTGTAGTAATGTAAATTTGTGAGTTGGGTCATCTCCTTCACCTCTGTTAAGACGTATTTCCTATGTGAAAATTGTTCTCAGCTCCATGAATTCTTAAGACTTTCATAGTATCTGACAAAAGCAGCGGAACTGGTCATTTTTGCACTGTACTCATCGCTTCTAATGAGGAAGGACACCATCTGCTTCACCGATTTTTTTATTAAATGTTACAGCTAGTGCTTCAGAACATTACTATTGGTTTTCCTGATGGCTCTCTGCTTTAGTAAGTATTTTACAGTTCCTCTGTCAGATCTGTAAGAACCTACATGTAAACACAAACTCAAAGATAACTATTACTTTATAAGCTAAGAAGTATCAACATGTCTAAATTAGTGTTATCTGTAAGTGGGATAAAATGGTATGATATTTTATTTAACTACAGCATATTAAATATTTCTACTGAGTTTACAGTTATCTAAAAAGAGGAGGAAGATAAAGGTGCTTGATGCTTATTATGATCAAATCTTTGCAAACATGAACAACAGTCTTATTGCTTTACGCGCTACCTCTAAAGAAGAGTTGTTTATGCAAGTGTTTTATCTAACATAGTACTAAAAAAGAAAAGTCAATAGTTGTGGAACTTAAACAGGAAAATGTATTCAGAGAACTCTAATGCATATAGTAGATGGCTCAGTGTTAACAGAAAACATAGCAAGTCTTGGAAAGCCCACCTTGATGATTTGAAGGTTTAAAACAATTTTTATAGCAAAATATACTGCTTCAGATCATAGTATAATAAAATACAACTCTAGTTAACAGTTCAGAAAATAAATCTGAGCTGTAATAAAATCAAATAAACTGTTACTGGGACCAAACATACAGGATACAAAATTCCCAGAATCTGAACAAAATGTGGAAAAGTGGTCCGATTTAAAGGTTAAAAATGAAAATGAAAAAGGAAACAAGAACTGCAACAAAATTAGGGATATTGAAGAGTTCCTACTGTTAACGTGAACCTTGAAGAACTTACTTATAAACAAATTATCAATTATACTCAATAACGCAATTTTCATTGAATACTGCAATATCATTGCATGTTAAATACACTGAAGAGCCAAAGAAACTGGCACACCTGCTTAATATCATGTAGGGCCCCCGTGAGCATGCAGAAGTGCCGCAACATGATGTGGCATGGACTCAAATAATGTCTGAAGTAGTGCTGGAGGGAATTGACACCATGAATCCTTCAGGGCTGTCCATAAATCCATAAGAGTACAAGGGGTGGAGATCTCTTCTGAACAGCTCATTGCAAAGCATCCCAGATGCACTCAATAATGTTCATGTGTGGGGAGTTTGATGGCCAGGGGAAGTGTTTAAACTAAGAAGAGTGTTTCTGGAGCCAGTCTGTAGCAATTCTGGATGAGTGGGGTGTCGCATTGTCCTGCTGTAATTGCCCAAGTCCACTGGAATGCCCAATAGACATGAATGGATGCAGGTGATCAGACAGGATGCTTAGGTACGTGTCACCTGTCAGAGTCGTATCTATACATATCACGGTCCCATATCACTCCAACTGCTCACATCCCACACCTTTATACCCAGAGCCTCCACCAGCTTGAACAGTCCCCTGTTGACATGCAGGGTTCATGCATTCTTGAGATTTGTCTCCATACCTGTACACATCCATCTGCTCAATATAATTTGAAACGAGACTCGTCCGACCAGGCAACATGTTTCCATTCATCACCAGTCCAAAGTTAGTGTTGATGGGCTCAGGTGAGCCATAAAGCTTTGTGTCGTGTAGTCATCAAGGGTACATGAGTGAACCTTCAGCTCCAAAAGCTCATATCGATGATGTTTCATTGAATGGTTTGCATGCTGACACTTGTTGATGACCCAGCATTGAAATCTGCAGCAATTTGCGGAAGGGTTGCACTTCTGTCACGTTGAACGATTCTCTTCAGTTATTGTCAGTCCCGTTCTTGCAAGGTCTTTTTCCGGCCACAGCGATGTTAGAGATTTGATGTTTTACCAGATTCCTGATATTCACAGTACACTCGTGAAATGGTTGTACAGGAAAATTCCCCACTTCATCGCTACCTCGGAGATGCTATGTCGAGCGTCAAATATAACACCATGTTTAAACTCACTTAAATCTTGATAACCTGCCATTGTAGCAGCAGTAACCAACTGGACAACTGCACCAGACACTTGTTGTCTTATATAAGTTTCGCCGACCGCAGCACTGTATTCTGCCTGTTTACATATCTATGTATTTCAATATGCATGCCTATTGAACCCTTTTTCATTCAGCCAATTTGAGTGATTAATGCTAAAAATGTCGTGTTGTATACTGTCATGCAGAGTTCTATTTGAATTGCCATACATTTAAAAATATGAAAAAATACCTCTTGCCCACAAAAGTATGTAGTTTATTATGGTATACCCAGATTGTAATACTTCTTCACTTTATATTGTTTATAACTGCAGAAATAAGACGTATTTTTAAAAAATAATATAAATGTGATTTTGTTTCATTGTAATTTACACTACACTTGATTTAAAGACAGCTCACTAATGTCCATACAATGCGTACAAATTTCTGTGTAAAATGATAAAAGAAAAATGAAATTTCAAATATTATTTACAGAGATAATAATTATAATAACTGTCCAGTACATTGCAGTCTGTCCGATGTATGCAGCTCTGTATCAGCTAACACTTGTGTTTTGGAGCAGAATACATTCTACCAAACCATGAAAATGCATTAAATGGCTTTGTGCTCCCATGTGAAAACAATGTAGATCTTTTGTTGAGTCTCATATTCAGTGGGCATGCTATAAAACCTCTTACCTCAGTTATTTTGACATTCTTCCATTTTTTATATGGGCTGTACAAAGTAGCGGCATGTTTAGATATAAATTGCTTAGCTGAGTGATTTGTTTTTATGAGAATTAGCTGAAGTAATGATGCAGTGAAAAATAAATTAAAATTTTCAACTGCAGAATGTCTCATGGGTGTCATATTTTTTGGTCCAGGCACCTCATAAAACGGATAAGGTAGCAAATTTAGTGTTTCAGGTGCAATCACTTTACTTCAGAGCATTGTGTATTTTCCAGACTGTCTTAATTTTCGATCAAATTACCAGCAAGACCATCACAGTCAGTTTCTGAACCATATTTTACAAAAATAAATCGCAAAAGCAAATGAAATAAACAAACTGAAAACATTAACTTAAGGAAAAATAGCACAGAAACCATATTAAATAACAACACTGCACAAAAACATCAATGCTGGATGATAAAAAAATGTAAATGAATATTACGCAGCATGATAACAACAAAAAATGACAAGTGCAGCAGCAGAGTTATTGATCATTATTACTTCACTGCAATGACACTCAAAAGTCAATAACTATCAATGTACATGTAAGTCAAAACACTGAGGATTAATACTGAGAAGACCTAGGGGGTAGCGATAGATCATTACCTTCGCATTCGAAGGGTTAGTATATGTGGGTACCGCAACAAATGCTTCCTACAATATGAGCATTTGTTGACATGGTTCAATGACATTTCCATTCACTGTAATCCTGCTTCTACTTCACAACACTGGAGGCAATAATAGCATCATCCCCAGCATGGAACAATGAAAGCTGCTATTATAATATTGTACAGCCATCATTGCCTTTTAATGTGATACTATTTGTATCTATTCTGCACTATAAAATTTGACATATACAATACATAATGAACAAAATATTCACACTGCATGAATATAAACTTTCTTAGTGTATGCAATTGATGAAAAGCTGTCAGCTTTCTAGTCAGGTGGCAGTACTGAGATCCATGAATGTGGATTACAAATCTCTACATGGAACACTTTGAGAAGCTGGCACTTCAAACTGCATGCTAAAACCCAACCACTTCACACACTCGTGGTGTGGATGCATGATAAATGGGCACTGACTGAGTTTCTGGATCACTTAGACAGCCACACAGAACTGTACCTACACATAATGAGCTGCCACTGTCTGGCACAGAGGCGTGCAGTGCTAATCACACTGGTCCATAGGCTGCATGTGATCTGATAAAGGAAGCCTCCAAGCCTAGCTACAATATCCAAAGAAATTGTTTCATCAAAATGGGTACAACAAAGTGTAACATTAGAAGGGCATTGAAGGAACGAAAAGACACAGCAAACCAGGAAGAAGAGGAAGGAGACAAGAGGCTCACATTTTTTCCAGTATATGAGGCCACTTTCAGCCAAGACTGTGAGGCTGCTTTGAAAATCTACATGAAAACCGTCTTCTGACTACAAATGACGATTGAAAGATATTCTTGGTTCTGCAAAGAAAACTGGAGGTACCTAGGATACCATCCAATGTGGCCACAAACACATTGAACAAATACAGGCTATGTACCTGAAAATGCTACAGGGAACTCATTACATGTAAGCATAAGGGAATCAGCAGCGTCAGAGCACAGCCTACATGAAGAACATAATTTTTATTTTGGAAACACCAAGTTTTTGTGCCAAGCTAACAGCTATTGGGAAAATATAATGAAGGAATATTTATAAATTAGGATCCACATGAATTTTGGAAGTAGGGATGAAGATATCAACTAAGTTACGTGAGGATCCCACATTAGTAGCTATACAATGAGGGCATATCCAGCAGTGGACAGCATACAAAGCGAATCAAGAGATTCAACACAGGGATTTGAATGCAACCTCAAGCCTAATGCAGCCTCCAGCCTAATGCAGCCTCCAGCCTATCTCCACCCTAATGCTCTGCCCCCTCCCTACCAACTGACTCCACAAGACCATGATGCCCACAGCCAGATGGAGGGGTGGCTGTCTTCCATGTGTATATACAGGGGCATCCACAATATCTCAGCATTTCATCAGAAGATGACGAGTACGACAGTTGTTGAAATGTCACCGTACCTCAAAGCTGCTGCCTATTGCACTATCATGACCATAACACACATTCTGTAGTGTCATCCTGTAATTTGTCTTCCCTCAAAGTCAGGTGTAAACCACTCAAGCTGATATAACCACAAAGTCTTTCCACCATGGATTTCTGGTAAACTAGTATCCATACATTTTGGTATAATTTCAAACTTTTTACAATATATAGCATTGTTTTCATCACAAAAACAGCTAACTGACAAAGGACATGAATACACAGATGTAGAGATGTGAAGATGCTCCCTGTGACCAGAGATTATACCAATGGCTGCAGCACCAATGTTCTCAGTCTGATGAGAAATATATAGCATACTGCTCTGTAGTCATTCAGTATGAAGACCTTACGCCAATGCATTGCCGAGTGTGGATCACATATCTCTCTCTTAAAGTTATTATGTTGATAACAACTCCTTCTCTTGAACCTACTGTACTACATATAACAAATCCCTTATCTGACATGGGCTGTTGGTTATGGATACAGACCAGACCATCAGTGCACGAACAAACCTCATAAATTCTTAATACACTATATGCAAGCATTAATGTGAAACTTAGCCTATTATGGATTATTAGCCCATGATGATTGTGCAGTTGAATATGGTTGTTATTTAATCAACACGTTCAGTTACACTGTGATTTTATATGGTATTCCAGATCTATATATGAACAATAAACCTCTGTCTGTCAGATGCATACCTATAGCATCAACACATTGATTAACTGGTAAGCAGTTTCACATGTGATAGGTCTGGGAGTGAGGTGAGCTCTGACAACATGGATGAGCAATTAATAACCTCATGGGAATGCCCTCGGACCTTTTTTTTTTTTTTTTTTTTAACCAAACAGCAGTGATGTCACAACCCAAATGTGGTAAGTACACCTGAGAATTTAAGTATGCTGTGTGCAGACACTGTTATTGTTGCCATAAAAATCTACAATTAACAAATGGTATGTATTCATAATTCTTGTTAATTCTGTGGTGGTGAACTATCAGAAATATTTCCTGGGTCTAGATAAACATACATCACACTATGGTGTGGTAAGATCATTAAAGGAGCAACTTTTGAAAGCATGTAAGAATAAGGAAGGTGAAGGACGATATGGATAAATGAACTGTGATTTTAAGGATACAACTGACCTGCATCAGCAAAAAACAGGTCACAATAATGTACAGGTGGTGGACAAAAATATTGGCACACCAAAATCACAACACATTATCATGTCTGATATGATGTAGGAAAACTGTTGGCATCCAGGTCAGCTTCCAGTCATCTCAAAATGGATAAATACAGGTCCTCAGTGGTTTTTAAGGGAATCTTATACCATTCTTCTAACAAACTAGTTGCGGATTCAGGTAATGATGATGGACATGAATGGTCATCACACACATTTCTCTCCAAAGCAGACCACAAAGGTTCGATAATATTGAGATATAGTGACCGTGGTGGCCAAGAGAGATGTGACAATTCATCTTCTGTTCACAAATTCAGTCCTGGACAATGTGAGCTGTGTGAACAGGAGCCCTGTCATCTTGGAACACAGAATCACTACAGGAGAACAAACATTGCATCGTGGGATGGACTTAATCAGCCAAAATGGTCACATAATCCTTGGCAGTAATTATGACCTTGTATAGTAACCATCGGGCCCATGGAATACCACAATATGGCTGTTCAAATAATCACCGAACCCCCGTCATGTTTCACTCCTGGCAAAACTCACACAGAAGTTGGAAACAGTGTGAAACAAGACTCATCCGCCCAACTAATTTCTTCCATTGTTCCATATTCCCGGTTTTGTAGCCTAGGCGCCACAGTTTCCTGTTATAAGCATTTGCATAACTGATCTGTGGTTGTGCCAATGGCCTTGCCACAGTGGTAACACCGGTTCTTGTCAGATCACCGAAGTTAAGTGCCATTGGGCTGGGCTAGCACTTGCACAGGTGGCTGTCCAGTCTACAGAGCGCTACTGGCAAGGGGGTGCACTCAGCTCTTGTGAGGCAAACTGAGGAGTTGCTCAACTGAGAAGTAGCAGCTCCAGTCTCATAAACTGACATATGGCCATGAGAGTGGTGTGCTGACCAATGCCCCTCCACATCCGCATCCAGTGACGCCTTTGGGCTGAGGATGACACAGCAGCTGGTGAGTACCGTTGGGCCTTCATGGCCTCTTCAGCCAGAGTTTAGTTTAAATTACAATGAAATGAATACCCCTAGCTGCATACAGGCATTGATGTAAGTCAACGGGGACAGTTGAAAATGTGTGCCCCGACCGGGACTCGAAACCGGGATCTCCTGCTTACATGGCAGATGCTCTATCCACCTGAGCCACCGAGGACACAGAGGATAGTGCGACTGCAGGCACTTATCTCTGGAACGACACCCCCCCCCCCCCCCCCCATGAGACCCACATTCCCAACTTATTGTCTCGCACTATATTCATAGTGCCTCTGCCCATTATACTCATTACTCGCGGCTTTTTGACGATTCCCGTAAAAAAAATTATATAAGTTAAGGCTCACCGGCCATTTGACCATCTTCTTCTGTGTGGATGCACAAGCAGTGCTCGAAGCAGGAGATCCTGGGTTCGAGTCCCGGTCAGGGCACACATTTTCAACTGTCCCCATTGATTTATATTCTAACGAGCTGCATGGACATGTCCAAAAGAACAGATACCATCTTTATATATATAAACACGCACGCACGCACGCACGCACACACACACACACACACACACACACACACACACACACACACACACACACACACCGGGTGATCAAAAAGTCAGTATAAATTTGAAAACTTAATAAACCATGGAATAATGTAGATAGAGAGGTAAAAATTGACACACATGCTTGGAATGACATGGGGTTTTATTAGAACAAAAAAAAAAAAAACAAAAAAAAAAAAAAAAAAAAAAAACACGAAGTTCGCAAAATGTCCGACAGATGGCGCTGGACAGCAAAACGTCAGTGACTGCGCATGACAATTGTGTATAAAAGGAGCTGTAATGAGAGAGAGAGAGAGAATCAGATGCGCCAGCAGTTGCAGCATGTTGACATTACCTGAAAAGGCGCTTTTAGTGAAGCTGTATTATCAGAATGGGGAATGTGCTAGTTCAGCGTTATGATCCTATTGCCATAGGAAGGGGATTCGAAAGGGTAAAGGTCTGCTGACAAATGCAGCTGTGGCGAGAATGATTTCGAAGTTTGAAGCCACGGGTTGTTTAGACGATAAACTCCGTAGTGGCCCACCAAGCCCAAGGCGTAATGCTGCTGAGACAGTTCAGGAAGAAATGGAGACTGTAGCGGGTTCGTCTATGCACGGGGAAGTCAGTGCTCATGCAGTCGCACATCGCACAGGCATTCCATACACTACTGTTTGGTTGGCACTGAGGCGTACCCTCCGATGCTATCCATAATAAATCCATCGCCATCATGAACTGTTACCTGGCGATTTAGTGAAGCAGAGGGCATTTGCGGTGTGGGCGTTTCAAAAGATGGTGGAAGATGACGATTGGTTGAGTAACGTGTTGTGGACCGACGAAGCTCATTTCACGCTCCGAGGGCCTGTCAACGCCCACAACTGCAGAATTTGGGCTACCGAAAATCCTAGAAATGTCGTGGGAACTCCATTGCACGATGAGAAAGTCACGGTATGGGTTGGATTTACCACATCTACCGTTATCAGGCCTTTTTTCTTAGAGGAACTGCATGATTCTGGTTTTGTAACTGCGACGGTGACGGGTGAGAGGTACGCCGATATGTTACAGAATCGCATCATCCCCAGCCTGGCTGATAAACACCTGCTGGAACGTATGATGTTTGTGCAGAATGGCGCTCCACCCCATATCGCTAGACGCATGAAAGATCTCTTGCGCGCGTCGTTTGGTGATGATTGTGTGCTCAGCCATCACTTTCGTCATGCTTGGTCTCCCAGGTCCCCAGACCTCAGTACGTGCAATTATTGGCTTTGGGATTACCTGGAGTTGCAAGTGTATTGTGATTGACTGACATCTCTAGGGATGCTGAAAGACAACATCCGACGCCAATGCCTCACCATAACTCCGGACATGCTTTACAGTGCTGTTCACAACATTATTCCTCAACTACAGCTATTGTTGAGGAATGATGGTGGACATTTCCTGTAAAGAACATCATCTTTGCTTTGTCTTGCTTTGTTATGCTAATTATTGCTATTCTGATCAGATGAAGCGCCATCTGTCGGACATTTTTTGAACTTTTGTATTTTTTGGTTCTGGAGGAAAGGACAGATACTGAGGAGAAAGCAAATACTTTCACAAGGCTGAAAGTAATAAGTGGCTTGTGTTTGATACTGTTCTGGCATGTGTGTCAATTTGTACCTCTCTATCTACATTGTTCCGTGATTTATTCAGTTTTCAAATTTATACTGACTTTTTTATCACCCGGTATATAGTTTAGTTCAGTTTAGATACATGGTTGTGTAATTCCAGCTCGCCCTGCAGTATCCATCTTATGGAACCCCCTTCATGTTGCTTTAGTGCTGAGAGGGTTCGCAAATTCGACATTCATTTCTGCAGTGACTTTTGCAGCAGCTGCTGTCCCCTTATTTTTCATCACAATCACTTCAGCTACCTTTGATACGGAAGTACCCACCATACAAGCACCACCAATTTGCCCATGCTTAAATTCACTTAGCTCTGACATAATGTACTCACAACTACAAAGAACACTGTTTTGACCATGACTGACATTTGCAACATAGTGAGGGTATTGCACAGGCGTCATTCGAGGTCAAATCCAACAGTGCCACCTGCAGGTTTGGCTGACATCTGCATTTATGTTCAAGCATGCACTTCTCACGGTGCTTCCATATTTTTGGCAACCCTTGTATGTACATTATAGAGTGGCAACAATGGTAAATGAGCTGGAGGAAAGGACAGATACTGAGGAGAAAGCAAATACTTTCACAAGGCTGAAAGTAATAAGTGGCTTGTGTTTGATACTGTTCTGGCATTGTGGATTTCAGTACCTACCTTTAGCAAAGAATTACCACCTGCAATGACTACATTACTATACAATGCTGCTCTTACATCTGCCTCGCATCTTGACACACTTTTTTTAACAACGTAGCCAATTCCCAATGATGGACTTAGTTGGAACATTTCTGGATTAAATAATGCTTCTGGGATTTGCATACGTTCTTCATGAAAATCCTGAAATAAAAAAAATGTACAGAAAGCATTAAAAACACACACTAACATATATTTACCTAAAAATTTAAAATGCAAGTATACATTTAAAAACTTCACAGACTTCAGTATCTTACCCTTTTTCAAGTGCAAAAACATGTAATATGAATGACAAACAGTGCAACTTAAAAACGATTTTGGGTTTCACCTGATGAATTTCTTACAACAGTGGAATAACAACAATAATAATGATTATGATAATAATAAAATTATAATACCACCAATATAAACTGCAGCAGTTTTTTGGACATACTAATTTTAATCATACACAGTCGACGTTAGAAACCAGGTTTTCATGCTGCTGTTGCAGTTGACAATATTTGATTACATGTGGGAATAACAACCTCTTCCTCTTCAACACAAGTTCAGTGTCTCAACCACTGTAACACTTCACTTGGCCAAATAATAGCACATCAAAGATAATCAATCCTACACTCCCATCAACGCCACAGACAGGACATTACAATAAAAATGATTGTCAATTACATGATAAATATAGTCTAACTAGAGCAATGTTAAAAAATTGATAACAACTACATTACTAATTTAAATTCTTCTTGGGTGTTCCGCAGTGTACAGTCACAGTAATTCTATTAATTTTCAGTAATAAGAGTTTCTGCTACGTTGAGGTAATGACGATTACTGATCTGTTGGTCCACCGGTGTATCCCTTTATAAGGGTATCCCCCACTCCCCAATAGTGGTCACAATGAATGGTAAGGGTTTGGAGAGGGTGGGGAGGGGACATGCTCTGAGGCCTCAATTTCTGCTGCACTGCCACTGGATTCACAACCTGCTTCGTGCTGTGCCCTCAGTGTGCCAAGCGTTCAGTCACAATCTTTGTTAACATGCAGTGGCCTTTGTCTTGTGGCCACATGGGCAGGAAAGAAACACTGGACAATTTTTTGGAACATCTGAATTTGCTCTGCACAAGATTAAACTAAAACTCATTCACATATAATATCAATCACCTCAGGAGTCTTGCCAGGCTTAACCCTTGGCTCACTCATCTTCATTCATTTTATTTGCGATCTCTCAGAAAACTGCATTATTCATTGATGATACAAACTTCCTCTTGTGTATCATTTCTCCACAGCAGATGAGAGCCAACTTAATCAACAGCACTGGAAGGATCTTGCACAGGCTCCACGACAGTAGCCTCTTGTGCAATATGGGTAAAACAGCTCATATGATCTGCCCCTCAAAGAACCATACAACATACATAGGAACCAACAGTAACTGAAAATAAAGCTACTGAACAGGTCAGTGAGACTAAATTTCTTGGGCTGCAGACATAAAACACACTACTGAAAAACATACATATAAATAAACTGTTGAGCAAAATCAGCAGCCTCTACTACACCTTTAGCATCTGATTAAATATGGCATCCCTATCTGGGGATCAGTACACACAAACATATTTATTATTCAGAAATGAATTGGTATGATCACGATCCAGTTACGAATGGTGGGCTCCGTGTGGTTCCTAAGTTGTGCAGCGACCGTAAACCATAAAATTACCAAATATGCAGTAACCAGTCGCAAAATCATGTTTTATTTATTCACTTTTGCAAATCGATTTCAACTGATTAAAAGCCATCATCGGTGCTACATATACAAGAATAAAAATAATTAATAACAGTGACCAAATGAATAAATGTACATAAACCAATGTAAACCAATTAAATGTATATAGAC
Source organism: Schistocerca serialis cubense (assembly GCF_023864345.2). Taxonomy (NCBI): domain Eukaryota; kingdom Metazoa; phylum Arthropoda; class Insecta; order Orthoptera; family Acrididae; genus Schistocerca; species Schistocerca serialis. The sequence goes on from NC_064640.1 coordinate 216,059,304, forward strand.
GCATTAAACCAATAAAATGAACATACACATTTTCCTTTCAACCAATATGTGCCCTGAGTAGTAATACTGTCTTAAGCAGAGGTAAAACATAAAGTGATACATCGAGAATTGACAATGACAAAGAGAAACCATAAGGGGGCGCTGTAAAGCAAATCCACCCTCTATGCAAAAAGATACAGCTAAAATAAAATGAGAAGAAGAAGAAAGAGGTATGACATACAATGTGAGGTAAAATATCATGATATAATACTAAAATATTTACATGAAATGGATATACTGGCAATGATTTTGTCAATCACATAGTACAGTTATATACGCCAAAAAGCAATTGTACAAATTAGTAAAAAGGAACAAACATAGATAAGAAGCACACCATTGAAAAAATTTAAAAATTTTTTTTAAAATTATTTATCCTATTTTTATCCAAGAGCAAAAGTTAATCAAAATGCCAAAACGTAAAACGGTGTTGGCATCCATCTAGCGTACAGTTAATGACATTCAGGAAGATCGGACTTTTTTTCGGCAGATGGCGCCACATTGCTGAATGCAAACTAAGTTGAGATAAGAAAATTACGGACACAAACGAAACAAACGTATTAACGAAACAAGGCCAAATGCAAAAATTAAGTGCTAGCACACTTCATACATGGGAAAATTAACACTGGCTCGATAGGATGAATTGAGAACTCGTAGGGGCTCTTACGATGTGCTCGTATATCATGAGACATAAATTTACACCATACGTCTGTTGATGCAGCCGACAAGACAGCAAAAGCCCAATTAAAGGGCGTCAACGCAAACTAAGTCACAATAACATCACCAATGATGGCTGCACCAATGATGGCTGTTAATCAGTTGAAAAGCGATTTGCAAAAGTGAATAAATAAAACATGATTTTGCGACTGGTTGCTGCATATTTGGTAATTTCATGATCCAGTTGTCAACACATGCTAATTTTCAGAGAGCTGGTAATATATTGTCACATTATAACCAAATTGAGTCCAAATCCGAAAGTAGATCATCAATGAAGTACAATACTTAGTACTGAAAGCACCTTTATTACAAACATCAATGTACAACCAGAGCAGAACTGAACCATTGGATGGAGAGGGCTGTTATTTATACAAACATCAAATATTCCATAATATACAAATTTAAGAAAATTTGAGAACACTCCAGGAATAATGAACACTAAATAACAAATAATTGCTGGTTGTTAAGCTTGAACTAGCGCCCCACAGCACGGCAGTCGGCGACGTTAACCGCTACACCACACTGCTTTCAGCACAACTTGCAGCATTGGACCCTCTTCTGGCACAACAGTGACATGCAGTTTCAGATGTTATCACTGGAACTGATAACAGCACACTGGATCTAGATCTTGTCATTGGTCCTCTGTATGCCAGCACTGGTGGATCCTCTTCACTATGATGAGCATCATACATGTGTGCTCTCTGCAAACTACCGTGTGGTGCATGGTGGAGCACAGCTCGTATCACTGCTAGTCATCCCCCTTCCAGTACCATTTGCAAAGAGTGAGGCAAAAATGACTATGCCTCCATACCAGTCCTAATTTTTATCTGGTCCTCATAGTCCTCATGTAAAATTTATGTTGGCAGCAGTAGAAGCATTCTTAAGTCAGCCACAAATGCAGGTTATATAAATTTTCTCAATAATTTTTCTAAGAAAGAACACTGTCTTCCCTCAAGGGATTCCCAGCTGAGTTCATGTGAAACCTCCATAATACATGCTGACTGAACCTACGGGTAACAAATCTAGCAGCACATTTCTGAATTGCTTTGATGTCTTCCTTTAATCTGAACTGTTGGGGATCTCAAACACTTGAGCATCACTGAAGAATGGGTCACACTAGTTTCCCATATACAGTCTCCATATAGATGAGCATTTTCCCAGAAATATCCCAATAAACTGGAGTCAGCCATACACCTTCCCTACTACCAACCTTATGTGCTTGTTTTATTTCATGTCATTTTACAATGCCATGCCAATATATTTAATCAAAGTGATTGCATCAAACAGCACACAACTGATACTGTATTCGAATGTTACAAGATTGTTTTCCCTAATCATGTGCTTTAACATTCATTTTTACACCACACCAAATAGAAATTCTATCCAAGTCACCCTGTATCCTCCTACAGTCAATCAACAATGGTACTTCCCTTACACATCATCATCACCAGCAAACAGTCACAGAATGCTGCTCACTCTATCTGTCAGATCATTTATTTATATAGGGAACGAGAGCTGTACTATCACGCTTCCCAGGGGCACATGTGAAAATATCCTTGTCTCTGAAGAACATTCATTGTACAGAACAACATACTGGGTTCTATTACTTAAAAAGTCCTCAAACTACTCACATATCTGAGAACTTATTCTGTACATTCACACCTTCATTAAGTCTGCAGTGAGGTGCTGTAGCGAATGCTTTCCCGAAATCTAGGAATACAGAATCTGCTTGTCTCCCTACATCCATGGTTTGCAGGATATTGTGCGAGAAAAGGACAAGCCGAGTGTTGCATGAGCGGTGCTTTCTAAGTCCACGTTGATTTGTGGACAGCAGCTTTTCTGTCTCGAGGAAATTTATTACATGCAGACTTAGCATACCATTTCTTCCAGTCATTTGGGACTAGTGCAAATTAAGAGATCTGCAATAAACGCAATTGGGGCCAATGCAGAAGAGTACTCTCTGTGAAGCTGAATTGGAATTCAATCATAACCTGGCAACTTATTTGTTTTCAACTCTTTCAGTTGTTTCTCAGTTTCAGCAATGCCTGTTTCTATGTTCTCCATATGGGAGTCCATGCAATGGTCAAACTATGGTATGTCTGATCCTCCAATAGGAATGATTTTTTTAGACATTGTGAATAATAACTGCTTGGCTGCTCTTGTAAATAATTTATGTAACGACCAGTCTCAAAGGTTATTCCATCTACTACCCTCATGAGTATGGATTATTAAAAAACACATACATATCACAAGATCCCTTATTTTGATACGATCTCAGAAAAAATTGACCAACAGGTGTAGGGGAAAAAATACTGAATCTTGCTTTTTTTAATCCCTAATAAAGTAGATGACAGGTACAGGTATATAGAAAAGTATAAAAGTTCTAAATTCAATGCAGCAAGCATGTACAGAGTTGCTTGTAAAGATTGTCCAATATGTTATATGGGGGCAAACTGGTAGAAGTTTTAATATTAGATGTAAAGAACACCATAACAGTTCAGGTTCCAGATCAGCAGTCAGTGCCCACATTTGGGAACAAGGGCTCACGGCTATTGATCCAGCCTAAAATTTGCCCATTTTACATTGAGAAAGTAAGGGGAACACACTTAACATCCTTGAGGAAGGGGAAATTATGAGAGCCATTAAGCTATTTCCCAATCAGACAGTAAATGGACTACTGGAACTACGTCATCTTAACATTCTCAATAACTTTGAGTTTTTAAATAAAAAAGTCAGATAAGGTAGTCTATACCTGTACTTCATGTTTCTTTAGCACTGCACCAATGAATCTGTATTTTTATTGTTCCAGTATACCTTACTTTATCCTTTATTGTTTGGATTTCAGTATACACAGTTTTTACAACATAAAAAAGTTTTTTTGCCATGTCATTACTATTCAAGGAACCTGTTAACATTGTTCACTGAAATCTTCAGTCACATGCTTTGTTTACTTATCACTTATTTCTAACAATATGCTCAAGCAAGCACACTTCAAATAATTATTTTATACATTCATATTCTGCTACTGATTTTTGCCAGTATTATTCTCATCAGGTGTCTAGTTAACATATACCAAATCATACTAATTTATGCTCATGGGTCTTTGTCACCTGTAATGTTCCAATTATGTTTACTTTATGTTATTAAGGGCAGGATACTAATATTTTTTGTCTACAAATATTATCACGCATGCCAATATTTCTATAGATCAAATTGAACCATTGCACATGCACAGCCCCAGTTTCCAACACGAACATGACTTCTCGCTCAGTCCATACCTGAGCATTCTTTTGCCTCCATATTCAGGTATCACCGTCTGCTGTATTTATGGTATGTTATTTTCATCAGCACACAAAGTTCCCCATCAGTTATCATTTTTATACTGTTGTTATTATTAAGTATGTTATTCTCAATACTTCCTACACTTTTTTATTAATTTCTAGCCTCTTTTGATGGATTGTGATTCTCGACCTACTAGTTAACCAGTTATGTTCATTCTACTGCCATCCTTTCCTGATTCATGCTATGTGTTTTTAATTTTGATTGGACATTACAGACCATTACTGGTTTTAGGTCACATTAGGTTGGCTGCATATTTCTTGACGATTCTTACAGTTTTTAAAACATTTCTTAGACGCACTTGAGGAATCGCAGATCCATGCCTTCTGCTTACCTGATGAATCACTAATTGAGTAATTTATTCAGAGACAAGGAATGTTCCGTCCCTTCCACATGACAAGGTTAATGTTGTGATTTTACACGGGCAGTGTGCACTCTATTATCCACTGTAGTTGTGGATAATCAAATTCTATGGATAACATGCAATTAAAGTACATGGTAATGAATTAGAGTTGTTCAAAAACAAAATTTTATTACAATGTCATAATTAAAATACTTAACTAACGTTTACAATAAATTCTACTTTACTCATTGCATAATGTGTGAGAGTGCAGTACCCACAAAGAAGTGAGTGCAAGCCAATTTCACCCTACATTACACTGCTTTGAAATAAAACAGTCTTGAATTGATTTCTGTCTCAGTGAGGCAACTTGTCTTTTACATATCACACTACAAGTTTTATACAACACTGAGCGTCTTCCAGCTGTTCCAGGTAGTCCAGTAACCCTTCAGCTCATTGAAGCGCAGATGCATGACTGACTACAGATTCTGGAATTAAATGAATGTTTTCATCTTTGTCACTGTCATTCACCTCCTCGGATTTCCCTTGTACTCGCTGAAAAATAGTGCTGTCACTCAACATCTCATGACCTGGCTCTGCGTGGTCCACATCAAACCATTCAGAAATATTTTCCTTGTCAACAGTTTTCCACCCTGGAGTACTTTTCAAAACAGCAGTTAACATTGCTAATAAGCAGTCTTCATCATCACCAGAATCACTGAATTCATCAATTCAAGATTGCTGCCCTCTCCATGAAGTTTTTGTAGCAGATTTTCTCTACACATTTTCTTCATGGCAGCAATGACAACCTGATACATTGGCTAAATTAAAGCTGTCATCCAATTTAAGACAAGTTCATTTGGATGCAATGGTGCATTGTCCAGTAATGTTGCAGGTAGATGCTTCAACATTAAATGTTCTCGCACCTGTGGCACAAAGCAAATGTGGAACCCCATTTGAAATATTGTGTGGTTCATGCAGGCCCCTTTCTGCTGAAAATAATGGACAAGTAAATTGTGCATTTCTTTTCCTTTGAAACAACACAGGTTTTTAGCTTTACTTATTACACCAAGCTTAACTTTATGTGATCCCATATTGTTAGCACAACATGACACTGTTATCCTTTCCTTACTTGATTTATAACCAGGTGCACCATGCTCTGTCTCAAAAGCTGAAGTCTTTGTTGGTATACACTTCCAAAACAGACCAGATTCGTCCATGTTGTATATATGCTCCAGTTCTAAGTTTTCTCGTGCAATAAACTCCTGGATATCATTACAAAATTCAGAAGCAGCCTTATTATCTGCACTTAACTTTTCTCCTTGGACAGCAATCCCCAGATATCATGATGTGGTTTAAATCTTGTTAGCCAGTCAGAAGATGCATTAAAATCTCCTTCAGTCTCCAACATTTTCAAGAAGAACTGGGCTGTTTGGCACATATTGGGCCAGATATTTGTGTGCTCTCTGCTCTTTTCTGATGAACCAACATGACTTTATACAGTTCTGCGTATGGAGACTTTTCATAGCGTTCCACTTTGACAAACCTTTAGGTGAGTCAGACCTGCTAGCAAATTGAATTATTTGGCTTTGTTTTTCCAAATATCACGGGTCGTACTTTCACTCACATCGTAAATCAGTGTCAGATCAGCTTACACTACTGCCTTCTTCAAATTTGTGTATTATTTCCAGTTTCTGTGGTATCATCAGCACAACATATTTTCGCTTTTCAGACTCTATTTAGGACTAAGAAAAACCAAATGAGTACCGTATCCACCAACACAGTACAGGCTAGCACTTGAGGTGTTGAAGCAGCACACTGTTCACTACATTCAGCACCGGCGACCACTCCCACGTAAAAGAAAAATTTTCAGCACCAGCATCTTAAAAAATATGGAAATAGAGGGGGTGGGGAGGGGGGGACAGGCCGCAGTTCTAATTTACCTGCTCTAACCTGATGTGGCTTCTAAGCCATGAAACCAATCATTAAATAAATTATTTTCAATAGCAGCCAAGCAGTTATTATTTAAGATGTCCATTTACGGCTGCAGTTGTCCCTCATACAAGGTAGTGTATGATGATGTTTAAAACACGAAATTGAAGACTTCAGATTTTGTTATGCTGTATTCTATTGCTACGTAAGACTGGTCAACAAGTAGCTAGATACCAGCCTTGGACTTGCTGATTTTTACTACATAGTACCTCAATTTTCTCAGGTTCTCACCAAGATCCTTCCCTAAGGTATGATGATGGAAGTTACTGTATGCTTACAAAATGGTTTTTGATAGGAGCACAAATTTCTGCTGATTTTTGTGTGTAGACATTTCCACAATTTTTTTTTTTTTACCTGAGGGTGCAACAGTCTCTGCTTCCTCAGTGTTTTTTTGAATTCTGTTATTAAGCCATGGTGGGTCTAACCATCCTTAATCCACTAACTCAGCACAATCTTCTCCAGAATGTGATTTACAATCAGTTTAAGCGTTGGTCACAATTCCTCCCATCAGAGCTTCCTGATTGTTGAGTGGCTCATCAGTTAAATCGAACAAGAAGACATCATTGTTGATCTGTGCTTCAGGTCTGTAGTAGTGCTTCATATGAAGGACATGGATAACTTCTCTGCAAATTTGTCTTCTTGAAAAAGAGTCAATCTTCGACTTCTTCTGTGAATCCAACAAGCACCAAAGGACATTATATGGCCCAAAGTAGCACTTTAGTAGCTTTTACAATAGTCCCACTTTCTACACAGGTGTAAGAATTTGTAACTAGTCTCCCAGGCTGTCTCTCACTGACCAGTTCTTGGCATTGCAGTGCTTCAGTCCTGGTGATGAGGTGTTGCATGTAGTCATCTTGAGTATCGACCATTTGAAATGGGGGAAAGTATACCCACTGTCATTTCAGCCTCACAATCATTGAACAGAAAGAACAGTGTGAAGCCTGTAGTGTCTTGCTTTGCTGTTTTGTATGTGAGTAACGACGGGCAGCACTGTACCTCAATCTCTGTGTTCGACACCAATGTACATCAAGAGCATATCTGCCAGCGTTTTAATAAAGCATTATGTGGGTGGTGTGCAGCTGTCATCCTGCGGGTAATGTCATAACATGAAATTACCTCTGATGCTAGTCTCTGATGAAAAACTTTTCCACAATCAGAGATCATCACACAGAGTGCTCCACCCTTCAGAATAATGTCTTTGTCCTTCAGAATAATGTCTTCTACATGGAATCTTGCAATTTCTGGAGCTTTGGCAGTTTGAACAGCATTGGTGACAGTGTAGCAGGTGATGTAGTTACTGAAGATCATTATCAATAGATTCCAGCGTGGCAACATAATGAACCTCCCACAGAGTTCAATTTGAATTTGGTGGAACAGCACTGCTGTAGGTGGCACTGTTACCAGATCCCAAAAAGGTAATTATGACACCTATTTCTGTTGCTGGGATTCCTTGCAGTGGCTTACAAATGTCTAATGGATCAGCACAAACCTGGCCAGTGATACCTGTGTCTGATTCTTTCTTCATAATGCCCAGATGATCAGATGTTGGAGCATAGTGGAAAAACTTTAGGATAGCTATATGTAGGTGAACCAGGATGATGAGCAACCACCATTTCTGTCCCATCAGATCATAGTTCTTCTTATACACTGTTCTGTTAATTAATCATAATTTTCCTTTGGTCAGTTTCTCATTCTTCAATGCTCCTATGGTTTTGAGCACTGCTGGACCTTCCCTCTGTTCAGCAGCAATGTCATTTAATACAGTGGCAATTGAGATTTGTCTACACTGATGTGTCATGTCAGAGGATTCTTTGAAAGGCAGTCAGCATCCTTGTGTTTGTGTCTGCTTTGTATACCACTGTGACTATGTACTCCTGAAGCCTCAAAGTCCATCCCATCAGTTGACCTAATGGATCCTTCAGATTAGTCAGCCAGCACAGAAACTAGTGATCCATGACAATGGTGAATGGTCTGTCGAACAAATGACTGGTCTAATTGATGGTTCAAACAACTGCAGGGTAGTCTTCCTTGGCTGTAGAGTAATTTGACTTGGATAGTACTCTGGAAGTAAGCTATCATCTTTTCAGCAACTCCCTGAATTTTTACTAGTAATGCTCCTACCCATCACCACTGGTGTTGATGTGAAGTTCTGCCTCTGCTTTCTTGTCATACAATGCTAGGACTCAGGATGATGTCAGCTCCTCTTTAAGGACAGGGAAAGATCGTTCTTGTACCTACTTACAAGAAAATTTGATGTCTCCTTGCAGTAGTTCGTGCAAGGGACGTGTCTTGGTAAAGAAGTCCTTTACGAACTTCCAATTGTATGAGCACATTCAGTAAACTTTTCACATAATGAATATGCTGAGGAATCAAAGAATCTGTGATTGCTCATATTTTCTCTGTATTGGGCCAGACTGCACTGCCATTCATTAGGTGCCCCAACATTTTAATTTTTTGGGTGGTGAAGAGCCACTTTTTTTGAACTGCAGTCAAACACTTCAACATGTTTGTCAAGTGGCTAGTCAAAAACAACGATGTCATCCAGATAATCAAGACATGTCATTCCTTTAAGGTGTGAAAGCAGGTTGTCCATTACACATCTGATGATAGGTAGACTGTTAAATATTCAAAATGGCTTAATTTTGAATTCATTGAGGATGTCAGGAGTTATAAAGACAGTCTTTTCCCAGTCAGCCACATCAACTTTAATTTGCCAGCAGCCTGTCTGCATGTCAGTAATTCAGGAATACTTTGCTAATTTTAAGAAGCCCAGGGTGTCATCAATGTATGGCAAAGGGTAGACATCTGTTTCTGTGATTTTGTTCAGTCACTGGTAGTCAACACAGCAACACAATGTACCATACTCCTTCTCCCACCAAAGAGGCCAAGGACACACTGACGGTTTAAAGATGTAATCCTGCAGCATCTTCTCCACTTCCTACTGGATTATCTGTCATTCAGCTGGTGACATCCTATAAGAGCTCTTGCTAATTGGTGGATGATCCCCAGTATTGATATGATGTTTTACCATTGAACCCCACTTTGTCCATTTTTTTCTCCACTATCGATATAAAAGCAACCAAAAATGGGCACAGAATGGTTAACACTTCCTGGCGTTGTTGCTCAGTCAGGCCAGATTATTTTTGCATTTCAATAGTAACTTCCTTTCCTTTGTTGTCTGCACTGGGGGCGGAGTATGTTTCTTCTCCTTGCTGGACTGGTTCAGCTGTCTCTACATACATACCCTTGGAGATGAGTTGTGGCTGCTCATAATAATTGGGGCTGATTGCATAAAGCATTTAACATTAGATTAAGACAGAAAATGACCTCAGATCAAGCTTAAACTGGAAATCTGCATTGTATAAACATTAATCCGGGGTTATATTGCCATAATGAAGGACTATATTTGACAGGCAGAAATTCGCAGTTTAAAGTCAGGTTCAACTGTAATCGACAGTTTACAATATAATTACATTACAAAACAATGCTTTGTTTTTAGAAAATACAAATTAAAATCAATAATAAGTAATGGTAAGTAAATATGTGACTATACCCCTTATCACACTGCTGATGCTTGAAATTTCTTTTTCGATCTCAAAGGTTAGGTTAAGAAAATTACCAGCTATATGTATGTAATGAATGTAGATAACTGATCTCATACAATTCTTGGGAGACAACTCATAATTTATGTAATTAGCTTAAAGGAATTTTATACACACTTAGTGGCATAGTAAGTAAGGGAAATTCAAAATATTTGCAGTGAACAGTTAAGTATGTGTATTTTGACAGCATCAGTAATGATTAAACACCTCCTATAAATGTGCTCTCTCATCTCGAGTAGCAGCAACCACACAATTTGTATTAAATTTTTAATTACTGAACACATGCTTAAACTGCTGTGACAACTGCACGCACACTGATGAATATAACATAAGCAAGCATAAGTAACTTGTGTGGTAACATAATGGTAGTGTTTTAGCATAGGCAGATGATGTGAAGCTCAAACCCAACTCAATTCCTGATTTTTTCCCATTTAATACTACTTTCACTACAGTACTGGTCGTAAAGGTAATTACAACAGCATTATCTTTTAAAACCATACCATACTTTGTGTTTTCCGAGTGCTCTAAGCCAGAGGGATGTGCAGCATTATATGGGCAGGAAAGTTATGCAATGAAAATAACATTGTTTACTTTCGTTTACTTTACAGATATCCGAGTATTCTGATGTGTCTACTGAGGAAGATGATGAGATCCAACAAGCTCCCTGCATGTTCTGTGACAGAATGGGCCCATTTTGGAATTAAATGATAAACCACTTAAGCTGAGGTTTCGCTTGAACAAAATCACTGTGTGGCAGTTAGAACTAAGAGTGAGAAAGTATCTGCTGAAACAAATAAAAAGAAGCCAGCCATGTGCATGCTGGTCTTAACATTAAGATTTTATGCTACCGGAAGTTTTCATGTGGTGGTCAACAATGTGTTTAGTACAGATGTAGCAACTGTTTGCAGAGCTGTCCACAAGGTATTGGCCTACACTGCCTTGCTGAAGAATGAATTTATGAAACGGCTTATGGAAGAAAATGATGCAAGAAAAACCCAGTGTGATTTTCATCAAATGGTGCATTTTCCTGTTGTTTTAGGAGCTACTGAGTGTACCCATATCCCCATCAAATATCCTGGTGGCAAAAGTGCAGAGATATTTAGGAATAGTCACGGGTCTTTTCGTTAAAGGTACAAGCAATCTCAGATGCTAAGCTGAGATGTTTAAATATAGTGGCTAGATGGCCAGGATCTGTCCACAAGAGTAACATTTTTGGAAACTCACGCATACGTGCTGAGTTGGAAACGAGAGAAATTCCAGAAGGCATACTTCCAGGAGACAGTGGCTATCGGTGTTGCACGTATCTGCTGACGCCAGTAGTCCACAAAGAAACGGCGGCTGAGTGAACCTACAATCAAGTCCACAAGAAAAACAGGTCAGCAGTTGGAAGAATGTTTAGTGCGGCAAAAAGATTTCCCTGTTTAAGTTTAGGGCTCAGAATATGGGTAAATCGCATGGCAGTTATTTTAGTTGCAGCATTTGTGTTGCATAATATTGGTGTCAATGCATAAGATAAGGGGGGCCGAAACGGATGACAATGTATTTCCTGGGAGAAGAGTGTTCGAAGAAATTCCAGTACCTCCAGAAAATGAGGCAAACTGGAGTCACAATGCAGTGAGGGCAGCGTTAATTAACACTGTATTTATGTAAAAAGTTAAAAATGGTTATTTCTCTGTTAACTGGTTATTTAAAACTGTATCAGAGTAAGATGTCATGAATAATATTATAAGCTATCTTTTACACAGCAAATTCATTTCAAAACATTAAGCAGAGCATATTAAAATGTTTACGAAGCACAATGTATAACTTCAGGATGAAAATCTGTCTACAAAGCAGTTCCAGTATCACCAGAAAATGAGACTAACAAGAGCCACAATACAGTGAGTGCAAAATTTATTCAAAATGTATTTACACAAATATATTTACAAAAGTTGGAATGAATTTACAAACCTCCAGTTTCAATGACTGATTGTCTTTTCATTTCTTTTGGTTCCAGTTCTTTAATTTCTTTATCTACTCTCAATGTTTCCATTCTTACATCATGTTCCGTAAGTAGGCACTGTACATCGATTTCATATTCATTTCATTGAGAGCATTTTCTGTTCTTTTGTTTTGGGAGACCATTAGTTTTAGTTCAATATACGTGATGTTGTGCTGTCATAGTTAAGTTAGTGCATTATTTTAGTACATTATTGTTCTTAGTAGTCAGCAAGAACAATATTTTCAGTTGAAGATACAATCTTCTTCTTATTTACTGATGATGTGAAAGAAGTGCAACCTTCAGTGTTACCTTATCTGTATCGGGACAAGAACTTAATGAATAATGTTACAAAATACATTTTAAGTGGCAAATTTGCTTCAAAAAATTTATGCAAGCGTATTAAAATGCTTACAAACCATCACATACAACTTTGGGATGAACATCTGAATTGTCGTCATAGGGCTTAGCGATAAGAAAAAATTGTGGCTTCAGGGCTGAAATCAGCTTCTGTCCACTTTCCATAAAAGCAGACCTGACAAAATTAATGCTTCAAGTTTTATGTATTTCAAACATGAAAAGTTTTGACACTCTTTTTGCCCCAGTTTACAAACCACAATGCACTTACATAGAGATGAAAAGTAATAACTGTAAAGTGGATCTTAAAATTGTATCTCACTATGTGCAAATGCTTTCTTGGTCATTTTCTTAACATTTTTGTTACACATTTTCAAACTCTTCCAGTCACAATCTGGTCTGATATTCTGCAAATTAAAGTCAACAGCGACTTCTGTCCACACCTTTACATTGTTGGTTGTAGGAACTTTGTTTTTATATTGGCCCAATACTGTTCTGGTGTAAAGTCAAGCGCCAGCATGCGAGCCAGGAATGTTAAAGCAGGGAGGACTGTGAAGAAGACATCAGCCAATAGTACGCTAACCGACCCCTCTCTAGGACGACAATGAGACGGCAGCAGCATCTACACACAGAAGACATAAGCGCCGCACCGCCTGGCCACAGCCCAGTTGAAGACTAACTGTTCTACAAGCTCTATAGCAGCGACTTAGGAACTGTATTGTTTCACTTGTATTAGAAAATATGTATACTGAGACACCTCCAATAATAATACATTGTTCTACATTCATGTTCTGGCAACAGACAGGCTGCCTACATTGTCTCCATATTCACCAACCTCCAGCAGAGAACTGATCACCTACACCTTCCCAAACCAGCTGCCCATTACACTTCTTACACAGTCCACAGTTGCAGTCAGTATTGTATTGCATTATAGTTACAAAGACCCCGTAAGAAAGCCACACTGGCAATTCTATGCATTATTTCATCTGCCTTTTGACAGATTGTATCCACATGTGCTGAAAAGTTTCTTGTGTTGTTCAGGAATACTCTTCAGCACCCTGTAAACAAGGGCTACCCATTACTGCACTGTTATCTAGCACACAATAGAATTTTCAAAAAATCATTTCTTTTTTATTGGCTTAAAATATGGTTTGAACCTTCTAAAATTTGAGGCAAAAAGTCTAATCACTGAAAAAAATTTCGTTCTATGGAATTCCGAGCACCTCTTCTAGTGCTTTGGATGACCCGCAACAGCCTACCTACACCAAATTGACACCCCCTGTAGTGTCTGGGTATAGCTAGAAGCATTTCAAAACAATAATACATCAGCAAGCATCAGTACATGTATGAAAAAGACAGTTCTTTCATTCTGACTCTCAATTTTTGTGTGCAGTATTGACTTTTGATAGTTTATTTGTGATTTTATAGTATACAGTTTTGCCTTGTGTGGTAAGAAAGTGTATTCTGGCAGAAAAAGTATGAAAACATCACACCCAACGCAGTGTCGAAGCAGTATGTCATCAAAGCATCCAAAGGATAGATATGAGGCTGAGAACAGTTCAGAATGAGACAGTGCCTTTGCTAAGAAATTGAAACACAGTGACTAGGATTTTTAAGTGAATTACAGATTGAGGTATAGGATTATAAATTTTCTTGCTGTTTTCTTTGTTATTTCTTAAAGTGTGAAATGTAAAACGTGCAATGCAGACATTATCTTGCAAGTCCTCGAGGCTTAGGCTTCACAGTAATTATGGCTTGTCCAAACCACCCAGAAGTTGTTATACCTAATAGTAAGTTTATACGGAATGCATATGAAATCAACCCCATATCGTCCTAGCAATGTGCCTGCTTGGCATAGGGCTAAACAGAGTTGTAAAGTTTTGTGCATTCATGGAACTGCCACGACCAATATTTCAATCATTCTATGATAAACTAGTGGATATAATTTCAATCGCAACAGCAACAGTATGACAAGCCAGTCCCGGATCAGCAGATTGATGGCAAGAGTTTTCTAAAAGTAGAATTTTTTTCATTTATGCATGTCTATAACACATTTAAAAACTTCAAATGCCTTTTTGTCAAAATACGATTTTTCGAAACAGCATGCAGAATAACTCCAACAATTTTCAATCCTTTTTTTTTAAATATTTAACCACACCTTTGAAATAAAATTTCAAAGTGTACCACATATGGCATTTTCAATTAGTTAATTTAAACAATATTTACTAACAAATGACTGTCCTTTTTTTGGTGAAAAGTGAACAACTATTCAAATACTCACCAATTACACAAAAATCAGTATTCCTAAAATCCCTGATGTGGTTCACTAGTTACACTTATCTAGTTTACATAGATTTTTTTTCTTTTTTTCAGATTCAAATTGACACAGGTTATAGTGTGTGCTGCACATTGTCTCAAATCCAACATGCCTTGGGGGCATTACTGCAGTGTCGCCATTGTGTAAGATTTCCCGACAACTTAGTAACTACTCCAGGTATTATCTCTTTTATCACCTTTCCTTCCAAAAAAAAAAAAAAAAAAAAAAAAAGCTTTTTTCTTTACACCCCTTAAGAATTGGACGCCTTTTTATGGACAGATTGCCCTTAAGCAACATACATAAATAGTTTTATTTGCAGTTATTGTTAATTTTTGAGTCTGTATCACTACTGCATCTATGAGAATACATTCGTTGCACTTTCTTCAGGTTCCTGTCCAGAATTCCTAGAAACAGCCACCAAGGTGTCAATGGTGGTATAAAGTACAACACTGTCACAGTCAGTTATTCTTTTTGGCTCTTGGAAATAAGAAATCAATAAAATCAAGAATGAAAGTGGAGCACAACATGAAATCCATTTTACATTTCCTTACATTATTATGGATCACACACACTGCCAAATTTTTGTAAACAAGTAAAGTAAATGTCATTCTTGTGGTGTCATCCGAAGTACATGGTCCCATGTCAAAGTTGGCACCTCACGACAGAACCACAAGTAAGGACGGTCGCAGCTTGATGGAGCAACGAATGAGAGACATCAACATAGACATACCCTCAAGATTTTCCATACGTCACCACTGCCGGAAGATTACTTATGTCAGAACGCAGCACTGTTCACCCACTCTCTAATCATTGCCTATGATGACAGCATTGTCTTGCTTCAGATCCTGCATTGCGAGTTGTATTATGAGTCAGAATTATATTGAAGTTTACAGTCAACTGTATATTGAGATGACTATAATTCTCTGTTGTATCAAGTTGTAAGTGATAGAATGCAGCAACAGCAACAAATACATACATAGACATTCCTGTGGATATTGATTGTTTTCAAGTTAAGTATTCTATCTTGTTCAAGCTTTAATAATTTGATCTAATATTTTGTTGCATTGTAGTATCCACTTGGCCTTCTCCAGAAGTAAATCTAAGCTTGCTAGGACCTACTACAAAGCCGGTGCGAATGTCTTGAGTGCTCTTTTGTCCAGCACTTCAATTCTCTTCTTTACTGTAGTTCTATTTTAATAAATAAAAAGAAAAGAGTCCAAGACTATAAAGGACGACTTCGTTATCTTCAGAGAAATGATAATACTGATTACTCTAAGCGAAAATAGTCATACCAATGTCACATCTGACATAGTCACACAGAGAATTGACCGAAGATCAGATATCAAGGCATCTGTTAATGGCCACATCATTGAAGTTCGATGTAGGTTGCAATCCATGTCTCCAATCATGCAGGCTCAAGTATTTTCATATCAATGGTCTACTACAGGTTTAAAAAAATCAACATAAATTGTCAAATAATGTAGTCAACAAAATGCAAAGATAAATTCTACTGTTGGCTAACTCAGACTTTAACAGCAGATGCAGACACTACCCCCCATCACATTGCTTTCTAATTTAAAACTTAAAAAATAACACGAGAGTAGCAGCATTAGCTAGATTTATCTCCACACTGCGGAGTACAGATGGCAACAACTCAGTTTATAACATGATAGTTGGGTGTCTCACATTACGACAATTCTGCCTCTCTCCACTCCATGAATTTAATGGCATCTAATTCAATTCCCGGTAGTTTGACAAAGTGGATAATGAAGAATTCGATTCATAACATTTACTGTTAGTGAATCACCATCAGTATGATTTATTACTTAAACCATTACTTGTTTCAAATACTTAAATATGCACAGCTTAGCAATATCCCCATGCCACCAATAATGTTGATCAGTTAACACTGAAACTCTAACCCTTTGTGGACCAAGAATAAACATAGGAAGAAAAATATAATAATTTCTTTCAAAATCTATCTTTATTGTCACAGAAAGCAATAATATGTTAAAAAAACAATAACACTTGAATTCCATAACAAAATATTTTGGGTGGTTTCAAAGTGAAACCAGTGGGACATTCAGATGATTTTAATGGCTACATTTTTTTGTGAAATTCAGTGAAACAGTTTTTTTTATTTTCATTATATACAAACCAAATTGCATGTTTTACACACTGATCTTGTGCGATGCGGTACTTTAGCAGTACTACAGTGTGCACATCGTTGGGACGGTCCTCTTTCTGGCATATGGGACACATTCCCATAGCACTTTTCTGGTGTAACGAATGGCTCGAAACCATTCTGCTTGATCTGGGACCTCTTGCAGTTAGGAGATGATGAAGATGCTCCAACTAGACCACCTATTACAGAGTGTCTGAACTGCTTCAAGGAGATTTTCTCTTTATTGCAATGTTTGTTATAAATGACGTAGGAATTTACAACAGTGACACCAAGAAAGTGCTACAAAATTCTGTGCCACCATTTTTTGCTCTTTCTATCAATTCTATAGACTGATTTTAACACGTCAGATTTGTCCACAAGCTCCTTATAGGCATTGTAATCCTTTACAACATCTGAGCATGAAATTTCTACATGAGTACCACCTTTACATTTGAGATGCCGTGCTTACATTTTCAATATTGTGAAAATTTAAAAGAAACTGTAATTGGTTTGTGATCTTTCTTAACCATTGCTGTGATGCCTTGGCTGCTGCATTGAAACTTGAATTCTCACCGGGACATGGGTTTTCATTTTAAAAGTCTTTTGGGAATCCAACTCTCCCTTTTCTCACTGTTCCACAGGCATATATTCCTTGTTTCCTCAGATCAAGCATGAGGGGCACAGAAGTAAAATAATTAGCAAAATACAACTTGTGATATTTTCCTGCAAGTTCTGAGCTAAGATGTTTTACAACTCGGGAACCTAA
Organism: Schistocerca serialis cubense; assembly: GCF_023864345.2. Classification (NCBI taxonomy): domain Eukaryota; kingdom Metazoa; phylum Arthropoda; class Insecta; order Orthoptera; family Acrididae; genus Schistocerca; species Schistocerca serialis. The sequence goes on from NC_064640.1 coordinate 216,076,912, forward strand.
GCACTTTTCTGTCTCCTGCCCAAGTTTCCCAGTGTAGATCTGACATTTGGAAATGCAGCCAGTTTCATTTGCCAGTACCCAAACTTTGTATCCACATTTTATAGGTTTCTGTGGCATATACTGCTTTAGGCTTGACCTACCTTTGAATCAAATCATAGATTGATCTACAGCAAGGTGTTCTGTTGGCAAATAATTTTCAGAGTAGGTCTTGCTTATATAGTTCAGCAGTGGGTGCATCTAGAACAGTTTATCATAACCTTTTTCTCCCTTTTTTGGCTGCTGATTATCATCATTCACATGTATCCTAGCAACCATAAAAATCTATTCAGAGGCATGAGAGCTGTAATGTACAAATCACGGAGAGCTGGGTCATAAGACCAATAATCCCTGTATGGAGGACATTTTTTGATCCCCATTAATACATTGATGGCAATAAATTTCTTCATTTCCTCAGCATCAGTTGGTTTGAAAGTAGTGGAACCTCCAAGTTTCTGAGTCACATATAAATTTGTTTGAAACACAAGATGCTCTAGTAAATCATTATGAAATAAGCAGCCAAATTTTTCAATGCAGCTGGTTTTGCCAGAAAGAATATTTGAACCATATTTATGTGAAAATTTGACAGTTTCTTTTCCAAGTGTGTCTTACACCCACTCTACATGCTTTATTAGTTCTACAGTATCATCACACACGCTATTGTCATTGTTGAAGTCACTAATGCGAACAGAGTCACTCTCAACAGAAACACTTTCACCCACATTGCCTGCATGTTGAACTATGTTCGCATCGGGTACAGTAAGTTGTGGTTGTTGATCAATTTCATCTGATTCACTTTCAATGTCTGAAGCAGTCGACTCTGGATCACTTGGAATTTCTGGTAGTATGTCCATTAGCATATCAGTGCCGAGGTCACAAGCACTAAATCACTGGTTGCTTCTTGACGGCAGTCTACTATCCATACTGACAATCTATAAGGAATAAAAAAATCTACCCTTTGATTTACTTATGAAGGTCATTTGAGAATGAAACCACCTGTACTTTTGGAAGAAATGAAACTGCTTATTATAATTATTAATAAAAACATCTTACAAAATTCTGTAAATGAAGTATAAGAACGAATCATTACCCAATATTCCAAAAGTCTGTTGCAGAAACATGACAAATTATGTATATAACAACATCTAATTTGCATATCACTGTGCAGTGCTGGCGTCAAGATAAAACCAGTGGGCCAGATATGCAAACAAAGTAAAAATATGGTTTCAGACTGAAATCAATGTGCCGCAAAGGGCTAAACCAACCAATTATGGTGTAGATTATTATATCAAAAACAAATTACCAATTTCATCTGAACAATGCCAGAAAGCGCATTGTCTGAGTTCCACTTGACTCAACTGTGGATTTCAGACTCTACTCCCTCCACTAGACTGCCACGCTAAGTGATCTCACCCAGGAACAACAATCTTACATCATTCAAAGCACTGTCAGTGGGCAGTGATTACTTTGGAATTCAACCCCAGTAAAACCCAACATAGCTGCAATATACACTTTGCAATAAAGAAGATTGATAAATTTATAATTGAATGTTACAGATAATGACAAATATCTTCACACGTAACGATATAGGACCCTTACAAACTGCATGTCACAGTGAAGCAGGAATACTTCTCATGAGCACCCAGCACCTGGGGACAGTGTTTCGGCACTGATGAGGAAGGATGTGCAAATTTCATGGAAACTATAAAGGGAAAAATAATGTGAAATCAGTAGTTTTTATGACATTTGTGAACTGTTTCCTTATGTGTTGCGCATCTAGCAACCAATCACAGCACAGAATACCAAGTTGATGCCATGTTTCTCTATGTGCTTGTGAAGATAAAAATGTTGTACTTCATGGTATTGTATTTATACTTGTGTACAACAAAAATATGCAGTGTAACTGATGCACTGCATTAAAGACCTTTGGAAAACGTCATTTTTTATATGATTTGTTGTGCAGAAGTATTAGAAAAAGGGGTATCAGTGGATAAAACTGTAACCTCTGTTCCAAGTTAGAGAGTTTGAAGGTGGCTTCATAATCAGGGAAAAAGTTTTTTGTGATGAAACCATCCAAGACATGAACAGATAAATACTTCAAATGGAATTACAATTATATTAATAAGGCATTGATATATATCAATGGGGACAGGTGAAAATGTGTGCCCTGACCGGGACTCGAACCCGGGATCTCCTGCTTACATGGTAGACGCTCTATTCATCTGAGCCACCGAGGGCACAGAGGATAGCGTTACTGCAGGGACTATCTTGCACATGCCTCCTGCGAGACCTACATTCTCACTTTGTATGTCCACACACCACATTCGTAGTGTCGTAGTGTCCCAAAGCACATGGAGGTTAAGGAAACTCTGAAGTGCACTGGGTTGCACCTTCAAACTAAGTCGACAAGTATTATGGCCACAGATCCATTCAAGTCTATGTTCACAGTCCCAGGTTCTTGTTCAACATTAGGATGATGGTGGTGAACTCTATTAATGCTGACATGGCAAAGAGTGCTACATATGCCTGGAATGGCAGGTTTCAGCAATGCAGGTATTTTGAAAGGACACCAACCCCTTCAGAGTTTATTGGAAAAGCAACTTACCATGCCAGAAGCAAATCTGTACCTAGTCAAATGTCTGTCATTGTGCTGAAATGTTCAAATACAAGCTTCGAGCAGCTGGTTTCCAGTATAGTGAAGTGTTGATGGATTGATGGAATAATGTCAAAGAAGACAACTTCAAAGTTATGACAATGGTTTCTTTTTAAAAAACTTTCAACAGTGTGCAGTTACCTTTTTTCTTTAATAAGGTATAATAGGTGTAACATAGACGTTTCTTTTTTAATAATGTAAATATATGTTATGTCAATAAATATAATGTAATTGGTAGGTATATTTTCATTTTCAACGTAATGCTGAGAAACAGACAAATATAAAGAACACAGGTTACTTGAAAAACAAGCAGTCAGAAACTAACATCAAAATTGCCAAAAAGTAATATGAAACTGGTCATAACATACAACATTTTTTTCATGTCTCTCCTAATAAGCCATGATACATGTTGGTATACATCAAATGCAGATGAATGTAACCAAAAATACATGGGCCAGTGGATCCCCCTTGACCAGATGCTACATTCTAGGATAGTGCATATGAATGTTTACATAGAATGAAATGGAATATCTGGTACAACTGCATCATCTCCCAAAAGTGAATAATACGTGTTGGCATATTATGTGCACCTGCTTGTCTACCTTCAGTACCATGATGGAGACCAGTACATTCAAACAGTGCACCAACCAATTACATCTTAACAGTGCAGATATTGATGAACATTCCACAGAAATGGGAGTACTTGTCTGGCCCCAAGATATCATCTGAACTCAGTCCTACTTATGACCTCTGAGAGGCTTTTGAGGGGGATGTACAGATCTTGGACTGCACTGCATCCAGTCTGTAAGAATTTGGATGTTGATTGATCATGGATTATAATTAATACCAGTGAATGTGGTTGATGGTGAGATAAGTAACGAGGGTTGCATCTCAACTTTTTATAGATGATTCATTCATTCGTATTCCTGTTCCAGTCATCATTCAGCAGACAACTAAGGGTATGTTTATGCTGCAACCGAACTGCTAGCATCTCGCTGCTTGCTTCTGGCACACTGCACCTCGCTGCTCGTTGGAAGCCTTGTTACATATACGCTGCAGCCTCACTGCTTGCTGGGAGTAATTAACCTGCAGCTGTTCACATTGCTAACATACTCAAACACGGCACTGCTGGAGTGACCTTGAAGCAGCCAACCATGGCTCAAGTTTCAGGACATATGGCAATGGTCGTGCTGCAAAACACAAACCAGCTCGACATCATCAACTGGCAAGAATTGTAGCGAGCAGCATGGAGAGCAATGACAATGCAGGTTAAACTGGCTGGTAAGACTCAGTGTGTTTTTTTTCATCAATGCTGAGCCATACCAGCAAAGAGAAAGGTGGCAGCATAAACACATCCTAAAGCCTTCAGCTGAATGAGCCACAATTTACTGTCAATTCCTCACATACAACAATGACTGGTTGTACCTTAGGCACTTGTTGATTATGACTTTTATCAAAACTGGTCATTTCATTTAAAACCACACAAACAAATGAAAAATTATAAATATCTACACAACTGTGGAGTCTCTTGCAATGAATTTGTCAAAAATGGTAAAAATTTATGTTGTTCAGGAAACATGCAAAAAGAAGTAATGTGAAATGTGTGCATCTTTTCACAAAAATGTATCTGTGTTCCTATTTTTTTCCCTTCTGAATTGCTTAGCAGCAAATCTCAATGATGGAGAACATACCAGGCTTTCATACCAGCAGTTTAACAGATAATGATAAAAAACAAGGGTTATAAATGGGAATTTAAAATGAATTGTGCAGTGTTTCACAACAATAAGTACAGTTGACTTATTGGCAAGAATCTACACCCCTGGAAATGGAAAAAAGAACACATTGACACCAGTGTGTCAGACCCACCATACTTGCTCCGGACACTGCGAGAGGGCTGTACAAGCAATGATCACACGCACGGCACAGCGGACACACCAGGAACCGCGGTGTTGGCCGTCGAATAGCGCTAGCTGCGCAGCATTTGTGCACCGCCGCCGTCAATGTCAGCCAGTTTGCCGTGGCATACGGAGCTCCATCGCAGTCTTTAACACTGGTAGCATGCCGCGACAGCGTGGACGTGAACCGTATGTGCAGTTGACGGACTTTGAGCAAGGGCGTATAGTGGGCATGCGGGAGGCCGGGTGGACGTACCGCCGAATTGCTCAACACGTGGGGCGTGAGGTCTCCACAGTACATCGATGTTGTCGCCAGTGGTCGGCGGAAGGTGCACGTGCCCGTCGACCTGGGACCGGACCGCAGCGACGCACGGATGCACGCCAAGACCGTAGGATCCTACGCAATGCCGTAGGGGACCGCACCGCCACTTCCCAGCAAATTAGGGACACTGTTGCTCCTGGGGTATCGGCGAGGACCATTCGCAACCGTCTCCATGAAGCTGGGCTACGGTCCCGCACACCGTTAGGCCGTCTTCCGCTCACGCCCCAACATCGTCCAGCCCGCCTCCAGTGGTGTCGCGACAGGCGTGAATGGAGGGACGAATGGAGACGTGTCGTCTTCAGCGATGAGAGTCGCTTCTGCCTTGGTGCCAATGATGGTCGTATGCGTGTTTGGCGCCGTGCAGGTGAGCGCCACAATCAGGACTGCATACGACCGAGGCACACAGGGCCAACACCCGGCATCATGGTGTGGGGAGCGATCTCCTACACTGGCCGTACACCACTGGTGATCGTCGAGGGGACACTGAATAGTGCACGGTACATCCAAACTGTCATTGAACCCATCGTTCTACCATTCCTAGACCGGCAAGGGAACTTGCTGTTCCAACAGGACAATGCACGTCCGCATGTATCCCGTGCCACCCAACGTGCTCTAGAAGGTGTAAGTCAACTACCCTGGCCAGCAAGATCTCCGGATCTGTCCCCCATTGAGCATGTTTGGGACTGGATGAAGCGTCGTCTCACGCGGTCTGCACGTCCAGCACGAATGCTGGTCCAACTGAGGCACCAGGTGGAAATGGCATGGCAAGCCGTTCCACAGGACTACATCCAGCATCTCTACGATCGTCTCCATGGGAGAATAGCAGCCTGCATTGCAGCGAAAGGTGGATATACACTGTACTAGTGCCGACATTGTGCATGCTCTGTTGCCTGTGTCTATGTGCCTGTGGGTCTGTCAGTGTGATCATGTGATGTATCTGACCCCAGGAATGTGTCAATAAAGTTTCCCCTTCCTGGGACAATGAATTCACGGTGTTCTTATTTCAATTTCCAGGAGTGTATATTTGTGTCTGTTAATTAGAAAAACAAATATTCATTCGGGCATTGTAATCAAATTACTTTTAGCATGTTACAATAAAAGTGGTTAATGTTAGTTGAAAGTAAATAACACTCAGTTAAGACATCTATTAGTCAAACTAGTTGTTGACTTAATACTCTTGTTTATCATTATACGGGGAATGAAATTCAGAGGACATGTGCAATAATATCTTTCTCGAAAAATGTGTATTAAAAGCAGATAACTTACTCTGACATTTTCAAAGTCAGTGTTGCACATACCTGACAGTACCCATCTGGAAATTCATATGTTGCTGCTGGTATACAGGCATAAATTTCTTCGTGCAGCTGTGATCTGCTCACTTCTAAAACTTTTGACTGAAAATCCTGCAATACCCTTTTAATCATAAATTTATGCCATGATGTAGTGACTGCAGGCAGATTTGAGTGTTTCATCCACTTTGACTTCTCGTTTTTGGCAACAGCTTCCTTTGATGCAACCATGTAGGGTGGGACAACTTCAACAGCAAATCCCTGGAATTACAATTGAAGAATAAAGAAACATTCAAGTTAAGAACTAAATAAAATTGAGAATCACATATTTAAATGAGGTGGATATATACTAATATGTTCCGAGATGTCATACTATAATAATATTGCTGTTTTTCACAAATATTGATAATTTTACTGCCCTGTGGAAACACCTTGTCACTTATTAAACAATTTCTGTCTTTACTTAATAATATCATTAAAATTTGTCCTGACATGTACAAGAACACTTACAGCTTGCACTTGCAAACTGCTCTAAGTTTCAAGTAGTGTGATTTGCCACATACACACGAAATGAGCAATGTGTAATAAGGTAAACTGCAGTTTCTTCGAAGTCCTTCATTATCAACTAAACATTATTCCCTTCCCAGCCACACAATCAAGGCAACAGATTTCTCACATAACATTATCACAAAAAAAGTGAAACTGCAATATAAATAAAATTAAAGCAGTAGCCCCCAGTGATTTTTTGTTAACCATACTAGAATTGTCATCAACTGACTATTTAATTTTTGATAATTTTACTACTGAGATTTAGAATGGTAAGCATTCTTCCCACTGCCCTTTTGTGAGTTTTTATGGGTTGCCATTATATAAGAAGCCAACTCACTATGCACCATATACAAAAATTATGCAGTTTCTGTTCATTACAATAAGTGTATCAATATGCAGCAAGTCACAGTAGTATACAGGGTCAGTCACTAACTATTGCCACCAAGAATAATTCCAAAAGCATGAAATGAATTGAAAACTTTGTTGGACAAAAGCTGCATGGGACAACGGGGGTCATAATATGACGTTGGTTTTTTGTTGCTACGTCGGGTCGTGTCAGAGATATGAAGGTCAACTTTGTTTTTTTAAATGGGATGCTATAATTTGGTACTTATTTTCTGATAGCGGCTATCAAGATGAATCCAATGATGTGTAACAGTAAGGTCTTTGAAGATCAACGTAGGCCACAAAGGTGGCATGAACGTCCATTTACAGAAGGTGTTCGAAGTGATGACCGATGGTATCAATACAGTTCTGCAATCTTCTTATCACGGATTGAGTGGTATTCCTTACCACATCGGCACTTGTCAAAGAACATGCTCTGATAATTCTCTCTCTCATATCTTCAGGTGTAGTTGGAATGTCTTTATAAACAATGTCTTTTAGGAATCCCCCCACAAGAAAAAATCCAGAGGCATCAAGTCTGGCAAATGAGGTGGCCCTGGCACATCTCCTCCGCATCCAATCCAATGATTTGGGAATGGTCTCTGCAATTCATTTCTAGCCATCCGCGAAAAATGTGCTGGACAAACATCATGTTGATACCACATTCTGTTCCTTGTTCCTACAGGTATTTCTTCCAATGTTTCTTGCAGGAATGTGGTGTACTTCCTACCATTAAGATTTCCTTCAATGAAATAGGGACATATAATCCTGTCTTCCAGAATCCCACACCATATATTCAGTGACCACAATTTTTGATGTGCAACTTGCCGCAGCCAACATGGATTTTCAGTTACCCAATAATGTATGTTACGCAAATTAACATTTTCATGGTTCGTGAATGTAGCCTCACCAGTAAATAAAATCAAATTAATAATGTGTCATCCCTCTGAATCTGAAGTTGAGCCTATTAGCAGAATTCAATGTGACACATACAATTTGTACCAGTTAATTCTTGGTGGAGACTGATACGGTAAGGATGATACTTGTGGCGATGCAGAACACAAACAAAACTACTCTGGCTCATGCCAGATTCCCTTGCGATTTGATGTGAACTAACACAAGGATCTCTAACCACAGTGGCATGAGTACCACTTTCCGTTTCCCCATTAGTAACTTTCCTTTGCTTGATATGTTTCCGATGTGTTAAAGATCCAGTTGTTCTCAATTTATCACACACATAGTTAAATGTACGACGTGTAGGATGAGTACACTGAGGATATCTTTCAGTATATAAGTCTCTACCTCTGAATTTCGTTGGCATTCTCCATAAATGAGAAGCATATCGACTTGTTCTTCAAAGGAATACATCATTCATATTTGCTTGATTTGACGATACTAGTCTTACCATTCCTATTAGTGTTCTATTGTCAAACCGTCAAATGGTGTTTACATGTCAATGGCACGGTAGATGGATACGTCGTATTTGGCGAATATTTACTATTTGCATGATATACAAGAGAATTGTCAGAGCATGTGCTTCAATAACTGCCAAAGTGATAAGGAATACCACTCAATCCATGATAAGAAGATTGCAGCACTGCACTGGTACCAATGGTCATCACTTTGAACACCTTCTGCAAATAGATGTTCATGCCACCTTCTTGACCTTTGTTGACCTTCAAAGACCTTACTGTTACACATCACTGGATTTACCTCGATAGCCGCTATCAGAAAATAAGTACCAAACTGTAGCATCCCATTTAAAAAAACAAAGTTGACCTTCATATCTCTGATGCGACCCCATATAGCTACAAAAAATCAACGTCATATTATGGCCCCAGGTGTCCCATGCAACATTTGTCCCACAAACTTTTCAGCTACTATCATATTTTCGGAGTTATTCTAGGTGGCAATAGTTAGTGACTCAACCCGTATATTGTAGAAACAAAGCAATGTTTTCGAACTTCCCAAGTGATCTCATGACAAAAAGAAACTGACTGTTGTTGCAGTTTTTATCCATCTTGTACAGTGTATTACCATACGATATTAGGCACATACAGAGGTGGTAAGACATGCTCTCATGAGCATAGTCAAACAATTAAGTTAGAAGTAAGTATGCTTCCCGCAGTCCACAAAAAGAAATATTAATTTTGTGGAAAAATTACTTTGGTAGTATGCATACTTCCCACACTCCTGAAAGGCAAACGAGACATTTCATGACAATTAACAGCTGTATCTCACAATAAACAGAAACTACAGCCAGTGCGGCAAATTACTAGATTCCAGGAACAAACAGAGGTGGTACGACATATTACCATGAATGCAGTAAAGAAATACTGTTCATAATCCAGACTGGGAATTTAGTTACTGCCATTAGAATAACAAAAAAAAAAAAAAAAAAAACAGATCACCAACTGCTTCCTACTGAATCCAGTAAACTGCTTCTACAGTTCTACACACAGACAGACATTTCACTAGAAACTGCTCATTAGTTATGTACCCAGTAGTTATTAATGGCTACTTTAAAATAGATCTGCAGCACTTGTGCAAGAGGAAAAAAGTTTATGTATGTCAGTATCCATAAACCAACAACAATTCACAAAAATAGCAGCAATTCAAAAAGTAATGTGTTGACTGTGACAAATCATAGTGCGGAATATGTGTCATAACATAAATAAAATATTGCAAACCAATCCAAGGCAATGAATTTATGGTCAGATGTAGAATACATTTGAAATATTCAGAATGGATATGTCAGTTTGTTAGTTCATAAATGAGGTCACAACAAGGAAGGATGCTGTTATTGTTGGTGTCAGAGATTCATAGCAAGTGGACGGCATTCCTCTCACAAAACTGCCCTCAACATGGCATGGATCTAGGAAAGATTGTGAGCAACAACACACTTAGTGTGAGCATCCCAAACATGCTTCAGAATATTTAGGTTGGGAAATTAAGCATTCCACTTCACAGTACTCGCATTGCAACTCAAAAGTGGCACACACACGTGCGTGCCTCCCATACAGAGTACCTACCCCACGATATGAGCCTGCAAACTAAGAGTTGCAGTTGCGCAACCATAGTCTACATGTATATATGGCTGTTTCACAGAATATCTTGGATGAAGGAGCAAGCCCATGATATCTCTAGTGGAGAAAGGAAATACCCCATGGTAAAACCATTAACTTTAGATTAGAATGTTACATGAAACATGAACAGTGATGTATTATGTGATCATTTATTGGCAGGCCAATAGCTGATCAAGCTGGTTTAAAAAAAACCATTTCACAGCTATACTTTGTTTCTGTTTGTTTTATCTATTTACCTTTCATTCTTTGCTACTAGTTTCAGAGCAATAACCTCATTCTTAAGCAATTATTCATGCCACCAGGCTGGGATATGGCATCACCACTGGTCACAGCCATTTCACGGGAAGTGCAATTTTAGTTTGGCCAATGGAATGACTAATAGTTTCAGAATGAGCCTGCAACCCTGAAACTAGTTGAAAACGAAACAAAGTGTGGCTATTTCCAAAACAAATACCTTATCAGTTATGAACCCGCCTATCAAGTTCTCCTTCAAAAGTAATGGAGAAGGTCACAAAATACTGTTTGGTCAAGGGAGAATCACATTACAGTCTATTTCCATAGTTCAGGATCTTGCATGGGGGAAAAAAAAAAGACCCTTGGTTCTTGTTGGGAGGGTACTGCTGTGAGTGGTGTTAAGAGAGATTGTGCACTTTAGTAAACTATAAAGACCATCATTGTGTTGTTAAATACATGTATAAAGCAAATTTAATTTTTAAGTAAGTGTATCCATGTCAACTTATGTTTATATGTTTGCTAATTCCTTCGTATTGTGCATCAAGAATAGATAATTACAAATGCCACGCAATGAAACCAGTTCAGGTACAGTAGGTGCCACTGGAAAAAGTGAACAGCTTTTCACATGGAAGTTGGCTGTAGTGAGCCAAAGTGCAGGTGGAACTGACTCAATAACAGTGCAATTAGCAGACATCACAGATAGCAGTGTTTACGGAACTAAATTACATCAGCCAATGTCATACAGGAATGTAAAGCAGAAGCAGTTTGTGTGTGTCTAGGAGTTGCTACAAAAATTGCTTCTTAACACACAGAAGATATTTATTTTTGCTACCTGTATGTTTTATATAAATTCACAAAATTCTCACTGTAAAATACCTAAGGCAAATATAATACGATATGGTTTTCTTACAGGTGTTTTGTCCTCCTTTCTATGTCCAACACTATGGTATATACATTTTTCTGTTACACATATAATGTAAAGATTTATATTTTAGAGGAGTTTAAAAGATCAAGCACGAAAGGGAGCAGGCCAAAGACACACATTAGTTGTAGCCCCAGGAGCTGGCAGAGTGAGGCACAAGTTCACAGTACCCACAATAATCATCATCAACTTGACCACCTACCAATTTCTTGCAATCATTACAGTTAAAAAAGTTCAGTACTACATTTGAAACAAAATGCTTGTTATATTATTATTATTATTTTGAAATAAGTTGTGGGATAGCCAGGAAGCAGCCTCCAAACTGAGTGAAGGTCTACAATATTTTTGGGAAAGCACAAATAAAATCTGGTGGATGTTCTAGAACTCAGTAATATGCAGTTGGAGTGTTAAAGTAAAATGAATAAATAATTCAGAGTATTATTTTCTTCTGCAAGAGTTATCAAATATAATTATAAGTGGTCATGTGTGTGAGAGTTGCATTCACACAAGTGTGTATGTGTATGTGTGTGTGTGTGTGTGTGTGGTCTAATTTAGAAGAATGCTTTTGGCCAAAAGCTTACCTATTTAGCAGTCTTTTTGTTGTATCTGTCTATGACTCAACATTTCCACTATATGGTGAGTAGCTATCTATCCTTTTCTTAATGCTGTGTTTCTTTTGAAGATAGCACATGAGGTTCTGGCAGAAATAAAGCTGTGAGGGTGGATCACGATTTGGGCTCATATAATGCAGACAGTTAGACAAAAGACAGAAGTCCCAGTCCACAACACAGTTTTAATCCGTCAGGGAGTTTCAAATATACACGTTGTTTGTAGCATGAAGCAAGTAATGAGGTTATGGCAGCTGTGTCACAGTCTGTACTCTTTCATGAGGCACTGTGAGTTATCAGAATAGACAAACACTGTCTGTGTGCACTCACACATGTAGTTTAGTCTTTGTTATGCCTATTTAAAAAGCTAGCCGTAGTTACACATGAGGACAAGACACACACACACACACACACACACACACACACACACACACACACACACACACACACACACACACACTAACTGTGGTACACCTCAATGATCTCTCTTCCCTTTACATAAGTTGTTTACCCAACCCCATTTACTTCAGTTAGTATGTAGATGCTTAAAAATAGGTATGCAAGCCAATTCCTTCACCATATGAGCAACCAAAATCTTCTAATAAAAGCAGGCTCATCCCTGTTAAAGAATGCACGGAATTTCTAGGTGCGATAATAAAGCATGCATGAAGATAAAACCATCCCATTTAGTAATGGTAATGCAAAGTGAATGACCTTGAATTTGAAGTGCATTGATAGACTGCACACGCATAGCAGTTTTCAGTTCACCAAAAGCAGGAACTCTACAAGTGAAAGATGTGATTTCACTTGTCTCGGCTGCATTTAATCATAAGATGCCCAGCACTGAGCATTTTTTCACTTCCATTATTCTGACTGACGACTGGCTCTTGTCCTCTAGAATGACAGTCAGTTTCCATGGAGAAGCTGAGGTCATGTTGTACCTCATCCTGTGACTAGTGTTTATGACTACTTTCTCCTGGTAAAAATAAGAATTTTTTTTAAGAGACTTAGTTAATCATACACTATCAACTCAAAATTAATTCTATAAACTGCTGAAATCAGCAAAATGATACTTGTGTTGTTGGCATAGATGACTGTAGCAACGATAATGAACTAAATGGAGGAAAGAAATCCAGCTGTAATAAAACTGCATTTGAATGATTAATTAGTTGTACCTGGAGTTTACACTAGATGAAAATTTTAAATTACTATCATAAACCATTGGTGTTGATGTGCCAATGATTTGATGTCCAGCAATATATCATTTCCCTGTTAGAAGCAACACAAAATGAAATGTTTATGTCTCCAGCTCCTGCTGAGTTAAACGGTAAACCAGAGCAAATTAAACATCCAGCTACAAATGTTTTCACATTTTTCCTATTGGAAAGCATGTCCACCGCACCAAGAAACTGTGCGAGATTTCCCGCCACTGACTATCAAAATTTTGCCGATTATATTTTTCATGTTGCCCTAAAGGGAACATCAAATAAGATTAGTCTGGTGACTGTGGGGGAAGGGGGGTTAGGAGGAGGGAGAAGAATAAGTATGCTTGTGTGCCACTGGGATGAAACCATCTACTGTTAATATGACCAAAATAAAAGAGGCAGGTCAGGCATGTCGAAGGATGTAACACTACTTAGATTTTGGATATGGTCACTTTACAGAGCTAACACAAGCACTGAATCCAAACTGGGGAACATCGTGATTTTGACTGAGATAAGTGGTGGAGAATAGGAAGGGGGTTGTAAGGTGGCAAGAGAGAGGAATAGAATGGGAGGTGGTTAGCAAAGATTGCTTCACTGCAAAACATGTAGTTGCTTGCAGGGGAAGTGTCTGGCACATACCTACATACAGTGAAGCAGGATACACTGTAGGGGCCCACTGGAAGAAACATTAAGAAAAAGAGTACAGAAGTAAGAGGAAGGGTTCAGTGCAACAGAAAGAGATGAAGGAAAGTTACAGTGTGAAAGTCAGGGCTGAATAGGAAAGTGACTGAGGGACTGTGAGATTGCTATGGGAACACGAGGATGGAATGGGGCATGGTGGGGTGGAGGAAAATAGGTTATAGTGACAAGCTGAGGAGGAGAGATCTGAAGGAACAAGAAAAATGCTGCAAGATAGCATGAGTTGTGAAGCGGCAGATAAAGGTGACCACATTATTTTCTACTGTGAACCTTAGCTGCAGTTTGCAAGTGGCTATACATACCAACTTAGGCTATACATACAAACTTAGGGAACACAAGGTCATTGTAGTGAGGCTCAAAACCATATCAACCAAAACCACTAAAAATAAACACAAAATATGTCTACTTAAAACAGCAGATAAAAATTCTGCTTGATGCCTTCCTAAGAGAGTGTCTCCATTCATTCCAAGCTAATTATGTAAGTGTAGACCAGATATGGCTCAAATTCAAAGATACAGTATCGACAGCAATAGATAGATTCATACCACATAAGTTAACAAGAGACGGGACTGATCCACCATGGGACACAAAACACGTCAGAACACTGTTGCAGAAGCAACGAAAAAAGCATGCCAAATTCAGAAGACCGCAAAATCCCCAAGACTGGCTAAGTATCACGGAAGCTCGAAATTAAGTGCGGATGTCAATGTCAGATGCTTTTAATAGCTTCCACAATGAAACATTGTCTCAAAATATGGTAGAAAATCCAAGGAGGTTCTGGTCGTACGTAAAGTACATCAGTGGCAAAAAACAGTCAATACCGTCACTGCGCGATAGCGATGGAAATGTTACCGATGACGGCGCCACTAAAGCAGAGTTACTAAATACAGTTTTCCTTAAGGAAGAGAAGGGAAGGGAAGGCTCCCCATCCCAGGGGGAACTCTTTCATAGAAAGAGTGGAACAAATGTTGAGTGTGTGTGGAATATGGTACATGATATTTGGATGGTTGTTTTGGTCTGTAAAGGCTTTGGCAAGACATTTAGCATAGAAGCTACCCTTACTCTGTTTGTCACTACAATGCAGTACCCTCAGAGGGACAGGCTGTATGGAAAAGACTTTGTGGTTTGCAATGGGTAGCAGCAATCAAAGTGGGGGCATTGCTGGTGATTGGTAGGTCTGATGTGAACAGAGGTACTTATGAAAAAGTCAGTGACGTGGAGTCATCTCCCACAAAATTTACTCAACAAACCAAGGACTGGATGACTTGAAAGCATGCCTCAAGATGTGTCATGAGCAGGTTTGTACGCAGAAACGCCATTCAAGAGCAAACAGCAATGCGTCAATTTTTTTTTTAATTTATTTTTGTTTTATTTTATTTATATTTTTTTAGGTGTTTTTCAAAGTAGTAGTAATTGCGAGTGGTCATGGTTACCAAAAAAGACATTCTGGGTTTGAAGTCAGCCAAGTGTTGAGAGAGTTCATGTTCAGAAAGACCATGGGCCTTGTAGATATTGCTATAGAGGTAGGAGGCACTGACAATGTAAAGCAATACATGTGGTGGTAAAGAAACAGAACCTGTGGATAACAAGTAGAGAGAGTGTTAGTGCATTTTATATAGGAAGGTAGGTTTTCAGTAACAAAATGAAGGTGGTTGTTAACAACTGTAGTGATACTTTCAATGGTGGATATTAACTAGGCAGAATAGATTTCCAAAGAGGTTGGACTTACAGATTTTAGGAAGAATGTAGAAACTGGGTGTCCAAGAAGTGGTACGAATGAGAATTCCTGGAAGGTTACCAAGGGATGGTTAAGTAGGGGTAGGAGAGTTTCACATTTAAATAGAGGTAAAAGCTAAGAGACAGTATTCAGTGATGAGGTTGGGTTGGGCTGTGAGACCAGACAGCAAGGTCATCGGTCTCATCAGATTAGGGAGGGACGGGAACGGACGTCGGCCATGCCCTTTCAAAGGAACCATCCCGGCATTTGCCTGGAGCAATTTAGGGAAATCACGGAAAACCTAAATCAGGATGGCCAGACGCGGGATTGAACCATCGTCCTCCCGAATGCGAGTCCAGTGTCTAACCACTGCGCCACCTCACTCGGTTTCAGTGTTGAAACTGGGGTTTTTTGAAGAAGGGTTGACTATATATTACAGATCCGTTTGTGTTACGGGTTCTATTGGGTGGAGGGAAGAACCTCTGGGGTTTTGGCAGGTTTAGCACACCAGTTTTAATGGTTTGAGAGTTTGGTGGGTGGTGGTATTCCAAGGTACGGATTTAGAGGTCTTTTTAAGGTGGCACTGTACATGTTGACAGGCAAGGGTTCTGATCTGGGACATGGAAATTTAGGATAACAGAACAGGAAGCAGATGTATGTCATGTAATGTAATTTCACAAAACTAGTATAACCACACTTTTATGTCCTTGGACAGGATTGCCAACTGTCCGGTTTTAGACCAAACAGTCTGGTTTTTTAATAAAACCTGTGGTGTCTCGTCGAATGTTCTGACTGAACATCAAAAGTCCAGTTTTTGGGCCCCCTTAAATTAGGCTAAATTCATATTTACTAACTTCATTTTTTAAAAACTTTTTACAGAAGCCAAATAATGAAAATTGAGTCAGTTAAACTTTTCAATTTGATTATTCTTTGGTTTCAATATTTTATATCAGAGTGTGTCACAAGTTTGTAGAATTGTGGACTTGTTGCAATGAATTCCCAATGTAAGTTTGTGCATTCATTTGTTTGACAAGCCGTGTCAAAGAGGCTTTGCATTTTTATAAGGGGCGTTCAAAAAGAAACGAGCCGGAGTCTGGAATGCACAAACCAGTGGCAGGAGGGTAATATCATGGCATGTGTAATGAGGTGTGGTTCCAACCAGTGCGTGGAAGTTTAAAGCCCGTCGCTAGAGAGCACGCGTGCACATCACATGACTATACAGAGCTAGCAGCAGCATGCATCAATCGTCCAGTGCTGCCAGTCGGATTGCAAACAGTGACACAGATCGGCATAGAGGTGGTATTCATTTTCTAACAGTGGAAGGAGTAGGAGGAACGGACATTCATCAATGAATGTCACAAGTGTACAGCAAACATTGCATGTCCCTTGCAAGGGTCATGGCATGGTACAAGCGCTTCAGGCAAGGATAGGTGTCATTAGCTGATGATGCACGGTCTGGAGCACCACACTATATTACCAATGACATCATCCAGCTGGTGGACACATTCATTACCCAGGACTGCTGAGTGACAGTGAAAGCCATGGCAGTCATGGTCAGATTGAGCATCAGAAATGTTACGCCATCATGAAGGAAAGACTGCACATGCGCAAAGTGTGTGCCCAATGAGTGCAGCACAGCCTTCAACCACACCTGGAAGCATGTCAAATGGACCACTGTCTTGCTCATCTGCAGTGCTATGCTTGGGAAAGGAATGCGTTCCTGGCACGAGTGGTGGCTGCAGAAGAGTCATGGTGTCATCACTTCGCACCAGAATCAAAACGACAAAGTCTCCAGTTGAAGCATCCAGGGCCACCACCACAATAAAAAAGGCCAAGGCCATTCACATGTGTGCAGAAAAGGTTATGCTGACGTTCTGCTTTGAACGAGATGGCCTCCTCCTGATTCACTTCCTGCAGCATGGGACAACAGTGTATGCCCAGCGTTACTCACAAACTTTGACCACCCTTCGCCAAGCAATCAAATTGAAATGACTAGGCACGGCTAGTTTCTTTTTGAACGCCCCTTATATTACACCGTGGTGCCCATTGTCGTCAAGTCATTTGAAGTCCGCCCGAATAAGCATAAACTAGGAAAGACAGACCAATAATAGCTTTATTTTCTTATGACAGCTGCATGTCACTTCCACGTGGACAATAGGGTAGAGTTACAATTTCAATTTACGACTATTTATTCTTCTGCACAGTTAAATTACATAGCGGGTAAAAAAACTAAGCGACAGTATTGCATTTTCATTTTATTAAAGGTGCTTGCAATAAAGACCTACTAATTTTAACAGGAATACCGCTGTCGAACAAATGAACGCGCCGAGTATACCCATTACGCGGTTGATTGCTGTCACGAAATATTTTGTCGTGAATGTATTAGATGAACCGCACACGGTAAGCGTTTATTTATAACTGAAGTGTTTAAGAACGGCACTGTAGTCCCTGACTGATACGTGTACGTATATAACACAGTATTATGGTGAGCTCAAATACAGCAGGCTAAAAAAACAGTGCCGTGAGTGTCAGTTAAATGACAAATGCCTATAAGAAACAGACTTCTTGGGGTGGCTTTCGAAACATGATGAATATACCGGATATTGTAAAACATGCCATGTAAGTTTTACAGTGAAATACGACTCAGTGAAAGCAGTAAAGCATCATGCGATTACTAAGACTTATATTGATAAGACGCAGGATGTGTTGAACTCCACTGTTCCAAGGTATTTCTTGACAGCGGGAACTAGTCAGGAAGAGGAGGTGTCAGCAACGGAACTAATATTAACCTTCATGGAGTGAAATATCACAGTTACCTTTCACAAGGCTGTAATAATGCACTCCTATCTCACTTTTTTCCTTCTTCAAGATTCGAAACTATCATCAAAAATTCACTATTGTCGGACTAAAGCTGAAACTACAGTAGTAGAGGATGTATTGGCTACACATTCTCTGCAAAAAATTCTGAAGAAAGTTGGTACAACTCCATTCTCGATTGCATGTGATGCCTCAAATAAAGGAAATATGAGATTATTTCCAATTGCTATTCAGTACTTTGACCAAGAAACGAGAACTTCAGCTGTTACAGACTTTTACGAAGTTGCTGACGAAACCTCAACTTCTATAGCAACGAGGCTTAAAGAGAACATCATTCAGGCTGGCCTTTCAGGATCACAACGACAGTAGATGGTGCGGACAACTGTTCTGTCAATTACGGGAGAAACCAATCTGCTTTCGTGGAATTGAAAATATGTTTGAAGCACTACATCTTATTACAGGGCATTGTCACAAGCATGTACTGCACAAACTGCGAAATATGGTCTAAAACTGTTGAATCGTTAGTGGTTAAGATATTTAATGAGTTTTCTTCAAGCGCATAGAAGGTAAGTGAGCTGAAGAACTTTCTTGAGTCCCTGCAACCCGAGTACTACACACTAATCCGGCATGTTCCAACGCGCTTTTTTTGGCTTTTTTTCTGCTGTAGACAGATTGCTCCAGAACTGGCAATTGTTGAAATCCTATTTTCTAAGCCCATGAAAATGGCAGTGAAGTGAACGATGAAGTAACACTCCCAGAGATTTACATTTATTTTGTCCACAACGTTATACATTTATTTAATACAAACATACAACGCGTGGAAAGTGATTATATACAGATAATTGTAATATATTCTGCATTCCTGAAGTTGCGTACAGAAATTATTAATAGACAAAGAAATAATTTCTTTGGATTCAAGGGATAAAAAAGCTGAAAAAATGTCAATATGAACAAGCAAAATTTCTCATAGAAGCTCAGAAAGTCCATACTAGGATTCTGGTCTATCTCGAAAAATGGTTTGACTTCAGTCAAGATTTTCGAGCTTAGCTCTCGGTTCAATCTTGAAGAGCTCCTTGAAATGGAGAACATAATGCAACTTGCAGATTATTTCAACATAAATGTAAACGGTGACGAACTGTTTTCTGAAATATGTGCATTGAACGACTGCTTGCCATTCATTAAGGGCTTACCACACGCAAACAATTCCAACAAATGGGTAAGATTTTTTTATGAAATGGCACATAATTTGCTGAAAGTTGTTCAACTTGCGTTAGCAGTGCCAACGTCCAATGCGTTTGTAAAGTCGATTTTTAGTGTGATGCTAAATATCCGGAGCAATGAAAGCAACGGACAAAGTGGAAATTGTGAAAGCCGAACTATTTGAGGATTTTAACTACCGTATGAAATGTTCTGAATTTGCTAAATTTGTGAAATCCGACAACAGGAAAGAACTTTTTAAAGCTGTGAAGTAAGGAAAGAAGTACAGCAAAAAAACTAAAGACTCGCACAAAAGGCTGGATCCGCAGTATTAACTGTGAATGTCGTGTTAAATAAATGCGTGCTTCCCGTTCCAGCAGCTATAATGTATGTATTGTGTAATGTGTTGTGAATAACAATGCATTTTTCAATTGTTCAGTTTTGGCTCCAGTTAAGGCTGCGTTCACAGTGGCACCGATAACGGTCGTCAGACGGCGACGCGAAAGGTCGGCCGATAATATCGGACGACAGCTTTGTCACGGTGCGTCCGATCTCATTCGCCAGTTTCTGACGGGATCGAGAAGGTTAGGTTACTACAGAATATATTCTGTGTATGAAGTAGGTTAGATTTTAACCTCAAATTTATTTTGGATACCACGGCGCTTCTGTGATTGGAGAAGAGTGTTGCAATGCGACGTTTGCTATTAAAAATATGACGAATGAGAGATCTGTCTCGAACAGAACGTGTCGGGTACTGTACACACACTCTTCAGTTATTTGAATTACCAGACAAGTTTTACGAAATACATATCTAGTACGAAAATACGTAGTTTCAATGATACATCGCATTAAGATATAGACAAAACGCGTTGTTCACAATATGGTTTATTATTAGTATACAGTGGCGACTTCAGTGTATAAAGATTTTGTCAATGAGGTTATGAGCAGATAATTGTGAATTTACATGGTGAAAGTGGATGTTTCTATTATATGATGAATGTACAAAATTTGTGTGTGAGTAAGCAAGTATTATTTAATTGATTAAAAAGATAGACTTGTGGTTTCACAGTAGCTCATTTTATTCTAAAAACGGTGAATATTAATGCAATACTGGCAGTTGGTATAATCAGATTTTAATACTGAAAACCTCACTGCTCTTTGAACAATTGCCCAGTGGATATGAGAAAGGACGAACAAGATTTCTGAGGGTCAGTAGACTATTATTTCAGATTCAGTGAAGCTTTTAATAAAGAATATCGACTATTACAGTGTCTTTTGTGGCACGTGCATGAAGCATAGCTCCAAAATTTTAAAAATTTCGTAGTATTTGGGGCGTACGAGTGGAAATATTTACTTTAAAATTAGTATTTAGCGCATCGTAAATAGCATCCAACATATCGTACAAAAACTTTGAAAATTACTTTTCAGCAAGCAGTATAGGCCTAATCACTGGAAAGATGTAACTTCCAGATGTTGAATATCGAAGTGTCACTTCTAGTTTTACCTGAGCCAGAACTGCATCTGTAATGTGAGAATGAATTTTTTAATAGAGCTCAAATCACACCTCTACAAGCACTCGAAATCTATTTCGTTGAATTTATTTGAAGTTGTGCAGATGTATGGCAGTTAACCTTCCATGACTATCATTCAGCATACGTGTGAAAGACAAACACAAATTGTGGAATAAGATACCCTGAACACTTAAAGCATTGTAAAGTAGAAACACACATGTGCTCCACATTTGGAAACTACTTTATGTAACAGAATTTCCAGCCTACTGCCATAAAAACGCCAGTAAACATAACAATAATTTGTAGACAGCTTTTGTCCCCCTTCCAGAACACAAAAAGATCAACTACAGTAACATCAGTCATAAGATACTCAATCCCTGTTACTTGAGCAAATTATTTTTCGAGATTATAATCTGCACCTAAAATTTCCGATTAAGATTTTCCCTACTAGTGGTTTCCATTAAACCTGCGATTTCAGTTCATAGATTCCGACGAATTATGTAATGATTATACACTCCTGGAAATGGAAAAAAGAACACATTGACACCGGTGTGTCAGACCCACCATACTTGCTCTGGACACTGCGAGAGGGCTGTACAAGCAATGATCACACGCACGGCACAGCGGACACACCAGGAACCGCGGTGTTGGCCGTCGAATGGCGCTAGCTGCGCAGCATGTGTGCACCGCCGTCGTCAGTGTCAGCCAGTTTGCCGTGCCATACGGAGCTCCATCGCAGTCTTTAACACTGGTAGCATGCCGCGACAGCGTGGACGTGAACCGTATGTGCAGTTGACGGACTTTGAGCGAGGGCGTATAGTGGGCATGCGGGAGGCCGGGTGGACGTACCGCCGAATTGCTCAACACGTGGGGCGTGATGTCTCCACAGTACATCGATGTTGTCGCCAGTGGTCGGCGGAAGGTGCACGTGCCCGTCGACCTGGGACCGGACCGCAGCGACGCACGGATGCACGCCAAGACCGTAGGATCCTACGCAGTGCCGTAGGGGACCGCACCGCCACTTCCCAGCAAATTAGGGACACTGTTGCTCCTGGGGTATCGGCGAGGACCATTCGCAACCGTCTCCATGAAGCTGGGCTACGGTCCCGCACACCGTTAGGCCGTCTTCCGCTCACGCCCCAACATCGTGCAGCCCGCCTCCAGTGGTGTCGCGACAGGCGTGAATGGAGGGACGAATGGAGACGTGTCGTCTTCAGCGATGAGAGTCGCTTCTGCCTTGGTGCCAATGATGGTCGTATGCGTGTTTGGCGCCGTGCAGGTGAGCGCCACAATCAGGACTGCATACGACTGAGGCACACAGGGCCAACACCCATCATCATGGTGTGGGGAGCGATCTCCTACACTGGCCGTACACCACTGGTGATCGTCGAGGGGACACTGAATAGTGCACGGTACATCCAAACCGTCATCGAACCCATCGTTCTACCATTCCTAGACCGGCAAGGGAACTTGCTGTTCCAACAGGACAATGCACGTCCGCATGTATCCCGTGCCACCCAACGTGCTCTAGAAGGTGTAAGTCAACTACCCTGGCCAGCAAGATCTCCGGATCTGTCCCCCATTGAGCATGTTTGGGACTGGATGAAGCGTCGTCTCACGCGGTCTGCACGTCCTGCACGAACGCTGGTCCAACTGAGGCGCCAGGTGGAAATGGCATGGCAAGCCGTTCCACAGGACTACATCCAGCATCTCTACGATCGTCTCCATGGGAGAATAGCAGCCTGCATTGCTGCGAAAGGTGGATATACACTGTACTAGTGCCGACATTGTGCATGCTCTGTTGCCTGTGTCTATGTGCCTGTGGTTCTGTCAGTGTGATCATGTGATGTATCTGACCCCAGGAATGTGTCAATAAAGTTTCCCCTTCCTGGGACAATGAACTCACGGTGTTCTTATTTCAATTTCCAGGAGTGTATTTTTCTGCCTCAGGATGGCACAAGCTGCTCCTTCGACCAAACGTATCAGTTTCTCACAAACCACGTTTCGTGTCGTGTCGGCCATTAAGATTGGAAAAACAAACTGTTTTGAATTTCAGAGATTGTCGTCCGAAATCTGCACGCTCGGACGATGATGTCTGCTACATTGTGACCGCGCATGTAATGGCGTACTGATTTGAAAAGATCCGCCGTCTTCGGACGATGTCGGCCGTCGGCGGAATCAACCGATATCGGTGTCACTGTCACCGCAGCCTAACATTGGCAACCCTGTTCCCAGAATTAACGTTTAAGACATTTTTTATCGATCGGGTCAAATTTCTCGTGTTCACAATGTTGATGCGCACCCGATTTAGCGTTTAGCATTTATAATTTTCCCGCGAGTTATGGCGAAATTAACTCACGAAATTTACGTTAAATAACGCTTGCCGTCAACTATTGTTTACAAACTTTACATGGTTACGTTTCTTGACACCAGGTAACTCTACTCAGCAGATCTGAGGCGATAAATGGATAGAAGTCGGAAGAATTCGTCCTATATCTCCTGCCGCTGTCAAGCGCTACTCAGCATGGTGGCCAACTGTACTGCGCACGCGCAGCTTCGAGATTATTCTCGTCGTAACTCCTTTGCGTTATTCGAACCGTATGTATAAAAATAGGGCTAGTTTACACCCATGCTCATTTGCGGCAAATGTTTTCGGTTCAAACACAGCACCAGTTACACATTTTTAAATGCTTAGTAAGTCGTGTTTTAAGAATTTATTCTCGTCATCAAATGCAAATATTAATGTAAGTATTTTTTGCGATGGTTTACAAAAACAATGTGAGTGATAGTTTGCGTGTATGTGGTTTTCCAAATAACCAAGACAGCACAGTACCTGGTAATCTCAAAAAGACGATTAGTGCAGAAGACGCAGAACAACACATATGCAAGCGCCACACAAAATACTTATGTAAACATTTGCACCTGACAACAAGAATAAATTCTCGAAACATGTCATGTTAAGCATGAAAAAATACGTAACTGGTGCAGTGTTTCATTCCAACGTATTTATGTGATAAATGACAGCTGCAGGCTTTCCAGAAACATCGGAAATCATGTATGTAATTAAGTCAAACTTTTGTACTTCCCAGACAATTACCAGTTCCAGTTAAATCAGCGGTTTTTATTAGATGATAAAGCATTATCAGATAATAAACAAGTCCCTGACAAGAATTATCATGCTTATTATGTGCGAAAATATAAGGGGGTACTGTACGTAACTTTTATTGCTTAAAACATTATTTCCAACATATTATATTATTTTCCCACATTTTACACTTTTTTTTCTAGTCCCTGGAAAAGTGTAAAAACGGGGTTTCACTGTAGTTTGTTTTATGGGACTTCAACTTGGTTGTAATTGTGAAAGATGTTGCAGAAAAAAGAGCAATTTTGACAATCAGGCTATAGGAGGCAGTATACGGCTTTCTAGGGCAGGCCGTTCCAACAGTGCCCCCTGGGCAGGTGTGTGCGTACGGAGGTGGCGGGGAAACAGCATGTGACCCTGGCGTTTTGCTAGAGACAGGGAATATTTCCTATAAATTTAAACATTTTCACCAAAAATTCAACATTATCTGAATTCCAGTTCAGAGCAGAAGTTAAGACATGCTACATTATCTGATGCTCATCACACTATGAAATCACTTTATCCCTTAAAAATTGATTGCATCCTATAAACAAGAATGGCGTATGGTTCTTTGACTCAGCAAAATTGTGCACTAGAAACACTATTTCACCTGCTGTAATTTTAATAGGGCAATTCTGTCTCTCTGGAGAAGAATGCTTATTCAAACGTTACATTGTCCATACCAACTATAAGCCTTAGAAATTTACACACAGATCTTATGTTAGTGGATTTGGTCAGACATTCTATGAATAACGCCCAATAAAATACAAAAAGATTGAAGTTTTGAATGTATATGTGAGTCATGTGACATATGTTTTACAGTAAAACACACACACACACACACACACACACACACACACACACACACACACACACACACACAAAATATAATCACCACGAAGTTTTAAGGCATTACCATTGATATCTTTAAAATTACAATTTATACCATTAAAAAAGCTCTTAAAAATATGTCTGTCTAGGGCAGGCTGTTCCAACAGTGCCCCACAGAGCAGGAGCACTCACCAAAATGTCTCACATGGGAAAGGCCTCAGACACGGCCAACCGATTCGGTTCAGATTTGGCAGGTCGCTTGTGTACAACCTAAAACGAAGGACTCTAATAAGATATTTTGGCTCAACACCCTCCCGTTTTTGTGAAACTCACCCCTAAAGGTTATGACGAACAATCGATTCAAAATTGGCGGAATCTATAGATAATTGTAAACAGAGCATTTTTCATCAGGTATGGTGTCCACAAACGCATACTTTTCCGTAAACCGAAGAAAGAAACTTTTACAACTGCAACTTATTTACCCACATGAAAAACGCTTTTCGGAGAGAACGCCGTCAAGGTAACTGGCTGGGAAGCCAATCTGGAACGCCGAGAAACAGACTGCCTGCTTCCGGTAGTGCATTGATAATACATCTGTCTTGCAATACTTTTACAAACCAAAACACAGCGTCGGTAACTTCCCGCTTGCTGTCGTCTATGACAGGCCCCCAGCTATATATTTCAGCACTGGACGAAGAGTGTACACCCTCCATTATTCAGATTATGCAGTTGAAAGATATGACACAACAAACAATAACTAGTTACTACGGCAAAAACAGGAAAGCTAATTACTGCAATATACATACAGTACAAGTCGTATGTTATTTACGGAAGTTCACTGTATTCTTTCACAATTCGCCGGATTAACGATGAAAAATCATTACGTGTATCCTCGAGGTTCGCGGCAGCCTGAAGATGGAAAACAACTCTTTCCGATTAACTTCTATATGATTCGTGCTGAACACCCTCACTCTTCGAGGTTCACAACTATGATATGATGAACAGACGACCGGGACAACATAACTCTCCCCGCGTACATTCTGTCCCGTGCATCGCTGTAAACCAGCTTCGCGCGGTTGGCTATCTGTGGTCCCTCGTGAGGAATTCGCAGCACCATTACTCAGAGTTGTTTTCATGTGACAAGGCTAAAAAGTTTCAGAAAAATATGTGTGAAATCTTATGGGACTTAACTGATAAGGTCATCAGTCCCTAAGCTTACACACTACTTAACCTAAATTATCCTAAGGACAAACACACACACCCATGCCCTAGGGAGGACTTGAACCTCCGCCGGGATCAGCCGCACAGTCCATGACTGCAGCGCCCAGACCGCGCGGCTTTCAAGTTTAATTCTGTAATAATTCGCGTCGTTTAGGAAATTAGTTTGCCTACCTTATTACAATTATTATTCCGGGTTGAGTTGCGTACCTTATTAAGCCCCCTATCCCTACGAATTCTGATACAAAAAACTACAATTAAAAAACAAAAATGAAAATCCTACAGTTTCTTCGAGATTCGAATACGGGTTCTCTGCTTCCCAGCTAGTTACCTTGGCCGTTGCGCAATCGGCGCTCTCCCCGAAAAGCGTTTACCATGTGGGTAAACAAGCGGCAGTTGTGAAAGTTTCTTTCCTCGATTTCTGGAAAAGTATGCATTTGTGGACCCCGTACCCACTGATGAAAAGTGCTCTATTTACAATTATCTATCGATCCCACCAATTTTTAATCGATTGTTCGTCATAACCTTTAGGGATGAGTTTCACAAGAACGGGAGGGTGCTGACACAAATTATCTTAGAGTCCTTCGTCTTAGGTTGTACACAAGCGACCTGCCAAATTTGAGCCGAATCAGTTGGCAGTGTCTGAGGCCTTGCCATGGTTGGGGGAAAACAACCTCACAGCTCTTGACCGCATTTACGAAAAATCCTAGTTAAAACAATGACTGCAATGGCCATCAACTGGAGAGATTTCTAGTTACTGATACGGTTGCATGCCCGCAGTGACTTACTTGTAGCAAAGTACTCATTATGCTAATAAGTGTAACTTACAGCATCATTATACACACCTACAAGCAGTGCATTACGAGCAGGTAGAAAGCGGAGCATACACTGAGCTAGGCTTAAAAATAATACACAACAAGGCATAAGTTTAAAACAGAATTCATAGTACAGAGGTTGTAGAACTATGTAGCATTAGTTCAAGTATTAATACTTTCCTTTCCAGGTGAATGTCAGTGAAGAAAACTCAACAGTTCAAGCAAGTACATTACAGCAGAGCCTTTTCATCCCCATAAAATCGTATATGACAGCAGTTACAAAACGTTTATTTCCAAGGGAGTTGCAGGCAGTTGAAGGTGTTTGCCTTTCGAAGCAACCAGTGGAGTGTCGAATCCTGGACGTGACAGTGGGCTTAGGCAAACAGCTCAGCAAAAATAGGAAAATTTTCTTGCATTTTTGCTCACTCTGGATGAAAGTACAGATACTTATAACTGACTGCACTCAGCTTTCAATATTTGTTTGTGGTGTCGATATGGCACTGTTAGTAATTGATGAGCTGTCAGATGTGGTACTGCTCAGTTACCCATCCTTCAAACTGTTTGTGATTAATGGATAGTACGTATTTGCCATGAGGCAAGCTCCATTCTGTAGCCACAGATGGTGCATCTAAAATTATCTAGCATCACCAGGGTTACACTTCTTGTTTAAAAAATAAATTCAAAAGTGAAATTGAGAAAGACCTTGTGACTATTCACTGCTTCATTCACCACGAGGTTATGTACTGAAACAGAGCAGCTCAGTCATGTAATTATAGTTCTGGTCAAATGTCTTAATTTTACATATCACAGCGTAAATCACTGCTGATTCCGATTGTTGGAAGATATGGAAGCCTTGCCACAGAACAGTTTGTTGTGTTAGTCAGAGGAGAATTCTTGAATTTTCATTGCCGTTCTGGAGGAAATATCTGTTTTACTTTAAATGAAAGAGGAAGAAGTTAACTTAAAGATTTAAAATGGATTGCAGGCTTAGCATTCCTAGCAGGCATAACTATGCATCTCAAAAATTTAAATATATAATTGTAGTGCTAAGTGCAGCTAATAGGTGACATTCACGACAAAATCAGCATTCATGGAAAAGTTACACTTGTTTGAGACCCAAATGAGTAAAGAAAGTTTAACAATCTTCAATCTTCTTTGAAACTACCTGAAGGTACCAGTTTTTGTGAGCACCAAACTGAGATAATGCAATTCATCATGTCTTTTGAAATAAAATGGCAAGAGCTCACCATTCTGTAATAAAATTGTTCAGCACTCCTTTCTTGGTATCACCCAATGATTTATCAACATCACTCCAGTTAGAAGTTACACATTAGAAAAATTCAAATCTGATGAAAGACAGATAGTACAACAAGCTGAATTTGTCACGATGGTATCATCCATTACAGCAAAAAATATCTCCCAAGCTGCACAAAAATGCCACATAGATCATATACATGTTTGTGTCTACATACTGTTGTGAGCAGCTTTTCTGAGCAATGAAAAGAATAAAAACGAAAGTACAATCTTTTCTTCAGGACCTGACAATGAAGAGCATCTTCCGCATTAACACTGCGAACACTTTGACACTCAATATTTCCACCATTAATCTGAAAAGAAAATGTCAGATTTCAAAAGCTCAATAAAAACATTCAATACTTTTAAAACAATTGTTTCTTATTTCCTTAACTTCCTTATTTCTCAGACATAGCATGATGCTACTTCATAGTGACCACAACTATGAGACTGGTGATTGTGTAAGGTACAGCCGGCAGATTACAAGACTCTGCCATGATGGCCATTCGATTGTTCACTGTGAGTCACAATACTCCATGGAGTAGTGAGTGCTCCGCAGTGCAGCAGGGAGTGTATGAGCTGTACGGGCCTGTTCGAAGGGATATAAGACAGGAACTAATATTGAACATGGAGCCTCCAACTGCTGCAAATTCTTTGGTCCATTCTTCAGACTTTGGCAGATGGCACATCGGATTTAGTCAAATTAGCCATCGCCTTGGAAAGAGGAAAATGCTCTTCAGACTAGTGTGTTGGCAGCACCTGCTCACAGAGGTGTTCACGAAATCAAACTGAAACCTTACAAACTAATCAACAGATTTATCCCAAAATGTCCTTTTTCTGATAAATATGGCTGCAGATACAGTTGCCTGACATCAGTACTGCAACTGGCTATTGAAGTCGGTGCATGATGGAGAGGTTGATCCTGAAATGCTCTTTATTCTAATCAAGTAGGGCTCCATCTATTGGGATACATGAACTTTTACAACAATCCGTGCTGAAGGTCTGAAAATCCTCATCAGTTACATCAAGGGCCCTTTGGATGACATGAAAACTATATGAACAATATACTGCAACATTCTCCGCATCTTCTCCCCTCTCCTCCTCCTCCTCCTCCTCCTCCTCACATGACTGTATTTATACCAGTAGCGGAAAGTATTTCTGATATTAAGAACTATCCTCATAATACTCTCATACACACATCACTGCTGTGTGCTCTTGCATTGTCCTGTATGAAATAACAATCCCTCTTTTCATTTGCTGTTAGTTATAAAAAAAGTTTACAGCATATTGTTTACAAACCTATCGAAAGTTACAGTTTAGTTGGAAAAGCTCAATCCAGTAATATGTGTTGCTCCAACTGAACACTACACTCCTGTTTTCACATCACACAGAAATGATAAGGATTTTCAGAACTCCAACATTAACTGTTTTTTAAGTTCATGTAGTCTGATAAATGCAGCCACACTTCATCAGAAAAAAAGGAGCATTTAAGTATCAATCCTCCCCACCATGCACAGACTGCAGTAGCCAGTATCAGAATCTGAATTCTTCAGTTGATGCACTACAGTTATTTTGTAAGATTTCAGTTTGATTTTGTGTACAGGTCAGAGCAGATGCAACAAACACTAGTTTGAAGTGCTGTATAGCTAAACCTAATATGCCACCTGCTGAAGTCCAAGGAAGGATCTGAAGCATATGTGGCAATCAGAGCTTTCCTACCCTTATTGGTTCCAACACAACACCAGATGCAGTGTATGCATTGTATGTGAAACACACCATAAATACTGTTCATACAAGAGACAAACCTACTGCTGAACTACACTTTGTCAAGATAAAAAACACATGAAAAATGAAAGAAAGGTCATTCATGAATATATCTTTGTAGCGATACATATAAAACACTATTTATCCACACGTAGTACACTCCTGGCTACACAGAACTTTAAGGAAGTTATCTACAGCACAATCCTGCACAAAACAACTCAGTATACTACCACTCATCATTGTAGTAACAATTAACATTCAATATGACTACAAAGCCACATAATTGAAATGCATACTCATGTCAATGAAACAAAACTGATCAAACCCCTGAACTGCAAACAAAGTATTAATGATCTCCTTGCACCACTAAGGAACACAGACAATTTCTAGGAAACTATAACTTCCTAACTCAAGCAGTTAATCAGGCCTCAAAGGAAGTGTCTCATGCTCCTAGATTCTGTTAGTGGCACTGCAATGAATAAATTATTCATGGTTTAGGAAATGGGGCAGATAAGCTGTTCCTCAGCTAAGGGGCCATTAATACATAATAAAGATGTAACACAATGAACAATCAGTACAATAATGATTCTGAGATGTCCCACATGTCAATAAACATGATGCATGAATCATAGGTCACAAGCAGTGATCTGCGAGAAAACCTCTGTTATTTGCATGCAGATCTCTGGCAGTACGCACAAGAGAATGCTGTATGGCCCCTCACAGACTTTCGATTCAAGTATGCTCCCTACATGTTCCAAAATCATCCCATTCTTCTATGGAATAAATGTCCCTTTGGCAACACTGCTCAAATCTGGTGATAAAATAAATGAAACAATTTTTAATCATAAAGTTTGTGGCCTGACTCATGCAAATACTCTTACTCTCAAATGACTAGAGTTAATGACATTTTGTGCAGCCAGTCATTTGATTGTTACAAAAATGTATCACATCAACTAACTGTAGTGGTATAATAACAAAAAATTTAAACTCTATTTTATGGATCTGGTTCATTCCAATTTAAGTTGACGCATTTTCTTAATCTACAGTACGTCAGACTAAAGTTACAGTTGTATTGTGAAGGCACTCACAGTTGACAGTTTCCCCATCTTTACCTTTGTGTGCTATTGCTTCACCTCTGGTGTCCCACAAACAACATATGACAACGTGAAAATAGTGTTTTGAGTGGATGAGGGTGCACTTAACTTGAAAATTTTCAAACATTACACAACTGCTTTCTTACAATATTCATATTTACAATAAAAATCAGATAGCCCGATGTTTAGAAGTCAACAGCGTTGTCGCAGTGATAACACTGGTTCCCATCAGACCACCGAAGTTAAGTGCTATCGGGCTTGGCTAGCACTTGGATGGGTGACCGTCTGGTCTTCTGATTGCTGTCGGCAAGTGCGGTGCAGCCCTTGTGAGACAAATTGAGGAGCTACATGATCGAGAAGTAGCAGCTCCAGTCACAAAAACAGGCAACAGCTTGGAGAGAGGTGTGCTGACCACATGCCCCTCCATATCCGCATCCAGTGACACCTGTCGAGGGAGGATGACACGGCGGTCGGCTAGTACTGTTGGGCTTTCTGAGGCCTGTTCGGATGGAGTTTAGTTTTAGTTCTATGTTTAGTACTTTATGCAACTGAATACTTCATATATTACCAAATTAAAAGTAGAAATTAAAGCAACCATCAACAAAGCTGGTTTGAATGTCATAGCACTTATTTCAGTATGGTCCTATTAGATGTCAAATGCCCTTTCCTTCCTCCCATCTGAGAACTGGTTCTGCAAGTTACTGTTTAACGTGGACTCCAAAATCACAGTAGACTGACAGGTTTTCCATTTGGAGAAACACACACGCACACACACGCGCGCGCGCGCACACACACACACACACACACACACACACACACACACACACACACACAGAGAGAGAGAGAGAGAGAGAGAGAGAGAGAGAGATATCCCCAGCACCAGTGATATTAAGGTACACTAAAAAGGAGCCAAAAAGAGGTCTCTCATTCTGATACTTGATCTGTCACATTGATCCATAAAGTTTTCTTCGTTGGACGAGGTCAAGACTTTGAATATTTACATTATGTGCTTAAAATGGCATAAATAGCTGACTGCATCTGGTCAATCTGGTTTTTAGTTCTAATGATGAAAATGATTGCAGTCTTATGGAATACGTCACATGAGATGAATAACCCCTTCAGACCTTGCAGAGACTTACCATACATTAATCAAACTGAAGAGGCCTGAAGTTCATCCTCCAAGATGCCACACATACCCAGAACACCATAAAATGGGCATTTTATAAGCAATATGTTGCATCTAACTACACTCAGAGTATGGCACAGGTGCTTCACTAAACCATTTGTAACTGCATGTTACTACGTTATCTGAAGGAAGGATTGAATACAGTGAAGCCATAAATTATATCTCCTTACCACTGTTATTCTTCAGCTGCAGCCAGCCAGTTAAAAACACTGGCTACAAAACTGATGGTATGATTTTCCAGTGCGAACAATTATGACCCTCTGCTACAGCTACTGTTACAGTACAAGTCCAACGGAAGTTGGACTAAAATAATGTTTAAATCATGATTAATAAGTAATTCCATATGATATCTTAACATTTGCTGTGACTTGGTATTACTCATAGAGGAAGTGTGCTTGCTTATGTTCAACAGCCTCAGTAAGTCCACAGCCTTGCAGTAAATTATGAGGTTCTACAAAACAATAGCAACAATGATTTTTTCACCACATACTTGCTGAAAGTCAGTAATACGCCTAAATAAATTATAATGTGTATGATAAAATTTAACTCGTCCGAAACCCGTCTGTGAGAGGAGGAGTAGGAGGAGGAGGAACACTTCTATAACTTCTATAAAAACCCTTGGTTCAGCTGGCTCTGGGTGGCAGTACCTCGTGAAGGCCCCTCATGGGGGTTACAATTAAGATCTCAATGACAATGATGGTATAAGAGAAGGACTTTGGTATGGAGAAACTCCTGGAAAAAGCAACACTATCTACTCTAGGAAGAGGATTAAATCCAGCAGTACCTGTCTTATACTGAGCTGCTCCCTGGTAGGGATCTGTTCACTATGTGAGATGCAATCTTTCCTGTACATCTCACCTTCAAAAGTAAAAGTTGGTTCCAGTTAGCATAGTCTAATCACCAAACCAATAATCAGTATGGATAAGAAACCTTTATGCAATCAGAATACTCTATGGGACCAATTCTCCACCATACCCTCAGGTAAAGTGTCAAATAGTCATGTGGATTCTGGGGGGACAACTGCATAAAGTTTTGGATGGATTGGAGCACCCTGACAATCACACATGCAAAATTAAATCCAAGCAACTGAACTACATTGCAACTTTAAAAGTCCAGCCTCTCACTAAACTTGGAAAGTTAAAAACAATAACAGATTTTTTACATAAAAGAGCGTTATGAGTGCATCTGTATAGGAAACTTGCTACAAGGACAATGAACCTTTTGAATCAAACAGATACAAAAGCTACAGAGGAAATCCAAAAGCAGCATATTAAAAAGTGCGCCTATTTACAGCACAGGTTTCATCATTTCTAAAATGGTACAACCCACTAAATGAAAACAAACAAACAAACAAACATACATACATGCTGGATTGATCGATATGACAAGTGTCTACCAAAAAGAAAGAAGGTATGGGAAAACTGGGATGAAAATAAAAGTAAGGAAAACAGAAACCACCTTCTAGGAAAAAGAAGAGAAGCCACTAGTCTTTTAAAGGAGACAGAAAGTTACTCATCAGCACCACTTTGTGAAGATCATAAGATAAGAAACTATTATCAACTGTTTAAGAAACAACAGACCAAATTTATATCACCAACTTTTCAACTTGTAAACTCAAAAACAAACCAAATGGCTCACTGTAAATGAAAAACTGAGAGATACCGGCAACCTTTTTTGAAGATTTACTAAAATGCCATGAAACATCAGCAAACAATGTATTCAAAACAATTACTCAATGGCCCCAGATTTAGAAGAAATTATATGCTCACTGAAAAACAATCAGGCAGTTGGTGAGGATGGAATTAAGGCAGAATTATGGAACTCCCTCAATGATGATGTCCTTCTTAAACTTAAAAATCTAATAGGTAGAATCTGGGAGAAAGAAGAAATACCAGAGGAATGGAAAACAAACCTCATATACTGATATTCTTCTTGGGTATGTAGCCAGATAATGTAGTCATCTTGACACAGTATTTCAACAGACCAACTGGCCACCACCATCAGGTGAGTATGCTGATGCACAATCTCGGCAGAACTGAGTTCCCAAAAGAATCAGCAGCTCCTCTTTACTCTGCAACTGGCCCACCACATGTGTGCGAGCAGCGCCACTGCTGCCCTCAAGTGCATGTCAACTAGTATCAGACCCATGAAAGAAATAAGCAAAATGATATACCACTAGCAGAACACTAATTAAAATAATCTTCTGGTTGGAATTAAGGCCATTGCTTAATACCAGATAAAACTGGGTTTCATGTCTTTACTTCAAGTGTAACTGTTATCCTGTTAATAATATTATCAGATAATCAAATTTCAATAGATTCCTCTAGAACGAATTTCCAGTGGCGGCAAGCAGGAGCGATTATTTTCAACTCATACATCATCTTATGTCCCTCATTAAGACAGTGTTCTGCCACTATGGATTTCTCTGGCTGGAGTGTGACAATGGTGTTCTATACATCTGTCCTGAATAGCACGGATAGACTGGCCAATATAAGCCATCCCACAATGACAAGGAATTTTGTATACTCTGAGTTTCCTCAGTTCCAAGCAAGGAAGCCCATACTAGGGGGCAAGGGGGAGCCAGGTCCACCCTCCTCCGCACAGCTCTCAGAGAAAGAAAAAAAAAAAAGGGTAATCAGGTGTTTTTCTTTCAAGAAAATGGTTTAAAAGTCAGTATTATGCAAGATTTTAACAGGGTCAGAACTGGAACTCTTTTATCGCTACTTACAAGTCTCCATTCATCTTTCAAAATATTAAAAACAGTCCACACAACCAGGTCTAGCCCCTAACCCTCCCACAAACTACTGTATGGGCAACCCTTGGTCCCAAGTCATGCTTTACTGATTCAAGAAGGGCTCTAACCTTAGTTGCTGGTATAAATACACTTTTGATGTCATATCCTCCTAAAATTCTTGAAATTTTCAAGGATATACTCCCAGTGAAAGTAAAAAAAAAGCAACAGCTTTACAAGTATTATTTTATGGTTTACCCGGCAGTCTGAACTGAAGAGTATGACATATTTCTTGGTCAGTATAACCATTCTGCTTAAAAACAACTTTAAGATGATCCAATTCCTGCATCAAATTTTCTGCATCAGAAATGGCATGCACCAAAGTGTGCAAGACCCCCATGCACTTGTGTGTTGGATGACAGCTGGTCGCATGAAGACAATAATCAGTATGTGTAGGTTTATGATATACACTATGCCCCAAAGTCCCATTGTCATTTCTGTGAACCGAAACATTAAGAAAAGGAAGTCTGCCATCCTAAATCTGATACTAGGAAGAGAACAATTAACATGATCCAAAAAGCATTTCACAGCATGAATCCATGAGGCCATGCCATAAAAGTTTCATCAATGTATCTCCAAAACCAAGTGTGTTTACGAAATGAAACCCTGAGCGCCACTTACTCAAAGTCTTTCATCAAAAGATTGGTGACTATAGGAGGAAAAGGAGGCTCCAAATAGCCATGTCAGTTTGCTCAAAATACACTGATGTCAAAAAATTGCACCACCAAAAAATAATTACTGTACAGTAACGAAATTTTGGGAATACGTTTGTCTAGGCCACATATTTAAGTGATTAACACTGCAAGGTCACAGGTTAATTAACATTGCAAGGTCACAGGTTAATGTAGGTGCAAGATAAGCCATTGTAAATGTGAAATGCTGCTACATTAATAACTTGTATAAGAGCCAAAATGTTGAATGCAAGCATGCATGCATTGTGTTGTACAGTGCCGGATGTCAGTTTGTGGGATTGAATTCCATGCCTGTTGCACTTGGTTGGTCAATACAGGGATGTTTAATGCTGTTTGTGGATGATGCTGGAGTTGTCATCCAATGATGTCCCATATGTGCTTGCCTGAAGACAGATCTGGTGATCGATCAGGACAAGGCAACAAGTCGACACACTATACAGCATGTTGGGATACAACAGCAGTATGTGGGCGAGCATAATCCTGATGGACAACAGTCCCTGGAATGCTGTTCATGAATGGCAGCACAAAAGATTGAATCACCAGACTGACATACAAATTTGCCACCAGGGTGTCTGAGATAACCACGAGAGTGCTCCTGCTGTCTTATTGCCATAACTCCATGTGCAGACTCAGTGTGTCTAGTATGCAGACAGGTTGGTTGCAGGCCCTCAACTGGTCTCATTAACCAACACACAGTCATCACTGGCACCAAGGTAGAACCTCCACCCAGCCCTCCAACGAGCTCTCGCTCAACACAACTGAAGCCAAAGATGGCGGTGGTCTGGGGTCAGTGGAACGCACGCTTCAGCGCACCTGTCTCGGTGCTTTCCTTGAAGTAGCCTATTTGTAACAATTCATTGTGATACCGTGGTGCCAACAACTGCCCAGATAGCTGCTGCAGATGCAGTACGATGCGCCAGAGCCACAAGCCAAATACGACGGTCTTTCCTCTCGGTAGTGCCACGTGGCCATCCAGAGCCCAGTCTTCTTGCGACCACATTCATTCTTGTGACCACCACTGCCAGCAGTCATGTACAGTGGCTACATTCCTGCCAAGACTTTCTGCAGTATTGCAAAAGGAACATCCAGTTTCTTGCAGCCCTGTTACATGACCTCATCCAAACTCAGTGACCTGTTGTAATGTCGTCTGTTGCCTTAAAGGCATTCTTGACAAACGACAACTCACCATGTCCAATCTCAAAGGCAACTAATGCTTATGATGAACTTGATTTGCATCCTCATAGTGGCATTTAGACATCATCTTCCAGATGTACAAACACGCCTACAAACTTACATTTATGTCGCACTACTACTTCTGGATGTTGCCTCTTTTGTGTCGGTGTACGAATCATTAAATAAGAAATGTATCAATGTTGGTACATGCTGACATAACTTAGTTGTTTCATTGTTGAGTTTCTCACTAATTAACAACAAGGACTCATCCAGGGGAAACCGGGCTGATAAATACCACCGATCTAGAAATGTAATGTTCACATTTTTCGATGTGGGGCCTAAGAACAAAAGCTAAATATTTGGCCAAATTGTTGCTAGGAGTACCCAGATTATTCACATTGGCTAAAGAGGAATCACATGCTTGTGAAACCATACAATCTTGGAGTAACAACAGCTCTAGGATGATGTTTTCTAAGCACCTCATCATCAGGAAAGGAGTTCTTCTTAAGAAGTGAGAGTGTCTTCATTTTATTCGTTTGGTGTAGTCTTTGATACGCCAAGTCCTCCCATAAAAGATCCACTTTAGCCAAATAACCTCCACGAGAGGGAAAAGCAATGGCACTGCCTTTTTCGCCAGGAAGAATAAGTAAATTCTGATCTTCTCTTATGGATTGGATGGTCACCTTTTATACGAGATAAAATATTGCTCTGTAGGGGTGGTGCTCGTCGAAGCTTATGGGAGACCTCCACTTCATCTGCAGGAAATCAATAATAAAAACACTCCTATGTGTGGGAGTAACATTTATACCTTTTTCTATGACAGATAACATGATTATCATCCAGTTCCTTTTTAGTGAGATTCATCACAATCCATCGATGGGTGTTGTCATCACATATAGTGGATTAAGCACAAAGCTGGTAAAATGTAAAATGACTGTTTACTGACAGCACTCCTCTGCAATGAGTCTGAAAATGCCCACAAGGAACTATCCATCCATTCCCACGAAGCGGCCAAAAGCCAAGATGAAATCTCCAATTGCAAATAACACGCTGAAGCACCAAAGAAACTGGTATAGGAATGTGTATTCAAATACAATGATATGTAAACAGGCAGAATATGGCACTGCAGTCAGCAATGCTTATATAAGACAACAAGTGTATGGCGCAGTTGTTAAATCAGTTACTGCTGCTACAATGGTAGGTTATCAAGATTTAAGTGAGTTTGAATGTGGTGTTGTAGTCAACGCATGAGCAATGGGACACAGCATCTCCGAGGTAGCGATGAAGTGGGGATTTTCCCATATGACCATTTGACGAGTGTACCATGAATATCAGGAATCCACTAAAACATCAAATCTCTGACATCACTGCGGCAGGAAAAAGATCCTGCAAGAACAGAACCAATCGTTCAACATGACAGAAATGCAACCCTTCTGCTGCAAATTGCTCTAGATATTAATTCTGGGCCATTAACAAGTGTCAGCGTGTGAACCACTCAACGAAACATCATCGATATGGGCATTTGGAGCAGAAGGCCCACTTGTGTACCCTTGATGACTGCATGACACAAAGCTTTACACCTCGCCTGGGTCTGTCAACACCAGCATTGGATTGTTGATGACTGGAAACATGTTGCCTGGTCAGACGAGTCTCGTTTCAAATTGTATCGAGCAAATGGACGTGGATGGGTATGGAGACAACCTCACGAATCCATGGACCCTGCATGTCAACAGGGGACTGTTCAAGCTAGTGGAAGCTCTGTAATGGTGTGGGGCATGTGCAGTTCGAGTGATATGGAACCCCTGATATGTATAGATACGACTGACAGGTGTCACATGCGTAAACATCCTGTCTGATCACCTGCAACCATTCATGTCCATTGTGCATTCCAATGGACTTGGGCAATTCCAGCAAGACAATGTCACCTCCCCACCCATCCTGAATTTCTAGAGTGGCTCCAGGAACACTCTTCTGAGTTTACACCTTCTGCTGGCCACCACCACTCCCCAGACATGAACATTATTGAGCACATCTAGGATGTCTTGCAACATGGTGTTCTGAAGAGATCTTCACCCCCTCGTACTCTTACAGATTTACGGACAGCCCTGCAGTATTCGTGATGTCAGTTCACTCCAGAACCACTTCAGAAATCAGTCAAGTCCATGTCATGTTGCGTTGTGACACTTCCGAATGCTCACGGGGCCTCTACACGACATTAGGCAGTTGTACTAGTTTCTTTGGCTCTTCAGTATATAAATCTTTGGATATAAAATCCAGTTGTCTATGAGTAAAATGAATACATCCATGTACTAGAGCAGCCATTACATTTACATCTACATCCATACTCTGCAAGCCACCATACAGTGTGTGGCGGAGAGTATCCTGTACCACTATGAGTCATTTCCCTTCCCATTCCAGTCGCAAATAGAGCAGGGGAAAAACGGCTGTCTGTGTGTCTCCATATGAGCCCTAATTTCTCATATCTTATCATAGTGGTCCTTATGTGAAATGTATGTTGACAGTAGTAGAATCATTCAGCACAGCTTCAAATGCTGCTTCTCTACATTTTTTCAATAGTGTTCCTTGAAAAGAATGTCACCTTCCCTCCAGGGGTTTCCATTCCAGTTCCCAAAGCATCTCCATAATACTAGTGTGTTGCTCCAACCTGCCGGAAACAATTACAGCAACCCATCACTGAACTGCTTCAACGTCTTTCTTTAATCCAGTGTGGTGCAGACCCCGAACATTTGAGTAGTACTCAGGAATGGGCCACACTAGCATCCTATATGCCATCTCCTTTATGGACCGCTTTCCCAAAACTCCCCCAATTAATCAAAGTCAACCATTTGCCCTCCCTACTACAATCCTCACATGACTATGTCAAGCAAAACACTACTAACACTGTATCCAAACATTATGGGTTTGTT
Source organism: Schistocerca serialis cubense (assembly GCF_023864345.2). Taxonomy (NCBI): domain Eukaryota; kingdom Metazoa; phylum Arthropoda; class Insecta; order Orthoptera; family Acrididae; genus Schistocerca; species Schistocerca serialis. The sequence continues at coordinate 216,116,941 of NC_064640.1, forward strand.
TTTCCTACTCATCCCCATTAACTTACATTTTTCCACATTTATAGTTAGTTGCCATTCATCACATCAACTTGAAATTTTGTCTAAGTCTTCTTATATCATCCTAAGTCACTCGACCTTGACACCTTCCCATACAGCACAGTGTCATCAACAAACAACTGCAGATTGCTGCCTACTCTGTCCACCAGATAATTTGTGTATATAGAAAATAATAGTGGTCCTATCACACTTCCCTGAGGCACTCCTGGTAATACACCTGTCTCTGATGTACACTCGCCACTGAAGACAACATACTGGGTTCTATTATTTAAGAAGTCTTCAAGTCACTTACATATCTGGGAACCTATTTTGTAAGCTCATACCTTCGTTAAAAGCCTGCAATGGGGCACCATGTCAAATGCAAATTATGCCAGGAAAATCTACATAATCAACTTTTGGCAGTGTGACAAAATTTTGTCTAAAGCACTGCTTGACTGTGCACAACTGGACCCACAACTAGGTGAATATGAAGGTGGATTTTGCAAAAATAGGGCATGCAGAGAACAGATCTGGTATTTAAAAGCTATCTTGCAAATAACACAACTGTAAAACAAAGATACAACAGTTACATTTGTAGATTTCAAGCGAGCACATAATCCCATTAACAGAAAATCCCTCATCAAAATTATGAAACAATCTGGTTTAGATCCAAACTCTACAAACAATATCCAAGGTATATTAACAATTGCTTCATCAAAAGTCAAGTTCTGTGGAGAACTCTCCAAAAACTTTGACATAGAAACAAGTGTCAGTCAGGGGGACGGACTGTCACCTTCGCTTTTCAACTGCACTCTGGAGAACGTCGAGAGGAGAAAATCCAACAAGAAAAGCATCAATTTGCGAAACCAAAGAGATAATATCTATGTGGACTGCCTGGAAGTTGCAGACAACATTGTCTTGATAGCAAACACACAAGAAAATGACAAAATCCAGATCGAAAACCTAACTGTACAAGCAGAAATCAATTTACAATTTTTTCCCCCACAGACAGAATTTATAACAAACATTAAAGACTTTCCACAGAAATTACTCACAAATCAAAACAAAATCAAAGTCAGCTCATTCAAATATCTAGGTGAATGGCTAAGCACACACAACAATGAGAACAGTCTAAAGATAAGAGCAAATAAGATGAACATTCCATACCAGTACACCAGCAACATATTGGAAAAAAAAGCTTTATTGTGGGACACAAAAATTAAATATAATAATACAATAGTGAGACCCGAGGCATTGTATAATGCTGAAACACTAAAACTACTGGAGAAAGGTGGCGTAAACAAAGTTATGGAAATAGAGAGAAGGCTGGTTTGAAGCATACTTAGCCCAAGGACAACAGGGACAGATTAAAACACGCCATGACTTAGCAAAGAGATCTATGAATGTGTAGATGACATAATATACACAATGCACAAAAGAAGAATGTTGTTCTTCGGACATTGGCTAGAACGGACTGACAGACTGACAAAGTATATCTTTAGTAAAATTATGAAGCTGAAAGGACAACAGCATGATTTACACTGACACTAAATAACCTCGAAAAAGCAAACAACAACATAATTGACACACATTACAAGGATTTATTTAAGAACAAAATTCAAAAAGTGATTTTCAGTGACAAATAAGAAAGAAAAATAAAACAGCCTTATAACACTGCACAGCTCCAGAAGCAGAGATTGGAACATATGAAATGAATGTGAGCAAGGAGGAATAAGAATGCACACAGCAAGAAGTGAAGAACCGATTTAATGTACTGTGTACAAGGACAATTTCAATAAATAAATATTAAAATTCGGTAATAGAATGTTATATACGACAGAGGTTAGGGACCTTGGTTTAACCATTTGAAGTATAAGTAAAGCAAAATTCATTAATATTCTTTTGAAAGCATGTATTTTGATGTTTGACCTAATGTGACCATGCAAGATAGTAGTATAAAAGATTAAAACTAGTCTTGTCTTTGCATTAATTTCAAGGCTTAATACCTCAACTTCAATATGGTTTTCCACATTAGGATTTATATTCATTTGGGTGATGTTACAGTCATATTCGTACATGTCACACTAAAATTACAAAATGTAAGTAAATGACACAACCACTACTGACATGTCAACATTTTACACAAAAGTTTGTGTAACTAGCTGTTTTCCACTGCTGAGTGTGGACAGCTATACAACAACATCACTGCCTGACAAAAAAATTTCAAACATCCAGAAGCAGCGCAGGAAATGAAATGAATTTACATTATCGAGTCAAATTTATGAAGAACTTTGCGGTATGAACCCATTTACTAGTATGATGTTGTACCTCTCTAGCCTGAAGACATGCCACTGATTTGGTTGTAAAGGGTATAAAAGCCATTGCATCCTCTTCTGTGGAAAGCTGGCCCACAACTGTCGTAACTGTTCCCTGATATTCTGGATAATGACACGACATCCAAGCTGGTCTCTCAAATGTTCTATGGAAGACAGATCTAGGGATCTTACTGGCCAAGACCTCTGTGTCATGCACGTAATTTATAGACACAGGAGCCATGTGTCGACAAGCACTGTCCTGTTAAAAAATGGCAAGATGGTGCTTTTGAATGAGAGGTAACGCACGAGGACATAAGATGTCCGTGATGTACCATTGTGCCATCTGAGTTCCCTCAATGACTACCAGCCACAACTTTAAGTGATACATGATGGCTCCCCACAGCATGATGCCTGAAGTCATTGTGCCTTTCCAAACACTGGAAGAATGGTACCTCTTCCTACGTTGCCACCATGCTCGTCAAAAATAGTCATCTGATGTAGTGCAGTGTGATGCTGGTCATCACCAGTCACTGCTTCCCAGCCATGGCACCAATTTAAATGCAGTTGTTTGTGTTGCGTTGTTAGCAGCAGCTTACATGAGATGGTAATTCATTAGCCACCTGCTGGTGCTCTTCAACAAAAGCTGCAGGATGACAAAAAATGAGAAGAGAGTGGATTACTTGTTCTTGGATACCAGATGCAAATGTGAAGGGGGTTACAATGTGCTTTCTGCAGAATATAGCGATCCTCGCTTGTGGTAGTCAGACAGGGTCGACCAAGATCCTTACGACTACTATGCCTGCTCTCATTCCCATGCAGTCCAACACTGGGCCACTGCTAAATCCAAATGCCCCACAAATGTGAATATTCCACAATTTGCCCAGCTGGCCAAATGGATACACAAAACGAGGTACATTTTTAATTCTGTCAGGTGTCAATAATGCGTCTCACATGAGTACGCATAATACCTGTGTCCTTCACAGTGATCATTCAACATTTGACGTTGGTCATGCTCCTTATATACCCTACCAGACCTGGTGACACCATTAAACTTGGACAACACTAACTGACTCTGAAAGCTGTTGCTACATGGCACAGAGAATTACAACTCTAATCATTTATATACCTGCCAATGGTGTGAATATATACAAAATTACACTGACATCTGGCCATGTCTTGATTCACCAATATAAATATAAACGAAATAAAACAATTTTGGTTACTCCATTGGCTGCATTATGTTTTAAGAACCAGATGTTGATGTCTGCATTGACAATTTATCTGAAGAACATGCTGCAAATTTGGTGAATGGATGCTGACAGAGTCATCACACAAACTAGCAACTGAAGACTGGTAATGGGAAATGTTGAGCAGGCTGAAATTGGACATTTTTGTTTTTCTCCTGCACACTGTTTAATGCGCCATGGCTAATAAACTGTGACTTGTTGGAAGTGTTACAGAAGCCTCCTTGTAATTCAAAATACCTCTATTATATTTAGCAGTGTGTAAGTTTTTTTGTTCATGACATGAGGAACGCTGAATGTGCTGAGCATGTCTGACCACAGTGGTATGCATATTTCAACCTGTATCTCACTCACTTTCCTACACGCAACAAGCTATAGTACATTTTACTTCATTTCAATTATTTTTGACAAGAATCTTTTGTGTCCAGTGTTTTATGATGGAACATAATGAATACTGAGCTAATAACTCAAAGAAAACGATATGTAACAAAAAAAAGGACAGCTGTCGGTCACAAAGAACCGCCACAATGTGATATAAATTGAAATCATTAGAAATGAACTGTGTCTTGAGCAGCAAAATTAAATAAAACAGAATACCACATAATTTTGCAATTCAAACTGTATGATCTTCCCATCCTAGGAAATGTTCTTCATCTTCTATTGGCCAACAAATTAAGTGCTGAAAAAAAAGAAGGAACTATTGGCCAAGGTCAATCTTCTTGAATCAGAATACAGGTAATTTTATTTCTCATTGTGTCAGCGACATAAATACTGTTTCCTACTGTTCAGAAATAATTGATACTGTGCACATTCAGTGTTTCCTTGGAAGTGAAGCATAGCAATTACATCTTTACCTAAATTTTCATTTATATATATATATTTTAAAATTCTAAACTTGTTACACGTAAAAGTGTCAGAAAATACAAATTATGTGAAACTATCATAATTTTCATCCTTTCACATAAAATGATTAGTAATGTGATTCTGTAATGGTTTTTTCCTAATGTCTTACATTTTGTACTTTCAGCATTTCCCATTTCTATTCTACACCTGAGAGCCGAAGTTCATAAGTTTCTGTAAAACGACTGCTATAATTTCACATCTTGTGGTACTCCAAAAGAGATTTCTCCCTTCCTCTTCTCTAAAGAATGGAAATGTATCCACATGATGTTTGAGAAAATGTTCTGTGGAGGATATTTTATAGACTTTGGAACACACACACAAATTCTTGCATGTTAGTCATTCTTGTTATCAGTCTTCTACCACGCCTATTCTAATAAGGTCAGAGGGTTTGGAACTATAAATGTGTATATTCAGCTTACTTGAGGATGCTATCTTAAAAATAAAGCCAAAATTTTATAAATTTAATGATCATTATGCTCATGTGCACTGTTTGCTATTGACTGCATAAAAAAGGTACATTAAATCAAGCTTGAACATTACAGTTTTCCATGAATAGTGTAATCATTAGGGACACTGGACAAAGTCATTTAGACAAGGATTGGGGAGGGAAATTGGCTATGGTCTTTTTTGAAGGAACCATGCTGGAATTGTTTTAAAGTGATTCAGAGAACCTAAAAAATCAGGATGACATTTTCATTGTGCTCTCTCCTAAACTATAGTTCAGCATTTTAAGAACTGGGCCTTCTTGATGTCACCGAAGTATAACGGTATCTTTTATCTCTATGCCTCTCAGAAGCATATCCAATCGATTATTTTAATGAGTTACCTTGTACACTTCTTTCCTTCCAATCATCGTACATACCCTCCCCTTCCCTCATATCATAGTAGAAAGAAGTGCAGGTATTATGAACATACAGAACAAAAGTGCATGACAAATACGGATATCACAATTACGGAAAGTGGTATAAGTGACATACAAGTGTGTGTGTGTGTGTGTGTGTGTGTGTGTGTGTGTGTGTGTGTGTGAGAGAGAGAGAGAGTGAGAGAGAGAGAGAGAGAGAGAGAGCACACAAGTGTGTGCACGCGTGCATTCTAGGTTGAAAAAGGATTTGTCTGAAAGTTTTGTTACCTTTACCCCTACATAATTTACATTCTGCCAGAAATTCCCACACTGTATTTGTAAAGGCATCACACTGAATTTGAAACAATGATATCTATGAATGCACATAAATAAGTACCAAACTCTAGCATTTTCCTACGAAGTTAAATGTGTTGTGCATTGTACTACAGCAATCCTCTGGATGCAATCAAAGTCATAGGCATTGGATACTGTGGGTAACCTGAATAGGAGAGATGAAGACAAGTAACACTCTTATTTTTTGTAGGCCATACAGCCACAGACACATTACTAGACAGGTAACTTTTATTTCCAAGATGGGTCATTGCAATATTGATGGTGATGGTGACTTTAGGGCACTCATTAACAAAGTTATCAGTATAACTGCTTAATATGAACATCTGCATCCAGTAATCTAGACAGTCTTGGCTCTCGAGTAATATTACATTGATTAAGTATTCCACACCATAGAGGGTATATGCAGCAATGAGTCATTAAAAGAGACAAGACAACTTAACTGAGGCTGCAAATGGCAATGCTTGTAGCATGAAATGTATACTAAGGAAACAATTTTGAGCACTTTGTTCACTTCCACGAGATTCAATTGTTTCATAAATTTCACATTTGCCATCAAGAATGAGAGCTTCTAATGTCCGAAAATATCTTATGTCTACAATAATGAGAAGTGCCTCACTGAGTGACCATATATTACATGGAATGATATCAGATGTTAAAAGATATGTAGCAATAAATACAGGAGACACATGAGGAACATGTACAATAGTGTGGCTAGTACATATGGCACTTTTTTACATGCTTCAGATTATTTTTGGCTACTCTCTAATGCTTTAATTAAATGTAAACATGAGCTGTGAGAAATTTGGGGTCAGTATTATAAGGAGACAAGTTGCCCCTGGGCCTTCAGATCAAAGTTCAGGAGAAACAAAAATCAACTTTGTAAAATAGTACTTCTGCAAGAAAAATTTAATCAATACCTAATGTATACAGAGTATTTATTACAGTCTTCTTAACTCCAGGACAAAATGGAGTTTGTGTTTCACATTATCACATTGGTCAGGTGAGGTGATGGGTCAGTGACCCCAAAACAGGTAGAGAGAGGGCACATCCAGCAGACATATTCCTTTTTACAACCCTGCCCCAACCATCCTAGTTGTCTTTCGATTTTGAGAGATGTTATCAATCATACCAAATACAACGTGTTTGAATTTAGTTAATTTATAAGAGATAATGTATTTGCACAGGCAGTGTCTTGATGGACAAACTGAAAGCAAATTGCCATATGTCAAACAAACATTACTGGTTTTAATTTAATTTAATCAATCATTTAATTTGTGATTGTGCAGATTAATTGTGCATCAAAGTGACACATTATCTGTGTAAGAAGTAAAGATATATTAGGAAAAGCATGAATTTTGACACAAAGGTTGAGATACTGCAGACCAAAATTAGAATCTTTGAATCAACAACAGAGGTAGCTACAAGAATCAAAGAATGAGTAGGACTTTTAACTCTGAGGGTTCTGTACAAACTTAATTATGTGTATAGATAATCCACCTACAGGTTTCAATGGGTGAGTTTGCGAGTATCATAATATGTGACATAAATGGCTGTATCTTTTAACTGCATTCATTGACTTAGAAGCTTAAATAATAGTTCACATCAGCAAGGGACTGCTTACCTTAGTATTTGACATAAGTTTCAAGTTGATATCTCTACATGTTATTGAGAAAAAGGGGTCTCAGATGACAGACAGGCAGACAGCAGACAGACAGATGGACAACAAAGTGATCCTATAAGGGCTTGCTTTTACCGATTGAGGTGCAGAACCCTAAAAAGCATTCTAAGAGATCGCTGGAGTTAAAAACAAGTTTCTTTACATACAAATGCTTTGGATATAATTACTATTGTAGAAGATCCACAGTTTTTGGTCTAGCAATGACTGAAAGAAGACAAGGTTCATACATGGAATCTATCAACATTTACACCAGTTATTTGACAAAACAGAGATGCTGAGCAAGCAGAGGGTGCCACAAAAGGCCCCAAGATTGGAGCAAGTATTAAAACCAACAATCTAGTAAATTGTGTATATCTGTGCCCATAATATCGTGGAAAAGAACAGGCTGTTTATGAAACTCTGGCTGAATACAGTTTTGAGTCCTATGTATAGCATTAGTTTTTGACAGAACAACATTAAATATAGGCATCTTTAATGGCAAATGTATTTTGATTGAATTCTTTTTTGAGAAAGCTGTCTCATAGGCTATGGCAATCTTGATACAAATTCAAAACACTAGATATTGAACAGACGTTATGATATTCCAAACTAGAACTCAACTCGAAAAGGTCGAAGAACATTTGGATCAAGCTGATGTTTGTTTTGTGGGGTACTCAACTGCGGGGTCATCAGTGCCTGTACCAAGTCCCAATTGTTACACAGTCCAAGGATCAAGTTGATGCTAAAATGCTGACAGACACTGCTGGCTACAAACAAGTCAAGAAAAAGTTACATTTTGTTTGGGTCACTGGGTCATGATTCAATGTTCAGTTATTTGCCACTATGCAGTGCCAAGTTTTTTTAAGTTACATCACTATTTATTAAAACTTACGGAGTTAGTTAGCCCCTCAATAGCCGCAGTCACTAACACACACCTATGTGGTGGCACTCGATTCTGAGGTAATCTGGTTCAAAACCTGGTGGAGGAATATATTCACTGTCTGTATGGCCAGCAAGATGAGGAGGGGTGGCAGCATAAAGTTCTATGTGCCAACTTTTTATTTATGTGTAGTACAGAGTACACAGTCGTATTTTCACATATTACAGGTTACTGTCAGTGACTGTACTTCTTGTACAAATTGGGGCTGGTTCTCAGAGGACTGAAGTGTAGAATGTAGCAGAGATATATGTACATTCACTTTCATTGCTTAAATGATATGGTTTACCATTTCAGGGACTTCAATTTCCTTACATTCAATAAAGATAAAATACTTTCTCAGGGGTAGGCCTGCACATTTATAAAATAGATGTGACTTTTAATTATGAATGATTAATTTTGATCAGCTCTAATCACATGTGCTACTTTTCAGAAACAGCTAGCTTGATATATGTACCAAACTCTCTTAAGCGTGGGTAAATTTTTATGGTATTCTTGCTAAAACCGAATGTTCCACAACTGTCTGTAAATTTACAAGGAAGGAATCTAATGAAAGGTGCATAGTTAACTCATTTGGCTTTGAGTCTACAGGGATATAACTCTAAACTTACTTCTTACCTACAAGAACACAGAAATACATTTAAAATAGTGAAGGAAAAGCATAAAGAGGGAAATCTTTCTTACACCATGATTTCATTTTCCATAACACTTTTTGCGTATTAAGAATTTCTCTACTGTTCCACTCTCAAACAGCATCCAGGAAAAATGAGCACATAAATCTTTCTCTGTGTGCTCTGATTTATCGTATGTTATCACGATGTTCATTTCTCCTTATGCAGGTGGGCACAACAGAATATTTTCACAATCAGGGCACCCCAGCTCACATATCATACTCATGGCGCTCTCTCTCTCTCTCTCTCTCTCTCTCTCTCTCTTTTTCTCCCCCCCCCCCCCCCCCCTATTTCACAATAATACAAAACGAGCTCCCTTCTTTGAACTTTTTCAATGTTCTCTGTCAGTACCGTCTGATGTGGATCCCACACTGCACAGCAATACTCCAGAAGAGGGTGGACAAGTGTGGTGCAAGAAGTCTCTTTAGTAGACCTGTTGCACTTCCTAAGCGTTCTGCCAATAAACCACAGTCTTCAGTTTGCTTTACCAATAATACTATCTATGTATCTATGCGATCCTTCCAATTTGAGTTATTCATAATTGTAATTGCTAAGTACTTAGTTGAATTTTCAGGCTTTAGATGTGTGTGATTTATCATGTAACTGTCATGTGGATGACTTCACACTTTTAGTTGTTTACAATCAACTGCCACTTTCCACACTACACAGATTATCTTGTCTAAATCATTTTGGAATTGGTTTTGATCATCTGATTACTTTACAAGATGGTAAATGACAGCATCATCTGCACACAATCTAAGAGGGCTGCTCCGATTGTCTCCTATATCATTTATGTACATCAGGAACAGCACAGGGCCTATAAGACTTCCTTGGGGAATGCTAGATATTACTTCTGATTTACTCGAAGACTTTCTGTCAGTTGCTATGACAGTGACCTTTCTGACAGGACCTTAAGAATCCAGTCACACAACTGAGGTGATGCTCCTCAGTCACGCAATTTGATTAGAAGATGCTTGTGAGGAACAATGAGAAAAGCCTTCTGAAAATCTAAAAACATGGAATCAATTTGACACCCCATATTGATAGCATTTATGACTTCGTGAGGATAAAGAGCCAGTTATCTCTCACAAGAAAAATATTTTCTGAATTCATGCTATCTGTTAATAAATCTTTTCCTTCGAGGTAACTCATAATGTTCGAACATAGTATATTTTCCAAAACCCTACTGCAAATCAATGTTAGTGATATGGGTCTGTAATTTAGTGGATTATCCGTATTTCCTTTCTTGGGTACTGGTGTGACTTGAGCAACTTTCCAGTCTTTACGTACGGATCTTTTTACGCATGAGTAGTTGTACACGGTTGCTAAGTATGGAGCTATTGTAACAGCATACTCTGAAAGGAACCTGACTTGTATACAATCTGGATCAGCTGCCTTGCCTTTATTAACTGATATAAGTGGCGTTGCTAACACCAAGGATATCTAGGTCAAAGTTACTCATCTTGGCAGTTGTTCTACATTTCTTCTTTGGTGAAGGAGTTTTAGGAAACCGTGTTTAGTAATAATGCTTCAGTGGAACCATCATCAATGACATCATCATTTTTATCGCACAGTGAAAGTATTGGTCACATCTTCTGGTGTACCTTACATATCATCACAATATCTTTGGGTTTTCTGCCACATTTTGAGACACAGTTTCGTTGTGGAAACTACTAAAAGCATCTCGCATTGAAGTGTGTGCTAAATTTCAAGCTTCTGTAAAGCCTTGCCAATCTCAGAGATTTTGCATACTTTTAAATTCGGCATGTTCTCCCCCGCCCCTTCTGCAACAGTGTTCTGAGCTGTTTTGTGCGTCACGGAGGATCAGTATCATTACTTATTAATTTATGTGGTATACAGGATGTCCCATTTATCTTGACCACTCTAAATAACTATTTGTCCAGGTGCAAGTTACAAAATGTTTCAAGCAAATGTTCTTTAGCCTTCACGGGGACATCAATCAGCATACTTGCCTTTGTTGTAGCTTTGTTTTTTACAACGATATGAACAGTGGTATGACTTTTTTTAAATGGCACCCTGTATTTTTTATTCAATAATTCATTTCCTCTCCTAAAGACCTATTCAAAAATGTATCACAATGAACCATTCACTGAAACACATTATTAATTACATAACACAACATTGATGCTCCCAGTGCTTAGGGAAGGTACTCGGGGTAATGGAACACATCCACGTGCTGACGTTGACAGAGGACAAATGTATACATCAGTAGAATGCACACCCATCATTCCATCAACCATTGTCAGTTGAAGAGTTGTGTGAGTAGAATGTAAACCAACAAAACGAAGGTAGAAATGCTACTCAGCTATGGGGAATGTAAGTTACCAGAACAGTAATTGCAATAATGTTTTCTTATGTATAGGTACATTTAGTACAGTAGTTTAGTTCCTTTAAATACTGTTGTGTAGAGTAGGCATACAGTAAAGGCTGCCCTTCCTACAAACTGCATCGATTGGCGACTCCATGTTGTCTTGTGCACTACGACCAGATAACAGGTATACTTGAAAAAAGAGACAGCATTGGTCGTATATTTTTTACTATTGCAAAATCGATTTTCTGTCACTGAGTGACCATCTTCAGTGCTATATTGTATAACTTAAATTGGGATGCACTGTTGTCACTAAGCTTACGGCAATCACAGACTGAGCTGATATATGACTGAGCTGATATATGTATGTCTGTGATTGCCGTAAGATTAGTGACAACAGTGCATCCCAATTTAAGTTATACAATATAGCACTGAAGATGGTCACTCAGTGACAGAAAATCGATTTTGCAATAGTAAAAAATATACGACCAATGCTGTCTCTTTTTTCAAGTAAACTGCATCGACATAACATTTCTTTTATTTTTGTTCTTGAAGGTAGGCGAAATGCTATGCAGGCAGTGGAACTGTACAGAGAGCAATGTCCTGACAAGAACCCACCTTCCTGATGAATGTTTTATCATCTTGTTGTTACAACGCTTCAGGAAAAGGGATGTTTCAACCCACGACAATGCAATTGTCGTAGCACTAGCACAGACGAAGCTGCCGAAGTTACTGTTCTCACTTCTGTTGCTATGAAACCACATGTGAGCACATGACAGCTTGAACACGAGATTGGTATTCCTCAAACCAGTATTCTTACATGTCATCGGTTCCATCCTTACCATGTACACCTACATCAAGAATTCCATGGGAATGATTCCCAGAATCGTGTACAGTTCTGTCAGTGGGCACGGCTGCAAATCCTCGCCAATCCGAACTACTTCTTCAATGTTCTATTTACAGATGAATGACCCTTCTCAAACAAAGACCAGGTAAATACAAGGAACATGCATTATTGGTCCAGTGACAACCCACAATGGCTTAGACAGGTGGAACATCAGTGTCAATGGAGAGTTAACGTCTGACGACTGTCAGCTGTATCTTCTACATCAGCCACATTTGAGGGGAAAATGAAATACTAACAGATATTTTTAATGCATTCCTCCTTCCCAAACTGCCACAACAGAAGACACTAAAATAAGAAATACATTCCAGAGAGGAGATATCAACCAGAGAATGTAATCAGACTAAAATTTTTGAAACAATCACACTTTCTAAAAGAGCTACTCTTGATTAGGACACTAAAAGAAAGGTTCATAACAAAATTAAAATAAACATTACTTGTTAAACTATACTAAATAAGATATCCATAAGGCTGACCTCAATTTTACATACAGTTACAGAGGAATTTGAAATAAAAAAACTAAAAATGCAAATAGCTTAACATCAGGCATTTGTTTTGCACTACTTTTGTCACTTAAGCATCTGGGTTAATGGGAGTACTGTAAATGGAAAAGTTGCCTTTCTGAAGCAATTCACAGATGACAGCAGTTGTATACAGGGAAGTTATATGGTCTAAAAACTGCAGAAAACTGTGAAGATAGAAAAGACTTGCAGTTGACCTCCCCCCTACAGAAACAAGTGTAATTTAGAGTACATACATCAATAAAATGAACTTATATCATTTGCCTCAATGAGGAACTTGAAACCTTTACCTCAGGACAGGAGCATGTAGAGGAACTATGGCTCAAGTTAAGAACAGTTGAACATTCACTGGATAGATATGTACCCAGCAGGACAGTTCAAAATGGGAAAGATCCCATATGGTACAAAGGCACTGTATGGAAACTTTTAAAGAAATAGACACTATTGCTTAATATGCATAAACAAGTCATACATACATAGAGAGATGCTGAATGAAATGCATTTGGCAAACAAGAGAGCAATGTGTGAAGCCTCCAGTGAGTACCGTAGCAGAATACTGTCAAATCATCTTTCACAAAACCAAAAGAAATTCTGGGCATATGTGAAAGCTGTCAGTGGCACCAAATTTTGTGTCTAATAACTAATAGATGAGACTGGAACTGAAGTTGAGAGTAGCAAAGCAAATGCAGAAATACTTAATCCTGTTTTCAAAAGTTTCTTTGCTCCAACTTAATTTTCGTGCCACTGAAAAGATGTGTGAAACAGATATTAGATTCAGTGGTGTTGAGAAACATCTGAAATCGTTAAAACTGAACAAAGCCCCATGGCCTGATAGAGTTCCTATCAGATTCTATACCCAATTCACAGCTGCATTATCCTCTCTGTTTGTATAATCTATTGTAGAGCCCTCAAACAAAAAACAGCATCCAGCAGGTGGATGAAGGTGCCAATCATATCTGTCTACAAGAAGGGTAGCAAAAGTGATCCACAAAACTCCTGTCCAATACTTTTGACATCCATTTGTTGTACAATCTTCGAATATATTCTGGGCTCAAACATAATGAGGCATCTCGAACAGAACAACCTCCTCCTTGACAATCAGCATGGGGTTCGAAAATTCAGATCTACCCAACTCGCACCTTTCTCACATGACATCCTGAAAGCCATGGGTCAAGGTAGTCAGGTAGCTGCAGCATTTCTCAATTTCCGAAAAGCATTTGACTCACTACCACACCTACGCTTATTATCAAAAATATGATTATATGGGGTATTAGACAAAATTTGTTGCTCAATTGAGGTTATTTTGTTAGGGAGGATGCAGCTTGTTATCTTGGATGGATAGTAATTGGCAGATGTAGAAGTAACTTACAGGTACCCAGGAAAGTGTGTTGGCTCCCTTGCTGTTCACGTTGTTTTATTAATGAACTTGCAGACAATATTAACTGTAATCTCAGATGTTTTTGCAGATGATGCAGTTATCTACAATGAAATACAGTCTGGATGAGGCTGTACAAATATTCAGTCAGACCTTGGTACAATTTCAAAGTGGTGCATTGATTGGCAGCTTGCTTTAAATGTTCAAAAAAAATAAAAATTTGGAGTTCACAAAACAAAAAACACATAGTATCCTATGAATATAATATTACTGAGTCACAGTTGGAATCTGTAAACTCATACAAATACTTGAGTGTAACACTTAGTATGGTCATGAAGTGGAACAATCACATAGGCCCAGTCGTGGGTAAAGCAGGTAGCAGAATTTGCTTTATTGGTAGAATATTAGGGAAATGCAATCAGTCTACAAAGGAGATTGCTTACAAACCATTTGTGCAATCCACCCTAGAATATTGTTCAATTGTGTGGGACCCATACCAAATGGGGCTAGATGGGGACATGAAACGTATACACAAAACAGTAGCACAAATGGTCACAGGTCCGTTTGATCCGCAGGAGGGTTTCATGGATATGTTGAAAGAACTAAACTGGCAGACTCTTGCATATAGATGGAAACTATCCTGAGAAAGTATACTAACCAAGTTTCAAGAACCGGCTGTAAATCATTACTAAGAATATATTACAAACCCCTACATATTGTTCTCATTGGGATAGTGAGGATAAGATTAGAATAACTACAGGCACATTTAAGGAATCATTTTTCTCGTCCTCCATATGTGACAGAAGGAGAAAAAAATGTAGTCACATAATTAACAGTCAGGTACTGAAATCAGTATCTAGGTGTACCATATCTCTAGCTGTGGGAAAAGCAGATGTCAGATTTATCAGCGGAATCCTAATGGTAATTCATGTATGATACAGGACTGTTACGAAGCCCTTGTGAGACCACGTCTGAGTCAATATATAATTATGTATGAAAATCTGTGCAGAGTGAGATATGAACAACAATATCCTCTTCAGAAAAGGGAATTAAAGCACAGAGAGAAGATATAAAAGATCTTCAGTTTGCCAATGACATTTTAGTTCCACCAGAGACAGCTAAAGACTTGGAAGAGCAACTGAAAGGAATGAATAGTGTGCTGTACGAGATCATAAGATGAACATCAATAAAAGTAACGCAATTTAATGGATGTAGTCTAATTAAATGAGACGATCCTGAGGGAACTGGGTTAGAAAATGAGACAGTAAAGTTGTAGAAGAGATCTGCTATTTGGACTGAAAAATAATTGATGATGGGAAAAGTACGGAAGCTATAAATTCGAGACTGATAATGGCAAAATGAATATTTCTGAAATAGAGGAAGTTGTTAATATCTAATATTAGTTAAGTGTCAGGAAGTATTATCTGAAAGTATTTGTCTCGAGTGTAGCCTTGCATGGAAGTGAAATGTGGACAACAGGCAATTCAGACATGAAAAGAATAGACACTTTCAAAATGTGGTGCTATAGAAGAATGTTAAAAGTTAGATGGGTAGAATGAATAACAAATGAGGTGGTACTGAATTGAATTGGGAAAAAAAGAAATTAATGGCACAGCCTGACTGGAAGAAGCCATCAGTTGATATGACACATCCTGAGGCATCAAGGTATTATCAGTTTAGTAATGGAAGGAAATGTGGGGAACATGGCTCGCAGAAGTTAAGAACAGATTGACTCAAATTTTCAGTATTGCTGTGGTTTCCTTCCAAATACTAAAGCTAGCCACTCTCTCAAAGCAAGTGAGTGAACAGCACCACTGTGTGAACATGTATGGTGGATAACTACTGCTTACCAGTGATGCCTATCTATTTCACCTCAACTAACTTTTGACCCATTAAAGATACTTTCAATCATTTTCACCAGAATAAAAGTGACCAGGACCTCATGAAACGAAGGCCAACGTGTTTTCGTAGATTCATTAACCACCAAATTACAGGTATTACCATTGCTTTTCAATTTTAAATGGAACCATAGTATTTTTGCACTGCAAGAGCAGATCTATGTGAGTGAAATTAGGCGATTTAAATCTTTTTTTTTTAGGCCTGACAAGAAATTAAAGAGTAAAAATACATTGAACATGCAAACTTTGCGCTGCTGTTGCAGCTATTTGAATGTCGTACCACCAGGAAGTTTATCTACATCTCCATTCTGCAAACCACCATTAAGTGCATGGCAGAGGGTATGGCCAACTGTATCAGTTATTGGAGCTTTTCTCATTCCATTCACAAATGAACATGGGAAGGATGATTGTTTATATGCCTCTGTGCATACTGTAATTAATCTAATCTTGTCCTCACAATCCCTATGGGAGTGATATGTCGGGGGTTGTAGTACAATCCTGGAGTCATCATTTAAAGCTGGTTATTGAAACTTTGCTAGTACACTTTCTCAGGAATATTGCTGTTGAGCTTCAAGAGTCTGTCAGCTAGCTCAGTCCTTTCAACATCTTCCTGACACTCTGAAATGAGTTGACTGAACCTGTGATCAGTTGTGCTGCCTTTCTTTGCATCTATTTAAATCTGCTTTCAGTCCCATTTTGTACAGGTCCCACACACTGAGCAACAGTCTAGGATGGCTTACAAAAGTGATTTGGATGCAATCTCCTATGTAGACTGATCACACTTCCCTGGTATTCCACCATTGAACTGCAGTCTGCCACTCACTTTATTTATGACTGAGCCTGAGTCATAAGGTACCACATTTTTTTCATTTTGCAAAATGCACAATTATACATCTCTGAACATTTAACATAAGTTATCAATCTTTGCACTGCTTTGAAATGTTATTAAGAACTGGTTGAACATTTGTGAACCCTCTCTCAGACAAGTCTGATGTTACTCTTAGTATTGTCTTCAGCACCATCAATATACACTCCTGGAAATGGAAAAAAGAACACATTGACACCGGTGTGTCAGACCCACCATACTTGCTCCGGACACTGCGAGAGGGCTGTACAAGCAATGATCACACGCACGGCACAGCGGACACACCAGGAACCGCGGTGTTGGCCCTCGAATGGCGCTAGCTGCGCAGCATTTGTGCACCGCCACCGTCAGTGTCAGCCAGTTTGCCGTGGCATACGGAGCTCCATCGCAGTCTTTAACACTGGTAGCATGCCGCGACAGCGTGGATGTGAACCGTATGTGCAGTTGACGGACTTTGAGCGAGGGCGTATAGTGGGCATGCGGGAGGCCGGGTGGACGTACCGCCGAATTGCTCAACACGTGGGGCGTGAGGTCTCCACAGTACATCGATGTTGTCGCCAGTGGTCGGCGGAAGGTGCACGTGCCCGTCGACCTGGGACCGGACCGCAGCGACGCACGGATGCACGCCAAGACCGTAGGATCCTACGCAGTGCCGTAGGGGACCGCACCGCCACTTCCCAGCAAATTAGGGACACTGTTGCTCCTGGGGTATCGGCGAGGACCATTCGCAACCGTCTCCATGAAGCTGGGCTACGGTCCCGCACACCGTTAGGCCGTCTTCCGCTCACGCCCCAACATCGTGCAGCCCGCCTCCAGTGGTGTCGCGACAGGCGTGAATGGAGGGACGAATGGAGACGTGTCGTCTTCAGCGACGAGAGTCGCTTCTGCCTTGGTGCCAATGATGGTCATATGCGTGTTTGGTGCCGTGCAGGTGAGCGCCACAATCAGGACTGCATACGACCGAGGCACACAGGGCCAACACCCGGCATCATGGTGTGGGGAGCGATCTCCTACACTGGCCGTACACCACTGGTGATCGTCGAGGGGACACTGAATAGTGCACGGTACATCCAAACCGTCATCGAACCCATCGTTCTACCATTCCTAGACCGGCAAGGGAACTTGCTGTTCCAACAGGACAATGCACGTCCGCATGTATCCCGTGCCACCCAACGTGCTCTAGAAGGTGTAAGTCAACTACCCTGGCCAGCAAGATCTCTGGATCTGTCCCCCATTGAGCATGTTTGGGACTGGATGAAGCGTCGTCTCACGCGGTCTGCACGTCCAGCACGAATGCTGGTCCAACTGAGGCGCCAGGTGGAAATGGCATGGCAAGCCGTTCCACAGGACTACATCCAGCATCTCTACGATCGTCTCCATGGGAGAATAGCAGCCTGCATTGCTGCGAAAGGTGGATATACACTGTACTAGTGCCGACATTGTGCATGCTCTGTTGCCTGTGTCTATGTGCCTGTGGTTCTGTCTGTGTGATCATGTGATGTATCTGACCCCAGGAATGTGTCAATAAAGTTTCCCCTTCCTGGGACAATGAATTCACGGTGTTCTTATTTCAATTTCCAGGAGTGTATATAAAAAACAGAAAGGATCCCCAACACACTTCCCTGGGACACGCCCAAAGCTGCTTCTACGCCCGTTGATGACTCTCTATCCAAGATAACTTGCTGCATCCTCCCTATCGAAAATCCTCAATCCAATCACAAATTTCGCTTGATACCCCATATGACTTCACTTTTGATAATAAGCATAGGTATGGCATTGAGTCAAAAGGTTTTCAGAAATTTAAAAATCCTGCATCTACATGACTGCCTTGATTCATGGCTTTCAGCATGTCATGTGTAAAGTACAAATTGGGTTTCACATCATCCATGTTTTCCATCTTTGAACATTGTCATTAGTCCATCCTGGATTTGATAATATTCTGCTGTGCTAGTCATTGATGCCATCACACTTTGCTCTCTTGACACCCAAACAGGTTTCATTCAGTATCTGTAGCCCTACACACTGTTTTACACCTATCATGCAATAGTCTCTGTTTCTTTACAGTGACTGTTTACCATGAAGGGTTCATCCTATCATGAACTCTTCTACTGGGTACATATCTATCAAGTGCATGATCAACTATGAGTTTGAACTTAAGCCACAGTTCCTCAGCCTCCTCCTGTCATGGGCTAAAAGTTTCAGGTTTTTCACTGAGATGTGACACACTGCTTCTTTATCTAGTTTATTGAACATACCAATATTTCTACTTGTTTCACATATCCTTTACATGCTTTTGTAATCATTACTGCAACAAATGCCTCCTGGTGACAGATACCAGTTTCAAAGTGCACATTCTCAAATAGATTAGGTCTATTTGCTGCCACCAGGTTCAATATATTTCCATCATACACACTGTTCCGAACCATCTGTTCTAGGTAGTTTTCTGAGAAGGCATTTATTTGTAGAATATCTTATCACACCCATATTAATAAAACTGAAATTACTCCAGTTGACTGTTGGATTGTCAAAAGGCTCCTCCATTGATTACCATATAATTGGTGTACTTACATATTAGCGAACTGAGGTTTTTTGAAAGTTTTTGATTACGTAAGTAGAGGAGTCTGGTTGTTGCTAGAAGTATCCAATTATATTTTTATGCCCTCTCCTGATACTGGTTCTTGCCCACATAATCTTGCATACAACCTCAGTTTCTATCTCAGAAGACTGAATTTCTTAAGTTTCCTTATGGCTCTCTGCATGAAAAGTAGTGTGATCCATGCATGATGTTTGAGCCACTCTCAATTGAGAATGGGGCAAACTTCGAAGTGAGATGCCATTCAAACTGCTAAAACAACAAAATCCTTACATTCCATGCATTTCTACTCCATAATTTCTTGCCAGACCTATAAAAGAGTTGTATCACTGAATTTGTCCCATACAGATCTGCTATTCTGGAACAAAACATATTCCACAGTTTCACATTAAAAAAGCTGACGACTGTATCTGGGTGATGAACGAAGTTGTAAAAGTACATTGGTCTTTGTTTTATGAGTAACTCATCATTATGTTTGTAAAGAGAGATTGCCAATTTCTTTAAAGAGCCAAATGTTTTTACAGGTGAAAATTTAGGTGGTTCATCCGGGACTAGTGTAGCAGGGGATACAACCCGTCGGCTTTGGACAATGACGTCACAAGTCGCCAATCGAGAAGCGATTCTTCTTAGTGTTGTAGCTCCCTTCTGTGGCTGATAAGTGTTTTTTGGCTTTAAAAAAAAAAAAAAAAACTCACGAGATAGAATAAACAGATCTACTTTATTAAGCAATCAGTAAAAAAACGAAACTGAAACATAACAGCAAAAGCGAAAATGGTAAACTGCTCTCTGGCGACTTGTGACGTCATTGTCCAAAGCCGACGGGTTGTATCCCCTGCTACACTAGACCCGTTCATCCTATATACCTAGAAGAATAATAAGCTACATATGAATCACAGGAACACATCTTTAACAGTGACTAATAGAAGGCAAAAGTCAATCATGAGAGATCAGAAACACCAGACACTGAAGAGGATTGCCATACATGAAAGTAAATGTAATGTCACTTAACACTTTGACTGTCATACCTGTAATATTACACTGTGTTCAGTGCGGGAAAGAATGCCATCCCCATAGTTCTATGGGCACAAGGACTGCCGTGCCTATAATATTACACATATGGCAGTCCTAACTAAGATGATGAGCCTGCAATATTACGGGCATTCCAACAATGAAGACAACGCAGTATCAAGGGCATGACACAAAGTGTTAAGAAACACCAGAACACAAACATAACACTACATTAGACACACATCCATTACACTCACCTACACTCCACAAACATACATTGGACACATCTCTCACGCATCCGCAAGTAAAGGGGCGAATGTGTACAGAGGAAGAACATCTTTTTCAACAGGTGGCTGAAACTTCCTCTTGGGATATCCCAGCCAATGAAGCCGTATGACATTCACATTTTTTTTTGTATAATTGCCACCTTGTAAATTTGTTTCTACACTCAAGTTCAGCCATGAGCTGCACAAACTGAATGCCCTACACATGGGGATAGCCCTGTGATGCCATTACCAGTAGTATATTGGTTTTATTGATGCTCACCAAGGAAGAATTATGATCAAGACTTATGAAGATACATCACCAAGTCTTTCCAGTGGTCTAAATACTGTTCCAGGGCAACTTTATTCTAAGATGACTGTATCACAAGTAACACAACTACAGATAGGTCTGCTCAGTTGTAGTTTATCACGCATGTGTATAAACTTCGGTGTTTTCTTAGGTCTGACCAAGCATGTATGGAACACTGTAGATGATCTGCGGTAGTATTGTCATTGATGGGCAATGTTTGAGCTGGTTTTGAAGCAGAGAAGTGAAAACAGATTTGCTTACGTTACAATTGCTGGAATATGTACTTCAGGTTATGCATGGCAAATGGCAATAAATACTACTAATAATTGTGACAGTAAATCAAAGGTGTACAATAGGCTACAGAAGACACAACAGCAGAGTAATCCTGTTTGTTCATGATGTGTTTACATTATGTACAGTCATGACAAGTGAAATTCATAAATTTGAATTAATGGTTAGATCATACTTTACACTGATGGTGTTATAAACTCAAAACTCACCATAAATGAATTAAGTTTTGTCCCAATATTTACAGCATCTCAGAGTGGTGGACAGGATAAACAATGATTTAAATCAGTGGGGGACAACCTTATAATTTACTACAGGTGATAAATAATTCTTAGAATTATTAAGTATATAGTAAGCAGGAATCCTCCTCAAGTTTACTGACAGTAGTGATACAATCAAATTATACACCACATGAGATTCTAAAATGAACTGCACTACAAATGGCAGGCTTGTTTGACTCATAGAAGAGTATCACAGAAATGTTGAGGAATCATAACTGGCAGAAATCAAACAAATATATTTAACACTGACTGAAAATCTACTCAGAAAATACAAGAACATTTCATGGTTGATTGGTTTGGAGGATTGAAGGGATCAGACTGCTATGGTCATCGGTCCCAACATTTCATGGCAAGAGCTACGAGTATTATACGGCCACCACATAAGTTCAACTTAGAGTAATAGCAGCTTGGTTGGACGTGTGCAAACATGCAGTCCCATCCTAGTTCATTAATTAATGGAATAGGAACAAATCTTAATGTATGATTCAATAAAAAGCGACCCCCCCCCCCTTCCCCCCAGGATTTGTAGAGTACAAATCATGGCAAAGGGGCTATCAAGGGAACTATCTAGCATCCATCCAAGGTGAATTGAAGAAATAAAGATAATTCTATGTACACGGCTACATTTATATCTGAAACAGGTTCCATCCCAATGAAAGCCAATTAGGCTCAATCTTACACAAAGAGGATCACAACCACGAACAGCAGCTGGCTGAAACGGCGAGGTGGAGTAGTTATTGACTTTTTTTTTTTTTTTTCACTGCGCAGGGAATGTTTATTACATTACATTTATACAAACCTTCAGCAATTCTCCACACTGTGTAGTCAAAAAATCACCAGCAAGTGGAGTTCGCACAATGCCACGTGACAGAACGAATCCGTCTTGGACTGGAACTGCTGAGGTATGAGTTGCTCCACTGTCAATCACTAACGCAGTCGTGCGTCTGTTTGCGAACGTGGTTAAGGCAGCATTTTTTACTAAAAAAAATGCTGGAACCTTGAACTTTTCAAACATAAGCTCTGTCAATTGTTCGCGTTTCCTTCTTACATTCCACGCCGGTTCCGAAATGAGAATGGGATGGTGTTCGGACCGTGAGTGAAAACATGTGTCATAAGCAAACTCCAACATTTTTTCAAATGAGTCCCAATCGTCAATCATACCATCCTTGAAGAAAGATGCGCTCTCCATACCGCCCCGGGGTATATTAATATCATTGCCAAACAAATATTTTTTCGGTTGTGTTACGTAGGAGCACGACGCTTTTCCAGCTTCCGTCGAACTCAAATGATCTAAAATTCCAACTTGAGACGGCAATTCCATTCTTGGACTATCATCTTGCGAACACCCTATTCGCACTGTATAATGTCCAACATCTATCACCACTGAATAAGAATCTTCTGAAACTTCCATACTACCGCCCCAAATAGAACTACAGCTTCACTACTTTCTACCGGTAGAACTAAGTTTGTAAACAAACAATGCTTCTCTCGCACTAACAAAACGATACACAATACACAAATTCGAGTAATCGATAACACATCAGGGTGTGCT
Organism: Schistocerca serialis cubense; assembly: GCF_023864345.2. Lineage (NCBI taxonomy): Eukaryota > Metazoa > Arthropoda > Insecta > Orthoptera > Acrididae > Schistocerca > Schistocerca serialis. The sequence continues at coordinate 216,140,065 of NC_064640.1, forward strand.
CCTACAGCAAAACTCCACCAAATTATCAAGATATGTGAGTCCGCCCCCGGTAGCTGAGTGGTCAGCGTGACAGACTATCAAGGGCTCGGTTTCGATTCCCGGCTGGGTCGGAGATTGTCTCCGCTCAGGGACTGGGTGTTGTGTTGTCCTAATCATCATCATTCACGGCGTCAAATCGAAAGACCTGCACCAGGCGAACGGTCTACCCGACGGGAGGCCCTAGCCACACGACATTTCATTTCATCAAGATATGTAATGTAACTGTATTAAATCTCTCAGTGAGACTGCTCTCATATACCAACAATAAGACACCCCTCTCAAGTTATCAACAAGATATGTAAAGTAATTGTATTTAATCTCTAAGCGAGACTGCACACACAACCAACTAACTCACTAACTAATTAGCTCTCAAACAATAAGACGATATCAATTATACGTTTTAGAAACAAATGTTGTGAAATTCATCCCCGAATAAAATAGAGATAGTGGTTGATTAAGGTCTATTTAAAAACTCGACGTCAACAAAACGGCCAAATGACCGCGTTTATATGCAGCGGCTAGCCCTTGTTTCACGCAACACGTCCGACCCTGGGAAATCCTATCCGTAGTGCGTCGGGGCGAGCTGCGGCAACATCTACTGTGCGTAGTTTATAACAACTATGGGCTAAATTTCGTTAAATAAGACTGCGGTCCTTGCATTATATTCTGTGATAATTGTACATACACGTCGGAAATGACGGCGTGAGTAAAAATATTGGGTTAATCCGCTATTAAACGAGAGATCAATATACGGAAAGTCTGCGCTTCTATTCAACAAACTGAAAAGCAAATCTAGACAAGATTTTCGAATACTGCAGTACGTCTGTTAACCCGTTTGAAATGCTTTGAGCATTGTTAGAGTCGGTGTTTCTAAAAGCAACACAACCATGACAGAATGTATCAGTGCAGAGGAAAAACTCCCAGTAACCTAACATAGGCTCATTTGGAAGCATGACGACTCAAATCCGAGCCTGACCATCCTGATGTAGGTTTTCCGCGATTTCTCTATCCCGCTCCAGGCAAATGCATGGTCGGTTCCTTTGAGAGGGCACGGTCTATTTCCTTCCCCATCCTTGAAACGATCCGAACTTGTGCTTCAGCTCTAATGACTTCGATGCCACTGGGACGCTAAACCACAATACTCCTTTTTTAAAAAACGTACGCTCGTTTTCCTTTATTCTCTCTATAATTTAAGCAGAAATAATTCTTTAAATAGTTTTTGCCAATGTTAAAATTCTTTGCTCTCAAACAACTTACAAAACGAATCACTGCAAATCAAATAGTGAAACAAAAGGTTCTTCGCTGGTTGTCTCGATTTCTTCAGCACACTGTGATACAGCGCTAGATATAGCAGAATCATCACTTCTTCCTTGTTGGTTTTTCACATATTCCATATACGAATCCTTCTTGATTTTCCATCTTTTCTGTACTTCTGCTCCAGAAGGTCGCCAATAAAAGTGTTACAGATTTATGTCATTACTTCCTGCTTATGTAATAGCTGCTATTTAAAATGAAACGATTTTACAGATTTACTAACGAAAGAGTTTTTCTGCTTATAAGTCAAGATTTTCTTTTTATTTATATTTTGCATGACACGTTTCGGGTAATGATTTCAGTTTTCGGTATGCTAAGTGATGTTTTCGATGTGTGAGATGTTGCATTGTTTTGTTCTCTTTACTGTAATGCATAAAAACACATGCAGTTTTTAATTAATGATTGATCTTTCTATAGAGTAAATGGCGAGATCTGGAAAGAGCTTCTACTTACAGTTTTCCTGTTTTACAGTTGTGCAGAAACTCATACAAATTAAATATCTCACACTATTTTCTGTACAAGGTATACAACGAAATTAGCAAAATTACATAAACAAACGGTTGCAAAGACGTTTTTATATGTAGTCAACAGAAGGAACACTATATGTCATCTACAGCCTGTGTAAATAACAAGTATACAAGCTCTCACAGAAACTGAATAAAATACCGACGAAGAATTGTACAGATGAAACAATATATTCCATAAAAAACAGCATGGTCTTAGCTGAAGAACTGTAAGCCAAAAGTCTCCCTAAAGATGCTCAGTTTTTATCGCCAGACATTGTCAGTCTTTACGAAAACCAGAGGTGTAACGAATGCATGCAGACGTGGTACTTTAGGGACTCACGAAAACCAAATAAAATATTATTGTTAATATCATTATTCGTATTAATATTAAATGAATATAAAATTAAAACATATATAGAAATATAAATACAGGTATATGCATAAGATAAATAGGCAACTCAAATGCCAGCCCCCACAGAAATGATCAGATCACAAGGATTTCGTAGAGTCGGTCAGTAGCATAGCTTTAAGAGTGTGTGAAAAATGTTTCACCTCGCCGTCTCTCGTAACACTTGGCTTGCAGCATACTCCTTGGCCATCACAAAAGAGTAGCGCATACTAGTTTTTACAAAACAATGACAACAATGAAAATTTATAGCAAAGTATCACATTTAGGTAGAAAATTTCTCCTTGCTGTTGTGTAGTGTACCAGAGACTGTATAATGCCTATTTTTTCTAAATATTTGACTTTTGTCACACCTTTATTCTACAACAATGTCAAGTATCCAGTAATGTATTGTGATGTAGTAACGAGCAGATGACAGACAACTCAGATGAGCTCTGTTTGCAGGAGGTTAATAACAGATGTTTCGTGAAGTGCTGTGATATTTTCAAACTTGAATTGAACAGTTTAAACTTAAACATTTTTTCGTATTTATCTGTGTACTTCTGTAGAAATATGAAACTTTTATAATTAATTATGAATGTCTAAATTCTACACAAAAAAGAAAGAATCAAGAATTACTAAAAGAAACATATAAATGAGTGAAAATGTATTGTCTCTTCCTAGTGGTAGTGCTAGGTCAATGATTATTGAAGTCTACAGCGCCATAAGTGAGTGCACTTCTGAAGTGAAGAGTGATAACAGCAATTGTGAAAGTGGAAAAGAATATTGTCACAAAATCGCCATAAATATAATTCATATCAATATCGCAAACCATTCAAATTACTTTGCAGTTTATCACTTTGATGTGGATGATGAAACTAAAAAGTTCTTTGTTAGACACAATCCTTGTTAATCAGTGAGTACATTCCCCAAAAATGTTAAGCAGAGAAGCAGGTCCTTCTCCACTAAATATTACTAAAGAAAAGGTAGAATATATGGAAACAGGTTCTCAAACACATTGCGAATGAGACATTAATATTGACATCCAGTAATATAGCCCTTTCAGATATAGGAAGGACACTGTAAAATTGAACAGTGGAGACTTTAAAACAATTATCAAAATTCTCATCACAAAGTATGATCAGGTATTACATGACCTAATAAGCAAACTAAAAGGTATGCACAAAGAACCTTAGCCCTTAAATTAAAAACGTATTAATTAATGTCCTATACCACAGAGTTAAAAAAGAAATTATTAACGACATTACAGGTACCCCATTCTTTTCTGTAATTACAGGTACAACACAGGACATTACAAAAAGAGATCAATTAATTCAGATACTTAGATATGTCACTGGGAAGCCTAGTGACATGAAGATAAATAAAAGATTTGTAGGTTACTCTGAAATAAAAGATCAAAGTGCATTAGGAATACAAAAGAAAATACTAAATACAACCGCCAGAAAGGGATTCTTGTTAATTAAATGCCATGTCAGGCTGATGACAGTTGTGTAACGAGAATTCAACAAAGACAAAGAACTGCAAAATATGTATATTGTGCCGTGCATAATTCAAATCTAGTGCTTAACGATAATGCATGTGGAATTCAAGAAGTCAGGTCCTTTTATGACACATTTGAACCGTTGTACCTTTTCTTGAGTTATAGTACTAAAAGATGTGAGCTTTAGGTATAACTTGTATCTTAAGAGGGCTATTATGTGAGTTATTTTCAAAAATGGTTTTTTTTTAATTTTTGACTTAAGAATTATCCGTGGTTTTCTAAATAAGAAAAAGTTTACTTCAAGGAAATTGTACTGAAGAAATTCCCAAAATTAGAGGAATTTGAATGTGTCTGCACACCTAATGACACCCCTATGTCATGCAGGCAGCTGTGTTAAAACATAATTTCGTTCTCACTTGTTTGTTTATTACGACTTTTTAGCCGTTAATGTTTTAGTGACACAAGATTATTAGACAAGAGTTTTAACAACTGTATATAGGAGCGAATACCAAAAACTGTTCAGGAAGGACTTGTAGGGGTAATTTCACTACATAAAGGAAAACACTTGTGTGGAATTTATACTGTGAACGACCACCTTTATTGTACCGCACAAACACACTTGATACATACGTTAACGCGGGAAAACGAACACTCTTCGTGTCCTCCAAGGAACCCCGCTCGTAAAGAAAATCTCTCAGTGTCTTGTCGACTATCGACTTGTCACTCCCACACAGCCCCCCCCCCCCTGAAGTGCGGAGCACCCGGTATGGTGGGGTACTTAAACTTCACCTCTCGGAATGCCCGAGTGCGGATAGTGCGGGTGTGGGTCCTGTTTGCTGATTCTGTTGCTGCATTAGGCCCCCTGGTGTAGGGCTCATGTGGGACACAGCTGTCTGGTTCTGCGGAAGGTGTGGGTTCGTTGCAAGTTGTGTCTGAAGTCGTCTGTGAGACTGTCGTCGGTGCTGGCATTGTCCAAGCGGGTTTTACTCGCTCAATGGAAACTTTGGTCGACTTTCCCTGGAGGAGGATATCCATTGTGTGTGTGTCCCGTCCTAGCACTTGGTATGGTCCAGTGTACGGTGGCTGTAACGAATGACGTACCAGGTCTGTGCGGAGCATGATGTGGGAACAAGTATTGAGGGACTTGTGTATGAACACTGGATGCGTGCCGTGCTGAGATGTCGGGGCTGCACGTAGTGTCTCTGCCTGCTTCCTCATTTGTTGCAAGAGGTGGGGTAGTTGTGTGTCATCTGGGAGAGGAACTGGTGCAAGGAATTCAGTTGGGACTCGGAGTGGTTCTCCGTATACCAACTCTGCCGAGGAACAATTGATGTCTGTTTTTAATGCGGTCCGTAACCCCAACAAAACCAATGGCAATGCTTGAGTCCATGAGTCCTCGTGGCACATCAGGGCAGCCTTTATGGTCCGGTGCCACCTTTCCACCAAACCGTTGCTGGCCGGGTGGTAGCTAGTAGTACGGTTTCGTTGGAAGCCGCAGAGTTTTGACAGTTGTTGGAACAGTGTTGACTCGAACTGGCGTCCTTGGTCGGTGGTAACGAAAAATGGGCACCCAAAACGAGCCATCCAAGTTTCCAAGAATGCGCGTGCAGTAGTCTCTGCAGAAATGTCCCTGATTGGTGTAGCCTCTGCCCACCGCGTGCAACGATCCACTGCCGTAAACAAGTACCTGTAACCTTCTGAAGGGGGGAGGGGTCCAACCAAGTCAATGTGTACATGCCCAAAACGTGCCGTTGGGTTTGGGAATTGTCCTACTGGAGCGTGAACATAGCGTCCCACTTTGCTACGTTGACACTGATAGCAGCTGCGGGCCCACTCCCGTGTATCTTTCTTGATTGAAGGCCACACAAAACGGTCCGTCACTAATTTCACTGAGGCATTGGTTCCCGGATGTGCCAGGTTGTGAATGCTGTCGAATACCTTTCGTCGGAACTGGGGGGTGATGCAAACGGGAGCACTTTGGGTCTGATATCGGCGTGTCCTGCGCGCTGGTTGTGCAAGGCAATGTCCTGTGGCGGCGGCGCGGGACCCGCCGGCACACGCGGCGCGGTTGGAAACGTAACGTCGTGGGCGAAGTCGGTTTGAGATGTAGGCGTCCGTGGCACTGTGAACTGAGGGTTTTGCTGCATCGTGTCGAGCTCCTTTTTGATGTTTTGGATGACGCCGTCGACGTCGCGGAAGAGGTTCTGTGCAGACGACATGTCGATACGAGACGTCGCGGAAAATATCTCAAGAAACTTGCCTACTGTCACACTGCTTACTTACGGGGTCACCACTTATGTAGGGGTAATTTCACTACATAAAGGAAAACACTTGTGTGGAATTTATACTGTGAACGACCACCTTTATTGTACCGCACAAACACACTTGATACATACGTTAACGCGGGAAAACGAACACTCTTCGTGTCCTCCAAAGAACCCCGCTCGTAAAGAGAATCTTTCAGTGTCTTGTCGACTATCGACTTGTCACTCCCACAGACTAAATCAACTCGTTGGTTGGATGGTATGCTATGTTTCAATGATTGTGCAGTGTCAAGGTTTGAGGTTATGGACTAAATATGCAAAGCGCATTAATCGCCACTGAGTGCAAGAGAGTCTTCAAAGAAGAGAAACCAGTGTTGAAAGCCATCAAAGAAGCAAGAATAAGAAGAAGTCTGAAAAAGAAAAGGGAGAGAGAACAACACCAGAAACATGATGAATACAGACCTGGGATGCATTAGTGTTATACAGAGTTGGTAGAGAAACAAGCTTTAATATAAATTTCTCAGAAGTTCCGATTTTTTATGATCTGGTACACAATAGTAAAAGTCATTAAAGATAAATGGTTGAAATTTTGTATACTGTTTTATTACATACTTAATTAAAAAGTAAACTATACTTATGACTTAAAATTGAAAATTGGTGACTTTTGAAAAAAAAGTGTGAGTTAATTACTGACATTTTTAACAATTATTACTAAAAAAATTTTGAACCATAATTTATCACTGCAACAGCTTTTTAAAAGTTTGCTTTAAACATACTAGTGTAAAGATCTTCCAGAAAAATTCATGCTTCTACTTTATACTTTTTTATTATTTATTATTTATGTACAGCATAGGCATCTATGCTGTACATAAATAATTAACAGACTTAATTTCACTTGCAATTCAAAATATAATTCAGATAAAAATATGAGACCAAAATCTGTAGTTCATACATCAAAAATCGTTCCCAAAATCTCTGTTAAAAATGGTAAGCATCATATGGGCTCACAACTCTTTTTCTTTGAGATACAATATTTAGAAAAGTGACAATTTTTTCAAGATTTCCCTCTGAGTTCAAGAACCAACCCATTAAAAAGGCTTTGTCCAACAAGTTAGTCTTTGAGATACTTTTCTGTTAAAGCTCTTCATTATGTTTATGTCTATATACTTAATTCTCTCTCAAAAATAACATTGATTCTAAGGGAAGGAGAACAAGCTGTTATTTTGAAAAACCAATTACAGAAATTTGAATTCGTTTTCCAGATAGTGCTGTAATCAAAGACTACTAATTTAGCAACTCAAATTATGGTGTCGAAAAATGTGGAGTCTCATAAAGCAAGTTCTCTTGTTCATAATGCAGCTGGTAATTTACATTGCTATTAAAACAATTTTTAAGAAGCAATGTCATTAGGCATTTCATCACCATTTGAAAATAAAATAATTCATAAAGGGGAAAATCATTTTGATGAACTGTGTCAAGATGAATGGCTAGTGGGTCAACATATGTACTTAGGTATCACTGTTTTTTATGTCTGTTTGGACATTATTTTAGACCAGTTGAAAATCAGATTTGAGTGTATGCATAATGTGAACCATTTCTACAAAATTATTTTCCAAAATTTCAAAATACTGCATTCAACAATGTGATTTACTATACAATGGCAATTTTTCAAAATAAATATGAGAGAATTTATCCAAGCAATTCCCAAACCAAGTAATACATTTCTAAAACACTATAAAAAAAGTTCAGGTAGCCTCATTAATCTCTGTAGTTGACATAATAAAACTATAAGTAACAGAGAATTCTACTAGTGTTCCAGATTTATGTACAATATTTTACCTGTTTTTAACTATTTCTGTTGCTGTTTCTTCAGCTGAATACTTATTTTCGAATATCCGACTTATAAAGAACTATCTGTGGAATCCTATGGCTCAAGACTGATTCACTGAACTCAGCCTCCTCAGTATCAAAAGTGAGAGAGCTAGATCTAATGATGTCAGGGAAATCATCAATAACTTTGCATCACAGAAAACAACCTGCATAGTCCAGTTTCACCAGAAATCAAGGTGAGAACAGTGTGGCGTTTTGTTTAATACTTTGATAATGGGGCACAAATACTCCCTTTGTTTATATTACATGAGATAAAAACAACAAACTGCATTAAATTTTTACTCTACCCTCTTTATTTGAAGTTATGTCAGTTACTGGTAAGTTATATATAATATTTTAGAGGGTTCAGATTTTTATTTTTGCAGGTGGGTCTGTATTGCATACATTACACCTTTGACTCAAACATACCTATACAAGAAGCTGTGCAAGTAATGCAAAAGAACCTTGCAAATCATAAGAAGCTTGCATGCACAGGTAATTTTGAAATTATTGAACTCCTCCAGCTAAGCCAAAGTTACAGCTATTTTACATTTCATGGCAACATCTATAAGTAGCTAGATGGCTTCACAATGGGGTTAAGTTCACCTAGTACTACAGCTGACATATACATGTGATGCAAATGTACAAACAAACAAACAATTACAATTTCAGAAAAACTTGGATGATTTACTCTCAAATTTAGCAGTCAATAACAGGCATTATCTTGATGAAATTTAATCTCAGGATGTCTTGTCATGAAGGGAAACGGAATGGTGCATATAACATCATCAACAGCCAAAGCAGTCCTGCTATGAAAAGGAGTGTCACCATAGACCATCAGTCCTGGTTGTCGGGCTGCATGACAGGCGGCAGTCAGATCGGTTTCCCACCACTGACCATGGTGTCTACAGACACTTACCCGCCTGGAATCTCAATTATTGCAACAGAATTGTCTTCAGTTAATAGTCCCTCTTCAAACTGAACCCTGATAAATAGCGAAGATGTTTCTGGAGACACCACAGTCAGTGGTGCAATACGAACCTAACTGTCGCCCACCATATGGCCCAACAGCCAGGAGTGATGGTCTGGGGTACCATTTCCTTTCATAGCAGTATCCGCAGCACCCTCACAGCACAACTGCACATCGCCGATATTCTACGCCCCATTTTGTTGCCCTTCATGGCAAGCCATCCTGGGTTTACATTTCAGTAAGATAATGCTCATCTTCACATGGTGAGAATTTCTATTGTTTGTCTTTGTGCTTTCCAAACTTTAACTTGGTCAGGTAGGTCGCTGGTGGATCTCTCCCCACTTGAGGAAGTCTGGAGCATTGTGAGCAATACCTTCCAATCAGCTTGAGATGTCGAAAATCGAATGTGTTAATTGAGCAGAATTTAGCACGATATCCCTCAGAAGGGCATCTACCAAGTCTGTCCATCAGCGTCTAGCCGAATAAGTGCTTCCATAACGGCCAGAGGTAGACCTATGTGTTACTGACTTTCGCAATTTGTGAAGCTCTTCCACTTGAATAAATCATCCAGATTTTCTGAAATTGCAACAGTTTGTTTGCTTGTACATATACATCATACCTACTGGCTCCCAATCCTTTCATGGTGCATCTTTTTTTGTCTTAGAGCATTGATATTGAAAATGGAAGTGCTGTGGTATTTAATTTATTTCAGTATAGTTAATTACAGTTTCACAGATATACATATCCCTTCAGCCAAAGATTAGCTGAAATTCAGTGATTTCAAACATTTTCATACATTACAACTCTTGTTGATTTCAACACACACTCAATGACTATCTCTCATAAATGGTGTTCCACTAGTGCTGGTTAGGCACAAAATGGTGAACAAAAGCCGAAATATGAGCAAGATATATTTTATATAGCCCATATGTACCTCTTCTTACGAAATATTTCTTCCAATGCCACATTTTCACCCACTTATTGCATATGTAAATATCCTGGCAGCAAAGCAGAAACTAATATGGTCACATCTGTACACCAATTTATATCTTTTCCCATTCAACTCACTGTTATTAATCTCTTAGATTTTAAGAATTACAATGCTGATTCCCAAGTTCATCATTAGAAAGCCTGGCACATGAAAGCAGAATGTTGAGAGTCTTAAACTTAGTAAGACAGCATAAGCCTACTGCAAATGATACTCCAATAGTTACAAGGTGACACTTTCCAATATTTTTATGGAACTATACACATCAGTAACACTCATTGTTTCCCTGAAATATATTTCAAAACCTCGCTGCTCTGGTGTCTTCTAAAACATATCCTTTGCTTTACTTGGTTTTAGATGTATTTGTACTAAGTTACGCTAAAGAATGAGGAGACCATTACATTGTGATTGGATAGGATTAATTTCTTGAAGTTGTATTTCCATTTTATATCAGCTGTCAAGAACATAAGAGAAAAATAATAGAAACTGTGTCATATCAATGTAAAAATCTGCCAGACTACATGTTATGTAAGTCTATCCTTAAATGCATAAAGTGATGACAAATCTAACAACCTATGAGGAAAAAAGTGTTTTGAAATTTTCCTATTTAAGAAACTGCCACTGTGAGGCTGCACCTGTGCCTAGCCCCTGACATGTAGGTGTGGCTTCAGGGATCAGATCTGTCATGGGAATAGCTGCAGCTCTGTTTGGCAGCAGATGAAGAATGTGCACTGTTCAGAGGCATTATGTCTGATGCTTAGAGTGCAGAAGAGGCTCTGATTACAACAAGAATTTAAGGAAAACGTATTACAGGCACATCCAGAAAAGAATGAAGGGTCCAAATATTATACAGATATTTCTACAGTTAATGTGGCAAAAAGTTTAACCCATATACGGCTGTTGTCCTTCTGGAAGGATTTTTACAGTGGCGCTTAAAACTGCTAATAACACTTAGTTATTCTGCTTGTCAATAGATGGCATTAGTATACACTTCATCCAATAGACCCTTTCCATTGTTTAAAACATAATTTATCTTCCATTGTTGAGTCACACTTATTCCGTGTGCATGTGAAAACTTGGTGTGCTGAAAATGGATTATCTGTCCGACTTTCTCATCGATGGGTAAGTATAATCTCTGTGTGCATATATTTATTAGAGATATAATTATTCTCATAAAATCTCAGAATATCGTATTAGATTGATAAAGGATAATATAGATATGATAATATAGATATTTCTTTGCCAAATATTACCTCCATGACCATCTATTTAAGCACATCCATCTAAAAGGAAATTAGCTTATTGCATATAAAAATCAGACATAGTGTTTGATGACATTTCCATTTCGCTACAACGTAATTATGTGTACTTATACAAACTTTTAGCGACAAAGGTTGTGGTTTTAATCACTAAAATGTATAAAATATGCCCTTAAACACGTTTAACATCACATAGTTTTTTTTATTTTCATTGTTTTTATATCAGAATTGAGACCCCATGTTTATATTACTTTTTCATAAAGCAAGTCAGTTGAAACTTCCAGCTGCAATTTGCAGTAAGGCTATGTCTAAAAACATAGAAATTCCAGTTCCATCTATCTTTACCAATTATGGAGATACTATATGGAGATACTAACCTCTCAAAAACTAGAGATTCTTGGCCTTCCACATCCAATGCTGCAGTATCCAATGCAACACCAAAAAATCCACTGCACTAAAACAAAAAAAATCAGCTTAACCGTCTCATACATACAGCTTCGTAAAACACACATTCACCTACAACCACAGTCTGGCCGCAAATGAGTACTGCTTAGCATTCATTGAGGTCACCATTACAATATTTTGAACTATTTTGTGATAATGATGTTATAAGCACAGTGGTGAAATATGCCAACCAATACACAACGAAGAGGATCCGACTTGGAGATTGATCTGAAAAGGAAATGATATGTTTGTCAGCTATTTTGCTTCTTAGTTGTTACGTCGCCCTGACAAGGAAAGAGATGTATTGGCAGATGTCAACAGATGTACACAACATTTTAGTTTCTAATACAATATCTAGGGATCGCTTCAAGTTCATTATGTCAAATATTCACATTTGCAACAACGATGAACTTGATGGTGCTGACAGGTTGGCCCCTTATAAGCATGATAAACAAAAAATGCAGAGAGCATACGCCTCATATGCAAAATCATTCAGTCGACGAAAGCATGGTGCCTCATTTTGGGCGGCATTTCATCGAAGAACTGTCACTGCAGTTCTGGAATCAAACTGCTGTGTTGTTACGCAGAAACGAAGACCACCTAAAATGGTAAATATTGCTTCTAGATATGACAAGCTGGAACATTATGTTGCAAATTTGCCACTAGAACCACAGGAAAGAAGAAACAACTTTACTGTCGCCAATGTAACAAAAAAAAAACTGCAATGCAGTGCATTAAATGTAGTGTACCACTTCAGGTATCATGTTTCATACTGTTCCACAGAAAATAGTAAAGTAGTATTGTTTGAATAGATAAATAGTGACATTGTGTTAAGTGAATGTATATTCAGCTAAAATCCTTCAAGAAGGATGGGCCGTTTTTCAAAATTCATGCAAATAAAAATTGTAGAACTACTATATACATGTAAGTTTCATTATAATTAAGTGATTAAATAAAGTTTTTATTAAAATGCAAACAAAACAAAACTTTGCCTTATCTGGCTTAACAAGTATCGTATTTTAATGTGCTGCAAAAGAAATAAACATGCATCAGAAAATGGCATTAGTACGAAAATAAAATTCTGCTATGTGATCTTTCAGTCATTTCTAAGAAATACTATTTTGATCACTTGACATGATGTGTTGATCACCTCAAAAGAGAATGAATTTAAATCATTCAAGAAGTTTAGTGATTGGAAGCAGAAGAGTGAACAAAATATGTTGTGACTTAACATAAAAAAGTGCAGATCGTATTATACTTCAGATAATGTCACATGACAAGTAAAAGAGAACAGTGTCTGTCCTTTCAGTATTGAAGTAGCCAAGACTGGAAATGACAGCTGCAAAATCAAATATGTGACTAATCATGTGGGACATCAGAATTGTTATCTATTGATGACTAATTGACTTGTTACGCTTAAAGCTGTTGGAAGCCAGCGAGGGAACACAGAGATAGGAAATCACAGCAGAGAGTAGGAAAATGTGTTAGCATTTACGTTACAAGAAGTAAACACTAACAGGAGGCGCCTGCAATTTGCAGGCACCCAGAATAGAACTTCCACATCAGAGAATTAACCAGAAATACCATCCACGACATAGATGTTGTTGTAAGGTGTCACAGTAGAAGATGTTGGCAAACAAGCGTGTCTTAGCATACGCAGCAAGCTTCATACTTACTCCTGAAAACAGCAACATCAGTGGGTTTACACAGGCTAGAATAAGATGGGACATGGGTCAAATTGTTGGAACAGAGCTCCCCACTCACGAGCGACCTCACGGCAGGACCTTGTGTTGCTAGCAGTGATGTTTAGCTGTGAGCTGAACGTCGATGCTTCCAAACTTGGAGTAGTTTGTTAATATAAAGTCCCAAAATATCCCCACTTACAGAGTAGGTGGAGAGAAAGTCTGTTAATGTGTTTGACCGGGGGACTGGGGAGGTACAGAGCCCCATGTCAGATTGGCCAATGCCTGTAAGTGCTGTTGGATTGACAGGCTGACTATAGATAGGGAGAAATAGTGCACCACCACAACCCTTTAAAAATCCCAGGGTTTTTTGTATTTAAGAGAGTTCTCAGTCAAACTGCTGTGATGCCATCTCCAAGTCGCTCATTTACAGTGCTGCTAGTGATTGCTACTTCTGTTAGCTCTCACCTCATGGACTCAAAACACTGACTTATGTTGTGTAACCAGTTGCATTCTTTGTTTTTTCTAATGTTTAGAATTATACTTTAGCGTAGTAGTTAATCTAAATGTAAATAAATAGGGTTATTCAGATCTCCAAATTCCCTGAATCTCCTGCTGTGAATATCCTATCAAGTCCCAAATCTGCACCTCTTGTAGGTGCTCTGTGGCAGTGTATGTGGAGCTGATCTAAGCAACCAACCTACCATAAGAACAAGTTTGTCTCTCTGCATTTGCCCCTAACCACTTGGAAATCACAGATTGACCTGTAACCCCCTCACTTTGTCAGGGCACAACAGACTGTCATAAGTCATTTAAACTTGAGAAAACGGCCCACAGAATTCACGTCCATGCAATACATGACAAAATAAAAGAACCTCTATCTGCATTAAAGTTAGCGCGAATTAATCTGGTATTAAAAAGATTTGTATAACACTAAGCAATACAATAGTTTAAATTCAAATGTCACAGCACATAAAGACATAAGCATCAAACATAAACGTAGGTCAATGAGATCAATGTTAGCGACAACTCTAATGTGTTGTCTTACAAGCCAGAAGATGTAAGCAACCTAAGGCACTCACTCGTGAGAAAAGAAGGGTTTGTTCTTATTATTAGGAATAGTGCACTACATGAAATGCTCAAAAAGTATCACAGAGGCTGTATTTGCATCAACAGACCCAACAGTTGTGTTTAGAATTAATTTACACCCTTGTGCTTGACGACATGAGACAAGGTTTTCCTTACTTCGAACAGATCGGCTCATGAGATACCATCATTGTTTTTTGATGAAATAAGAACTGAAATGCGTAAAATATGTTCTGAGATGTGTATATTAGATTGAACTGAAGCATTTTACAATGTTTGGCTTTCACAGATAGAAGACTAAGTGAGAAAACTGTAATGTTCATGGCACAATCACAAAGTACATGCATAGAGAAAATGTTTAGTATGAAAGTTAAATCGGTGGAAAGATAAACTGAAGTGTATAATACAGTGAGAAGTCTGATGCAAGAGGGACAAGCTATTGTTTTCGAAAAACGTGAATTTCTGTTTTGATCTCTACAGCACAGTAGCATGCTTTTCTCTGTTTCTGAAAAGTTGTATTTTCTGCTACTCTCTCTGTTAAAAGATTAAATTCATCTTAAGTGACCCGAGGGGCAGTAATACGCAGGAAGAAGCGAATCTGTGTAGCACAATGTTAGAACCAGATACTGTGACCAGCAGAGAATGGGAACGTAACACAATATGTATAATAATAAACCTTCCCTTTTGAAATGCGTTTAATTTCAGTGCGTTACGTACATACATTCGTACATTAATCCTTGTTCCATAGATCATGAATATAACATTTCGTAATGATGTGGAACGTGTCACTTTAACATAAGTTTTCTTTACACAAGATAATTAATTATTATTACTTTTTTACACATTATAAATGCTTTCAATGATAATACGGTTTAAATGTCAGCTGTAAAGATCAAGATGACTTTGTGTTGTGCGCCACACAAAAATCTCTGAAACTCGTATTTCTCACTTAAAAGCCTTCCATTCGCAACGATCTGTCTGTGCAAATATCTGTGCATGTCACACCTGCACAGACGATCATTGCGTATGCACAGGAGATTTGTGCAGATATGATTATTTACAAACCTGTAACTTGGAGGTTTGAGGAAAATTCCTCAAATCTGGGCTACCAGTCACACATGCACAGATAAATCATGGTGTGTGGATAGGAGTTCGCCACAAATCTGGCGCACAAAATGTGTTTCAGACACATATAGTTAGTGGCAGAATTATGCTAGCAAGAAGTCCGTTGTGACATGATTGTAGTGTTTGATGTAACTGTCTCTTCATGATCTTTGCATATACTAAGAAATAAACGGTCAAAAATTTGAGAAAAGGAAGAGTGTCCTCGTTTGACGCCCTGCAATTTAAGCTGTCCTCTTAGGTTCTTGCCTAACCACACACTAGCAAATCGCCTCATATTCGGAAATAAGCAGCCAAATATTCATTTCATTTTTCGTTTTCTAACCGGACAGAAATGTAAATATCAAATATTGCAGGACACACTTGTCATGCATTCATAAGGTCTCTGAACATGCTAATGTGTTAAGAGCTCTAAGGCGAAAATTAAAAAAAAATTAGCACCTATTCACCTAATAGGACGTGAGCATACTCCTTTCGAATCTGTTATGCACGACATTATCCGTTACACTACTCCTATGTCATACGAGTTTCGCCTTTTGTCTTGATTATCATATAGCTGTAGGAGTATTGTGCAAGGGATAGAGAGCAGGAACAGGAAACAGTATTGATAGGAAACAGGTCTACAATATTTGAAACATCCCCTTTGAAAAATTTATGAATGACTGTGCTGAGAAATCCCTTATGTTATTTGGCTTTCAAACAGCTGAGCAGAACTGAACGTACTCAAACATTTCGCTCTTTACTTATTCCGATCAACACTAAACTGACACACAATATTTTTAGCGCAACAGAATCTGGCTGTCAATAATCACTACGAAAGAATGGCTCTGACTAACAATAAACTATACCTGTCATGATTCACTTACCTCACAAAAATCTTCGTTACTCTAACTACTGCAATACAGTGAGCGCCAATACTGCCAGCTAAATAAAAGATTCTAACTAGTGAAGGCACTAACTACTGATAGTCATAGTTAGCAAATGAAAGATTTTGATAGAGAAGAAACAATGTATTTACCTTAATAATGTTCAAAAGTCATCATATATATTATCAGTTCATGATATCCAATATTACAAATTTACTCTTTCTGATGGACACACGTCCAGATCGTCTGCTCTCAAAATTCTGCAATCTCTCTCCCCACATTCACCACTGCTGGCGGTTCACCTCAAACTGCACAATGCTACGCGCTGTTCACATCCAACTGCCCAACACTACATCAGCAAATATTCCAACAATGCCAACCAGCCACAGACTGCACACAGCACAGTCAGTGATTTTCATACAGAGTGCTACGTGACGTTACCAACATCAAAACCTAAACAGCCTACTTACATATTGAGTGCGAGCCGGTAAAAATAGCGTCTGCACGAACCATGCAAATGTTGGCTTGGTTCCTGGTTTCATGTAGTATGATCAGCCCCAACTGAACAGCTCTGTCAGGTGGGTCAATATGGAGCTACATCAGCTGCTTTGGGTGGCTACTTTGTCAGACATAGGTTTGGTTCCTGTTGATGCTATTGGTAGGTGGAACTACACAAGGATTGGGTCTCAATAGGGTAAATTGGCTGGGATAATAGTAAAAACTTTAAGGGGGGCACTGACACTCATGAGAGTATCCCTCTCTTAGGCTAAGATCAGTGTCTAATGATTCAACATCGAATGAAATTAAGCTTAGTGAGAAGCTCAGACAGGCGGGTACTAGAGATGTTAAAATATCACAAGATTCTCATAAAAGTACAGTTAAAAATAATGTTAGTATGGCACAAGATTCTCATAAAAAACAGTGAAAAATAATGTTGGCCTACTGCATCAGAATATCAGGGGATTGAAAAACAATGTAGATGAGCTTCTTGTTTGTTTAGAAGATTTAATAACTGAGAGTGGAACAGATGTACTAGGCATGTCTGAACATCACTGATGTGGAAAAGGTAAATGCAGGCGGATATAAGCTTTCAGCACATGTAAGTAGACACACTATGGAGAGAGGAGGAGTTGCCATATATGTTAAAATTTATCACAGTGTGAAAACTTTGGAAACTAAAAAAATTTGTGTTGAGCAATGTATAGAAGCATATGCCTGTGAGCTTAAACTAAAAATGGTATTTTTATCATTGTAGTTGTGTATAGTTCCTCATTGGGAAATATTCAGCTATTATTTAAAAGCTTAGAGTCTTTATTGTAGTGTTGTGAGACAGAGGGAAGCAAATTATTGTTTGTAGGGATTTCATTGGAGATTGTCTGAAAGAGTACAATAGAAAGGCTGACCTTGAAGTATTACATGGTTCTTTGAATTTGACATCAATTAGTGATTCTCCAGCTTGGGTGGTACAGGAAAGCAGCACGCTGACAAATAATGTTTTTATAGATCAAGATAAATTTAATAAAATAAGAATGGTCAGTCTGATAATGTTGCACAGCTAGTTACAGTATATGACATAGCTCATTCCAGTAACGCAAAACAGTCCTCCGAAACAGTGAATTCATTAGCAATATAACAGTTCCAAAGTTTAGGGAAAGCTTGCAACAGTTAGACTGGAATGAGGTGTACAGGGAACCTGATGCTCATTTAAAATTTAACCTATTTCACTGTAACTTAGTGAGTATATTTGAAAACGGTTTCCCTAAGAAAACAGTGAAACTGTAAGGAACCGTTTAAATAGCCATGGCATACTAAAGGGATACAAATATCTTGTAAAGAGAAAAGGGAAGCGTATCTTATATCTAGATGGAGTGATTATGCAGAAACAGTCATACATTATAAAAAGAGCTGCACTGTATTAAGAAAAGTTATTAAAAAGTCCAGAAGTACGTGCATTATGTCTGAGATTAGCACCTCTGGTAATAAAATTAAAACAATTTGGAATATTGTTAAAAGGGAAACAGGACAACCGAGATCACAGGAAATCTGCATTTCGATCAAACTCAATGAAAAGTTTGTTAAATAAAAAGTCAGAAGAAGAAAATATTTTTAATAATCATTTTCAGGTGTTGTAGAGAAAATAGAATCCAGCTGTTTGTTAGAAAATGCAAGACTGTATATGGAAGAGTCAACTCCTATGTAATTTGATAAAATTGAAATTCACCTCTTCTGATGAACTTAGGAAAATAATAAATTCACTCAAAGTAAAGGCTTGCATGGCACTGATGGCACTTCCAACTGAGTACTAAAAGCTTGTTCCCAATAGGTAAGTAGGATTCTCAGCCACATACTTAGTAGCCCACTGAAACAGGGCATTTTTCCAGGTAGACTCAAATATGCTGGTGTTAAGCTATTACATAAAAAAGGGATAGGTCCGATGCTAACAACTGCCATCCAGTCTCACTTCTGACAGCTTTATCCAAAATTATTGCAAAACTAATGTTTTCAAGAGCAGCTTCACATATTTGTAAAAATGAAGTACTAACAAAATGTCAGGTTTTCAGGAAGGTTTTGCAACAGAAAATGTTATATATGCTTTCACTGATCAAATATTAAATTCTCTGAATAACCGAACATACACACTGGTATATTTTGTGATCTTTCAAAGCCTTTTGATTGTGTGAATAATGAAATCCTTCCAGATAAATTTAAGTATCGTGGTATGTGTTGGACAGTGAACAAACTGTTTAATTCATATTTTGCTGGAAGAACGCAGAAGGTTGATATTAACATCACAGATATCTGCAAAAATCGGAAGAGTCCTCCAACTGGGGATATATCAAGAATGGTGTCCCACTGGGTTCACCCTTGAGTTCCTTATTGTTCATATATATTAAAGACTTGCTGCTATACATTCATGAAGATCCAAAGCTACTTCTTTTTGCTGATGATGCAGTTTAATAATCACATACAACAAACAGGAACTAGCTGAGGAAATTGTAACTAAAGTATTTCAGAAAATTATTGAGTGGTTCTCTGCAATTGTACTCTTGCTGAATTTTGAGAAAACACAGTATATACCATTCTGTACAGTAAATGGCATAACACCATTGATAAATATAGACTTTGAACAGAAGTCTGTTGCTAAGGCAAAATATTCAAAATTTCTGGGTGTCGCATTAATGAGAAATTGAATTGGAAGAAACATACTGGTGATCTGCTGAAATGGTTAGGTTCAGCTACATATGCTATTAGGTTTATTGCAAATTTTGGTGATAAACATATCACTAAAGTAGCCTACTATTCATTTTTTTAATTCACTGATTTCATGTGACATCATAATTTTGGGGTAATTCATCATTAAGAGAAGAAGAATTCCTTGCACTTAAGTGTGTAATCAGAATAATAGCTGGAATCCACTGGAGATCGCCTTGCTGGCATTTATTTAAGGAACTTGGGATATTCATAGCACCTTCACAAAGCATATATTCACTTATGAAATTTGTTACTAATAACCCATCCCAATTCAAAAATAATAGTGAAGTGCATAGCTACAACACTAGAAGAAGAATGATCTTCACTATTCTTGGTTAAATCTGACTTTGGGAAAGAAAGGGATGAATTATGCTGCCACAAAAATCTTTGGTCATTTGCCAAATAGGACTAATAGTCTATCAGACAGCCAATCAACACTTAAAAACAAAACTAGAAGACTTTCTGAAAGACAACTCCTTCTACTCAACAGATGAATTTTTATATATGAAGTAGTAACTGTAAAGAAATTATATAATGAAAAATTACATTAAACTGATAAGTTCCACATAATTTAGAAATGTCATATTCATGATCTATGGAACAATTATTGATGTAATATAGTATCTCTTGAAGACTCATATTGCTGATGCATCATTAACTGACATTCAATGATAATTTTGATAAATCTTCAATGTGCCATTACCTTGAAATGACATACTGCAAGGTATAATACGAAACAGCTAATTAAACTGAAACCGTTATGGTGTCTGCCACATCAAGTCAAGATAGTACCAGTGCCGATATGATGTAGTAGTCTATACTTTTTAACAGAAGTGGTATAACTCTGCTGTTAATGCATACTATTTCAGCCTGATGTTTGTTAGGTCTAATGTTGCCCATCTGTGTGTACACATTGAATTTTAAAATCACATATATGTTCCAGTGTTCTAGAGAGTTTATTGCTGAGATTATTGACATTTATAGGATTCACACACGTCTGTAGAAAGTTAAGAGCAAAGAATACAGCGATTGAGTTAAGAAGGCAGCTGCTTATAATTATTTAGTAGGGAAAATACAAGTGGTTCGCAGTATGGCAAACAAAGACAATAATAAAGAGGCAGGTTATTTATTGCAAACAGCTAAGCAAAGTAAAGAAATCCTAATATAATATGTGGTTCATAACAGGAGGGAATTAGTGATGAACTGTACAATTCACTACCACAATACTATAGTTAAAACTTTCCAGATCAATTAAACTGATGCAAAAGTTTATAATGGGTTACTGGTAGACTACAGGTAGGGAGTTAAAATTACAACTCAGAAATAAACAAAACTATAATTCATTGTCCATGTCTATAATTTCTTAGAATTTAATGAGTTTCGAACACATCTAAAACTAAAAATATTATTTTTACCTTGTCATAATTGGCATATTACAGAGCTAAGGTGTTATACTTGCCGTCGAGATCTCCTCCTTCAGGACAACATAATAGTTTTAAATGTGATAGGTTAATTTCACTCAAGGCTTGTAGCCTCTTCCTGTAGCCAGGAATCTTAACATCATCAACAGTTGCTCATATGGAGAACTTGCTCTCCTGATACAAGCATTTTTCTGTATTATGTTAGAAGTTATGTGTATCAAACTATAACTACATGTTTCCAAATCCATTCAAAAAATAATTATGCCAGTCGTCAGTTTTTCCCTGTGCCTTACGAAATAAATTTGTTTGTGAAAATTGCCTTCATTTGAGGAGCCATTTTCTAGAACTTTCATTTCATTTTTCTTTCATTTTGTTTGTATTTTTTCTTCCAACACAAGTTTTGAACATAGGAAATAGTGAAATACCCTCCATTACGAATTTCTGAATAAATGAAACAAAATTTTAGGTTGTGTGAATGTAATCACTTGCCACTGAAATTTAGTTTCTAGACTGACAGATGGCAGGTGAGCAGTTGATTGGAACTTGCATCATGTGAACACATCACATTTGCATCGATTTATTGCATGCACAGACATGTGTGCAGATATTTGTGCAGACAGATTGTTGTATGTGGATGGGCCTTAAATGTGGAGTGTAGTTGCATGTCAGATGCTAGATGAGAGTTGAGACTATAGGCTGCATACTGTATCTTATCCTTGGCATCGATAATCACACTGCATTTCTATTGTTTTGGTGGCCAAAGAGCCGTGGTTGGTGTGTAAAGAAGAAGAGTTGGGACTATAACCTCCTTGGTCAGGATTCCAGAGTATCAGTGGCTGGCTTCCTTGAAGGAGCTGTGGAGGTATGTGATGCTAGAAATAGAATTTTGTAGTGAAAAGTGATTACTGATGGTACGTGTGGAGTCCACACAGAATACCATGGCTGGTAGATGCTCACTCAGTAGGGTATGTGTGGGAGAGCGGTAGTGATGGGGGTTACAAGCAGGCTCTCTTAAACTCAAATGTGAGAGCATTGTGAAACAGTTGATTATGAAGTTTATTAAGAGAGGAACTGAGGAAATGTAAGGTCTGTAGCTTATGAAAGAGCGTATGTATGTAAATGTGTAATCTCTTGATTTATGTTGTTCTAAAACCCATAGCATTTCTCATTTCACCAGTTACTGATGGAACCTAAAAATTACATTCTTTCATGGAAAAAGTCTGTAGTTAGTGGAATAACACAGTAGTTAATGAAGTTTTGCATAAGAACCATACGGCAATATACTCTCCTGTTTGCGTGCTCTCTTTTGCCAAAATCTCATTTCGATATCTCAAACAGTTTTTGAATTATGAGGAATGTTGTGAATATTTCACTCTGGCTTTATCGCTGGTGTGGCGCGATCGCAAATGAGTGCGCTACATCAAATCAGTTTTTTCGAGATTGTTGACTGATGGTGATGTTAGCTAAATGTCATATTATGTAATATGCACCAAACGCAAAATCACAGCTATCCCTATTTTTCACTGCAAACTTTTTCGAATTTCACGCATTGTTTTACTTCCATATTGTAAGGATCTACGGATTGCGCGCAGCCGCACAGTACATTAACACCCGCTCGCCAGCCAACCTGTCTGGAATGCTGACAATTTGCTTGGTCAGTAGACGCGCGTCCGGCCGCACTGCAACGGGGAGTATGCGACTGGCCGCCGTCCGCAGTGGAGAGTATTAACCAGCACGGCCTGGGGCGCGAATATGTCTCTCTTCTTAGCTCACCATGGAGCCTTCCGATACGACTGTAATTAGCTGGTGTTAGAATGTCAGACACAGTGACGATGGGTGAGCGTAGCGTGCGTGTTTTATAATCCGCCTTTGTTAATAAAACTGTTTAAACGTACTTCTCGTATTTGCGTATTGCTGTACCTCAAGGACCCACCGCTTACGAATCCTGACAAAATATTCGTGTAATCATCATCCGGGCAACAACACAGACTAACCCTCTTATAGAAGTGGTGTCAGCATAGGGATAATTATGGAAAAATCTACAGTCCTGAAGAGGCACAGTACAACGTGAACTTCGAGCAGCAGTAGCGTGAACATCTTCCGACTACGCGGGGACATCCAACGCTGGAATTCAGGTTGCTCTACTCCAGTTTGGCTAGAATACGAAAGGCAGAGATGGATTTTTATTTTACATTTGAGTGACCCACTGTGTTAAATTAGACGAAATGTCGCAATCCAGCCAGAGTAACATTGTCGATCTACAAACTGTTATTAATGAACTGCAAGAAGAGATTCAGCAGTTAAAAGCAGAAAGAACCAAGCGTAACATTCCGAGAGACTTGTCAAATGATAGTTCATGCAAGTACAACTACAATAAAGAATTTTTCATTATTGCCATCAGTACCAGTGTTTACCGGGAAAGCCGAAGATGATGTGAAAGTGTTTTTTCGTAAACTTAAAAGTGCCACCCTTTTAGAATCATGGACAGATTGCAATAAGCTAGTGGTTGCCAAATTAAGAATTCAGGGAGCAGCACAGGATTTCATTAGCGCGGAGCCTACTTGCGTGAAAACAGCTTAGAACGATTGTTGTTCAGAGATTTGAACGTAAAAACGCGATCAGGCTTTACGGAGAGCAGCTTCACAGTTTGCGAAGGCGACGAGAAGAATCTATCAAGCAGTTTGCTCAAAGAATTCGGAACATCAACGCTCAGACGTACGAGTTAGTAGAAGATGAAAATGAAAATCGAATTCATTTGTTCGAAGCCGACCAGAAAGCCTTCGACACATTCATTCATGGGTTGCACGGAAAGGAAGTAAGCAAAGCTGTTAGATTTGTGTGATGTAAAACGTTTCAGGAAGCAGTAGAATCAGCTGTTGGTTTCGTTGAAGCACTAAGACGACCGAATGAGATGCAGAAACAAGAACGTAGTGTTTTCAACACAACAGTACAACGCTACAGATGCAATAAGTTGGGTCACAAGCGTTAAGGATTGTAAAGAAAATCGAATCTGCTATCATTGCGGGATGCAGGGTCATGTTTCGAGAGATTGTCGCAACAAGAAGAAAGGTATTGCGAACAACAGACAATCTGCCAGATCTTTAAACGAGTACGGGGATGTACGGGCTACCACTCCATCCGGCCCTTGGCAGAGACACTGATTCCTGTTAGTTCTAGCGATAATCAAACCGAAAATGACTCCGTGATAGGTACTGTATATCGGGGGAGAAACATCAAGCTACTTATTGACACAGGAGCACAGACCTCATTAATGTGGTGTTACATAGATAAACGGGATAAATTGAAATCGCCGCTATTAAAAGTGCGAGGGTTAAACGGTGGAAAGCTACCTAACTATGGAGAAGTTGACGCAGAATTAATTCTTGACCAACCCCAAGATGAAGGTGAAAATAAAGACAAATACACAGCAAGGGTGCAACTAGTTTCAAATAACGAAACGCGTTACGACGGTGTACTTGGATTTGATTTCTTGTCCGCTAGCGAAGCAGAAAAATTTGTCGCAGAAAGAAAGGTCAGACTAGGCCATAGTAACTAGAGCCTAGGAAATCTTTCTTCAGATCGTACTCAAAGGCGTCGTGAGAATGGACTGCCCAAACGATCCATCAGTTCAAACCGTCCGAGTCGATGTTCAAATTGATCAGCCTCAGCAAATTCCCAGGGGAGCAGGAAAGACAATCTACCCTGAAGTTAAGTCACCCCAACGCAAGGAAGGAACTTTGTTATTAATTGAGCGATCCGAGAAAAGTGAGTTATTGGATACAATGCATTGTTACGTTGCTAGAAGTGTAGGTGTCGCTACAATGGTGAGACAGAATGTCGCAAAAGTCCCGGTTACAATAACGAATATGAGCAATGAGGATGTTGTTTTGCCAGGAGGAACGAAAGTTGCTGGAGTGTCGAGATTAAGTAAAAATGACGTAATACATATTCCAGATGAGGTAACAAATGCTGCAGTTATAAACACAGATTTGTGTAACAGTACCGCAAAATTTCAACGAGGAGACGAAGTTGATAAAGAACCGAAGCGAAAGATTTGGGACAAGATAGAACATTTGACAGTTGATGAACAGAAGAGTTTAGCGCCTGGTTTGCTGGAGTATGCAGATTTATTCCGAGAACGTGCAAATTTACCTGTCACTCATTTAGTTCAGCATCGTATTCATACAGGGAATGCTGCCCCAATCACACAGAAACCTTACCGAGTACCATTAGTCAAAGAGAGTTGGTAGAAGACATGGTTAAAGAACAATTAGAAGCCGGAATTATAAAAACAAGAGATCCTTCAGACCCACCGTGATGTACGCCTGTTCTAATTGTAAAGAAGAAATCAATTTCAGGAGAACCACATTTCCGATTTTGTGTTGATAGCCGATAATTGAATGCTGTGACCACACCCGGCATTTACCCCTTATCGAATTAGTGGAAAACTTGGATTACTTGGGCAGATGTCGAATTATTTCAGTATGTGATTTAACAAGTGGTTATCACCAGTTTACAGTGCATCCAGATGATCAAACAAAAACTTCATTTGTAACAGCAACAGGAGTATACAAGTATCTTCGTCTGCCATTTGGACTTCGTAATGCTCAAGCTACATTTCAACGCCTGATGGATTCATTTTTACGAGGGGTCACCCCAACAGAATCACTTGTTTACCTTGATGACGTAATAATTTTTGGTGGAAACATGAAGCAGTATACTCAGAGACTACAAGCTGTTTTTGAGCGTATAAGAAGTGCAATAGATAAATGTCATTTTACACAAAGTAAAGTTAACTACCTTCGTCATGTAATAACCAGTGAAGGTGTTCCACCTGATCCAAAATTAATTGAAGATGTAAGTAGGCTGTTTAGGTTTTCTTATTGGTAACGCCACGTAGCGCTCTGTATGAAAATCACTGGCTGTGCTGTGTGCAGTCTGTGGCTAGTTTGCATTGTTTTCTGCCATTGTGGTGTTGGGCAGTTGGCTGTTAACAGCACGTAGCATTGCGCAATTGGAGGTGAGCCGCCAGCAGTGGTGGATGTGGGGAGAGAAATGGCGGAGTTTTGAAATTTGTAAGACTGGATGTCATGAACTGCTATATATATTATGACTTTTGATGACTATTAAGGTAAGTACATTGTTTGTTCTCTATTAAAATCTTTCATTTGCTAACTATGCCTATCAGTATTTAGTGCCTTCAATAGTTTGAATCTTTTATTTAGCTGGCAGTAGTGGCGCTTGCTGTATTGCAGTAGTTCGAGTAACGAAGATTTTTGGTGAGGTAAGTGATTTGTGAAGGTATAGGTTAATGTTAGTCTGGGCCATTCTTTTGTAGGGATTTTTGAAAGTCAGATTGCGTTGCGCTAAAAATATTGTGTGTCAGTTTAGTGTTGATCAGAATAGGTAAAGAGCAAAATGTCTGAGTGCGTTCAGTTCTGCTCAGCTGTTTGAAAATCAAATAATGTAAGAGGTTTATCAGCACAGTAATTAATTAATTTTTCTAAGGGGACGTTTCAATGTAAAGAATTTTCCTGGGCCACAGAATTTGAAAGGACTACAATCATTATTGGGATTCTCAAATTTCTACAGACGATTCATAGCCGGTTATATGAATATAGCACATACAATGTCACAGCTACTGAAGAAAGGAACCACATTTAATGGGTCAACAGAATGCAAAAAGGCAATGGAAGAGCTTAAAACTGCTCTAACCACAGCCCCAGTGTTAGCCTATCCGGATTTCAGTAAACCTTTTATTCTTTCAACCGATGCATCCAATTTTGCCATAGGTGCAATCTTTTGTCAAGAAGTTGATGTTCATGAACATCCAATCTCATTTGCTTCCAGACAATTAAACAAAGCAGAATGTAATTATACTACTACTGAGAAGGAGCTTTGTGCTTTGGTTTTTGGTATAACACATAACATATGCTTCTTAACAGGAAGAGAATTTACAGTTATTACAGATCATGCAGCACTTAAATGGTTATTGAGCTTAAAGGATCCAAGTTCCAGATTAACAAGATGGGCATTAAGACTCAGTGAGTACCAATTTAAAGTTATTCACCGACCTGGTAAACAACATGTGAATGCTGATGCAATGAGTCGAAAAGTCAATGTTTGTGTTACAATAAGTCAAGAAGAAGAGTTAAAGGCAGCTCAAGAAGAAGATCCACAATGCAAATTATGGAAAAATGATCAACATTTTGTCGAAATAGATGGATTATTGTACAAAATCATTAGTAAAGGAAACCGCCTAGTTATTCCAGAAAGCATGAAAGAGCAAATAATGAGAGAGCAACACGATTCTTTATTATCAGGACATTGTGGTAAAAAAGCAACAAACATTAAAATAACTCAAATGTTTTGGTGGCCGAGTCGCATAGCTGACGTTTTCGAGTTTGTTTGACAATGTGATTCCTGTAACAGATGGAACACTGTAGGAAAAAGTAGAGCCCCATTGTAAGAACTGCCAGAAAGAAGTGAACCATTTGAACGAGTAGGGCTAGATGTCGTAGGACCATTGCCTAAGACTAAAGAAGGAAACAAATACATATTGATAATGTTAGATCATTTCTCTAGATACATTCTCATTATACCAATACCTGATGAGAGCGCTGAGAGTATAGCTAAAGTTTTTATAAAACAATGGATTCTTAAGTTTGGATCACCATTAAGTATAATCAGTGATCAAGAAACGAATTTTATGAGTGAATTACTTAAACAGACTTGTAAGCTCATATAAATAACTCAGTTAAGGACCACACCAGCACACCCTGAAGGAAATGGAAGAGTCGAGCGAGTCCACACAACAATTATTAAAATGGTTAGGCATTATGTGAACAGCAAACACGACAGTTGGGATGTCTGTTTACCATACTTGGTAAGTTGTTGCAATGCCAAAATGCACAGCTCAAATGACCTAAGTCCATATGAGGTCGTCTATGGAAGAAGAATGCATTCACCCTTGGACTTTGCACGATCGACTGCTGGAATCAGCAATGAACACGTAAGGGATCTAGCATGCAAGCTAAAGGAAACATGGAGGGGAGTGAAACAGCAGAATCATCAATCCTTTCTTCAGCAAGCAAGACAACATTACCGCCAAGCAGCAGTG
Source organism: Schistocerca serialis cubense (assembly GCF_023864345.2). Taxonomy (NCBI): domain Eukaryota; kingdom Metazoa; phylum Arthropoda; class Insecta; order Orthoptera; family Acrididae; genus Schistocerca; species Schistocerca serialis. Next base: position 216,168,153 of record NC_064640.1, read on the forward strand.
CCACAGTATCGAGTTGGAGATCTTGTGTATCTGAGCAACGTGGTGTTAAAGAAAAGTCAAGTCAAAAAGATTAAGAAGTTTTGGAAAGGACCATATAAAATCTTGGAGGTGTTGTCGCCAGTCACTCTTAAGCTCCAACTGCCCTTTCGTTAGATTGTCGTTCATGTCAGTCGTGTAAAGTCATTTCTGTGTAGATTTCCTGTAGCATTGCAAGACGACGTGGACGGACCGAGAGGCAGACCTGCTGTTCTCAAACCCAGGAAGCGAGAATAACGAGGACGCAGTCCATACTTCGAGTCCGAGGTATTGTCACGTTCCGAGCGATCCTGTTCCAGACATCCCTACAATCTGCGTAAATGTGTGTAGTGTGTGAGAGTGCAATGTGTGTGTTTATTTCCACCATGTGCTTATGTGAACGTGTTGTGAAAATTTAGTATTGAAGCTATTGCACGAGTGCACAAGTGAAACTAAACCTTTTATTCCACAGGTTACCCCAAGAAACTCGTTTATTTTATGTTCATTGTTAACTCAAGTACTTAGAACTAATTAACCATGTTAATTTTCATTCTAATGCTTGCTATGATAGCGTATTCTTCTAATGCTGTAGTAATAGTACCAAAGAGTACAGGTGTTTTGTTTGAACCACGATCAGACATGGTGGTTTTAACAAGTAATACAAAATTTGTCCTCAAGTACAATCTGAGTGAAATCCAGCAACAGTTCATTTCTGTGAAGAGGCAAATTGACCTAATTCGTTCTGTTAAGGGTAATGATACAAATGGGTACATCTTGGTATAATAACTGGATCACAGCCAAATGCAGGTAGAGTGTACATCTGCTAATTATGAATAAGAGATTTACTGTTTTTTAAAGTTTTTGCTGCATAAAATTTTAATTAGGCATAAACAAGCTTGGTTTGATTTTTGAGGTAGTATCCTTCATACAGTATTTGGTATTTTAACTAGTCGAGATCTACTGGAAGTTAAAGATAAAATATTAGCTCTTGAACAACAGTCCAGTACAGATTAAACTAACCTCTCTAATGAAATTATCGTATTAAGGAATATGCAAAGAACCATTACTAACCACACTGTTTTCATTGAACAGATTGTAAAGCAATTTGTCCCACATTTCCTCATACTTTGTAATGAAACAAACACAAATATCCAAGAACTATTTCAAGGATTAAATGCTGTAAGTGCACACTTAGATTTAAACACTCTTTTGTTAAGGATTACTGAAAGTTTATCAAATGCTAGAATTGATGAACTTAACTTAAGAACAGCCTTAGAAAGTAGCTCAAATGATTGTCTGAGCAGCGTGCTACTACATCCAGAACAATTTTTACACATCCTACTATCAATTGAACGAAAGCTAGATGCAACATTTACCACGATTTACCCTGTTACATCTTACAATTTATATGCTTACTATAAGTTAACCACCACACACTCCTTAATGATTGAGGATAAATTAACTGTTATTGTTTCTATTCCCATTGCTAGATCAAAGCATAATTTTGAAATGTATAAGATTTATACTTGCCCTGTGAAATGGAGACAGGCAGGTATTCATGTAAAGTATTTACTGAATGATTATCTACTGATAAGCAAGGATCGAAGATATTTAGTGTCCTTAAATGAAAATGATTTGCATATGTGTGAACGTAGTCATAAGTTAATTTGCCCTGAATCGGCAGTATTCTTAGACAGTAGAGTGTACAGCTGTAAGAAAGAATTGTTTATGAATCATCCCCCAACAGATGATTGCCCTAGAATTTTAATGCATCTTTATCACCCATTTCTTAAATGATATTCTGAAGGTATAATTTTCTCACTTAACTCCACCCTTGATGTCACATTTACATGTAAAAACTATGATACACCTGAGCTACCCATTACACTAAAATTGAACATTAGTGGATTAATCTTGTTAATTAGTGGATTAATCTTGAATGCCACACAGTGTGATTTGTCATGTGAACTGTTTGATATGCCTAGTGTGTTGCCAACTACATTTCATGCAGCTGGACATTTGCCATTTACTAGAATGTTATCTATTTATTACAATGATTCATACATATTTACATATGGAAAGCATTCCTTATCAAGTTTTTCTGAAGACAATAACTTGATTAAGGACATACATGAAAATGCAACCTCTTCAAATAATGAGTTAAATTTCATTGAAGAAGCAAATAGAATTAAGTCCTTCGACTCCTCCAGTAATGTTAATGCTTACTTGATTGTCGGTATTATGTTTTTATTGTTTTTATTAATTTGTCTTTTATCAACAGCATTTGTCATTTATGAAATTGTCATCGTGAAGGCATGCTACTCTGTACCGAATGCTACTGTGTCTGCAAATGAAATACATGTTGCAATGCCTTCTGATGCCACAAATGGCGAAATAGATTCATAACGCGCAGGAGATCGTTTTGTGCCACCTATGGTTGCTCTTTTTCTCTGTGATGGCCAGGAAAGTTACTGCACATCTTGCAGAGACATTGAGTTTCACGGGCAGCATATGGGCAAGCATTCCTATTGCAAAAACAGTAAGAGAACTGTTCTAACAACATTCTGCATTAGCTGAGGGGTAGTTAGTGTTCCCTCCAGGAACATCAGAGGTGAACGACAGTTGTAGACCATAAGACCTGGGGTGAAGGAATGCACCCTAACAGACATCACTCACCATGTCTACATCATACGTGCAAACAACCGTCACTTACATGCAGGCAGAATCTTCTTTCATCACTAGATTACATTAGATTAGATTAATACTAGTTCCATGGATCATGAATACAATATTTCGTAATGATGTGGAACGAGTCAAATTTTACAATACATGACATAATTAAGTTAATTTAACAACATAATTAAGTTAATTTAACAACATAATTAAGTTAATATAACAACTTTTTTATTTTGTGTTTTTTTTTCTTAATTTATATCTAAAAATTCCTCTATGGACTAGAAGGAGTTGTCATTCACAAATTCTTTTACTTTCTTCTTAAATACTTGTTGGTTATCTGTCAGACTTTTGATACTATTTGGTAAGTGACCAAAGACTTTAGTGGCAGTACAATTCACCTCTTTCTGTGCCAAAGTTAGATTTAATCTTGAATAGTGAAGATCATCCTTTCTCCTAGTATTGTAGTTATGCACACTGCTTTTACTTTTGAATTGGGTTTGGTTGTTAATAACAAATTTCATAAGAGAGTATATATACTGAGAAGCTGCTGTGAATATCCCTAGATCCTTAAATAAATGTCTGCAGGATGATCTTGGGTGGACTCCAGCTATTATTCTGATTACACACTTTTGTGCAATAAATACTTTATTCCTTAGTGATGAATTACCCCAAAATACGATGCCATATGCAAGCAATGAGTGAAAATAGGCGTAGTAAGCTAATTTACTAATATGTTTATCACCAAAATTTGCAATGACCCTTATTGCATAAGTAGCTGAACTCTAACGTTTCAGCAGATCATCAATGTTTTTCTTCCAATTTAATCTCTCATCAATGGACACACCTAAAAATTTTGAATATTCTACCTTAGCTATATGCTTCTGATTAAGGTCTATATTTATTAATGGCGTCACACCATTTACTGTACGGAACTGTATGTACTGTGTCTTATCAAAATTCAGTGAGAGTCCGTTTACAAGGAACCACTTAGTAATTTTCTGAAAGAAATTATTGACAATTTCATCAGTTAGTTCTTGTTTGTCAGCAAAGAGAACTAACTTTGCCTCTTCATGAATATAGAATGGCAAGTCATTAATATATATTACGAACAACCAAGGACCCAAGACCAACCCTTGTGGAACAATATTCTTGATAGTTTCCCAGTATGAGGAATGTGCCGATCTTTGCATATTATGAGAACTGCTTATTTCAACTTTCTGCACTCTTCCTGTTAGGTACGAATTAAACCGTTTGTGCACTGTCGCACTCATGCCACAATACTTGAGCTTGTCTAGCAGAATTTCATGATTTACACAATCAAAAGCCTTTGAGAGATCACAAAAAATCCCAATGGGTAGTGTTCGGTTATTCAGATCATTCAAAATTTGATTGGTGAAAGCATATATGGCATTTTCTGTTGAAAAACTTTTCTGGAAAGCAAACTGACATTTTGTTAGTACTTCATTTTTACAGATATGTGAAGCTACTCTTGAATACATTACTTTCTCAAAAATTTTGGATAAAGCTGTTAGAAGGGAGATTGGACGGTAATTGTTGACATCAGATCTATCCCCTTTTTTTATGCGAAGGTATAACAATAGCATATTTCAGTATATCAGGGAAAATGCCCTGTTCCAGAGAGCTATTACACAGGTGGTTGAGAATTTTACTTATCTGTTGAGAACAAGCTTTTAGTATTTTGCTGGAAATGCCATCAATTCCATGTGAATTTTTGGTTTTAAGCAAGTTTATTATTTCCTAATTTCAGAGGGAGAAGTGGGTGAGATTTCAATTGCATAAAATTGCGTTGGTATGGCCTCTTCCATTAACCACCTAGCATCTTCTAATGAAAACCTGGATCCTACTATATCCACAACATTTAGAAAATGATTATTAAAAATATTTTCAACTTCTGACTTTTTGTTCGTAAAGTTTTCATTCAATTTGATGGTAATTCTGTCTTCCTGTGCTCTTGGTTGACCTGTTTCTCTTTTAATAATATTCCAAATTTTTTTAATTTTATTATCAGAGTTGCTGATTTCAGACATGATACACATACTTCTGGATTTTTTAATAACTTTTCTTAATATAGCACAGTAGTTTTTATAATGTTTGATAGTTTCTGGGTCACTACTCTTTCTTGCTGTCAGATACATTTCCCTTTTCCGGTTACAAGATATTTTTATACCCTTAGTAAGCCATGGTTTGTTACATGGTTTCTTACGAGTATATTTAACTATTTTCTTGGGGAAGCAGTTTTCAAATGCATTTACAAAAATGTCATGAAATAAATTATATTTTAAATTGGCATCAGGTTCATGGTACACCTCATCCCAGTCTAACTGCTGCAGGCTTTCCCTGAAATTTGCAATTGTAAAATCGTTGACTGAACGTACTACTTTGGAGGATTGTTTAGTAATGCTGAATGGAGCTATGTCATATATTGTAACTAGCTGTGCACCATGATCAGAAAGACCATTCTCAACAGGCTGAGCATTTATCTGGTTAACCTATCTTGGTCTATAAAGAAGTTATCCATCAGTGAGCTGCTATCCCCTACCACCCGAGTAGGAAAATCAATAACGGGTCTCAAACTGAAAGAACCGAGTAATGCTTCAAGGTCATTTTTCCTATTACCTCTTTCAGAGAATCTACATTGAAGTCCCCACTAATAATAATTTGCTTCGCCCTGTCTGACAGATAGCACAACAAGGAGTCCAAATTTTTCAGAAATAGATGAAAATTTCCTGATGGGGACCTATATAGAGTTACAATTATAAATGTGCCTTTATTTAATTTAAGCTCACAGGCACATGCTTCTATATGTTTCTCTACACAAAACTTTTTTGTTTCTATACTTATTGCACATTGATAACTTTTGACATATATGGCAACTCCTCCTTTCTCCATATTTTCTCTAATTACATGTGCAGAGAACTTATATCCACTTACATTTACCTTATCCATATCAGTAACAATGTGATGCTCAGACAGGCACAGTATATTTATTTCATCCTCAGCTTCTAAACAAACCAGAAGCTCATATGTTTTATTCTTTAAACACCCAGTATTTTGATGAAATATACTTACATTATTTTTAATTATACTTTTATGAGAACCTTTCCTTACTCTAACATTTACAGTACTCTCGTGTCTGAGTTTCTCATTGTTCTTAGGCCTAGTTCCTATACCAGTGGTCACATGGTGTTCAGAGAGGCAGATTATGTCAACTGGTTTGGGTGACTTTAATTCATCAATGCAATTACCTAGGACTGAGATACAACTTGGTGGAGATGAAATTTCTGCTGATTGTTGAAAATTTATAATTGACAGCTGTGATTAGTGATCCAGTGTGCTAGAATTGTGCTGTTTAATTTCTTTCCTAAACTGAAGATTTGTTTCAAAGCTGACCTCTCGTAGAACTTGACATCTTTCTGTCTTACCTATCCTATAAAAGGTGCTGCTCCAACACCTGTAACCACTGGTATTGTACCATTCATGGCAGTGCCTCCCCCCCTTAAATTTCCTGCTATTACCCCAGCCAGTTTACCCTTATCTTTCCCGTTGAGATGTAGGCCGTACCTGGTATAGTCCCACCTACTGAGAGAATCAACAGGAACCACACCAATATGAGCCCCGCACCCGACCCAAGCAGCCGCTCCAACTCCAAATTAACTCTCCCAACAGAAGAGTTCAAATTTCTCATCTCAGGACAGATACAATTTCAACATTGGTGTGTCTCGATGCCGACGCAATCTTTACCAGGTCACACTCTATACTGTACCCAGGATCTCTGTCAATACTGTTCCCTGGCCTCCCACAATAACCATGGTGTCTTCCCTGGTAAATCCTTTACAGAGTGAACCTAAATCCTCTGTCACCTGATCCAGACTAGCACTTGGTTTGAAAAAATTTGTGACCTGGTATTCTGGTCCTAATTCCTCCTGCAGAAGTTGGCCTACACCTCTGGCATGAGAACTGCCTAACAACAAAACTTTCTTCCTTTTCGATGACTTTCCTACATTCTTTTTCAATTTCCTATTGAAAGTTTGTTGTATCCTGTCTACACCTACCTCCGCTTGAGGCTCATCAGTTTCTAACTGAAGCAACAAGTCAAACTTATTTTTGACATTCACCACAAAACTGTCACACTTAGTTCTAGGCCTGTTCCTTCTGTTACCTGTTGCCACTTCCCACCTCTCTTTGCCCTTCTCCCTCCTTAACCTGTCCAGATCTTCCCTAGCCTGATATAGCTGTGCCTGAAGGGCAGCAATTTTCCCCTCCTGTTACACTATCTTCTTATCTCTGCTGCAAATCCTACATAACCACTGATGGGCCAGATCAACCTTCCCGACACCCACGCCACTGCAGTCCACCCCCCCCCCCCCCCAAGTGAAAAAACTACTGCATCCATCACACCAAACCCCAGAACTAACAATTCTACAGCAAGTCAGGCACTTCTCACTAATGGCAAAAATAATACTTTAGCTAGAATAAATCAATTAAATTACCGAAAATCAAAAAAGACGTTACAAGAATTAAGCCTATTCCCAAATGTATACAAGCAAGTTTCTGATTTATAATTCCGCTGTTTTTCTGAGATCTGTATTAAAACAATGAAGGTATACGCTATTTATTATATATTTCACTCGATGGAATGAAAAAAAGGACAATTAAACGGGATACTTTAAGTTTGATTCCCAAAAACATTACGAGAATTAGGCCTATAAACAAATGTATATAAGCAAGTTTCTGATATAAAGTTACGCTGTTTTTCTGAAATCTGTATTAAAACAATGAAGTTATACGCTATTTACGGTAGTTTACTTATTTGTTACCGAGAAACTAGTCAAATTACCGTGAAACAAGAAACAAACACGTTTACAAAATTTAAGCCTAAACGCGACTTCGCGACGTTACGATCTTTTCGTGTTTTCTGAAAAAATACGCAAAGAAAAGTGAACCCTTTAACGGCAAGACTAAACGATACACTAATGCACGTATTTAATTTGTTGTCGGTGTTAAACTAAATTATATTCCTGTCTAAATCATTTAACTTTCTGGAAATAGTTTTGGCGTCACTTACTCGGCGGCCATCTTGGAACACCTGAAGACCACAGCACACTATTCCGTCTTCCAAATGGTCCTCTAACAGCACCAGTCGAGCTGTGCGTATTAATGCTGTAGCGTGAGTAGAAGACAGGCTAGAGCGGTTCTAGACGCTTCAGTCTGGAACCGCGCGACCGCTACAGTCGCAGGTTCGAATCCTGCCTCGGGCATAGATGTGTGTGATGTCCTTAGGTTAGTTAGGTTTAAGTAGTTCTAAGTTCTAGGCGACTAACGACCTCAGATGTTAAGTCCCATAGTGCTCAGAACCATTTGAACCATTTGAAGACAGGCTAGAGTTGTGCATGTCCGTAGCCCCACTGCTAATAACCGATTTGCAACAGTTCGTGATGACACGTCTGGGCTCACAAGCCTTCTTATCTGTGCTGTGGTAGCTGTACGATCTGCCACTGCTGCCCTTACGATATTACGATCCTGGTGGACATCTGTCGAGAACCTCATCTAAGAGTGTGAGAATGTTAACACGACTGCTGATACCAGCATTGTTACACAGCTGATGCAGCATGTCCAACTCGTGTGACAGTTCTCCAAAAGAACCATCCCATCACTTCCAGGGTCACAGTTAGATTCCTTTCAAACTCGCTCAGTTGGCTGTAGGAAGCACAAGTGCACCTATGTGGCATGGTTGCCTGCTTGCTTCATACGTTTGCACCAGACTGATCCTTCTGGCTGTGAGTATTCCCTACTAAAGGATAGACACAATTTTGCTCTGGTAGCTATGCCACTACGCTATCTGTTGACAGACGTTGTTGAAACCATTATAAATATATCTATTACCCCCAGGAGGCACATACTGCCATTGGATCAAAGTTGACACTGCCTTTCCAAGTGTCCTATTTTTTCCAGCAGTGTATAATACGAACAACAAGGCACCCAACACACTTTCCAGTATACAAGAAGTCACTTCTACATTTATAGATGGTTCACCATCTAATACAACATGCTGTGTCCTCCTGCGAAGAAATCCTCAATCCAGTGACATTTTTCGGAAATCGATAAACACTGCATCCACCTGCCTGCCTCAATCCATGACTTCCAGGATGTTGTGTGAGAAAAGTGTGAGTTGAGTTTCACTTTATCTACGTTTTTGAAATCCATGCTGGTTCTCGCAGAGGTCATTCTGTTCGACATACCTCGTTACGTTTGAGCCCAGAATATGTTCTAAGATTCTATAACAAATGGATGTCAAAGACACTGGAAGGCAGTTCTGTGGATCACTTCTGGTACACTTTTCCAGATAAATGTGACCTATACCTTCGTCTAGCTACTGTTCACAGTATTTTGTTTGATTGACCTACAATACATTATAGTTAACAGAGGGACTAACCACGCTGCGAATTGGGTATAGAATATGATAGGAATTCAGTTGCGCCCTGGGGCTGTATTCAGTATTAAAGATTTCAGCTGGTAGTCAGCCCCACTGACACTAATACATATTTCACTCATCCTTTCAGTGGTATAAGAATTAATTTGTGGCAACAGTCTTGAGTTTTCGTTTGTAAAGGAACATTTCAAAACAGAGTTAAGATTTTCTGCTTTTGCTTTGCTACTCTCAACTTCAGTTCCAGTCTCGTCCATGAGTGACTGAACACTAACTTTGGTGCCATTAACAGCCTTTACATATGAGCAGAATTTCTTTGGGTTTTGTGAAAGGTAATTTAAGAATATTCTGCTACAGTAGTCTCTGAAGACTTCATACATTGCTCTCTTGACTGCGAAATGTGTATCACTCAGCATATGTCTATCTATAACCCTATGCTTTGCTTTATACCTATTATGCAGTAGTCTCTATTTCTTTAGATGTTTCTTTACAGTGACTGTGTACCATTGAGGATCATTCCCACTACAAACTGTCCTAATTCTTTTAAACTTGATCCGTAGATCCTCTACATGTTATTGCCCTAAGCTAAAAGTTTCATGTTCCTCATTGAGATATGACATTATTGTTTCTCTGTCTAGTTTGCTGAACTTATAAATCTTTTTACTTGTTTTAGTTCCTCTTTGTGTTTTGGTGCTCACTGTTGCTGTAACTGCCCCATTGTGACTTTCCACTTTCGATGTGGACTTCCTCAAAGTCAGGGCTGTTTGTTGCCATTAGATCTAGTACATTTCCATAATGTTTGGCATTCTGAATTCTGTTGTAGGTAGTTGTCAGAGAAGGCAATTAGCAACAGCCGGGCTCTGTGGCCGAGTGGTTCTAGGCGCTTCAGTCCGGAACCGCGCTGCTGCTACGGTTGCAGGTTCGAATCCTGCCTCAGGCATGAATGTGTTTGACGTCCTTAGGTTAGTTAGGTTTAAGTAGCTCTAAGTCTAGGGGACTGATGACCTCAGATGTTAAGTCTCATAGCGCTTAGAACCATTTGAACCAATTAGCAACACTTCACAAGATACTAACAAAACGATAATTATCCCAATCGATTGTTGGACGATTAAAGTCTCTTCCAATGATTACAGTATCATTAGGAAACTTATGTACAAGCAAAGTGAGGTTTTCTCTAAAGTCTTCAGTTACATCATTAGGAGAATCTGCTGGTGAGTAGACGGACCCTATTATAATTTTTTACCTATCCTTGATACTGAGTCTTGCCCTGACGGTCTCACATGCAGTTTCAGCTTCCATTTTGGTGGATTTAAGTTTCTTGTCTACTGCAACCAGCTTTCTGTGCCCAATAGGAGTGATTTGGCCTCTGGCACTTTGTTGTGAATGCTTTGGCAGTTAACCACTAAGATTTTGATACTCTCATATGTGGGAAGCATTTGTTTGAATCTTACATTGACACTTCTGGGTTTCCCACAGCTATCATTATTTGAATTGGATGGAAGTCACCTAATCTAAAAAAATCCTTATGTGCACCCCACACACAGTCAGCTGTTTGGGTATCTGCCTGTGACGTGTAGTGCACATCTGACCTATATATGGGGACCCTAAAACTCTCAACACTATGGCGCAAGTCTAGGAAGTTACAGTCTAGCTTCTCACAGAACCCTCAGACTCTCTGGTTCAAGCCTTCCACTCGATTAAGAACCATGAGAGCCACATTCTGTTCTGGAGACAGTGCTGCAGATTGTGAGCTTCATTGAAACTCTGTGAGCAAAGCTGATTTTCTCAGTCATCTCTGCTAGTCACTAGAATGATCCAAGTATGACCTAAGGGTCCAGATGACACGCATTGTTTGTTACACTGTTCGCCACACTCTGTAGTTTGTTGCACTCTGCTTCCTCAATGGCTGCTGGAATAGCCTCTTCAACATGCTGAATGAGGCCTCCCAGCATACGCACAGGTGTTGCTTCCTATACCTTGTTGCCAGTTCCCTACAGGGTACCATTATTCACCATTTGTTTGAACTGCAGACAATTAATAGACCCCTAACCTTTTGTGTTGGCGTTTTCTTGACATTGGACCAGGCCCAGCTGTAGAGGGGGCAAAGCAGGGTATCTGCCCCAGGTGGAAATTTCAGGGGGCGCCAAATTCATATTCTTGAAGAAAAAAACCTTGTTTCACAATGCGCCTGGCATCCAGTGCATGTTGGTCTATCGATTATTCATATGATTTTGAAACGCATCCCTGTAGCTTTTTGAACATTTTTGAACACATTGTAAGTTGATTTCTGAACGAATCATATGTTGATTTTTGAATGCATGCATAGTGTACATGACATCTCTGCCAGGGGAATCCCCATCACATCTAGAAATAAGAAGCTTTCTCACACACATAAGGCTTTATGAGCTGAGCCAAATAAACCCGAATGGGTAAATATCAATCGCTGTTTGTTCATGTGGTTCATTGGGTATGCGAATGATAAGCATTGTTATAATTACTAGCGAAATAAACAGATTTAGACTGCCAAGTGGATATAAACGACTAGCAGGAATAACAAGAGCGATTACATATTATCTTGACAGAAAATTTTCGCCAGATCACTAGACTACTAATGACAAGTTGTACAGTGCCGAGTTACCAGCTGCATAAGTTCTATTCTCGGATTATCGCGAAAAACGCTTTGTACAAACACTTAATAACGCCTAACTAGAGAATAAACATGGGATAACTAAACTGGTGATTCTGGCAGGGTTAATGAAGGTAACTGGAGAATAAGTTTTGACAATGGCAGGAATAGTTACAGAATTAGTGATAACAAGATTGTTTGTTAGAACGTGGAAGGAGAAGAAACGGGGACATCACACAAATTATATGAAAGAATATGACGATTCCAAATTTATATAAAAAATCCGTACTACTGCTATTTTTTGGGCTCATGCTTGAGAAACTGGAGCACATGAATGAAGTGTGAAAATATTTTCTAACATAAAATTTTTTGCTTGTAATAGGCCCAATAGAATGAGATAGATAAAAGTGACCATTTGTCCCAAAACAGCCTCGCTTATTTGTTGTGTTAAATTGCTGCAATGTTAGTCAGGCATATTTCTTTTTACCTAGCAGACAGTGACAAATAGCCATAATTAAATTGAGAAACCACACCATTCTTGGCTACTGTTCGTATTAACAGCTTTTTCAGTACTAGACGACATTTTAATTTTACATGTAGCAAAACGTTTGACGACCTTTGATGAAGTAATAGATTCTTTCGCAGAAAGAAAAGCAAGATTAGAGAGAAAAAATGCTGGGACAAAACAATTGAAGAATTGTGTCTTGCTTGTCTCTTGACTCTACTGGTTTTATGTTTCCTATATTTACTTTTACATCATACAAAAGAGAAAGTTGTTAGCTAATAGACAATAAAGAGTGTAAATTTTATGAAGAATTGTTATTCTCTCCGTCACAAATAATCCCACCCAGCATTAATTATAAGTTTTTTTTAATGTCAAACCGGCCGACTGTGAGCAGGAGAAGCACCAAAGGACATTTTAATTTCCATTGTCCTGAATGAAATACAGTGACATGAGATAGAATAATGCTGCGTGAAGAGGCGTTACACTGCACTTAGGCACACTTAAGACCAAATAACATGACTTACATTTCCTCGAACATAAATGTTTTGTATATCAAATTCTTCAGAAAGATGTTCGCTACAAAACGAACATATTTTGAAAAATCGATTGTTTAAAATTTTTGACGTCCTCTCTCAAGCACTCGAGGGGGAGGGAGGGATGCCACTATCAAGTTTTTGCCCCAGCTAGGAAATATCGTAGATCCGGGGCTGCATGGGAGAAAGAAGGTTTCCCCAAAACAGGTGAAGTGAGTCCGACTGGCTCAGTTTCAGTTTCAGTGAAAGACAGCACAGAGTTATCTGTTTGTTGCATATTTTTGGCGTGGTTTTATTCTTTGGAAATACCATTTTTGACTATGTTATGATGATTTGAAAATGGGTCTCAGACCGAAACTAGTTATCAAATGAATAAAAAAAGTAAAATTTGCGACTTTGGACAGGTTTTTCATTGTACTGATTAACAGAAGTTGCTGGCCCACAGCTACTCCAGCATGCTGGAAGTTCGAAAGAGAGAACTAATATGACGTGATATACTACTTATTCACAGTAACTGTAAATCACGAACACCGGTTTATTACGAAATAGCTTATACAAAAACTCGTAAATTGCGAAAATCTTTGAAAGTGTTCAAAACTTCTTAAGGTATTTCTTTCTCACTTCAATATTTGGGAACATATAGCAATGAATGAAGATACTGTGACCAACATTTCTGAAAATCACAGTTAACACTACAGCTGACGATATAACACTACACAATATATCTCGATACCCACACGACTTTTGATAAAAAATAGCACCAAAACCGAGTTTAAATTTTATGTCAGGCTTTTGTACCTATGTTTTCGAATTGAATTTATGTAATGCATATGATTTTACTCTAAAGGTGCGCCCACACTTGTGTTCAACTCTCCACATGTGCTTAAATGTCCAGCAGCATAACTACGCAAGGGCATTTGGGCATGCAAAATTTACTGGAAATGGAAGCCGTGAGTAACGTGTATTGCTACGTGGCTTCGTTGGAGATCTTTGCGGTTTTTAGCAAACGACAGGCAGCTGGGGCCCATATTTGTTTGTATAGTGAATTGAGGTAATGCTTTAAAGCGATTTATGTGCAATAATGCCTGTTGACTCCAAAGGAGAAAACAGTCATGTGTAATGCAGCTTCTAAAGATAATTTGAGTAAATATTCGAGAGGGTGTGCAACATGCATAGATGCATCTATCAATTCAAAGGAAATTAGGTTTAAAAATGACTCCTATATTGAAAATGATTTTGAATATTGTTTATGTGAACTAACAGAAAGTAAAATTAAAGTAGCATGTAAATATTGGTCGCCACGTGCAATTTTGAATTGTTCTCTGAAATTTTGAAAATCTTTTCAACTGTCTAAATAGTCAGTGGAAATACATAACTGTGCTTGGGGATTTCATTGTTAATTTCAAAGACAACTGTAAAAAATGGCAGAAACTGGTTAATCTACTAAAAAGATACAATAATGACATATGTGTAGAAGATACCACCAGATACAGCAGTGAAAGTACTATTGACCAAATACTCATTGATAAATAAAAATGTGGCTTTAAATATGAGGTATTGGATACAGGTTTCTCTGATTATCAAGCAATTAACTTGATTTTAAAGAAATCTCATGAGAAAAATGACTCCAACATATATATTGCGAGAAGATTAATTAATGTTGACAGCAACAGGGTCTTTAATCTCATATTAAAAATGTAAACTGGAACATTGAAATCAATAGTCCTGTAAATATAAAATTCAACAAGTTCTTCTCTAATTATAAATTCTGCTATGATATTTCATTCCCTCTGAAGAGAACGAAAATAAACAAAAAATCACATACATGGATAACAAGTGAAATCAAAGTGTCATCAGAAAGTCTTAGAATGCAATACAAATGTGCAAAGCAAAATACTACCTTGAAACCATATGTAAAGTGTTATAGGAAACGTACAGTGAAGCTATAGTTGCTGCAAAAAAAGATGCACAATGATTCATATATCAGAATGGGGAACAACAAAGTAAAGCCAATGGGGAAAGTTATTATTAGTCATATAGGCTAGCATGAAAATGCAAGTAATACAATCATCATAAAACAGAGAAATTTAAATTGTTGATGATCCGCTTTTGATAGATAATATATTTAATGGTCATTATATTAATGTGGCCCAAAACCTGATCACAGGTAAATATAATCCAAAGACAAAGATAATAACTACAATAAATGAAAGGACAATGTACATCTATTCTGTAACACATAAAAAAACGGCTATCTGTAAAATAAAGTGTAAAATGACCTGCGGATTTGATGGTATCTCTGACAAAATTACTAAATATAGTACTGATAATGTTGTCTCTCAACTTGTGGACGTAATCAATGACTCCTTTGAAACTGGTGTGTTTCCAAGTAAACTTAAGTAGTCAACAGTAATACCAATTTATAAAAGTGGTGACAAGTTTAACATTAAACATTTCAGACTACTATTACTATTATCTGCACTTTCGAAAATAATTGAAAGAGCAATGTATGACAAATTGCTGGACTTCCTACACAAAAATAAAAATTCATGTTAATGCACAAAATGGTTTCAGAAAAGGCAAATCTATGCAAATGGCTCTCTTCAATTTCCTAAAACTTGTTTACAGGGCTATTGAGGACAAGGAACTGATTTGAGGTTTGTTTTTGGAACTCTCCAAAGCGTTTGATCTTATAAAACATAATCTGCTACTGTTAAAACTATATAATTACGGTGTTTTCTACAAGTGGTTGAATTCATATTTAACTGACAGGAAACATACTCTGCAACTGTTAAAACTATATAATTATGGTGTTTTCTACAAGTGGTTGAAGTCATATTTAACTGACAGGAAACAAAGAGTGCAAATTTCTCAGGATGGGCATTTGCACCATTCTGAATATGAAAGACTTAATTATGGGGTATCCCAGGGCTTGGTATTGTGACCATTGTTATCCTTGGTTTCTATTAATGACATACCACAACAATTTTCAACAGCTGATACTATATTATTTGCTGATGATACCAGCTTCTTTATAAAAGGGAAGAATGATTATGAGATGCAGCAAAAAATCGAGAAAACAGCAGAAGTGGCTGAAAAATGGTTTAAAGATAACTGTCTAGTTGTCAGTGACAAGGAAACCATGGATGAACTTTAACCATATAAGGGACAAAAATAGAACCAATGTAAAATTCATATTATCGAATAGCCAAATTCAGCAAAAGAATCACATAAACATTTTAGTACTATTGGTGGATGAATATCTAAGATGGAAGAAACATGTAGAAATGCTTAACAAAGAATTAAGCAAGTATTGTTACATATTAATAATGCTTAAAGATTGCTGCAATACCAAAACAGTGTTAAGTGCATATTATGCATACATGCATGGTCTACTGAGGCATGGTATAGTATTCTGGGGAAATACCTCTTTTGCAAAGCAGTAAAGCTGTAATATTATTAAGTGATGTTGTTTACAGAGAATCATGTAGAGGTATTTTTAAGGAGTTAAAAATCATGACCTTACCATCTATTTTTGTATTAGAAAGTATCTGTTTCATTAAAAACCATCAAGTTTCAGCTCTGAGTAGTGAGATCCACAATTATCAAACAAGGCACAGGGATGACTATCATAGGGATGTGCACAAAAAAATCAATATATCAGAACACTGTTGTTTACAAACCAAAAATTCTCTACAGCACATTGCCTGATAACATCAGAAAAATACCAAACATTAAGGCACCTAAAAAGGAACTAAAAAAGTCTACAGTATTAATGAATACCTGCAATTTTGTTGAAATATGTAGGTCTGCCTCATGATCTCTCTAAATAAAAATTCATAATTATCAAAGTATTCCTAGATAAAACTAGACTTCTTTCATCAATGTATGTGTCTAATTATGCACCTAACTTCTGTGCCATATGTTACTATGCTTATTTAACTAAAGTTCTGGTATTTAATAGTTTAGTAAAATCGACCAAGGTGTTTTGCTAGCGTTTATTTTATCTGTATCTATGTACCATATGATTAAAATTAAACATTCAAAACACTGTAGAAATAACACCACCGGTCAGAGTGACGTCAAATTGCAACGGAATATTATCAGAGAAGGGGAAAATGTATGGCAGAAGAAAAAAAATAGTGTGAAAATTGATCAATAGATGGTACTGTATGTGTCAGAACACTTAAATGAAAACACTAATCATGCACACAACCCACTGAATTTGGTATAAATATGCTGCATACACGGCTTTTCCTCCTTTTTCGTCTGTCACGTTCGCCTTGACTGTCTCAATGCAGGATCATGCTCTGCTTGTAAAGTTGTATGAAAAGAATGATGACTGTGCACACGTCGCTCTGCAAAAGTTCCGGACACTGAAGGGTTTGACAAAAGACGTTGGTCCAATGACTGCTGTGGGTCTGGAGAAAATGATTTGGAAATTCGAAAAGACGGGTTCTTTTGGAGCGCAATCTGGTAGAGGGAGAAAATGAATTGATTCGACGTCAGTGGAAGCACTGGCCACAGCAATGCAGGAGGAGATGAGTGGTGGTGTGCAAACGTATCATGCACAGACAATTGCCAAAACATTGAACATACCCGTCAGCACGGTGCATAAAATCCTACGAAACATCCTTCTTTGCTATCCATTCAAAATTACGCATGTGCACGAGCTGCTTACTGTTGGCTTGCCTCCAAGAGAGACCTTTGCTTTAAAATTTCTTGCTTGCATGGAAGTGGACAATGATGCGGACAGACAAAGCCCACTTCCATCTGACAAGATATGTCAATACACAGAATTGTCGAATATGGGCAACTGAAAATTCACTTGCAAATCAATTAGTATCACTTCATCGTGAAAAGGTCACTGTGTGGTGCAGGTTTATCATAGGGCCATGTTTTTTCGAAGAGACTGGTGCATCCGGTCCTGTTACCTGTACCGTCATTGGTAAGCGCTATGAGTGTCTTTTGCACAACCGCGTCCTCCTAGCTCTCCAACAGCGTGGATGTGTGAATGGGATCATTTTTACGCAAGATGGCCCACCTCTGCACATTGTAAATCCATTTAAGCAGCTGCTAAAGCACCATTTCGGAAATACTAGAATTATCAGCCGCCATTTCCCTACAGCCTGGCTGTCCCAATTACCTGATCTTAATGGGCGTGACTTCTGGCCGTTGAGATACCTTAAAGATGGAAACACTTTGATCAGATGTGGAACATACTGTTCCTCGATTTCAACTTGCTGAAAATGGTGGACTGTATATTGAACATGTTTTGTGTCAGTCACACGGAAATTAATAATCCGATTTGATTTTGGTTGATGCTTTGTATACAGTTTTTGGCCGCAGGACTTAAAAACCAATGTGATTGATGCTTTTTATGCCTCTGGACAATTACGAGGGTTGGAACTTAAATAGTGGCAACTATTTATTCACAACCGATACAAAACAGTTACATGTTTGCATCTGTTACTGTCCTTTAAAGTAGTAGTCACCAGCGTTGTGTAGAACCCGTTGCTAACGATGTGGAAGTCGTAGTATACCGTTAGCAGAGCCTGTTCTGTTGATGGTGCGAATGGAGTGGTCTACTACCTGTCGAATCTCTGGAACAATTCTGTAGCGAATGTCACGAAGCCAAAATTGAAACGCCAATCCAACGAATGGCGTCATTATGGGTCGCCGCGAAAGTCGAAAGTTATGATGTTTCTTGTATACGACTGTGATAGTGTTAACCTAACGCATTACGTTCCTCCACAGCAGGCCGTCAGTGCACAGTATTACTGTTTGTTTATGGAGCATCACCTGCGATCAGCTTTGCGGAAAAAGCAGCGACACTTCCTGCGCAACCTATCTTACATTTCGCACGACAATGTGCGGGCCCATACAGCGCAAGCTGTGGCTGCTCTGTTCGGTCGATGGGACTGCGAAGTACTGTACCATCCACCGTACTCCCTTGTGACTCTGATTTGATTCCAAAACTGAAGGAACCACTTCGTGGCATTCGCTTCAGAACTGTTCCAGGGATTCGACAGGCAGTAGACTGCTCCATTCGCACCATCAACATTGCTCTGCTAATGATATACTACACCTTCCATATAGCTGGCAACGGGTTCTACACAACGCTGATGACTACTTTGAAGCCAGCAGGAGTGGCCGAGCGGTTCTAGGCGCTACAGTCTGGAACCGCGCGACCGCTACGGTCGCAGGTTCGAATCCTGCCTCGGGCATGGATGTGTGTGATGTCCTTAGGTTGGTTAGGTTTAAGTAGTTCTAAGTTCTAGGGGACTGACGACCTCAGAAGTTAAGTCCTATAGTGCTCAGAGCCATTTGAACTACTTTGAAGGACAGTAACAGGTGCAAACATGTAACTCTTTTGTACCAATTGTGAATAAATAGTTGCCATTATTTAAGTTGCAACCCTCGTATAAACCGACTTTTCCCATCTGATGTGATATGATCTTGCCGTGGTGGATGGGCTTATGTAACTAACAGTATCACACCAGTACACCCATGCACACTGAGTAGTACAGTTTGTTTAACGTCAAACATACACCATAGGCATTATTGTATGATTCATTTGTCATTTGTAGTCGACCACTATTAAATTATGAAGCTTACAGCGTCATCTATTGCTGCATTTTGTAACTATTTATTTTCTTTTTCCATGCGTTTTCCCCCTTCTCCGAAAATATTCTGTTGTAATGTGACATCATTCTCACCAGTGGTGTTATTTCTACAGCGGTTTGAAAGTTTATCTTTAATTATAATCATCCTGTATATAATTTTATAATATAATTAAGCAGAATAATGTTTTTGTTATAAAGATGTGTTGATAAGAATGATAAGATTTTGTACATGTTGTAAATATATATTTTATGCTGTTTTGTACCTTGACAAGTCCAATACCATGAATGTGATAATATGGGCACTAAATAAATAAATGGATGTGTTACCCTGAGTGTCACGTATTAGATAAAAAGTCTCAGATCATATTTCTGTGAAGAATAAGATACCGTAAAGTTTCGACATACGAGAACTCAGAAGAATAAGCCAAAAATTTGTGAAAAGTGTATATGAAAACTGTAGACGAATATTCGTGCTATGGCAACTTAAAAGCACAAGTAAGGAGCCTGACATCTGAAGAAAATGAGTGATGGGATATATGTTGTTCCTGAACATACTACTAAAAATAGACATGAAGCACAGTGATGCTGCAAAAAATAAGAAAATGAATAACACAACTTCGGTTCTAATGGATTCTGGCGTCTATGAAATTCCCTAATTTGTCGAGTCCCGGATTCTAATCTTCGTACCATGTTTCATGGTATGAATGACGCATTGAAAGTAAATTAACTTTCACTCAACGACTCCCACAAGTATTTCTCACTTTCAGGAATAATCGCTTTTATTTTTATTTATTTGTTCGTGTTCCGTTGATCAGTACGCAAGAGAACTGCATAGATATGGAACGAGTCATAATTATACACGGGAACAGTACTTATAGGTGCTAATAGATATAAATTTTAATATTGTATAGACACAAAATACGCTAATAATTACAAGTTTGAGCATTTCCTACAGTGAAAAGAGGTATAAAACAATCAAATAATAAATTACAATTTCCACATTGTCTAGAAACAACCCTCAAAATATATTAGGAGAGTCAAAAGGATTCTACAACATTCTCAGGAAAAATGTAAAGAGTTATCAGCCTCCAAATATTTGCTTCAAAACAACAGACGGATCTCTGGAAACAAATACTACAGAAATCTGCAAAATTCTTAAAAATTATATTGATAAGCTACTCAACTGCGAGAAGCCTAAAGGAAAATTACTCTTCACGAAAACAGTACCAAACGCAGACTCAAAGCCACCTTGGGTAACTGAGGTAGAAGAGATTATAAAACAACTAGAAAAGCAACAGAGCCCCCGGAGACGATGGCATTATTTTCGAGTTCTTGTAACTCAGAGACCAAACCATCATAAAGAAAATCCATGAAATTCCTACAGAAATATGGAATACAGAAAAATTACATGTATGTAAGTGTGCGTTGAGCTACTCTCTCAACAAAAAGGGCGACGAGAGAGACCTTCATAATCACGGAGGTGTCTCATTATTACCGGTCACGTACAAAATTTTCTCCAACACATTAATCAACAGCTATAACCACAAGCTGATACAAAGATAGGTAAATACCAAGCAGGCTTCAGAAAAGGAAAGTCCTGTATGGAACAAATTTAAAACCAGCAAATGTGCCTGAAGGTCTGTCAGACGAACGACACTGTAGTCACATTCGTGGACTTTAAGAAGGCCTACGGCTCCGTAGACATGCAGATTCTCTTTAACACACTAGAAGAATATGGAATACACAGAAAAACTAGGACACACATACAACAGACACTACATTCAAAATAAAATTTATGGGAGAAATCTCAGGCCCAGTCGAGATACATACAGGGCTCAGACAAGGAGGTCGTCTCACCGCTTTTATTCAACATTGGCTTGTACAAAATTATGAAACAATGGGAAGAAAAAGTAATAGGAATTCAGTTAGGAAGAACGTGTGCAAACAAGACAATCATTAAATGCCTGGCGTTTGCAGATGAGCTTGCAGTACCAAGCAACAATAGACAAGAAGCGCTGGAACACGTACATGAAGTCTACAAAAATAGCTCTACAGATACCGGTATCGTATGAGTAGATGCAATACATGGAAAGAGAGAACAACAACAACCAAGCCATGTACACGAAATATGGAAAGTTCAATAGAGTGGAAAAATTCAGATATCCTGGGGAATATAAACAAACACGAGGAACAAATAAGGCACTGAAAAGGCAAAGAACAAAAAACTTCAGAAAGCATGCAAACTGACATGGGTGCACTATAATAAAAGAAATATTTCAAGACGGGCTACATTCAGGCACTACAGTACAGTTGCACTACCAGAAGCGCTCTATGCATCAGAAACAACCACAATCAGAGCATTAGGCATAACAGAAACAGAAAAAATAGAACGTAAAATCCTCAGAAAATTTTTTGGAGCAGTACACAGAGATGGCAATGGATAAAGAGACCAACCAAAGTATTATATGAACAGACAGAGATGATCTCAAAATGCCGACTAAAAATCTATGGACATATACACAGAATGAACAACAACAGACTTACAAAGAGGATTTTTGATGTAATAAATAGTTAAAAAAAAAAGAAACAATTGATTTCAAGAAATAGAAGATGACCTGAAACACGCAGGGGTCAGTATTGAAACGAAAGAGAAATTCAGAAACAAACTATTAACACGAAATTTGAAGTAAAAGAAAAGAAAAAAACAGGCAAAATAGGGACAGATCAAAGGAAACAGCAACACAGACAAGAATGAACAGGTTTTGGAAAGAGAGAAAGAAGCAAACAAGGAAAAAAATGAATAATGGTGTATCACTCAAGTTAATCACTATCCTGGCGGTAAAAGTGTGTAATAATAATAAAATTACAGTCCTTCCACATTACAAGCTTCACATTTGGTAGACTTGAAATGCTTTGTTTTGAAATGAGGAATAAATAATTCAGTTGAGTATGTAACGTGTCTGTTACTAACAAAATTTCAGTGCCAGCCTTATCGCTGAAGTTTTGCAAGTAGAAAATCTAAAATCTTGTTGTGACCTGCCCCTGAAATTTGGAGACCACTGTAGTTATCACTTTATCTTTCTTGTGTGTCTGTTGTTCATATACTTCTTTATCTACAGTAGCTTTTGCGTTTTCTTTTTCTGTCACCTTTTCTTCATAATAAACGCAACACAAGCTCACAAGCAATGAAGGAGATTCATAGCAGACTCGTTGTGCAGTGAGACAACGTTTGAACATGGAGGATGCTCATGTGTAGATGCATTCTTTCCACAAATTTGGGTGCGTGCCCTTTTATTCCCGTGCGTCTCCAATTGTACACAACAAAAGAGGCAGCATGTGGACATACCTTAATACAAAAGAAATGTTGGAAGTCTGCTCACATAGATAACTAGTCAATAAATGTGCGAATCGCCCCGGTCTTTATTTCACGTTTTCTTCTATTTTCAGGATTTGTGCACCCTCAGACATATCCTGGACCAATTTTGCTGCCTTTAAATCATTGTCTTTTTATGCTTTCTTCAGTTTAGCTGACATCTGAGGGAGAAGTTCTTCTCATTCCTCCTTAGGCAGATCGAGTTCTTTTTCTTTACTTTCAGAGCAGCTGTCTCATAGTCAATTTACATTTTCCTTATTATTCATATTTTTAATCTCCTCTTCAAGATGCTTTTGATTTTGTTCCTCTTCTCTTCTAACTCAACCTTTCTTTTTCTTTCACAATCTTCCTTATAAGCATTACATTTTGCATGTGCTTGCTGTTTATACTTGCTGAATTGTCAGTCAGTGAGCACAGATCGATAATGGGGGCAGTGTCCCAATGCATCCCTCACAGTCAAAACACTGTCAAAAAATCTTTAAGTCATCGCAGCCTTGTCTTCTCCTAATGTGGGCTTCAAAATGCAATATCTTCTCTCTAAGTCCGCATGTGTCAATGTAAGAGAAGCCTTAACAAGGGCAGAAAGGTCAATGTCAGTCGTCTTTGTCTTTTTTATCACAACACAGGCCTAGTTTTCAACTGACAGTGCAGCTATCATTATTGCATTATAAGTAGTTGTGTAGACTGAATGTAATTATAATGACATATATTCCAATGTAACTCAGGCATGCACAAACATTAGCCCCTAATGCTTATGTTATAACTATGTTTGGTACGCATGACTGCTTATAATACATCAATGATAGTTGCAATTTCATTTGAAATCTAGATCTGCTATGCAATAAAAAATACAGATGATGTTATGACCAATGCTGACCACCTTTCCATCCTGGATTACATCACAGTCATGGGGCACAACCAAACCAATGTAATCCAACATAATGAAGTCTTAACAAGTTTTGATACATTTGGATACTTTAGCTCTATGGATGATGATTTTTTTATGTGCTGTTGCCGTAGAATCTTCCACTCATGTAGTAAGTAATCTTGCTGGACATCGAATGGCAACCTGTTTGGAACTTTTAACATGTTCTGCTCTTTATTCTTTCTTTGGGGCCAAAAAACCTAAAACTCTGCAGTGCTGCATTTGGTAAGCTTGTCTTTTCTATCACATATTTGCAGGCTGCTATTTAACACGTTGGGCACTTTTTAGAAACCACAACTAGTCACATTCTTCCAGTTTAGTACGTTCATTGGTTACTTGCCCACTAACTACTACTGGAAGTTGGTTAAGAGGAGGCAAATTATCAAATGTAAAAAACTCATTACGAAGAACTTCAAAAATATTCTCATTTTTTCTCAAAGCACAACCGTTCAAAAAACAAATCAAAACAGTTTGAAGTGTCTTTTATATTTCTGTGTGCAATGTGTAAATCAAAGATGTTTGGCTTTGAAAATGTTGGGTGAATTTACTTAATAGTTTTGCGCATGAAATTATGAAATGAAGTTCAGCTTTCATTGAAGGTTTTTTAAAGCATTCACAATGGCATTGTAGCACTGGGGGACTGAGCAATAGCAGAATTCTTTTTCTGTAGAAGTATATGCTTAAGAAAGTAATACTGAATACCACTCCACTGTTCCAAAATTCTGTTGGCTTAACTTACGAGGGCAGTTCAATAAGTAATGCAACACATTTTTTTTCTGAAACAGGGGTTGTTTTATTCAGCATTGAAATACACCAGGTTATTCCCCAATCTTTTAGCTACACAACACTATTTTTCAACGTAATCTCCATTCAATGCTACGGCCTTACGCCACCTTGAAATGAGGGCCTGTATGCCTGCACGGTACCATTCCACTGGTCGATGTCGGAGCTAACGTCGTACTGCATCAATAACTTCTTCATCATCCGCGTAGTGCCTCCCACGGATTGCGTCCTTCATTGGGCCAAACATATGGAAATCCGACGGTGCGAGATCGGGGCTGTAGGGTGCATGAGGAAGAACAGTCCACTGATGTTTTGTGAGCTCCTCTCGGGTGCGAAGACTTGTGTGAGGTCTTGCGTTGTCATGAAGAAGGAGAAGTTCGTTCAGATTTTTGTGCCTACGAACACGCTGAAGTCGTTTCTTCAATTTCTGAAGAGTAGCACAATACACTTCAGAGTTGATCGTTTGACCATGGGGAAGTATATCGAACAGAATAACCCCTTCAGCGTCCCAGAAGACTGTAACCATGACTTTACCGGCTGAGGGTATGGCTTTAAACTTTTTCTTGGTAGGGGACTGGGTGTGGCGCCACTCCATTGATTGCCGTTTTGTTTCAGGTTCGAAGTGATGAACCCATGTTTCATCGCCTGTAACAATCTTTGACAAGAAATTGTCACCCTCAGCCACATGACGAGCAAGCAATTCCGCACAGATGGTTCTCCTTTGCTCTTTATGGTGTTCGGTTAGACAACGAGGGACCCAGCGGGAACAAACCTTTGAATATCCCAACTGGTGAGCAATTATGACAGCACTACCAACAGAGATGTCAAGTTGAGCACTGAGTTGTTTGATGGTGATCCGTCGATCATGTCGAACGGGTGTGTTCGCACGCTCCGCCATTGCAGGAGTCACAGCTGTGCACGGCCGGCCCGCACGCGGGAGATCAGACAGTCTTGCTTGACCTTGCGGCGATGATGACACACACTTTGCCCAACGACTCACCGTGCTTTTGTCCACTGCCAGATCACCGTAGACATTCTGCAAGCGCCTATGAATATCTGAGATGCCCTGGTTTTCCGCCAAAAGAAACTCGATCACTGCCCATTGTTTGCAACGCACGTCCGTTACAGACGCCATTTTAACAGCTCCGTACAGCGCTGCCACCTGTCGGAAGTCAATGAAACTATACGAGACGAAGCGGGAATGTTTGAAAATATTCCACAAGAAATTTCCGGTTTTTTGAACCAAAATTGGCCGAGAAAAAAAATGTGTTGCATTACTTATTGAACTGCCCTCGTAGTAAAGCAAGCCATCTTGCGGTTGTCATGTCAAAAACATGTGATGTAGAATGTTAAACTTAGACAAAATTTCTTCAAATTCTTCCCAGCTTAACAGGCCACCAGTCAAAAAAATACAATTCAGTTCAATTGATTATCATCCATTTTATCATATACATTTATATAAGAATTTTCATACAGAAAGAGAGAGAGAGAGAGAGAGAGAAAGAGAGAGAGCATCATTTATATTTTTAACAATTAAGGGAAATAACATTTTGTTAGTTGCACTTTACATATTTTGTCTTCTTTTTACATGAAAGATGAGAAAAAAAATTTACAAAGTTTATACAAAGAAAAATACATGAGGGGAATATAATTTTCTTAATTACACTTTAATATTTTTCTTACTTAAACTTCACATATTTTGTCTTCTATTTACATGCAAGTTAGAAAAAAAAAAACGAAGGATTATGCAGAAAAATCAAAAGATGAGCACTATCTGTTTAGATAGCAAAGAAATTCATCAACGTTATAGAAACTCTGACCTAAAGTAGCCTCTTTAATTGTTTTCTACATATATGTAAGTTTTGTATGCTTTTTATTTCTTTTGGTTAGGCTGTAAGGCATTGAACATTATTTTGGGTAGATACATCACACTATTTTGGTACAGGGATTTTGAATGTATGTTTCTATGGAAATCGTGCCTGTTTCTGGTCAGATAGTCGTGTACTTCACTGTTTAGAGAATAGAATTCTTGATTTGACTTTAGGAAACATACTGATTCATAGATGAATAAACTAGGGATGGTCAAAATTTTCAACTCCTTAAAGAGTCCTCTACATGGATCTCTGTAGGCAACACCCTTCAGAATACAAATAGCTCTCTTTTGGAGCTTAAAACAGCTTTTTGCGAAACCTCTATTCCCCCAAAATATAACACCATATCTTAGATTACTATGAATGTAAGAGTAGTAGGCACATGGTACTGTTTCAAAATTTCAGGTTTCTTTAAGTTTTCTTAATATATAACAGTATTTACTAAGTTTTTTTTATTCAATAGTTCAACATGTTTTTCCCATCTCAAGTTATTGTCCAGCCATACACCTAATTTTTTTGTAAAAGAAGTTTGTTCTATCAGACATTTCCCAATCTCTACTCTTATGTTATTTTTTACTTTGTTTCTTATGTGCCTAAAGTTCATCCAAGTGGTTTTTTTTTATTTATAATTAAGTAATTGTCCTTGAACCTTTAAGCTGCCTCATTCATTGTTGAAGCTATTTTTTCTTGTAGGCCAGCTTCACTAACTCCCTTAATAAAAAGGCTCGTATCATCTGGGAAAAGTACTGATTCTGCTGTTGTTAGATGGTTAGGAAAATCATTAATAAAAACTAAGAAGAGCAGAGGGCCTAGAACAGAACTCTGGGGTACACCACAGTTGACTTTCAGATATGCTGAGTAATATTTTGTGCCATTATGTATTATTTCAACACTTTGATATCTGTTGCACAGATACGATTGAAACCAGCTGTATGCTTTTCCACGTACTCCATAGTAATACAGTTTCTCTAGCAAAATATCATGGCTGATGAGCTCAAATGCCTTGGATAGATCTAAAAATATTCCACAGTAGAAGTCCTCATTATCCATTGCAGTTAAAACCTGTTCCAAGAAGTGATATACAGCTGTTTCTATAGACCTGTTTTTCCTGAATCCATTCTGTGCATTGGTTAGAATTTTGCATTTGTTTAGGAAACTCAACAGTCTCTTATACATAATCCTCTCAATTACTTGAGCAAAACTTGAGAGTTGTGACAATGGTCTATAATTTTGTATGGTATCTGGACAGTCTTTTTTATAAAGTGGTTTTACTATTGATTTTTTAAGTGCAGAAGGGAATTCACCAGTTTTAAATGATGTATTAATAATATAGTGATATTGGCCAGAAATTCAGAGGCTTCTTCAACTAAACATTCCAGAGCCTTTACATAGGCATGTTCCATGTTGTAAGTTCTGATGTTTGTAAGTTGTCTGCCTTGGATCTCCTGAAGATTACTATCTAAGATCCAAAACACTTTTTTTATTGATGTAGGTGCATCTGATCCCAGCATAAGGCATTTATTTAGGGATAAGTTAGCTTCAGAAAGTGCTCACACAATTTCTGATATAACATTTTACCATCTCCTTTGCTGAACAAGTTCTTAAATGGTGCGTTGTTATGCTACACTCACACTCTGATCAAAATGTAAAGGTTGTTTGTAATTCCTTAACATTGGTAGTTTCATTGAAACTCAATGTGTAATATAATGAATATGCTTCTTCTTCTAACTCATGTACCCAGAAAAATTATGTCAGGCCATCAGTTATTAGGCATCTCAACTTCTTAAATGAAAGTGAAAAATGTTCAGGAACACTATCAGAGAACATCATCTTTACAATGTGACAAATATCACTTGACAAATCCACAGAGAAATTAAAAATCAGTGATTTCATCATCCGAATCAATTTAGTGTTGTTGGAACTGTCCTTGGTACTTAACATCTGTATTGCTGGTGCACTCACCAAACTTGAAAGTTGTCTCTGAGCTGAACATTCTAAATGTATCTGATGTGATCCACATATAATTTCAAAGTTACACTTATGTTTTCTTGAAAGTGAGAGGTTAAAGATTGTCTCAAAGCCTTTTGTCTCGAAATTAATAAACATAAAACACACGTTGCAAAATAGTTAACTTTCACTAACCTTTTTTCCCATCCACATGCTTTTTTTCCAAACTACCTGTTTCTTCTTGCCATCATACAGAATTTCCATCTTGCCATCTCTAAAAGTTTATTTTCCAAATTGAACAGAGTATCACACCAGTTTTGTTACAACAGCAAAATTAATGATCTGACAACAAAAGTGAGATCACTTTTCGCTGTTATCCGAAACAATTACTGTCACAGTGAGACTCGCAAAAATCAGCAAAATATTTACATTGCTAGAGAGGAACAGCACTAACCAGCACGAATTCACGCCCCCACACTTCGCCCAAACATACACTTATTAAATATTGACCACACTGCCTTTAATGCATATTCTTTGCTATAAATGAGAAAATGGGGAAAGAGTGTCATCTGAACAGTGATAGCAGGCTTTGTAGTGACAGTGTACCCAATAATTCGACAGGGGGAAATATTAAAAATAATATTTTTATGTCAGTACCATGACCATCACAACAAAAATAATAAAACTGCAGCAGTCTGTTTATCCTGTACCCTCTACGGCACTGTCAGGCTCCAACACCAGTAAAGGATAGCTAACTTTGGTCATGAACCAGAAACTGCATTTCTGTAGTAAACGTTCTTTCCATAAGCCAAAACAGATTAATTCCAAGTACATATAATTTCTGCACTGACATATTTTTGGAGAGAACAATGAAATAAACCAAATTGGGATGGTTCCTTCGAAAATGACATGGGCCATTTCCTTTCTTATCTGGTCCCAGTCAGTGCGTGGGCTTTCTTTTTACTGCAATCTACAAGGTGTAGAAACTATTTTGCTATACCAAAATAGCAACCCTTTGCATAACAAAATGGTACTTGCGTGAAAATAACACTCAAATGTGTTATTCCTCCTCCTGTGGCAGTCATGTACTAAAGTTCAACATTATTACATAATTAGTGGAGCCTACAGCTACATTTATACCAATACCACATTTTGACAAGCAGCTGCAATTATTTTCCACTGATAACTGCTTTACTTTGAGATGCTCCGGGTTAGATATTGCCCCTAGACACTGCACGCCCCCTTTTTTTAGTATGGTAAGCCATAGCCAAGATGGCAACTTGCAGAGGAAACAGTGTGACTTGTATAGATGTGATGATGCATTGTGGAACTGATAGGAAAGCAGATGGTTTTTGAATCTTTGTGCTCTGACAGTGCTGCAGATGTGGATTATCAGCCAGTTATATGCGATATCTCATCATTGTTAGAGGTAAGTATCACAAATTGTAATTATGTGGCATGCCATGTCATATCATGTGGCAAAGTGAATTACCATGACAGTGAAAAACATTCTTAACACTAATAATTACTGGAACCATGAACTATGGGACACTTTCTAAGATATTTATATGGGGGTCGTTACTCGTAAACAATTGTTATACTTCCAACAGGCATCTCTAGGTGCCCACTATAGAGGTTATTGTGGGTTTTCATTATATAGATGTTAAATTTCTGTATTGTTCTAGGGGTTATTGTGGCTTGCCACTATACAGCTGTTAAATTGCACTATTGTTCAGTGTAGGTTCATGCTATTAGTAATTTTTTAATTCTTTTTTTCTTCCGGAACGAAGGAGACTTCAGACCTTTAGTTAGAGAGGTGCTTATCTTCGCTGCTAAGGATGGAAGGCATCAACGGTAGCAGCGGACACCAGAGTCAAATAAAAGCGCTAAATGTAAACGTCGGTGTAATCTAGTATGCATTAAAATATGGCTATTAAACAGAATCAAAGAATATTAGAAAAATGATATAATTTTACTTAAATAATGACAGTTATTAATATCGTTATTTCGGGGAGCCAGTAGAGAATACTATTATATTACTATTATTGTAAGTAATACAATTTTTTATAAACAAATTGTAACAATGAAATCATTTTTATTTTTAAGGGTCAAGAGCATACGAGTGATGCAACCAAAAAAAAGTAGCTGCCAGAGAAATTTGCACCTCCATGTGACTACTGTTGGAAATGCACAAAGGTAGGAGAACCAGCTTCCACAATATTCCATGGTTTCTGGGACTTAATGAATTTTGATGCACAAAACTACATCTTTTCATGTATCTCAATGGCACCTCCACAACGTTCCTACCCGAAAAAAATAGCAGTCTTCCTGAAAGATCACTGCTACGTATTCTGTTCAGATTCAAGGCAAACTCATCAATGTCTAGAAGAAGGCATTTCTCTATGTTCACGGACTACACAAATCAAGAGGAAGAGTGGAAAACATTGTACAGCAAGTTGGTAGTGGTAAAGAGTTTATAAAGAAAGATCAAAGGGAGCACCATACAAATCACTAGAAATATCCACCTGAAGTGATGGAAGGTGTTCATGAGCATATATGAAGCATACCCACTCACCAAAGTCACTACAGCAGGCACAAGAAGCAAAGTTTTATTTTGACTGCGAGATGACAATCAGTTCTTTACACCTATCCTACTGTGAGGAATAGAAAATTTCCACTGTTACAGAAGGTAAGTACAAACGGATTTTTTGCACAGAACAACATAGGCTTCAAGATGCCACTTTATGACACATGTAAAGTGTGCGACAAGCTTGATACTGTGATTTAAGTGTTGCAACCTAACCAATGAGCCACTAAAAGTCAGTGAATTGCAGAAGAAATGAGAACTAAATCACTGGAAAACAAAGGCAATGCAGGCTACCACGGCAGCAGATATTGATAGAGCCCAAACCAGTTCCAGTACCATGGTTATCTCAGTTGACTTGCAGCAGTCCCTCCCTGTTCCAAAACTTACAGCTGGTCCAGCTTTTCACACGCAAAAACTATGGATGTACAATGTGGGTATGCACAATTGTAGAACAGGCATCAGATACATGTACATGTGGACTGAAGATGTCACAAAATGCGGCAGTGATTTGTAGCTGTATATTTAAATTTCTCCAGACGAACAGCGGTGCTTCCAGAATAGTATGCTATTCAGATAACTGTGTTGGAAAAAATAAGAACTGGACGGTTACATGCCTGTAGTTGTCACTAGTACGTGGTGACAAACTCAAAGATATTAAACACAGATTTTTGATACCTGGTCACACATGACTCCTATTAGATACTACTGTGTTCAAATTTTTGGCCACAAATCCTGATTCATTTTTCCTGTTGCACACTGTTAATGGAGACTTACATGAAATTAATGTCAAAAAGCATGGCCATCCAATACAGACATCTTGGATTATGACCTTAACATCAAAATATCTATCCTCTACAGCATAAGAAACTGTCTGAAGTCATGCACTTGCTTCCCTATATACCTGCGGTGCATCGTGGATATTATTTATCCTCGACTCAGTACCAAGACACAGAGCACGTTAATGAACCAGAATTAATTGATGACAGTATCTTAGATTACACTGACAGTGATGGGAATTGTGATCAGTGAAGCCAAATGTTGGCACTGAAACTTCGGTGATCTAAAATGACACGGCACAAAATTACATGTATTCCCTACACTTAAATGTTTTTTGCTGAGAGCAGTAGTTAAAAATGTTCTGTTTCATATGAAAAGAATACCTTAAAGTATGTATTATGGAATTTTGTGAACTTTCAAATGTCTATATTGTAAAATATACTTACTACGGCTTACCATTATCTACCCCCAAGTACCTCAATTATTAAAATGTTTACACATTCTTGAAAATTACTTTTGAGCTTTCCTTTTCTTGAGAAGATAGTGAGCAGTTTTTTCGTATGCCTTAACCATCTATGTTAGCCACCATAGTATTATTAGGACTATGTCAGCACGTTGTTCTTACCCGTTAGTGACACTTTCAGAAAAAGTGTTTCAGCAAAATTAGCGTCTTCGAGAAGCTCAATGTCACTTCTTTACTTCTCGCTGTCAAATGTTATATGAATAACATAGAAAAAAATAAATATTTTTAAATTTGTTGTTCTTATGTATTACAACACAAGAAATAAAATATTTTCATTTTTCAATGTGTTTTTATTCTGTGGATCACATCTCATACAAACTGCATCAATCACCTTGTATTGTGTATGTATATATACTCAACTAGAATACTATTAATGAAAATTTCACAAGTTTTCCTTCTTTTCCATTAAAATATGAATGAGAGACTATAGATCTTCAAGTACACAGTAAGCATACTTCCATACAAATTCAGTGAATCACAGTATATGAATTAAAGGAAATTGTTCTAATGACAGAACATTTTGATCGAATCACAAGCAATCCAAAATAAACTCTGAAGTTACAAATTTTGTACCTCTGGTCCCTTCAAAATCGAGTACATTACCTACACAACACACATTAACAGTGGAAAGATGGTGATATTCCAAATAACAGCTTTATCTACACCAGACACATAAAACAAGTCTTTAAATTTCTTTTAAAAAGTACATCACAAAGCACCACAATTGCTTTATAATTTTCTGGGTGTGAATACAAACTATCCATATATACAACATTTATTTTATATATATATATATATATATATATAATCTTTTGCTATCACAATTTTATTTTCATTTTATTTACAAAAAACAAATAGAAGTGTAAGGATTCTTGTGGCACACACTGTAAGAAACTTATTACAGGAAAAAAGTTAGCATTCAGCTTCAGCAAAACAACTGTGATGTCAAATGCATTAATTATATTTATTCAGTTAAATGGAATGTGAATAGCACGTGATTTTCACTATTTTTGTGGTATGGCTATATGAGCTGAAGAAGTAAACCAATGTTATATCATAAGTTTCCTCAATATACAGGCACTTTGTAAATTAGCTGTTTGTGATTGTACCACACAATGCCTAAATATTATGTGCAAAATTAGTGGAACAGGCACTTCTGTGAATATGGCTTCTGTTTATCTTATTTAACAGAGCTGAGAAAGAAAATTCTCCACATTACAATATGGGGTGATATATACAGACAAAATGTGCAAAAAAAAATGTTCAGAGATTCTCAACATTTCAAGTAGGGTAAATTACACTACTTAACATTATAATACAAATTTCAAGGAGTTCAACAAAATGTTTACAACAAACATGCATTAAATATCCCATCAGAGGTTTGGGAATAAATTGTTATATCACAATATAATTTCCATATGAGGTATTACACAAAAAAATTGCTATATAAATTATGTTCAACAATTATGATACTTCACACACTTTTCGACACTGAAACAACCATTCTTGGCAAAAAAACTTTCATAGTTTCCTATAAGATAGAAATTCTTTACTACCCAAAAATGTTTTGTACAAGTATCACACAACTTCATACGAAACACATACAACAACAACAACATTTACTTCATCTAGTAACATTTTACACCAGATAAAAAGAGTTCAATTTTTTGATACATGTATGGAAAGGATTTGCACTGACCAGCATAACTGGCAAATGTGCATGACACTTTTCTGCTGGCCATAAAATTACAGACTTTTAATAGCTTTCTTATTTATCTATGACTTCTCACCTTACCTCCATTTCAACCAAGATTACAGATTTTGTCCAGATTTTTAATGTTATTCACAACATCTTCTTTGCATCAAAATACGTTATATCAAGAATCTGAGCACACTGTTGCTACTTTCAGTCGAATTTGATACAGAATTTCATAGCTAAAATACCCAGCAATTAAAGCCAAATGAGAGTCTTCTAGTTTCCCCATGTGTTTCCTAGTTCATATCTAAAAAGAAGGTGGTCTCTCAGAGGTATGCTGCTCCATTAGCTGCCACAAAGTAAATGACATTTTATTAGTGATTTGTTTCAAAATATTTAATAGAACCAGTCAGCATTTCAGTCTTAAGATCTGCTCATAATAGGGTGTCTTTACTATCAAAGCTACTACTGGTACCACCTCTTTACCAAATTAAAATTTCTTACTTCTCAGGTACCTGAAAGTCTTAGCTGCTGTGACATCTACCCACAAAATTTGTATGTAATACCTGCAAAAAATGATTTAATGTAATTACATTTATTTAATCATCTATTCCCAACCTCCACCACTCCCAACAGCATTTTACACATTAATCCCACATTCCTTCATCCCTGCCAGAAATATCAAAAATACTGACATTACATGATTTGCTAAAGTTTGTTAAAATCTTTACGCATTTAACTCCACAACATTAACAGTCATTTTCTATAGTAAAAAATTACCTTTTTAAGTGATCAAGTGGTGCATCAAAAACTGATCTGGTTATTACCCAACAAGGCTAGCTGTGGTCCCGGCCAGAATGCTAAAACCCTCACTTTTACAGACACGGGGGAGGGGATGTGTGGGGTGTAGAGAGTTTGGAAGAGGGGGAAACAACAGATAAGATGCGGTATTGTTAAGTGGAGGGTGCTCTACCACTAATCGAATACATGATCACTAAAATGACTGTCAAGTTACAAGAAGAAAACAAAGAGATGTTCTATGCTGTCCATACCTTCTATAGAAATAACCATGTATGTTATTTTTTATTGCAATCTCAAGAGTTTTGTCATCTGTGATCATGAAGTAGTCTTTTGTTGAAACAGCCATAAATAATAATGAAGGTTCTTCACTGGTACACATTATCTGATGTTAAAGCATTTTAAGGTTTCATTATTAGTCAAAGCACGTGTCCTTCAGTAATCATCTAACACTTTTGTAGCAATCTGTTTGACAACAGTATCAGATGCTGCCAGTTCACCAGCACTGATTACTGTGAAATTTGTGAATCCACATTTCAACAGAAATTATTTGCCTTATGGACTCTTAGTTTCATCATAAAAGCTCAGTTTGATAATTGTGTTGAACTGTTGGCACTTGGCTAACCACCTATTCTGGCACCTTTTGTAATAGTATCACACTGGCATAATAATGTATCTGATCGGTTCTTTCCTCTAAGACTGTGCAACGAAATCTATGCTTAATAGTACAAGATATGCTGTTCCTACACATTCACATGGAATAAGGGCACCCCTCATTGGGCTCATGGGCAGATACATACAGCTTAGACTACCTGTCAGATGACCCTCTTACATGTGTTCTGCACACGCACGATATGCTTGGCCAACCCTGCACACACATGTGCTCAGCCAGTGCAGTACAAACACATACTCTTTATGGCCTGGCTGTAAGGTTACCCGAGCATCAGCTGATTACCCAACTCCGCCAACCTGTGCCAGCTGGAACAGCCTAGTATAAGAGAAACAGGCTCTTGTAGCACCTTTGTGCATGTCACCTATAGGACACTTAGATTAAACATTTTCATCTTCTTTCCTTCCTATTTGGAGAAGACACTCTAATAACACTCACCTCTGCATGAAATACTCAGTTATTACTTTACATGCAACTATCTTATAATATTTCAGTAATTTTGAAACATATTATGTCTCATTTTCAATGGAACTCTTCTTCCTGTCTTCAATTAACATTAACAACAATCTGCCATGGCAGTCCATGGAATTTTTTATGTTATTGCTTTGCATGCTTAAACTAAAACTTAGTAGCAAGCACCACTTTACACTTTAACGTGACTATATCCTGGCACATGATCAAACTTTTAGTGATGTACATATAAGAACTCAGGTGGTGAGGCAATGCACAGTGTCTAAAGGCAAAAGCAATACATCACGCAACACTCCAGCTATGAGTGTCAATCTGCTACGTTTGTCTGCAGCATGTGCTTCGAGGTGCCTGTACAACGTATAGCATTGATTTCCTTATTCGTTTAAATGTGGTGAAGGTACTAATTCTCTGTAGTACTCATTATGGATGGCACAAAGCAAAAATGTTACGAAGCAGCAGAGATAGTTTTCCAAACATATATACTGACCTACAGACAGTCACAAGTAAGACACATTGTCCTGGTGTGATGTTTACTCTATCACTATCAGTTACCAGGCTACACAATGGCTACAGCATGTGGTATTTGACAAAGCCAAGACATTGGTGGTGTTTGTAATGGCAGTTCAAATGGCTCTGAGCACTATGGGATTTAACACCCGAGGTCATCAGTCCCCTATAACTCAGAACTACTTAAACCTAACTAACCTAAGGACATCACACACATCCATGCCCGAGGCAGGATTCGAACCTGTGACCATTGCAGTCGCCCGGTTCCAGACTGAAGTGCCTAGAACCGCTCGGCCACCACGGCTGGTGGTGGTGGTGGCACCACCACCACTACTACTACTACTACTACTACTACTAGTAGTAACAATAATAATAATCATAATAATAATAATAAAAAAAAAAAAATCTGTTCGGATCAATGGCTGGTGCAAGTATTTCAGTTGGACAACATTCAGCAACCTGCATGTGTCTAATCTACCTCAGTAAGCCTACCAGGAAAAGGGGACCTACAGTTTATTTGGGAATCTGAAACATGTTGTTTGTGGCAAATCTTAGTATCACTGAGAGGTGAAGGCTACGTTCAAGGGAGACTGAAACATTCTGTACTCTGGCTGGGATTTGAAACTGTTACCTTTCAGTTTCCAGATATTCATTTTACCACTAGACCACCAGGCCTGACAACACACTGGTGATGCTGCAAAGAGTTCTCCGTCTCTGACTGAGTACAATGCATCATGCACCTGCCTTCTTACTTATACATCACTATAGTAGAAGTAAAGACCAGGCCCACACTTTGCTTTGTTGAGTAATACATGAATGTTCTATTCCAGTTTCCAAGGCACTCAAAATAAGAATGACTGCATAAAACAAAATATTCTGCTAAAGTTAATATATAAACTTCACTCATTAGAAGCAGAACACAATGTAATGAGATATACAATATTAAAAAATTACCATCTTTACTTTAGCATCAGTAAAGTATTTTCAAATAAACAACAAACTTATGTATTCATTAATTAACAATAGACAATAAGAGCTATAAATCTCTTATCATTTTAGACATTAGCTTGTTTCTTTTCTCTCTCAACAATTTAAATATGATAATTTCTTAAAATTTCATTTCCAATCTCAACAACAAATTTCCCGTTAAAAACATAATTTGTACAATACACACTCTGCAATAAGGTCAATCTGTGTTCACAATTATATTACTTGGACTTGTGAATATCCCGCAGCAAAATTTTAAAATGGTAACAAAAACAAACAAACCATTCTATTGCACAACAATGTGTAAAAACACAGTTCATAAGAAACTGTTAAAAATGACAAACACATTATACACTTGGAATAATTTCCTTTTCACCACAATGTACATAAGTTTCTTTATTAAAAAATTCTGTATTATTATTTGTAGTCAATACTTCCACAGGTTTCTCAGTACCTTTTAAACCACCATCACAAAGTCCTGAACTAAGGCCACTGCAAGAAGTGTCTGAATTTTGAGGTTGTTCACACTGTAAATCAAGAGTAATGTGGTCTGAATCACACCTTCCTTTCAAATTAGTCTCTGAATTAGAATCAGTACAACTACTTTCTGACACTGGCAACTTTCCTGTTAATCCAGGATAGTTAATTGTATCTGCACTCCCTGCAGTAACAGTGGTAGAATTGGAAACCTGTGGAACGTATGTTTCCTCAATAACACAGACAGCACAATTTTGGGCTGTTCTTGTGCTATCTGTGTTGACTTTAGCTGCCTGCTTATCATCTTCTGAGGAAGAAGATTGGGGTGAAAATTTTGGCTGCACTGTTCCAATTATCCTGCTCACTGAAAGTTTATGCTGATCGGAAGCTGGCACAGTTCTACAACTATTACTGTCATTACTGTTATTGTGAGCAATTGAAAGATCTTTGTTTATATTCTGTTGTTGCTCTGTCTCTGGGGGACCCTCTAGCGCAACTGTTCCAGCAAGAGTCTGACCATGTAGTGCTGGATTTTGTTGTTCCTTTTCAATGGAAGTTGAAACACCTTGCCTCTGCTGATGTCGTGGATTAACAAAGGTATCAACAGGTGACGAAAGAGGACTGTAATGTTTTAAAGGAGGAGACTGCATATGAAAATCATCATTAAGCTGAATGAGAGATGATACAGTAGCAACTGGGGCTGAAACTGGAGGTAAATTTCCATAGAGCAGCTGTACTGCATTGGGTGAAATATGAGAGTTCTGAGTCTTTGATAGAGACATACTTGTTGGCACTGATTCAGATGCACATGGTACACTCACAGAACTAATTTGTTTATCGGTAGTTCCACTTGGAGATATATTTTTGGAACCTATTCCACTTCTTGGAGAAACATTTTGAAATTCAGAATACTGTAGCAAATTCTTCTGATAAGTAGAAAAGCCAGGCATTACAAATTTGTTCGAATCTACATGAGTCCTTGTAGATGGTGAAAGAGTGAAAGGAGGAGAACCATTTTTACCTGTAAATGGCTGACTTGGCGGTTTGCTGTTCAATTTGACAAGCTGTATGTTATTTTGTTTAGTTGGAAGCTGACTCAAGTAGGGGGTTCTCATACCATCATTTTTCTGGCCACCAGGTGACACAACCTGAAACATACGTTTAACACCAGAAGCTGGATTTCCCAAAAATCGAGGCATATTGCGCATTTTAAAAAAGCGTGGTGGTTTTGCTACAGTTGTATTGTTACTGCCACCAACTTCTTTCAATAACTTATCTGAGCACTGAGAAGACTGTAAGACATCTGGTGATGTAGCATTCATGGAATCTGTTTTTTTAATGGGGTCACTTCTTTCTTGAAACAAAGAATTCGTCTTGGAGGAAAGATAACTAAGACGTGAAAGACTAGGATTCCAACTTTTTGGTGGAGTTTTCAGTGTCTTATATCCAACAGGAGAATTTGCATATGTACTTCTTCTTGAGCTGCACATCACTGTGGGGGTAGCAAAATTTTGCTTCTCATGTCCCTTCAGAATTTGATCCTTAATAGACTTTTCCTGCTTAGAGTATGTATCTTTTTGTAATAAGCAGTGCGTGTGAAAACTTTCTGAATGTGGCACAGCCTGATAAACTGAGTTGTCAATGCTATAGTTGTAGTCCAGAGAGGAATGTGATTCAGGAAGTGACACAAGACCTACACCAGCATCTGATTTTTTGTTATCTGTTATAACTGGCGAATCACAGAACTTAGTAACCTCTTTTCTATCACTGACATCTTCCTTTAAATCAAGGGTTTTCTGAAGATACTGAGGTTCTGCTAAGCCAGGGAGGAGTAAATTGGAAGTTGCAAATGTTGTGTCAACCAGGGATCCTATTTCTGAAGAACCTGAATTGTCTGGAACTCTTTTACACAACAAATTTTTATCACTCTGGTTATTAGTATCTCCTGAACCATTAACCACTGGTCCATAGCTTTCCGAGAAGAAAACCTCAACTGAATTCACCAAAACATCATCACTTGTTTTCAATGTAGACACAATGTTTTCTAATGACAACTCCTGGTTGCCTGAAGTGATATCTGTGATACTCATTACACCACTTTCACTTATTTGTATCTGCACTTCCTTCCAACTGGATACATCACTTTTCTGCAGCACATCACCATTTGAAGTGTCCTCACATTCCACCAAATTATTAGGTGGTTGGCTGAAAGAAGAAAACTCACATTCCGCATCTTTGTTTTGCAAATTATCTTTGGTACCATTTTGTTCATCATCACAAACTAAATCTAGTTCTTTGCTATCTTCTTTTTCTACTTGCAGACCATAATCTATTTTCAACCTCTTAGCACAGCTTTCAAAAATTCGATATCTCAAATTCATCAGGCCCTTCTGAAACAATAAAGACTTGCTAGAATCTGTATAAAATTATTCTATTCTACAATATCAAATTAACAATCATCATACAGTGTCACATTTTTCCCCAACAGAACAACTAGAAGAGCACAATACCAACCAACACAAAAGAAGTTGAAGCCTATAAATAAGGATATGGATTATGAGAAGCCTTTTGACAAATATCAGTATACTAAATAATGGAAAATCCAGGACGGAATGTGACAATATTATGAAAAGGATAGTTGCTACTCACCATATAGCAGAGGTTCTGAGTTGCAGATAGGCACGACAAAAAGACTGTCAGAAAGTAAGCCTTCAGCCAACAAGGCCTTCATTGAAAAAAAAAAAAAAGAAACACACACACACACACACACACACACACACACAAGTAAATGCAACTCTCACACACACAACCACAGTCTCTGCCTGCTGAGCCCAGCCAGACACAGTGGTCATGTGCATGAGAGTTTTGTGTGTGTGTGTGTGTGTGTGTGTGTGTGGTCCATTTCCTATTAAGGCCTTGTTGGCCAAAAGCTTATTTTCTGACAGTCTTTTTGTTGTGCCTATCTGCGACTCAGCATCTCCACTATATGGTAAATAGCAAATATCTTTTCATACTCATATCAATATACTACTGAAAGAGAGGGGGGGGATGAGAGAGTGAGAGTGAGTGAGAGAGAGAGAGAGAGAGAGAGAGAGAGAGAAAACAAGTGTCCCTGAAAGACAGTAGTGGGCCAGTTCTGTGATATAAAAATCTGCTTCCTATAACATCATCATCTCACAGTGTTAAGCACACTCAAAACCAAGCACTACCATGAAGTGCACCCCTTCCCCCAAAAATGAAAAATACTATTAATATTTCTTTAAGTTTGTGAACTGAAGGTTGTACACTAATGGCACACTTCAAAGTATGTACAATGCATTTTGTCTTTTATTTAAAACATGACAAAAATACTACACTTTGCATCTTGTCATACATGTGCCGAGAAACAATTTGGAATTTATGAAATCTTGGGTCATACCGCAACAGCTGGACACATAAAAAGAAAGGTGGTACCAAACATATAGTGGAGCATCTCAGAACTCTCAGACTTGAAAGAAACATAGA
Source organism: Schistocerca serialis cubense (assembly GCF_023864345.2). Classification (NCBI taxonomy): domain Eukaryota; kingdom Metazoa; phylum Arthropoda; class Insecta; order Orthoptera; family Acrididae; genus Schistocerca; species Schistocerca serialis. Next base: position 216,209,478 of record NC_064640.1, read on the forward strand.
TCACTTGCCAAAAGCCACCGGGAAAACTACTAGCAAATTTAATGCTCTACAATTAATACATAAAAAAGCTTTCAAAAATGTTAAAAAACACTCTACTTACTCTGCACCAGTTATGGATATAAGCAACATCCATCAGTGTAAAATCTTCATCAAGGGGTTCATTTAGGTACAAAATTTCAACGATATGTTCTTCCCTTAGCCCAAATTTTGCTCTTATCAGCTTCTGTAAATGACGCACCGTTACTGCAGCTGGGCACCTCAGGTAACGCTTCACTGGCTGGAAATACATAGTTTGTGAAAGTAAGAACTACATTTTATTACTCAAATTAATATAAATATGTTACTGACAAGTACTATCAACCAGTTACAAAAACATTTTAAGTACTGTAATCTGATAACCTTTACATCATGGACACAATATGAGTTACTGAACAATTCGAACCAGCAATCGAATGCAATATTTCACCAACAGATATATTCCAGCTTGTACTGTTATCTAAATTTGCACCCCTTATTGATAAAATATGTAGACTTTGTAAATCGACAACAGTTATTTGTCATTGGCATTTGCACATAATAGCACAACTTAAGATTCAATGAAAATGTCATTTATTTGACTACTGAAAAATGATATTATGTTCACTGTGATTAGATCAAATGGACTCAAGTTGACCTTTATCACAACAGTCTTCCCTTAACCCATGACCACTCCAGATTCATACCCAAGAAACATTGTTAACAGACGCAAATTCTTCAATAAATACATTTACAATAATGCACTCTGCCTGTGCAACACAACATGCGGCACAGTATTTACTCCCATGGCAGAAACACATTTAAAAGAATATAACCCTACATATAAAATAATGATCAGCTGTGTCAAAAAGCACATTCAGTACAAGACCGTTCAAGTGTATTACTGTGCACAAAAACATCACCAACAAATAAGCCACAGCAACATACAAATAAGACTTACACATACAAACAGAACACAGTCCCTCGTGATGGGAGGTATTAAAAGCCACCAACAGTCTGGATAGAAACAAACCTTTATTTCCATATGAAGTGTCAGACAACCAAAAATCCAGAAGTCTTCACAATAAAAACAATTCAGATACAGGACAACATACACTAAATAAGTAAAACCAGCAGCAAATCACAATAACCCTGCAACATTCCTCAAAGTTAGTCATTTTCAAACATTTGACCAAATGGGCCAATATAATCTTTGTACGCTTTACAGTGTGGCAACTACCAGCCGAATACAGGAGAATAACACTGCTTTCTGAGTAATTGCTACTCACACTTTAAGTAGAGGTAGCAATACTTTTTTTTAATAAAAAAGTGATTATTTAATGTAAAATCCAAAGGATACCCAAAACAGGATACCACAAAAAAGATTTTTAACACTTTACTATCAAATATGATAAAGCAGTGTGACCAAAGTTCTATGGCAAGTGCCAGTGGTGGTCTAATTCTGATGGCATTCTCATACAGTCTTTTCAAAGGCAAGCAAAGGACTCAAAAACTTTGTCGCGTGAACACAAACGTTCAATAACATATGTCCAGCACTTCTTATCGATTGTCAATGAGACAAACCGAATGTTACAACTTCCAAATATTTTTGGCATTACATTTGGAAAATATTATATTTTTGTGTAGTAGCAAGATTGAATACATGTGATTTTATTGATAACAATTTATTTTAAAAAGTTCATGACAGCCAGGTGTGGATTAGATTTTGAAATAAGTAGTGTCTACAAGGACTTCCTTTTATCCTTCAAGTAATAAATGTATGTAAAGGAAGAGTGAAACAGGACACCACAGAATGAGACATTTGACAAATAATTTTAAAACATTTAATGACACTGGGCATATGTGTTGGGCATTGTTTGATGAGTTACCTCCAATAACCATATTTTACAAAATACGGTACAAGAGCTGATGAACTTGTTACTTTTATTGAGAATGGTATGCAATTTTAATTACACTGACGGAAAAAATCACAACACAAAAAAGGAGTTGTGCAACATAAACAAAAGTTGGCAGGCATGTTTCTACATCTCAAAGATGATGTCTATTTAAATTTTGTGCCATTCACATAAGAATGGCACTAGTAGCACCACTATGAGGATACAAATCAGGTTTGCTTTAAATACATGCTGTAACAGCCATGAACATTAGTTACCTTTGAGATGGGATGTGGTGGGTTGATGTTAGTCACGAATGCCTTTAAGGCAACGAAGACTCCATTACTACACCTCACAAAGTTTGACTGAGGTCATGTAATAGGGTTATGAGAAGCTGGAAGTTACTTCCATAATACTGTAGAAAGACTTGGCAGGAACATAGCCACTGTACATGATTACTGGCAGCAGTGGTCATGAGAAGACCTGGTTTCAGGCAACCATGTGGCGCTACTGAGAGGAAAGACCATCATGCTCGGAGTATGGCTCTGGCACATTGTACTGCATCTGCAGCAACAATTTGAGCAGTAGTTGGCATCACAGTGGCACAATGAGTTGTTACAAATTGGTTACTTTAAGGACAGCTCTGAGCCAGACACCCTGTAGTGTGCATTCTACTGACCCCAAACCACCACCATTTAAGACTTCAGTGGTGTCGAGCAATATCTCATTGGAGGGTAGTAGGGTTAAGGTCTACTGTGTTTTCTGACGAAAGCTGATTTTACCTTGGTGCCAGTGATGGCCATGTGTTGGTTATGAGGCGACCAGTTTAGGGCCTGCAATCAACCTTTCTATGTGCTAGACACACTGGACCTACACCTGGAGTTATGGTCTGGGGTACAATTTTGTATGACAACAGGAGCACTATTGTGGTTATCTCACACACGCTGACTGCAAATTTGTATGTCAATCTGGTTATTCAACCTGTTGTGCTGCCATTTGTGAACTGCATTCCAGGAGGTGCTTCCAAACCTTCTACTGCTGTAACCCAGTATGCTCTACAGAGTGCCTGCACGATCAGCAGATCTGTCTCACATCGACCACATATAAGAGCCAACGGTATATTCCATAAACACATACAACACAGCAAACGATATCTTCAACTTTGTCCATGGACACCATTAACTATCCCTGTACTGAAGTAGCACATGCAACAGGCATGGAACTCCACAAATTCAAATCCAGCACCTGTACAACACAATGTGTGCATGTCTGTATGCTTGCTTTCAACATTCTGGTGATTACACTGGTTATTAATGTACCAGCATTTCACATTTGCAATGGCTTATCTCATGCTTACATTAACCTGTGATCTTGCAATGTCAATCATTTAAAATAGGTTATCTAGACAAATGTATTCCTGAAATGTCATTACTCTACATTGGTGTTGCAATTTTTTCCATCAGTGTATAATCAACATTTTACATAAAATGTACATTAAAGGTGCCTCACAGCAAACTGAAGTATTACTTTTCTCCTTCTTGAAAATACTCTTTCAACTTTCTGTTTTCTGAAAGTGTGCATTTTAAGATGATCACTTCACGTATTAATGTAGTCTAAGGCATTCGATAAAAGGGTGTCGTGGTAGTGGTGGTGGCGGCAATCGTGGTTGGTGGGGGGAGAATGGGGAGGTGTGGGAGTTCTTGTACTTAGTGCTTTAGATATTATTACATACTTTGTTGAGTTATACACGCATCGAAAAAAGTTTTGCATCATGTCAGTTCCGAGAGTTCCGGAACCTGTACAGAAAATTGGAATAGATATCAACATAAGCATCATTTCTGCCCTTTTTACTGCTCATGAAAGCCAAACATTTGCATGTTGTACCACCATACAAGCGAGATCTTCAGAGGTGGTGGCCCAGATTGCTGTACACACTGGTACCTCTAATACCCAGCAGCACATCCTCTTGCACTGATGCACGCCTTTATTAGTCATAGCATACTATCCACAAGTTCATCAAGGCACTATTGGTCCAGATTGTCCCACTCCTGAACGGCAATTCAGTGTAGATCCCTCAGAGTGGTTGGTGGGTCATGTTGTCCATAAACAGCCCTTTTCAATCTATCCCAGGCATCTGGAGAACATGCTGGCCACTCTAGTCAAGTGATGTCATTATCCTGAAGGAAGTCATTCACAAGACGTGCACGATGGGGGCGCGAATTGTCATCCATGAAGACGAATGCCTCGCCAATATGCTGCCGATATGGTTCCACTACCTGTCGGAGGATGGCATTCACATATCATACAGCCATTATGCCGCCTTCCAGGACCACCAGTGGCGTACGTCAGCCGCACATACTGCCACCCCGAAACAGCAGGGAGCCTCCACCTTACTGCACTTGCTGGAGAGTGTGTCTACGGCATTCAGCCTGACCCAGTTGCCTCCAAACACGTCTCCAACGATTGCCTGGTTGCAGGCATATGCGACACTCATTAGTGAAGAGAACGTGATGCCAATCCTGAGCGGTCCATTCGGCATGTTTTTGGGCCCATCTGTATTGCACTGCATGGTGCTGTGGTTGCAAAGATGGACCTCACCATGGATGTCGGGAGTGAAAATGTGCATCATGCAGCCTATTGCGCACAGTTTGAGTCATAACACGATGTCCTGTGGCTGCACGAAAAGCATTATTCAACGTGGTGGCATTGCTGTCAGGGTTCCTCCGAGCCATAATCCGGAGGTAGCAATCATCCACTGCAGTAGTAGCCCTTGGGCGGCCTGAGCGAAGCACGTCATAGACAGTTCCTGTCTCTCTGTACCTCCTCCACGTCTGAACGACATCGCTTTGGTTCACTCCAAGATGCCTGGACACTTCTCTTCTTGAGAGCCCTTCCTGGCACAAACTAACAATGCAGATGCAATCGAACCACAGTATTGACCATCTAGGCATGGTTGAACTACAGACAACATGAGCTGTGTACCTCCTTCCTGGTGGAATGACTGGAACTGATCGACTGTCGGACCCCTCCATCTAATAGGTGCTGCTCATGTATGATTGTTTACATCTTTGGCCGGGTTTAGTGACATCTCTGAACAGTCAAAGGGACTGTGTCTGTGATACAATATCCACAGTCAACGTCTATCTTCAGCAGTTCTGGGAACCGGGATGATGCAAAACTTTTTTTGATGTGTGTATAATTTAATGTAGAGTCACATGACAGTTTTCACCTGACACTTTGAACAAATCATGGTATTATGATGGTAAATGCCACTGGTTAAGATTAACACTTTGGTAACACAATAAAAATGTTTCTCACTGGCTGTATATGCACTTAACTCAAGACATCAGATCTTCATGCAACATACGCTAACTGAAAAATATGTTTTGGAGAAATCTTATCAAGCATATAGTAATTATAGCTGGTTTATTGCAAGATGTATAGTTTAGTGTGAAACACAAAAGATTGTGTATTTTTCGCATTAACAAATCCTTTTCAGGGTTAAAAAAAACTGATAAATCCTAGGACTGACCAGGGATCTAACTCGACATTTGCCTTTTTAGTTTGCCACTTACCCACTGAGCCATATCATGGATGTTGTTTAAGTATCTAGAATTTGAACAATGACAGCAAAATGTTTTGCTCAGTGAAAACACCACATTACCAGCTGTTCTATTTGTGATAATTTTCTTGCATAACAATCTACCTTTTCACCCAGCTGAATGAGACTCCATTTCCATAGCAGAGATAAGATAGTTCTGTAGGATACACATTTCCTCTCTGCTGTGTACATCAACTGAAGATGCTGAATGGCACTCAAGTTGAAGCAGAGAAGTAATTTTGTGGCATAATATGTCACCCACTCCAGTGCTCTTTCGGCTGTAAGTACTTCTTTATCAAAAACTTAATCTGTTCGAGAAGTCAAACTTGAGGACACATTCAGGGAATGACTATAAAATGCACCCTTTCATGGATAGTGTTTATTTATATAGTGTATCTGTGTACAATGGTGGCCTCAGTCCTAGACAAAGAAACAATCAAGGAAAAGAATAGAGCAGCAAAGGGTCTCTCTCTGTGTAAACATATTAGTATAATCATGATGTTCAAGAACATAGTTGTGGCATTCTGTTGTAATATAACACAGATTTGAAAACATAGTCTGAGGTACAATTGAATTCCCAACATTATTCTGAGTTTGTTTAGCAAGCAGGCTGGTGAGTAATCCCACTATCCAACAATCTCCTAATTATCTGGGTTAATGCAGACCAAAGACTGTACACCTTACTGAAAAATGTGGATAATCCAAAACACACATTCCCATTGGAAACTGCTAATTGCTATATTTCAAAATGTACTACATATGTCAGTTAAGAGCTCACTGCATTACTTACACATAATTCACCAGAAACAGACAACTTACTTACAAAATTGCTATTAAAACAACTTTTTTGTTTCTGTTTTACATTTTTTTCCTAATTGTGGTTCTCATTTTCTGGAGAGTCAAAATGTTAATATAGTTAAATTCTGTCCTGTATATTCCAATAACAGACTGACACATTTCAGTGCCCCGAATGTGGGTGATAATGCGTACCTCAATCACCTCATCTATGCTCTCATCTATAGAAGACACTTTGTTCACTATAACCTCACAACTTGGACACACAAATCCAAGTTAATAGGCATCACTATTCTACCACTTGTGAATGTTTTCGTCACTACATCATCAGATGACCAACAGTACCACATCCCTCACCACTGCAGTCTTCAGAGGCACTGTTGGTGGAGTGTGTTGGAATTTTCTTCCACACAGGAGCTAATGTTAAGTTCATGCCTTATAAATACTATGAATAGCAAACAAGCATGTACAGGAATTTCTAGAAACAGAGAATATACATACTTTTTTTTTTTTTTTTTTTTTTTTTTTTTTTGCAAAAGCTGTTTCATAAAATTCAACTCTAAGTGTTTCACAGCCATAATCACATCTTGGTCTATTGGCAGCATGAGTGACTTAGCAAAAGGTGGATGACACATACAAAAACCATTCCATCATCCAAAACAAGTACATTTACCACAGAATGGCAGGGTGCCTTGTACAATAAAACTACACCTCTCTCTGTCAAACCTTTCACTTCAAATATGGACACACAACAAGAAAAACATGGAATGGAACCAATCTCTGAAGATAGTAGTATCCATTCAGACTCTCATATGGTGAATGTAATTAACTGATAACTTCATTAATCCTTGGATGAAACATGGTTTTTACAACTTGCCAATAATGAATGGCTTGAATTCACCTGCTGAATTTGTGCACAAAATAACAGTTAGCCTTTTTTTACTAGACTTATGGAGAAAATAATACTGTTCAATGTAACCAAAGAATTCAGCATACAAAAACATCAGCTTCATCATCGTTGGCACTAAATTTCTTGCTCCAGACAGTAGTTTCTCAACTTCCAAAGAAATGTTTAACCTGAGTCACTACCCTGGTCAGGCATTAAATTTTCCTTCAAACTTCAGAGTTTTTCTATTAACTTTGGACCAGATACGGGAACTTCTGCTCTCTTCTGCTTGAACCACATGAGTAGGCTTCATGTAGTTTAGCATAAGCTGAGGTTTTCAGGCACACATGCAGGGATGGTCCAACTTGGCTGTCAACTTTAGTATAAAAGTTAACAGCTTTTCTTTGTATTCCTTCAAGTCTCTTACTATTTGCAAGCCAATCCCAAAATCTTAAGAAAGTTTTATTGCAGATTCTCCCGATTCCAACTCAAAAATGGTTCAAATAGCTCTGAGCACTATGGGACTCCACCTCTGAGGTCATTAGTCCCCTAGAACTTAGAACTAGTTAAACCTAACTAACCTAAGGACATCACACACATCCATGCCCGAGGCAGGATTCAAACCTGCGACCGTAGCGGTCTCGCGGTTCCAGACTGCAGCGCCTAGAACCACACAGCCACTTCGCCCCATCTGATTCCAACTCAGCAGTGCATTATCAACTGTTGTTTTAAACTTGAGCCACAATTCTCCTACATGCTCCAGTGGAGAGTTAAATGTTTCAAAATTGCTCACTGAGATACAACACTACTATCTCTGTATCGATTTTTTGAACAAACAAATCTTTCTACTTGTTTTATTTCCCTTTTGTACTTTGGTAATCATTGTTGCTACAACCGCCTCATGGTCAATGATACCAGATTCAATGAGAACATCCTCAAAGAGGTGAGATCTATTTGTTACCATTAGATCCAATATATTTTATCAGAATGATATCTCTGGAACTTTTTCGGAGAAACACATCTATGTAAACAATTACTGGTCAACTTCCAATTCTACCATGTATACTCCTGGAAGTTTCCCTTACTTTTCTGAAGTTAGCAGATTGATTTAGCAAATGCAAACTCTTGACATGACCTCCTTTTGTACTCCAATTTTTCTTCATGCATTTGCCCTTGTGATTTGAGAAGATTTGAGTTTCTCCAAATACAGTCAGTCTGCATTTAAACCATCATTACAGAGCTAAACACCTTGCCTAATTGCACAGTGACACTTATTACAAAGAAGAGCATGTTTGTCTCTTAAGGTGATTTGAGGACTTTGAGATAGATTCTTCAGCACCATCACGTGTCACACTTGTCAATTGATCCATTCATTCCTGAAACTGTCTTCGTATTTAAAACAGGAAAAAGAGGTGGGGAAGTGCAGTGGCATAATGAGTGCTGTGCAGAGGGGGCCACGGAAAGCACAGATGTGCAAGGCAACAGAGAGCAGCTGGGGTGGATAATCCTGTCTGTGCAGCATCAGATAACTGTACTGTCATTGGGACTACACAAGTACTTGGACAAGTGGAACTGGTTTAAAATACAGTTATAAGATTTTGCCTAAACAAATATACTACTTGTATTTTACCTATGTAGAAAGTTGTTCATTCATTTGAACATATTCAACTATATGTAATTTAATTTTATGCACATGCCACATGTTCGTGGTAGGATTATTTTTTATTTCAATCATGGTTTCGTGTTGTTATACCCCGACCAACCCAGGAAAAGGGTATGAGAGAAAGGAGCATCAAACTGAAATAAGAAGAAAGCCAAGGGGGAAAGTATGAGGAAAAAAATGAATGGACTATACTAACATTTGTGAAAGTTTCTTGCGAGACACCAAAATCTATGGCAGGGTCATCATGTGTGAGTTCTTCACAGGCTAGTGCTGCTCAAAACCAAGAAGTAGCTGGAATAGTACAGGTACCTAGCACTAAAGACTCACTAGGACCTGTAACCAATACTACGAATTTGTCAGCTTCAAGTGCTTCCAATCTGATTGCTGAAATTGAAGCACTAGAACAAACTGTAACCACATCAATTGGGTCTGATTTTGTCGGAAACAATACTGGAAAATGGTATACAAATGCATATTCCAACATGTAACTGCTATTAATATAGCAAGGTCTCAAAGTATTTTGGCACCTTAACACAGACCCTGTGTTAGAACTTCAAGTTTAACACATATATTTCGGAACGACACAAGAACACATATAAGTCACAGAGTAAGTTGACAAGTAAGACATGTGTACACGTTAGCATTCGAATGAGCACTGAGTCCCAGTCTAGCGGCCGTTGCTCGGCTGGCCGCTTAGGTGGCGCAGCTGCTGCATGGCTGGCAGACAGCGCCGCACGTAGAGGACGCGCGTAATTGCGCGGCGGCACTTTGAATGATCGGCGAGTCACAACACTTTTCCCCCCTTTGAAATTGTTGCACTGGTCTTGATGGAGGTGTCCTGGAGATGGCTAACGTCCATAGGCCTTGTTTGACTCGCCGTAAAGTCTCGAGGGGGAGGCTTACCGTACGGACGGAAGTGTCCCCGATGATAACGGGTCGAGATGACAGGAGACATAGGGGTCGAATCTGCTGGGGCCCCATGCACCAATCTGCCCGTTGCGGCAATTCCAGTTGATATGACAGAAGACATGGGCGATGTGTCGGCGTCCGTTGGAGGAGGAGGCGAGTAGATTTGCTTTGACAGAGGATGGTCCTCCGGTTCCTGCATGGGCACGTCTCCTGGTGGCGTCCGTTCTGGCGCTGGCATCGCGATGACGGTGAGAGGGCTGCGTTGTGAGTATTGAGAGATGCCAAGATCCCGAGCGTCAGGTAGAGCCAAAGGTGGTGTGGCGGCATTCGGAACAGGCGTTGCTGGCACCCGAGGCCGAAGCTGGTCCGAATGACGCACTGCAACACCCGTGTCCATCTGGATTTCATACAGGCGTCTGCCACGGTGTCTTAAGATGCGGCCCGGGCTCCAGTTTGGCCGCCTGCCATATCCCCGTACCCAGACGAGGTCGTCGGCGGTGAACCAGCCAAGTGAAGGCACCCGCGGACGTGAGGTGGGAGGCCGCAGAAGATGAAGTAGCGTGCGGGGCTGTCAGCCATGTAAGAGCTCAGCCGGGTTGTGGTCGCCCATGGGGGCGAAACGGTAAGACGCCAGAAACTGGAGAAGCGCATCATCAGCAGCAGAAGAAGTCAAAAGTTTCCGCATCTGAGCCTTAAATGTGCAGACCAGTCGTTCGGCCTCACCGTTGGATTGTGGATGGAACGGCGGGGCTGTGACATGCGTAATGCCGTGACGAGCACAAAAATCCGCAAATTAGGAAGAGGCAAATTGCGGACCATTATCAGCAACAAGAGTAGAGGGGAGGCCTTCCAAAGAAAAAATGCGGGCGAGAGCACTGGTGGTTGTCGCGGTGGTAGGCGACGTGCAACGGACAATGAAAGGAAAGTTAGAGTAGGCGTCAACTACGAGGAGCCAATAAGTAAGTACCTAAAAAGGGTCCCGCAAAGTCAGCAAGAATGCACTCCCAGGGCTTCCCAGGCGAAGGCCACGGTAAAAAAGATGACTTCGGGGCAGCAGCCTGTGACGCACAAGGGCCGCAGGCAGCGACCATGTGTGCTATTTCAGAGTCGATGCCAGGCCAGTACACATGACAGCGCGCCAGAGATTTTGTGCGAGACACACCCCAGTGCCCTTGGTGAAGGAGGCGCAAGACCGAAGCACGCAAAGACGCAGGTACCACAACACGCAGAGAAACATTGTCAGTGGAGAGGAGGATAACACCGTCCCTAGCTGTGAGGCGGTAGCGCAAAGTGTAGTAGTTCCACAACAGATCAGAACTCTTAGCGGACGGGCGATCTGGCCAACCCTTCTGAATACAGCGTAAAACCCAGGAGAGGGTAGGGTCAGAACCCGTAGCAGCCGCCAGCCTGTCCCCAGTGATGGGGAACCCATCCACAACCCGCTGCTCAGCAACATCCAGGTGGAAACACAAAAGTTCGTCCCTATCGAATGCCTAATCAGGATCCATGGGAAGGCGAGACAAGAGCATCAGCATTCGCATGTTCAGCCGTTGGCCGGAAATGAACCTCATAATTGAAATGGGACAAGTAAAGAGCCCAACGATGGAGGCGATGTGCAGCCTTGTCGGGAAGTGACGTTGATGGATGAAACAAGGAAACAAGTGGTTTGCGATCCGTAACAAGATGAAATTTTGAGCCATAGAGAAAAACACCGAACTTATGAAGAGCATAAATGATGGCCAAAGCTTCTTTCTCAATTTGAGAATACTTTTGTTGGGCATCCGTGAGCGTTTTGGAGGCATAAACAAAGGGTTGTTCCGAACCGTCAGAAAAATGGTGCGCAAGGACTGCACCGACCCCGTATTGAGAGGCGTCTGTGGCAAGAACAAGGTGTTGGCCAGGTCGATAAGTAGCCAGGCATGGGGCCTCTTTCAGCATAGTCTTCAACTTCTGGTAAGCCGCTTCACATGACGCGGACCAGTGAAAAGGCACGTTTTTATGCAACAGGCGATGTAACGGCTGAGCCACCGAAGCCGCAGACGGTAAAAACTTGTGATAGTATGCTATTTTCCCCAAGAAGGCCCGCAGTTCCTTAACAGATGTACGGCGAGGAAGGGCATCGATCGCAGCGACAATTTGTTGAAGTGGACGAATACCATCCCGAGAGAGTTGAAACCCCAAGTACGTGATAGATGCCTGAAAAAATTGTGATTTCTGAAGATTACACTTAAGACCGGCAGTCTGTAAGACATGAAAAAGTGTGCGGAGATTTTGAAGATGTTCTTCAGTGGTGGAGCCAGTGACAACAATGTCGTCCATGTAATTGATACACCCAGGGACAGGGAGCAATAATTGTTCCAAGAATCGCTGAAAGAGAGCAGGGGCGCTAGCAACCCCGAATGGCAAGCGTTGGTATTGATAGAGACCGAAAGGCGTGTTAAGGACCAGAAACTGCCGGGAAGCACCGTCGAGAGGAAGTTGATGATAAGCTTCTGACAGGTCAATTTTAGAAAAATACTGGCCTCCAGCAAGGTTAGTGAACAGTTCTTCAGGACGGGGCATAGGGTAAGTGTCTATGAGGCATTGAGCATTTACAGTGGCTTTGAAATCGCCACAGAGACGAATATCACCATTTGGCTTCGCAACTACAACGACAGGAGAGGACCACTCACTGGAAGTGACAGGAAGCAAGACTCCTGAAGCAGTGAGACGATCCAACTCCCGTTTTACCCGATCACGAAGGGCCACAGGAGTGGGCTGAGCCCGAAAAAACTTAGGCCGAGCAGTGGGTTTGAGCGTGATATGAGCTTCAAAGTCGTTTGCATGGCCTAACCCAGGAGAAAAAAGGGACGAAAATGTCGTCGACAAGGAATCCAGTTGAGCATAAGGAATAGCTCAGAGACAATATTGACAGAGTCATCTATGGAGAACCCATAAACGCGAAAGGCATCGAAACCAAAAAGATTTTCTGCATTGCTCTGGTCGACCACAAATATGGGAACAGTGCGAACAACGGATTTGTAAGATACCTCAGCATTAAACTGTCCCAAGAGAGAAATCTTCTGTTTATTGTACATCCGTAATTGCCGAGTGACAGGGGACAGGTGTGGAGAACCCAGCTGAAGATACGTCTGAGAATTAATTATAGTGGCAGCAGAACCGGTATCCACTTGCATGCGAACATCTCGACCAAGGATTTGGACAGTGAGGAATAACTTCCCTGAAAGGGAAGAAGTGCAATTGACAGACAACACAGAATCAGAATCAGCGTCATGTTCATGAACATTATGTATGCGGTCGGATTTGCAAACTGAAGACACATGAGCTTTCTTTTTGCAATTGTGACACACAGCCCAATGTTGGGGACAATCCTCGCGTGAATGTTTCGTAAAACACCGCGGACATGAAGGAAGTTGCCAGGGGTTTTGCTGCAGTTTCTTAGCGGGTTGTTTATGGCTAGGCCGAGGCTTCACGTGGGAGCGCACTGCGGCCACGTCGGCCGGCAGGGACGTGCCGTACGGGTCGTCAACAATGCACAGAGGTTGTATTTCCCCCGACATCACCCCACGCCTCTATTTGCGCCCCAGCGGTGCGAGAAATTTCAAAAGACTGCGCAATGGAGAGAACTTCATCTAGAGTCGGATTCGCCAACTGAAGGGCACGTTGCCGAACTTCTTTGTCGGGCGCTGACCGGATAATAGCACCCCGTACCATGGAATCAGCATAGGATTCTTTGTGAAGTTACAAATTGACACTTTCGACTGTGAAGTTCAGCAGCCCAAGCGCGATAGTCAACACGAGAGGCTACCACATGCATTTGCTTTTGAAAATAGACAGACAGAAGTGAGCACATTTCAGCAAAGGACAAAGATGCAGGATCCTTCAAAGGAGCCAATTGCGACAACAACCGTTACATTTGAGGTGAAATCCAGGAAAGGAACAGAGACTTACATGGTTGTTCGTCCGTGGCATGAAATGCCAAGAAGTGCTGTCGAAGACTTTTTCATAATCTGACCAGTCTTCCGCCGTATAGCCAACGACGAGAAACGCCCCGCATTTGACGCTGCGACGAAATCGCGAATTGCCGCTGTTAGAAGTGTTTGCTGTTCAAGGAGATTTTGCAATAGTTGCTCAACAGTAGCCATGGAACCCTGTGAGTCAACGGTGAAAAGGAAAAATCCACTACCTCGTCGCCAATTGTTAGAACTTCAAGTTTAACACATATATTTCGGAACGACACAACACATATAAGTCACAGAATAAGTTGACAAGTAAGACATGTGTACACATTAGCATTCGAATGAGCACTGAGTCCCAGTCTAGCGGCCACTGCTCGGCTGGCCGCTTAGGTGGCGCAGCTGCTGCATGGCTGGCAGACAGCGCCGCACGTAGAGGACGTGCGTAATTGCGCGGCGGCACTTTGAATGATCGGCGAGTCACAACATCCTGCTCATGGGCCAGCAGTACCACGCATGAGAAAGCCAGAATAGACTCCTATCACTTCAAAACTATTGTCAAAGAGGTGGCTAATGCAAGAATAGTTTTGGCACACATTGACAAATGATAAAAATGTTTTACACACTTAGACAACTTATTATCCTTCCAAAGCGTCATTACTGTGCTGCTGTTGTCATTTGTTTGATAACACAAACTAACTGAATACATATAAGTTTTATTCTTCCAATGATTCAGTACTTGATGGGAACTGGGTGCAGTAAACATGACACGAAATTGTTACAAAGAAATTTTGACAATGCTAGAGAAGCTAACAGAAATAGACAAATACTTGAACACATGATTGGCTGCACGGACTTGGTTAGTCACAAAGCAATCATTTTCATTTCTATGGTTTTAGAGTCTCTGGCAATCGGTGCTGCTTGAAGTGAATGATGCCCAAAATTTTTTGCATATGGAAGGTCTTAATGCATTTCAGTGTGCTCTAAAAATAACCAACTTACTGATGGGACTGGAGAAGAAATGGAAGAAATTTGTAGATAAGGCTTTAAGTTACACTAAAAGCTTGTGTAAAGAACTTGGCTCTTCTATTAAACCTCCAACACAAATTAGGCTGGGGGACTGATGACCTTAGCTGTTTAGTCCCCCTTAAATATCCCACTAACCACCACCACCATAAATCAGGAGGCAGCACATTTTTGGACATAGAGATCACAAAAATATGATTTAAAATGATTTTTTTTTTTTCATTAGATAGAGTAACTGCTGAAATTCTAGAAAGATACCGGCAGCACCTGAAGTTAACTGAAAAATATGCTTTCCTAAGGCTTGCAATAACACTTGGCATCGATGAAGAATGCAACCTCGACCCAGCTTCTTAAGATACTGACAGAGAGGACTTAAATTTTGCAAGGTTACATTTATTTTGTCACAAAAAACAGGTGATAATAAAGAAGAAACAATGTAAAGAATACAGAATGTAAACAACTGCAACATGCATAATAGTAGACAAAAATGTTCGACATTTTTTCCAACTTAATGGATTTTCACACACATCCTGACAACTGGTTAATGTGCTCAGTATGGGTTGTGGCCACCTCAGGCAGCAATACAGGCACGGCAATGATGGTGCATGATGTGAATGATGTCATCAATGTCATGGTGAGAGTGGTTGGCGGAAGCTGACATGATGCAACCCGTCTCCTTGTGCGTGCGTCCCAGACATGCTCTATGGGATTCAAATCAAGAGAGCAAGCAGGCCCGCCATGGGTGCAGTATCTTCCATTTCCAAAAGAACATCAACCATCTGTTCTCTATGAGGTCAAGCATTATCGTACATCAGTCCTAAGTCTGAGCCCACAGCAGCTCACAACAACTGCACAAAAGTCCCAAGATCTCGTCATGATACCTGACAGCAGTTAAACCTTGCCGATTCACCCATACAATTTCATGAAGAATTATTTGTGTGGTTAGCTTTATCCCTGTCCACACCATTAGGGATCCTTCTTGATATCAGTCTCTTTTCACAGTGTTTGGGCCTCAAAACTCCACATTCTCTCCAGACGCAAATCTGTCAAGTATCACTCTCCACACCAAATCGGGACTCATCTGTGAAAAGAACATCGGCCCTTGTTTGACCATCAGGGTGGCACGCTGATGACTCCATTCTAGACATTCCCTTCTGTGAAGACGCATCAGAGGTACACATACAGCGGGTCTCTGGCAGTAAAGGCCACTCAACAGAAGCCTATTTATTGTACACCATTTGCCTCGATACAACATGTCCAGTGGATGCTGTGGGGTCAGATACCAGTTGCCGTGCAGTACTAAGGCTGTACTGTCATGCTCTTATAGCCAAATAACGGTCCTCTTTTTCTGATGTCACAGATGGTTGGCCCTGCCCTGGTCTTCAGGATACAGTTTTGGTCTCTACAAACTGTCACCATGTCCGAGAAACAACAGAACGATTCACATTAAGCGATCGGGTTGCATCAGTTTGCGACTGTACTGTTTCCATTCTTCATATGGTTTTCCACTGCAGACAGTCTGGCAGGTGTCTTCTCTGTGCCATTCTACACTGTCTGTGACTGGGTACACAGCAATTGTGGATGAGGAACTACCTGTCAAACACTACCCCATTTGATAGGTGCTCTGACATCGCTGGCGTGGTTGTCCATTGACCAGAATGCCACCTTCCATGCAGAATACGATTGTAAGGACGTCTGCTGACAGTTTGTATGATTGCGTCGTGAATTAGACACAGAATGGGGAAATACTGATTTGTTGCTTTAATTTTGGAGACCAGTGTAGTTATAATGCTGAGAATATTCCTCACAGCTCCCGTAAGTAATGTCAGTTATGAGAGAACCTTCTCTAATTTGAAACTGATCAAAAATTATTTAAGATCTAAAATGTCCACATTGAGATTAAGAGATCTAACTATTTTGGCAATCAAACAAGAGGTACAAATTAAAATTGATGAATGTGTTAAGAGAGTTTGCATTGCAAAAAAATGCAAAGTAAAAATTTAATTTTATAGATGTTTTATTTTGAAGAAATATGTAGTAGCAACAGAGTATCACAGATTTTTTTGCTAAATTGCAAAAATAGGGGATGACAAATTTAGGGTTTGCACCAGATGGCAGAAATCCACACTATGCCGCAGGGGAAGTGGTCACTGGAATGCAAATCATGAACTATTTCAACTGAGCAGAAATTGTAAGGGTACACGAGCAGAACTTGAGTACTCAATGACAAAGGTGGATTTTGCTGCAATGCTGACATGTCATCTGCCTGTACTGAGAAAGCACAGCTCCTTACACAGTATAGTACATTCAGAAACTCTATTCTATGGAAATGTAGAAAGAGTAACTCCCCTCCCCGTACACTGCCTGTATTAAAATATGAGTTAAGAATGGTGTGGTGCATCGGGAGAGGTGAGTCATAATATGAAATCACAGCAAATAAATATATGACAGTGTTAAAAATTAATGGGACACGCAGATTTACAGCAAATGTTTTAAAACTATTTGTCACAGTTGCAAAGATAGAGTGTTATGTTTCACACAGTGCATGTTATGCAGATCACACAAAACCAAGGAATTTCATTCTTGATTATTGAAATGTTGACATCAATTGCATGGATTTTTTTAAAATTTAATGTGCTGGACTGGTATTGGAACACATGCCCATCTTTAGTGATAAACTTCAAGTATCTTTATGTCATCTGGACAATATTTAAGACATGTATTACAAACAATTGTATGTACATGTGTAGCAGCATGTGCTTCAAAAATTGTTAAAAGTAAATGGTGTTCAACTATATGAACACCCACTGAATAACTGAGACCTGACACATTTTGACAAGAGTGCTGGAACGAAAATGTGTCATCTGTCATTCACATACACAACCAATTCAACTATAGCTCTGTCCCAACTGAGCTCATCATTTAGGTGGAAGCCTCACCCCTAACACAGGCATCAGCAGGCTTAAAATGTAAGCTTAGAGTTTCTGTTAACATCTGTGTCCGGACATACATTCCCATGTAAAACTTAATATAACAAGTCCATTTAAAACGTCAAGAAAAGTGTAACTATGAAATGTGGCACAAAATATAGGGCAGGTTTATGTATAACATTCTTTCATAGCAAAATATAGCAAATTCTTCTAGAAAGTGTAGCAAATGTGGGAGGGCAGAAGGAGTACAGGAGGGAATTGGCGTAAAGCATGTTGCAAAATGATATCACTTTGCAAATGGCTAGGGTTGAAAATTCAGACAGCAACTGTGGACATTAACTACAAGAAAGGCAGGTACTGAACATTTTGAGTTGTTTACATATATGCCCAGCAGCCCTGTCTCTGCTCATTTAACTTAAAGTTGGAGGCTGTATCCCCTTCATATTTGGGTGTCAGCAGGTTTTATACGTCTCGAATACACAAATATATAGGGGTCTCCCATGTGTTTAGAATATGTTTCTCCATGACTTCTTAACTCTTACAGTATGCGAGTCTTATTTCATTGTGATTATTTTTCCCTAACCAATCTCTTACATACTGAGGAATTCAGGTCAGATCAGCAGAAATATCAATGGTTTCATAATAGAATAGACCCACAAGCAGATAATTTGGATGGAAAAATTCTTCCTCCTCTCTCTCTCTCTCTCTCTCACACACACACACACACACACACACACACACACGTAGGATTCTTAATGGTTTTACCACAAATGTCAACTGAACTGGCCAGTTCTACCACACTGAGCTCAACTGGATGGTGAGCTTAATTGAATGGTCCAAAACAGCTGCTCGTAACTTATGGATACATATGAAAGGCAATCAAAGATTTTTTAAGAACCAAGTTGTAAGCATAAATCACAGAAAATACAGCAAACGAAGAAAATAATTTTAAAAAAATGAGTGGTGAAAAATGAATGAGTTTATTCAATATTCTGTGAATTGCAGGCTATTCTTAAAACTCACTAAAGAACATATTAGCAAATTTTGCTACAGGATTTGAAAACATGGTAATTTCCATCATCAAATATTTCACATGGGATTGAATTGGTGCTGAAGGCACCACAGTCTATGAGAATGAGATGTACACAGAAAAAAATTCCTGCCTGAAGTACAGAGTCAACAATAAAAGTCTATGGAGCCTTGAAAAGGTTGCTGGCAAACTCAACTTCAGTTTAAAGAATGTGGTAACTACATACTATGACCAAGAACAGGAAAAACTTTTTTATTTTATTTATTTATTTATTTGAGCAACCCTTTTGAAGGGTACGATAAATCAACTTTGGTTTTGCTTCTCTGTGTTTAATTTCCATTGCTCCCAGACCTCCTACATCCTTCGAGAATGTTGTCCCTTTTCTTCCTGGGTGCACTTTCTTCCTTTTGCAGATCTCTTTCTGTCCTGAAGTCCTGCCTTTTGTGTTGCTTCTCTAGAAAGTATTCTGTTTATATATTATGTCCATTCTAATTCCTGTTTTTTCCATATCTTTGTCAATTTCAGTGCACCATGTAGGTTTGAAATTGTAGCTGTTTAGTAAAGTGGAGATCTGCTTGGTTAGCCTGTTATCATTCATTCCGTATGTGTGTCCATAAAACTGTAGTCCTCTTTTCCTTACTACATCAGTTATATTTTTCATTTTCAAATAGAGCTCTCTGTTTGATCTTAATTTGTATTCAACATTGCTATAATTTCTAGGTATCAATTTTTTCATTAGAATTTTTCTATCACCTTTTTGCAGTTTTTCAAAATTCCCAAATCTTGTTAGCTTAATTGTTTCTGCTGAATACAGTGTTTCAGGCGGTACTACTGTTTGATAGTGTCTTATTTTTGTGTTTCAGGATGAAGTTTTTTTGTTACATACAGTTTTTGTCATTTGGAATGCCCTCTCATTTTATCCATTCTGCTAGGTATTTACAACAGTTTGTTTTTTATATTGTGTTGTTATGAATTTTAAGATTTGGAGGGGCATCACTGATATTTGTCATGAAATGTGTTTTTTCAAATGATATTTTAAGTCCTATATTGTCTGCTTGTTTCTGTAGTTCTGAGATTTGTTCTGTGGCATTATCCAGTTAATGAGTAGTTAACGCCATGTCATCCACAAAAGCCAGGCAACCTATGGTGATTTTATTTGGGTTTCTTCCTAGTTGAACACACTTAGTATTGATGGATCTTCTTCCTCTACCTTCTCTATTGCTGCTTAATATGTGATTAAATTGATCTTTTATATGTGGTACCCATCTCTCCGAGACCTTTTGATACACGTTTCTCTGCTTCTATAATTTTTTTTGTGTACTTATCATTTTTATTTGCTTTCCAGATATTCCAAGCTCATTGTCATCACAATCATAATTCCATCAAGCATGTTTCCATTTCTTTTTAAGAGGGATAGTTCCTTCTGCAGTCCCAATAATTTATATTTGAAGTTGTTCCCAACATTTAGGTATTCTTTTTTCCAACTGCATTTTCTCTAGATAATTTCTGTACATCAAACTTCCTCAGTTGGTATTGGTTCTTTTTTTCTAAATATTGGTCTAACCTTGAATTTAAAGATATACAGGAAATGGTCTGAATCTAAATTGTTGCTCTTGGCAACTTGTACATTGAGTACCTACATTACATAGGGTCTACTTACAGCAACATGACTGAGTTGTTTTTCATCACAAATCAGATTTGGTGATGCCCATGTAGTTTGCTTTCTAGGCAGTTTTTTGAAGAATGTAAATTTTAGTACTATGTTGTGCTGCCTGCATAGCCATAAGAGTCTTTCTCCATTTGCATTGGTTCTTTTATGCGGAGGGAATTTTCCTACTACTGATCTGTGCTGACGTTCTTTGCCAAATCGTGCATTAAAGTCTCCAAGTAGTAATACTTTTTTCTGATAGAATGTGGTCTAGGGTGTTTTGACCATTTTGCCAAAAACTTTGTTTGCACATTCAAATGTTTGTATTGAAAGTCTTTCATTAATTGACTTAAATTCTATTATTGAGTTTAATACATTTTTGTTTACAATGAAAGCTGGTCTCCCCTTAAATAACCTGATTGAAAGGATATACATAAGTAAATCTTGTTTTTTGCAGTGCTGCCATCATCATATTTTTTGCTATAGAAAGTTTATTAAAGTTTTAAGTTTTCCTGTTTTTAAGAGTTTATTTACACTAAAAGTGGCTAAGTAAGTTCGATTTTTTCTTACCAGCTATCAGTATAGCAAACTGCTATCCTCAGATTTACAACACTTTTAGACGGGAATAGGGAAAAATGCTAAATTTTGCGATGTTTTGTATAAAATGCCAATTTCACATTATGTCACTAAAAACCGCATACTTCATGTAATCATTTACATTAAATCTTCCTTTCCCTAACTACGTCTAATTTATTCACTTGAGCTTTGAACAAATGTTACTAGACATTCGCAAAAATTAAACATACTGCTCCATGTTAAAGTTCTGTTGCTTCATGCTACTGCTGGGCTCCACAATACCATTGTGGCTAAAATACTTCGAATCAATGTGACTTTTTTTACATTATCTCCCAAGAGTGAATTAGAGATCAATTGCTTGATATTCAGATGGGCTACTGGTACCATGTTTTGAACAAACAATATTAATGACTGCCAATTACCTTCTTCAGTTACTGCGAGTACAAAGGCCAGGGGGGGGGGGGGGGGGAGGGGGAGGGGGGGGGAAATGGGTGTGAGAAGGCAGAGGGTAAAGAGTGGGGTCGGCCCTGTACAACAGTGGTTGCAGACAATTAATATTGATGTCAATATAACAGACCAAGTAAACTTGATACAAACAAGAGAAATCACTTTTCCTCCCCAGCCAGTCCCCAAAAAAAGACAACCTGTATCTAATGACTACTTTTCACCCAAAAGCATCACAACAAGATGATACAACATCTAAGCACTGACTCAGTATTGGTTGCCCATTCTGGGATGGCGTTGACAAAAATGTTTCCAGCCACTACTGATATTCAAACAATGAAAACTGTAGACAGTTTCTCAAGATATGTATAATCCAAAACAGTTATGTTAAAAATTTGATAGTTAATTTCATACTAGAAAGAATATCTCTTTACGATATATTCGTTCTACACCCAAAATTGACACACTTTTTGGTATTCATGGATAAAGCACAAATATGACCTCTCAAAGCTTCCATTGACCAACTTTCTCCGTTCCTACAAATTTTCCACTGAATGAGTTAAAGACATATAAAATAGACACTCTATTAATATCTTTCTCCACAGCAAGTTTCTGGGAACTAATTTAGCACCATCTTCACCACTATTGCCTCTAAAATTCTTTGTTGCCATTTTCATATTATTCTATTTTCTCACTTCAAAATAGCTCCTGCTCCAATTCCCTCATACCTTCCAAAAACTTCCATCTTTAAGAACATCAATGCACAGAAAGCATTAGAAGTTTTACAGTGAGCAAATTCTACATTGCTTACATACTTTGTTCCCTTTCAGGTATCTTTCACATCTCAGCAATTAACTTTTCTGTAGTGCTTCAGATACAGATAATTTATAGACACTATTCTGCTACAAAAATCTCTCTTCTCTCTCATGTTATGATGAATAAAGTATTTAATGTAAATTATAAATACACAACAAATCTTGTCTAGATATATGTTATTAATAAAAACTGCAAAAAATATTTATAACTAGGTTTAAGATCAATGTACAATATTACAGCACATAGTGGGTTTTAACAGTTAACATCACACAGCAGAACAACACATTTTCTTATCTGCAGTCTTCATCTCAGAAGCAAGCCCTTGAAGAAACAACGTATCTCAGCAACACTAGTGCAGGGAAGGGGCATAGGGGGAGGGGGGGATGAGGAGGGCAAATAACACTGAAGTTAAAAGCAGTGACAACAACATAGAACAATGACAATTATTTGATGCTTTACTGTAATCCTTTTCTCTCTATTTTCACACATATGGATCTAACAGTATCAAATGAAATGACAGCATTAGAAGCAGAGTGTGAAAGAAATAAAGCAATTAAAGCCCATATCCCACATGAGTGCAACTACATGACACTTTGGTTTTCCTCTCTCCACAGAACACATTCCAAAAACTTTTTACATTACTTAGCAGTGTGCCTCTCACCTCCGAAAAATTAAATAAATATTTGTTCCCTGCACAGACTGACTGGCTTTTGGTTCTGGATTAGAGCCATTCTTTTGCTTATCACATGAGAGTAGCAATTTTTCATTGATTCCCATATAGCGGCACCCACACTGACTCATCCAGTTGTCCAAACGAGCGATAGCAGACTAGTATTCCCTGCACACATAAATGCCAGCAACCTACAGTATTGGACACAATATTCCACATGATTCTGAAGGTAGAAAAACTGTTGTCACAACTTCCATCTGCTGCAAATGGTATTTGAGACAAAAAAAAGAGGGACTTTAGTTTTTAACATTAAGTCTTAAAGCTCTGCAATCAACATCAGTAACAAAAAATATATGCACAAAAAATTCAATATTAATCAAGGAACATCTTTCAATTTTTGTTGTCCTGCTGTCCTCAGTTGTTTGTAATATTATGCTGATAATTTTCATGTAAAGTCCATCTATGCGCAACTGAATACGACCAGTTTTATCATGCCAGATATGTCTCATCTAACATGACAATCATCAACATAAAATTCAGGAACTTTTATCTTTCACTCAACTTGAACCTCAAACTACAACCATAATTAAAAACAGTAGCAGGAAGATAACTTGTCAGTTCGTCACTTACAATGAAACAAAATTTTATCTAATTGATAGATATGCGTCTAAAGTAAATATTTTCCTTCCACATTTGTGTGCCAGTTGTGAAAATTCTGAATAAAACTAGTACATTAATTTGGATAAATGGAAAGGGAAAGTCCAATGTACCACATGTTAACATTATTACATTGCTAATAACACTCTGGTATATCACCTGATTGCCAAAATACCCACAAGTGTTACACAGAAATTCTCAAACTTGCTTATGGCTATTAATTACGTACGAAAAATATCTGCTGGGTCTGATTTTAATTGCAATATAATGGCAACACCAAACTTAAGTAGTAGCTCATAGTTTCGGGATCACAGGGCTCAACGCTAATACATCGAGGGCAATAAATAAATTAACAATAATTAGTGTTGGTAAGTATAATTTTCAAGACACCTACCACTAATTTATCTTGTTGGATCATGGGCAGAGCAGAGCATTGGGACAGTAAACAGTCTGCCACAACTAAGAGCCAAATTTTATCGTCTCATAAAATAATTTCTGGTTGACTGGAATACATTCTTCAAATTAACTTTTTGTGACAGTGGTTCACAGTCATAAAATGTTTTAAAAGATCTCATGGGCACCTTTGACTGTTCATGAAACCCACTACCATAATCTCAGCCGTGTATCCATTATCAAGTGGTATACTGCAAAAGTTGTGTCATTATCACATATATATGTGCTGAGTATTTAATGTTGCTATTAGCTTTTGCATAACTAACATTAAATCAGTACACAGATTCACTGTATTAATGGACAGCCTCATTTGCCATTAGCAGTGACCATGTGCAGTGAACTCATGTTATTTAAGCAAAAGATAACAGCAAAGTTAAATACTCAGCATAGGGGCATGTCAATGACATACATACATACTAGAAATTTTTTAAACTTCTGACATGTGCTGAATAACAATTACTGCAGTATCCCACTTCATTATAATTACACATTTGTAATTGCAATAATGATGTTATGAATAAATAGTTTTTACAGTCAAAGGTATGAATAAAGTTTTTACAGTCAAAGGTAACCATGATGTCTTTTAAAAACCCTCTTTGAAGTTTTGAAGATAGCTGGAATACAGTAAAAGTAATGAAAGATACTCTACAACTCGTACAAAAACCTGAATGCAATCCTAAGAGTCAAAGGACTTGAAATAGAGGTGGGAGTTGTGAAGTGAATGGAACAGGGCTGTAGCCTGTCTTCCATGTTATTCAGTCTGCACCTTGAGCAAGCAGTATAGAAAACCACAGAGAAATTTGGAAATGAAATTAATTACAGAAGATGAAATTAAAACTCTGATGTTTGGCAATGACACTGCAATTTTGTCAGAGACAGCAAAGGAGATTGAACAGTAGTTGAATGGAATACATGCCTTGAAAAAGGGATTACCAAAATGTAAACTAACAAAAGTAAAACAAGGGTGATGGAGTACAGTCTTTCATGAGGGAATTAGACTATGGAATGAGAGACAGAAAATAGCTGATAGGTTTTGCTGTTGTTGAGAAAAAATAATTGATGATGGTAGACATAAAGCAGACATAAAACAATATACAACAGAGTGTGTCAATAGCAAGCAGGAGCTTTCTGAAAAAGAGAGATGTGTTGACACTGAATACATATGAGGGTAGCAACTTTAATAGTAGCAACTATTTATTTATAGCTCGTACAAAATAGATACGTGTTTCAAAGTTTTATTGACCTTCAAAGTAGTCAGCAGCATTGTGTATAACCCATTGCCAGCAATGTGGAGTCATAGGATACTCTTAGCAGTGTCAGATGTGTTGACAGTTCGAGCAGCGCGGTCTATTGCCCAACAAATTTGTAGCAGTTCTGAAGCAAATAATGTGAAGTGTTTCCTTCAATTTAGAAATCGAGTTGAACTCACGATGGCTTAAGTCGGAGGAGTGCGGTAGGTGGTATAACACTTAGCAGCCCCATCAGTCAAACAAATCAGTAACAGCTTGCACTGTACGTGCTTAAGCATTGTCCTGCAAAATTATGGCCAGCTCCTGCAGAAAGTGTCATCATTTCTGTCTCTATGCTGTTCATTTTTGGAACACAACCTATGACCAGCTTACAGACAGAAGTGATGACACTTACTGCACACATGACCATCATTTTGCAAGACAATGCTCAAGCACGTACAATGCAAGCTGTTACTGATTTGTTTGACTGAAGGGGCTGCTAAGTGCCATACCACCTACTGCACTCCCCTGACTTAAGTCCTTGTGAGTTCAACTCGATTTCTGAACTGAAGGAAACACTTCATGGCATTCGCTTCAGAACTGCTACAAATTCATCGGGCAATAGACCACGCTGCTCGAACTGTCAACACAACTGGCACTGCTACGAGTATCCTACGACTTCCACATCGCTGGCAACTGGTTATACACAATGCTGGTGACTACTCTGAAGGTCAGTAAAACTTTTAAATACGTATCTATTTTGTACAAGCTGTTGGTAGAGCACTTGTCCGCAAAAGGCAAAGGTCCCGAGTTCGAGTCTCGGTCCGGCACACAGTTTTAATCTGCCAGGAAGTTTCATATCAGCGCACACTCCACTGCAGAGTGAAAATCTCACTCTGGAAACATCCCCCAGGCTGTGGCTAAGCCATGTCTCCACAATATCCTTTCTTTCAGGAGTGGTAGTTCTGCAAGGTTCGCAGGAGAGCTTCTGTTAAGTTTGGAAGGTAGGAGACGAGCGAGGTACTGGCAGAAGTAAAGCTGTGAGGACGGGGCGTGACTCGTGCTTCGGTAGCTCAGTTGGATGAGCAATTACCCGCGAAAGGCAAAGGTCCTGAGTTCGAGTCTCGGTCCGGCACATAGTTTTAATGTGCCAGGAAGTTTCATATCAGCGCACTCTCCGCTGCAGAATGAAATCTCATTCTGGAAGCTGTAAATAAATAGTTGCCACTATTAAAGTTCCAACCCTCGTATAAGTGTTAAAGTCTTTCCTGAAAGTATTTGTGTGGAATGATACCTTCCATGGGAGTAATACGTGGATGATAAATAGCAAAGCAGTAGGAAAATATAAGCTTTTGAAAAGCGGTGCTACAGGAAAATGAAGAAGATTAGATTGCTAGATCAGGTAACTAATGAAAGGGTAGTGAATCAAATTTGGGAGAACAGAAGTTAATGGCACACCCTGATATAAAGAAGGGGTAGGTGACAGGACACATCCTTTGGCATCAAAGAACAATTAATTTGCTAATGGAATGTGGGAGGGAGGGAGCGAGGGGGGAGAACACATGTGCAACAGGGGAGGGGGGGGGCAATATTGCAAGGGGGGGGGGCAGACTTTATTACGGTAAGCAGTTTGAAGTAGATGTAGATTGCACTTGTTAGGCAGGGATGAAGACTTTTGCACAGAACAGATTAGCAACAACAAGGAAAGGCTACATGTTTTACTCACTGATCTGTTCCATAGGAAAAATGAACAGCTTTTATCAAACAATGGTGAACAAAAGAACTGGTAAATTAAAATGGCTTAGTCCTCAACATTGAAGCCATTTACATAACCCGAGCAATTGAGTATGGCGAGATAGAAGAGATAAATCTACACTAATAAGATGTTGAAAGAACCCAATCATAATGAAAAATAAATTATTCAGGTTAACCAAATTTTTTGGCCACACTGATTAAAGCTGCACAACATAAATTACAACAACATTTATAGAGAGGAGGCAATATATTTGCATACCTGTAAATCTGCACAGCTACCCTCGCCGTCAAAAGTGCTGTGATACTGCAATGATATTTTCACATATTCATCAGGAGAATAAAAAATGGAGTCATTTTTTATTTCACCTCTCTGCTCAGGAAGTTCTGGCTTTGAATCTGTATGCACACTGTAGAACTGACGACGCCGTAGCATTTCATCTGTAACAGAATGAACCTTTTGTAAACAGTTTAAACAGTTATAAAGGACTTAAACTCACTCATATATATATAAAAACAAAGATGAGGTGACTTACCGAACGAAAGCGCTGGCAGGTCGATAGACACACAAACAAACACAAACATACACAAACATACACACAAAATTCAAGCTTTCGCAACAAACTGTTGCCTCATCAGGAAAGAGAGAAGGAGAGGGAAAGACGAAAGGATGTGGGTTTTAAGGGAGAGGGTAAGGAGTCATTCCAATCCCGGGAGCGGAAAGACTTACCTTAGGGGGAAAAAAGGACGGGTATACACTCGCACACACACACATATCCATCCACACATATACAGACAGAAGCAGACATATTGGTCTTCCCACGTAGAATGCATCACAGTGTAGGCAGGTCAGTTGGTAAATCACGTGGGTGCTTTCACACGTGGCTCTGCCTTTGATCGTGTACACCTTCCGGGTTACAGGACTGGAGTAGGTGGTAGTGGGAGGGTGCATGGGACAGGTTTTACACCGGGGGCAGTTACAAGGATAGGAGCCAGAGGGTAGGGAAGGTGGTGATGCATTCTATGTGGGAATGACCAGCAACAAACTGTCCATTCGCATGAATGGACACAGGCAGACAGTGTTTGTTGGTAATGAGGATCACCCTGTGGCTAAACATGCCTTGGTGCACGGCCAGCACATCTTGGCACAGTGTTACACCGTCCGGGTTATCTGGATACTTCCCACCAACACCAACCTATCCGAACTCCGGAGATGGGAACTTGCTCTTCAATATATCCTCTCTTCCCGTTACCCACCAGGCCTCAATCTCCGCTAATTTCAAGTTGCCGCCACTCATACCTCACCTATCATTCAACAACATCTTTGCCTCTGCACTTCCGCCTCGACTGACATCTCTGCCCAAACTCTTTGTCTTTAAATATGTCTGCTTGTGTCTGTATATGTGTGGATGGATATGTGTGTGTGTGTGTGTGTGTGTGTGTGTGTGTGTGTGTGTGTGTGTGTGTGTGTGTGTGCGTGTGTGTGTGCGCGCGAGTGTATACCCGTCCTTTTTTCCCCCTAAGGTAAGTCTTTCCACTCCCGGGACTGGAATGACTCCTTACCCTCTCCCTTAAAACCCACATCCTTTCGTCTTTCCCTCTCCTTCCCTCTTTCCTGATAAGGCAACAGTTTGTTGCGAAAACTTGAATTTTGTGTGTATGTTTGTGTTTGTTTGTGTGTCTATCGACCTGCCAGCGCTTTCGTTTGGTAAGGCACATCATCTTTGTTTTTAGATATATTTTTCCCACGTGGAATGTTTCCCTCTATTATATTTATACATATTTCATAATATTACTCAAACAAGATCTCAAACCACTGCTGATGCTCAGAAGGGCACCACTTAGAGATATGGCCTCATAAAACTTTTCCTCTGACTCGTTTCTGTTTTTTATATGAACAATCAGCAGCTTAAAGGTACGTGTTTCTTAATATTCTATAGCCTAATACCCACTTTCCTAGAAATATGATAATAGAAAAGAATCCTGTGTGCCTAAGTTTCATATAATAACAGCTTCTGTCTGAATACCAACATTTTCATATGCCCTAATTAAACGAGTCAATGGATGTGGAGAGATTTTATTTACTCTACTAAATTTGTTTAATATCAGATAGTCAAGACTTTTAAACTATCATCTCTGTTTTGTTTACCGGGCAAATACTACAGGCGGAAATTTCTTCCACCACTAGCTATATCCAAGTCAAACACCAACATTGGTGTGCTTACTCATACCAAAATGGCTATAATTAAAACAGTTTTATGACTGATGTTTCACTGAACATCTGTCAACCAAGACATGATTTTGTTTCCTGTTGTGAAACAAATCACTGATTTAAGCAATCAGCTCAGCTCTGGTAGCAATTTGAGTAATGTACATCAAATACTCAATGTGCCTCCAAAGAGAAAAGAAGGGGTATTAAAGCTGGACCATACACTGCCTATTCCATAGGTCTTCCTCAGCTTACCTCATGTTCTTCAAAGTTAACAATTATCTGTGATTACACAGCAATATTAAGCTGTTTCTGGTTCAAATGGCTCTAAGCACTATGGGACTTAACATCTGAGGTCATCAGTCCAGTTTCCTAGACTTAGAACTACTTAAACCTAACAAACCTAAGGACACCACACACATCCATGCCCGAGGCAGGATTTGAACCTGCGACCATAGCCGCAGCACGGTTCCAGACTAAAGCACCTAGAACCGCTCGGCCACAGCGGCCGGCTAGCTGTTTCTGGAGCTCTATTATAATGAAACCAGAGGTTGTGATATACAGCACGAAATACAGTGGACAGCATGTGGCATGGAGAAAATGAAAGTAAGCTGCTCCAGATAAGCACGTAGTGTTTGCAACTTCATAAATTTGAACAAATGCAGACAGTTATTTCATAACACCGAAAAGTTATATATCTTGTGCTCACAGTACAGTATAAGTGTAGACCAGATTTGGCTTGATTTCAAAGAAATAGTATCGGCAGAAATTGAGAGATTTATACCAAATAAATTAACAAACAATGGAGCTGATCCTCCTTGATACACAAAACGAGTCAGAACACTGTTGCAGGAACAACGAAACAAACATGCCGAATTCAAACAGATGCAAAATCCCCACCATTGGCTATCTTTTACAGAAGCTCAAAATTTAGTGTGGACTTCAATGCGAGATGCTTATAATAGTTTCCACAACAAAACTTTGTCTCAAAACCTCGCAGAAAATCCAAAGAGATTCTGGTCGTATGGTTGGTTGGTTTAAAAGAGGGGGAAAGGGACCAAACTACGAGGTCATCGGTCCCATGTTCCTAATAAAACAATGCCACAAGTGTAAGATTAAAATAGACGAGACGTATAATACAAAACAGAAAGAAAGGAAAGACCGCAAGAACAAAGGAAAGGCAACAAACACTAAAAGGAACAAAAGAGGACAAGAGAGCAACAGAGAGATGCAAGAAACAGTTAGAAGAGAGTAAAACAAGGAAGCAGATTACAGTGGCTGGCCAACTACGAAAATAAAAAGGAAGAGCCGGCCACCCTGCAACACATTAAAACCTTCACTCTAAAAGCACTAGCGTGGAGGACACATAGGGACAAAGGACAGGCACTAAAACTCAGATCAAATGATAAAATCCACCCTCACGGATGAAACATAAAACCAAATCAGGCGATGAGGCGTTGTCTGCTAAAATCAATGACAATAAGTCTGGCAACCGAAGATGAAGTCACAGGGCAGCCAGAGAAGGACATAGCAGAAGAATATGAGCCACTGTCAACCGGACGCCGCACCAATACTGAGGTGGGTCTTCACGGCGCAGGAGGTAGCCATGGGTCGCCCATGCATGGCCAATGCAGAGCCTGCAGAGAACCACAGAGTCCCTGCGAGACGCCCTCATTGAGGACTTCCACACATTTGTGGTCCCCTATTAAGTTTGTTGTGCGTACTGAGATTTTGCCATTCCGTCTCCCAAAGCTGAAAAACCTTGCGGCGTAATAACAAACTCAGCTCAGTTGCGGGGATGCCCATCTCCAGAAGTGGTTTCCATGTAGCCTGTTTGGACAGCCTGTCAGCAAGTTCATTTCCGGGGATTCCGACATGACCAGGGGTCCAGAC
Organism: Schistocerca serialis cubense; assembly: GCF_023864345.2. Taxonomy (NCBI): domain Eukaryota; kingdom Metazoa; phylum Arthropoda; class Insecta; order Orthoptera; family Acrididae; genus Schistocerca; species Schistocerca serialis. The sequence goes on from NC_064640.1 coordinate 216,240,531, forward strand.
GAACACCACTGAACAACTGGACCGTTCCAGAGCATAGATGGACTCTGGATGGACGCTACCAAAGGATGACGAGGATAGCACTGGTCGATAGTTTTCGGGCTGCTCAATGAGTCAGTACATAAAAGAAAAGACTCCCCAGGGCATGAATGGAGATACTGAAGTGCACGAGACATGGCCACCAGCTCTGCAGTGAATACACTGCAGCCATCAGGTAAGGAATGCTGTTCAATATGGCCGCTGTGAAGCCAATGCAACCATCAGCCATCGAGCCGCTGGTGTAAACCACTTCAGAGCCCCAGAACACACCAAGAATCGAGAGGAAGTGACAGCATGGAGCTGCAGGGTTAATGGAGTTGTTAGAGCCACGTGCAAGATCCTGACAAAGCTGCGGCCAAGGCGTACACCATGGAGGCGTACGTGAACAGACCGCAAGTAGAGGTGGTAAAGGGAAGGACTCTAGTTCAGAGAGAAGGGACTGCACGTAAACTGCAGTCGTTAGCCCCAACCTGGGCCACTGATGCGGGAGATGGACTGCTGTGGGTGGGAAAAGGAGACGGTAATTCGGATGGTCAGGGGAACTACGAATCTGTGCTGCGTAACTGGAAAGCAGTTGCGCACATCTGATCTGCTATGCACAGCGTTGAGTAAATACAAAGCTGAAAGCGCTGCCAAACCATAAACCACACTCCAATAGTCAATTCAGGATTGGACAAGGGCTCTGTAGAGCCGCAGCATCATAGAGCGATCTGCACCCCAACTGGTGTTGCTTAGGCAACATAGGGCATTGAGGTGCTGCCAGCACTTCTGCTTAAGCTGACAAAGATGAGGGAGCCAAGTCAATCAAGCGTCAAAAACCAGACCTAGAATAGATATGTCTCCACTACAGTGCGTGGATCGTCATTAAGGTAAAGTGCTGGTTCTGGATGAACAGTACGACGCCGACAGAAGTGCATGACACATGACTGTTCGGCTAAAAACTGGAAGCTGTGGGCTAGAGCCCATGACTGCGCCTTGTGGATGGCTCCCTGTAGACTCCGCTCAGCAAACCCCAACACTGGAGTGCAGTACAAAATGCAGAAGTCGTCTGAATAGAGAGAAGGTGAGATGGAGGGCCCGGCAGCTGCTGCTAGACTGTTAATGGCAACTAAAAATTGAGAGACACTCAATACAGAGCCCTGCGGGACTCCATTCCCCTGGATATGGATGGAACTATAGGAAGCACCAATTTGGACACAGAAAGTATGGAGCAACAGGAAGTTTGGGATAAAAATCGGGAGCGGGCCCTGGAGACCGCACTCATACAATGTGGCAAGGATATGATGTCACCCGGTCGAGTTCTACGCTTTATATAAGTCAAGAAAGACGGCAACCAGGTGTTGTCATCTGGAAAAGGCTGTTCGGATGGCAGACTCTATGGACACAAGATTATCAGTGGTAGAGCGACCCTGACAGAAGCCGCCCTGACATGGAGCCAGCAGGCCACATGACTCCAGGACCCTACCCAACCGCCAACATACCATACTTTCCAGTAGCTTACAAAGAATGTCGGTGAGGCTGATGGGCTGATAGCTTTCCACATCGAGCGGGTTTTTACCGGGTTTGAGCACCAGAATGGTGGTGCTCTCCTGCCATTGCGATGGAAAGACGCCATCGCACAAGATCCGGTTGAAGATGACGAGGAGACGTCGCTTGGAGTCAGATGAGAGATGTTTAATCATCTGGCTGTGGATCCGATCAGGCCCAGGAGCTGTGTTGGGGCAATGTGCAAAGGCACTGAGGAGCTCCCACTCTGTAAATGGGGCGTTATAGGATTCACTGTGGTGCGTAGTGAATGAGAGGACATTCCCTTCCAGCCACTGTTTGAGTGTGCATAATGATGGGGGGTAATTCTCCGATGCAGAGGCTTGAGCAAAGTGTTCGGCAATCGTGTTTGCGTCTGTAGATAACACGTCATTTATCGTAACACCGGGGACACCTGTTGGGGCCTGGTACCCAAAAACACATTTGATATTTGCCCAGACTTGGGAAGGTGACATATGGCACCCAATGATCGAGATGTATCTCTCCCAACACTCCTGCTTCCATCGTTTGATAAGTTGGCGAATGCGGGCACAGAGCTGTCTAAAGGCTATGAGGTGCTCCAGGGAAGGGTGCCACTGTAGAGCTCGCCGACACTCCTTAATTGCTTCAGCAACTTCTGGCGACCACCAAGGGACTGCCTTATGCCTTGGGCACCCTAAAGAGCGAGGGATCGGGTTTTCTGCAGCAGAAACAATTGTCGTAATCACCTGCTCAACCATCACATCGATGTTACCGTGTGGAGGAGATTCATCGGTGACAGCAGAGGTGAAAGTTCCCCAGTCCGCCTTGTTAAAAGCCCATATGGGCAGGCCTCCCTGGGCCTGAAGCTGGGAAATGACAGGAAGATGAGAAAGTGGTCACTACCATACAGATCATTATGTGCTCTCCAGTGGATAGATGAGAAAGTCCTGGGCTACAAATTGATAAATCACTGGCCGAGTAACTACCATGAGTCACACTGAAATGTGTGGCGGCCCCAGTATTTAAGAGGCAGAGGTCAAACTGAGACAGTAAAGTTTCGACATCTCTGCCTCAGCCAGTAAGCATGGTGCCACCCTGCAAGGGGTTATGGGCGTTAAAATCTCCCAAAAGTAGGAAAGGTTTAGGGAGTTCATCAATCAGTGCAGCTAATACATTCACGGGTACTGTACCATCTGGAGGAAGATATAAATTGCAAACAGGTATTTCCTGCGTCATTGTCATTCTGATAGCCACAGCTTCAAGAGGGGTTTGAAAGGGCACATGTTCACTTCGGACTGAGTTTAGGACATAAACGCTAACTCCACCTGGCACTCGACTATAGTTGCTACAGTTACTGTAATATCCCTTATAGCCGCAGAGGGCAGGGGTCCGCATTGCCGGGAACCAGGTTTCCTAGAGGGCAACGCAGATAGCAGGTGTAAAGCCAACAGCTGCCGTAGCTCAGCCAAGCAGTGGAGAAAACTGCCGCAATTCCACTGGAGGATGACATCGTGAGACTGGGAAGGCATGGAACATTCAATGAGGCAGTTTATGCCTCAGAGTCACCTACTTCCACTGACTTATTGCCTGAGCAGTCTATATCCATTGTGTCTGAGGGTCTGGCAAGATCTAAGTCCACAGGGGACGCCAAAGTCTCCACCCCATCCTCAGACGCAGAGCTCGTAGGTAGCAGTGGTGTGGGTGCCATCGCAATTTCCTTAATCTTAGGTGTTTTCTTTTTGGATTTCTCTCGCTGCTCCTTGGGTTTCCCTGGCTGAGAGGACTTCATTGGTTCAGTCTCCGGGATGGAGGACGAGTGTGAAACCCTATGACCAGCTGCTTTTGGGCTCTTCAGCCACTGGCGGGTGTCATCTTTCCCATTAGCAGAAACCTGGGAAGGGAGTGACCCAAAGGACCACTTTCTAGCGAGAGAAGGTGAAGAAGACTTACGCTTCTCCGGCTTAGAAGTGGGGATGGACATCCCCAATGGTTGGGGGTGGGGGCGTTGCCCTCAAAGCAGGTGGTGCAGGAGCAACAGTAAGGGAAATGCCCCCCATCATCAAGGGGGTAGGTGTAGTCTTCAGGCTCTGAGAGGTGACTTGGGTTGGCGGAGCTGATGGTGCCAGAACTGTTGTTGCGGCGGCGTAAGACGATGTCATATGCATAGGATACAGGTGTTCAAATTTCCTCTTAGCCTCAGTGTAGGTCAGTCGGTCCTGGGTCTTGTACTCCATGATTTTCCTTTCTTTCTGGATACTCCTGCAATCCAGCGAGCAAGGCGAATGGTGCTCCCCACAGCTGACACAGATGGGAGGCGGGGCACATGGAGTATTGGGATGTGATGGGCGTCCGCTATCTCGACATGTGACGCTGGAAATACAGCAGGAAGACATACGGCCGAACTTCCAGCACTTAAAGCATCACAGCGGTAGACCATCACCTTGACCTTCTCGGGCAATGTATCACCCTCAAAGGCCAAGATGAAGGCACCGGTGACA